>NC_092715.1:132899528-134099528 GCF_047496885.1 Scyliorhinus torazame | reverse complement strand
AGGCCTTGCTCTTATTGCTCAGTATATTAGAAGATGGAAATCAGATCAATTTTAAAGATGATACCAAACAAAGATAGGAATGAATATCATCACTGTGTTGCTTCAGGACAGTACGTGGCCTCTTTCACTTTCACTCATACCAGTGAAACCCTTATGTAAATCTGACCTTACATAATGATGAATGCACAAAAGTAATTCTACATTCTGAATTGAATGGTTGGAGCTAATTTAGAGAGTTCAATCTGAATTCACATTTATAAATAACATAGCCCAATAATCCAAGTTAACTTGCAAAAACAAATACCAGCGCTATTAGCATCCCTTTCTGTCCAAATCTACATCATATTATTATCATAGTATATTCAATTATTAAGGAATTCCGCAATCCAATGAGATTTTAAAACAAAAAAAATCAAAATACAATTGTACAATTTGCAAAGCTCTCTGAAAATGTATCATTGTCAAATGTTTTGATCACTGGGTGTGTCATGAGTTAGCAAGCTTTACTCCTTGATGATTGGTTCACAATACTGTGACTGTTTTTCCAAACAGTCGGAGGAATACACAGCTAGGATTTTGTTAAAGGAGGACTGAGATATTGCTATTATTTAGCATTATTACAAAGACGAAATAGAAGACATTTACATTGGATCATTACCTTCATTCATTGATAATTTACTTGAGTTGACGGAATTCAGATTTAACTCTTCTCTTTCTCCTTCCAATTCCATTGTCTTTTTATGACAGCGTCTGGGATCCTGACTGCCAACAGATAGTCCAGAATCAGCCTTTAACAAAAAAAGAGACATGGATGATATTGAGCTCCAACACTCGCATCTACCAGGCAATGTGGTACATGCCTAGCTATGTTCTGTCCACAAAAAAGCAAAACAATTCCAATCTGGCCAATAAAGTATAATCTCAGTTATCAATAACGTGGCAGCAAGTGTTGTTGACAGTGCTATCAAGTGGTAATCACACAGTAATACCCTGCTCACTGATGGTCATAGAATCATAGAATTATAGAATCATAGAATTTACAGTGCAGAAGGAGGCCATTCAGCCCATCGCGTCTGCACCAGTCCGTGGAAAGAGCACCATACCTAAGCCCATACCTTCACCCTATACCCACACCTCCACCCTATCTCCGTAACCCCACCTAACGTTTTTTGGACACTCAGGGCAATTTAGCATAACCAATCCAAACAACTTTGGACTGTGGGAGGAAACCCGGGCACCCGGAAGAAACCCATGCAGACAGGGGGAGACACGGGGAGAACGTGCAGACTCCGCACAGACAGTGACCCAAGCCTTGAATCAAACCTGGGACCCTGGAGCTGTGAAGCAACTGTGCTGACCACTATGCTACCGTGCTGCCCATAGTCAGTTTGGGGTTAGCCAACGCCACGCACTTCTGACCTCAGCACTTCGCTTTACCGCAAACCCACGGATAACCTCATGATGCTCCACTTCTCCAGCTTCCACCCTAAACACATTAAAGAAGCCATCCCCTATGGACAAGTGCTCCATATACACAGGATCTGCTCAGACGAGGAGGAGCGTAACAGCCATCTACAGACGTTGAAAGATGCCCTCGTACGAACGGGATATGGCACTCGACTCATCGATCGACAGTTCCAACGCGCCACAGCGAAAAACCGCACCAACCTCCTCAGAAGACAAACATGGGACACAACCGACAGAATACCCTTCGTCGTCCAGTACTTCCCCGGAGCGGAGAAACTACGTCATCTTCTTCACAGCCTTCAACACGTCATTGATGACGATGAACATCTTGCCAAGGTCATCCCCACACCCCCACTACTTGCCTTCAAACAACCGCGCAACCTCAAACGAACCATTGTTTGCAGCAAACTACCCAGTCTTCAGAACAGTGACCACGACACCACACAACCCTGCCATGGCAATCTCTGCAAGACGTGCCAGATCGTCGACATGGATACCACTATTACACGTGAGAACACCACCCACCAGGTACGTGGTACATACTCGTGCGACTCGGCCAACGTTGTCTACCTCATACGCTGCAGGAAAGGATGTCCCGAAGCGTGGTACATTGGCGAGACCATGCAGACGCTGCGACAACGAATGAACGGACATCGCGCAACAATCACCAGGCAGGAATGTTCCCTTCCAGTCGGGGAACACTTCAGCAGTCAAGGGCATTCAGCCTCTGATCTCCGGGTAAGCGTTCTCCAAGGCGGCCTTCAGGACGCGCGACAACGCAGAATCGCCGAGCAGAAACTTATAGCCAAGTTCCACACACATGAGTGCGGCCTCAACCGGGACCTGGGATTCATGTCGCATTACATTCATCCCCCACCATCTGGCCTGCAAAATCCTACCAACTGTCCTGGCTTGATACAATTCACACCTCTTTAACCTGGGGTTACCCCATCTCTGGATCTGTAAAGATTTAATCACCTGCTAATGGTCGCATTCCTAGCATTGTTTGGCATCTTTGAATTTGTCTAAATATGTGTTTCTGGAACATACCTCTTCATTCACCTGAGGAAGGAGCAGCGCTCTGAAAGCTAGTGACATCGAAACAAACCTGTTGGACTTTAACCTGGTGTTGTAAGACTTCGTACTGACCTCATTATAGCCTTAGTCCAAACGTGAACAAAAGAGCTGAACTCAAGAAGTGAGGTGAGAGTGACTGTCCTTTACAACAAGGAGAATTTGGTTAAGTGTGGCAAAGGAGCCCTCACAAAATTGAAGTCAATAGAAATTGTGGGGAAACTCTATTGGTTGGACTCAAACATAGAACAAAGAAAGCTGGTTGTCGTTGTTGGAGGCCAGTCATCGTAGTCCCAGGAATTGTTGGGGAGTTCCTCAGGGCAATGTCCTAGGCCCAATCATCTTCAGCTCCTTCATCAATAGCCTTCCCTCCATCATAAAATCAGAATGTTCACTGAGATTACACAATGTTCGATACCATTCACTTCTCATCAAATATTAAATTAGGCAGTGTCCATGTGCAGCCAGGTTTGGACAACATTCTGACTTGGCTGATAAGTGATACATAGCATTTTTGGCACACAGGTGCCTGGCAATGACAATCTCCAACAAGAGAAAATCAAACCATCGCCTTTGAAGGGCATTACCATCGCTGAATCCACCACCATTAACACCATGGAGGTTATCATGGCAAGAAACTTAACTAGCATAACCACATAAATACTATGAAGCTGATCAGAGGCTGGGACTCCTGCAACAAGTATCACACCTCCTGATTCCCCAAAGCCTGTCCCACATCTACAAGGTTCATGGTAGGAGTTTGATGGAACAATCTTCACTTGCCTGGATGAGTGTGGTTCAAGCAACATTCAAGATATTTGACACAATTCAGGGCCAAGCAGCCCACCTGTGTGGCGCACTATCTACCACCTTAAACATTAGTTTTCTTCACCACCCATGCACAGTGGCCACAGTATGTACCACATGTAAGGTGCACTACAGCAAATTTCCAAACATCTTTTGACAGCACCTTCCAAGCCAGCGACCTATACCACTTGCAAGGGCAGCAGGTGCATGGGGATACCACCCCTGCAAGTTCCTCTCTAAGGCACACTCCATACTGACCTGGAACTACAGCAGCAATCCTTCACTGTTGCTCGTCAACATCTGGAACTCCCTTACTAACAGCACTTTGGGCACGAGAACTATGGCGGTTGAAGATGAGTAATTAGGGATGAGCAACAAATGCCTGCCTTGCTAACAGCGCTCACATCCCATTAAAGAATTTTTTTAAAGCTGTGAATTTCCCACAGAGATTTACTACTAAAAAATCTAACCTTTTTGTTGTACATACGAATTTCCGTGCACTGGCACTTATTTTACTGCTGAGTTTGTGAAGGCTTATGATGAAGAAGATGAAGATTTTTGAAATAATGCACATTATTATATCTCAACAACGTGAAGATTGTAAGTTCTACTGAAATCTGTTACCAAAGTATATAGAGCAAATAAGCTCTACTTCAAACAAATAAAAATGACTGTATATGTATATTGTATATACGGCAGTCTATTTAAGAATGAGACTGACAAATTCAATATTTGCGTTAAAAATAGAATTGATGACTTCTGGTGGTGGCCATAGTGTAAGTGGTTGCACTTAGGGCAATTCCTGCATGAAGGTGCAGAAAACAGCTCTTTTGACCTGAAATTGAATGCAGCTTCGACGGAAAAGTTCCACCCGGGAATGGCATGTCTGTTGGTTACCAAACCCGGCAGAATAAGGTGAAAGACCTGGCGAAGGAGTTGGATGAGACCTGTGGTGCAGCAGCTACTGGAAAGATGGTGGAGGGGGAAGGGCTCGTGCAAGTAGCAATGCCCCGGATGGAACAGTTGATGGCCTTCATCAAGGAAGAGTTCCGCCAGTAGAGGAAGAAGATGCAGGAGAATCACTCGAAGGCCATCGAAGGGCCTGTGGCACCCCTGAAGGGCTCGATGGAGAGGGTGGAGAAATGCTTGGAGGCAGAGGTGTCGCAAATCCGAGAGATTGAGAGGATGATGTCGGACCACAGCGATCGGGTGGTGGCACTGGAGGCGGAAGTGGGGCTCTTAGGAGACCTTTGCAACACGTTGAGAACAAAGTTGGAGGATCAGGAAAATAGATTGAGAAGGCAGAATCTGCAGATAGTGCAAACTGCGAGTGCCACGAGCTATGTTTTGAGGATGCTGGTGGGGCTGTGGCAGAGGGGGTGTTGGACAAGGCCCCTGAGATGAACAGAGCGTACAAGTCTCTGAGGCAGAAGCCTAGTGCGGGGGAGCCATTACGGGCGGTGATCGTGAGGCTCCACAAGTTCTTGGAGAAGGAGAAGATTCTGCAATGGGCCAGGGAGAAGCGCAACTGTGAATGGGAGGGGAACAAGGTCCGAATATACCAGGACATTGGAGCTGAATGGGCAAAATGGTGTGTGGGGTTCAAGAGAGCCAAGGCGGTGCTATATCGGCAGCAGATCAGATTTGGGGATCTCTACCCGGCGAAGCTTTGGGCGATGTATGAAGGCTGGGAGTGCTATATTGAGACCCCAAAGCGGCAATGACTTTATCAGGAAGCATAAACTGGGGGAGAAGGGAACTGTACAATTTTGGGAGCCTGAGGTGCTGGCACTTTGAAATAATTGGCAACACGGGTAGAGTGGGGGGGGGGGGGGGGGGGGCAGCAGGGAGGCAATAGGTGGGAAATTTGTACAAACGGTATAGTGTGTTGGGAAGTTTGTTTTCAGAATTGTGTATGTGTTGTAATATTTTATAAATGTTTGGAATAAAATACAATTTTTAAATAAAGATAAAATTGAGCAACTTTCAGAAAGGAATTTCAATTGTTTTAATTTTTGTTGTTTTGGAGATTGATGCTTCTTTTTTTAAGGCTATCTGTGAAAGATTTTCACCTTAACAATCCAGGTCATCTATATCATAGAATTTACAGTGCAGAAGGAGGCCATTCGGCCCATCGAGTCTGCACCGGCTCTTGGAAAGAGCACCCTACCCAAGGTCAACACCGCCACCCTATCCCCATAACCCAGTAATCCCATAACCCAGTAATCCCACCCAACACTAAGGGCGATTTATCATGGCCAATCCACCTAACCTGCACATCTTTGGACTGTGGGAGGAAACCGGAGCACCCGGAGGAAACCCACGCACACACGGGGAGGATGTGCAGACTCCGCACAGACAGTGACCCAAGCTGGAATCGAACCTGGGACCCTGGAGCTGTGAAGCAATTGTGCTATCCACAAGGCTACCGTGCTGCCCCAACAAGGCTACCGTGCTGCCCCACAAGGCTACCGTGCTGCCCCACAAGGCTACCGTGCTGCCCCTGAAATGAAAATCGCTTATTGTCACAAGTCGGCTTCAAATGAAGTTACTGTGAAAAGCCCCTAGTCGCCACATTCCGGCACCTGTTCAGGGAGGCTGGTACGGGAATCGAACCGTGTTGCTGGCCTGCCTTGGTCTGCTTTCAAAGCCAGTGATTTAGCCCTGTGCTAAACAACCCTCAACAATAAGGGTTAACAGCATCATCTGTTAGTGAAAGCACAGAAAGGATGATGGAGTGGGGAAGTTTACACATCTGTAAAAGAGCATGCTCAATTTTCCATCCAATTTAAATTAGTGGCAAAAGCTTTTCTTGGGTGTTTACATGTTGTGCATTACCATGAACCCAAGTTGAGGGGTAGGCATTTCTTTTCACAAGCCTCTTTCAATGTTATTCTCAAACCTGCCACAAATAATGTGCAACCCTGGGCGAGGATGCTCCTTACACCAATTTTGCCTCTCTCCCATTGAGACAAAATATTAGCCCCTGCCCAACTCTTTCCACGGTGACAAAATAAAAAAAATAGCAGGGGTGATTCACACTCGAGTCAGAGAATCAAGACTACAATTTTATAGCTTGATCCCCTATCCTCACAGGCAGCATGGAATCGAGGCACTGACCTAGAAAACTGCCGCTGAAAATTTATACTGGTCTGTGGCGCAACAGATTGGAATTCTGATGCACTACATATCTTCCCCAGATATATTTTTCTGTGGTGAAATAACTGAATTGATTTCAATCTGGAGAAGGTTCAAATCTGGCTGATGTAGATATAAAAATGTAGATTTTTGTGGGACAGAGGTCCAGCAAGTCAACAAACACCAGCAGCGTATAAAATACAGATGTGCAGGTATCAAGAGTTGGATTCTTTCAATACCATGGTTTGATTAAGAGATTGCTGCAGTTGCGCTTTTACCATTAAGTGCTGATTGTTTCTTGACAGACATAAGTAATGAAAGCAATGGTGAAATCCAGAGAAGTATTAACCTTTTTTCTACTGGTCTTGAATCAGTAACGTACAGAAAAACACATCCAATCTCTTATTTCTATACAGAATAATGCAAGTTCAGGGATAAATTACAGGAATGCACATGATCCTGAATGTTTGGATTAGCCTGCCAGTCACACACATTCATATCCTTGACTATTTTGTCTATTGTTTCCTTTTCTCATGAAAATATCCAGTATCAATTGAGGACAACATGATGCTTGGATTATCAAGCAATTTATATTGGCAGTGCTGGTCGCACCATGTCTGATGTATTCAATTACAGAAAAATAATTTACAGTTCCAACATAAAACATACAGTGCAGAAGGAGGCCATTCGGCCCATCGAGTCGCGCCGACCCACCTAAGCCCTCACCTCCACCCCACCCCTGCAACCTAATAACCCCCCCCCCAAACCTTTTTGGACACTAATCGCAATTTAGCATGGCCAATCCACCTAACCCTGCACACCTTTGGACTGTGGGAGGAAACCGGAGCACCCGGAGGAAACCCACGCAGACACGGGGAGAACATGCAGACTCCGCACAGACAGTGACCCAGTGGGGAATCGAACCTGGGACCCTGGCGCAGTGAAGCCACAGTGCTAGCCACTTGTGCTACCGTGCTGCCCACGTTCCAACAACACTATTTCAAAATTAGAAGAATGCAACTTTTTGTAAAGTATATGGTGCGAATGGGAACTTTTCTTCATTATTGTATAAAGATATCCGGCTATAAATATCTTTATTTATAGGTAGATATCTTGGTCGGCAAAGCACATTCTGAAAATCAAAATTTCAACTTAAGAATTTTCAGAGATAGGCCTGCTCTAAAATGTTGTAAAATATGCATTTGTCACATATGCATGGGAATTACAGTCAAAATGATAAGGTTGCACCAACAGCTGCAATGTATTAAACATACTCAAGAGTTACAAAAAATTCCTCAAGCAAAATTTCCCGATTCATCAGGACACATTACTTCTGATGAAGCAGGCAACTAAAAGGTCAGAGAGAAAAATTCCCCTGTTTGCTTTTGTCAAGGGTTTTTGACTTGTTCAGATACAGGGTCTCTCTGGGGAAAGAAAGACTAAAACTTCCTGTCACTCTGAAGACAGTCGTTTATACAGCTGTCTTTGAAAATGTTTCAGAAAAAGCATAAGGGACCTTATGAACTCCCTCAAACATGCTGCTGATATCAATTTGTTCTCGTGTAAACATGCGCAGAATGCTGTTGTGGATTTGTTCTGTCAACCTTAGGCTATGCTACAAATTGCTGTACAACACTTTCTGCTGAACTTGAATCAGCTCTCTAAAGACTTTAGGCCAATTTATTGTTCATTCTCCGTGTACGTTTCTAAATGTCCTTTGGACAAATGATGTGTACGACTTCTTTTTAAATGAGACAAAAATGAGGAGAAGTTCGAGGCCAATAGCAAATTATTATCTCCAGTTGAAAAGAGTGGACAACGTGAATGAGAACCTAATGAGAAGGTGAAACCAATTTTTGGTTTTAAAATCTTGTAGATTATAGAAGGGAAATAAAGAGATGCACAGTTTTGAGCTGCTGGAAAGGAAGAAGTTAAAGTAGGAGTCTACAAGATGAGTAATTTTTACAAGTTTAACTGCAATCGAATGCTTCACCTACCAGCAGCGCACATGAAACTTCAGGCAGAAAACTACAATTTTCTCATAAATCCTGCTGGCAGGAAGTGCTCTCTGCCAGAAATGTGGACTTGCAAAATTACCCATCAGGTATTGTTACATATCTAGAAATACGTTCTGGATTGTAATGCATCATGTGATGTGTAGTGATGTCAGCAGAATGTTTGTGCTGGCTTTGAGCAGATCACCATCTTGATTGTATTGAGCAGCACCCTTAATAAACCTCTCATCATGTTTTACAAGAACCTAGAGTGTAGGCGCCACAATAACCTTTCTCTTTACAGCAACAAATAAATAAAGCAGGAAGAAAACTGGTGATGAGGATTGGGTGGCACGTTGGTTAGCGCCCGGGCTCAGTTACGACCTCGGGTGACAGTCTGTGTGGAGTTTGTATGTTCTCCCCGTATCTGCGTGGGTTTCCTCCAGGTGCTCCGGTTTCCTCCCACAGCCCAAAGGTATGCAGATTAGGTGACTGGCCATGCTAAATTGCTGCTTATTGTCCAGGGATGTGTGGTTTAGGTGGGGTTATGGGGATAGGGCGGAGGAGTGGGCCAAAGAAGGGTGCTCTTTCAGGGTTCAATGCAGACTTCTCCTGCACTGTGGGGATTCTATGAGAAAAATCACTGAAAAGAAGATTTTTATCAATGAATTGTGGGATGGCACTGGGAGCAACCGAAGATTCGCAGGAGCAGACTCGGACACACACAGACGTCAGGCGGAACTCTGCCACTCCTGTGAAAGTTTAACAAAAGATTTCGACAGCAACAGTGAGTAAGAATACCGACAGTCAGGTAAGACTTGCTTGCGTTGAAGTGAGTGGTGCCCGGGCTGCAAGGACCATGCACATGACAAAGCTACACGAGCTGCAGGAAATAGGGAGTTCAAAGTCTGCCGACTCTGCACGGGCCACTACTTGGGTGAAAAGTCGAAATACTCAGGCAAAAGGCCGAAAGATTTCCTAATTGTTCCTTCAAGGGATTATTTGTGCCATACGTCCCAACACAGTCACAGGGGAGGAAGCGTAGACCCCAGGAACCGTCATCCAAAAATGGTGGGAAAATGGGTGCCATGAGCACGTTTGATGAGGATTATGAAATGTGGTTTTGATACGATGAAAGATTCCAATTGTTTTTAATAGTTTTTTAAAATGTTATTATTAAGGCATTTATATACATACATCAACACAACCAAAACCAAAAAGAGAACAAACAGGAAATCTCATAACAAATAACCTCCAACCCGCACCCCGCCCTCCAAATTGTGCCCCCCATCCTCTCTGCCTCCTCTTTTTTTTTTAAAGCCCAAAATACACCCGCCCCCTGCTGACTTAACTACCCTGGAAGAAGTCGATAAACGGTTTCGATTTCCAGGTAAACCCCTCCACAGGTCCTCTCAAGGTGAATTTGATTTTTTTCCAGCCGTACCCCTGGTTTCGGCTGCTCCGAGTCCCTCCATCCCAGCAGGATCTGTCTGCGGGCTACCAGGGAGGCAAAGGCCAAAACGTCAGCCTCTCTCACCCCAAGGACTCTTCGGTCTTCCGACACTCCAAATATTGCCAATTCTGGACTTGGGACCACCTTCACCCTCAACACCTCAGATATCACGTCAGCTAAACCCGCCAAAATCCCTCCAGCTTTGGAAAGGCCTAAAACATGTAGACATGGTTCGTGGACCCCCCTGCGCACTGCCCACATCTATTCTCCACCCCCTCAAAAAACCTGCACATTCTGGCCACACTGTATGCGCCCTGTAGACTACTTTAAATTGGATGAGGCTAAGCCTAGTGCATAACGAGGATGCATTCACCCTTCCAGGAGCTTTCTCCCAAACCCAGCCTCCAGCACCCTCCCCAGCTCCTCTTCCCACTTCTGCTTAACTTCCTCTATCGGGACGTCCTCCCCGTCCACTAATTCTTTATAAATCTCCGACACCCTGCCTTCAACAACTCGTGTTTTCAACATCACTTTACCGGAATCCATTCCCACTGGGCAGCTCATACACCTCTACCAGTCCCTCCAAGCTCGGGAAGCTGCCCCCCATGAATACGTCCCCAAACCGCTCAATCCCCGCCTGCCGCCACCCCTGGAATCCCGTATCCAGCTTCCCCCCCAAAACAAACCTGTGATTCCCACAGATCGGAATCCAAACCGAAGCCCCCTCCAGCCTCAGGTCCTGCCGTCACTGTCCCCACACCCTCAGGGCCGCCACCACTACCGGACTTGTGTAGTGTATGGCTGGCGAGAACGGCAGAGGTGCCATCAACAGTGCTCCCAAGCTGGTGCCCTTCCATGAGGCTGCCTTCATCTGCTCCCATACCGACCCCACCCCACTACCCTGCTAGGGCAGCATGGTAGCACAAGTGATTAGCACTGTGGCTTCACAGCGCCAGGGTCCCAGGTTCCCCGCTGGGTCACTATCTGTGCGGATTCTGCACGTTGTCCCCATGTCTGCGTGGGTTTCCTCCGGGTGCTCCGGTTTCCTCCCACAGTCCAAAGACGTGCAGGTTAGGTGGATTGGCCATGATAAATTGCCCTTAGTGACCAAAAAAAAAAGGTTAGGAGGGGTTATTGGGGTACAGGGTTAGGGTGGAAATGAGGGCTTAAGTACAGTCTCGATGGGCCGAATGGCTTCCTTCTGCACTGTATGTTCTATGTATCCACTTCCGAATCCTGGCTATATTTGCTGCCCAGTAATAATTCATTAAGTTTGGCAAGGCCAGCAGCCCACCCGCCATCACCACCCCCAATGTCCCCACTCCAGCAGCACCTTCTTCACCCATGGGGCTTCCCCACCCACACATACCCGAAGATCAAGTATTGATCTTCCTGAAGAGGCCTTTGAGATAATGGCTGGGATTCTCCGAGCCCGCGCGGGCTCGGAGAATCGTCGTTCATGCCGTGACGGTCCGCGACACCGGTCTGACGCCGGGGCGCGAACCTCCGGCGACTGGAGAATCACCGCCAGTCACGCGCAGGTGGTCGATGTGGCGCCATTCGGGGGCTGTTGAAGGAGGCCCCTGCGGCAATTCTGCGCCGGCAACTGGCCAAGTTCCCGCCGGCGTGGTCTAACATGGTTCCACCCGGCGGGCACTCGGAGTCTCGGCTGTAGTGGCCGCCCTGGTGGGGTGCCGGGGGATCTGTCACTGGGGGGGAGGGCCTCCAGGATGGCCAGGATCACGATCAGGGGCCACCAATAATAATAATAATCGCTTATTATCACAAGTAGGCTTCAATGAAGTTACTGTGAAAAGCCGCTAGTCGCCACATCTCGGCACCTGTTCGGGGAGGCCGGAACGATCGGCGGGCGCTCGCGATCTGGGGGTGGCCTATTTCTTCGGGGCTGGCCCGCTCTATGGGTCCGCCATGTTGCGCTGGGCCGGCGCCGCAGCCGGCCACTGCGCGCATGCGCAGACCCGCGGCCGGCAGTGCAGGGCTGCGTATCGGCAGCTGGAGCTGTGTGGAGCACTCTGGCGCCGTGCTGGCCTCCTGTGGGCCACAGAATTGCTGGGCCAAGAGGACCGTTGACGCTGGCATGAAATGCTCCGGTGTTTACGCCGGCGTCAACACTTAGCCGCCGTTTTGAAAAATCCCAGCCAATATTGGAAGGTTTTGGAATATGACAAGGAACCTCGGGAGTACCGTCACCTTCATGGACTTCCAGTGACAGCGGGAGCACGTCCCATCTCTTAAACGCCCCCTTTATTTGTTCCACCAGCCGGGCCAAATTCAATTTATGTAATTGCTCCCATCCCTGGATGCCCAGATACCTAAAACTCATCCCCACCACCTTAAACGGCAACTCGCCCAACCTCCTCTCCTACCCCCTCGCTTGGAGCGGAAAGACCTCACTCTTTGCCATGTTTAACTTATACCCAGAAAAACGGCCGAATTCCACCAAAGTGTCCATCATCCACCAAATACTTTCCAATGGGCCTGATATGTAGAGCAACAGGTCGTCCGAAAATAGCAAGTCCCTATGTTCCACCCCTCCCCGCACAATCCCTTTCCAACCACTTGACACTGTCAGCTCCATTGCCAGTGGCTCTATCGCCAAGGCAAAGAGCAATGGGGGGAGTGGGCATCCCTGTCTTGTCCCACGATGCAGCTTAAAATACCCTGAGCTCACAAGGTTCATCCTTACACACGCTGCCAGTGCCCAATACAACAACTGGACCCAATCCACAAACCCCTGCCCGAACCCAAACCTCCTCAGTACCTCCCACAAATATTCCCATTCTACCCAATCAAAATGTGGAGATGCTGGCGTTGGACTGGGGTGAGCACAGTAAGAAGTCTTACAACACCAGGTTAAAGTCCAGCAGGTTTGTTTCACCTAAGGAGCAGTGCTCCGAAAGCTAGTGATTCAAAATAAACCTGTTGAACTTTAACCTGGTGTTGTAAGACTTCTTACTGTGCTTACCCAATCAAATGCATTCTCTGCATCCATAGCGACCGCCACCTCCACATTCTGTCACTCCGAGGGCATCATTATAATGTTCAACAGACGCCTAACATTGGCCGATAGATGCCTCCCCTTTAAACCCTGTCCGGACTTTTCCTATCACCCCCGACACACAGTTCTCAATCCGCGAGGCAAAGACTTTTGCCAACAACCTGGCATCTACATTCAACAGTGATATCGGGGTGGGGTGGGGACGGGGAGCTCCCCCTTCTCCCTCACCTCATTAAATGCCCTTACCAGCAGGGGCCCCTGGTCTCCCAAAAACGTTGTATAAAATTCCACCGGAAAACCATCTGGGCCCGGGCCTTTCCTGCCTGCATCGTCCCCATACCCTCCATCACCTCCACCAGTCCAATGGGTTCTCCTAACCCCTTGACCAGGCCCTCCTCCACCTTGGGGAACACCAGCCCCTCCAGGAATCCCCGCACTCCCTCCCTTCGATCGGGCATTCTGATTCATAAAGCCTCCTGTAAAACTCGTCAAATACCCTGTTCACCCCCACCGGATCCAATACCACTCCACCCTTACCATCCTTCACCCGTCCAATCTCCCTCGCCGACTCCTGCTTTCTGAGTTGGTGGGCCAACATCCTACTAGCCTTCTCCCAGGACTCATACACTGCCCCTCTGGCCCTCCGCAATTGCCCTACTGCCTTCCCTATGGACTCCAGCCCAACCTCCATCTGGAGCTTCTGCCTCTCTTTCAACAATCCCGCCTCCGGGCTTCTAAGTACCTCCTGTCCACCTGCAGGATCTCATCCACCAACCTTGCTGTCTCTGCTCACTCCTCCATCTCCCTATGCACTCGGATTGATATAAAGTTCCCCCTAATCACTGCCTTGATTGCCTCACACAGCGAGCCGGACGAGACTTTCACCTATATCATTTAGATCCACATACCACATGGCGGCCCTCACCCGCTCACACACATCCTCATCCATCATTAACCCTTTATCCAGCCTCCATTGCCGCTGCTGCCCTCCCCCCGCCCTGATCCACGTGCAAGTCCACCCAGTGCGGCGCGTGGTCTGAAACCACGATTGCCGCGTACTCAGAGTCGACCACCCTGCCAACAACCTCTTACCCATCACAAAAAATCAATCCGAGAGTACACCGTGTGCACATGGGAGAAGTACGAAAACTCTTTTGCCCTTGGCCTCCCAAATCTCCACGGGTCCACACCCCACATGCGCTCCATGAACCCCTTCAGCTCCTTCACCACCACCAACACCCTCCCCGACCTCGGGCTCGTCTGGTCTAACCCTGGATCAATGACCGTGTTAAAGACCCCCTCCCCCCAAAATCAACTGGTGCGCGTCCAGGTCCGGGATCTTCTCCAGCATTCACCTCATGAACTCCACATCGTCCCAATTTGTGACATAAACATTTACCAGGACCCCACTGGCAGCCTCTCCAGCTTCCCACTCACCATCACAAACCTTACCCCCCGAATCTGCTACTATATTCCTCACCTCAAACGGCACCTGTTTATTTACCAGCACCACCACCCCCCGCGTCTTCATGTCTAATCCCGAATGGAACACTTGCCCGACCCACCCTTTCCTTAGCCTAGTCTGATCTCCAATCTTCAAATGCGTTCCTTGTAAAAGGCAACGTCCGCCTTCAAGCTTCTCAGGTGCGTGAAAACACGTGACCGTTTAATCGACCCATTCAGCCCCCTCACGTTCCATGTGACCAACCTGGTCGGAGGACACCTGCCCCCCTCCCCTGCCGATCAACCATACCCCTTCTTAGGCCAGACCCCGGCCCATGCCACGTGCCCCTCCGGGCCCACTCCCAGATGTCCACCGTTACCACTCTCTCCCATACTACAGGGCAGCACGGTAACATTGTGGATAGCACAATTGCTTCACAGCTCCAGGGTCTCAGGTTCGATTCCCGGCTTGGGTCACTGTCTGTGCGGAGTCTGCACGTTCTCCCCGTGTGTGCGTGGGTTTCCACCGGGTGCTCCGGTTTCCTCCCACAGTCCAAAGATGTACGGGGTAGGTGGATTGGCCATGCTAAAACTGTCCTTAGAGTCCAAAATTGCCCTTAGTGTTGGGTGGGGTTACTGGGTAATGGGGATAGAGTGGAGGTGTGGGCTTGGGTGGGGTGCTCTTTCCAAGAGCCGGTGCAGATTCGATGGGCCAAATGGCCTCCTTCTGCGCTATAAATCCTATGATTCTATGATACACCACAGCAACAACACATTTGTCAGCAGCCACCCCTTCTTTTCAACAAAACAACTGCCCCTCCCCTTCTACTACACTAACCACCTAACCCCCCCCAACTGTGCTCCCATTAACTAGCCTAGCCTGGCAGCCCCACCTCCTACCTCCTGCTAATTCCCCTCTCCCCCACTCACACACCTCGCAACCAACAATGCAACAAGCAAATAAAAAGGTGCACTCACCCCCAATCGCTTCAAAACATCTTGAAGGAGAAATGTTCTCTAACAACCGACAAAACAAAAGCTACAGGAAAAAAACAGAAAAAGCACCCATCCCCTCCTCCCCCTCCTCCACAGTTCAATGTCCTCCTCCACCTTCCAGTCCATTGTCTCTTAAAAACTCCATCACCTTCTCTGGTGTTCCAAAATAATATTCTCGGCTGTTAAAAGTCACCCAAATGCGAGCCGGGTACAACATTCCAAACTTCACCCGCTTTTTAAAGAGGGCAGCCTTCACCCGATTAAACCCAGCTCTCCTCTTCGCCAGGTCCGTGCCCAGGGCCTGACACACCCGAAGCTTGTTCCCTTTCCAGGTGCACCTCCTCGTCTGCCTCGCCATCTCAGTATCTTCTCCTTGTCCAGAAACCGGTGAAGATGCACCACCATTGCCCTCCGTCTGCGTTCGTGCTGCTACAGAATCTTGTTCACCCAGCAAAACCAGGAGATAAATCCTTTAGTGAATCAATGAAAATCTTAGAGGGTCATTTCTCTCCTAAACCATTATCGATTACAGAAAGGTTCCGATTCCACCATGGTAGTCACAAAGAAGGCGAAAGCATTTTATCAGTTTATTACATTTTTACGATTAGTTACTGATGCACTATCAATTACGACGAGACAGGGGTCCTGAGGCGGGTAAGATGGCGGCACCCACGGGCCACACGTGTCCTGGGGCAGGCAAGGTGGCAGCGCCCATTGGTTCTGAGGCACCCACGGGCCGCACATGTTGTGGGTGGAGTAAGATGGCGGCGACCACGGGCCGCACGTGGGCTGAGGAGAGGATGATGGCGGTGCCCACTGGCCGCACGTGGGGGGTGCCGGGACAATAGGGGCGATTGAGTGGGCCTGGCACACTGCAGCGAAATGTCCCTTCTTGCCACAGGCCTTGCAGAGCGCGCTCCGCACCGGGCGGCGTTGCCGGGGGTGTTTTGTCTGACCACAGAAGTAGCACTTGCGTCCCCCAGGGTTGGTTGGCTGCCGCACGGTGCAGGCGTGGGGTTGGCTGAGGGCGGTCGCTGATGGGGTCCACAATGGGGGGGCCGCTGGCGGGGTCCATGATGCACGGGGGGGTGGGCCGTGCGGTCGGGGGCATAAGCCTGTACTTTGTGCAAGGCGACCGTGAGCGCTAGTTTCTTGGTCGCCGCAAGGTCAAGCGTGGCCCCTTCTAAGAGGCGCTGGCGGATGTAGTCAGACCCTATGCCCATCACGAACGTGTCTCTCATTAGCAGGTTCGAATGGTCAGTGGTCGAAATGGCCTGGCAGTCACAGTCTCTCACCAGGGCACACCAGAAATCTTCCACAGACTCACTGGGAAGTTGGTGCCGTGTGGACAGGAGGTGCCTGGTGTAGATCTTGTTGGTCTGCTGAGCGTAATTCTCCTTCAGTAGTGCCATGGCTTCTGCGTAGGTAGGCGCGACCTGGACGAGGGGAAAAACGTTGGAGCTCAGCCGCGTGTACAGAATTTGGAGCTTCTGTGCTTCTGAGAGTGGGTCTGGCACAGACCCGATGTATGCTTCAAAGCAAGCTAGCCAATGTTCGAAGTTCTTTTTGGCATTGTCTGCTTGAGGATGCAGCTGCAGGCAATCCGGCTTGATGCGGAGGTCCATCTCTGAAAAACCTCTGAGTAATAAATTGATGCACTATCAATTACGACGAGATGAGAGTAGAATGTAACCGAGGCTTTATTACACACAGATGTGTGGCCTCCTACAGCAGCTGACGAAATGGCTGCTGTTGAGAGAGCACACACATTTATACTCCGCCTACTGGGCGGAGCCAGCAGGCAGGGATCTACCCCCGTACCTGTAGTACAGGGGCCTTACCGTAATACCCATATATACAATATAATACAACAGTGGTGACTACCACAGTTACACATTGTGAATTTGGAACAACATTTGATGATCCTCTTCGAGATGTTTGTGGGTTACGCAGTGAAGCAATTCAGAGGAAGCTGCTTACTGTAAATGATTTAACTCTGAAAGCTGTTGTGGAAGATGCCACATCTATGGAGCTTGCTGTGAGAGAAGCTTTGCAGATAGGGTCAGGAGTGAAGATCCACAAGGTGGATATCTCAAGGAACAGGGCTGCAAAGGTGCAACCATGTCACCATTATACACAGATTGGACACTTACTGGGGAATGCTGGAGTTAATCGAAAACATGCAGGAACTGTGGTAAGAAGGGCCACATTGGCAAAGAAAGGTGTAAGAAGAACAATGCAGTCAAACAATCTACAAATCAGTGGATGAAGCTCAAGATCATTCAAAGGACAGTGAGGCAGAGCTGCAACAAAAGCTAAATCTAAGTGTCTTGTCAATGCAGGGTGATCAACAAAGTTTTTGGTACATCCAAAACTTGAAGGTCATGAGATTAAAATGAAGGTGGATATGGAGGCAGCAGTATCACTAATACCTGAGAAAATTTATCATCAAAAGCTGAGTCATTTGCCTTTAAAACTGTCCAATATGATCCTAAGAACATACATTGAAGAAGTGATACCATTAAAAGGATGCATTATGGAGAAAGTAGAAGCAAATGGACTGACGGCAAATTATCTCTTCACATTGTCCATGGAAACCTTCCTGCTTTATTTGACAGAGCATGGTTGGCTAACATTAGGCTTAACTGGGAAACAGTCAATCAATAAGTGGATTCAAAGAGCCACAATTTCTCAAGAAGTACGTGAAGGTGTTTGAAAATTCATTCGGTTCTATGACTGGAGTTGAGCTACACTAAAAATCAAGCCAGACATCACACCCAAATGTCTCAAATCTAGAACCATACCACATGCCATCAAGCCTAAAGTTGAATAACAAAGAAATGTAACAATAATCTAATATAAGAAGGATGTACAGGACATAAGGAAAAATTGATAAAATGGATGATGTGTTAGGCAGGTAGGTTGGATGTGGACTGCACTCGATGCAGGGAAGCTAGAAACAGACGTCTCACACTGGAGAAGATCCAACACTGTTTTATTCAACGATAGACCTGATATACATGTTCAGCTGTGGGTCTACACTATACTGAACTGACTGGAGACCTTGTAGTAGGCTGACCAGACTTACTAGCTACCGCATGGTGTTTGCACTTGCCAGCTCGTGGACTCATACGGCGCGATTCTCCACTCCCACGCCGGTTGGGAGAATCGCCTGGGCCGCCAAAATGTCCAGGGACGCCGGTCCAACGCCCTCCCGTGATTCTCCCAAACGGTGGGAACGGTCCGGTCGAGTTTCGCGGGCCGCAGAATCGCCAGAGACACCGAAAATGGCGATTCTCCGGCACCCCCGCTATTCTGAGGCCCGGATGGGCCGAGCAGCCAGGCCAAAACGGCAGGTATCCCCCGGCGCCGTCCACACCTGTTCGCTGCAGTCGTGAGCGGTGCATGAACGCTGGGGGAGCGGCCTGCGGGGGAGGCGAGGGGGTATCCGGCACCGGGCTTTACCTGAAATGTGGGGTGGACCGCGATCGGTGCCCACCGATCGTCGGGCCGTCCTCTCTGAAGGAGGACGTCCTTCCTTCCGCGGCCCCGCAAGATCCGTCTGCCATCTTCTTGCGGGGCGGACTTAGAGAGGACGGCAACCACGCATGCGCGGGTTGGCGCCGGCCAACCCGCGCATGCGCGGATGACGCCCGTTATGCGGCGCCGGCCACGTCATCTATGCGGCGCCGCTTTTACGTGGGCGACAAGGCCTGGCGCGTTTAGATGACGCGGCCCCGATCCTGGCCCATTGTCAGGGCCTGAATTGGTCGGGACCGGGGCCGTTCCGCGCCGTCGTGAACCTCGACAGCGTTCGCGACGCGCGGCCACTTCGGCGTGGGAGCGGAGAATCGCGCCCAGACTGTCTCAGTGGCTGGATCCCGAGAGAGCGGGAAGCCTAGTGCCCTCTGGCTTTATAGTGGTAGTGCCTGTCTGGTGATTGGCTGCACTGTGTTGTGTGCTTACTGGTCATCCTGTGTGTGAATCACTGCCTGTCTGCATCTTATTATATACATGAGTGATATTATGACAATGGAGAAAGACTGAAAAACATAGGAAGGAAATAGCGAGAAACTGGAAACCACAGTTGAAGGAGTTTGTCCCACTATTGAATGGTTCTTGAAAAATAAAAAGTCGGAATTATAAAAAACTCTAAATTATTTGTAATCGTGCCCGCATGGCACGCAGTCCTTATAACAGTAGGTAACATGTTTATGTACCTGTCCATCTTAACCTAGGCTACTACTTTTGCTTCAGATAATTTAATACTCAACAATATCTATGGGAATGGATCCCAATGACACTAAAAAACAAAGCTTTTACATACAGAAGAAAAAGGAGAATAAGGAATCTAATACAGGTTTTCAAAATTATGAAAAGTTTAAGAGTAAAAGATTATTTGAACTGATTGATGGGACAGTATTAAGGAGCAATGACTCAGGATCATCATTAGAAGAATAAATGGAAAATTTAAAAGAAAGGGCTCGATTAAACAAATTAAGAGAGCGTTTAGCCACGTGTTTCCCGGCGCACGTAGTGCCAAGAAAGATATGGCTATAAAAGGCGACTCGCGTTGTACAAGGGGCCTCAGTGGGGAATGCAGGACTGAGGCCACACATAGCCCCGTCTTGTACACTGGCGAGCTCCGCTTGCCGGAACTCCCCAGGTAGCGAGAGATCGGGATGCCATTTAAAAATGATCTCTGAGGCCCCAGAAGCGACCTTTCCCTGACCGAACACACTGTGCGACGGTCTCTGCCGCCCCCGCAACCCCCCAACACCCATGCATGGCACCTCCGGCCCGATCGCGTGTACACAAAAAATGCCAGTTTGGCACCTTGGCAGTGCCAACCTGCCACCCTGGCAGTGCCTATGCTGGCAGTCAGTGCCACTTGAGCACTTTGGCAGTGTCGGGCTGGCACCCAGGTGGCACTTTCAGGGTTCCTAGGTGGCACCAGCAGTGCCAGGGCACCACCCTGCCCAAAGAGCATGCAGCTGGAGGCCTCCGATCCCCTGGGAGACCCCCATGAGTGCCGTTCCATCTTGTCCCCATTTGCAGATTTGCTAAAATGTGATCCCGCCCACAATGGATCTCGCAAGGTGTTACGAGCTGGGTAGATCCCAGGAGCGGGGTCTCCCGTCTTTTATTGGCCACACTGCATTGCGGCGCGCTGCTTTTCTGGCATAGTGTGGCATTGGATCACGCCCCAAAACTTTTACATTGGTCACCAGATCCATCTATCTTCATCTGTTTTTTCAATGATCTATCTTCCAGCAGTTGGGCTGTTGTTGGTGATTGCACAGTGTTCAGCTGAATGAGCAATTTCTCCGATGCTGAAGCACATATGCCCATTTGCTGTGAGACCTGGACAACAACAAGCTTTGGACGTAAATGGTAAATATAATCCTAGGAGTCTGAACACCTTCCATTGACACTCAATGGCTTTACCATTATCAAATCTACCATCATCAATATCCTGGGAGTCATCATTGACTAAAAACTAGACAACCCCCAAACATGTCATAGATGCTCGAGCTGGTAATTGGCTTACCTCCTGACTCCTCAGTGTCTCTATGCTACCTGAAAGGCACAAGTCAGATATCTGATGGAATACTTTCCATTGCCTGGATTGGTACAGCTGAACACTTATGAAGCTTGACACCATCCATCAGTTTATGCTGTCTATAAGATGCACTGCATCAAGGCACCAAGACTTAATTGATCACACATCCCAAATCTGCTGCCTCCACCACCTAGAAGGACAAGGGCAGCATGTTCATAGGAATACCATCACCTCCAAGACACACCATAGCAATTTGGACAGACAATCACCATTGCTTCTGGGTCAAAATCCTGAGACTACTTACCTAAAAGATTTTGGCAATACCTTCACCACATGGAGTCCAGCTGAAGAAGGCAGACCTCCAGCATCTTCTCAAAGGCAACTGGATGAACATCTAATACTAGCAATAACCATGATGCCCATATCCCAAGAATGATTAAAAAGAAGCATAGAAAGCATTACCAGGAGTAACCATTAATGAACAGAGACACTTTGAACCTGATTCTGGGTTACAACATCACACCAGTGGTGTGGATGGCCCACAAAATCTGAGGTTGGTTTTAGCATATTTGATACCTTATGAATTAATGTGTAAGACCACACCTGGAGCACTATGCATATGGTCCCCATAATCTAAGGAAGGTTACATTTGTCTTGGAGGTCAGAGTGAAGATTGATTCCTGGGATACAGTGGGTGCTGGCCAATTGACTCCTATGGAAGGACACAAACTCATGGTAAGTGGTTCTGTTCTGAATTTCCCTTGTTTTGTAGGATCTTAGTTCATCCTTTAATTTTTGAAAAACAGATGCTCAGAAAATTGCACAGTAAAGTTAGTAAATGTAACACTGCCATTCAAGAAAGAAGGAGAAAGAAAACAGGGAACTAAAAGCCAGTTAGCTTGTGATCAATCATTGGGACAATGCAGCAACCTATTATTAAGAAGTCTTAACAATGCACTAAGAAAATCATAGTATGGTCAGACAGAGTGAATGTGGTTTTACAAAAGGGGATTTATGTTTGACAGATTTATGAGAGTTATTAGAGCTAGTAGGATAGATAAAGAGGAATTAGTAGTCAAGTATATGAAGATTTCAAAAACAATAAGATATCACACAAAAGTTTAAGATGCAAAATAAAGGCTCATGGAGTTGGGGGTAATAAAAGATTTATTAATGGACAGAAAGCAAGGAGTAGGAATAAATAAGGCATTTTCAAGTTGGCAAACTGTAATTAATTAAGTGCATGGATCAGTGCTGGGGCCTCAGCTGTTTACAATCTATTATAAGAATCCTTCCTGGTTATTTCCTTTGTTCCCATTTTTTCAATGTTACTTTATTATTTTGGTCTGTGAAACCATAATCAGAATGTGCCTTTAAGTAGAAGACTAAAGGTTGAAGCAGTTTGCTTGTCAGGACGTTGTGGTTCCAGGTTTGATTTTTGAGAGGAGAAGCCAGACTCCTTTACACTGAGTGGATCTTAGGAACGTAGGTTTGGAGGGAGTTGGATCGATTGTCTAACTGGCAATCGGTGGGTTAGCCAGGGACAGTGTACTGCCCGATAACAGTTAGTGGTCACAACACTTGGTTCCTGCGTGATGCTTTCTGAGAGAACTGGGCACAAGCTTTTAGACCTTGGAAGTGAAAGGAACGCTCTCTCCATTCTGCTTGTTGTACTGCTGTATTTCTCTGAAAACAGTGAGTGCCTGGCACATCATTTGCTGTGAATTTGGAATGATGCTGAGTCTGCAGAAAAGATAGACAACCTTGTCCGAAAAAAACATCTCAAGTCGATAAGGAAGAAGTCTCAAAACGAAAACTGAACTTCAGAAAAACACAAACTAGAAGTCATCCCAGTGCATCAAAGATCTTTATCATTTAATTTTTATTAATATTTTCTTTCCCTTTCCACCACCCTTTCTCCTCTGTGTTGTTTGTCTGTGTGTGCGTGTGTGTAGAGAGAGTGCGGTAGTTAGGTGAATTGGACATCATGAATTCTCCCTCTGTGTACCCCGAATAGGCGCCGGAATGTGGTGACTATGGGCTTTTCACAATAACTTCATTGCAGTGATAATGTAAGCCTAATTGTGACAATAAAGATTATTATTATTATGTCAGGGGGGGGTTGGGAAAGGGGTATTAAATAATCAGTTACATTTTTGCCCATGTAATTATAATACTGCACATAATAAAAGGTTACTTGTGTTAAAGCATCAAACCTGGTGACTGCAGTTTATTGGGCTGAAACAAGGACTTTGGGTATTTAAAATAAAACCTGCGCTGCGACTCTGGGTCAAGTGGGGCTGGAATTGACCATGCACTAGCCCAGGGTGTCGTGACACTGTATCAGTGATTTTAATGAAGAGAATGAGAGTAAAGTGTCTACGTTTGCTAATGATATAAAGCTAGGTGGGAATGTGAGCTGTAAGGAGGACACAAAGAAACTGCAAAGAGATGTAGATAGGTTAAATGAGTGGACAACAACGTGATAGATTGGGTATGGGGAAGTCTGAGGTAGTAAGAATAGAAAAGCAAAATATTTTTAAAATGGTGTGAAACATTAAATGTTAATTTTCAGAGGCATTTGGATGTACTCACACAAGATACACGGGAAGTTAGCATTCAGCCACAACAAGCAGTTTTTGCGGTGGCACTGTGGTTGACACTGCTACCTCACAGCACCACAGACCCAGGTTGATTTCTGCCTAAGGGGACTGTGTGGAATTGGCACATTCTCACTGTGTTTGCGTGGGCTTCCTCCGGGTGTTCCGGTTTCCGAATTGGTGTACAATAATACGGAAGTCTTGTTACACTTATAAAAGGCTTTGGCAAGACCACACCTGGAGTACTGTGCATGGCTTTTTAAATTCTTTCAGGGGATATGGGCATGACTGGCTGGGTCAGTATTTATTGCCCATGACTTGAGTGAATTTCAGAGGGCATTTAAGAGTCGAACACATTACTGTGGGTCTGGAGTCACATGCAAGCCAGACTAGGTAGGAATGGCAGATCTCCTTCCCTTAAGGATATCTGTGAACCAGATGGGCTTTTAGGCAATCGGCAATGGTTTCATGGTCATTAGACTTTTAATTCCAGATTTTTATTGAATTCAAATTTCACTATATTCCATGGTGGGATTAGAACCTGGATTCCCAGAACATTACCCCAGGCACATGGATTACTAGTTTTGTGATCACTATTCCACCACCTCCCCTGCCTCCATATCTAAGGAAGGTGATAAGATTGGAGGTCCACTGGATTGATTTCTGGGATGAGAGGGTTGTCCTATGATGAGAAGCTGAGTAGATTGGGCCCAAACTCTCTTCAGTTCAGAGAAAGAGAGGAGATTACACTGAAACAAAGAAGATTCATTGGGGTAAATATGGAGAGGTTATTTCCCCTTCTTGTAGAATCTAGAACATGGAGGATAGGTGGTTGACCATTTTAGACTTAGATAAGGAAAACATTCTTCACTCAAAAGGCTGGGAATCTTTGGAATTCTCTCCCCCAGAGTGTTCTGGATGCTTCATCGTGAAGCATATTTAAGGCTGACATAGATATATTTTTGGTCTTCTAGGGATTCAAGGGAATTAAAGAGGGAAAGTAGATTTGAAGCCCAATGTCAGCTATGGTCATGTTGAAAGGTGGACCAGGTTCTAAGGGCTGCACAGTTTACTCTTGCTCCTATTTCTTTTTAACTTCACCACTTAAAACTAATTTACCATAATTGACTGCAGTTTCGACTTGACAAACCAAACTTTGCAATATAGCCAGTGTTTTTCTTCTTGCTGTGTCAGCACACCTTTAGTGCACACCTCTCAGAGTAGCCTTGTCCCACTTCCATTCTAGCTGTAAGTATGATGCTGAGCATGGGGATTCCATTGGACTTGCACAAGGTTGTCCTGGGTTTGTTGAAACAAGAGGAAGGATGAATTCTTGATGAGCATGGCCAGACAGATGAGTGCAACAGTGAGCTTTCAACAGGACTGGCAAATAAAAGCAGCCTTTGAACCTTTTTGCAAACAACCCTGCTGTTCCCCATCTCATAGCGTGCTGGTCAAATCAACCCTATGGCTATGTATCTCCAACATCAACATTCCTTCCTTCCCAACATATCACAGCCAAACATATGAAAAAAAAATGTTATTATTTGATATGTTATACATATGTCGCTGCATCAATGTTTGTTAACTTGCCATACTGCTTCTCCTCAATGGACGCGAGTGAATTCACTGGGGTGTGCTGGCTATTGAGAAGTTCTCAAGGTTTCGTTTGAATAATACATTAAAAGGAAGTTCAATTTTTATTTTAAAAACAGCCTTTCCTTTCACCATACTTGCAATAGTGCATGCAGGATCTTTTTCTTAACTCTTTCAAAGGGCGTGGGTGTTGTTGGCTAGGCCAGCAATTGTAATCCATCACTAATTGCCCTTGGGAAGGTGGTGGTAAGCCGTCTTCTTGAACCACGTGTAGTCCATGTGAGGTAGGTACATTCACAATACTGTTAGGAAGGGGGCTCCAACAGTTTGTCCCAATAACAGTGAAGGAATGACGTTATAGTTCCAAGTCAGAATGGTGTGTGGTATGAAGGAGAGCTTACAGGTGGTGGTGTCCCATGCATATGCTGCCCTTGTCTGTCGATGTGACGGAGATTGTGGGTTTGTTGAAGGAGTCTAGGTGAGTTGCTGCAGTGCATCGTGTATATGGTACACACTGCTGCCACTGTGCATTGTGCATGGGGCCAGTTTAGCTCAGTGGGCTAAACAGCTGGTTTGTCATGTAGAACAAAGCCAGTTCAATTCCTGGACCAGCTGAGGTTATTCATGAAGGCTTGCCTCCTCAATCTTGCCCCTCGCCTGAGGTGTGGTGATCCTCAGGTTAAACCACCACCAGTAAGCTCTCCCCTTCAATGGCGAAAGCAGCCTATGGTCATCTGGGACTGTGGCAACTTTGCCTTGCCTGCATTGGTGGTGGAGGCAGTGAACGTTTATTTGAAGGTGGTAGATGGGGTGCCAATCAGATGTGCAGCTTTGACCTGGATGGTGTTGAGTTTCACGCAGGCATCATTTTTGGCATTTCTAATTGAGAAATTATAATTTAAAAGGGGTAGAGACTGTAAAACCTGACCTTTACACGTGGGGAAATGAACATTCCCTCGGAGTAAGTCAGAAGTATCTGTCCTCTTGTAGTTTCATAGACGCATTCAATTTGTACCTGATATGATGACTTAGCATATTTGTGTGTTAAACAATACATTGGGGTACCTAAAAACAAAATTGGCAATAACCATTCTAGTGTAAACTAATAGAGGGAAAATGGTAATATCGTAATCATTTAGTAGGCCTCAAAATAGCTAGTTTACCATAATAAGATTCAATAGTTTATCTTGATTCAATAGTTCATCTCAATGAGGCTCAATAGTTTACCTGAATAAGATTCAATAGTCCACCTCAATAAGATTAATAAACTGTTTTGCAGAGTACATGTTTTTCAAAATAATGGAATTTTTCAATATTCCAAAATTAATGATTGCACACTTTTCAAAAACCTCATTCTACTGGCAGAACCTTACAACTGCAGCTGAACAAAATATTACATCTGTATTATTATTTCCATTGACATCTATTGACCTCTGTTTCACACTGTCCCAGTCCTTCATAATTTTATACACCCCTATCAAAGCACCATTTAATCTCCTTGTACCTCATGAAACGTGCCAATGTTTCAAATATAGTGTATGCTTACATTTCCTTATACCAGGTGTTGCTAACTTTTGGTTGGCTCTTAATTCGTAATTTGCTCTGTTTGTTTAACTCTAGAGTCGCCAGGTATCTTTATGATACCGCCACGAGGTTCAAGTTCAAATAATGATCAATAACTCAACACACCAATTAGTAAGATTCAAATTAAAACACATTTATTATACACAGTAAATCACTACTCATGCATAAACTCTACTTTCTAGACTATTCCTATCATTAAAAGGCCTATACTTAGCTTCGGACTGGCACTCCAGGTCAGGGGAACAAATGGCCTTTCTTTCAGGTCCTGAGTCTGCAGGATTCAAAAGCTGGTATGGACTGGTAGCTAGAAGCGCCTATCTCGTAGCGAGCATTGACTTGAGACTTACTTGGTTGGCGGCAGTGAGGCAGGTCACTGTCAAGGGTTGATTCATGTTGCTGAGTGACCCTGCCAAAGAAGGACGATTTGAACTTGGGGGCTTTACTTTAGTGTCCCCAGGGCCTTCCCGCCCTTCGGGGCGGACCCCTTACCTGGTTCCAAGTGATTGGACTACTTTCCGATCACTTGGATCGATTTCTCCAATGCTGGAGCTGTTCCCTGATCGCTGGGCGGTCCCTAAGTGTCCGTTGGCCTCCCTTTGTCTTGGCTCCTGTTGGCGCCGAGGAGTCTGGCTTGGCTTTATTCACCTTAACTGTTGCGATTGTGCCTTGGAATCGCTCATTACTATGCAGATGGCTGCTGCATTACTATGCAGATGGCTGCTGGTTTCAGTGCTGTCTGGTTCCTTACAGGTTTCAATACACATGATTTCTGTATTTGCTAGTCTTTGCCTGTGTTGGCTGAATTTCCCTTTTGCAATTCTCCATTTTAAATCAGGAAGTGGCCAACTCAGGTGGCTACACTGGCAACATCCTAGTAAATCTATATTGTGCCTGATCTAGTTCCTCAATATCCTTTGTATTGTGTGGAGCTATAATTTGCACATAGTTCTCCAATAGTATTCACACTAATGTTTTACAAGACTCATTATTAGAGCTTTACTCTTATATTCTCTTTAATGTGAATCCAAATCATCATGTTCTTCATGTCACCCTACTTTCTACTATTCAAAGTTAAATTGGTGCTTCTTTTTAACAAAAACACACATCATACATTTCCTGACACTGGCCAAGATTTTACACTGAGGGCAGGGTCCCGGTCACCTGACGTAAAAGTCAGGGGTGAGCTCACCCCTGCTTTGTCAGCTTTCCCCATAGCCATATAATGGCCACTGGGCATTCATTGATTTGAGATGTGCTTACCGCCCCTATCTGGGGAGGATGTACCACCTTCGAGAGCTGCCTGCCAATCCATAAGTCAGTAGTGTCTGGTCCCAGCAGTGCCACTGTAAACGGTGGCTGCATCCAGGTCCCAATGGCGACTAGTGATGGAGCAGATGCGAAGGGGAGAGTCTCACTGGCCCCGGCGAAGGGAATGGGGTATGGGTTAGATGGGGAAGTAGGGAGACGGGGAAAAGTGGGGGTGCAAAGGCCTTGGAATGGGGGCATGCAGGAAGCCCATAAGGAGATTTCTCCCCTTTGCCCAGCCACCAATCTGAGCAGTGAAAACTGCTGGGCTGCACACTTGGTGCTCATCTTCTCCCACCATGGGTAAAATCCAGCAGCAGACGATGGGGCCCTTAAGTAGCGATCAATTTGATAATGTTGTGGTGGGGTAGGCATCGGAAACAGTGCCTCGAGCATGGTTCCCAACTTTATGGCCACCTCTAGCTGCTAACCTGCCCCGGAGTGCTATAAAATCCTTATCGCTGAATTTTATTGGACAGTCTTTTTGACCAATGTACATCTTATGAATATTACCTCATAGCTTGCTTTGTTCTTCAGAATGTTTCACTATATCTCCAATTTTAGTACCATCCTATTTTATACTTTATTCAGCACTATTTCAGCAATATTTCCCTCCTTGATGCTTGTATTTGCTCCAATTTTTGGTTTTATACAGGATTTTGTGTCTGTTGTGCCATTCCAGCAATTGTTCCCACAATTCGTCACCTTATAAACTCAGTCAGAACAATACTGAGCAAGCAGCAGCTCCCTGCCAAATTTGAGATTTAAAAAAAACAGAAGGAAACAGTTCAGAATAATTTACACAGGAGGGGGTCCAGGTTACTTGTCCAGTTCAAAATGTTGCATCGTAAAAAATGGACCTGAGGAGACCATTGGTATTTCACAAATAACTCACTGTATTTCTAAATACTTATTTTAGCTTATGAAGGAACTTCTTTATTTTTTATTATTAAATAAAAAGTGGACTATGAAATATATTAAAGTCCATGATAACATACCATTTTTCCTAAATTGTTTTGTGATTGACAACCATTGTGGAGACTTGCCTGTAAGTTGTTGTCACTTGATTCACCCTTTTCCTCATCCATGGTATAGTGAATGTCCTAGAATGCCATAAAAACAACCTTACTTCAATTTTGTTTAATACATACTGAATCAAATAAAGACTATTCCTTGAACAAATAGCACAGCTAATCTCAAATCCCAATGCAGTGAAATTAATGAGTGTAACATTACAAATCTTTAGCATACCTGGATGAGGAGTAATTTAATGATTCAACTTGTGTCATGTTAACAAAGCCTTTGTGGTCATTTCAGAGCTTTTTTTTACAGCAGTAACAAGCTGCTTTGAGTACCTATTCAATTGTAAGTGAACAATGTGCCCCATCAAAAAAGGTTATATTAGCAGACCCCAAAGCAAATACATCACAGATGCTGTCCTCAGGAACAAGAAAGTGGAAAAACAATCAACATGAGACCAACATGAAACACACCTACTTACCTACTGAGATATATCTTTTAGATCAACGTGTTCCACAAGGGAGAGTGTTAGAAAAAAACAACTTCCTAATGGTAGCTTTCATCAAAACAATTTAGTAAAATTCTGCCTTTCGAAGTACAGCTATGCAGCAGTAGGAGTAAGACAGTGCAACTTCCAAAGAATGTAGATTTAAATCAATCTTACCACAGTAATTGGTAATCTTGTAAAACTGATACAATAGCATAATTTGGGTCAAACACGCAGCAATTCTTGTCACCATTACTTACACTTAACATGACTGAAAAGCAAGCTTTGAAAGTGAAAGTTTAATTGTTTCCATAGCAGCAAATTGTACATACAACTTGGCGGACATTCCAATCCTTGTAAGTTGATGCTGGCTTGCACAAAGATTAGTTTCTCCCTTTAGTGCTTGAAACATTAAACTGGTTTCCTGAATTTATTTCAGCTCAAATCACGGACTGTTAGGAATAAGAAATATCTAGATGTTTTAATGTAATTTGTACTTGGTAATATTGAGTAGATGTAACAAGGTTTTCCTAGTAGGTCTAACTACCAAGCAATAGGTAACCCATAAAAATAGATGGCAACATGACACAACACTAATTATAAAAACGCACATGAAAGCGTTTAAATGTATAATAAATGATAAACAAAAGAATCCCAAATGTTTCTCATTGGGTTCAATTCTCATTTCTGCATTTACAGCTTCAATCACATTGAGTGTTAAAGCAACATTGAACCAATAGGTTGACCACAAAAAACTAATTATTCCGAGCCTGAAGTCTTCAAAGAAATTTCTTTCTGACCTCACTTTTCTACTTTCTGTCTAGTGAGTAATGCATCAGATTAACACATGATTATACTCAAAACTAATCCATTTGTGGATTTACAGCATATTTGTTCCATAATGCAATTTAAAATCAAAGAGCTGGATAAGTTTGCCAGTTGGAAAGCATTAAGTGTAAACTAAATGGAACTGAAAAATCATGCAACACTGTTATTTCTTACCAATAAAACGTTTGGCACAACATTTCCATGTTACGGAGGATTGCAAATGACCTTGTACCAGGCTGGTCCAAATATGAATCGGTATAACATCAGTTTTATTGCTTGATTCTCAGGAAATTTAACAGCTGGGTAACTCACAGCATGCAGTACAGTTTGATTGTAGCCTAGGTGCACTGTTGCTGAACTCAAGTATGGAATGATACAATCACATGAAAGCATTTTCAAATTCAGTTCAAAAATATCCTGTTATAGGCCAATGCATACATTATTTCTTCAACGGGTTAAAATAGTGGAATCAAACTACAGTGAAAATTATTTGGTCACAGTGTTTACAAAAATAAATGGGCCTGTCTCACACTGTCAGTCTTCAGTCGATGTAAAGGATTAAGTTTGGTGAATTGCACCTCCTAGAATTAGAACAAACTTGAAGAAAACTGCACCAACATCTGTCTTATTTCAAACCAAGTGTCAACTCTTTGTAAAGTCATTTGCCAGAGAAGTTAGGGTTTTGCTAGGGGGTTTTAAACCTTCAAGCTAAACTGTCGCTTATAACCTTGACAACTACAGAGCCTGACACATGCATCTTCCCCTAGAGGCTTCCCTGCAGTATTCTGCAAGCTGCTCACGATTGCTGAGCCATGACGCCACAGCACTAGCCTGACCTGACATAATGAGCAGCTATTTACAGCAAACAAGGTAGATGGAAGAACACAGACCTAAATGATACTCTGGTGTAAGGAGGATTCCACTGAGGTGCAAATGAGCCAGTCAATCTCAAGGCCTCTGAGGCTTGCTGGGACTTGCAATTTCAATCCCTTCAGGAATATGTAGTCACGAGCCACACACTGATCAATAAAATAAGTTGCAAGGTGAAAAAAAGGATGATAATTAAACAAAAGGGGAAAAAGCTACCAAGTTTGGTTAAAAGCAGGGAATGGATTATTTTGGGAGGGTCGTTGGCATTCCATTTTTACTTAACATAGATATGTTACAAATATGTAAAATATATCAAATCATGTGTATTATTTCCAAAAATATAAAGATTATGGCTTATCAGGAAGTTAGTCCAACATCACCTTATGATGTTACCCAACAAAATTTGCCTGCCTTAACCCATATTGAAATATGGGTGTACGTAGAATAATTTGCCTCATCTAATTAAAATTTATCAACCTTTCCCAATATGTATAATTTTGTAAAAATAGCTTAGTCCTAATTGCCTGTGTTGTGATTAAAAAGCGAGCATCACATTTTTTGCATCACACAAACTTAAAACTTGGAGAAATGCATACTAAGTGTGCAGTTATATTTATCTGTGAGGGCTTGTCTAATCATAATTTCCCAGGAGAAACTAGTCTAGCCAGTACTCCATTTTTTAAAAAAATGGTTACAAATAATTCTTATTCCCTCAAACATCTTTGATGTCTTTTTATGATTGGAACATTTACGTGTTAATGATGTCACTCAAAGAAAATACAGCACCAGAAACACAGTAGAGATACCTTTCTCTCCAATTGTATCTTCTTGGAAATCTATGATCAAACTTAATCTAATGGATCCTTAGTTCATAAATTTGATGTGCGCTTTGCCAATAAAAGTTGCAAAACTTAACTGTGCTGATTACAATTAGAGCCATACAACAAAAGAAAATTGTACATTAAATGTACTTAAAATTAGAGTACATTACAGAGCTTGCCAAAAAATGCCTAAACAAATTAATCAACAAGTATGACAGAGTATTTACAGCTCAGAAGCAGGCCAATCAGCCCCACAGTTCCATGCTGGTCTTTATGCTCCACATGAGCCTTCCCCCATCCTACTTCATCCAGCACATATTCTTTGATTCTATATTCCCTCCTAAGTTTAGTTAACGGTTCCTACATCTATACATCTATGTTAGTTGCCTCAACTACTCCTTCAGTTGTTAATTCTACATTCAAGCCACTCTCTGGGTAAATACCTTTCTCCTGAATTCCCTACTGGATGCATTTGTGATTATATTGTATTTATGACCCATCGCCTAGTATCTCCTGCAAATGGTGAAGGTGCAGAATTTGGCTTCAGAGTGCTAGTTAGGACCAGCAGCTAGCAGGCCGAAACATGCACAACTACAGTCTTACAAGAGAACTCAAACTGTGCAAAGAGCTCAGCTAAACATTTGCAAATAACAAATGGATGCATTTTCAAAGTAACCTGCTGTATCCCATATACTAAACAAATGGACAGAGAGACTGTGGGGGTTAGTCTCATGCACTACAACAGCACAAACAATGACACAGGATAACCTAATTAAGAAATAGAGGAGGACACTGTCACACAGCCTGATGGCCCCAAACAACAACCATTCATCTTGGTGAACCTTTTACACAAAATAAACATACATTCTTCACTGTCTCTGGAAAAACAATTCCACGGGCGGGATTCTCCCAGCCCCGCACCGAACCTCGGCGTGTAAGGGTCGGGTGGCGGCCTGTGGGGGGGAAGGGGAGGTCCGACCCCAGGGGGGCCTCCGATGTGGCCTGTCCCACGATCGGGACCCACCGATCGGCGGTCCGGCCTCTGTGGCTGGGGGCCTCCTTTCCTTTGCGCTGGCCCCTGTAGCCCTGCGCCATGTTGTGTCGGGGCCGGCGTGTTCAAGGAGGCCACTGCGCATGTCCTCGTTGGCGTCGGCGCAACTGCGCATGCGCAGATCCCGCAACACCCAGTTCATGCCGGGATCTGCAGCACTGGTGGCGCGAACCGCTCCAGCACCGTGCTTGCCCCTAAGACGTGGGAGCGTTTACGACGGCCTTTACGACGGCGTAGACACTCTGCCACGGGATTGGAGAATCCCACCCCAAGTCTCTGTCATGGAATTATCAGAATCTGATTGTATAGCAACACAATTACCAGCCGACCGGAGGTTATTGTGCTGTGACTTCTGTCTACCTAATGTCATTAACTATAACTAATAAAAAAACATATGTAAACTGCGCTCATTCTGAACCTCGGTGGAGAAGCGCCTCAATTGGAACATAGAACATACAGTGCAGAAGGAGGCCACTCGGCCCATCGAGTCTGCACTGACCCACTTAAGCCCTCACTTCCACCCTATCCCCATAACCCAATAACCCCTCCTAACCTTTTTGGTCACTAAGGGCAATTTATTATGGCCAATCCACCTAACCTGCACGTCTTTGGACTGTGGGAGGAAACCGGAGCACCCGGACGAAGACATACCACGCAGACGGGAAAACGTGGAGACTCCGCACAGACAGTGACCCAGCGGCCCAGAGTATGCTCCCAGCATGCATAATAAAACCACTTCAACATTGCATCCGGACTCTGAGGAAACATCTTCTCTATATCTACCTTATCAAACCCTTTCATAAGTTTAAAGATCTCTATCAGATCTGTCCTCAAATATCTCTGTTCTAGAGAAAAGAGTTGCAGCCTGCCCAATCTTTCAATGGTGACGCCTTCTAGTAACATCTATTATTCCTGAATGGATTCAGTTCAATTGATCCAAGAAACAAATATGAATTGGGTAAATACAAATACAAAATTCATTTTATATTTATTTACTCAGAAAGTAATCTTTATTTGTGATACCCAAGATGTATCCAGTATACTATATTAGGCAATCGGTTAGTTCAGTTGGCTGGACTGCTGGTTTGCGATTGGGAATGATGTCAACAGCATGTATTCAATTCCCGTACCAGCTGAAGTTATCCACGAAGGCCCGGCCTTCTCAACCTTGCCCTTCACCTGAGCTGCAGTGACCCTCAGGTTAAATCACCAACAGTCAACTCCCCCTCAAAGTGGAGAGCAGCCTATGGTCCTCTGCGACCATGGTGACTTTAATTTAATATCCCTACCAAAATATAGCATTATCGTAGCTCCAATTAACGGTCAGTAATGTCCTTGTCTGGTTTAATAACACTGTTGCTGTCAAGTATTTTTCCCTGTATCAGTGTCTATCATAGAACTTAATAAATTAATAAAAAGGCAAAATACTGCAGATGCTGTAAACCTAAAATAAAAATAGAAATTGCTGGAAATATTTAGTGAGTCAGACAACGTCTGTGGAGGGAGAAAGGTCATCAACCTCAAATGTTAACTGTTATGCTCTGAGTATTTCCAGGATTTTCTGTTTTCTCTCAGCAAATACATTTTGAAAAAAAAATGTAGCTATGGAGACATCAATGAGTACCACACTACAGAGTCTCGTTAATCTAGATAGATTTTATGGGGTGTAATTTTGTATGTGTTGCACCTGGTTTGGGGTCATGGAACAGGTGCAAATTATCCCAATTTTGCAATCTGTTCAGGCATTGGTACCACCGCTAACCATATAGGACTCAATTTTTAGGCAGCTCAAGTATCCACCTAAAATATAAATTTAGGGCAGGACCCCTTTTGAAGATTTGTCAACAATGAGTGAAGCAGGCTTTTAGCTGCTACATCAGCATCTCCCATGGCCGCCACTGAGTATTCAAACTAATTTTTAAAAAGTCCCTTTCTGCTGGGTTGGGAAGAGCAGGAGTGCTCCACAAAAGTGCCGTAGGCCATAGTCCTTACTCCTTATTATCGTGTGAGTGGAACTCCTGATTCCGGGCAAGTACTGGTCACCTCTGGAGGGTTGGGAACCCTAGGATGACTGCTTTGAGATAGGCAGCATAGTTTGCTGGCTTAATTTAAAGGAAGCCCCAATTCAGTCTATCTATTCTAGTGCAGGGATTGTTCCCAGTTCATACCGGCAGGCCTGTGCTATCCAAATTCCACCCTATATGTTTTGTCTTTTGGTTAGTTTATAAAATGCAATTACATGTACCTGATGACTTCTATCATTATTCCTGAGATACTTTTACAGCCATAAAAGGCTATGGTGACTAGTATCAATCAGATTTCTGAGAGCCTACTGGTTTGTCGATTAATGCAATTGAGAAAAAATGTCACAGGCCTGGCAAGAACCTTTTCAAAGCTACCACAGAGAAGTTTACTTGCAGCTTTTTCCTTGCATTAGCTCCTGTCATCTACCAAACAGCAGAACCCAGTGGTGTCAATTATATTTGATTGACTGAGTAAAGCACACACAAATAAGCCAAAACAATGGACACAAAAATCTATATATGACTTTCCCTGTCAGAGAGCAAAAGCTTGCTTTTTCCATTTTCATGTTGCAGTGTGTTGCTACATGCTTAAATGTTTCCTCCAAACCCAAACTATCACCAATTAAGTTAGCAGGATGTTCAAAGGTGTCAAATGACTCCCTCGACAATTGGTTCCAACCGCTGTTCAATAAATGAGGTCTAATTTATCAGTTTATCTTCAATTTCAAAAAAACTAATATCTCCAGACACTAAGATACTCTGCGAGAAAATAAAGCAAAATAGACTTCAAGGTACCTCCGGGGCAACTTATTTCTCATCTATAATTTATTTTTAAAATAGTTAAATAGTTACTTTAAATAAACAGTCACTATGGCACACTTGGTTCTCTACATTTATACTTCAGCTTTACCTAATCTGCTTATAAATAGATTTTTTTCAGTGACAAAAATATGATGGTATTAAAATTTATAAGCACTTACAAAAACATAGCTGGCACTATTATTAGTGGAAGTTTGTTATCTTTGTGTGCAATGATCACTTATAACTAATGTGAACATTTGTCATTTCCAGCAGCCAATTTGCTCAACAGTGCAAAATATGATTTTGGACAGTGTTACTAATTATATTGATCCTTAGTTGAAAAAGTTGATGGTGACTACTTCAGTCCCTGAAGTCCGTGAAAACCAATTTCTTGACTCCTGGGTTACATTGTGGTGAAATAAATTAGGATAATGATTTATGTTTACTCTTTTAGTCAATTCTGATAGAGACTAGAAGAGACAAAATGACAAACAGCTTCAGCAGAAAACTTAAATCATGTCAGCCAATCTGAAGGTTTTTTCTTACTTTAATTGCTCCCACTGTTCATTTATCTTCAGAGGCAATCTTTGGAAGGGACACTAGTTGAATCAGTGGATGGGTAAAGTTTAGTCGAATTTGTCTCACTAAATTGTGATATGTTCTCCAGAGAAACTAGTTTCCGGTAGACATGACAAAATGTCACAAGGTTATATATAACTAGCAATAGATCTGCTAAAAATAATATTTGCAGGAAATTCCCAAGTAAACTAAAAAAGAAACATCATCTGGTTACTTATAAATAAACCAAAGCTAATTTTGCATCTGTATTATTTTGGTCTATTAATGGACACATTGACAGCATTGGAAGCACAAGGCTTGAGAATTGATAGAAATTGGTCCTCAGGCCTCATCTGAATAATTAACATAAATGCACCTACTCAAGCAATTTCATTTTCTTCTTTCAGCATCTTCCATTTTACGTGGGGTCATCACAATGCTGCTTGATCTTGTCCTGTCAGTTACCCATTCCTCTGCCAAATCTGCTGCCTTTAAGACTCTCCCCACCACGGGCACAATTTGACGGAAACATTTCGAAGTGTCATTTTGGGTGTGATTGACGGGGTGCTTCTTGTTGGAGAGTTCGCGGCCCATATTTAACAGCACTTAGTTCCCACGAGCGTCTCGCCATCACGGGCTGTCTCGCCACCAATTTTACAGACTCCCATCTCAGCGTCTCGCCATTAACAAGAGGGAGCTGCTTTTAGACACTCCCTCACCACTCACACCTAGACGACACACAAGCATGGCAACACGCAGACCTGCTCCTTAATTTGGGGGTGTCGACTTCACAAGGCTTCTCAATGCCGTCGAGGAAAGGCAGGACATCCGGGGCAGGATTCTCTGATCCTGAGGCTAAGCGTTGACGTCGCGTTTCACGATGGCGTCAACATGGCCTCAGGATCAGCAATTCGAGTCCCTACAGGGCGCCAACCCGGCACTGGAGCGACCCACGCCGATCCAGCTGCCGGTCCCGGCATCAACTGGGCAGAACGGGGTTCGCGCATGCGCAGTGGCACCGGCGCCAACGCGTGCATGCGCAGTGGCTCCCTTCGCCGCACCAGCCCCGACGCAACATGGCATAGGGCTACAGGGTCTGGCGCGGAAGAAAGCAGGCCCCCAGCCCAAGAGGCCGACCCACCGATTGGTGGGCACCGATCGCGGGCCAGGCCACAGTGGAGGCCCCCCTCCCCGGGGTTGGACCCCGCTGCCCCCCACAGGCTGCCCCCGGACCCTTCCATGCCGAGGTTCCGCCGGGTAAGACCAGGTTAGAACGGCGCCGGCGGGACTCGGGTTTTTTGTTATCCCGGGCGGAAAATCACCGGGGGCGGGGGGCCCCGGTCGTCGCCAAATGGAGAATCATGTCCTGGCGTCGGGGTGGCGTGGCGCGATTCGCGCCGGTCGCGGCGATTCTCCGGCCTGGCCTCAGGCTGAGAGAATCCCGCCCCCTGTTCAACCGAGGAGGGTGGAGGATCAGCAGCAGTGTCACCAATAACTTCTGGAAGGCAGTGGCAGTAGCTGTCACTGTGGGCAGCATGACAAGGAGAACTGCCTTCCAATATCGGAAGAAGACCAACGACCTCCACCAAGCTGCAAGAGTAAGTTACCACCTCTCTCCTGGCATCAGTTCCAGTGCCAACCCTCAAATCCCCCCCTCCCCAAATCATTAACTGACACCTCACACCCTCCCCACATCCAAACTTCGTGCTTGCTCCACAGAACCCACTGGTACCCACCAGCACAACCCCTTCATGTGCCGGTGCGGTGCCCACACACGCCACTGGCTACAGACCCCCCTGAACCATCAAGCATCTAGCTCACAATGCCTCTCTTTGTTCCTGCAGGAGAAGATAGCCCATAATAATCGGGAAGGGGCCAAGACAGGGTGGGGGGGGGGGGGGCAGAGTACCAGAGATTCAAGTCTGCACTTCTATGAGGAATGGGCCCTGGATATTGGGGGTTGTCCGAGGGGTGAGCAGTCACCGACAGCAAGGTTGGCCTGTGCTGCAGAGGTGAGGATCCACTGCCCCTTCCCCAGATGACCTGTCTCACGTGAGTTGTTCATGTCAGACCAAAAGATACTTCCCTCTCACTGACCACATGTCCATTGTCTCGCAGGATCTCCATCAGAAGGGACCAGGCTATCCGGAGTCATTCCCCCCCCCCCCCCCCCCCCCATCACCCGAGACCAACCCATAGGAGGGCTCCGTGGAGGCCACCATTGATGCATCACAGCTTTCAGCTACACTCTCCACCAGCGCAGAGACAAAAACTATGATGGGTGACATTAGTGGACAGGCTCATGGTTTACAATCTGGTGAGCGCCACACAGTTGCAGATGCACATCAGATGGAGGCAGGAACATTCAAGGGAGACAGCTGTTGGAGGTTTGCTGGATCCCAGAACTCAGCTGAGTCCCAGTCAGATACTGAGACTCTATACAAGGTTCTTCTAGAGATGATGCAGATGATAGGACACAGCCATGAGATTCAGGAGGGGCTGTCAGCAAAATTCCAGTGAGCGCATAGCCAATTGGAGGAGCCCCAAAGGCTACGGGTGCTGGAAATGATTCCACCAAAGCGTGGCGCCAAGATCAACACTGCCGCAGTGAAAAAGCTGAAGCACCTGTCAGCATCTTCAGCGGTGGAACTCAAGGCATGGCTCAGTCTGTGATGACCATGGCTGAAGGCCTTGGCATCATGTCCCAGTCGCTGAGGGACATGTCCCAGATGCAGGTGGACATTGCCGAGGCACTATGGAGCATGGCCCAGTCACTGAGAACCATCGCTGAGGGTATCTACACCAAGATGCAGACAAGAGGGAGCTTCCAGGACTGGCAGGGCCAGGTGACCTGTAGGCCTCTGGAGCTCACTACGGCTTCCCCACCATCCAATGGAGATCTACAGGGCCCTCTGGGAGGAGGAAACTCTGTTGGCTAACCCAGGGCCTGCCACCAAGGAGATCTTCCAAATCCCCCCCCCCCCCCCCCCCACCTCTTGACACTGGCGCATCTCAAGGGCAATGGGCAGAACAGGGTGGTGGGACTTCTTGTGGCAGCTATGAGGTGAACAGTTGCACACAAGGTGGCTCCCACCTGGGATTTGTATTTTTGGCCTTTTCTGTCTGATTAACAGGTGATTATGGGAAGAAATTGGTACAGTTTGACAAAATTAGATCCCCTCTATCAAGTGATATCTGGGGATACAACATATGGCAAAAGACGGGCAAGGGATCGTCATCCATTTCGGAAGTCCCTCGAGTCTCAGACAGAGAGAAGATGGCGGAGGTCTCTGTGGCATCGTTGCCCACTCAATGGACAACCGAGAAGTTGGTGGGCTTCTTGACGGGCGACTTTAGGAAACAGCGACTAGTGGTTGCTGAGGATCTGATGAAAGCGATTGAGGGGGGCGTGGCACCTATTGGTTTGCCCTTGAACAGGTTTGTTCGGTGGGTCGAGGTACAGGGGCAAAAATTAAGATGGAGGAGCCGCTCACTGATCACAGCGATCGGGTTATCTCTTTGGAGGCAGAGATGGCATTGCTGGTGGAGGAGTGGAAGGCGTTAAAGACCAAAGTTGATGATCTGGAAAATGTAAGAATTGTTGGGCTACCAGAGAGCCTGGAAGGTACAAGCACCACTGATTATGGGTCTAAGATGTTTGGAAATTGTTGGTGGTTGGGTGGGGGGGAGGGGGAGGTACGGGTTCTTTTCGACCCCTCCTGAGTTGGACAGGGCCCACCTGTCGCTGGGACAGAAGCCCAGATCATGGGAGCCACCACGGGCGATCATAGTCTGGTTCCATAGGTACCTGGATAGGAACGGGTCCTGAGTTGGGCGAAGGACAATCGCGAGTGTAGATGGGGGGGCCATGCTGACACGGGGAGAAAGAGCAAACTCCACACAGACCGAGGTCGGAATCGAACCTGGATCCCTGGCACTGTGAGGCAGCAGTGCAAACCACCATACCACCGTGCTGCCCCCAACTTGCTACTAGCTTGTATCCAGGTTACGTTCAGAGACGACTATTTTGACAGGCCGGAGGAAGCGGATGACTTTGTTAAGAAACACGTATTTGGGTGGTTGGGTTTGGGGTGGGGGGGGGGGGGGGGGGGGGGGGTGGGGGGGGGGGTGGACCTGAACGGTATGAGGGCTACAGTCTTGTTTGCTTGGTCATTCTTCAGTTCTTCTGTATTTGTATTTTTGTGTTGGGTGCTTGTAAAGTGGCGGACGGCCGTTGTTGTTATGGGGCTTGATGATGAGGTTGTATCTGGGTGAATTTGAGGATTGTTCATTGTATTGTTGGAACTGTTTGGGGAGGGGATATGGGTGTGCTTTGTAAGAGGCAATGAATGGAGTTGTAGAGAAAAACAAAACTTATTTTATTTAACTCGTAAACTATTATGTACAGCTCCAGTAGTTCCCTACTGGGACTTCTCTAGTCGGTGCCTGACTGGCCGACTCTATTTATACAAAGGCTCATGAACTGTGTTAAGGGTCCCTTGCCCAATTTTTGGGGGAGCTCGTATTCCGAAGGTTCCCCAGGTTGTGGATCATCCCTCGCTCGTAAGACCCGTGCGGGTTATAACAGTGTGGTTCTCTGTTTTCTTCCTATAACCATGATGTGGAGATGCCGGCGTTGGACTGAGGTGAGCACAGTACGAAGTCTTACAACACCAGGTTAAAGTCCAACAGGTTTGTTTTGATGTCACTAGCTTTCGGAGCGCTGCTCCTTCCTCAGGTGAATCACCTGAGGAAGGAGCAGCGCTCCGAAAGCTAGTGACATCAAAACAAACCTGTTGGACTTTAACCTGGTGTTGTAAGACTTCGTACTGTTCTTCCTATAACGTTTGGTATTAAAGCTGGGTATGGGCTGGGGGGCTGTTGACAGATCCATTGTGTGAAAGATTTTGACTTTTATCCTAAGTGGGGGCCACCCTGCTCGCAGTTCAGCAAATTAACGGGAGCGGACTGGGGGAGATGGCTGCAGCTGGTTACCTATGTTTTTTTTAGTTTCTTAAGGTAACAAGCTTAGGTTTTTTGTGTTTGTTTTGTTGAGAATGGGGGGGGGATGGGTTTGGTTCTTGGTGGGCTGTTTGTCTGGTGTCCAGTGGGGGGGGGGGGGGGGGCTGTGTGTGGGGGAGGGGTAGATTGCTGACAGTGCAGGTTTCTTTGTTTTTGAACTGGCTTGTTGGGGGTGATGGTGGCCATCTTGGGTGGGCCTGGAGCTGATGCAGTTTGGGGCCCTACGGGATTGCCTCATGGGAAGGGGGATATGGCTGATCCTGTGGGGGGGGGGGGGGTTGGTTACATGGAATGTGAGTGGTTTTTCTACAGGAGACACATTTGAGAATTTGGGATCAAACAAGACTGCGGGAAGGATGGGTGGGGCAAGTGTTTCATTTGAATTTTGATGTTAGGACACGGGGGTTGCAATATTGATTAACAAGAAGGTGGCTTTCTCTGCGGTTAACATTACAGTGGACTCAGGAGAGAGATATGTAATAGTTACTGGGGTGTTGGCGGGCACACGGGCACATCAGTGGTTTTGATCCTTGCAGAGGAGCCTTTTTACAATGTGGACGCCCTTCTCTTCTTTGCCATTTGCCTGAGGGTGCAGGGGACTGGACGTCATGTGTGCAAAGTTGAATGCACTAGCGAAGGAAGACCATTCCTGACTCGCGAAGCAGGGGCCATTGTCTGACATCACGGTGAGCGGAATGCCGTGGCGAGCAAAGGTCTCCTTACAGGCCCGGATAACAGCCGATGACGTGGTGTCGTGCAGGCGTATGACCTCAGGATAGCTGGAAAAGTAGTCGATGATGATGATGTAGTCCCTGCCGAGCACATGGAACAGGTCCACGCCCACCTTTGACCAGGGGGACGTGACCAACTCATGGGGCTGAAGGGTCTCACGTGGTTGTGCCAGCTGGAACCGCTGACAGGTGGGGCAATTGAGCACAGTGTTGGCAATGTCCTCATTTATTCCCGGCCAGCATACAGCCTCTCGGGCCCTCCGTCGGCACTTCTCAACGCCGAGATGGCCTTCATGCAGCTGTTCTAGGACAAGCCGGTGCATGCTGTGTGGGATCACAATGCGGTCCAGCTTCAGGAGGACACCATCCACGACTGCCAAGTCGTCCCGAATATTGTAAAACTGTGGGCATTGCCCCTTGAGCCACCCGTCCGTCATGTGGCGTATCACACGTTGCAGAAGGGAGTCAGCCGCAGTCTCACGGCGAATGTGGGCAAGGCGTTCGTCAGTGGCCGGCAGATTGGCAGAAGTGAAGGCTACATGTGTGTCGACTTGGCCAATGAACCCCTCTGGGTCGGACGGAGTGTCGACTGCCCTGGACAGAGCGTCTGCTATGATCAGGTCCTTACCCGGGGTGTATACAAGTTGGAAGTCGTACGTCCGGAGTTTGAGCAGAATGCGCTGGAGGCGAGGGGGTCATGTCATTAAGGTCCTTTTGGATGATGCCAACCAGCGGGCGATGGTCGGTCTCCACAGTGAACTGGGGAAGGCCATACTCATAGTCGTGTAACTTGTCAACGCCAGTCAACAGACCTAGGCACTCCTTCTCAATTTGCGCAAAGCGCTGCTCTGTGGGGGTCATGGCACGTGACGCATAGGCGACAGGGGCCCATGATGAGGCGTCATCTCGTTGCAGGAGGACTGCCCCAATACCAGATTGGCTGGCGTCAGTCGAGATCTTTGTCTCCCTTGCAGGATCGAAGAACGCCAGTACTGGGGCGGTGGTAAGCTTGACCTTGAGCTCCTCCCATTCACGCTGGTGGGTGGGAAGCCACTGGAATTCAGTTGTCTTCCTGACAAGGTGTCGGAGAGCTGTGGTGTGGGAAGCAAGGTTCAGGATGAATTTTCCCAGGAAGTTGACCATTCCTAGGAAGCGTAGCACCGCCTTCTTGTCTGTCGGCTTCTGCATAGCCATGATGGCTGCCACCTTGTCGGCATCCGGCCGCACACCCAACCGGGAGATGTGGTCCCCCAAGAACTTGAGCTCGGTTTAGCCAAAAGAACATTTGGCTCTGTTAAGGCGCAGGCCCTGGTCCCGTATCCGTTGAAAGACGCGTTGGAGGTGACTGATATGCTCCTGCGGTGTGGTAGACCAAATAATGATATCGTCCACATAGACGCGCACGCCTTCGATGCCCCTCATCATCTGTTCCATGATGTGATGGAAAACTTCAGAGGCCGATATGATTCCAAATGGCATCCCATTGTAGCAGTATCTGCCAAATGGAGTGTTGAAGGTACACAGCTTCCTGCTGGACTGATCCAATTGAATCTGCCAGAAGCCCTTTGAGGCATCAAGCTTGGTGAATATTTTTGCCTGAGCCATCTCGCACGTGATCTCCTCACATTTGGGTATAGGGTAAAGTTCCCTCATTATATTGCGATTTAAGTCTTTCGGGTCAATACAGATCCGGAGCTCGCCGGAAGGCTTCTTGACGCACACCATGGCGCTGACCCATGCAGTTGACTCCATCACCCAGGAAAGCACTCCTTGGTCCTGAAGGTCCTGCAGCTGCTGCTTGAGGCGGTCCTTGAGGGGTGCTGGGACTCTGCAAGGTGCATAAACTACTGAGGTGGCATCCTGTTTGAGCAGGATTTTGTATGTGTAGGGCAGTGTACCCATGCTCTCGAAAGGATCCTGGTTGTGAGAGAGGATTGAGTTTAGTTGCGCCCTGAATTCCGCATCTTGGAAGTCAGTTGCTTGATTTTAAGGAGCTGCTGGCGCAGAGTGTCCGACATGACCCCAAAAACTATCTGGTCGCGTATCATGGAGTCAGAGGTGGGCCCATAGCCGCAGGACTGCGCGAGGATGCGGAGTTGTGTTAAATAAGACTGGAAAGGCTCGTCCTTACCTTGCAGGCGCTGCTGGAGCAGGTACCTTTCAAAGCTTTCGTTAACTTCAACGCTGAAGTGTTCATCAAATTTTAGGAGCACCGTCTTGTATTTGGTTTTGTCCTCGCCGTCCGCGAATGTAAGGGAGTTAAAGATGTGGATGGCGTGTTGCCCTGCTGTGGAGAGAAGAAGGGCAATCTTCCTGGTGTCCGATGCATTCTCCCAGTCTGTGGCCTCTAGGAAGAGCTGGAAGCGCTGTTTAAAAAGCTTCCAATTCACCCCGAGATTGCCAGCGATGCGTAGCAGCGGTGGCGGGTTGATGTTCTCCGTGCTGCAGGATGGCGAATTGCTGATAAGTTGCAGTTAGGTCTCACAGGGGCTAGTATGCGTCCACTCCTGGAACCATGTCGTGCTGGGTGTTCTGGTCTACAAACAGGTCAACACGGCTGGAGATGGTGTAACTCTATTTTATTAACAACTCAACTGTAATAACATACTGTAAGCTTGGGTATGTGCATTACCAGTTTATCTGTGGACCTTGGTCCTATCACTATCTAGGTGAGGCACTCAGCACATGGTGAATGTCTGAGAGGCAGGCTGTGAGCTCTGTGCTCTGAACTGGCTGCTGCTAGAATGAGCGGGAACTCTGGTGTCCCCTGTCTTTATAGTGCGTGTGCTCTCACTGGTGATTGGCTGCGATGTTGTGTATGTTGGTTGGTCCTACTGTATGTCCATTAGTGTGTCAGTGTGTGTGTGATTGCACCATGATATGCTGATGTATATCATGACACTCCCCAAACCCGAACCTCTTCAGCACTTCTCACAAGTACCCCCACTCTACCCTATCGAAGGCCTTCTCAGCGTCCATCGCCACCACTATCTCCGCCTCCCCCTCCCTCGCCGGCATCATAATAACGTTCAGGAGTCTCCGCACATTCGCGTTCAACTGCCTCCCTTCACGAACTCCGTCTGGTCTACGTGGATGACCTGCGGCACCCAGTCCTCAATTCTCATGGCTAAGACCTTCGCCAGCACCTTGGCATCTACATTTAACAACAAAATCGGCCTGTAAGACCCACTGTCCTGATATATTCGAACCTCTGCGTTCTCCCACCTGCTGCTCCTCTCTTTCTTGGCTCACCTGAGTACGCACTCCTGATCAGCGAACCGATGAAACCGCACCAGCACCGCCCGCGGTGGCTCGTTAGCCTTGGGCCTCCTCGCCAGCACTCTATAGGCCCCTTCCAGCTCCAGGAGCCCCTGGAAGGACCCCGCTCCCATCAGCGAGTTTAACATGGTGACCACATAGGCCCCCATGTCCGACCCCTCCAGCCCCTCCGGGAGGTCCAGGATCCGCAGATTCTTCCGCCTCGACCGATTCTCCATCTCCTCAAACCATTCCTGCCATTTCTTGTGGAGCGCCTCGTGCGCCTCCACCTTTACCGCTAGGCCCAAGATCTCGTCCTCGTTATCCGAGATCTTTTGTCGGACCTCGCGGATCGCCACCCCCTGGTCCGCCTGGGTCTCCAGCAGCTTATCAATAGAAGCCTTCATCGGCTCCAGCAGGTCCACTTTGAGCTTCCTGAAGCAGCGCTGGATAACCTCCTGCTGCTCCTGCGCCCACTGCATCCACGCTGCCTGGTCACCGCCTGCCGCCAACTTGCTACTCTTCCCTTGCACTTTCTTTGGCTTCACCACCACTTCTTTAGTCGCCCCGCTCCTGGTCCAAGCCATACACTGTCGAGGGAATGTTGCAGTCTTCTTCCCACACCGGGAAATGTCAAAAAGATTCCTTTGGGGGTCCTGAAAAGAGCCCAAAAGTCTGTTCCAAGCGGGAGCTGCCGAACGAGCGACTTAGCTCTGCATAGCCGCAACTGGAAGCATCAATTACTACTAATGTTCAAAAGTTAAGACCAGTCATGATGACCACGCCGGGGTGGCGGAAGTGCTTGGAGGCCCCAGGGGTTGAGGGTCAAGGCTGGGTTTTTCCCCCTGTCACCCTGGTAGTGCGCCTAGCAGTGCCGGGGTCACTGTCATGGAGCACTGATGTGGGCATTGGCAAGTGGGCTCTGGTGGGAGGGTAACCCTCTATTTTGGGAAGGGGGGGGTGGGAGGAGAAAGAGGGAGGAGCCCCGATGACAGCGCCGGGGGGGTGGGGAGGAGAAGGAAGATAGTGCCCCCTGATATTTCAATGGTGGCCGTGAAAAGCAGGGGTAGAGTGCCCCACCCCATACTTCCATGGTGGGCGGATTGCCCCGAGGTTTGTGGGGAGGATGGGGAAGACCTTCATGTCCGCGGGGAGGTTGGGGAAACTTAGGTTAAACGCAGATTGGGGTGTCCTTTAAAGATGGCGCTCTATCAGGTCCCACCCCATCAGAGTGGTGGCACAAACTATGCCCCAAGATTTTCTGTGCACTAAGTGCTGGGAATTTGGTCTGAAAACTGGGCTGTGTTTCTGGAGAGAAATGCACCAGTTTTCTGTCAGTCACTGACACATTGCCAATTTTGGGGAAAATTCTGTTCAATGTTTCAGATCTAAATGATCCTTCTTCAGAACTGAAAAAAGGCAGAAATGGACAGTATAGTAGGAAAGGGGGTGGGGCAGAAAGGAGACCAAGGATAGGCCGGGGCAAAGGAGATATGGACAAATTTGCCATGGACATAAGACAAAGGGGAGTGTTAATGAAGTCATTTAGGGATTAAGAGTGCTAATGGTGGCGAAAGGTGAGATAGCAGAATGTGTTTCTAGATGTGACATCATTTAGTTGCCATCTTAAAGTGAAATAACCTGAGCATATTTTCACAGGGGACAATAGCTTGCTGATACATTCATCATGGCAAAGTCTTGTCCAATCACAGCTGACTTGCCAACCAATCAGCGCTGCTTTTCTCATGCATTGTAAATTGTTGTTCCCGTTAAAGTTTAGCAAGCCATTGAGTACAAAATGAAAAGCTTGAATAGCATGTCTCTTTTTTCAGTAATACTCAAGTTCTGGACTACTTACCAAACGACAAATTCAAAAGTGTATTTCATTTGGCTGCGTAGTGCTTTGTGACATCATGAAATTATACAGGGTGTCATTTAAATGCAAAATCCAGTACACTCTGGTTTCTCTTCAGATCGTATAAATCTTTCGCCTTTTTAAATGCAAAATCCTTCTTTTTTTAGATACAATATATTTGGCAAAGTGGGAAAACAGAGAAGTTAAGTTTGGAGAAGAACCTCTTCAATGGCACAAGTCCAGAAAAACAGCCTCAAATTTTCCATACGGTAAATTTTTATTAGGTGACACACTTCCTATTGGCACATTTTCTTGTCCTTGAGTAACACTTACAGCTATGCTAAACTCTCTCTAGTTATCTTTATATTTATATTTCACTCATCCAACCACAGGTGGTGATAGAGCACCCCTAAAACCCTGGGCTGGATTCACCGTTTTTGAGGCTAAGTGTCAATGCTGGCATGAGAACTGTGGCATTTTATGATGCCAGAATCGGCGCTGATCCTTCAACTATCCTGCAACCGGTGAGGGGCTCGCAGCCGTGCCAGGTAAAACTCCCGGCTCCCACAATATAAACGCTTGGAGAAGAGCCGAGTCCGTGACCGCGCATGCGCACAGCGACGACCTGCAGCAGTCGTACTGTAAAACATGCCGGCGGCCGTGCGCGGATCCGACCAGCCAAATACTGCCCCCCTGGCCAACCCCACCAATCCCCCCAGTCCTCGCGGAAGCTGCCCGGCCAACAGCATGGCTCCCGGCCAACTGTGGTGGCGCTGGACACAGTCCGCAGCCGCCACGCCGGGTTCCTGACGGTTGAGATCACACGGGACATGAGATCACTGCGTGATCGGGAAAATCAGCCCATCGGAAACGGAGCATCGGGGGAGAGCCTTCAGGTGATGCACCAATGCCGTTCCAATGGATGCAATGAAGCCTTGTCGGAGGGGGCGGAGGATGGGAAACTGGTGTCAAACCGGCACTGCCCCCGATTTGGGCGTCGGAAGGGATTCTCCGCCCGATCGCCGATTACGATATTGGCGTTGGGCAATGGTGAATCCAACACCTGGCCTGGTTCATTACCCAAAACCAAATCCAAAGTGGCCTCGCCTCTTGTTGGCCTGTCAACATATTGCGTCAGGAAACCCTCCTGCACACATTGTACAAAAAACGACCCATCTATTGTACTCGAACTATATCTTTTCCCGTCAATGTTTGGAAAGTTAAAGTCTCCCATAATAACTACCCTGTTACTTTCGCTCTTATCCAGAATCATCTTCGCCATCCTTTCCTCTACATCCCTAGAACTATTTGGAGGCCTATAGAAAACTCCCAACAGGGTGACCTCTCCTTTCCTGTTTCTAACCTCAGCCCATACTACCTCGGAAGAAGAGTCCCCATCTAGCATCCTCTCCGCCACCGTAATACTGCTCTTGACTAGCAGCGCCACACCTCCCCCTCTTTTGCCTCCTTCTCTGAGCTTACTAAAACACCTAAACCCCAGAACCTGCAACATCCATTCCTGTCCCTGCTCTATCCATGTCTCCGAAATGGCCACAACATCGAAGTCCCAGGTACCAACCCAGGCTGCCAGTTCCCCTACCTTATTTCGTATACTCCTGGCATTGAAGTAGGCACACTTCAAACCACCTACCTGAACACTGGCCCCCTCCTGCGACGTCAAATCTGTGCTCCTGACCTCTATACTCTCATTCTCCCGTATCCTAAAACTACAATCCAGGTTCCCATGCCCCTGCTGCACTAGTTTAAACCCCCCAAAGAGCACTAACAAATCTCCCCCCCAGGATATTTGTGCCCCTCAGGTTCAGATGTAGACCATCCTGTCTTTAGAGGTCCCACCTTCCCCAGAAAGAGCCCCAGTTATCCAGAAATCTGAATCCCCCCCGCCTGCACTATCCCTGTAGCCACGTGTTTAATTGCTCTCTCTCCCTATTCCTCATCTCATTATCACGTGGCACGGGCAACAACCCAGAGATAATAACTCTGTTTGTTCTCGTTCTGAGCTTCCATCCTAGCTCCCTGAAAGCCTGCCTGACATCCTTGTCCCCTTTCCTACCTATGTCGTTAGTGCCAATGTGGACCACGACTTGGGGCTGCTCCCCCTCCCCCTTAAGGACCCGGAAAACACGATCCGAGACATCACGTACCCTTGCACCTGGGAGGCAACATACCAAACGTGAGTCTCTCACGCTCCCACAAAATCTCCTATCTGTGCCCCTGACTATAGAGTCCCCAATTACTAATGCTCTGCTCCTCTCCCCCCTTCCCTTCTGAGCAACAGGGACAGGCTCCGTGCCAGAGGCCCGTACCCCATGGCTTACCCCTGGTAAGTCCCCCCCCCCCCACAAGTATCCAAAGCGGTGTACTTGTTACTCAGGGGAACGACCGCAGGGGAACCCTGCACTGACTGCTTCTTCCCAGCCCCTCTTACAGTTACCCATCTATCTCCAATCTTTGGTGTAACTAATTCCCTGAAGCTGCTATCTATGACCCCCTCTGCCTCCCGAATGATCTGAAGTTCATCCAACTCCAGCTCCAGTTCCCTAACTCGGTCTTGGAGGAGCTGGAGATGGCTGCACTTCCTGCAGGTAAAATCAGCAGGGACACTAACGGCATCCCTCACCTCAAACATCCTGCAGGAGGAACATTGCACTCCCTTCCCTGCCATCCCTCTAACTTTCAACCAAGATCTGGCTAATAAATAAAATTAAAAAAAAAAAATAATAATATAATATGGCACTTACTTCACACCAATGGGTTTTATTATTAGGTTAGAGGAGGAGGGTGGGTGGGAGACACTATATGTGTAGTGTCTTGGGTTTCCTCTCCACCAGAATTTATTGGTGAGTGGGGGAGGGGGGAACCTTCCCAGAAGTCCTCGGGTCGAACTTCCGGTTCCCGCCTTAAAAAGTAAAGTTTAAAAAAAATAAAATAAAATAAAACAGCAAAGAAGATCAGAAACGGGACCAGGTAAGTGTTTCAAACTTAAATACTCACCCACCGGCAGCCCCCGCACGCCGCTCTCGCCGAAACTCCAAGTGCTGCTCCTGCAAGGTAAGTGAATTTAAACTTAAATACTCACCCACCGGCAGCCCCCGCACGCCGCTCCCGCCGAAAACTCCAAGTGCTGCTCCTGCAAGGTAAGTGATTTAAAGCACCTAACTGGAGGGTCAGTACTCCCGCCGCCCCTGCCTAGGCCCGAACACACACCGACGCCCCCGACAGGCGCCTTCCCCCCCCTGTCCACCTTTCGCCCCAACAGCGCCGCCTAGGGGTGACGAAGCTGCCTGGGAGGATGACATCACGCTCCCGGAGTCGCAACCGCCGGGACTCTCATCAGAATCACCGCCGAAGCCCAGACGCTCCAGAAGGACGACCAGGCCACCCGATCGACTGATTGCTGCACCATGAACACTTTGTTATTACCCTCGACATCACTGGTACCTCCATACCTGGTCATACCATGCGAAAGGCGACTATTAACACTGGCCATCACCCCGCCGGGCTCTTTTTTAACAGGAGGTGAATGTGGTAATACCAGATATTGCGGTACCTGAGAGGTGGATGACCATTGGTTAGACCCAGGAGTCTACCATTACCTGATGTACAGAGCTCCGCCCTGAGAGGCGGAGTATAAGAACCGATGCCGTCCCAGCAGCCTTCACTTTCTGTATCGAAGCTGCTGGGGAAGAGTTCTAGCAGATTACAGCCTATTAGTTATGACTCACCTTGTCTTGAGAGTAATTGATTGCGCATCAACAGGCACATTTAAATAAATATCAATAGAATTTTCCTGGACAATGGTATAAAAGGATATGGAGCCAAGGCACATGGATGACGTTCAGAAACCTATCATCTATGATCCCCCAGAATGGCGGAACAGGCTCAAGGGGCCGAATGGATCTATTCCTGTTCCTATGTTCCTAATAAACACAGCCTCAACAGATTTGGTCAAAGTTCAGAACAGCAGTTGACCAGCCAGCAATGCATTGCATTAACAATTAACTTGCATTAATATAGGATGCTTCACACAGAACCAAAGTAATTCACAGACAGCTCAGGATCAAAGAAGAAATTAACAGGAGGGGTGATCAAAAAAAAAGGTTGAAGTCATGGATTTTAAGAAGTGTGTTAAAGAGGAGAGGGAGATGGAGAGGCAGAGGGTATATCGAGGAAAGTCCAAAACTTAGAACCTCGATTTTATCTGTCTGAACTCTCGGCTTACTAATTATTAACAATACTGTATAACCTTAATATTTAATGGTTTAACATTTTTTTAATAGTTACATCTATTATAATTTTAGTCTCGGCCATTGGCTCTGTTTATTTGAACATCTGACAAAGATTCAAGTGGCAGTAATTCTTCCAATGCCTCAGTTGCTGAAGGCAACAGAAATCCAAATCATAGGCACTGAAGGTGTTACATTTGATTTCTGCTCTGAGCTGATTCCAGATGATATAACAGAAGTTGTACTGAAATTGGCCTCGTGAGGCAGGGTTCCCACTCCTGATCATCCAGTGAACCCTATTGGGGTGTATGTATGTGTACGCAGTGGTGAGAACAGGATAGTGTTAGCCCTGCAGCCCCATAGCTGAACAGTCTGCCAATATATGCTGTCTACACCCATGAATGATGAATGGATATTTGGATGAGGTACTGGAGTGTGTCCAATGCTTGCATAAACATATTGAAATGCCTTCAAGGGAGGAGAAAATTAGCAAAAATAATAATAGGTTAAAGAGATGTTTAAGCTGTGCGTTGTGTCAGTTCTTCACCATGAAGGGCTCTTGCTCAAATTCTTCTGAGTCACTAACTTCAATTGTTCTGTCATGAGGAGACAGGAAGGCAAGTTCACATATTTGATGCCTGGGAAAATGAAACACTGATCCTCACAAGGCTGTTCTTGTATGCTACGTAGCAGCAAACTTAAAAAGAAGATTGTTGAAGGTCTTGGAATCAGTGCTTAAAGTGGGCTTGTGCTTTTCCCTGTTTAGCCTATGATTGGAATTTTACACGGAAGTGGTGACCCTCCCTCATGACTTTAAAATCAGGGGCAAACACACTTGACGATGAAGCCCAATGCTAATTTTACAGCCATGAGGATACCAAGTGGCTTAGGCAAGACTTCTACACCCATCTGGGAGGAAGTCACATCTCTGAAAGCTGCCAGCTAATCAAATGGCCAACAGCTCTCCAGTCCACCTAATTTGCTTATCCTCCTTGCAGACCCTGCTCTCATACACACAGTCTGTAAGAACATTGGGCGGGATTCTACGACCCCCCCACCAGGTCAGAGAATCCCCAGGGGGGCGGCGCAAATCCCGCCCTGCGATCCCGATGCTGGCTTCCGTATTCTCCGGCGCCATTTTTCGGGCGGGGGCAGGATTCCCGCCACACCGATCGGGGGCCGTTGGCAGCGCCCCCCCACCCCCCGGCCATTCTCCGGGCCCCGATATGCCGAGCAGCCGTCCATTTTTGGCCAGTCCTGCCGGCGTACATAGCACATAGAACATACAGTGCAGAAGGAAGCCATTCGGCCCATCAAGTCTGCACCAACCCACTTAAGCCCTCACTTCCACCCTATCCCCGTAACCCAATAACCCCTCCTAACCTTTTTGGTGACTAAGGGCAATTTATCATGGCCAATCCACCTAACCTGCACTTATTTGGACTGTGGGAGGAAACCGGAACATCCGGAGGAAACCCACACCGACACGGGGAGAACGTGCAGACTCCGCACAGACAGTGACCCAGCGGGGAATCGAACCAGGGACCCTGGCACTGTGAAGCCACAGTGCTATCCACTTGTGCTACTGTGCTGCCTTCTATTTAGTAGAAGCTATAATGAATTGAGCTAGCCTCCCCGCTACTTATGTTAAACTGAGGTCCCATCTCCCTGCTCAGCTAAATGTAAAAGATCCCATGTCATTACTTAGAAGATGAACGGGGCAGTTATCCCTCAATCAACATCACAAGAAAATTATCTTGTCATTATCACTTTGCTTTTTGTGGGTGCTTCCTGTGCACAGTTTGTGTCTGCTCAGTTACCTACATTACAACAGCGGCTACACTTCACAAGTACTTCATTGACTTCAAGGTGCTTTGAGATGTGAAAAGTACTTGATAAATGCAAGACCTTCTTCCAAATCTTCTTTGTAAAACATTCAGGGCTAAAAATTGGTTACACCCATATTTGGGTACAGGGTTTGCATTTTATGATTCTGTGCCTGCGCTGAAGAGAAAAAGAATGCAACGTGGAGGCAGGGTGACAGCATAGGTTTTTAAAAAAAATTTGACTGTAAAGTATGGAAGTCTCAACCTTTCATATGCAGTGGAAGAAAATAGCTGGTATGAAAGTGAAACAACTATTACGACTTACCATGCACAGGATACTGCAGGAATTTCCCTTTGTAGAAATTCTGAACACTCCCTTGTCTGGGCTCACACCTCGCTCCAGGCAGCAGACATTGGGTCCCAGTAAGATTGCTAAAATCTGGGAGAGCTCAAATAGTAAAAATCTATCTGCTGTTAAGTTTAAGCAGGGACAGAAATTAAATGGCAGTTTTAAATCTGAGATAGATGGATTTTGGTTATGCAAAGATATTAAGGGATATGGAGTTAGGTCACAGATCAGCCATGATCTCATTAAATGGTGGGTCAGGCCCAAGGTGCTGAATGGCCTACTCCTGTTCTTATGAGTTTTCTTTGGGAGGGGATGGGGGAGGGGATTCTCACTGTAAGCAAAATTTACAGCCAGGAGAGGGTCCATTGTTGCTGCTCCTGGTGAAGTTAAAATACTGCAGACTGGGCTAGAAAGAAGAATCCATCCATTAGCAACAAAAGAAGCCTCTTAAAAATATTTTTTTTCACTGTTGATGCACGATCAATTGCACAAAGACTTGAGTTGTGTACAACTGAGGCTTTATTGCTCTAAGATGGGTGGCCTCCCACAGCAGCTGGCGAAATGGCTGCAGCCTGGAGGACACACATATTTATACTCCGCCTACGAGGCGGAGCCAGCAGGCAGGGACTACCAATGTAGCTGTAGTACAGGTCCTACCATACATCACCTAATAGAGGTGCAACAGTGGTTTACCACATTCACCCCATGTTAAAATTAAGTCCGGCGGGAGTGGTGGGGAACTATATACAACAAATGGTTTTCTTTTTACATTTACATTTACAATTTTTGATAGAGAGGAAAGAAAATGTCTTTTGAAGTCCAGTGGACCAGTTAGAGGTTTAACCGGTCCAGGGCCTTGATGTGCCGCTGGGAGCGACGTAGTGGTGGTGGCGTGCCGATGCTGGTCTGATGTCCGGAGCCTCCGGGAGTGTGCCAAAATCCTCTTCATCCTCGAGCGTGGGCAGGGGGAGGACGGATAGACCCTAGGGGGTTTGCTGCTGGGAGCCCCGGGGGAGGGGAGGGTGGTGCCGGGCCGGGTGTGTATGTGTGTGTGTGACCTGCTGGTGCCAGGTCCCTGAGGGAGACAGTATCCTGGCGGCCGTCGGGGTACGCCACGTAGGCATACTGGGGGTTTGCATGGAGTAACTGCACCCTTTCCACCAACGGGTCCGCCTTGTGGAGGTGGACATGCCTACGAAGCAGGACGGGTCCTGGAGCCAAGTCGGGAGCGACACCTCGGATGGGGACATCCTGGGGAAGGCAAAGAGATGTTCATGGGGTGAGTTGTTAGTGGCGGTGCACAGTAGAGACCGACTGGAGTGTACTGCGTCAGGGAGAACCTCCTGCCAGTGGGAGGCCCTGAGGTTCCTGGACTGTAGGGCCAGTTGGACGGGCCTCCATACCGTCCCATTCACCCTCTCTACATGTCCGTTTCCCCGGGGGTTGTAGCTCGTCGTTCTGCTGGAGGCGATACCCCTGCTGAGCAGGAACTGACGCAGCTCATCACTCAGGATCCCCTGTCACTGTGGATGTAGACGGGGAAACCGAACAGAGCGAAGATTGTGTTGAGGGCTTTGATGACGGTGGCAGACGTCATATCGGGGCATGGGATGGCGAAGGGGAATCTGGAGTACTCATCGACCACACTGAGAAAATACGTGTTACGGTCGGTGGAGGGGGGGGGGGCCCTTTGAAATCCACACCGAGGCGCTCAAAGGGGCGCACGGTCCGGCCGGTAGAAGTGCGGCTTGCACTCCGCACAGACCACAGCTTACCGGGGCGATACAAAATCTCGTAATTGTAGGTGGTGAGCTCGATCCTCCACCTCGAGATCTTATCATTTTTGATCTTGCCCCACTGTGTGTTATTTAACATGAAGGCTACCGACCGTTGGTCAGGGAGGAGAGTGAATCTCCTGCCGGCCAGGTAATGCCTCCAATGCCGCACAACTTCAATGATAGCTTGGGCCTCTTTTTCGACTGATGAGCGCTGAATGTCTGAGGCATGAAGGGTGCGGGAAAAGAATGCCATGGGTCTGCCTGCCTGGTTGAGGGTGGCGGCTAGGGCGACGTCTGATGCGCCGCTCTCTACTTGAAAGGGCAGTGTCTTGTCTACTGCGTGCATCCCGGCCTTAGCGATATTGGCTCTGATACAGGCGAAGGCCTGTTGTGCCTCGGCTGTCAGGGGAAAATGGGTTGACTGTATGAGTGGGCGGGCCTTGTCCGCATAGTTGGGGACCCACTGAGCGTAGTACGAAAAGAACCCCAGGCAGCGTTTGAGGGCCTTGGGGCAGTGGGGGGGGTGAGCTCCATGAGGGGGCAGTTGGGATCGGGCTCCGTTCTGGACCACATAGCCGAAGATGGCTAAGTGGGTCGTGCTAAACATGCACTTCTCCTTGTTGTAGGTGAGGTTTAGGAGAGTGGCGATGCGGAGAAATTTGGCAAGGTTGGCGTTGTGGTCCTGCTGATCATGGCCGCAGATGACGACATTGTCTAGATACGGAAATGTGGCCCGCAAACTGTACCGGTCGACCATTCGGTCCATCTCCCTTTGGTGACGCCGAAGGGAACCCTGAGGAAGTGATAGAGGTGGCCGTCAGCCTCGAAGGCAGAGTATGGACGGTCCGATTTACGGATGGGGAGCTGGTGGTAGGCGGATTTGAGGTCTACCATTGAGAAGACCCGGTACGGTGCAATCTGATTGACCATATCAGATATGTCTGGGAGGGGGTACGCGTCGAGCTGCGTGTACCGATTGATGATCTGGCTCTAGTCCACAACCATTCTGTGTTTCTCCCCAGTTTTAACTACTACCACTTGGGCTCTCCAGGGGCTGTTGCTGGCTTCGATGTTGCCTTCCCGAAGCAGCTGCTGGACCTCGGACCTGATGAGGTCCTGTCCTGGGTGCTGTACCGTCTGCTCCTGGTGGCGACGGGTTTGCAATTAGATTTGCGAAGAGGGAAGGCGGATCGACCTTTAGGGTCGCGAGGCCGCACACAGTGAGAGGTGGTAAGGGCCCGCCGAATTTCAGGGTTAGGCTCTGGAGGTTGCACTGGAAGTCCAGGCCGAGGAGTAAGGCAGCGCAGAGGTTAGGGAGGATGTAGAGGCGGAAGCCACTGAATTCTACGCCCTGGACCGTGAATGTGACCGTACAGTACCCCGGATCGCCACGGACTGGAATCCGGAGGCCAGGGAGATTCTTTGGTTGGCGGGGTGTACCGCGAGGGAGCAGCGCCTTATCGTATCTGGGTGGATGAAGCTTTCAGTGCTCCCGGAGTCCAGCAGGCAAGAGGTCATGTGTCCGTTGATTTTAACCTGGTCGATGCGGTGGCCAGGTTGTGCGGACGAGACTGGTCGATGGTCACTGAGGCGAGTCGTGGTCGGTCGTCGCTGGTGTAGGATGACGGGTAGCCCGGGGGGCCCTGGTCCTGGAACGCTGGCGGTGCCCATGTACGGTGGGGGAGACAAGATGGCGGCGCCTGAAGATCTTGAGGAGGACAAAATGGCGGCTCAAGATCTAGAGGAGTACAAAATGGCGGCGCCCATGGGCCGCACATGGCGGGGGTTGAACAAGATGGGGGGGGGAAGATGGCAGCGCCCACTGGCCGCGCTTTGTCTGAGGGAGAGAAGATGGCGGCACCCACCGATTGCGCGTCGTCTGAGGGGGAGAAGATGGCAGCGCCCAGTGGCCGTGCGTGGTCCGGGGAGGTGAAGATGGCGGCGCCCATTGTCCGTAAATGAGGGGGTTGGGGGCGATAGCGACGACTGCATGGGCCTGGCACACCGCGGCAAAGTGCCCCTTCTTGCCGCAAGCCTTACAAAGGGCAGCGCGGCCCGGGCAGTGTTGTCGGGGGTGTTTCTGCTGGCCGCGGAAATAACATCGGGGCCCCCCGTGGTTTGCTGCCTGGCGCGTGGCGCAGGCGTATTGGCTGGGTAAGCCCCCGCAGGGGTGGCCGACTGTGGGGTCCACGATGCGTAGGAGGGGTGGGCCGCGCGGCTGGGGCTGTAGGCCTGAACGTTGCGCGAGGCGACCATCATGGAGAGTGCTAGTTTCTTTGTCTCCGCTAGGTCGAGCGTGGCCCCCTCTAACAGTCGCTGGCGTCTGAGGACCGACCTAATCCACGTAACAAACGCGTCCCACATAAGGAGGTTTGAAGTTTCAGTGGCCGTAATGGCCTGACAGTCACAGTCCCGGACGAGTGGGATTAGGGCCCGCCAGAAGTCTTCTATGGACTCACCAGGGAGTTGAGAGCGAGTGGCGAGTACGTGCCTGGCAAAGAGCATGTTCGTCGTCTGAACGTAATTCTCTTTGAGAAGCGTCATGGCTTCGGAGTAGTTCGGCGCGTCCTGGATTAGCGGAAAGACGCTGGAGCTCAACCTCGAGTACAGGATATGTATCTTCTGAGCCTCCGAGACAGGGGTGGACAGCGAGTTGATGTACGCCTCGAAGCAGGCTAGCCAGTGTTGAAAGTCCTTTTTGGTGTCGCTTGAATGCGGATCCAGCTGCGGGCGATCTGGTTTGATACGGAGGTCCACCTTTTGAAAATCTTAGAGCAATAAATTGATGCACGATCAATTGCACAAAGACTTGAGTTGGGTACAACTGAAGCTTTATTGCTCTAAGATGTGTGGCCTCCCACAGCAGCTGGCGAAATGGCTGCAGCCTGGAGGACACACATATTTATAGTCCGCCTACTGTGCAGAGCCAGCAGGCAGTGACTACCAATGTACTTGTAGTACAGGTCCTATCATACATCACCTAATAGAGATGCAACAGTGGTTTACCACAACTGTTTGCTTTCATTTTCAAGTCTGCGCTCATTTGCTTGTTGAAATTAACATTAAAAAAGCTGTTAAAAAAGTTTGAATACCTTTCAACAGTTTCTGATAGTAAAACAAATCCTGTCCAACAGGCATCTTAAAATTCCAGATAAAATATTCAAAGATCAATTCCTCATCTTCAGAAGACACCATCTGGAATTTGTGTCCTTTAGGCAACAACCAACAAAAACCACTGACCAATTCCTATGCAGAGACAAGAGGCATGATTGTGATTTTACGCAACAATGAATAGATAGGGAAACAGGAAAGTTAGAAAGAAAAGAGAGAGGAAAAAGAAAAATAAAGACAAGGGGGGAATCACAGGAGCGCACAACCCAGCAGGAAGGGGGGAAGTTGAGAAAAGGCTGGAGGGTCACAAAAGGGACAACGTGGGAGGGAGGGAGGGAGGGGGCAACCCCCCCCCCCCCCCCAATCACAGGGGAAACACAGCCAAAGTTGACGGGGGAAGAAAAGAAAGGGGACGAAGGGGTGGGGAAACATCCGCCCCAAAACCGGCCAGGGGGGACACAGAGGGGGTGGGGGTGGGGGAGGGGGCAGGGAAATGCGGGCTGGGGGGGGGCGGCAGGGATCACACACAGAGCCAGAGGGCGGCAGAATGTAAATAGGGGAAATCAAGGGAATGAGAAGGCAGATATATGGAGTTAGGCCTTCTGTATTGTACAGTGTATAAACACAGCCAACTATGTACATAACTGCTTATAAATTTTGAAAATGCCAATAAAAAAATTTTTGATAAAATGTTTGTGACTTTACAGCAGCTGAGCTAACTGACAGAATAATAAGCACATGATAACATCTGCCCTAATTGAAGCATTTCAAAAAGACTTCTTGGACTAACCCGAAGGTTAAACCGTGGAAGCACTACTACAACGCGTATGCAAGTATGAAGCCACTATTGAGTGGAGAGTATCTACAGGTTATGTGTAATTTGTCCACCATTGCTTCATAAGCAATACATGCACCAAGAAAATGCCCAGCTTTTGACAACGAATGCAAGGTGCATGGCACCAGAGAACAATGGAAGTGCCAATGCAGAAAGCAAAGGCCAAAACAAATGGTTCAACATCATGAGAAGCCACATCCAAAAACCAGAAGGTTTCAACAAAACTAGAACACATACCAAACAGCATCAAGACATGGGGCAGGATTCTCTGCCACGCCGCTCTGACGCCAGCTGCCGTATTCTCCGGTGCCGGTTCTCGGGCGGGGGCGGGGTTTACGCCGCACCGGTCGGGGGCTGTTGTCAGCAGCCCCCCCGGCAATTCTCCGGGCCCGAGCGGCCGTCGTTCCCTGGCCAGTCCCACCAGCGTGAAATGGACATGGTCCATCACGGCGGGACCTGGCTTGTAGGCCGGCTAGGTGAGTCCTCGCGGGGGGATCTGGCCCCGGAGGGTGGGGGGGGGGCCCACGGTGGCCTGGCCCGCGATCGGGGCCCACCGATCTGCGGGTGGGCTTGTGCCGTGGAGCACTCTTTCCTTCCGCGCCGGCCTCTGTCGGGCTCCGCCATGGCCGGCGTGGAGAAGAACCCCCCCTGCGCATGCGCAGGAACACGCCGGCCAGTCTGCGCATGCGCGGAACCACGCCAGTGGTTCTGCGCATGTGGCAACTGCCGCCAACCCCTCCCGCGCTGGCCTAGCCCCCAGAGGTGCGGAGGATTCCACACCTTCCGGTCGGTCCGATGCCTGAGTGGTTTCCGCCGCTCTTGGCGCCGGGCCATCCGGCCAGTTGCGGGAGAATCCCGCCCATGGCCTATGAACTGTCGAGCCAAGGTATAGGGTCAGATGATGAGGATGACCAGACCATTGAGGAGACATTCAACATTGTGTAAATCAAAAAATGTATCAGCACAGTGGTTCGAACAGAAGCTTTTGCCAACATCCAGAGCTCGCATAATCTGTAGGTCAACATCCTGCCTGCAACACCAGATACCATGTAGGTGCAAACATCCATCTACTTTGTACACTGAAACGTATGTACCAACAGAAGTGGTGAGGGATTATCAGAACTGATGTCAAACTCACTGCATACAATGGCTCAGAGATTCCATCCCTGGATCCATTACACTCAAATGTTGCCAGTGAAACTAACCCAGTCATTCCAGATATTTTATATTGTGGACACCAGAGGTCCAGTGATTGCAAGGATCTGTCCTTGGTCACCAACTCATGGTATTAATAAGACATTGACTAAGACCAAACACCACCAGGAACACCATCAGAAACCCTGTGCTTACGTTGGAAGAAGATCACTAAACTCTATGACGCAAATCATCAGTCAAGAAGGTACATGACACTGTGTGAACCAAATATGTAAACCCATTCTGAACTTTCAAACTTCATACTGCGGAACCAATTTGGAATTTCTATTCGGCAGATAAGTGTGAACAAACCTATCCAGTCATTATTTGTCACTGTTCCCAGGAGTACTCGATGTATTGCTCAAAAATCAAGGGAAGAAGAAAGATGCCAACGACCGGCATGTGGGTAACTAATTACCAAACCTGAATATCGGATACAAAGTTCAAGTACAAAACACACCTGATGACACATAGAATCCAGCAGAAATTATCAACATATCCCCCAAACCAGGATTGTATCAAGAACGAATACCAAATGCCACAACAGTGTGACAAAATAAAGGCCAACCAGAAAAACAGAATAATGGTCGAAGAAGGAACACAAACAAAGCACCCCTAACCAGAATTCTGAAATTGTATAACAGCCTCCAGCAAAGATCAGCATAACTAAAGCTGGACAGATAAGCAAAAGGCCAATATATTTCAAACGCTTAGAAATGTATTGCTCTATGTTTAAAGTACTTTCATACGCAATATTATTTTATTTTGCTTTCATGTAAATAGTTTGATTGTTTAAAGCTAAACCTTTAGTTTAGCAAAATAGAGAATGTTGTAATATGATGTGCATATACCTTTAAGGTCACATCTCTTAAACTACTGTCAATCATTACACACCTTGACTGGATGTGATGTACTAGCCGCGGAGCAAATCTATCTGTAAATAAATAAAGGACCCACATTATTGTGTCACCAATCCTGTATGATTTGTTTGTTTACATTGAAGAGAAGAAGAATATAACAGGAGTTGCACAATAGAGTACCAGGGAAGATAAAATATAAGAAATAGAAGCAGGAGGGGGCCATTCAGTCCTTCGAGCCTGCTCCGCCAGTCATTATGATCATGCACAGTCCAGTGATGTTAACCTCTTACACAGTTCCCAATGTTTCCACCTATGTCAACTATTCGGTTGTGGCCGGCATATTACTCAAATACAGGGCAATATAAACACTGATATTCTGACCACTCTCTCGCAGGACAATAGAAGGGAGCAAAAAAAAGCTGCTGGGGATGGGGGACAAGGATGCCTGCCCCTCCTGAGGTCTATGGCAGGTGGTTCTCCACATCATCGAGCCAGCTGCGACAGATCCTGTGGCAGCCAGCGTCACTTAGAACATTCTGGATGATGGTACGTTCTTTTATACACCTTCTAAACTCCTCATACACCCCAATCCTGCTATCTGGCATGGTGAATGACTCTGAGTGTGCTAGCTCCCTGAAGGGTGGATTGCAGATGGGTTCTGCCACAGGGGGCTCATGTGGACATTGATGGGCTAGGTCACAGGGGAACTTGTATGGAATACTGCGTGGGTTGCTCTTGGAGCAGCTGAAAGTGCTGCTAACCCATCTCATGAGCCTCCTGCTCCAGGGGTGCTATGGATCCGAATTTTGTGGCTGTAAACTTCAGTTTTACCAAATTGTTTCAACAAGTTTAAGCAAAAAAAAAGTTTTTAAAAACGAAGGAATTAAAAACCAGTATTCGAAACATCACTCCACATTGACAATGCAACTCACTAAACTGTTCACAGATGGAATGCTTTTCTATATAATCACAACACTTATCAGCAAGTCCATCTAAATTCATCGATCCATGATGACTTTACATTCCCCTCCCCATCCACCCACAACCCCAACTATTGCATCTATTTGTTTCTTAAATGATTTCAGTCTAAGTATTCATCACTCTCTGCATAAAGAAAGAAATGCTATCAATCCTTAATTAGTCTATTACTAGTTTGGGCCTCTGTTCCATTGTCATTTTCCCATATTTTCCATTCGCATAACCATATTATACACCTCTATTACATTTATGATATCTCTTTTTGCAGGCTGAGAAGGAAACATGGGTCCAGGATTTCCTCCTGATTCAAACACCCGACAGCAGGCAATTTCAAAGAACAAAGAACAATACAGCACAGGAACAGGCCCTTCAGCTCCTCAAGCCTATACCGGTCATGATACCACCCTTGGCCAAAACCCTGAGCACTTTCTAGTGCTGTATCCTCTATACCCATCCTATCCATGGATCTATCGAAATACCTTCTGAACGCCGTTAATGTATCTGCTTCCACAACCTCCACTGGCAGCGTGTTCCAGGCACTCACCACCCTCTGTGTAAAAAACCTGCCTCGCACATCTCCTCTAAACTTTGCCCCACGGATCTTAAACCTACGCCCCCTCGTGACTGACACCTCCACCCTGGGAAAGAATGCCTGCCCATGCACTCTATTTCTTGTGCTCATAATCTTGTAGATCTCTATCAGGTCACCCCTCAAATGTTGTCATTCTAATGAAAACAGTCCGAGTCAATTCAGCCTTTCCGCATAGCTAACACTCTCCAGACCAGGCAACATCCTGGTAAACCACCTCTGCACCCTCTCCAAAGCCTCCACATCCTTCTGGTAGTGTGGCAACCAGAATTGTGCGCAATATTCCAAGTGCGGCCTTAGCAACGTTCTGTACAACTGTAGCACGACTTGCCAGTTTTTATACTCGATGCCCTGTCCAATGAAGGCAAGCATTCCATTTTCAGAAAGAAATCTCTTTGCATCCTAAGGGTGCATATCGAATAAAACAGCTGGCTAGGAAGTATTACTAAAGCTACACGATCCAAATATTATTCTAGGGACAGAAACTGACGACAACCAGATGTTGCTAATTCTGAAGCATTCCCGGAAGGCTATGCAGTTTTTCCAGAAAGGCAGGCAAAAAGATGGCCATGGAGGAATCCTATTAGCCTGTAAGGCTGAACTGTGAGGCTGAGCTCCACATGCTACATGACACGTCCACCATCTACTTGCATCTACCTGGGATGTGTGATGTGCTCACTTAACTACGATTGCCAATTCCCTATTAGCAATAGCCTTCAGCCGCGCCACCAGAGGCCTCCGCAGTAAGTGGGAGTTTTAGCTATAACATCCCTCCCCACCGAAGTCCAAGGAATCCACCGAAGACCCTGGCGAAGGAGGGCGTCGGACTCGTTTTGCCGCAGGCCGGACACCATTTGCACGGGGCGCTGGATCGGGCGGCGTGTAACGAGACGAAGACCGGCGCTTCCGTGATGAACGGCGTAATGGTTGTACATCCACGACCTGTGGGCCCGAGGATTCCCCCTCTGATGCGTCCTGTGTCTCCATCTCGGAGTCAGAGTCTGCTGCCTCTGTCATTTCGGCGTCTCTATCTCCGCGCGGTTCTGTAACGACCTGCGCAGGCTTTGAGTTGGGGAAGCTCATACTCCCACAGGATTGTCATTAGTCCCCAGCCAATGGTAAGCAGGCAGGTTATAACACTGCCCTACCCCGCTCCGAGCACAGTGTCAGCAAGCCCAGTGCTCCCGGGCTCATTGCCTGTGAGTGAAGATGGCTACTCACCTCCTAGGGTCCCAGCAGCTATTCAACCAGGTTCACATTTTTCAAAAGGAGTACTAATCAATGCCAGCATGACCACCTGCTGGGGAGGTGGTTGGATCACGGGACGCCATTGGATATGAGGTGGCTATCGCTAATTGTATGGAAATCGGACTTAAGTGGTGATTATTGGTTTCTCACCACCGTACCCCGAATCCTGATTTTTCCCTACAGGAGCGGGCCGCTTGCCTTGCAAACGGTTTGGAGCCGGGCCGCAGTTCTCATTTGTGGCCTCTCCCGCTATTCACTGGCCTTGGCGCATTCTCGCTCAAGCGTAACGAGGCCACTGAATTGCACACTAAGTGTCATTTTGGTTGGGTTTGGCTGGGTGATTGATGCTGGGTGTTTGGGTGCGATCGAGACCAGTATTCACCCACACTTGGTCATTTTCTTGGAGTTGTGCGGGTTTCTCATCAGTAAATCTCACACTTCAAATCTTTTTCTGCAGTGGGGAACTAAAGTCGCTGAGATCGGGGCCACAATTTCAAAGTGAGGTTGAGGGCCCCCCACCCACAGACATCATGACACACCACAAACATGGCAACACCCCCAGCCCTTAATGCCAGAGAGGTAATATCCCCCCAATCACTAAATCTCCACGTGTCCCAGCCCCACACCACGCAGGCATGAGGGTGACCCGGCCCCACACCCATACATCCTCGCTTCACTAACCCCCCACCCTTCATGTCCCCCCACCTTTCATAGAATTATAGAATTTACAGTGCAGAAGGAGGCTATTCGGCCCATCAAGTCTACATCGGTCCCTGAAAGAGCACCCTCCCTAAGCCCACACCTCTACCCTACCCCCGTAACCCAGCAACCACATTTAACGTTTGGACACCACAGGACAATTTAATGTGACCAATCCACCTAACCCACACATCTTTGGACTGTGGGAGGAAACCGGAGCACCCGGAGGAAACCCAATCAGACAGGGGGAGAATGTGCAGACTCCGCAAAGAGAGTAACCCAAGCAGGGAATCGAACCCGGGTCCCATGTGCTGTGAAGCAACAGTGCTAATCACTGTGCTACGGTGCCGCCCTTCTTCAAACCCTCCTTCACACCCCCCCCCTTTCATGGGTATAGCCCCACTCAGTCCCCACTCCTGGACAGTGCCAACCTGGCACACAATGAATGCCCCTGGCACCTGGTAATGTCATTCTGACACCCTTGCAGTGCCTGCGCTATCCCCAATTACCCGGGGGGCTTCAATGGCCTCCAAGCCATCTAACATGGCTATCATGCCCCATCTGCCTCGAAGGCGGTGTATTTGCGGTCACTAGTGCGGATGGGGAGCTGGTGGTAGGTGGACTTAAGATCCACCGTGAAGAAGACCTTATAATGCGCAATCCTGTTTACCAGGTCGGATATGCGGGGGAGAGGGTATGCGTCCAGCTGCGTAAACCTGTTGATGGTCTGACTGAAATCGATGACCATCCTATGCTTCTCCCCGGTCTTTACCACCACTACTTGAGCTCTCCAGGGACTGTTGCTAGCTTCAATGACTCCTTCCCTCAGTAGCCGTTGGACCTCTGACCTAATAAAGATCCGATCCTGGGCACTGTGCCGTCTGCTCCTGGTGGTGACGGGTTTGCAATCCGGGGTGAGGTTCGCAAACAGGGAAGGCGGATCGAACTCGAAGGTCGCGAGGCTGCAGACGGTGAGAGGGGGTATAGGGCCGTCAAATTTGAAAGTTAGACTTTGGAGGTTGCACTGGAAGTCTAACCCTAGGAGTGTGGCCGCGCAGAGGTGGGGAAGGACGTAGAGCCGGTAATTTTTAAACTCCCTTCCGTGGACCGTGAAGTTTGCTACACAAAACCCCTTTATCTCTACTGAGTGAGAACCGGAGGCCAGGGAGATTTCTTGATTAACGGGGTGGATGAGGAGAGAACAGCGCCTTCCCGTGTCAGGGTGTATAAAGCTCTCCGTGCTCCCTGTGTCGATTAAGCAGGATGTCTCGTGCCCGTTGATTAGTACCGTTGTTGCAGCAGTTGAGAGTGTTCGAGGCCGGGATTGGTCCAGGGTCACTGAGGCTAGTCACGGCAGCAGTTGAATGTTCTCTTCAGGCGGTGTGTGGTCAGCCGAGCTGGGGTCCTGGGAGACCATCCAAGATGGCAGCACCCATTGGTCGCACATGGCTGGGGGTGCACAAAATGGAGGCGCCCATCCATCGTTTGTGGAGTCCGCGGGACAAGATGGCGGCGCCTGGAGGCTGCACGTGGCCCTGGAGGAGGAAGATGGCGGCGCCCGCTGGCCGCACGGGGACCATGGAGAGGATTGTGGTGGTGGTCCGCATTCGCCACCGGAGACCGCAGCGACCGCCCGGGCCTGGCATACCGCCACGAAGTGGCCCTATTTACCGCATCCCTTGTAGGTGGATGCACAGGCCGGACAGTGCTGCCGGGGGTGCTTGGCCTGCCCGCAAAATTAGCCGCGGGGCTCCCCGGCGTTGCCAGGCCATCTTGCAGCACAAGCTTGCGGGGGTATTGGAGATGTCTCGGGGTCGGCCACGGGGGTGTCCACGCTGCCCAGGGGGCTGCCGCGCGGTCGGGGGCGTAAGCGCGGGCGTTTCAGGAGGCCACATCCAGGGAGCCGGCAAGGGCCCGTGCCTTCTTGAGGCCTAGGGTGTCTTTCTCCAACAATCGCCTGCAGATTTGGGAAGACAGCATACCTGCAACGAAAGCGTCCTGGATGATAAGTTCTGTGTGGTCGCTCGCCGAAACTTGCGGGCAGCTGCAGTTTCTCCCCAACACCAGGAGCGCACAGTAGAATTCTTCCAGCGATTCCCCAGGGATTTGTCACCTCGGCGCTACCAGATGTCGGGCGTAGACCTGGTGAATACCGGGCGAATATAATGTCCTTTTAGCAGCTCCATTGCTGCATTGAAGTCGGCCGCGTCCTCGATGAGGGTGTAAATTTCTGGGCTCACCCTCGAGTGCAGGACTTGCAATTTTTGTTCTCCCGTGGGTGTGTTTTCGGCCGTTCCGAGATATCCGTTAAAACACGCCAGCCAGTGCTTGAAGGTTGCCGCTGAGTTTGCCGCATGGGGGCTGAGTTGCAGACACTCTGGCTGGATTCGGAGCTCCATCCTTTTAAATCTAGCTTATTAAATTGATGCACGATCAATGACCACTAAAGCGAGGTTGTAGTCCAACTGAAGGCTTTAATAAGCTAGATGTTTCCCCCAGCAGCTCAGGTACAGAAAGAAGGCTGCTGGGGCGGCACGGGCTCTTATATCTGGCCTTGCAGGGCGGAGCTACCACACAACTTGACCAATGAGAAACATACAATATCTACCAATGGTGTTCCAGCATTACTAGGTACCATAATACCTCTACACAGACTACCACAATCTGTGATGGTGGGAGCCTCAGTAAAATGCCAACATGGATTACTCAGCATTTCTGGCTGAATTGGTTATGAATGCTTCAATCCTACCTATTCCACTCATTGCCATCGCTAAAGGATATTCAGTTGGTCACTTACCCCATTAGTTGCTTAATGGTCCTCAACCATTCATGTTGAGTGCAAAGATTTGATCTGATTCTTTGGCTATGGGAAGCATGCTACTTCCGTTGTAACTTCACCAGGTTGGCACCTTATTTTTCGATACTGTGTCTGATTGCCTGACTTGATGGAAATGGTAAATTCAGGGATATACCAGACCATGAAGTTACAGATTGTAGCTGAGTACAATTCTGCTGCTGCAATTGGCTCACAGCACTTCACGGATGCTCAGTCTTGGGCGCTAGATCTGTTCCATTTAACACAGTGGTAGTCATTATAGTCATTTGTTAGACAGTAGGAGGGCATAATTTAAAAGTTCTACATTAGATTGGTTCATGGTCTTCTCTGTTACTTGTCCAAAACTTATGATAAAATGATCAATCTTGCCCATGACAGGCAATTTAAAAAATAAATTTAGAGTACCAATTTTTTTTTTTCCAATTAAGGGGCAATTTAGCGTGGCCAATCCTCCTAACCTGCACATCTTTGGGTTTTGGGGGTGAAACCCACACAGACATGGGGAGAATGTGCAAACTCCACACGGATAGTGACCCAGGGCCGGGATTCAAACCCGGGTCCTCAGTGCCAGTCTCAGTGCTATCCACTGCGCCACATGTCGCCCTCCATGACAGGCATTTTATCCACTTGGTCCACCTCTTTCCACAGCACCACATTCAGCAATGCATCTTTCCTCTTTGAACCAAGAGCATACTCGTCAAGGGAGTTCTTCTGAACTAATTTCAAATTTCTCTCCTTCCTTACCCTTTACTTTAACACTATACCAATCTACATTTGTTGAATTCAAATCCCTCAGTGTCACAGCCCTATATTTCTTGAAACATCTGTGTTTTCCCTTCAGATTTGCTCCTCCAATGGCTGTAGTTCATGCCCCCCCCCCCCACCCACCCAGCAATAGTTGGCAAGTTGGGGGTGCAAAGTTGGTTCCATGCCCGCCTATCATTTACCAATTTTCCACCCACCATGGCAATTTGCCTGTGGTGAGCAAGGAGTTGGATGGCCCACCCGCCTGCTGGCCAATTTTATCCACGGTAGAGGAGACCGGTGCCAATGTTCAATGCTGCAGGTATCATTGGATGAGCTCCTGGTCTGTCAAGGACGGGGAATAGTGCCATCTTTACAAGTTCCTTGTGGCCATCAGAGGCCCTCCAAGGTCTTCCCACCTCTGTAATTGCCATCTCCTAGGCCTGTCCACTTTTACCCCACACCCAAAAGGCTTGGCCCATGTATGACCCTGGACTTAAAGGTCAGGCACCATTGCTGAATGCTGCCTTCAGGTCTCATTGCAGTCTTGGCAGTGACCATTGTTTCCAATAGCTTTGCTGGAACCAGAGAGCAATTTGATTGGTCAGCAGCCCTCGGTGGCAGGATTTCCTCCTTTGTGAAGACAGAAGGCCCACCACAAGCCAATGAACGGCCAGTGGCGAGGTGGGGCAAGCCAGCCAACTGGGGTTGGGCTCACCTCTGGCATTTACACCAAGGAGGGGGCCATCAACTGCCACACCCTGTTCCCAGAGATCACTCTTTCTTGTCACCCAATGCCATCCACTACCCCCTTCAATGTTTGAGACTTCGTGCAGAATCAAATTTTGGGCTCCCAGGTCTTTCCCAATGTGTTACCAATGAGACAGTGCTTACCCAAGGGCAATGATAGCATTCTGAAGAAGACAGCTCAAAATATTAACTGTTTCATTTTCCACAGATGCCGATAGACCTGTTGAGTATGTCCAGCATTTTCTGTTTTTATTTGTTATTGCGTTGCAGGAGTCTGGGACACTGGGACATTTGGTTGAGAATGACCATATCAGACCTGTTGATCACTAGTCTGTTGCACAGCTCTCCCGACTTTGGCAAGTCTCCAGCTTAGTGAGGGGGATTTTGCAGAGAACATCTAGTTTTATTCTTATTTGTTTTGTAGTTGCAACTGAATGGCTTCCTCGGCCACATCAAAGGACAGTTGAGACTCAACCACATTCCTGTGGGTCTGGAATCACACAAAGACATTAGGGAAGTAATTGAGTTTTTAACCATCACCTGATACATTTATGGTCTGAAATTAGCTTTTTATTCCAGATTTATTTTAATGAACAAATTCAAGTTCACAATCTCCCATGGTGGGCTTTGACCTGATTACCAGTCTATTTCCACAACTACTATGCTATTCCTTACACTGAATGTAACTGCATCACACACAGTGAAGGATAATAGAAGTTATTTGACTAACACTGGGTTTGGACAGTTATTTTTGTAATACAAAAATCCTTATGAGGAAAATTATACAGGTTGATGTACAACTGGGTGGAGTTGGGGGACATGTTTTATTGACAAGAGCTACTGGGCATCTGGGAAGATGACTATTTTCTATTGGAGGTTCAATGCACTTAATTAAACATTTGATTGGTTAAACTGTAGATGGAATTGCTCATGTGAAACAAAACCATCTGTCTCATGCTTGGTCTTGATGACATTGTTTATTTGTTGTTAATGACTGAGCAGAAGAGTGAAGGTGACATCTGTGCGAAAACATTAGCATAGGCTTGATGGGCCAAATGGCAAGTTGCTGTGTTATCAAATTCTATCATAGAATCATAGAATTTACAGTGTGGTAGGAGGCCATTCGGCCCATCGAGTCTGCACCAGCCCTTGGAAAGCGAATCCTACTTAAGCCCACACATCCACCCTATCTCCGTAACCCAGTAACCCCACCTAACCTTTTACGACACTAAGGGCAATTTAGCATGGACAATCCACTTAACCTGTACATCTTTGGACTGTGGGAGGAAACCGGAGCACCCGGACGAATCCCACGCCGATACGGGGAGAAAGTGCAAACTCCACACAGACAGTCACCTGAGGCTGGAATTGAACCCGGGTCCCTGTAGCTGCTAACCACTATGCCACCGTGCCGCCCCTATTATTAGATTGAACAATTTTAGCTAAACTGAATGAAATAGAACTAGCTCATGGTGCTTATTTTATATGGCATTGTGTGGATCTCAGGAATTATGCTGCATCTTAACTTAAGTTTGCCCCTTAACTGAACCTTGTGCAGCCCCTGTGTGCATCTAATCTTATTACCAGATTGTATCTATTCTAGTTACATTACAGTGCAATTATTCATTTCCATGTGTTTCTCAAAGCTTGTGACATTATTGTCAATAGAGATATTACAGAAAATGTATGTTCGAAAACCTGGTGCTCTGGCTTTCTAGTGTATAAATAATATAAAATTGGTGTCTTTTCTCACTTTCTAATTAGGGGATTGTTTGTTCTTTCGCCTACTTTGAAACAGAAGTTCTGTCCATTACTTCAATGCCTACCTTCCAAGCTATAAATCCAACTAATAAGCACTGATCAATAACAAGATTGAAAGGCTTCAAGAGGTTCTCTATTTTACTCAAAAATACATACACAAAGTTGCTGTGTGATGAACGTTACGAGCTTACTTCTGGAAAAGTTGACAGATGATATAATTTAGCTGAGCTGCTCTTAACTAGTTCAGTCAATAGCTTCATGTAGACACATATCTCCCATGCTATTCCAGTGTGAAAGACACATGCTGTATAATTGAATCATTGGAGACAAGGATCAAAGTGACTGATTAGCATGCTTAGGGCTACAGTAATATTAGACACCAATCACTAAACAAAAGAATGGTCATTCAGTTTTTTTTCAAAAATGGGATAAAGTATTTGGCATAATTATCCTACATTGTATAAAAACTGTTTATCTGGCTCATACATGCCTGGTCTCATTCAATTATTGATGTTCAATTATATTTGACACATAGTATATGAAAAAAAGAGCATAAGTATCTTAGCTAACACAGTTTTAGATCGAAACAAATTTTGTTTCATCTTAATTTGTAGCATTTCCCCACCAATACAGAGTCACATGCATCCATTCATACTCACATATATATACACAGATACAGGGTAAATTTGTGAAAACGTAATTCACCTCTTAGAGCTTCAAGTGATTCAAAGGTAATCTCAGGGGCATTAAGCAATAATTTATACTTGTAAACAGCATCCTTAAAAATCTATTACAGAGAGACAACAATATAATGGATCACTTGGGAGGCAATGCTTTAGTCCAACATACTGGTTGGCCACAAAAGTGATACCTTCCATTAAAAATGGGAGAGATGGCGAGGGAAACTTCAAACTGCAATGTTCAGTGTATTGAAAATATTGACCTTTATACTTTCTTATTAAAAGCAATTTATGAAAAGCACTTACAAAAATACTGGGCAGTAACTATTTATTTCAAGAATCAATCAAAAGTAGTTCATATGTTGCTGTTTCAGAATTTATTTAGAATTTTTCCACTGCATAAAATCTAATGTTCTTTTTGTGTTTCACTTAAATGGAAAAAACAGCTGAAGGAATTCAGGGACTCTGCAAAGACAGAATATGCCTCACTATATATTTTCATAGCATATTCGGAGAGTAGAAAAATAATGCTAGTAATTAATTATAGCAAGAATGAGAAGATCATTTGGGTATCTGTTTTATTTTAGTTTTGAACAGTTGGATTCAATCAAGATTTTTGATTATTATCCACATCTAATCTAATGAATATTTTGCTTGGTGAATTGGACATCTTTACTGAGTGCATTCCAAAGCAACAAAGTAATAAAACAATAGGATGTTTAAGTATTGTGGTATTCGTGTAATATTCTGTCAACTATTACGAAATAACAGCTTATTTCACTTTACATCAAAGGTCCATCACATTAGTTCATGCAATAGATTCAGTGCGACCGTTATATTTTAATGCTCTTGTAGAGAAAGCCTAGGTTCAGCAGCAATGATGCAACATCAGCTTCTTCTACATTTGGTGCAGTCTCCAGCTTCCAACATGCACATCTCTCACCGCCATTGTCAATCTTAAATTGAACTTGCTAAATTCACAAGTTGGTCACCAGTTTTACCAGGTCTTTCCAGTTGGCACCATAGCCCCTGGCTGTGAAAAAGCTGAGGATTCACCCACCTCAATAGTCCTAATATGAATGTAGTCACGCACAAGGAAGCACTATTAAACAACCTTTCAAGTCTGATGGGGGCTTAAAAGATGAAAGCTGCTGATTATGTAACCCTACTTTATTTTGTGTTCCTCTGACTTCCATGGAGAGAACAATTGAGTGGGATGTATCATGAAAGGTTGATCTGATAGCCCCCATTATACGACCCCAAAGTTGTAAGCTCTACCCAACATCTCTGGCAATGCAGAGATCACAATAAATTATTCCTCCCTATGCAGTTGGACGCAAAGTGCTGCTGCTGACAAGTTTAAACTGAGGGGCTGGTTTAGCACAGTGGGCTAAACAGCTGGCTTGTAATGCAGAACAGTGCCAGCAGCGCGGGTTCAGTTCCCGTACCGGCCTCCCCAAACAGGCGCCGGATGTGGCGACTAGGGTCTTTTCACAGTAACTTCATTGAAGCCTATTTGTGACAATGAGCGATTATTATTATTATTATAAACTGCCAACCTTTGACTGCCACTTTGTTCTTGCCATGAGTCGACTGAACTCTCAAGTCAGCAGTATAGTTTTCGCATTGCTGATTCCAACAGCATTTGAAAAGACATGCAGTCATAATTTGAAATAAACAATTTGTTGAGAAAATTTCCAAATATGCAGTTGCTTTCAAGTTATGATTGTAGTTTATCAAGAAACGAACATGCATGCAATGTGAAGATGTAATTCATTCGTATAGGTGCATCAATTCTGCTGCTGATACTCTGAATTAATGTCCACATTATGAAAAGAGTAAGTTCAAGATGCCAAATGCATGAAAGATGTTCTGAACACAAATAATGAAGCATTTTCCATACAAAGTCCAAAACTTTGCAAACTAAAAGTATTGCAATAGTACTCAAGAATGTGTGATTATAATCCATTTGCTAACTAAAAGTAAAATATTATTTAAACATCATGTGAAGCCACATGTAAACCTTTTTATTGTTCCATATAGACAAACATTTCTTGTATACTAAGAAAGAAATTCTGTTATTAAGCAATATACCACTTTAGGTAAGAATAACTGATTTTGCAGTTGATAATACATTGCTGGTGAAGCTCCTCTGGCACTAACTGACCTCAGTAAAATAAATAAGTAAGATTGATCTAAATAAATATACATGAATAAAAAACATAACAATGAAAGGTCTTGCTGAAAAAATACATTTTGTCAAAGCTTTTCACTTTGTACTCAGCAGGATAATCGCAAGAATACTGATGTCAGGGGAATAACAAATTTATACTGCAGATTGGTTGGCAAGCGGACTCTGATTGGTAGAGGCATTGCCATAGAGAATGCACCAGTGAATGGATATCACTTATTTTGTTTATTGAAACAGGCATAATGTGTGTACATGTTCTTTCCTGTCTGCAAGAAAACAGAGCCTAGTGTGACACAAATGGCCTACAATGCGAGCCTGACTGGCAATCTTATATTAGTTTCAGCCTAATTTTTCGCACAATGAGGATTATTTAGCAAATGCGCAATCACAGAATCAAAGCTAAAGTTGGACACTGTGTTTTGTGTTTTGCAAGCATGGGCTGGTTGGGTACGCTCTCTACTTTGCCTGTTGCGAACAGAGGAAGGGACTTGCAGTTTGCTACAATCCACCAGTCTTTGAGATGTATGCCTGGTTTAAATTTTCAAACAATGCTTGGTAGTTAACTGTCACTCCCCATTAACTGGTATATTCTCCATGGCAATGCCTCTACCAATCAGAGTTCACTTGCCAACCAAGCAGCATTCTCTTTTCATACAGTATAAAGTTGTTGTTTCCCCTGACATTGGTCCTCTTCAATTGTCCTGATGAGTGCTGATGGAAAGCTTCAACAAAATGTATTTTTTTCAGTAATACTCAAGTTCTGTACTTGCAAGTGGCTAATGAAAGGTCTCTTAGTGTGCAGCCATACTCACTGGGAACTTGCCACAGAAAATTGTGGGTGTATAGCTGATAATATTCTGTCCATAAAGTTAAACTAATAAAAGCCCAGACTATTGATTCAATCTTTCAACCTACATTAGTTAACGCTGACCAACTGCATTCCACAGATAATAAATCTATGTCATCAGCTCTGAAGGAACTGTTTCTCCTTATTATCTGAATTGCCCTTCATAAATACATATTAAATTAGTTTATTGATATACCATTAACTACTGTGATTGAGAAACTGTTCCATAAACCCAATATTCTGTATTTGGCAGGATTCTTTGAATCAACCAACATCACTAAAACGGATTATCTGGACATCATCATATTGTTGTAGTGGGACCTTTCTGTATGCAAATTGGCTGTCACGTTTCCTATATTAGAATAGTGACTACATTTTTTTTTTAAAGTACTTAATTGGCTTTAAAAAGTACTTTCTGACATCCTGAGGTTTATAAAAACAAATTTCTTTTTTTTCTTGTTAATCTCTCATCTTGCTTCATTATTGTTAATTTTTACTTACATCTTCCAATTCTTCTATCATCATCCATATTACATAACTTGCCCATATATACGCTTTCATATCTCGGTATTTGGGCGACATCTCTCTCAATCCTTTCCCTTAAACAGAAGCAGACTCTGTTCTATAAGCACAAAATCTAGAGCTTCAAGGACTAAACCTACTCTTGTTAGTTTTACCTGAGCTTCCACCAATGCATCTATGTATGTCTTTATGAAAGCACAGTGATTAAAATGCCATATGTAGAAATATTCTACAGGTAGTTTTACTAATTAATTATCTTGAGTTAAAATAATCTCCACCAGTATAATTAAACACTTCAAAATGTCCCATTCTTGCACAGTTAGGTGATAATAGTTTCACATTGAGTGCAAGCTGACAGTGAATGGTCATCATTAAGAGTGGAATATTCTGTCTTGTTAGCGGCAGCATTTGCAGCAGGCAGGAGTGGAAAATCTGGAGAGAGGCCAAAAAGTCAGAATCCTGCTGGTGGGAAACCAATTCAGAATTTTCCCCATACCATTTTAGAGCCATGGAACCATAGAAAAGTTACGACACAGGAAGAGGCCATCCAACCCACCATGTCTGTGCTGGCTGAAAAAACTAGCCGCTTATTCTAATCCCACCTTTCAGCACTCGGTCCAAAGCCTTGCAGGTTACAACACTTCAGGTGCAGATTGGGGTACCTTTTCCATGAGTTGAGCATTTCTACCTCACAACCAATCCGGCAGCTAATTCCAGAAGCAGTCCATCCTCTGGATCAAAAGGTTTTTCTAATATCCCTTCTAATCCTTCTACCAATCATATTACGTCTGTGCCTCATGGTAATTTACCTCTCTGCTAGGCTTAAATAAGTCTTCCTTGTCTACTCTATCGAAGCCCCTCATGATTTTGTATACCTTGATCAAGTCACCTCTCAGCTTCCTCTGTTCTAAGGAAAACAACCCTAGCCTACCTAATCTTTCCTCATTGCTGCAATTGTCCAGCCCCGGCAACATTCTTGCAAATCTCCTCTGTAATCTCTCCAGAGCAATCATATCCTTCCTGTAATGTGATGGTCAGAGCTGTATCACCACAACTCTAGCTGTGTCCCATCAACATTTTATACTCTTCCAGCATTACATCCCTGCTTTTGTATTCCATATCTCATGCAATAAAGCAAAGCATTTCATATGCTTTCTTTACCACCTTATCTACCTGTCCTGCCACCTTCAGCAACCTGTGGGCATGCACTCCAAATTCTCTCATTTGCATGGTAGTCTGATAGTGGATCGGGTTTCCTGCTGATCCATGTTGGGAATATAATTTGCATGTATGACCATGCCATGAGTAATCATTAAGAGCGATTTTCGCTGGAATCACAGTTCACCCTCCCAATTACATGCCAGCCGGAAATTAGACCAGTCTAAATCACAATGGACTATAAGTGGCATGCAGCTGTGCACCCTCACTTCATTCATGACTTCAAGGTGAGTGCAACATTCAAAGCCTAGCTGCAACAGTGCTGCTCTGGGTTCTCAGCAAAGCCAGTGTGATGTCACACTGGTGGTGTCTGCTCCAAAGTGGGTGCTTCCTTTTGCTGGAAGGAAAACACTCAGTGCTGTGGATCTCAGGCAGGGCTGCATTGTGAAACAGAGACAAGTGTTGCGACTAGAAGTTGGGAGGAAGGATGTATCAAGGAGATGACAGATGCCCTTTACAGTAAGGCGCATCATGATGTGAAGTTCACACTGGATGAAGCTAGCCAGGCAGCTAGATTTCTGGGGTTTGCCGCGATCTCAGGCTTCCTGAGAGCACATGATGCAATTAGTTGCATACATGTAGCTTATAGAGTTCCATGACACCAGCTCCTGACATTCATCAACAAGAAATGGTTCCAAGCCCTGAACGTTCAGCTGGTATGGGGTCATCAGAAGTACATCATGCATATTGCAAGTGCTCTGGGAGTTCCCAGGACTCACATGTCCTAAGTTACTCCTATGTGCCTCACATATTTGAAGGACTGCAACGATTATTTGGCTGGCTGCTTGGAGATAAGGGCTACCCACTCAAACAATAGCTCATGACACCCGTGTATGTCCTTAGAGTGTCTCTGAGGAGAGATACAATGTTGCACATCGCTTGGCAAGATCCATCATCAGGCACAGTATTGGAATCCTGAAGATGTGCATTGGATATTTGGATCTCTCAGGTGGGGCTCTGCAGTTGTCTCCACAAAAGGTATCCCGCAATGTTGTGGTCTGTTGCACCCTTCATAACCTGGTGCTTCACAGAGGGGATCCTTTGCCATTGGGAAACATGGGAGAGGCTGAGAGCTCCTTGGAGGCTGATCTTCATCTGAAGAGCACATCGTGCCAAAATGTTTTGCCATTTTTCACGGTGTCGGAATGTTCCCTCCCTTCGCTTAATTCAGTGGTCTAGTTCATTCCAGATGTATTGCCAATTTGTAACAGTTTAACTTTCATCAGCTTTAACTTGCAACAGCTTAAACTTTCATGCATGTTAGGATCATCTTTTATGCTTTGCCCCGCACTACCTTCGTGCCTTACCGAACTGCCTGTGGTAAGCCCCACAGCCAGGCTTCTCAGAGTTTTGGTTTAAAATCGGTAGAAGGCCGCTCATAATTGGCGTGAGATGGAGAAGACTGGAGGGGGATTGCCGGACCTGGGGCCCCTCACCGCAGTGGCACAGAGGGCACTGGACATGGTCGGCAGAGCTCGGCTTCAGGCAAGGTAGTGAGACCCCACTGCGTTGCGGTTCCCCATGGCACGTGTGTCACTTCCCCCCTACCACCACCCCCACACCTCTCCCCATATCCTCTCTCCACCACCACCATTCCTCCACCTCCCCACACACTCAACCCCACTCTCCCCCCCCCCCCCCCCCCGGCCCGCCCCCGCGGCCTGCGATGCATCCTGTCTTGTGTCTTGCAGGAGCTCCCTGTGATGGCGGGGCCCTTCTGGTGTACACCGCCCATGATCCCAACCAGAACCACAAGCGGATAGCAGCTAGGATGAGGCATGAACAGTGACGGGAGCCCTCGACCCGCGTCCTGTGATACCCCAGAGCTCGGTTCCGGTGGAGACACCGACTTTCTGTCACGGCAGACTCCAACACCCTCCATCATTGGGACAGCATGGTAGCACAGTGGTTAGCACTGTTGCTTCACAGCGCCAGGGACCTCGGATTGATTCCCGGCTTGGGTCACTGTCTGTGCCGAGTCTGCACGTTCTCCCAGTGTCTGCATGGGTTTCCGCCAGGTGGTCTGGTTTCCTCCCACAGTCCAAAGATGTGCGGGTTACGTGGATCAATCATGCTAAATTGCCCTGTAGTGTCCAAACGTTAGGTAGGGTTTCTGGGTTACGGGGATAGGGTGGAGGTGTGCGCTTAGGTAGGATGCTCTTTCAGGAGCTGGTGTAAACTTGATGGGCCGAATGGCCTCCTTCTGCACTGTAAATTCTATGAGAATCCCAGAGATGCTCACCTTGGTTGGGCACTTGAGTGAAGAGGCTCCTGGGACACTATGTGGTGCACACCGCACACATGCTGCGGCACATCTGGTGGAGCTAGAAACCCAGTCGGAGGGTGGGCTGACTTCAGGGACTAGCTGCCATTCAGACAGGTTTGGGGCTTCTGGTATGGACGGTCCAATCGATAGTGGAGTTGCAGTCGCAGAGCCAGCGACTGCATGAGGAGTGTGTTACGACCCCCTACAGGGACAGAGCTGTATAGTAGCCCCCTCCCCCCAGCTCCAATGGTAGCCCCACATCAGTGGAAAGGCACCCAAATGAGCAGCATAGACCACTGGAAAAGGACACATGGTGCAGGGTACGGTGTGAGAGAGAGAGAAGAAACTCACTGTCCCCTCCCAAGAGGGGTACAGTTCAACCCAAATCAGTTCCTTTAAATAAATCACCAGCTACAAAGCCAGCATATGGCCACCTCTCCCTCCCACCCCTCCCCAATGGTAGCCCCACATCGGTGGAAAGTTTCCCAAACGAGTGGCGCAGACCGCCCGTAAAGGACACACCGATGCCTGGCCCGAATGGCACCAACAAATGGTTGGAAAGACACCCAAATGAGCAGCGTAGGCCAACGGAAAAGGACACACAGATACGGGGCATGGAGGAAGAGAGAGAGAGAACTCCCTTTACAAAGAAAAAGCAAGACAAGATACAGAAAAAACCCACAAGAAACTCAACAAACTTAATTAAGTACAAGGCAAGGCCACCAACATGCAAGTCAGCGCATGCTCCCCTCTCCTCGCTCCAGCAGCAACCCCACGTCAGTGAAGAGGCGACCGCAAGCAGCTCAGTCCAGCGGAAATAGGCAGGCCCCACGCGGTTGAGGGGAGAGAGAGAACACCCCTCCCCCTCACTAGCACCGTGAGGGACCCCTCAACCCCAAGTGCACAGAAGCAGGAGTGCTGCAAATGGCGAACACCCAGCTGCTAGGCCCAAAATAACAATATACAACAAAAAACAATAATAACTACACAACTATAATAAAACAAAACCAACATCAGTACAGCCAGTACACATAGACAAGTGGGCCACAGCCTTGTTGGTCTCACAGTTCTGGTACTCGGTCTCCAGACACATTCAGTCCAACACTGTAAAAGCGATTCCATTCTCCTCCACTTTCATCTGGCAACAGGCCAACCAAAATCATGCTCTTCTCCCAGTCGATAAGCAGAAAGGCAGCCAGCAACAAGTCCGAGTCCCAGGCATGACAAGTGCAGGCAAACAATCTCCTCGTCTCTCCTGTCAGTAACTGGCAGCAGCACAGGTACCTCCATTCAACCGGTCGCAGTACCATTCTCCCTTGCCATAGTCCAGGCTTCAAAGTCTGGGAAAGGCAGCCAGCATACAGAATCACACACCAGGTCTGGAAGCAGGTTTACAGCCAGAAGCAGCAGGAGCTCAGAGGCAGATTCCCCTCCTACACACCTGAGAATGAGCTACTCAGGTGACTAGGGGGCAGAGCTCCCTCCTAAAGGGCAGCACGGTAGCATGGTGGTTAGCACAATTGCTTCACAGCTCCAGGGTCCCAGGTTCGATTCCCGGCTTGGGTCACTGTCTCTGTGGAGTCTGCACGTTCTCCCCGTGTGTGCATGGGTTTCCTCCGGGTGCTCCGGTTTCCTCCCACAGTTCAAAGATGTGCAGGTTAGGTGGATTGGCCATGCTAAATTGCCCTTAGTGTCCAAAATTGCCCTTAGTGTTGGATGGGGTTACTGGGTTATGGGGATAGGGTGGAGGTGTGGGCTTGGGTAGGGTGCTCTTTCCAAGAGCCGGTGCAGACTCGATGGGCTGAATTGCCTCCTTCTGCACTGTAAATTCTATGAACATAATTGGAATATAAACCCCGATCTGGAAGTCGTTCGGGGAAGGAGACTGTGCGGGGAGTGGAGTGTGGAGAGGAATGATTATTGTGATAAGTGTGAAATAAAGTGCGTTGTACCCTGTCAGCCTGGCCTCTCGTGGAGTCTTTGACTCCGTCCACAACACTGGCAACGAAGATGGGATCAAGTAGAGCTGCCGTAAGAGACAAGGGCTGCGACATCGGATTATTTTTCAACCACCTTGGGAGGCCGCTCTCCGACCGGCAGCCATGGCATACATAGGTAAACTCGAGCTTTTTGACACCGACTCGGACGATTGGATCCAGTATATCGAAAGACTTCACCTTTTTTCCCACATGAACGCCATTACCAGTGATGAGCAACAGACCGTCACCTTACTGACCGCCGTTGGCAGACCGATGAATGCACTAATCAGGAACTTGACTTATCCAGACAGGCCGGACGGGTCGCCATTTGCCACGCTGATCGACTGGGTGGGCCGTCACCTAAATTCACAGCCACCGATTGTGGTTCGACGGTACCCTTTCCATACTGCTTCGCAGATGCCGGTGGGGTCCACCGGGGAATACTTGGTGCGCTTACGGGAAGGTGCGAGTTCGGAGCCGCCCTGGCTGAATTGCTGCGGGACCACTTCGTTTGCAGACTTCGGGACCGGAAGACACAGCGGAAGCTGTTAATGAAGACCCCACTGAGTCTTGATAAGGCTGTCGACAAAGCGCTCACCCAGGAAAGCGCCAACTGCGGGCTCCAGGATCTCCAGGACCTTAACAGTCCTGAACACTGGGCGTCGCCCAGACCACAGGCTACTGGAAGCAGAGTGACGGGGACTTCCTTTCTCAGAATCCACCGCAGGTCCTGCAAACGCCACCACGGCTCGCCCCGGAGAGACCGTGGAGCTGCCCAACTCCATGTTCCCGGATGACGGACGCCAGTATCGAGCGGGAAACCAAGGCTAGGAACGAGGTTTCGGACAATCGCGTGAGGGCACCGTCCCTGGTCAACTAACAAGTCGGCAGTTCCTCCCAAGAGGCCGCACACATTACCTGGACGACTTGGAAGCTGAGGAGCCAATCCCACCGCTGCTCTGTGTGACTAGGCCCAGAATGGCACCTATCTGGGTGACACTGCTGCTAAACGGAATCCCACCGAGATAGAACTGGACACGAAAGGGGCAGTTTTGGTCGTCAATCTTCGTACATTTACCGCCATCCAGACAGGTCTCCAACCACTAGAGCTTCGCGACATGGGGCCCGCTGGCCACGTATACTGGGGAGCCATGAGAAATCGAGGGCACGACCCACGTGCCCGTGGTATAAGGCGACCAGTCCACGTGCCTATCATTGCTGGTAGTCTGCAGTAATGGGTCCAGCCTATTGGGGCGCGATTGACTGCATCACCTATGTTTGATTGGCAACACATGTGTCAGATGTACCCCTGTGGACCGGATTTGGTGCTGTCCAAGTTTCTTTGTTTTCCAACGCAGGCGTCGGGACCATTAAAGGAGCCATGGCCACAATAAATGTGAAGGACAACGCCCAGTCCCGGTATTTCTGTGCCTCCTTTGCCGTACGCACTTCGTGCCAAGGTAGACTGGGAATTGGACCATTTGGAGCAACTGGGAATTATTCTCCCTGTTCACTATGCCAGTGTTCTGCAAACTTTTTTTCCGGGGACCCATTTTTACCAAAAGGCCAACCTTCGGGACCCATCCCGGCCGATCTCCGCGACCCACGCCGGCCGACGTTCACGACCCATGTCGGCCGACCTGCGCGACCCACCATTTTCTCTTACCTTGTTTGCCGCTGCCAAAAATGGAGGAAATGGTTTTGGGTCCCTTTGGCCCTCGTACACGCTCCTCCAATGGAACCTGTTGGATGAAGGTGAAGCCTTCCAGTGTTGGAAAGTATGGAGTCTCCATCTGTCCAAAGTTCTGCAATTTTTTCCTGTAAAATTTTATCAAATAAATCCCCCCCGAACTTATAAAGAAAAAAAAAATGAAATGAATAAAATAAATGAAAAAAATTAAAAATAAATGAATAAAATAAATGAATAAAACCCCCCGAACTTGTAAAACAAAAAGCTGCGACCGTTTAAAAAAAAAGCGGCCGCACTGCGCATGCGCACCGATGATTGGGCACACATATGCAGTGCGGCCATATTTGTTTTACACGATCGTGGCCATTTTGAAGGCCACTTGCAGCCGGCGTTATTAACAGCCGACTGCTGTGGCTGTTGCGCGCAGATTTGCACGATCGGGAGCGCCGTGATGGACAGCTCCACGACCCTCCCAACACCTGCCCTCGAACCTCCCGCGGGTCGCGCCCCCGAGTTTGACAATGCCTGCACTATGCCATGCTCGTGGTCCCTGTGTTGAAGCCGGACGGGTCGGTGTGGCTCTGTGGGGAAGATAAAATGACCGTGAACCAGGTATCCCAACTTGACCGTTACCCGGTCCATCGGATCACGGATCTCTACGCCTGGCTCAGCGGCGGAAAAGCATTCACTAAGCTGGACATGAGTACCCGGAAATACATGACGATCAATACCCATCGGGGATTGTACAAACATACACGGTTGCGGTTCAGAGTCTCCCTGGCATGTGCGATATTCCAGAGGGTTATGGTGAACATCTTGCGAGGGTGCCAAGGGTGGCTGTCTACCTGGACCATGTTCTCATCACCGAGATCTCGCATCAGGAGTACGTGGAGAACCTAACCGAGGTCCTTGAGCGGTTTGTTCAAGCCGGGGTCCGCCTCTGGAGGGAGAAGTACGTTTTCCACGTGCCGGAAATCACGTATCTCAGCAACCGGGTGGACAGCAGAGGCCTCCATTGACTGGCGGAAAAGGTGTGGACGAGTCGCCAGGCCCCCATCCCTCGCAACCAAACAGAACTCCGCTCTTTCCTCGGCCTGGTGAACTATGACGGGAAGTTCATACCCAGGATGGCCACACTGTTCAGTCCGCTCCACCAACTACTGAAGAAGGGACAGAAATGGAACTGGGGTCCCCTGCCCCAGAAGCCGTTTCACGAGGTGAAGCAGCAGCTCTTGTCAGAGGAATTGCTGACCCACTTCCTTCTGGACAAGCCCCTGCTCCTCACGTGTGATGCCTCACCATATGGCGTCGGGGCAGTCCTGGCACACCGCATGCCCGACAGCTCGGAGCGGCCTGTAGCTTTGGTGTCCTGCACACAGATGGACACCGTGCAGAATTATGCCGAGATAGAAAAGAATGGCTTGGCAGTAGTGTTCGCGGTGAGGAAATTCCACCTGTACATTTATGGGAGGTGGTTCACTGTGTACTTCCAGCCATTTCTGGGGTTATTTAAAGAAGATGAGGTGATTCTGCCGATAGCATCTGCCCCAGTTCAACAGTGGGCCCTGCTGCTGATGGCCTATGAGTACACTATGGAGCATCACCCGGGCACAAGAAACCAGCACGCGGTCGGGTTAAGCCGCCTGCCCACCCACAAAGCTGCCAGCTCCCACCGTAGCCACGGAGATGATAGCCGCTCTCCATTTCATGGACACTTAGCCAGTAATGGCAGCTTTTATCAGAGAACGGACACAGACCAACCCCAAGTTGTCGGGGATCTGCCATATGGTCCAATATGGGCCCGACATAGGGTGATACCAGACAGGCTGAGGGCCTACACCGCAAACCTACCCGAGATGAGCGTTGAAGACGGTGTCCCCCTGTGGGGAATGTACCCCTACTGAAAGACTTCCATAACGTGCCAAGATGAAAATGTTCTTTATAGTAGTGGCCGCCCACTCGAAGTGGCTGGAAGCACACCGGGTCCCCACGGCGACCACTCGAGCAACAATGGACAGACTGAGGGCTATTTTTAGCCCGCATGAACTTCTCGAGGTCCTGGTGTCCGACAATGGGGCAGCAATCACGAGCCAGGAGCTCACTTCGTTCATGGCCGCAAATGGCATCAGGCACAAACGGACCACCCGGCCTCAAATGGGTTAGCTGAAGGAGTGGTACAAACGTTCAAGACAGCAATGAGAAAGATGACCTTGGGGTCGCGGGAAACACGGTTGATGAGGTTTCTTTTCAGATATCGTACGATGCCTCATGCCACAACCGACATCACACCGGCAGAGTTACCAATGACGCTCCAACTCTGGGCGCATCTTAGCCTCATCCTCCGCGATGTTGGGGCACGGGTCCATCAGCGGCAGGACCGCTCAGAAATGGACTCTCACCACCACTCACAGGCGTGCACCTTCACAGTGGATGATGCGGTTCATGGGAGGAACTTCAGGAACGGAGCCACATGGATCCCCGGGACAGCCCTCCACGCAACAGGGCCAGTATTACATTGTCCAGGCCTTGGGCCATGGAGCCCAACACGCCAGTGTTCACCACTCCTGAGTGAGTGCAACATTCAAAGCCTAGCTGCAACAGTGCTGCTCTGGGTTCTCAGCAAAGCCAGTGTGATGTCACACTGGTGGTGTCTGCTCCAAAGTGGGTGCTTCCTTTTGCTGGAAGGAGAACACTCAGTGCTGTGGATCTCAGGCAGGGCTGCATTGTGAAACAGAGACAAGTGTTGCGACTAGAAGTTGGGAGGAAGGATGTATCAAGGAGATGACAGATGCTCTTTACAGTAAGGCTCATCATGATGTGAAGTTCACACTGGATGAAGCTAGCCAGGCAGCTAGATTTCTGGGGTTTGCCGCGATCTCAGGCTTCAGTTGCATACATGTAGCTTATAGAGTTCCATGACACCAGCTCCTGACATTCATCAACAAGAAATGGTTCCAAGCCCTGAACGTTCAGCTGGTATGGGGTCATCAGAAGTACATCATGCATATTGCAAGTGCTCTGGGAGTTCCCAGGACTCACATGTCCTAAGTTACTCCTATGTGCCTCACATATTTGAAGGACTGCAACGATTATTTGGCTGGCTGCTTGGAGATAAGGGCTACCCACTCAAACAATAGCTCATGACACCCGTGTATGTCCTTAGAGTGTCTCTGAGGAGAGATACAATGTTGCACATCACTTGGCAAGATCCATCATCAGGCACAGTATTGGAATCTTGAAGATGTGCATTGGATATTTGGATCTCTCAGGTGGGGCTCTGCAGTTGTCTCCACAAAAGGTATCCCGCAATGTTGTGGTCTGTTGCACCCTTCATAACCTGGTGCTTCACAGAGGGGATCCTTTGCCATTGGGAAACATGGGAGAGGCTGAGAGCTCCTTGGAGGCTGATCTTCATCTGAAGAGCACATCGTGCCAAAATGTTTTTACATTTTTCACGGTGTCGGAATGTTCCCTCCCTTCGCTTAATTCAGTGGTCTAGTTCATTCCAGATGTATTGCCAATTTGTAACAGTTTAACTTTCATCAGCTTTAACTTGCAACAGCTTAAACTTTCATGCATGTTAGGATCATCTTTTATGCTTTGCCCCGCACTACCTTCGTGCCTTACCGAACTGCCTGTGGTAAGCCCCGCAGCCAGGCTTCTCAGAGTTTTGGTTTAAAATCGGTAGAAGGCCGCTCATAATCGGCGTGAGATGGAGAAGACTGGAGGGGGATTGCCGGACCTGGGGCCCCTCACCGCAGTGGCACAGAGGGCACTGGACATGGTCGGCAGAGCTCGGCTTCAGGCAAGGTAGTGAGACCCCACTGCGTTGCGGTTCCCCATGGCACGTGTGTCACTTCCCCCCTACCACCACCCCCACACCTCTCCCCATATCCTCTCTCCACCACCACCATTCCTCCACCTCCCCACACACTCAACCCCACTCTCCCCTCCCCCCCCCCCCCCCCCCCGGCCCGCCCCCGCGGCCTGCGATGCATCCTGTCTTGTGTCTTGCAGGAGCTCCCTGTGATGGCGGGGCCCTTCTGGTGTACACCGCCCATGATCCCAACCAGAACCACAAGCAGATAGCAGCTAGGATGAGGCATGAACAGTGACGGGAGCCCTCGACCCGCGTCCTGTGATACCCCAGAGCTCGGTTCCGGTGGAGACACCGACTTTCTGTCACGGCAGACTCCAACACCCTCCATCATTGGGACAGCATGGTAGCACAGTGGTTAGCACTGTTGCTTCACAGCGCCAGGGACCTCGGATTGATTCCCGGCTTGGGTCACTGTCTGTGCCGAGTCTGCACGTTCTCCCAGTGTCTGCATGGGTTTCCGCCAGGTGGTCTGGTTTCCTCCCACAGTCCAAAGATGTGCGGGTTACGTGGATCAATCATGCTAAATTGCCCTGTAGTGTCCAAACGTTAGGTAGGGTTTCTGGGTTACGGGGATCGGGTGGAGGTGTGCGCTTAGGTAGGATGCTCTTTCAGGAGCTGGTGTAAATTTGATGGGCCGAATGGCCTCCTTCTGCACTGTAAATTCTATGAGAATCCCAGAGATGCTCACCTTGGTTGGGCACTTGAGTGAAGAGGCTCCTGGGACACTATGTGGTGCACACCGCACACATGCTGCGGCACATCTGGTGGAGCTAGAAACCCAGTCGGAGGGTGGGCTGACTTCAGGGACTAGCTGCCATTCAGACAGGTTTGGGGCTTCTGGTATGGACGGTCCAATCGATAGTGGAGTTGCAGTCGCAGAGCCAGCGACTGCATGAGGAGTGTGTTACGACCCCCTACAGGGACAGAGCTGTATAGTAGCCCCCTCCCCCCAGCTCCAATGGTAGCCCCACATCAGTGGAAAGGCACCCAAATGAGCAGCATAGACCACTGGAAAAGGACACATGGTGCAGGGTACGGTGTGAGAGAGAGAGAAGAAACTCACTGTCCCCTCCCAAGAGGGGTACAGTTCAACCCAAATCAGTTCCTTTAAATAAATCACCAGCTACAAAGCCAGCATATGGCCACCTCTCCCTCCCACCCCTCCCCAATGGTAGCCCCACATCGGTGGAAAGTTTCCCAAACGAGTGGCGCAGACCGCCCGTAAAGGACACACCGATGTCTGGCCCGAATGGCACCAACAAATGGTTGGAAAGACACCCAAATGAGCAGCGTAGGCCAACGGAAAAGGACACACAGATACGGGGCATGGAGGAAGAGAGAGAGAGAACTCCCTTTACAAAGAAAAAGCAAGACAAGATACAGAAAAAACCCACAAGAAACTCAACAAACTTAATTAAGTACAAGGCAAGGCCACCAACATGCAAGTCAGCGCATGCTCCCCTCTCCTCGCTCCAGCAGCAACCCCACGTCAGTGAAGAGGCGACCGCAAGCAGCTCAGTCCAGCGGAAATAGGCAGGCCCCACGCGGTTGAGGGGAGAGAGAGAACACCCCTCCCCCTCACTAGCACCGTGAGGGACCCCTCAACCCCAAGTGCACAGAAGCAGGAGTGCTGCAAATGGCGAACACCCAGCTGCTAGGCCCAAAATAACAATATACAACAAAAAACAATAATAACTATACAACTATAATAAAACAAAACCAACATCAGTACAGCCAGTACACATAGACAAGTGGGCCACAGCCTTGTTGGTCTCACAGTTCTGGTACTCGGTCTCCAGACACATTCAGTCCAACACTGTAAAAGCGATTCCATTCTCCTCCACTTTCATCTGGCAACAGGCCAACCAAAATCATGCTCTTCTCCCAGTCGATAAGCAGAAAGGCAGCCAGTAACAAGTCCGAGTCCCAGGCATGACAAGTGCAGGCAAACAATCTCCTCGTCTCTCCTGTCAGTAACTGGCAGCAGCACAGGTACCTCCATTCAACCGGTCGCAGTACCATTCTCCCTTGCCATAGTCCAGGCTTCAAAGTCTGGGAAAGGCAGCCAGCATACAGAATCACACACCAGGTCTGGAAGCAGGTTTACAGCCAGAAGCAGCAGGAGCTCAGAGGCAGATTCCCCTCCTACACACCTGAGAATGAGCTACTCAGGTGACTAGGGGGCAGAGCTCCCTCCTAAAGGGCAGCACGGTAGCATGGTGGTTAGCACAATTGCTTCACAGCTCCAGGGTCCCAGGTTCGATTCCCGGCTTGGGTCACTGTCTCTGTGGAGTCTGCACGTTCTCCCCGTGTGTGCATGGGTTTCCTCCGGGTGCTCCGGTTTCCTCCGACAGTTCAAAGATGTGCAGGTTAGGTGGATTGGCCATGCTAAATTGCCCTCAGTGTCCAAAATTGCCCTTAGTGTTGGATGGGGTTACTGGGTTATGGGGATAGGGTGGAGGTGTGGGCTTGGGTAGGGTGCTCTTTCCAAGAGCCGGTGCAGACTCGATGGGCTGAATTGCCTCCTTCTGCACTGTAAATTCTATGAACATAATTGGAATATAAACCCCGATCTGGAAGTCGTTCGGGGAAGGAGACTGTGCGGGGAGTGGAGTGTGGAGAGGAATGATTATTGTGATAAGTGTGAAATAAAGTGCGTTGTACCCTGTCAGCCTGGCCTCTCGTGGAGTCTTTGACTCCGTCCACAACACTGGCAACGAAGATGGGATCAAGTAGAGCTGCCGTAAGAGACAAGGGCTGCGACATCGGATTATTTTTCAACCACCTTGGGAGGCCGCTCTCCGACCGGCAGCCATGGCATACATAGGTAAACTCGAGCTTTTTGACACCGACTCGGACGATTGGATCCAGTATATCGAAAGACTTCACCTTTTTTCCCACATGAACGCCATTACCAGTGATGAGCAACAGACCGTCACCTTACTGACCGCCGTTGGCAGACCGACGAATGCACTAATCAGGAACTTGACTTATCCAGACAGGCCGGACGGGTCGCCATTTGCCACGCTGATCGACTGGGTGGGCCGTCACCTAAATTCACAGCCACCGATTGTGGTTCGACGGTACCCTTTCCATACTGCTTCGCAGATGCCGGTGGGGTCCACCGGGGAATACTTGGTGCGCTTACGGGAAGGTGCGAGTTCGGAGCCGCCCTGGCTGAATTGCTGCGGGACCACTTCGTTTGCAGACTTCGGGACCGGAAGACACAGCGGAAGCTGTTAATGAAGACCCCACTGAGCCTTGATAAGGCTGTCGACAAAGCGCTCACCCAGGAAAGCGCCAACTGCGGGCTCCAGGATCTCCAGGACCTTAACAGTCCTGAACACTGGGCGTCGCCCAGACCACAGGCTACTGGAAGCAGAGTGACGGGGACTTCCTTTCTCAGAATCCACCGCAGGTCCTGCAAACGCCGCCACGGCTCGCCCCGGAGAGACCGTGGAGCTGCCCAACTCCATGTTCCCGGATGACGGACGCCAGTATCGAGCGGGAAACCAAGGCTAGGAACGAGGTTTCGGACAATCGCGTGAGGGCACCGTCCCTGGTCAACTAACAAGTCGGCAGTTCCTCCCAAGAGGCCGCACACATTACCTGGACGACTTGGAAGCTGAGGAGCCAATCCCACCGCTGCTCTGTGTGACTAGGCCCAGAATGGCACCTATCTGGGTGACACTGCTGCTAAACGGAATCCCACCGAGATAGAACTGGACACGAAAGGGGCAGTTTTGGTCGTCAATCTTCATACATTTACCGCCATCCAGACAGGTCTCCAACCACTAGAGCTTCGCGACATGGGGCCCGCTGGCCACGTATACTGGGGAGCCATGAGAAATCGAGGGCACGACCCACGTGCCCGTGGTATAAGGCGACCAGTCCACGTGCCTATCATTGCTGGTAGTCTGCAGTAATGGGTCCAGCCTATTGGGGCGCGATTGACTGCGTCACCTATGTTTGATTGGCAACACATGTGTCAGATGTACCCCTGTGGACCGGATTTGGTGCTGTCCAAGTTTCTTTGTTTTCCAACGCAGGCGTCGGGACCATTAAAGGAGCCATGGCCACAATAAATGTGAAGGACAATGCCCAGTCCCGGTATTTCTGTGCCTCCTTTGCCGTACGCACTTCGTGCCAAGGTAGACTGGGAATTGGACCATTTGGAGCAACTGGGAATTATTCTCCCTGTTCACTATGCCAGTGTTCTGCAAACTTTTTTTCCGGGGACCCATTTTTACCAAAAGGCCAACCTTCGGGACCCATCCCGGCCGATCTCCGCGACCCACGCCGGCCGACGTTCACGACCCATGTCGGCCGACCTGCGCGACCCACCATTTTCTCTTACCTTGTTTGCCGCTGCCAAAAATGGAGGAAATGGTTTTGGGTCCCTTTGGCCCTCGTACACGCTCCTCCAATGGAACCTGTTGGATGAAGGTGAAGCCTTCCAGTGTTGGAAAGTATGGAGTCTCCATCTGTCCAAAGTTCTGCATTTTTTTCCTGTAAAATTTTATCAAATAAATCCCCCCCGAACTTATAAAGAAAAAAAAAATGAAATGAATAAAATAAATGAAAAAAATTAAAAATAAATGAATAAAATAAATGAATAAAACCCCCCGAACTTGTAAAACAAAAAGCTGCGACCGTTTAAAAAAAAAGCGGCCGCACTGCGCATGCGCACCGATGATTGGGCACACATATGCAGTGCGGCCATATTTGTTTTACACGATCGTGGCCATTTTGAAGGCCACTTGCAGCCGGCGTTATTAACAGCCGACTGCTGTGGCTGTTGCGCGCAGATTTGCACGATCGGGAGCGCCGTGATGGACAGCTCCACGACCCTCCCAACACCTGCCCTCGACCCTCCCGCGGGTCGCGCCCCCGAGTTTGACAATGCCTGCACTATGCCATGCTCGTGGTCCCTGTGTTGAAGCCGGACGGGTCGGTGTGGCTCTGTGGGGAAGATAAAATGACCGTGAACCAGGTATCCCAACTTGACCGTTACCCGGTCCATCGGATCACGGATCTCTACGCCTGGCTCAGCGGCGGAAAAGCATTCACTAAGCTGGACATGAGTACCCGGAAATACATGACGATCAATACCCATCGGGGATTGTACAAACATACACGGTTGCGGTTCAGAGTCTCCCTGGCATGTGCGATATTCCAGAGGGTTATGGTGAACATCTTGCGAGGGTGCCAAGGGTGGCTGTCTACCTGGACCATGTTCTCATCACCGAGATCTCGCATCAGGAGTACGTGGAGAACCTAACCGAGGTCCTTGAGCGGTTTGTTCAAGCCGGGGTCCGCCTCTGGAGGGAGAAGTACGTTTTCCACGTGCCGGAAATCACGTATCTCAGCAACCGGGTGGACAGCAGAGGCCTCCATTGACTGGCGGAAAAGGTGTGGACGAGTCGCCAGGCCCCCATCCCTCGCAACCAAACAGAACTCCGCTCTTTCCTCGGCCTGGTGAACTATGACGGGAAGTTCATACCCAGGATGGCCACACTGTTCAGTCCGCTCCACCAACTACTGAAGAAGGGACAGAAATGGAACTGGGGTCCCCTGCCCCAGAAGCCGTTTCACGAGGTGAAGCAGCAGCTCTTGTCAGAGGAATTGCTGACCCACTTCCTTCTGGACAAGCCCCTGCTCCTCACGTGTGATGCCTCACCATATGGCGTCGGGGCAGTCCTGGCACACCGCATGCCCGACAGCTCGGAGCGGCCTGTAGCTTTGGTGTCCTGCACACAGATGGACACCGTGCAGAATTATGCCGAGATAGAAAAGAATGGCTTGGCAGTAGTGTTCGCGGTGAGGAAATTCCACCTGTACATTTATGGGAGGTGGTTCACTGTGTACTTCCAGCCATTTCTGGGGTTATTTAAAGAAGATGAGGTGATTCTGCCGATAGCATCTGCCCCAGTTCAACAGTGGGCCCTGCTGCTGATGGCCTATGAGTACACTATGGAGCATCACCCGGGCACAAGAAACCAGCACGCGGTCGGGTTAAGCCGCCTGCCCACCCACAAAGCTGCCAGCTCCCACCGTAGCCACGGAGATGATAGCCGCTCTCCATTTCATGGACACTTAGCCAGTAATGGCAGCTTTTATCAGAGAACGGACACAGACCAACCCCAAGTTGTCGGGGATCTGCCATATGGTCCAATATGGGCCCGACATAGGGTGATACCAGACAGGCTGAGGGCCTACACCGCAAACCTACCCGAGATGAGCGTTGAAGACGGTGTCCCCCTGTGGGGAATGTACCCCTACTGAAAGACTTCCATAACGTGCCAAGATGAAAATGTTCTTTATAGTAGTGGCCGCCCACTCGAAGTGGCTGGAAGCACACCGGGTCCCCACGGCGACCACTCGAGCAACAATGGACAGACTGAGGGCTATTTTTAGCCCGCATGAACTTCTCGAGGTCCTGGTGTCCGACAATGGGGCAGCAATCACGAGCCAGGAGCTCACTTCGTTCATGGCCGCAAATGGCATCAGGCACAAACGGACCACCCGGCCTCAAATGGGTTAGCTGAAGGAGTGGTACAAACGTTCAAGACAGCAATGAGAAAGATGACCTTGGGGTCGCGGGAAACACGGTTGATGAGGTTTCTTTTCAGATATCGTACGATGCCTCATGCCACAACCGACATCACACCGGCAGAGTTACCAATGACGCTCCAACTCTGGGCGCATCTTAGCCTCATCCTCCGCGATGTTGGGGCACGGGTCCATCAGCGGCAGGACCGCTCAGAAATGGACTCTCACCACCACTCACAGGCGTGCACCTTCACAGTGGATGATGCGGTTCATGGGAGGAACTTCAGGAACGGAGCCACATGGATCCCCGGGACAGCCCTCCACGCAACAGGGCCAGTATTACATTGTCCAGGCCTTGGGCCATGGAGCCCAACACGCCAGTGTTCACCACTCCTGTGCGCAACCCCCCCCCCCCCCCCCCCGCCCCCCCCCTCCTCCCCCCCCCCCCCCCCCCTGCATACCACATCTGCCACCCCAGGGGTTTGGTGGGACCGTGTGAAGGAATGGCCAGCTCGCATGCAAGGATCACCCAGGTGCATGATGGAATGTGTTACCGTAGGCAGGAGACAGACATTGGCAAACAATATGGAGCACTAGAGCTCATCGCAGAGCTGGTTGTCATCACCCTCCATCCCATGGACCAGACCCGCTGTTACTGCCAACCCAGAACCTGAACCCCTTGATGAGGCAGGTCGGAATCCTGCAGGGGGTTTCAAGGGGCAGGGGAGGGGGGTGCAGTTGCGCTGGTGTACTGGGTTCTTGGAAGAGGGTGGTCGGCAGGGGGGCCAGTAGGATGTGATGTCCGTGCCGCTGGCCAGGCCCCTAGTCGGTGAACCTGTAGGTGATTATAGCGCCCGGTGTGCGTCGGTCCTGGCGCGCACCTTTGTGCAGCCTCCCGTGCCTGCCCAGGCCCGATATCCTGCCCACCCTCGCTCTCTCCCACATCCTCCGGGTCACAAGGACTGACGTTCATCCTCCTCCGCCAACACGCCGCCCCTCTGCTGCGCAATGTTGAGGAGGACGCAGCAGGCTGCCACGATGTAGGAGACCCTCCAAGTGCTAAATTGGAGGTCCCCTCCAGAGTGCTCCAGGCACCTAAACTGCTTCTTCAGGATGCCGAAGCTCGATTAAACCTTTGGTTGCTGCATGGGCAGCATTGTAACGAGTCTCTGCATCAGTCTGTAGCCTCCGGATAGGCATCACCAGCCACGACTGCAGTGGATAACCCCTGTCAGCCAGCAGCCATCCCCCCAGTCGGGGGTAAGCCACAAAGGGCAAGGAACTGTCAAATGTGCCAGGATGAAGGCGTTGTGCACACTACGTGTACAGGGTGCAGACGCGCATCTCACGGTCACACCGCAGCTGCACATTCATCGAGTGGAACCCCTTTTGGTTTGTGAAGACTGGCCTGTCAACTGCTCGACGGGCAATATGCATCCCGTCGATCACCATCTGGAGCCGGGGCACCTTAACGATGGCGGCGAACCCTGTGTCCGGGCATCCTGATGGGCTTGGTCTGCATTGAAATTGTTGTATTGTGGTGACGGGGCATATAGGGCTTCCGTGATGGCACAGATGCACTTGTACACCGAGCTCTATGAGATCCCGGACAGATCCCCACTCGGCACCTGGGAGGGCCCTGTGGCGTAAAAGCTCAGGGTGACCGTCATCTTGATGGCAACCGGGAGGTGTCCTCCCCTATTCCCCCACGGTGACAGGTGTGCCATCATCTGGGAGATATGTCGCACTGTCCCCCTGCTCAGCCAGAGTTTATGACGGCATGCCAGTCCGCAGGTCCTCGAATGACAGAGGCCTCATGCGGTTCCTCCTTCCCACCTCCTCCTCGGCCTGTTTGGCGGCTGGCTTTCCATCCTCACTGCTGCCTCCTGTTCCTCTGAGGCAGGCTCTGCTGCTACATGGTCCTCCTCCTCGAGCAGCTCCAGCTCTTACAGCCTCAGTGCATCGACCAGGGCTGCGGCGACTAGCAGGAAGGCCACTATTCCAGGTTGAAATCCAATAAACACTGTCTGCAGGAGGTGAAAGGACGTGCCCTTGCCAGCAGCACGTTCCGCGGCCTCCATCCAGCATCCCCCCTGTAGGGGCTACTGTGGGTGTTGCACTGGGGTGGGTTGCATAATGACCCGCCAACGGGTGGTGGCCGGTTGGGGCTTGTGGTATGGTGGACGGTAGGGTGCGAGGGTTGTAGGGTTGAGTGTAGGGGCAGGGGTGTGGGTGGGGTGGGGGCACCAGTACGGCCGTTGTCACTCTGTAGAACCACGGGCCAAGGTGGGTGGTCAGTGGGGTGCACAGAAAGATAGCTTTCTGACAGGCTGCAATAATGCGGTCTGTGCCTGGATACCCTGGTCCCGTGGTGGGTCACCCCAGCCCCACGGTTCGACTTCTGGTCACCACCCCCAACCCAGCCAGCTTGGCCCACAATCGTACCTCTGTATTTCCGTACCCGATTTTCCCCCTGATTTTTAAAAGCACAAGTGAACCTCTCCATAGGGAATTCCTATGGAGGCAGTGGATCACAGAGGTCCCAGAGAATACAGGGTCAGGCCCGCTAATGATACGCGATTGCCGTTTACTGTATGTGCAGAGTAGAATGCACTGAAGTTGCTGTTGAGGCACCGGAAAATTGCGATTTGACGTGAACCCGGCGCCAGCCATGATTTTGGCATCAAGACTGATTCTCTGCCCTTTCCCGACTTCGGAGTCACCCGACGGAGAATCCCGCCCACAATATTTTGGCCTCAACTGCTTTCTGTGGCAGTTAATTCCATAGGTTCACCACCCTCTGGGTGAAGAAATTTCTCCTCATCTCTGTCCTAAATGGTCTACCTCATATCCTCAGACTGTGACCCCTGATTCTGGACTCCTCACCATTGGGAACATCTTCCCTGCATCTATCCTGTCTAGTCGTGTCAGAATTTTATATGTTTCTATGAGATCCCTCCTCATTCTTCTGAACTCCAGCGAATGCAATCCTACAACTGTTTTATTATTCTGTACAATAACAACTGTTAACTTCTGGCTGTGGTTCGTACTTCACCAGTTAACCTGTGGACCCAGCCCTAGCACTAACTTAGAGAGGCACTCAACACATGGTGTATGTCTGAGTGACACACTGTGAGCTCTGTGCTCTGAGCTATCTCCTGGTAGAATGAGCGGGAACTGTGGTGTTCCCTGTTTTATAGTGCGTGTGCTCTCACTGGTGATTGGCTGTGATGTTGCGTGTGTGTTGATTGGTCCGTCTACCTGTCCATCAGTGTGTGTGTGTGTGATTGCACCATGATATGTTAATATGGATATCATGACACTCAGTACACTACCCCCAATCCCACGTGCTTTAATTTTACACTCTAATCTCTTATGTGGAACTTGGTCAAAAGCCTTCTGATCTGAAAGTCCAAATATACCACATCCACTGGCTCCCCCTTGTCTACTAGTTACATCCTCAAAGAATTTCAGTAGCTTTATGATGCATGATTTTCCTTCATAAATCCATGCTGACTCTGTCCAAACCTGCCACTATTTTCTAAGTTCACTGCTATAAAGTCTTTGATAATGGATTCTAGAATTTTCTCACTACTGACGTCAGGCTTACTGGTCTACAATTCCCTGTTTTCTCTCTACCTTCCATTTTTAAAAAAAAATTTTGAGTGCCCAATTCAGTTTTTCCAATTAAGGGACAATTTAGTGTGGCCACTCCACCTAGCCTGCACATCTTTGGGTTGTGGGGCGAAACCCATGCAAGCACGGGGAGAATGTGCAAACTCCACACGGATAGTGAACAAGAGCCGGGATCGAACCTGGGACCTCGGCACCGTGAAGCAGCAATGCTAACCACTGTGTCACCCTGCTGCCCTCTACCTCCCATTTTACATTAGCTACCCTCCAAACTGTAGGAGCTGTTCCAGAGTCTATAGAATCCTGGAAGGTGACAACCAATGCATCCGTTATTTCCAGAGTCACTTCCTTAGATACTCTGCGATGTTAATTATCAGGTACTGGAGATGTAATCAGCCTTCAATCCCATCAATTTCCCCAACACAATTTCTCTATTAATGTTGCAATAACCCCCCCCGCCACGAGCAGAAACCAAGCTGCCAAACAAACCCCTGACTGTAAGATCTCCTGGGAAGCTGCCTGACACCTCAACTTGTGAGCCAAGAGGCGGCCTAACTTCTCTCTTTGCTCGTATGATGTCCCCCTCGAGTTTCGGCAGCTAGCCCACTGCCTTCCCCGGGAACACCAAGTGAAACTGCAATTGCAGCTACTTCATAGTTGCCAGCTACTGCAGAATAGGGTCCTCCGAATAGCGCCAAACCCTTTCCAATATTGTCCCCACCAGTTCCTGCAGTTTCTCTTGCACTGTACAGTCAAAGTGTGCTTGAAAAGAGATTACATTCCTGATGTGTTGGGTGTTCTGGATCACAAACAGGTCACCAACACTGGAAGTGGTGCAACTCTATTTCATTATAAGGTTAACTATATTAACATACTTGAACTGTGGGTAAATGCAATACCAGCTTTAACTGTTGACCCTTGCCTAGTCCTAACCAGGTGATGCACTCAGCACATAGTGAATGTCTGTGTTGCAGGCTGTGAGCTCTGTGCTCCGAGCTTGCTGCTACTCGAATGAACGGGAACACTCCTGTCCCCTGTCTTTATAGTGCGTGTGCTCTCACTGGTGATTGGCTGCGGTGTTATGTATGCTGATTGGTCCCACTGCATGTCCATCAGTGCTTGTGTGTGTGTCTGCACCATAATATACTGGTGTATATTATGACATCCCCCTTTTATATAAATAACATGTGCTTGCGTGACAATAAATATTGTGTAGTGAATGTACCTGACTATGTGTGTGCGTGTTATTTACATGACTATGTACATGAGGCTAATCTATTTACACGGGAAGGTGCCTGGTGCAGAGAAATATGGTGTCACACCAACAACGAAATGAACATTATATACAAAGTACTGGAACGATGAAACAGGATAACAGAACAGATCAAAGAGTCCAACATTGTAAAACTCATAAGTCAAGTCTCTGAGGTGGGCGACGAATTCTGGTTGACCGTCTCAAGGGTGGGTCAGGAGCCACCGGCTGAGGAACGGGCTGGGCCACGGCAGAGTGAGGAGGATGCAGAGTATTCGGAATCTCTACATAGTCCAAGTTGGGGACAACATGAGGGCCTGGCACCGGTGGAGGATCACGTAGCGAGCGTGGAACGAGACGAAGGGCACGTCGATTGCGGCGGCGAATGGAACCATTTGGCAGACGAACCAGGAACGAGCGGGGAGACACCTGCCGAAGAACCACAGCAGTTGCAGACCAGCCACCCTCCAGAAGATGGATGCGGACGTTGTCATCCGGCGCCAGAGCAGGAAGATCAGTCGCCCGAGCGTCATGCGCCGCCTTGTGTTGTGCACAAAACTGTTGCATCCGCTGAAGGACCGGAATGTGGTCGAGGTCTGGGACGTGAATGGACGGCACCATGGTCCTGAGGGTGCGACCCATGAGCAGCTGGGCTGGCGACAGGCCCGTGGACAGTGGGGCCGAGCGATAGGCCAGCAGGGCGAGATAGAAGTCGGATCCTGCATCGGCAGCCTTGCAGAGGAGCCGTTTGACGATGTGGACGCCCTTTACCGCTTTGCCATTGGATTGGGGGTGCAGGGGACTGGATGTCACATGCACAAAATTGTACCTGCTGACAAAGTTGGACCATTCCTGGTCGTGAAGCAGGGGCCGTTGTCCGACATCACAGTGAGTGGGATGCCATGACGAGCAAAGGTCTCCTTGCAGGCACAGATGACCGCCGATGATGTGATGTCGTGCAGGCGTATGAACTCCGGGTAGTTCAAAAAATAGTCTACAATCAGAACATAGTCCCTGCCGAGCGCATGGAACAGGTCAACGCCTACCTTAGACCAAGGGGACGTGACCAACTCATGGGGCTGTAGGGTCTCACATGCTTGGGCCGGCTAGAACCGCTGACAGGTGGGGCAGTTGAGCACTGTGTTGGTGATGTCTTCATTGATGCCGGGCCAGACTCCCGGGAAATGCCTTTAGATATATGCAGGTGAGGGTTTTTGTGAGGCGACCGGTGAGGGAATTCCAGTTACTCCCGGCACAAGAAGTTCAAGATAGGGTGATCTCGGGTGTATGGGTCGGGGAGGGCAAGGTGTCGGAAATACACCAGGAGTTGAAAGAAGAGGGGGAAGCGCTGGTAGAAGAGTTGAAGGGTAAATGGGAGGAGAAGCTGGGGGAGGAGATCGAGGAAGGTCTGTGGGCTGATGCCCTAGGTAGGGTTAATTCCTCCTCCTCGTGTGCCAGGCTCAGCCTGATACAATTTAAGGTGGTCCACAGAGCGCACTTGATGGGGGCGAGGTTGAGTAGGTTCTTTGGGGTAGAGGACAGATGTGGAAGGTGCTCAGGGAGCCCGGTGAACCATGTCCATATGTTTTGGTCATGCCCGGCATTGGAGGGGTTCTGGAGAGGAGTGGCAGGAGCAATATCTCAAGTGGTGAAAGCCCGGGTCAAGCCAAGCTGGGGGCTAGCAATATTTGGAGTAGTGGACGAACCGGGAGTGCAGGAGGTGAAAGAGGCCGGCATTCTGGCCTTTGCGTCCCTAGTAGCCCGGCGAAGGATCTTGCTAATGTGGAAGGAGGCGAAGCCCCCCAGCCTGGAGGCCTGGATAAATGATATGGCTCTGTTCATGAAGTTGGAGAGGATTAAGTTTGCCTTGAGAGGGTCTGCGCAGGGGTTCTACAGGCGGTGGCAACCGTTCCTAGACTATCTCGCGGAGCATTAGAGGAAGGTCGGTCAGCAGCAGCAGCAACCTTGGTGGGGGGGGAGGGGTTGGAGGGGACGTCCTGGGAGGGGGAGGAGGGGGGGAGGGGGGACTGCCTGGGAGGGTGGATGAGCAAGAGATAACATGAAGGGTTGGGGAAACTGGCACGTACGGGAGAGGGCCAGTGTACAAAGCTGTGTAAATATATCATTTTGCCATGTATATATCTTGCTCTGCGCAATTTCTCGTTTTTTTTTGTTACGAGGCGGGGGGTTATTGTTTGTAAGGGAGAAAAATTGTGTTAAAAAACTTTAATAAATATATATTTTTTTAAAAATTGATGCCGGGCCAGTACACAGCCTCTCGGGCTCTCCGTCGGCACTTCTCCACGCCAAGATGGCCCTCGTGTAGCTGTTCCAAAACGAGCTGGCGCATGCTGTGCGGGATCACAATGCGGTCCAGCTTCAGGAGGACACCATTGACTACTGCCAGATCGTCTCTTATATTGTAGAACTGCGGGCATTGACCCTTGAGCCACCCGTCCGTCATGTGGCGCATGACACGCTGTAGGAGGGGGTCAGCCGCAGTCTCGCGGCGAATGTGGATAAGGCGTTCATCCGTGGCCGGCAGATTGGAGGCCGTGAAGGCCACATGGGCATCAACCTGGCAGACGAACCCCTCTGGGTCACACCGGGTGTTGACTGCCCTGGACAGAGCGTCGGCTATGATCAGGTCCTTGCCCGGGGTGTATAGGAGCTGGAAATCGTACCGCCAGAGTTTAAGCAGAATGCGCTGGAGGCGAGGGGGTCTTATCATTCAGGTCGTTTTGTATAATGTTGACCAGCGGACGATGGTCGGTCTCGACAGTGAATTGGGGGAGGCCGTACACGTAAACATGAAATTTGTCGACCCCAGTCAACAGGCCCAGGCATTCCTTTTTGATCTGCGTGTAGCGCTGTTCCGTGGGGGTCATGGCACGTGACGCATATGCCACGGGGGCCCATGATGAGGCCTCATCGCGTTGCAGGAGCATCGCTCCAATGCCGGATTGGCTGGCATTCGTTGAAATTTATTGTTTCCTTCGTGGGATCAAAAAATGCCAATACCAGGACCGTGGTAAGCTTGGTCTTAAGCTCCACCCATTCGCGCTCGTGGGCGGGAAGCCATTGGAAGTCTGTTGTCTTCCTGACCAGGTTCCGGAGAGCTGTGGTATGGGAGGCGAGTTTGGGGATGAACTTCCCCAGGAAGTTGACCATGCCCAAAAATCGGAGGACCACCTTCTTATCCTTTGGCTTCTGCATGGCCGTGATGGCTGCCACCTTGTCCGCATCCGGCCGCACACCCAACCGGGAGATGTGGTCCCCTAGGAACTTGAGTTCCGTCTGGTCGAAGGAACATTTGGCTCTGTTGAGGCGAAGGCCCTGGTCCCGTATTCGTTTGAAAACGCGCTGGAGGCGACTGATATGCTCCTGCGGGGTGGCGGACCAAATGATGATGTCGTCAACATAGACGCGCACACCCTCAATGCCCTCCATCATTTGCTCCATGATCCGGTGGAATACTTCTGATGCCGATATAATCCCAAACGGCATCCTGTTGTAGCAGTATCTGCCAAACGGGGTATTCAAGGTGCACAGCTTTCTGCTGGACCTGTCTAGTTGAATTTGCCAGAAACCTTTCGAGGCGTCAAGTTTGGTGAAGATGTTGGCCCGAGCCATCTCGCACGTGATCTCCTCGTGCTTGGGGATAGGGTAATGCTCCCTCATTATGTTGCGATTCAGATCCTTTGGGTCAATGCAGATCGCCGGAAGGCTTCTTTATGCACACCATGGAACTGACCCAGTCGGTTGGTTCCATCACTCTGGAGAGCAATCCTTAGTCCTGGAGGTCCTGCAGCTGCTGCTTGAGCGGTCCTTGAGGGGTGCTGGGACTTTGCGAGGTGCATGAACCTCAGGCGTGGCGTCTTGTTTGAGCAGGATTTTGTAAGTGTATGGAAGCGTGCCCATGCCTTCGGAAACATCGCGGTGCTGGTCGATGATGGCATTGAGTTGCACCCTAAAGTCCGCATCCTGGAAGGCAGACGTGTCCTCTGGAGAGAGAGAGTGTACTCGTTGAACGAGGTTTAGGAGTTTGCACGCCTGTGCACTTGCAGAGAGTCCTTCGAGGAGCCCATGATCTCGAAGGGAAGGATGGCTTTTCGCGAGTTGTGCGCCACTTGGAATTGGCATGAACCGGTAGCAGGAATGACTTTACCATTGTAGTCCACTAGTTGGCAGGTCGACGGAAGAATGGTTGGTTTAACCCCAAGGGTGTGAAAGTCTGGCCACGCTAGGAGATTAGCGGAAGCACCAGTGTCCAGGCGGAATTGAATCTGGGATCGGTTGACCGTCAGGGTGGCACACCACTCATTGTCTGGATCAATGCTGTGCACCGACAGCGGCTGGTGGTTTGGATTCGGGGACAGTCTGTTCTTTGTTATAACAGCGACTCGAAAAGGCTCCCTCGGGTCCTCGGTGTCACTGATCTGCGGGAAATCGGAATCGGACTCGGTGAACGTGGGTTGAATTTCCCGAACGTTCCTGCGAGGCTGGCTGAAGCGATGCGAATTGGCAGGCTGAGCTGCTCGACAGCAGGCAGCATAGTGGCCAAGTCTGCCACATCGTAGGCATTGTCGCGATTTTGCAGGACATTGCCGCTTTAAATAGGCGGAGCCACAGTTGCCGCACGACGTGACGTCAGTACGCTCGTTGTGCCACCGCGCATGCATGGTGCGGTCCTGCGTGGTGCATGCCTGCGCATCACGTTCCTCCACGTCACCGTCCCCTTGCTTGGCGCGTACAAGCGCAGGAGGCTGCGAAAAGCACGTGAAATGGCCGCCCTCATCCAGACTGCAGCCTTGGAGGTGTTCAATTGTTTGGACCCGTTCCGCCTCGTGGGGACCTTGCCGCGCCGTTTCAGCCGCCTGTTTGTGGGAGTACCGGCTGGTGGCATTTTCATGCAGGACACAGGTCTCAATGGCAATCGCTAGGGTGAGTTGCTTAATTTTGAGGAGCTGCTGACGAAGGGGGTCCGACAGAACACCAAATGCGATCTGGTCGCGTATCATGGAGTCGGAGGTGGGCCCATAGCCGCAGGACTGCGCAAGGATGCGGAGGTGTGTTAAAAAGGATTGGAAAGGCTCGTCCTTACCCTGCAAGCACTGCTGGAACAGGTATCTTTCAAAGCTTTCATTGACCTCTATGCTGAAGTGGGTATCGAATTTGAGGAGAACAGTCTTGTACTTTGTCTTGTCCTCGTCGTCTGCGAATGTGAGGGAGTTGAAGATATGGATGGCGTGTTGCCCGGCCGTGGAGAGGAGCAGAGCAATCTTCCTGGTGTCCGAGGCGTTTTCCCTGGCCGTGGCTTCGAGGAAGAGCTGGAAGCGCTGTTTAAAAATTTTCCAATTGACCCCGAGATTGCCGGCGATGCGGAGCGGTGGCGGGTTGATGTTCTCCATACTTCAGGATGCCGGAATGCTGATTAGTTGCAGGTGGGTCTCAGCTAGTATGCAACCACTCCTTGTACCATGATGTGTTGGGTGTTCTGGATCACAAACAGGTCACCAACACTGGAAGTGGTGCAACTCTATTTTATTATAAGGTTAACTATATTAACATACTTGAACTGTGGGTAAATGCAATACCAGCTTTAACTGTTGACCCTTGCCTAGTCCTAACCAGGTGATGCACTCAGCACATGGTGACTGTCTGTGTTGCAGGCTGTGAGCTCTGTGCTCCGAGCTGGCTGCTACTAGAATGAGCGGGAACTCTCCTGTCCCCTGTCTTTATAGTGCGTGTGCTCTCACTGGTGATTGGCTGCGGTGTTGTGTATGCTGATTGGTCCCACTGCATGTCCATCAGTGTGTGTGTGTGTGTCTGCACCATAATATACTGGTGTATATTATGACAATTCCCTCTTACCACTAGCTTAAGGGCCCCCATAATGTGGAGGAAGAGACCGAGTCAATCCTGTTAAACCTAATATATTCCTCAATAGTAGCAGACATGCGCTCACAGAACCCCTTCTCGGCTAGTTGCGCCACATCTAGTCTCCATGGCAAAGTTTCCAACACCAGGTCCACAAATGTGGAGCATGGTCAGAGATTACTATCGGTGAATATTCCATCCTTTTAACCCATGGAAACAGAAACCCCCTCAACAATATATTACAATAAATCAATCCTGGAGTATACCTCATGCACATGGGAAAAAAGCAAAAACTCCTTACTGGTTGGATGTGAAAATCTTCACAGATCCACTCCTTCCACCTGCTCCGTATAGCGTCTAGACAATTGACCTCAATGGGTATTAGCGGGGGCACAAAAATTAGCACCATGTGATTTGAAAAGCTACTTGCCCATGCATAATTAATGCGCTTACGAGATGAAATTGGGCGCAATTTCCCACCACGCTGTTCAGCATGAAACGTGCAGCAAAATCCCACCAACACCATACTGAGTCTCCAAAATGGAAAATTCTGCCCATATCTTTTTCCCTTTCCATGCTCACTCATGGCGGCGCCAGTCAGCTCAGTTGGCTAGATGGCTAGTGTGTGGTTCGGAATAAGACCAACAGTAACTAACATTCAAGCCACACAAGCACCAGGCAGTGTCCTCACCAACAGGCGAGGATTTAATTATCTCCCCTGGATATTCAATGGCATTGCCATCTCTGTATACCCCATGATAAACATTCTGGGGGTTACCATTGATCAGAATCTGAACAGGACCAGCGATATAAATACTATAGCTACAAGAGCAGGTCTGTTGAATGCAGCCTGCAGTGAGTAACTCACCCGAGTCCCCAAAGTCTGTTCACTATCTACAAGATGCAAGTCAGGAGTGTGATGGAATATTTTCCACTTGCCTGGATGAGTGCTGCTCCAACAACACAGAATACGCTGAATACCATCCAGGACAAAGTAGCTCACTTGATTGGCACCCCATCCGCTACCACAAATATTTTCTCCCTCCACCACCAATGTACAATGGTAGCAGTTTGTACCACCCAAGATGCACTGCAGCAACTCTCCATGGCTCCTTCTGCAGCACTTTCCAAATCCGCAACCTCTAGCAGATAGAGGAACAAGGGAAACAGATGCATTGGAACACCATGCACCACCTGCAGATTTCCCTCCAAGCCACACATCATCCTGACTTGGAAATATATCGCTGACCCATCACTGCGGCTGGGTCAAAATCCTGGAACCTCGTTCCTCACAGCACTGTGGGTGTACCTATGCCACATGGACTGCAGTGGTTGAAAGTGGTAGTGGGCCACTACCTTCTCAAGAGCAATTAGGGTTCGGCAATATATGGTGGCCCAGCCAGCGGCGCCCACATCACATCAAAGAATACATCTTAAAAAAGCACAGGTCACTTTCTGTTCTGGCTGAGATAAACACAGGACCTGCTTCTTCTCCCTGCCATTGAGAGCGGAAGGCAAATGCAAACCACCACTGACAAAAAAGTGCCAAGAACATGGGCTCAGGATGAAATGCGAATAGATAATGAGCCAAGGAATTGCCTTCAGGCAGATCGCACATACCATACCTGTTTGCTAATCAGCATATCTTCACTAGGTACAATGTGCACAATCTGAGCTATCCATGTTCAGAACTGTCTTTCCATGAACAATGAACTTAGCTGATCCAGATGTCGTTGAACACTATTAACCTCCATGACACTTTTCATCTGGTCACATTTAAGTTATTAGCAAATATTATGGTCAAAATTTGCCTCTACCCCACCAGTGGAATCTTCTGGTCCCGCCAAAGACAATGGGAGACTCGATTGGCCCAATGGCCTCCTTCTGTGCTGTAGCTATTCTGAGATTCTGTCAGGTGTCAACTGAGGAATTTTGTTCAGTGGTCATAGTACAAGGTTTAGATTAGCCATGGAAAAGGAGAAATTGAATGTAAAAATAATAAATTATCCAGTGGGATAAGAACAGATCTGTTCCAGGGTAAATTAGAACCAAACACGAAAGAACACTGCAGGCGGCACGGTGGTACAGTGGTTAGCACTGCTGCCTCACGGCGCAGAGGACTCGGGTTTAATCCCTGGGACACTGTCCGTGTGGAGTTTGCACATTCTCCTCGTGTCTGCACGGGTTCATCAACACAACCCAAAAATGTGCAGGATAGGTGGACTGGCCACGCTAAATTGCCCTTGATTTGGAAAATAAATTACGAACTTTAAATTAAAAAAAAACCAATGCGTTGCCTTTAAAAAGGGGTATAGTCGAGCTATATTCCCACGAAGGGGAAAAGTAGGGCCAGCAAAGATTCCACCCAAAATTGATAAAGAAGAACTATGAGAAAAGCTGCTTGCACTTAAAGTTGATAAGTTCTAAGGACTGCCTTCTGAGGGAAGCAAGTCTGCAAATTGAGGCAGCATTGGCCATAATCTTCCAATCCTTCGAAAATAAAACGGCAGTGCTAGAGGACTGGAGAATTGCAAATGTTACATCTGTAGTATAGGGTCAGGCATGGAAAGGGTTATTGTTTTCCTGAAGCCCATCTGTAATGATATGGTATATCTGCACACATGAAGGCCAAAATAAATAATATCACAAAATTCAATTAAAATGTTACAATGTATCACCTTGTTTTTAAAAAGATCATCAAGTATACACTACTTGCTATTAATGCTGTAAATTCAAGAATCTTTATATTCGTGAATTTTTCGTTTGCTGAATCATACACAGAATCAACTCATTTAGGCTCATATCTAATGCAGAACACCTATTTCTAAATAAAGGCCAGAGAGCAGAATTACTAATCGAAAAGGTCAACTATGACTAATTAATGTGTTGATATATTACTATCTGTGTTATTGTTACACAATAGTAAAATAAAATGCAGTGCACGCAAGAATGGAATAAACATTCACCTGTGAAGTTTGATCTAAACATTTATCATATATAGTGCTAGAAATTGGTTTTGCCAGTCGTGCAAAATGGGTGCTCAAATTGATCACTTTTATATGTACCTTAGAAATAGAGATGGGAGAAATTAAAATGGGGAATAAGGAGATAGCAGAAATGCAAATATTTGTACCTGCCTTCTTTATTTGTGGCAGAAGACACAAAAAGCATTCCATCAATTGTGGAGAACCAAGGGTCGAGCGAGAATGAGGAACTTATTATGAGTAAAGCAATAGTACAAAATAAATTAATGGGACTAAAAGTTGACAAATCCTCTAGACGTGATGGCCTACATTTAAATGTTTTAAAAGACGTACCTGGATGCATTACAGAATTCCCTAGTTTCACGAAAGGTTCCAGAAGATTCAAATGTAGAAAACATAACCCCGCCACTCAAGAAAGGAGGGAACAAGAGGAAACCGAGTACTGCAGTTCAGTTAGTCTGTAGTAGAATAAAATGCTAGAATATATTACGGGGGATGTGGTAACAGGGCAGCTAGAAAATCTAAATATGATTAGACCGAGTCAACACGGATTTATGAAAGATCCAGGAGTTGATAAGACACAAGTCGCGAGCAAGAAAACAGCTCCACAGGTGACTGAAGGCTGAAGCCCAGCAAAAAACCACAACTTAAAGAACAGATGGTGGGCGGAGAACTCGCAAGAGATCCAGCAGTTAGCCGACAACCATGATGTGCAAGGTTTCTTTAGCACAGGCATAACCACCTATGACTCAAGACCGCACCTCACTGCTGATCAAGAACAGAGAGGTGTTTATCATGAACAGAGAGGCAGTCAGCGCCTGCTGGAAGGAATACTTCGACGACTTCCTTAACCAAGACTCTGTCATCAATATGATTATGCACAACTCCATCCCGGCACAAGGTAGAAAAGGCCGTCCAGCAGATGAAGAACAACAAGGCATCAGAACCGATGGAATCTCCTCCAAAGCACTAAAACATGGTGCAGAAGCACTATTGGTGCAAATACATGACCTAATTTTCCGTATCTGGAAGAAGGAGAACATGCCAGAAAATCTCAGAGATACAGTAATTGTAAATATCTTTGAGAAAAGTGACAAGCCAGACTGCAGTAACTACAGAGGAATTTCCCTGCCATCAGCCGGCCTTCCCTATGTGGCCGAAAAGCTCCTTCCAAAATTGTAATATGGATTTCACCCACTCTGGGTCACAACGGACATGATCTTCACTGCGCAGCAACTACAAGAGAAATGCAGAGAACAGGACCAACCTTATACATGGCCTTCTTTGACCTCACAAAGGCCTTCAACACTCAATTGCTAGGGATTATAGAGCTTTCTCCTCCATTTCAGCTGCCTCCAAAAGTTTGTCACCATTCTCCGCCTGCTCCACAATGACATGAAAGCCATGATCCTGACCAACGGATCCTCCACAGACCCAAATCATGTTTAGACTGCATCAAGCAAGGCTGTGTCATCGCACTGATGCTCTCCTCGATCTTCCTTTCTCAATGATCCATCTCACCCTCAGCAAGCTCCTCGTTGGAGTGGAGCTAAACTTCAGAAAAATAGGAAACTGTTCAACCTCCGCCACCTGCAGGCCAGGTCCAAGGTCGTCCCATCCTCCATCATTGAACTACAGCATGTAAATTATGCTTGCGTCTCCGCACACTCGGAGGCCAAGCTTCAAGCCATCGTCAACACCTTCACCAGGGTGTATGAAAGCATGGGTCTTCACTAAACATTCGTAAGGCAAAGGTCAGTTATCAACCTGTCCCCACCACAGACCACTGCCCCCTGGTTATCAGAATCCACTTTCCATATCTTGGAAGACCTCTGTCAACAAGGGCAGACATCAATGACAAAGTTCAACACCGTCTTTGGTCGCCTGAGCAAGAGTGTTTGAAAACTAAGACCTCAGACCCAGCACCAAGCTCATGGTGTACAGAGCAATAGTGCAGCTCGCCTTCCTACATGGCTCAGTGACAAGCACTGATTCCTGTGGTATCCCACTAGTCATGGTCTGCAACTCAGAAAAAGATCAATTTATTCTCATTCTGTTTCCTGTCTGTCAACCAATTCTCGATCCATGCCAATACATTATCCCTATCCCATATGCTTTAAATTTTCCCACTAACTCCTTAGAAGGGACCTTATCAAAAACTGTCTGAAAATCCAAATACACCACATCCACTGTTCTCCCTTATTTATTCTACTAGTTATCCACAAAAACTTCAGTAGATTTGTTAAGTATGATTTGCCTTTCATAAACCCCTGCTGACTTTACCCAATCATGTTAATGCTTTCCAAATGTTCTGTTATCACATCTTTTATAATAAACTCCAGCATCTTCCCCACTACTGATATCGGGCTAACTGTTCTGGAATTCTCCCTTTTTTCTCTTTCTCACCTTTTAAATAGTGGGGTTACATTTGCCACCGTCCAATCTATAGGAACTGCTTCAGAGTCTATAGAATTTTGGAAGATGACCACCAATGCATCCAATATTTCCAGGGCCACATCCTTTAGTACTCTGGGATGTAGATTATCAGGCCCTGGTGATTTATGAACCCTTAACCCCTGGACCTTCATTTTTTACTAATACTGGTTTCCTTTATTTCCGCCCTCTCACTGGGCCCTTGGTTTCTTGACATTTCTGGGAGGTTATTTGAGCCTTCTTTTGTGAAGACAGAACCAAAGAATGTGCTCAATACGTCTGCCATTTCTTTGTTCCCCATTATAATTTCCCCCTCTTCTGACTGTAAAGGACTTCTATTTGTCTTGAGTAGGAATAAATGGGGGTTTTACAGGCTATAAATAGGGGATACTACAAGGAAGATTGATCGGAACTCAGTTATTTAGAATTTGTATCAATGATTTAGCTGGGAGGACTGACTGCAATGTATCCAAGTTTACAGTCAACACAAATTTAGATGATAAGCTGTGAGCAGGTTCAATGAGTGGGCAACAACTTGGCAGATGGAATATAATGTGGAAAAATGTGATATTGTCTATTTTGGTAGAAAAAATAAAAAGGCAGATTTTTTTTGTTTAAATGATGGGAGACTGGGCAATCGTGGTATTTGGAAGGATCTTGGTGTCCTTGTAAATGAATTACAGGAAGTTAACATACAGGTACAGCAAACAATTAAGAAAGCAAATGCTATGTTAGTTTTTGTTGCAAAAGATTTAGAGTATGAGAATGGAGTCTCACTACAATTATACAGGGCTGTGATGAGACCACAGGTGTGGTACTATGTGCAGTTTTGGTCTCCTTACCTAAAGACGGATATACTTGCCTTGAAGGAACTACAACAAAGGTTTACCAGGCTAATTTCTGAGTTGAGGGCTTGTCCGATGCGGAGGGATTGAGTACACTAGGCCTTTATTCCCTCGAATTTAGACAAATGAGAGGTGATCCCATATAAACATACAAAATCCTCCAGGAGGCTTGAGAGGGTAGATTCTGGGAGTATCTTTTCCCTGGCTGGGAGTCCAGAATAAGTCTCAGAATAAGGGGTCAGCCATTTAGGACTGAGCCAAAGACAAATTTCTTCACTAAAAGAGTTGTGAATCTTTGGAATCTTTGGATGGTTGTGGATGCTCAGTTATTGAGTATTTTCAAGACAAAAGTTGAAAGAATTTTGAATACTGAGGGAATTGAAGGATATAGGGATAGTGAAGGGTTGCTTCCTGTTTTGGCACCCTGTTTCCATTGGAGAGCGGCCTCCTCGAGGCTCCCCTGCCCACCAGTATTTCCACTCACCCACCAAGCCCTGTCCACTCCAGCACCCAACCTTCTTATTTTGGGCTTCCAGCCCTGGCCCCAGTGACACCCTGGACACACTTTGTTCCTGGCTGCATTGGTTTCTTCTCTTTGGGATGGCATGCAGTTCCAGCAATGGCCACCACTCCAGGTGGCGCTGCTGGGCCAAGATAGCTGTCGGTCCTCTGATTAGCCTGGTGCTTGGAGATGGGGCTTCCTCTCAGATGGGGGGTGGAAGTTCCACCTCAAGTCAATTAAAGGCCCTATGGCTGTCAATGGCTATGGTGTGTACTGCCAGGTGACAGTGGGCTTGCCCCAACATTTTGGCAGGGTATGGGAGCCCCACCCACAATGCAAACCTCAGCCCTTAGCATTGAACAGAAGGGAAGAAGTCCAGCCCTCAAATTCATTTCCTAGATTTCTTAGAAAAACAAATGTATTTGAACTTACTGCTGGTTAAAAAATATGTACCTGGAGGACTGCATTTTGAAGCTCATCAATCATTGGTGCAGAGTTATTCATTTTTCCTTCTTGGGAACGTTGATTTGCATCTCCTATGTTTAGAGATAAAATAAGTATGTGTATTAGAGGAAGAATCACTATGGAGTATGAGTTAAGTATAGAAATAGAAAATAAATCTGTAAAACAAGCATTGAAGGACAGACAGGGCTAACATATTGGGCTGAGGTTCCTTGTTAGAACTCAGTATGAATTTACTGTCTACTCAACCAAAACATTTGAATTTTTTTGACCTTAATTTAAGCTTCAGATTCTGTGGTAAGATTCTCAACATCTATCTCAATTTTTATGGCCAGTCCCCCCGTGGTGGGTTTTCCTGCAGTGGAAGCAGCAAGCCATTGGTGACCGGTGGATCTTAAGGTCCCGCCAAACCTTTGCATGGCTTGCTCATCCTGCCACTGAGGAGCCCGCCACAAGGGGTCAACAGAAGATTCTGCCAGTGCGAAGGGTTGGAAAATCCCACACTATGGTCACATTATGTCCGAAAGACAGCGATGCCCTTAGCACTGTTACTTCACAGCACCAGGGACCCAGGTTCAATTCCGGCTTGGGTCACTGTCTGTGCGGAGTTGCACATTCTCCCTGTGTCTGCGTGGGTTTCCTCCGGGTGCTCTGATTTCCTCCCACAGTCCTGAAAAGATATGCTGTTAGGTGGATTAGACATTCTGAATTCTCCCTCTGTGTACCCGAACAGGTGCCGGAATGTGGCGACTAGGGGATTTTCAGAGTCACTTCATTGCAGTGTTAATGTGAGCCTACTTGTGACAATAATAAAGATTATAGAGTGGAGCTCCTTTGTGCAAAATAGTGGGACTAACTGCGGCCTCGGCCACGCGTTCCCCGCTGAGGCCCCTGACCTACCCGAATGACCGTTCGATAGGGTGGCGTTTCTCTGCGCTCTGAGCGCCAGGAAACACACAAATAATTGCACTACGAGATTCTGTCCCCATTCGGGTACATCACGCCCAATATCTTTTATTTACTTCCTATTCTCTTTCAGCATCAAGAGACCAGGTAAGCAATCTGACCCTAGACATCTGACAATGCTGAACAAATCCAATTGTTATCAAATAAACAGCAGTTTATGGCTGACACTTCTGCTCTGTGGGCAGATGTTTAACCTTCCTCACTAACTCTCAGCAATAACAAAACTGTTGATTAGCAATTTAGGGTTGAATCTGATTCCTAGCACTGTGGATTCACATTGTGCTTTTGTATCTATTTTAAAATTTAACTGAAGGCAGAAAAAAAAATAACATTCTAAAGTTCTTTGTATTTTTTAAGTTTAAAAGTTTACAGTTAATTTTGCTTTGCTTCTGCAATATATTTTCCCAGGTGACTTTAAAATTAAATAAATTCTTGGATAATCATAATTCGCCTTTGCATTTAGATTTCTTGTACTTCATTATTTGTAAAACAGTTTGAGATATCCAGTGATCATGAATTACGATATAAATGAAAGGCTTTCTTTTATTCCAAACATCACAATTCATTACTATTTAAGAATTCTCCATCCATATTACAACAGAAAAATGTGGAGATAATTATTTTACTTGTCATAATCGCATACTACGCTAAATGTTCCATAACAATAGAAGTTGTTCTGGGCATGTATGGCTCTTAAAAAGATTCTGGCAGGGATTCGCTAAGGCAATGTCCAAGATCCTAGACATGCGGGTGGTGCCGAGGAAGCGAAAGAGGCCGAGATCTTGGCCTTTGCCTCCCTGGTAGCCCGGAGACAGATCCTTTTAATGTGGAGGGACTCGAAACCCCCGAGTGTGGAGACCTGGATTGGTGACATGGCTGGGCTTCGCAGTCTCGAGAAAATAAAGTTTGCCTTGAGAGGGCCCATGACGGGGTTCTCTCGGAGGTGGCAGCCGTTCCTCGACTTTCTAGGAGAGAGCACTAAAATGTCAGCAGCAGCAATCCTGGGCGGGGGGTGGGGGGGGGGGGGGGGGGGGGGGTGGAATGTTGCGTATTCGTGTTCTTTTTTCTTTATGTAATGTTAACGTTCACCTTGTTTTGTTAAATGTTGTTAATGGTTATGCAAAAATTACGTTTTCATAAAAATCTGAATAAAAATAATTGAAAAAAAAACCAATATAATTTATGACATGGAAAATATACAATATCCAGTCTAATATCTTAGAAGGAAAACCTTGCAAAAGGCTCCAGTATATAGCATGGGGAGCAAAAGAATTAACATCAAACCAAACTGGAGCTAATTTCTCTGGTACTGCATCCATATTAGTCAAGAGTCAGAGAATTTTACAGCGTAGAAGGGAGATATTTGGACATCCATTTAGTCCCTGTCCCTCGTTATCTATCCACTTTCCTCTTAAGTGTTTTCATACAAAGGGTAGTAAAAGTTGCAAATCTCTCCCTAAGTGCTGTGGATGATATTTCAATTGAATCTTGCAAGATGGAGATCGATAGATTTTTGTTAGGTTCGGGTATCAAGGGATATGGAGCAATCGTCAGGTAAATGGCATTCAGGTTCAGATCTAATAGAATGGTGGAACAGGCTAAAGGGGCTGAACGGCCTACTCCTTCTATTGCTGGGATGACATTCTGTGAGCTAATAACGCTGTACATTTAATTTTTTAAATCTCCTCACTCCTTCCTTCACTTGAATTGAATTTACTCTTTTTATTATCAAACAAAACCCAATCAATATCTAGTATCTTTCCATCAGCTTATCAGCATTGACAGGCAAATGTACACTGTTAATGCTGCTGCGTTTGCCTCGAATGCTGTTGTCTCCAAACTACTGAATTATTTAGATTTTAAATACAGTTCAAATGTTATTCTGCACAAAAATGGGTGTAAATCATCAAAGCAAATATAACATCTGAATCACAAACACCAAGACAGCTTTTCTAACCTACTCTTGATATTAAAATTAGTTTATACAATTAAAAGATATATTTGGATGAATTGAGGCAATTTAGTTGGTGTCATGTATTCAAGTAACACGATTTGCTGGTGAAATATCGCATGATACGCAGTGACGTCAGCTGAGCATTTCGCAGACTGTAAGGAGTTCACTAGCTTACTCCGTGGAAGCAACATCTCTTAATGAACCCTGCACTATTTTTACAAACTTAGAGCGTGGCACATCTACTTCTTTTTCTTTTTGCGGCAACAACAAATATATAACAGAAGAGAAAACTAGCAACGAAGATTCGGGCCATAAACAACTATCGACGAGGATTTGGGCCATAAACAACCATCAAAGAAATTTCAGGCCATAAACAACCATCGACCGAGATTTAGGGTCTGAAGAAAACCAGCGTCAACACTCGGGCTGAAAATCATCAGCAATATTGTGGCAATAAAGCAAAAAAAAGTGTTCAGATTGTAGGGACGTGTCGGCGAGTCAATCAATTGATCTCGACTGCTGCTAGTGCAAAATAAGGGTTTTGAAAATAAATCGAGACACAACTGCGAGTCACTGGAGCATATCTTTAAACAAAGAATTGAAATTTCAGGCGTGCTTACTGTTTATAATGGGCAGAAGCTGCAGAGACCGTGCATGTGGCACTGTAAATGGGTTGCAGGTACATGATTCTAGAGGTTGCAGGCTCTGCAACCTTCTGCCCAGGAACCGATAGTTCAGGCAACGGAAGAACTAGTTTGCTTGTTGGCTTGGAGATTGCTTGCTTTTGGGAAATAAACAGAAAGGAGAAAGGCTGAGGAAGTACAGATCGAGGAATTGGAATTCGAAAAATGGCGAGAAAAGAGGAACACACATTTGACAAGGATTATGAGACATGGAATTCTTATGAGGAAAGGTTCCAATTGTATCTTTTTTTTTAAATTTAGAGTACCCAATTCATTTTTTTCCAATTAAGGGGCAATTTAGTATGGCAAATCCACCTACCCTGCACATCTTTTGGGTTGTGGCGGCGAAACCCACGCAAACACGGGGAGAATGTGCAAACCCCACACAGTGGAACAGTGACCCAGAGCCGGGATCGAACCTGGGACCTCGGCGCTGTGAGGCCAATTGTATCTTAAAGAAAACCAAACACCAGAAAACCTGCATGCTGTGATGTTTCTCACTCAATTGGGGGAAAAACATTAATGTTGTTACAAAATCTAGTCCACCCAGCTAAACCAGGAAAAAAGACCTCCAAAGAGTTAGTGACAATCTTGGAAGGACATTTCTCTCCCCATCCGCTGCTGATACCTGAAAGATTATGCTTCCATCGGTATGCACAATTCGTAGCAATATGGAGCCAAGTACTGTGAGTTTTGTCAAACACTTGATGATACACTTCAAGACAGATTGGTCTGTGGTCTTAGAAATGAAGTCATCCAAAGGAAACTCTTGACTGAAGCTGTTCTAATCCTGAAATCTGCTATGAAAATCGCTACTTTCATGGACCGCGCAGCGAGAGGCTTCATTGATTGTAGTCTGAGCAAAAGTTCATAAGATGGAGACTGCTAGAAGCAGGCCTGTGAAAAATGTACCATATCGTCATTGTACTCAGGTGAGTCACTCAGCAGGAGAGTGTTCGAGAAAGGAGAATAAATGCAAAAATTGTGGCAAGGTGGGCCACAATGCCAAGGCATGTTGGTCACGCCAACCTTCATCAGCACAAAAGAAGTGGCCCTAGAAAAATACAGCCAAGTCTGCTGGTTGGGTTTATCAGTTAAGTGATGGAAGTAAAGATTCGCTAGAGGACAATATGTCAAGGCAGCTTAAAGAATTCAAACTTTGTGTCTTATTGGTTAAAGGAGATCAGCAACACTTTTGGGTTTATCCAAAAATTAATGGAAACACTAACAAGATGAACATGGATACAGGTGCTGCAGTATTCCTAATACCTGGGACAATCTCCAGTCAGGATCAAAAACATATATCTTTAAAATCAACAGATGCTGTCCTGAGGACATGCACCGAAGGAGTCGTACCATTGAAGAGATGCATCAAGGTGAATGCGGAAGTTAATGATCAAAAAACAGAGTTGCCTCTCTACATTGTCCAAGGAAACTTTCTAGCATTGTTTGGTAGATCGTGGTTGAGAGTGATGAAGCTCAAATGGGCCACTGTCGATTGGATTGGATTTGTTTATTGTCACGTGTACCGAGGTACAGTGAAAAGTATTTTTCTGCGAGCAGCTCAACAGATCATTAAGTACATGGGAAGAAAAGGAAAGAAAAGAAAATACATAATAGGGCAACACAAGATATACAATGTAACTACATAAGCACTGGCATCGGATTAAGCATACAGGGTGTAGTGTTAATGAGGGTCCATAAGAGGGTCATTAGGAGTCTGGTGACAGTGAGGAAGAAGCTGTTTTTGAGTCTGTTCGTGCGTGTTCTCTGACTTCTGTATCTCCTGCCCGATGGAAGAAGTTGGAAGAGTGAGTAAACCAGGTGGGAGGGATCTTTGATTATGCTGCCCGCTTTCCCCGGGCAGCGGGAGGTGTAGATGGAGTCAATGGATCTGTGATGGACTGGGCGGTGTTCACGACTCTCTAAAGTTCCTTGCGGTACTCGACCGAGCAGTTGCCGTACAAGGCTGTGATGTAGCCCGATAGGATGCTTTCTATGGTGCATCTGTAAAAGTTGGTAAGGGTTAATGTGGACATGCCGAATTTCCTGAGTTTCCTGAGGAGGTATAGGCGCTGTTGTGCTTTCTTGGTGGTAGCGCCGACGTGGGTGGACCAGGACAGATTTTTGGAGAACTGTGAACCAACTCGTAGATTCTACGAATGATCTGCAACAATTTGCAACCAAGTATGCTAAGGTATTTGAAGAGTCACTTGGATTCATGACTGGAATTGAAGTGAAACTCGAGATCAAGGCAAATTGCCTTAAAGCATGCACTGTGGAGAGTATCAAATTGAAGGAAAAAACATACAAAGTAGCAAAGATCAGTGGGAGACGAGAGGACTGGGAAATCTTTAGGGGGCAACAGAAAGCTACTAAAAAAGCTATAAAGAAGAGTAAGATAGATTATGAGAGTAAACTTGCTCAGAATATAAAAACAGATAGTAAAAGTTTCTACAAATATATAAAACAAAAAAGAGTGGCTGAGGTAAATATTGGTCCTTTAGAGGATGAGAAGGGAGATTTAATAATGGGAGATGAGGAAATGGCTGAGGAACTGAACAGGTTTTTTGGGTCGGTCTTCACAGTGGAAGACACAAATAACATGGCAGTGACTGATGGAAATGAGGCTATGGCAGGTGAGGACCTTGAGAGGATTGTTATCACCAAGGAGGTAGTGATGGGCAAGATAATGGGGCTAAAGGTAGATAAGTCTCCTGGACTTGATGGAATGCATCCCAGAGTGCTAAAAGAGATGGCTAGGGAAATTGCAAATGCACTAGTAATAATTTACCAAAATTCACTAGACTCTGGGGTGGTCCCGGCGGATTGGAAATTAGCAAACGTGACACCACTGGTTAAAAAGGAGGTAGGCAGAAAGCGGCTAATTATAGGCCAGTGAGCTTAACTTCGGTAGTAGGGAAGATGCTGAATCTACCATCAAAGAAGAAATAGCGAGGCATCTGGATGGAAATTGTCCCATTGGGCAGATGCAGCATGGGTTCATAAAGGGCAGGTCGAGCCTAACTAATTTAGTGGAATTTTTTGAGGACATTAACAGTGCGGTAGATAACGGGGAGCCAATGGATGTGGTATATCTGGATTTCCAGAAAGCCTTTGACAAGGTGCCACACAAAAGGTTGCTGCATAAGATAAAGATGAATGGGATTAAGGGGAAAGTAGAAGCATGGATAGAGGATTGGTTAATTAATAGAAAGCAAAGAGTGGGGATTAATGGGTGTTTCTCTGGTTGGCAATCAGTAGCTAGTGGTGTCCCTCAGGGATCAGTGTTGAGCCCACAACTGTTCACAATTTACATAGATGATTTGGAGTTGGGGACCAAGGGCAATGTGTCCAAGTTTGCAGACGACATTAAGATAAGTGGTAAAGCAAAAAGTGCAGAGGATACTGGAAGTCTGCAGAGGGATTTGGATAGGCTAAGTGAATGGGCAAGGGTCTGGCAGATGGAATACAATGTTGACAAATGTGAGGTTATCCATTTTGGTAGGAATAACAGCAAAAGGGATTATTATTTAAATGATAAAATATTAAAACATGCTGCTGTGCAGAGAGACCTGGGTGTGCTAGTGCATGAGTCGCAAAAAGTTGGTTTACAGGTACAACAGGTGATTAAGAAGGCAAATGGAATTTTGTCCTTCATTGCTAGAGGGATGGAGTTTAAGACTAGGGAGGTTCTGCTGCAATTGTATAAGGTGTTAGTGAGGCCACACCTGGAGTATTGTGTTCAGTTTTGGTCTCCTTACTTGAGAAAGGACGTACTGGCACTGGAGGGTGTGCAGAGGAGATTCACTAGGTTAATCCCAGAGCTGAAGGGGTTGGATTATGAGGAGAGGTTGAGTAGACTGGGACTGTACTCGTTGGAATTTAGAAGGATGAGGGGGGATCTTATAGAAACATATACGATTATGAAGGGAATAGATAGGATAGATGCGGGCAGGTTGTTTCCACTGGCGGGTGAAAGCAGAACTAGGGGGCATAGCCTCAAAATAAGGGGAAGTAGATTTAGGACTGAATTTAGGAGGAACCTCTTCACCCAAAGGGTTGTGAATCTATGGAATTCCTTGCCCAGTGAAGCAGTAGAGGCTCCTTCATTAAATGTTTTTAAGACAAAGATAGATAGTTTTTTGAAGAATAAAGGGATGAAGGGTTATGGTGTTCCGGCCGGAAAGTGGAGCTGAGTCCACAAAAGATCAGCCATGATCTCATTGAATGGCGGAGCAGGCTCGAGGGGCCAGATGGCCTGCTCCTGCTCCTAGTTCCTATGTTCTTATGACATCTGGGAGAAGAACTTGAGAGGTTACTTGAGGCAGGAATCATTGAGCCCGTTACCACCAGTGGTTGGGCAATGCCATTCATTCCTGTATTAAAGAGGAATAGTTCAATAACAATATGAGGGCATTTCAAAACCCCAATCAACCAGCATTGTGTGCTTTACCGCTTAACAAACATTTATTTGCTGGACTCTCAGGAGGCCAAAGATTTAGGAAAATAGATTGTTCTCAAGCATATCTTCAGAATGAATGTGGCTGCAGTGTCACAATGGTTACTTACCATAATGACACATTAAGATCTTTTTCATTATTGAAGGCTTCCATTACGGATAACTTCAGCACCTATTCTTTTTCTGAGATCAGTGGATCAAATTCTAAGTGAGCTACCTGGTGTGCAATGTTACCTAGATGACATTATTATCACAGGTTCGAATTATGAAGAACATATCAGGAATTTTGAAGCTACTCTTGCACAATTGCAAAATCACAATCTTCAAGTTAAGAAAGAAGTCTGGATTATTACATTGACAAAAGGGGTTTACATAAAGAAACAAAGAAGATGGCTGAGATCCTAGAAGCTCCATGTCCACAGAACGTGATGCAGTTGAGGTTATTTTTAGGATTGCTCAATTATTATGGCAAGTTCACTCCTAACTTAGCAATGAGGCTAACCATTCCACACTTTACTTTGTGTCAAATAAGCTTAGCAATGGACCAAAGAATGTGAAAATACTTATCAAAATGTCAAAGAGATTTTAATGTAATCAATGTTATTGGTCCAATACAATTCAAAGCTGAGTTACAGCTTGCTTGCGATCCATCACCCTATGGGGTTGGCGCAGTTGTCTCGCACATAATACCCTCAGAAGAGGAACAACCAATTGCATTTGCCTCTAGAACATTAACTAACAACGAGGTGAATGATGCTTAACTGGAAGAAGCTTTGAGTATCATTTACAGCGTAATAAGGATCCACCATTATCTTTATGGACCTCATTTTACATTTTTGACTGACCATCGACCCTTAGCTACAATCTTTGGGCTGCATAAGGGTATTCCTTCTTTAACAGCTAGCCGTTTGCAAAGATAGTGTTTGATCTTTGTCGGCACACAATTATGACATCCAGTATCATCTGTCAGAGCGGCACGCAAGTGCGGACGTTTATCCAGACTGCCGCTATAAGTCAAACAAGACCTGGAAGTCAAACAAGAACCTCGTGAAAATTTTATCACTCTCATGTTGAAAACGAACCGGTGACTTCAGTTCATGTACAAAGCTATACAAACACCGATCCAGGAAGCTTATGGATATGATCCAAAAAGGCACATTAACAAACGTGCGCCAAAATAATCCAGACCTCAAACCCTACATCACAAGGTGACCTGAGTTGACAGTTCAGAGTGGAGTTCTGCTGTAGGATTAGAGTGATAATTCCGCTTATCTACGAAACAGAATCCTTGAACAACTACATGATGCCCAAATTAAGATGAAGCTTGGGTTATACCAATCCTGCACCACATTAAGTAATATTCAATCAATGCAAACTTTATGTCCATGGGAGTAACCTACACAGTCATGGTAGAGAATTCATATTGACTATGCTGTACCGTCGAAGGGCATATGTTCTTAATGATGGTTGATGTACACTCTGTGTGGCCAGGAGCTGCAATCATGAAGTTCACAACAACTGAGAGACAATTGAGAGACCAGATGAGATATTCACAAGGTTCGGAAGGCCGGAGCAACTTGTAAGTGATAATGGGACTCAATTTACATCAACTGAGTTTGAAGATTATTTGAAGGGGATTAGTATCTGCCACATTAAATCTGCTCCACATCACCCAACCACCAACGGGTTGGTCGAACACTTTGTGGATAGAGCCGAAGGTGGAAAGGTAGAGCCCCAAGTCGATGGGAAGGTCGAGGATGGTGAGAGAGCTTGGAGGGTCTATGGATTGAATGGGGATGGTGGATCCATTCAGGTTCAGAAACCCGGGAGGGAGGGAGTACTCCTTCTTTTTGCACATGTACAAGGTGTATTCTAGAATTGATTTTTTTCGTGGTGTGTTGAGCAGTGCTGATGGGGATCGTAGGGGCAGAATATGTGATGCATTGGCTGGATATGAAGCTTAGTTCGGGGAAGGTAGAGAGGCCAGGGTAGATGTTGGATTCAGGACTTCTGGCAGACAAGATGTTTTGTGAGGTGAGTAGCGATTAGGAATTATGTGGATCTGAAAAGAATGGGGAGGTGAAGTAGTGATCCGAGGTGAGATTATTTTGTTTAAGGGGAATAGGGCTCGGCTGTTGGACGAGATAGTCGAGGTGGACAGGAGATATTCGGCAGCTTCATGAAGGAGTTTTTGGTGAAGAGGAAGAAGTTGTAGGGACAGTCTGACAGGTTGGTGACAGGCAAGGTGGTGGGGCAGCTGCAGAGGGCGAGGGGGGTTGCAATATGAGTATGGAGAAAAGGCGAGTCATATGCTGGCCGAACAATTGCGGTGTCCGGCAGCATCTGGGGATATTTTGCAGGAAGGGGCGGAGAAAGAGGAGTTGGTGTCAAAGCCAGAAAACGTAAATGAGGTGTTCAGGGGGTACTACCCCCTTGTTGTATAAGGCCACACCAGGGGGAGAGGTGAGGGATAGGGGGCGGTTTCTGGATGGGTTGGAGTTTCCAGAGCTGGAGAAGGGGAAGAGGCAGGCATTGGAGAAGGTGTTGGTGCTGAGGGAAGTGATGGATAGTATCAGGGGAATGTAGTCGGGGAAGTCCCCGGACGGCTTTCAGGCAGAGCTTTTGAAGCAGTTTGTGACAGAGCTGGCCCCCCAACTGTTGGGGATGTTTAGTGAGGCGGTGGAAAGGGTGAGCTGCCAGCAAAGTTGTCTCAGGCATCGATTTCGCTGCTCCTGAAGAAGGGGAAGGACCCACTGGAGTGGGGGTCCCCATCTCTTTGTTGACCGCGGTTGTGAAAATACTGGCAAAGGTATTGGTCTGTAGATTGGATGGGTGTAGGCCAGAGGTGTTCTCTGAGGACCAACAGGTTTTTTGAAGGTATGCAGCTCTCCAGCAACATTAGGAGGCTGTTGAATGTAGTTATGACTCCATCAGGTGGACAGGCACCAGAGGTTATTGTATCCATGTACACAGAGAATTTACTGTGTAGAAGGAGGCCATTTGACCCACAGGGTCCGCATCGGCCCTTGCAAAGAGCAACCTATTTCAGCCCACACCTTCACCCTATCCCCGTAACCCTACCTAACCTTTTTTGGACTCTAAAGGCAATTTAGTATGGCCAATCCACCTAACCTGCAAATCTTTGGACTTGTGGGAGGAAACCGGAGCACCCGGAGGAAACCCATGCAGACACGGGGAGAACGTGCAGACGCCGCACAGTGACCCAAGCTGGGAATCGAACCTGGGACCCTGGAGCTGTGAAGCAACAGTGTTAACCACTATGCTACCGTGCTGCCCATACTTGCTCGAAATTCTGGTTAGTTTTGGGTTTGGACCGACATTTGTGGCTTGTGTGCTTCATTTGTATGCGTCCCCGGTGGTAAGCGTGCATATGAATGAGACAAGTTCAGGGTATTTTGGGCTGCATAGGGGAACAATGTGTGGTGCCCGCTGATGCCGTTGTAATTTCTACTGGTGATTGAGCCCTTGGCGATGGCACTTAGGGGATCGGCTAAGTGGTGTGGAATTGTGAGAGGGGCAGGGAGCATCGGGTGTCGTTGAACACAGACAACTTGCTTTGTTTGTATTGGATCCGCTGGAGAGTATGGGGAGGATTATGGGCCTGCTGGAGAGGTTTAGGGCCTTCTTTGCATATAATCTGAATGTAGGAAAGAAGGAGGTGTTCCTGGTGAATGTGGTGGAGCGGGGGGGGGGGGGCTAATTTGGGGATACTACCGTTTAAGGTGGCAAAAGAGCGATTTAGGTATTTGGGGATTCAGGTGACGCATGAGTGGGCCACGATGCACAGGTGGAACTTGACAGCATTAGTGGAGGAGGTTAAGGGGGATCTCAAGAGGTGGGATGCTTTACACTTGACTTTGGCAGGCGAGTGCAGGTGGTAAAGATAAATGTGTTGCCAAGATTCCTGTTTGTCTTTCTGACCCTCCCGGTCTTTCTCCCTAAAGCCTTCTTCCGGAGGGTGGTGGCACTGATTTCAGAGTTTATATGGCAAGGGAAGGTACCGAGGGTGAAGAGGACGCTGCTACAGAGGCAGAGTCAGAAAGGGGGGTTGGTGCTCCCTAAGCTGATGTATAATTAATGGGCTGCGAATGTGGAGAAGGTGAGGCGTTGGTAGGAGAGGGAGGGGCAGAATAGATCAGTTTGGAGGAAGAGCCTGAGGGCTCTGGTGATGACCCCTTTGCCGTTCGCCCCGGGAAAATATGCGATAACGGGGAGTCCAGATATACAGATAGTGCAGTTGACTATCAGGATATGGAACTAGTTGAGGAGGCATTTAAGTTGGATACATTTTGGTGCTGACACCTGATACGACCATAAATTCACATGAGACGATTCGTAGAAGTGAACAGTGGTTTTAATAAGCTAAACCTAAACCTCACCTATAACAAGGAGAAGTGCGTATTCAGCACGAACCGCTTAGCCATCCTCGGCTATGTGGTCCAGAACGGAGTTCTGGGGCCCGATCCCGACCGCATGCGCCCCCTCATGGAGCTCCCCCTTCCCCACTGCCCCAAGGCCCTCAAACGCTGCCTGGGGTTCTTTTCATATTACGCCCAGTGGGTCCCAAATTACGTGGACAAGGCCCGCTCACTTATCCAGTGCACCCTTTTCTCCTGACGGCCGAGGCTCAACATGCCTTCAACCGTATTAGAGCCGATATCGCCAAGGCCGCGATGCACTCAGTAGACGAGACGCTGCCCTTTCAAGTGGAGAGCGACGCATAATACCTCACCCTAGCCGCCACCCTCAATCAGGCAGGCAGACCCATGGCATTCTTTTCCCGCACCCTTCATGCCTCCGAAATTCGACATTCCTCCATCGAAAAAGAGGCCCAAGCCATCGTTGAAGCTGTGCGGCATTGGAGGCATTACCTGGCCGGCAGGAGATTTACTCTCCTCACTGACCAACGGTCGGTAGCCTTCATGTTCAATAACACACAGCGGGGTAAGATCAAAAATGATAAAATCTTGAGGTGGAGGATCGAGCTCTCCACCTACAACTACGAGATTTTGTATCGCCCCGGCAAGCTCAACGAGCCCCCAGATGCCCTACCCCGAGGTACATATGCCAGTGCACAGGTGGCCCGATTCCGGACCCTGCATGATAACCTTTGTCACCCAGGAGTCACACGGTTGTACCATTTCATAAAGGCCCGCAATCGGCCCTAGTCTGTCGAGGAAGTCAGGGCAATCACCAGGGACTGCCAGGTCTGTGCGGATTGCAAACCGCACTTCTACCAGCCAGACCGTGTGCGCCTGGTGAAGGCCTCCCGCCCCTTTGAACGCCTCAGCGTGGATTTCAAAGGGCCCCTCCACTCCACCGACCGTAACACGTATTTCCTCAGTGTGGTCGATGAATACTCCAGATTCCCCTTCGCCATCCCATGCCCCGATATGAGGTCTGTCACCATCATCAAAACCCTCAACACAATCTTTGCGCTGTTCGGTTTCCCCGCCACTTCCACAGTGACAGGGGATCCTCATTCATGAGTGATGAGCTGCGTCAGTACCTGCTCAGCAGGTGTATCACCTCCAGCAGAACGACCAGCTATAAACCCCGGGGAAACGGGCAGGTGGAGAGGGAGAACGGGATGGTGTGGAGGGCCGTCCAACTGGCCCTACGGTCCAGAAATCTCCCGGCCTCCCGCTGGCAGGAGGTCCTCCCTGATGCACTGCACTGCATTCGGTCGCTACTATGCACCGCCACTAACGACACACCCCATGAACGTCTCTTTGCCTTCCCCAGGAATTCCACATCCGGGGTGTCGCTCCCGACTTGGCTCACAGCTCCAGGACCCGTACTCCTCTGTAGGCACGTCCGACTCCACAAGGCGGACCTGTTGGTATAAAGGGTACAGTTACTCCACGCTAACCCCCCGTATGCCTACGTAGCGCAGCCCGAAGGCCGCCAGGATACTGTCTCCCTCAGGGACATGGCACCAGCAGGTTCCACACTCACACACACCCCTCCGGCCCGGCTCCACATCCCCCTCCCCCAGCGCACCGAGCAGCAACCCCCCCAGGACCATCCGTCCTCCCCCTGCCCACGCCCGAGGATGAAGAGGATTTTGGCACGCTCCCGGAGTCACCAAGGACTAGACCAACACCGGAATCACCGCCACCACTGTGTCGCTCCCAACGCCACATCAAGGCCCCGGGCCAGATAAATCTATAATTGGTTCGGGACTATCAAACCACCTTGTACTGGACTTCAGAAAGAAATATTCTTTTTCACTTCCGTATATTAAACTTGCTCTGTATATAGTTCTCCACCACCCCACCGGACTCAATTTTAACAGGGGGTGAATGTGGTAATCACCACTGTTGTATATATTAGGAGATGTGAGGTAAGGCCCAGTACTACAGGTACGGGGGTAGTCCCTGCCTGCTGGCTCCGCCTAGTAGGCGGAGTATAAATATGTGTGCTCCCTATACGGCAGCCATTTCGCCAGCTGCTGTAGAAGGCCACACATCTTAGAGTAATAAAGTCTCAGATGTATTCAACTCTCGTCTCTGTGCAATTGATCGTGCATCAGTGTTGTTGAACATAAAGTCTACCGATCGTTGGTCGGTGACGAGGGTGAACCTCCTACCGGCCAGGTAGTGCCTCCAATGCTGCACAGCTTCCACAATGGCTTGAGCTTCCTTTTCGACATAGGAGTGTCGAATCTCAGAGGCGTTGAGGGTACGGGAAAAGAAGGCCATGGGCCTGCCTACCTGGTTAAGGGTAGCGGCCAGGTTGACATCCAACACGTCGCTCTCCACCTGGAAGAGGATGGACTCGTCCACCGCGTGCATCGCGGCCTTGGTAATGTCTGCCTTGATGCAGCTGAAGGCCAGGCGGGCCTCAGTCGTCAGGGGAAAGATGTTGGCTTTGATAAGTGGGCAGGCTTTGTCCACATAGTTGGGGACCCACTGGGCATAATATGAAAAGAACCCCAGGCATCTTTTCAGGGCCTTGGGACAGTGGGGAAGGGGATGTTGCAGGAAGGGGTGCATGCGGTCAGGGTCGGGCCCTAGGATTCCGTTTTCCACGACATAGCCGAGGATGGCTCGTCGGGTTGTGCGGAAAATGAATTTCTCCTTGTTGTAGGTGAGATTGAGGGATTGGAGGAACTTCTGAAGGTTAGCGTCGTGGTCCTGCTGATCATGGCCGCAGATGGTGACGTTATCCAAGTACGGGAACGTGGCCCGCAGCCCATATTGGTCAACCATTCGGTCAATCGTTTTTGGAATACCGAGACCCCATTGGTGATGCCGAAGGGGACCCTGAGGAAGTGGAAGTGGCGGCCGTCTGCCTCAAAGGCCGTGTAGTGGCGGTCTTCCGGACGGATCGGAAGCTGGTGGTATGCAGACTTCAGATCTACCGTGGAGAAAACCTGGTAGTGTGCAATCTGATTAACCTTGTCCGCTAAGCGGGGAAGGGGGTACGCATTGAGTTGCATGTAACGATTTATGGTCTGGCTGTAGTCTACAACCATCCGGTTCTTTTCCCCGGTCCTGATGACCACCACTTGGGCTCTCCAGGGGCTATTATTGGCTTCGATGATCCCCTCCTTCAAGAGCCGCGGGACCTCCGACTTGATAAAAGTCCTGTACACGGCACTGTACTACATGCTCCTGGCGGCGACGGGTTTACAGTCAGAGGTGAGGTTCGCGAAGAGCAATGGGAGGGGCGACGTTAAGGGTCGCGAGGCTACATACGGTGAGAGGGGGTAGAGGTCCGCCGAACTTCAGTGTCAGGCCTCTGAGGTTGCACTGGAAATCCAGTCCCAACAAGAGAGGAGCACAGAGATGGGGGGAGGACATAGAGTCTAAAATCGGCGTACTCGGCGCCCTGTATCGCAAGGTTCGCAACGCAGTACCCCCGGATCTGCACTGAATGTGATCCAGACGCAAGGGAGATTGTTTGGGATGCGGGGCAAATCTGGAGGGAACAGCGTCTTACTGTGTCTGGATGGATGAAGCTCTCCATGCTCCCAGAGTCAAACAGACAGGGCGTCTCATGGCAATTGACCCATACGGTCATCATGGAGTTCTTCAGGTGCTTGGGCCGTGGCTGGTCGAGAGTGACAGCGCCAAGCTGTGGGTAGCCGGCGTGGTCGGTGGTAGCGGGGTGGTCCCACGAAGGTGGTAGCGGGGTGGTCCCCTGTCGAGGGCGCCCTTTTCAAGCAGGCGCTATCTGACATCGCTGGACCGGACTCCAGCCACATCGGTGTCCCGGATGGCGAGTTCCATGTGCTGCGAGGCCGTGACGTCCTTGTAGTTGCAGTTTCGAGCAAGTACCCTCAGGTCGCGCAGGTATTCCTCCAGCGTTTGACGACATGTGGTGACGAGATGCCGCGCGAACACTTCGCTCACCGGCCTCACATAATGTCTTTTCAGGATCGCGACCGTGTCTGCATACTTGGTCGCGTCTTCGATTAGTACAGAGATTCTGTAGCTCACCTGGGCGTGGAGGAGACTCAGCTTCTGTGCCTCGGTGAGGAGGCGGCGAGGTAGGCCTCAAAGCAGCGGAGCCAGTGTGAAAAGATTTATTTTGCTTCAGCTGCCTGTGGGTCGAATTCCAGTCGATCAGGATTGAGTGCGGCTTCCATTGCGATATCGTCGCTTATTAAATTGATACGGGGAATCCGGTTGTGCAGTTGACTATCAGGATATGGAACTAGTTGAGGAGGCATTTAAGTTGGATACATTTTGGTGCTGACACCTGATACGACCACCAATTCACACGAGACGATTAGTAGAAGTGAACAATGGTTTTAATAAGCTAGATCTATGCCTGCCTGCGACTGTTCTGTACTGAGTGCTGTCTACTGGCTGCAGATCTATATACCACCCCCGAGGGGGCAGAGCCACAGGCGGAGCCCACAAGGGCATCAACATAATACAATACAATACAGTGGTGAATTGTAGCAGCAATACGTTCACCACAACACCACTGTGTGGGAACCACAGGTTTGAACTGGGGGGGATGGATGGGATGTATGAGAAGTGGAGGGAGGCAGGGCTGGAGCGGGTTAGGGGAAGTTAGCGGGACTGGATGAGCTGTGGGAGAGGTTTGCTGAAGGATAGTGAGTTTAGGAATATGCAGGTGTAGGACTTTGCGTGGAAGGAGTGGCAGACATTCCCCCAGCTACCGGAGTACACGTTATTGGAGCAAAGACCGCTCCCTAACGATCTGGGAGAGGATAGGATTGGGGACAGTGGGAGCAGGGCAAGGCACAGATGGTGAGGATAAAGTGTAAGTGGGAGGAGAAGTTGGGGAGGAAAATAGTTGAGGACTCTGGTGTGAGGTGATGTAGTGAGTGAACTCAACCTCCTCTTGTGCAAGAGTTTGATACAGTTCATGGTGGTGCACAGGGTACACATGACTCGGGCAAGGATGAATGGGTTCTTCCAGGGAATGTCCGACGGATATAGGAAGTGTGGGTGGGGGCCGGCAAATCATTCTCACATGTTCTGGGGTTGTGAGAAGCTGGAGAACTTTTGGGAGGCGGTGTTTTTTGTTGATGTGTATGTTTGGAATAAAATATCTTTTAAAAAAAAAACAGTTGCGCCTCATTCAAAAAGGTGCAAGGGTTCTAACAGTAGATCTATTAGCGTAAAAGAGGACATTTATGCTGATTCACTAATTGCACAGATTGCAATCTGGGGAAACATCAAAAGTGCACCAACTGAAGGAATGTATTATCAGTGACAGCAACTTGTGGATTTCTGTTTTACTCTGGCACTTGTGAGAACTCCAAAGTTGCTGTCAGCTCCAGTGGAATATTGATGATGGTTTTGCCATCATTACGACTACAAGATGCAGGCCAATGTTTCACAGAGTCAATGCCAAGAATTTCATGTCCTGAAACTCATTTACTCGTGATTCATTTTCACAATTATGTAGCCAAATCCTCCCAGTTTTGGGAGACTAATATGTAATTTTTGTAATATCCCTAAATCATGTTACAAGGAATCAAGTAAATTATAGCAAACAGAAAAATATATTAGTTGCAGTGATATGTATTTCAGGTTTATTTTTTAAAAGTATGATAACTGAAGAAATGCCTTTCTTTAAATTAGGGACATGTTTCATTTAAAATGTTCCAGATATTGCCTATTAGATTGCCTAAAGCAAATATATCTATTAAAGTATGGTTACATCTCAAAATGGAAATGATTAGCTATTTTATGTCATTAAAAGGACAATACTGAATGAACTGACAACATCATATGCCAATAGATTGTGGTAATAATTCTTGTAGAAATTCTACAAGGAATTTTATCCCTCAATATTTCTTTCTTTAAAGATGAAAAGACAGGTCATGTCCAACCATAATCTTCAAAAGCAACAATTAGTTTTGAAACTTTTAATGATATTTTTCTCAGTAAAGCCGCAGATAATACCCAGTAGGCATAATAAATGACAGGATAAACATGATTTCTACTAGACTATTGATATTTCAGGATGTTCTAAGAGTCCCACTGCAGCCAATCAAGTGATCAAAATGAAATACTTAGTTTCAGTGTTGAAAAGTATAAAAGAAGGAAACAACTGAAAATGTCATTAAGATGACAGATCATTTGTGTTTTTTATGAAAGCGTTTCTGAGTGATTTATCAGATACATTTTTATAACAAGTTGGAGACCAAGAGCATTGTTCTGTCAGTACAGTGTTTATGCCGAGATTTATACTTGCACTTATTATAAATATATTACTTTATTAAGAAAGCAAGAAGGAAGCCTCTTTTTTCATCTTTTCTTAATATTCTGTTACACTTGGTCACATTAAAATAACATTCCAGTTCTTGCTTCTTGCTCACTTCTTGCTCATCACTTTCAATTTTTCCCCGAAGAAGACAGAAAATTGACCATACCAGGAAGTGCCATTGGTAGTGCTCCACTCGAGCAATGATATAGTTTCCCTCACAGAGCCATTTATGCTGACTCACTTGCAATAAAATCATGTTAGAACAAATGGATTACTTCCTACAGTGGAAACTACTGGAATTTGAGTTGATCACAATGCCCATTTACACAGAGCTATAAACATTTTCTTTGGACTGTCTTCAGCTGGAAGAAACGTCTTGTAACTACATTGTAGTGTTAACTTCACAAAAGGTGTGGAGCCACCATGGAGCCGCACCTGCGAAAATTGCATGTTAGAATTTAGGTATATACCTCCTACACTTTCATAGAATCATAGACCAGAATTCTCTGACCGTTGCGATTAACTTTTCCTGCCTGCAACTCACCCCTCCGTGGCTTCAATGGGAAATCCTGTTGACAAGCGACCGGAAGATAGAAGCCCGCTGCCAGCGAACGGTGCACCGCCGATAAACACGCAGCTGGCGAACCAGATAATCCAGCCCATAGATTTTCTGTCCATTATTTTAATGTTTGTAGTTTCAGACAATAACCTTTGTAAATGTTTTTAATATCACTGCAGAGGAAGTACAAAAATATCAACCCACAACATCAGTTGGGTTATTCTGGTTGCTTGCACTCTCTTTACTGCTTTCCATTTCATTTATTTACCCACACGTCCAAAGGGAACCAATAAAAAGTGATCATCCTGAATAATAGCAAGTGACTGGCTTGAAAAAAAATGCTTTCACATCCCTGTGTGAGGAGTTAGCCCGAAGAGACAAAAAAAAAAATCAGTAAAATGTTATGCAAAGTCAACAGCTAAAAAAAATACAAAAAATAAGAAAAGCTACACTAACACGTGGAAAAATGTACAGGAATTTATTTGGGAAGAAAAATTAAAAGGACAAAAGAGATGACAAGCAGGTTCCCGAATCCACTTTTGAGAGACTATGGGTGCGATTCAGTGGCCTTGTTGCACTCAAGCGAGAGCACGACGATGCCGGTGAGTAGCGCAGAGGCCAAAAACAAGAACCGTGCAGGGCACTAAACTATTTGGAATGCCACCGGCTGGCTACCGTAGGCAATCCTGCCGTAGTGTGGCGAGAAACCAATAATCACCATGTAAGCCCCATTTCCGTACAATTAACAGGAGCCACCCCGTATCCAACAGCCTCCCATGATCCTGTTGCCTCCCCAGCATGTGGTCATGCTGCCGCCGATCAGTACACCTTTTAAAAAATGTGAACATGGCAGAAGGGCTGCTGTTGTACCTTAGTAGGTAAATAGCCATCTCCGTTCACAGGCAATGAGTCCGGTGGCATCAGGGCTGGGGGGTCTATGGTGGCTGGTGGGCCACCTGCTGCGGGGGGGGGGGGGGGCAACTCTGCGCAGCCGTCCATGCCAACCTCTGGATTGTGTGGACCCATTCCGGGGCAAACCTAGTTCCTGCCTGTCTGCCCTACTTACCACCCATAACTCCCACTGACTGTGGAGGCCACTGGTCGTGTGGCTGGAGGCTATTGCTAATATGGAATTGAGATTCATGGTTAAGTGAGCACTTCACACATGCTAAGTTGTTCCCCGTGGGTCGGCAGACCATGTTGTATGAGGGGCTCATTGTCGAGCATCCCAATCACACCTTGATGCATGGTTGCTGTATTTGAACACTGCAGGAGGCAGCACCACACACGCAGCAGCCAACCTCCGAATAACCAGGGATTGGGCCCAAGCCCCTGACATGTTTGGCGATGCTCTGTTCGAGTGTCCGGGGTGTAGGAGGTGTGGTCCGGTGAGCAGGGTCCCCTCTCCCTCTACCGTGGCCGGGAGTGCATGGGGGGGACAGGGCCCCATGTCTGGGGGGATAGTGTCATGAGAATGTCGCTTTAAGAAATGGTTAGCTGCTCATGTTGCTGCAGTGATGTCAGAGTGTGGGTGGAGCTGAGCTCTGGTTCTGATTTTTAGTTTCACTTTGAGGAAAGCCTGGGTGTGTCTGTCTTTTTGGTTTTGTTTTTCAGTGTGTTGCAGCTGAAGTCAGCCAAAGCAGCTGTATTGTTGGGCTCTCTGCCATGAAGGACTATCCCTTAATCATTTGGTGAATTCAGAATTATAAATGTTTTCAGTATTGAATGTAAACCCTGATGTGCTTCTGTTTAAAGGTTTGTTAAGTCTTCTGGGTGAAAAGGACAGCATACAGATTACTTAGTGTTGTATTGTTTGGGGGGGTATTTGATTTACTGGTTGCTAAGATGTTCACTGTTTGTTTTAGAAAGGGTTACTTGAGTTCATAGAATAAAAATGTGTTTTGCTTTAAAAAATACTTTCCATTTCTGCTGTACCATGCCTGTAGAGTGAGCAGTGGGCTACCCATACCACAATCTATTAAAAGTTGTGGGTCAGGTGAACTCCATGATACACTTTGGGATTCTCTAAACCCTGACCCATAACAATTGGGAGCACGTCCGAGATAAAAGTCTATCTATTGGATTGGCTTAGTGAACGTAAAGACAGTGAGGGGTGAGCATATTGTGGTTGCTTTCCAGGTGTGGTATTTTAGTTTAAGGGGGGAGTGTGTTGTAGACAATGGCTCTTTCAGAGGCTCAGAAGTTTTTGGGGGGTGGAGACGGTCACACGCAGTGCCTTACGGACAGAGACTAAAAGCAGTCTGTTAGATTTGGCAAAAACACTGCAGTTAACATTACCTGACAAAATGCGAAAAGATGAAGTAATTATGGCAGTGGTTAAGCATTTAAAGTTGCCTGAGATACAGTTTGGCACATTGGAAATGGCAAACATTCAGTTGCAAATTAAACAAATGGAACATGAGAAAGAATTAAAGCAGCTTGAATACGAAAGAGAGGAAAAAGAAAAAGAAAGAGTGAGAGATAGAGAGGACAAAGAAAAGGAGAGAGAAGAAAGGAGGAAAGAAAGAATAGCCCGAGCAAAACAAAAAGAAAAAGAAAGGGTAAACGTGTTCCAGAGGCTCAGCATCTGACTGGGGCCCAGCTGGGTACTGGCATCCGGCAAACCTTCGATTGCTGTCTTGCCTGCACGTTACTGCCTCCACCTGATGTGCATCGGCAACTGTGAGGTGCTCACCAGAATGTGCCCCAGACGCCTGACCATGAACGTTGCCTGCCGAAGTGCCTGCCTCTGTCTTGGTAGAGCGTGGGGATGACAGACGTGATGCATCATTGGTTGGATCCTCGGAGCTCTCCTCCAAGGTGTTCTCATGGGAGGCAGTGTGGGGGACAACCCCGGATGGGCCAGCGCTGTCGGCTGGAAGTCATTCGGGAGAATTAACACGTGGTCATTGGGAGGGATGGGTCAGTCTGTATGGCATTAACAACACATGTTTGACAGGTCCTTCAGGTGGGGCTCATTGGATCCTCACCTCCGCAGCATGCGCCAACCTCCCCGTTGGCAACCGCTCTGGCCTCGGCATCCCCAATCACCTCTAGAGCCCATTCCTGAAAGATGCTGAGGATTCTTATTTCCGGCAACCTGTTACCAATCTGGGCCCTCTTCCGACCCTTGTTGAATAGGATTTACCAGCCCAGGCGGATAATGAGCCATTCAAATCTTCATTTACTTTGGCGGAACTGGAAGATCCTGCCAGTGGGAGGGGTTGGAAAATCCCACCTCTTGTTCTTCATGGATGTCCTGCCTCCCAGTTCCAAACAGCCAGCCTCTCCAACTGTGTATCATTGTTGGTAAGGCACCCAAATTCAGTGGAATTACCACTGAAACCTTGACAGGGATTTCCCAGCACAGGCGAATAATGAGCCATTCAAATCTTCATTTATTTTGGCGGAACTGGAAGATTCTGCCAGTGGGAGGGGCTGGAAAATCCCTGTCAAGGTTTCAGTGGTAATTCCATCTAAGCAACCCTTTCATTTTTTTATATGTGCGGCACTCCTTCTTTGAATACCTAGGATCTAGGACTGTACTCTGTATCCTCTGATCTAATCTTCAAGCCTTGGTTGCCTATTGACCACAAATGGGCCTTCTCAGTGTGTCATGTTTGCCAAGCCTCTGTAACCAATCTTGCTGCTCTTTCTGGCCTTATTCCTTTCAAATATCTAATGTATCAAACTTTGCAACAAAAGACTCTCCCCAGGCTTTGTCACTATTCTCATGTCTTCTCCTTTCGCTCATGCCAGAAGATGGTTTATCAACATCGAGAATCACATGCCATTGGTCCCTCAATTACAGATCTCTGACCCCCCTTATGAGGAAGCACCCCTGAAGGACCATTGTAATTGAATATACTGACAAAGAAGAAGTGAGGAGCAGCTGTAAGGTTGTTTGCATTTGGTCCATATGATGTTTTCAAGTGCAAGCCAAGAAAAAAGGTTAGACACATCCAAACGCTGTAGAGAAACTGCTGCATTTCTTTTCTTTGAGATTGTCCCAAGCAAGATGTCGCGAGGGAGGAGTGGAAAGAAGGAAGTAAGTGATCTTTCTTGCTACCAGTTGCATCCTCAGCGGCACTGTCATTCAGTGTTTCTTCCTCACTCAGTATTTAGCAGAAACCTACCAAGGAGAATGCGGATGGTTCTCTGGTGAGTGTTTGTCACTGGGTGAGATACAACACACAATCATTTTGGAGGGGGTCAGAGATGAAAGGGGTAATTTCTTCTTCTTCCTGCTCACCTCGATTGTAAGGGACATATATGGGAATGGCCACGGTAACCTCTATGGTTTGGACTCTAACAGCAAAGGTTTTCACTGCTTCAAACTCCAGATTGGAAGGTTGCATACTTGGAGGAGGAAGTTTGGAAATTTAGTGCTGGTTGCAATGTTTGATTAACAAGCTCAATTTACATTTTCATCACTGCATTTCTCCGTCATGCTGCATCACATAACAAGACCAGTCCTACACAAGTCTTACTTCTAGCTGCTTTTTCCACTTACAGCAAAATGAGTGATTGGGATATTCTCCTGGGATTCCAGTGCACTTTTAGATTTGGTAGAGGACGAGCAGCTCTACGGTAAATGCAATCCAGGTACGATTACACATCAGGGGTGGGATTCTCCGCCGGCGGGATGCTCCGTTTTGCCGGCGCCCGGGGGTTTCCCGATGGCATGGGGCTGCCTCACAATGGGAAACCCCATTGACTGGCTGTGTAACGGAGCATCCCACCGGCGTGGTGAGGCAGAAATGTGGCGCGGCGTGGCAGACCCTCCCGCCCCAGGTGTCTCTGGTCCTAGACTCTCCAACAAGGGGAAACATCTCTCAGCATTTGCCCTGTCAAGCCCCCTGAGAATGCTACATGTTTCAGTCAGGTCACCTTTCACTCTTCTAGACTCCAGTGAGTACAGGCCCAATCTACTCAACTTCTCCTCATGAGAAAATCCCATCATACCTGGGATCAACCTGGTGAACATTCTCTGGACTGCTTCCAATGCCAGTATATCTTTCCTTAGGTAAAGGGACCAAAACTATTCATAGTATTCCAGGTGTCATCTAACTAGTGTCTTGTATGATTTTAGCAGGACTTTCCGATTTTTACACTCCATTCCCTTTGAAATAAAGGCCATTCCATTTGCCTTCCCAATCACCTGCTGAACTTGCATGCTAGCGTTTTGTGATTTATACACGAAAAACCCAAATCCCTCTGTGCTGTAATTTTCTGCAGTCTTTCTCCATTTAAATAATATTGAGCTCCTATATTCTTCCCACCAAAGTGCATAACTTCACATTTTCCTTCATTATATTCCATCTGCCAAGTTTTTGCCCACTTACCTAACCCGTCTATATCCCTCTGTAGACTCTTTGTGCCACTTGCCTTCCCAACTACTTTTTTTTCATTCGCAAATGTGGTGTCCAACGGCTTCCATGCATCTTTTGCCTGTGTGTAGATTCTTGACTAGGGAATCCCAAGCTCACAGCCTCGTCCCCGTCACCAATTCTCCATTACCACAAGACTTGCAAAATGGACCCTGGCAAAAGCCTACATGTGACATTTTTTTAATGTGGAACATTAGTGAGTCGTCATCGTCTACGGATCTTGACAAGCTGGTGGTTAAGTTTGGTGACGTATCCAACCATGATGACCAGAATCACCTTGCTGATGCAATCTTCTTCCACCTTCGCTGCTGGTGAATTGCTTCACTTGTTCTGCTGTTAAGGACTTTTTGGACTCCACTTTGCCTGGCACATCACCCTGATCTTGCCACCATAGGTGGCCCTACTAGAAACATGAAGCTCCTAATGGCATCACTCAAGGGAATGTCGGAATGCACAAGCTTCTCCACCACATCTAGTTACGATTCACGAAGGGTCTGTCAACAATACTTTGCTTTTCTATAAATGACAAAATATTTTGGCTGCAAGAAACATCACCAAATGAATGCTGCATGGTATGTGATGTTTCAGTCATCTTATGTTCATCTGATGTCCCAAAGCCAACATCACCAGAATTCCGATACCAGTGAATAGGTAATTATTATTTTCCCTGGTCACTTGGAAAGTGAAGAGACCAGTTAGTCTAAAATTCTTTTTGTTGAAGTTTATTGCAGCATGTAACGCTTTGTCTCACGAAAAGCATGAAGACAAAAGCCACGCATTTTTTAAATGGAAAATTAAAGAAGCATTTGAAGCACAGGGGTATAATATCCCACACAGGACATACGGGGTATATGCTTGTCATCCCCATGCTCCTTGCGGAGTATGACCTCCCTCACCAGGGGCAGGGTATCTCAATTAACCAATGTATATAAGATTTATCAGTAAGGCACCGACCAGAGAGGATCTTGACTAATAAGGGGATCTGGGGTTGTGGGGAGAAGGCAGGAGAATGGGGATGAGAAAAATATCAGCCATGATTGAATGGCGGAGCAGACTCGATGGGCCGAGTGGCCTAATTCTGCTCCTATGTCTTATGGTCTTATGGATCCCAGTAGAGAACTACCGGGTAGTGTATATATTGTTTTTGTAAATAAAGCTTTGTTCTTGCTTTACTTGGTGTGGACTGCCTGTGTCCTAATTAAAGGGACCTACAATGCTGAACAGGTAGTTGTGGACTGCCCTAGGAAACAGCTGAAATAGACATGATGGCTCGAATGGTTTTACTGTGCTAGATCTATGTATGGTACTGCACATGGAGAATCAAGATTAATTGTCATCTTAAGGTGATGTGGCATTAGAGAAGGGAGAATAATTGGACCAGGGTGTTTTTTTTTATCAGTTGCTTTGATCGTTTATTGGTCAATAACAAAATGCAAGGCAATTTAGTTGCAGTGTAGTGTTGGGTGGAGTATAGGAATTCCTCTGCAGTGCAGACTGAGAAGGTGGGAGAAGTAAAACTAAGGGTTCCAGTTCCAGTGGTGGTGAATATTGTAAGCACAGTAAAACATGCTTGCACAGGCAGTTTGCCTTATAAATGGGGAACAGGAATTTATATAAAATAAAATTAACAAAAACGTGACAAAACAAGACAGGAAATATTCATATAATCAGATTATAGGTAAGTGAAATAGTAGAACTATAGTCAATGTTCGCTGCCAATGTGACACAACAGAATTCTTTTTGCCTAGTATCACACATTCATGATTCTACATGATGCTCATTATGATAGTTTATGAACTAATTTAGATGTCAGTTAACGATAAATAAATATTATATATCATACATGGCACAGGTTTGACAGTTACTCATTTTTAGAAACATCAAATAACATATAGAGACATAATCTACTGCATTTATGTGCTGCAAATGAGTTATCTTTGATCAGGCTAGAATAGGCACTGCAATAGGGTGTTTGCTGGGTCTTTCAACTCAGTCTCCTTATCAGGGTACAAGTCTGTTGATTTGTGGAAGCTAACTGTTTTTCATTCCTGACAAACTCCAGTGGTTTAAATGTAGTGGCCTGCTCTCCTTCCTTAGATAAACATGACAACTAGTGTTTCTAGCGTTGCTAGATGTAGTCCATGCAGATTGCATTATCTTTGTTACAAACCTCACTTCATTAATGCATTCTGCTTCGCTGGGTATCAATCTATAAACCAATATCTGCAAGTATTTTTCTTTCTAAATGAGGGTCATCATTGTAATAACCTGCACAGGACTGATTGTTTTCTCCATGTGGTTCGAGGAACATGAGCTCCCCCACTAACGACCGGGCTGATAACCATGTTCTCTATAATGTCAGCCAGGTAGGAGCCGACAGAGAGAGAGGACCCGGTGAGATTTAACAGGGACCCTTGTAAATAGTGCATTCTTAGAAATAAATGTCTTCTACTCGGCTGACTCCCCATACCTTTATTAAACTGGTGACGAGGATAAACTGGAACTCTGCAACTCTGCCGCCTACACCATCTCTCAGTGACTTTGCTTCTCCTAGGACTAAGGAAGGGCGCTAAATATTTCACTATGCCTTTATTTGGTCGCTAGGATGCTTTTGACCCTATTGTTGAATCCTGGAATCAGTACGCGGAACACCTGCAAATCTTTTTCAGAGCAAACAATATTACCGAAAACTAGCGCCAGACAATAATTTTATTGATGGTCTACAGAGCGCACATGTTCAGTGTAGTTAGGGGCCGGGTTCAGTAGCATTTGACTCGCTCATCGTGCTGATGGGGAATAATTTCAACCTGACTCCATCCATCATCGTGCAAAGGTACAGATTCAATACAGCGGAGAGATGGTAAGGGGAGTCAGTTGCCGAGTACGTTTCCCGCATGTGAAAAATCTCTGAATACTGCGAATATGGCGGTGTGTTGGCCGATATGCTCCATGACCGCTTGGTTTGCTATTAACAATCTCGAAATACAAAACAGTCTTCTCGGTGAAGGTTCCTTAACATTCCAGCAGACTTTGCAAATTTCTCTTTCACAAGAGAGTGCCGCTCGCGGTGTACAGGAACACCAGGGAATGAAGTAAATGCAGTCCAGTGCCGCCCCCTTCGCCGCCCTTCAGTGACTAGAACGGACTGCTGCGATACTATAGGCCTGAGATCTCGGGGCCCTGCAGCGCACGTTCTCTCCAGATTCAGGAGGCGCTGACTCCACCCCCTGCGAGAAGTGTGGACATACGTGATGCCAAAGCCGCCGGCAGCATGATGGACAGCACCTTGACTGCCTGGGACAGGGTAGGCATTGGCCCTACATTCCGAATTTGGCGACAATCCTGGACCCCCTTCATTTTCTCCTGCAGAAAGGCTGGCCCTGGGCTTGGGGCGATAAACAATAGGCTGCTTTCCGGCTAGTGAAGCAGACATTGGTTTCATCAAGAGTACTGACCCATTTCGACGCAACTAGGCCCCTAGATCTGCCGTGCGATGCATCGCCGTACAGCATTGGCGCTGTCCTCTCCCATCGGATGGGTGATGGCCACGACCGTCCGATAGCTTTTGTCTCCAGGCTAATAACAGCTACGGAGCGTAACTATGAGCACAAAGAGAAAGACGATCAGGCGGTCGTGTTTGGAGTGAAACATTTTCATCAGTACATTTACGGCCTTCATTTTTTTCATAACTAGCGATCATAAACCATTGCTTGGACTGTTTCGTGAAGATAAGACAGTACCGCTGATCATGTCAGCCTGGATCCAGAGGTGGGCTCTGCTATTGGCTGCATACCAGTATTCTTTCGAACACTGCCCAGAACGGCTGATAGCAAATTCAGATGCGTTGATACGTCTTCCCTTGCCCATAATTTTGAAGGTTCCGCCCATGGCCGACATAATTTTTGCGGTCCTAAATTTCATGGACACTCTGCACCTGACAGATTTCTGTATCTGTGAACGGACACAATACGGTCCGGTGCTGGCTGAGGTGTGACATTTGGTTTTATCCGGTGGACTACGATGACAGCTTCCAGTGAGTTAAGGCTTTTTCAACCAAGATGTTGGAATTGACCTTTGAAAACAATATCCTCTTGTGGGGCACGCGAGTCATCATTCCTGAAAAAGGGCGAGCATTGGTTCTGAAGGACCTTCACGCGGCACATCTGGGTGTCTCCAAGATGAAAATGCTGGCCAGGACTTACGTCTGGTGGGCAGGCATCAACGCGGAGCTTGAACTGGTAGCCCAGTGCTGCCCTGTTTGTCGACATATCCAAAGCTTCTGTCAGCGTGTGGGATTGGACTGGAAGTACCTGGGCTCACGTTCATGTGGATTTCACTGACCCATTTTTAGGATCCACGTTTCTCATCTTGGTTAATGCGCATTCAAAGTGGCTGGAGGTTCACAAAATGGCATCCATCACCTCCGGCCAACAATTGAACAATTACGCACCTGTTTTCTCGGTTTACCAGAGGTGCTCGTAACCAACAACAGGGCCTCGTTTACCAGTGAGGAGTTCACTGCATTCGAGAAAACAAATGGCATTCGCCATGTTCACACTGTTCCTTATCACCCAGCATCGAATAGAATGGTGGAGCACCGCATACAGACAGTGAAGCGGGGCCTAAAGAAACAATCCACAGGTTCGATGGATACCTGGCTGGCACGTTTTCTGTTTTCATATAGAATGACACCTCATGCTGTGACTGGGGTGGCCCCGGCCAAAATGTTAATGGGTCTCTGACTCCGGACTTGTGTGGGTTTGTTGCTCTTCGACATTGTCAGAAAAGTACGCCGCAAACAAGATTTACAAGGCCGTTGCCCGACCAGACGTCGTCTTCTATGACGCTTTGCATCTGACGAGGCGGTCCAGCCCATAAATTTGGTGAAGAACCTTGCTGGCTTCCAGGGGTTGCTGTTCATCAAACCGGTCCCGTATCATACCAGGTCCATGTTCGAGGTGAGCTCATGAAGCATCACCTCGATCACTTCCATGCCTAGCAGTCCGCCACTCGGGAGCATCCTCGAGGGCACTCCACCCAAGTCCTGTTGGTGTCTCCGGTTCCAAAGCCTGTGCATCTGGTTCCATCATCTTTTTCTTGTGATACCGATATGCCTGATGTCGGATTCCGATATGGATCTCTGGGGTCTCTGACTCAGGCGTCGTCGTTCAGCCATCTTCGGAGGGCTCTCTGCCCAGATGGTCCAGTTGCAAGCATCGCTCTCCGGCTCGCTTTATGCCGGCTGATCCGGTCCCAGCTCCAGGCAACAATGTGCCAAAGCCAAAGCATCTATGTCATCCACCGCCCACCAAGACCGCGCGGGTTTCTTCTGTTCCTTCCTTGTCATCGGTGTATTTAACTTATTCTTCTTCATATACTCCCGTCTTCATTATGCTCATCATTCCCTGTGGGGTCTTCGGACTTTGGGGGGGAGGGGTGTAATAACCTGCATGGGACACACAGGGCGGGATCAATTGTTTTCCCCGTGTTACTCCCTCTTGAGGAGTATGAGCTCTCCTGCTAACTACGGGGCTGATAACCATGTTGTACACAAGGTCAACCAGAGGGAGAGGACTCAGTGGGGTTTAACTGGGCACCTTGTAAGTAGCACGTTCTTATAAATAAACATCTTCTTTTGTTTACTCGAGCGATTCCCTTCGCCTTTATTAATATCATATTTGCTGCATTTGAAAAATCATACACAGCTGAATGCTACCTAGTATTAGCACCGCACATGACTTTTCACCTGATGTCAATTTTAATGCATCTGTGGAGAGAGAAACAAAATGAATGTTTCAGGTAAATGACTTGAATGTTCAGCAACCTCAAAAGGTAATTCTATTTCTTTCTCCACAGATGCTGCAAGACCTGCTGAGTGCTTCCAGCATTTTCTGTTTTGAGTTCTGATGTCCAACATCTGCAGTATTCTACTTTTATAACACTGATACTGCTGTCTGTCTTCACAGTAGAAAACACAAGTATCCCAAAAGCTAAGAGGAGTGATGAAATTAAGGAAATGAATATCAACATAGAAAATGTATTGGAGAAACTTAAGGGACTAGAATCTTACAAATCCTCGGGACCTGTTGGCCCACACCCTAAGGTTCTAAAAGCAATAGCTGCGGAGATAGTGGAAATGCAGGCTATGATTTTCCAAATTTCCTGAGATTCGGCAATGGCCCTCATTAAACTGGAAGTTGTTTTGTTATGCTCTTGACGTAGCATAAGCTGCTTCCTTGATGTGCACTCTGACAAAGGAAGGTTCAGACTTGGAGATAGATTTAACACGTTTATTAAATTATTAACAATTCTCCTACTTGGATTCAACGCTACTGTTAATCCTGCTATAGCTACTCAGACTGACAAACCAGTCTGCTACAATCCATGTGGTGGGAGTGATGTTCAATCAACTCTGTTTCTGTACTCACTGAGAGTCTCCACTGGAAAGAGACTGAGCATGTGTGATGTGTCCTTTTATATGGGTTGGTGTAATGCCCTCCTGTGGTAGTGTCACCTCTGTGTGTCTAGCTAGGTGTAGTGTATGTACATTAACCCTTTGTGTACTTACAGATATATATATCACCACAGAAGTGGCAAATGTTACAACACTTTTTAAGAAAGGAGGGAGAGAGAAAACAGTGAAGTAGAGGCTAGTTAGCTGAACATTATTTGTTGGGAAAATGGCGGTATCTATTATTTAGGAAATCTCAACAATGCACTTAGAAAATGGTAGGGCACGGACTTCCGGTGGCGTGGGCGAGCAGGGCGGCCGCAGCAACAAGAGCTTCCGCCGGTGGCCGCGATTTGCGGCGATTTGGGGGAAATCCCCGAGTCTTCACGCACCCCCCCGACTATCGTCGGCCTTTGGGGCCGTCGCGAGCAGCCAGCAGGGCCGGTTTAAAAACCGCCGAAGAACCCCACGCGGGTGGCGGGTGGCGGGGGCTGAGGCGCTGGGCCCAGCGCGACGTTGAGGTCAGAGCAGCGGAGGAGGAGCTACGAGGAGGCCGAGGCGGCAGGCCTGAGAGGCCAGGGCACTATGTAGGGAGGGTGCTCCACGTCGGATGGTTCCCACCCAGGAGGAAGAAAGAAGGCTGAAGCCTGGTCCCAGGGAGCTCTGGGTGAATGAAGAGGAGAAAGAAAGAAGGTTTAAGGAAGTTTGGTAAAAGTTTTTTTTTTTCTCTCTCCCTTTTTTTTTCAAAAAAAGAATAAGTCAGATTGATGAAGGACAGGAGGGTGAAGGGGGAGAGAGGAGAAAATAAAGAAGATAAAAAACAATAAGCCGCTAAAGGATACGAAGAGCAGCGTCGAAGAAAGGAGGAAACGCGGTTTTGCCGCCGAAGGAGAAGACGAGCAAAAGTGTTGACAGGATGACTTACTTACGGTGGAGAAGATGACCGAAGGGATGGCGGTGGAGCTGGAAAAACAGTTTGCGAGGCACATGGAGGCCTTGAGGAAGGATACGGCAGTCGCGTTGAAATCATTGGTGGAGGAGGCAATCGGCCCAGTGAGGGTGGTGGTGGCATAGGCATCGGCCGAGGTGAGAGAGCAGGGCGAGAAGATGAAGGAGGTGGAGGAGGCCGTGTCACGACACAGCGACCAGGTCACCTTGATGGGAGACGTGCTGCGGAGGGTGGTGGAGGTTAACAGAGGACTCCGAGCAAAGCTTGAAGACTTGGAAACCGCTCAAGGCAGCACAATTTGAGAATTGTGGGCTTGCCCAAAGGGACAGAGGGCCCAAGGCCAACGCAATACTTTGCTAAGAAGTTGGTGGAGCTGATGGGGGAGGGTGAGAGCCCCACCCTGTACCAGCAATACCGAGCTCATCGGCCATTAAGGCTGAAGCCCAAAGTGAACGAGCCGCCAAGGGCAGTAATTATCTGCTTCCATAAGTTTTGCATGAAGGAGAAGATATTAAGCTGGGCGAAGCAGGAGTGTGAGGTGCTGTGGGATGATACTGCGGTTCGGATCTACCAGGACTTGACGGTGGAGTTGGCAAAAAGATGAGCGGCGTTTGGGCGAGTGAAGGCGGCTTTGTACAAGAAGGAGGTGCGATTTGGTATGGTGTACTCGGCGAAGTTGAGAGTAACATATAACGCCAAACACTTTTATTTTGAGACAGCGGAGGCGGTTGAAGCGTCCGTGAGGGCAGAAGGCTTGGGACAGACGTGAAGAGCGGAACTGGAAGCGAGACTGTGGACTGTGTTTGAGCAGCTGGAAAATGTATAAATGTTACAACTTTCTTTTTACTGATTTGTATTGCAATTTACTTCTCTTTGCATTGTTACAGAGTTCAAGTTAATGGTGGGTTGATTGGTGTCCTGTGCTGCAACGGTTAAATGTTATGTTAGTGAATTGTAGGGGTTGGATTGTTTGGTTTGTTTTGGTGTTTCTTTCTCTGGGACTGGGTGGAAGGGGGCGAGATGTCTTGGCGGGGGGAGCCACCCGCGCTAGCTAAGTAAAGTCAGCTAGTGAACGGGGGTGAGGTGAGAGGAGGGCTGCGGACATTGGAGCCTGGATAGCAAACTTCAATGGGCCTACAAGGCGAGCAAGAGGGGGGGAAGGGATGGATGTTGGGGGATGTTTTTGTAGGGGGGGTCTTGGGAGGGGTGGGCACGCATGAGTTGATTGTGGGGAGGGGGACTGGAACTTGGTGCAGGAGCCAAGGTTGGACAGATCACGGCTGCGCTTGCTGGTCCCATCAGGGGGGGGGGGGGGGCGAAGGCACTGGCTGGGCTAATGGTGGAAATGGGAGGGGTGGACCCTTGGAGTTTCCTGCACCCAAGGGAACGGGAGTACTCGTTTTTCTCAGCGGTCCATAAGGTATACTCGCGGATCGACTTTTTTGTGGTGGGAAAGGCTTTCCTGGCTGGAGTCAAGGGGTCGGAATACTCTGCAATTGCAGTGTCAGATCACGCTCCACATTGGGTGGATGTGGTGCTGGAGAAGGGGATAGCGCAGAGACCGGGGTGGAAACTGGATGTGGGGCTTTTGGGAAACCAAGTGTTCTGTGAGAAAATTGAAAAGGTAATTAAGGAATATGTAGGTTTCAATTGTACAGGTGAGGTGTCAAAGGCAGTCATCTGGGAGGCTCTAAAGGCGGTGGTGCGGGGTGAGGTAATTTTGTTTAAGGCCAGGGTGGACAAAGAGGAGAGGTTGGAGCGGCAGAGGGTAATAGATGAGATGTTGGAGGTAGATAAGAGTTATGCAGAAGATGGGGACCCAGCGACGCTGGAAAAGAGGAAGGAACTACAGGCGAGCTTCGACCAACTGTCCACCAGGAAGGCGGTGCGCCAACTGAGACGAGCAAGGGGTGCAGTTTATGAACCTGAACATGTTAGCAGGTCAGCTCCGGAAGGAGGCAGTGGCAAGAGAAATTCTTCAGGTGAGGGATAGGGCAGGGAAGTTGGTGGTGGCTCCAGTGCTGATTAACAAGGTTTTTGAGGAGTTTTATGAGAGGTTGTACAAGACAGAGCCACCGTGTGGACCATAAGATGCAGGAATTTCTAGATGGGTTGGAGTACCCGAGGCTAGGGGAGGGGGACAGGGCTACATTAGCAGGAGCAATAGTGGAGCAGGAGATAAAGGATGCGATCCGGTGGAATATTATAAAAAATTCAAGGATAGGTTGGCACCCCTGATGGTGGGGATGTTTGAAGAGGCGATAGGGAAGGGGGTGTTGCCACAAACCTTGGGGCAGGCATCGATTTCACTGTTGCTAAAAGAAGATAAGGATCCGACGAAATGTGGGTCATATCAGCCCATATCACTTCTAAATGTGGACGCAAAAGTGTTGGCGAAGGTACTGGCGGGTAGGCTGGAGGAGTGCTTCCCGAAGGTGATAGGGGAGGATCAGACGGGGTTTGTGAAAGGGAGGCAGCTGTTTTCGAACATTAGGAGGGTTTTGAATGTCATTATGGCACCGGCAGAGGGGAAGGAAACAGAGGTAGTTGTGGCATTGGACACCGAGAAGGCGTTTGATCGGGTAGAATGGGGGTACCTGATAGCAGTGCTGGAGCGGTTTGAGATTGGACCAAGATTTGTGAACTGGGTAAAGCTATTATATAAGGAGCTGAAGGCGAGTGTCCGCACAAATAATATCAGTTTGAGATACTTTTCTCTCCACCGTGGGACAAGACAAGGATGTCCTATGTCCTCCCTGCTGTTTGCACTTGCGATTGAGCCGTTGGCCATCGCATTGAGAAGTTCGGGGGCATAGAAAGGAATAGTATGGGGGGGGGGGATAGAGCATAGGGTGTCCTTATATGCCGACGACTTGCTGCTGTATGTGTCGGAACCGAGTGCGTCGATTGGAGGAATATTGGAGCTAATGCGGATATTTGGGTCTTTCTCGAGGTACAAGCTGAACCTGGACAAGAGTGAGTATTTTGTGGTGTCTCGGCCGGGGGTGGGGGCAGGGGTGGGGGGGGGGCTGCCATTCCGTAGGGTAGGGACTCACTTTAGGTATGTGGGGGTGCAGGTTGCCCAGGAGTGGGGGAGGCTTCGCAGCTACAACATCACTAGTTTGGTGGGGAGAGAGAAAGCCGATCTGGCAAGGTGGGATGGCCTTCCTCTGTCACTGGCGGGTCGGGTACAGGCGGCTAAAATGAAGGTGTTGCCGCGATTTCTGTTTATTTTTCAATGCCTCCCGATTTTCCTGCCAAAGTCTTTTTTTCAGGGAGATTGAGGGAAGGATTACCTCGTTCACATGGGGAGGGAAGGTGGCCAGTGTGAGAAAGGTGCTGCTACAGAGGGGAAGGCAGGCAGGGGATTTGGGTCTCCCGAACCTGTTGTCCTACTACTGGGCGGCGAATGTGGAGAAGGTGCGGAGCTGGGTCAGAGGGGTTGATTCTCAGTGGGTCAGAATGGAGGAGAGTTTGTGCAGGGGGTCGGGACTGAAATCACTTGCAACAGCGCCGCTCCCGATAGCTCCGGGGAAATACTCAGGGAGTCCGGTAATAATAGCTTCATTGAAAATCTGGAGGCAGTTTCGCCAACACTCCGGTTGGGGGCAGGGTCAAGGGAAATGCCGATTCGGGGGAACCACAGATTTGAGCCAGGGAGGTGGGATGGAAGTTTTCGGAAATAGTAAGAGAGGGGGTTAAGACGCTAAAAGATTTGTTTCTTCGGGGTCGGTTTGCAGGATTTAGGGAGCTGGAAGCAAAGTATGGGCTGGAGCAGGGAGAAGTGTTTAGGTCCATGCAGATTTGGGATTTTGCCAAGAAGGAGATACAGAGCTTCCCAGAGGAACCGGCCTCCACATTGCTGGAGGAGGTGCTGACGACAAGGGGACTGGAGAAGGGGGCAGTGTCAGTGGTGTACGGAGTTATTTTGGAAGAGGATAAAGCACACTGGAAGGGATCAAAGCAAAGTGGGATGAAGAGCTGGGGGAGGTTATAGAGGAGGGGGTCTGGTATGAGGTGCTCCTCCACCTCATGTGCGAGATTGGGGCTGATCTAGCTGAAGGTGGTATATAGAGCACACCTCACGAGGGCGATGATGAGCCAATTTTTTGAAGGAGTAGAGGATGTGTGTGAGCGTTGCTGGGTTGGGCGGGGGGGGGGGAGGGGCGCTAATCACATTCATATGTTTTCATCCTGTCCAAAGCTAGGGGAGTACTGGAAGGAGGTGTTTAGGGTAATTTCCAAGGTGGTGAGTGTGAAACTAGACCCGGGTCCCCGGGAGGCCATATTCGAGGTGTCGGACCAGCCAGGGTTGGAAACGGGTGCGGAGGCAGATATCATAGCCTTCGTCTTGTTGATCGCCCGAAGGCGGATTCTGCTGGGATGAGAGTAGCCTCTCCACCCAGTGCCCAGGCGTGGCGGGGGGACCAGTTGGAATACTTGACCCTTGAGAAGGTTAAGTTCGAACTGAGGGGAAGCTCGGAGGGGTTCTACAAGTCATGGGCACTATTTATTATGCACTTTCAAGAACTACATTACATCGAACATTAGTTGGGGGGGAGATGGGTGGGAGGGTTGGGGGGGAGAGGGGGGCTGTGTATGTTAAGGGTGACTATGGGTAATCCCTGATTCCTTTTTGTCATTGTAAACATGCGGGCTGATGTTTGGGGGTTGGTGGGAGGATGGGAGCGTTGTTACTGTTAGGGGGTTGACATATCTGTTGCTGATTATTGTTTATTGTTGATGGGTGTAAATGCGGGAGAAAATGTGAAAAAGGAGAATAAAATTTTTTTTTTTTTAAAAGGTGTAGGGCACGATCTAGCAGCCCATCGCACTGTGCTTGAATCCAAATGAGCTGGTTAGATCACGGGTGAGGCCGAAATTGGGAACTGCGCCGGGCACTGATTGTCTTCTGATCTAAAAGGCCCCCTCCTGTTGGCGAGATTGGATCCCGCCGCGACATGGCGAGAAACCAATAATCACCAATTAAGGCCAATCTCCATCTCATTAACAGGAAAGGCCCCCTATCGAATGCCCCCCCCCCACCCCCCCACCCCCGTTTCAAAAAATTCTCAATTGGGGGGGGCTGCCCATACTTTGTGCTGTTGCTGGCTTTCCACCAGATGACCATTAATTGGACAAAAGAGGGGTTATAGGGTACTTTCAAAGGTGAGGGTGGGAATCAGCGATCCACCCACTTCAAAGTCAGACTCTTACCCACCACGTGATGGCCTATGACTGCACTGTCAGCGGGTCAATATACAAAGCAAGAAGGTGATGATAACACGCTGTGAGCTGATCTGTGGTGCTCATCAACGTTTATGTTAGATCTTGCCCATAGTATTACTGGAACAAGGCAACATGATTTTACCAAAGGAAATCCTGTTTTTGAGGAAGTAACTAATAGGTAATAATATCACAAGTAGGCTTACATTAACACTGCAATGAAGTTACTCTGAAAAAACCCTAGTCGCCACATTCCAGCGCCTGTTCGGGTACACAGAGGGACAATTCAGATTGTCCAATTCACCCAGCCACACGTCTTTCGGGACTTGTGGGAGGAAACCAGAGCACCTGAAGGAAACACACGCAGGCACAGGGAGAACTTGCAGACACTGCACAGTGACCCAAGCCAGGAATCAAACCTGGTATGGTGAAGCAACAGTACTAACAACTGTATAGGATACCTGGATTTCCAAAAGGCATTTAAGGAGCCACAGAAAATGTTTTTGGCAAGATAAGAGCTCATGGAGCTTGGGGTAATATTTTAGCATGAATAGAGGATTGGTTAACGGATAGAAAGCAGGGAGTGGGCATAAAGGGGGCTTTTTCAATTGGCAGGCAGTGAATAGTGGAGAGCTGCAAGGATCAGTGATAGGCCCTCCGTGATTTATAATCTATTAATGACTGTCATGTGAGAGTACCTTTAAGACATGGATGTTTAAGCAATGTACCTTTAAGAAAAGTGATGTCAGAGAGTGGGTGGAGCTGAGGTCAGGTCAGCCATTTTGCAGTTTTGTTTTGAAGTTTGAAAAGCAGCTTGTGTGTGTCTGCGTTTGCAGTGAGCTGGATCTCTGCCATAAAAGACCATCTCTGGATCATTTGGGTGATTTAAACTTATAATTGTGAAGCCTTTAACCTGATGTGATTTTGTTTAAAGGTGTTAAGTCTCTTGGAAGTTTGAAGGAACATTTTAGGGAGTTATTTACTGTTGCAATATTTTCTGAGTTATCTTTGAAGTAAGGGGTGTTAAGAGATCCAATGTTTATTTAAGATGTTAAGTTGAGTTCATGGAATAAACAGTATTTTGTGTTTAAAAACCCACGTGTCCATAATTGTAATCCCACACCTAGGGAAAAAGCCATGTGCTAGGAAAAGCAACAAATCCATTAAAGGGAGAGGTTGGGTGAACTCCACGATACATTTTGGGGCTCTGATATTGCTTCACCCATAACAATTGGGGGCTCGAGGGGGATAAAAGTCTATCTATTGGATTGGCTTTTATGAACTTAAAGACAGTGAAGGATTGTTGCTTTTCCGGTGTGGTATTTTAGTTTAAGTGGGGAGAGTGTTGTGAACAATAGCTCTTTCAGAAGCTCAGAAGTTTTTTGGGGTGGAGAATGTCACACGTAGTACTTTACGGACAGAAACGAAAAGCAGACTGTTAGATTTGGCAAGAACATTGCAGTTAACATTACCTGACAAAATGTGAAAAGATGAGGTAATTATGGCAGTGGTTAAGCATTTAAAGTTGCCTGAGATAGAGTTTGACTCATTGGAAATGGCAAAAATTCAGTTGCAAATTAAACAAATGGAACAGGAGAAAGAATTACAGCGGCTTGCATACGAGAGTGAGAGAGAGAGGAAAACGAAAGAGAAAGAGAGAGAGAGGAAAAAGAAAGAGAAAGAGAGAGGAAAAAGAAAGAGAGAGTGCAAAAAGAAAAGGAGAGAGAAGAAAGGAGAAAAGAAAAAATAGCCCTAGCAGAACAAAAAAGAAAAGAAAGGGATATACAGATCAGGGAAAAAGATAAAGAGGAGTTTGAACTTCAGAAAATAGCCATGAAACATGACAATCAGTTAAAATTGGCAGATGTAAAGGGACACGTACAGCTGGAGGAGATGGATGAGGATAATGAGACAGAGCGTCATAGTCGAAGACGTGGTGAGGATCTACTTAAATATGTCCAAGCATTGCCAAGGTTTGACGAGAAGGAAGTGGAAGCCTTTTTCATTTCATTTGAGAAGGTAGCTAAACAAATGAAATGGCCACAGGACATGTGGGTGTTACTGATTCAAACAAAGCTGGTAGGTACAGCTAGTGAAGTGTTTGCCTCACTACCGGAGGAGGTATCTGCAACATATGAGGAGTGAACAAATCTATCTTAAGTGCATATGAGCTAGTGCATGAAGCTTACAGACAAAGGTTTAGAAATTTAAGGAAAGAATTTGATCAAACATACATCGAGTTTGAAAGGCTCAGAGTAATTTTGATAGGTGGATAAGGACTTTGAAAATAGACCAAACGTATGAAGCTCTCAGAGAAATTATACTTTTGGAGGAGTTTAAAAATTCAATTCCTGATGTAGTGAGAACTTATGTGGAAGAACAGAGGGTTAAAACTGCGAGATTAGCAGCGGAAATGGCAGATGATTATGAATTAGTTCATAAATCAAAGATTGGTTTCTGACGTCAGTTTCAGCCGGTGAGGGACAGAAACTGGGGACATGAGAAATACTCAAGTGGTAAAGATAAAGGGGATCTGATGGCAGACAATAAAGAGAGTGTATCTCAGATTGAAAAAGAAATCCAGGAGGGTGGAAAAGAAATGAAAAGTTTCAAATGTTTTCACTGTAATAAACTAGGCCATGTAAAGTCACAGTGTTGGTGGTTGAAGAAAAGCACTGGGAAGGATGATGTGGTAAAACAGGATAAGACAGTGGGGTTTGTTAGAGTGGTAAAGGAAAGCCCAAGGGAAGCAAAAGAGGTGCAAATGATTGTTTGATGAGGAATTATGTAGTTTGGGAAGAATGTTGCCAGAAAAGGTGGTGATATGTGGAATCCAGGATGAGAGGAGTGGTGTTCCATTATATAAGGTAAGGTTGGAAAGTCCAGTGAAGAGTGGTGAAGTGGTAGTAGGAGTAATAGATAAACTATCTTGTCCAGGAATACAGTTTATCTTGGGTAATGATATAGCTGGATCGCAGGTGGGAGTGATGCCTACTGTGGGTGATAAGCCAGTGGAAAATCAGTCAACTGAAGTGTTGAAGGATGAATATCCTGGGATTTTTCCGGATTGTGTAGTAACAAGGTCGCAAAGTCACAGATTAAGACAAGAGGAGAAATCAAAGAGTGAAGATGAAGTTGAAGTGCAATTAGCAGAAACGATTTTTGATCAGATGGTTGAAAAAGAACAAGAACAGGTGGAGGATGAGGCGGATATTTTTAGCTCAGGAAAATTGGCGGAGTTACAACAGAAAGATATAGAAATAAAACGGATATATCAGAAAGCATATACTGAAGAGGAATCTGAGAGTATACCAGAGTGTTAATACTGTAAAAATGATGTCTTGATGAGAAAATGGAGACCTGTACATATGCAGGCGGATGAAAAGTGGGCAGAGGTTCATCAAGTAGTATTGCCGGTAGGGTATAGAAAGGAGGTGTTGCGAGTTGCACATGAGGTACCAGTGGGAGGTCATTTGGGAATAAGGAAAACTCAAGCTAAAATCCAGAAACATTTTTATTGGCCTGGACTACATCAAGATGTAATTAAATGTTGTCAATCATGTCACACATGTCAAGTGATAGGGAAACCTCAAGCAGTGATAAAACCAGCGCCCTTAATACCCATTCCAGCATTTGAGGAGCCTTTTACAAGGGTCATAATTGATTGTGTAGGACCACTTCCTAAAACCAAAAGTGGGAATCAATACCTTTTGACTATAATGGATGTGTCTACTAGGTTTCCAGAGGCCATTCCAGTACGTAATATTACAGCTAAAAGGATTGTGGAGGAGTTACTTAAATTCTTTACTAGATATGGACTACCCACAGAAATTCAATCGGATCAAGGATCAAATTTTACTTCAAAGTTATTCAAAGAAGTTATGGATAGCTTAGGAATAAAACAATTTAAATCAACTGTGTACCATCCAGAATCGCAGGGAGCGTTTGGAAGGTGGCATCAGACATTAAAGACAATGTTGAGGGCGTATTGTCAAGATTATCCAGAGGATTGGGATAAAGGAATCCCATTCGTATTGTTTGCAATTAGGGATGCACCTAATGAGTCTACCAAATTTAGTCCTTTTGAACTAATTTTTGGTCATGAGGTAAGAGGATCACTTAAATTGATTAAGGAAAAATTGGTGGGTTAGAAATTGGAAATTACACTATTGGATTACGTGTCAAATTTTAGAGAACGATTAAATAGAGCAGGTGAATTGGTTAGACAACATTTGAAAGTTGCACAAAATGTGATGAAACGGGTAGCGGACAAGAAATCCAAAGTTCGTAGTTTTGCCAGTGGAGATAAAGTTTTAGTGTTGTTACCAGTGGTAGGGGAGCCTTTAAAAGCTAGGTTTTGTGGACCGTATCAGATTGAAAGGAAATTAAGTGAGGTGAATTATGTGGTAAACACACCAGATAGAAGGAAGACTCACCAAGTGTGTCATGTGAATATGCGTAAAAGGTACTTTGAAAGGGAAGGAGAGAAATAGGAGGTTTTAATTATTCTAACTCAAAGTGCCAAACCAAATCCAGATGACTGTGAATTTGACATGCCTCAAATTAAATTGGAAAATGAGGATGTTCTTAAAAATTGGGATGAATTGTTAAGTTACCTTCCAGAGGAAAAATGAACTGACCTGAAAGAGTTATTGATATCACATGGGCAAGTTTGTAGAGAAAAATTGAGAAGTACTAAAATGGCTATACATGATGTAGATGTGGGAAATGCTGTTCCTATCAAACAAAATCCTTATAGACCTAATCCTTTAAAATTGGCACAGGTTAACAGAGAGATTGAGAGTATGCTGAAGAATGGCATAATTGAAGTGGGTTGCAGCCAATGGACCTCATCCATAGTGATGGTACCTAAACCAGACGGTACCCAAAGGTTGTGTGTGGACTATCGAAAGGTGCATGCAGTTACAAGAACGGACTCTTATCCTATCCCACGTTTGAAGGATTGCATTGAGAAAGTGGGACAATCTGCTTTTTATTCCAACTTCTCGACATGGAAAGAGCATTTAAAACATTGTATGGAGTTCTTCGATCGACTTCAGGAGGCGCGTTTGGTGATGAACCTAGCCGAAAGTGAATTTGGAGCAGCCCGAATCACTTTCCTTGCGGAATTTCTGATACCCTCAAGACAAAGGGAAATAATGCGATTTCTTAGCATGAGTGGATTTGATCGAACATTTGTGCAAAGGTTTTGTGGCGTGATTACTCCACTGATGGATTTGCTAAAGAAACGTCAAAAATGTCAAGGGACAGCGGACTTTCAACAGACATTTGACTGCCTGAAAGCTGTGGTAACCAATTTTCCTGTATTGGAGAATTTCAAGGGGCTCTGTGGTCAGATTGAACTAAATTATCTGATTCTGAAGAGAAATGCCGAGGAGTAGAGGAATGGATGGATCGTGCAGAGCCTTTGTTCAAAGAGACTGTCAATCAAGAAGGATTTCGGTTGGAGGAAGAAGAACAAAGAAAAATGGATTATATTATTATACCTGTTTGCATGTGTTGGGTTTTTTTCAAAAACCGAAAAGGTATATTTACTGTGTACATTTCTTAGTGGATGGTGCAAAAGTAAAAAATGAAACCATCTTGAAGTTGGCAGTTTATTTATTTTTCTTGGGGGGAGGTGTCATGTGAGAGTACCTTTAAGACATGGATGTTTAAGCAATGTACCTTTAAGAAAACAGTGATATCAGAGAGTGGTTGGAGCTGAGGTCAGGTCAGCCATTTTGCAGTTTTGTTCTAAGTTTAAAAAGCAGCTTGTGTGTGTCTGTGTTTGCAATGAGCTGGATCTCTGCCATAAAAAACCATCTCTGGATCATTTGGGTGATTTAAACTTATAATAGTGAAGCCTTTAACCTGATGTGATTTTGTTTAAAGGTGTTAAGTCTCTTGGAAGTTTGAAGGAACATTTTAAGGAACTATTTACTGTTGCAATATTTTCTGAGTTATCTTTGAAGTAAGGGGTGTTAAGAGATCCAATGTTTATTTAAGATGTTAAGTTGTGTTCATGGAATAAACAGTGTTTTGTGTTTAAAAACCCACGTGTCCATAATTGTAATCCCACACTTCCAGGACAGCATCCTATTTTTGGTTATATCCTGAAGGTCACTTTAACTCCTTTGACTGTAAGCAGCTTCTAACTTCACAGCTGAAGGCCATTGCTGATGAGAAACTGGCCTTGTTGGTTGTGAGAGCACTTCCCAGCTGCAGGTTGTGTTTGCTGCTGGCTCCTGCTGGTGGCTGCAAATGCCTGGAGGCTGCTGTAGCTGAGAGTTTGTTTGCTGCTTCTTCCCCTTGGGCTTACTTGCTGCTTTCTGGATGAAGAGAAGAAAGAACAAAGGTAGTTGCCTTTCGGAGTGTGGCGAGGGGAGGATTTTGGTGCACCTACTACCGGGCTGAGGATGTAGGAGGACTTGCTCGAGTAGTCTGTGGACGTTTTTAAATGTCTGTTTTGTGTGTGTTGACTGTGTATTCTGTTCTGAATTTGTGAGTCACCTGGTAATGTCCCCTGTCTTCATGCGGCCCGGCTGTCGGACAGGGTGGTGATGGAAGATCAGAATCCGATACTGTAGGAGACAGGGTGGCGACCCACCTCAGCTGCACAGATCGGAGGACAGTCCGGACACTTTCATGGACTACCGGTGATTTTTTATGTTTAGTAGCCATCTGCTGCTCCCGTTATGGGAGCTGTGCAGGTCACTGGTGTTCTTTCTTTTCTGTTTGATCTGCGTTTGGTCTATTTTTGGTGTGGGGGGGGGGGGGGGGGGGGAAGAGGGAATTGTATGATGGATATCATGTAACTCAGGTTTATTTTTTCACCGGTTGCAGCCCTTCCTGCCTCTATGGTGCTGCCAGTGCTAGAGGGGGAGGTGGTTTTCGCTTTCTTCTCTCCCTGTTCCGCTGTGCACGGTGTAACCTTCCGGTGGTTCGCTCACCCAGCAGCTTTCCACTGATGCAGGTCCACTATAGAGGCGGGGGTAGGGGCAGGCGGAGGGGGTGGGAAGAGCTTTTTTTGCACCGTTGGCAGTCTGTTGCTTTTTTTCCCGTCTGGCAGCTGTGTGCTTGTCTACTGTGATCTCCCTCGCTTCGAAGGCCTGGTTGTTTGGCAAATTACCAGAGCTGGGAAGGGGTAGGGTGCTCTCTTTCCTTGCTCTGTTGTGCCCCGTGTTGGCGTGACCTTTTACAGTGCTCTGTACAGCATGGACACGCACTCTAATAGGCATGTATGCACAGTCATTCATACATATACTCTATGCATGCACGCTCTTACCGATATGCACACACTGATGTTCACATCAGGGGAACACCAATAATGGTCCACGGTGTACAGGCGTTGTTGGTCTTTCGAGAAGGTGACAGACAGCATGTGCCGCAGGAGACTGTGTCTCAACAAAGAGCGAATGTGGCAGCTGTGCCATGTCCTCACGGACTTGCCACCCCATGGAGAAGGACAATACACGCACCCAACGTTTGTGAAGGTCACCGCAGCCCTGGGCCTCTCTGCCACCGGTTCATTCCAGAGCTTAAGTGGGTACTTGTGCGACATTTCACAAGTTACAGCCCACAAGTGCACCTATGAGGTCATGGATGCCCTATATGCCCGGGCATCATCAGACTTTATCAACTTTGAACAGGACCAAACCCACCAAGGAGCCCCGGCTGCAGGATTCTCTGTCATCGGCAGGATGCCCCAGGTCCAAGGGGTAATTGATGGCACGCATGTCACCTAGCGTGCATCGAGGCATCAGGGAGTGCCCTTCATTAACAGGAGGGGGTTCCACTTCCTGAATATTCAACTTTTGTGTGACCACCACCTCCAGTTAATGCATGTGTGAGCACGCTTCCCAGGGAGTGTGCATGATAGCTAAATCCAGTGACACTTGGAGATCCCTGGCATCTTCGAGGACCACCCCAGGATGACGGGTTGGCTCTTGGGGGATTTGGGGTACCCGCTGAGGCCCTGGTTGATGAAACCAGTGCAGAGGCCAGAGACCGATGTGGATACCCGATATAACAAGGCCCGTGTTGTCACCATTGAGCAGTGCATCGGACTGTACAAAAATCAATTCCACTGCCTGGACCGCTCTGGTGGTGCCCAGCAGTGCACCCCCCAGAGGGTCTCTCGCTTTGTGGTGGCCTGTTCTGCCCTCCACAGCCTGGCACAGTAGCGGGGTGACATGCTGGAGGTGGAGGAGGAGGAAGAACATGCGGCCTTGTCTGAAGAGGTGGATGAGGCGGACCAGGATGGGATGGAGGACGAGCTTGGGGTGGATCTGTAGGAGAAGCCGGATGATGGCGAACAGGCAGCAGTGAGGATCCGGCCTGCCCGGAAGAACAAAAAGGCCCTCATCCTCACCCGATTCTCATAGGAAGAGGCTTCATCCGTCAGGTCACCCCCTCGTCCCTCCATTCCTCTCCCCCCCCCCCCCCCCCCCCCCCCCCCCCCCCCCCGCGATTCCCCTCTTTCTTCCTACCCCCGCCCCCTCGACTACCCTGTTCCACCTTCCCAGGATCTTGGATAACATCACCCCAGGGTGATGTGCCGATGCCGGCACTGACAGCAGGTCAATATACAAGACAGGAGAGTGATGTTAACTCGCTTTGAGGTAAGCTCTGGAGTTCCTCGGTTTATACCAAAGTCTGACTCCTGTCTTTCTGCTCACAGTGCACTCACATCTATCCTCCTAATGGGGTCTGCATCTGGGACTTTTGACCTTGGACCACTGTGCCCCGGAGGTGGGGGGTTGGGGAGTGGAGGGAAACAGGGGGAGGGTGTTCAGGCAGGCCCACTGTGAAGAGTGACATGACAGAGGCTGCACCTGTATCAGGCGTACCATGTTTTAAAAGTGAATATTTGATATTTCAATTTCCCGAGCTACACATAGTGACCCCCACCAGTGTCCCCCAGTGCTCCATTGTGGGGAGGATTCAAGGTGTCAGCCAGTGATTTGTGGGGGTGGGGTGGGGTTTGGAAATTTGATGGGTGGCAGGCAGATTGATGCCAGGACAAAGGTAGAAACTTACCCTTGCAGCTCGGTGGGGGGTCATTGGTCTTCTTCCGACATTGGACGCTGATCCTCCTGGTCATGCTGACCACACTGACAGCCGCTGCCTCCCAGATGGTATTGGTGATCCTCCTGCTGGTTCTCTGATCCCCTCGGGGAGCAGGATGTCCCGACTTGCATCAACAGTGACCAGAAGCAGACTTCTGGTTGCGGCTATGCGGAGCTAAGCCACACATTTTGGCGGCTCCCGCTAGAACAGACATTTGGGCTCTCCAAAGGAGCCCCAACGGAAATTTTTCGACGTCTTCCCGTGTGGGAAGGTGAGAGCAAGGTCCCCCTTCCATAGTATATGGAGTGAACCAGACGTGGAGCGATCAAAAAAGCGGTTTTGGAGCAGCGAAAGAAGCGAGGGAGAAAAAAACAAGATGGCGGAGGTCGAGTGGCATGGGGGCCGGAACAGCAGGAGTTTCTCAGGCACTGCGTGGAGGAGCTTAAGAAAGAGGTGCTGGCGCCACTGCTGACGGCGATCGAGGGGCTAAAGGAGACCCAGAAGGCCCAAGGGGTAGAGATCCGGGAGGTGCGGGAAAAATCCGCAGAGAACGAGGACGAGATCTTGGGCCTGGCGGTGAAGATGGAGGCGCACGAGGCGCTGCACAAGAGGTGGGCGGAAAGATTCGAGGACCTGGAGAACAGGTCGAGGTCGAAGAATCTTCAGATTCTGGGTCTCCCTAAAGGGGTGGAGGGGGCCGATGCCGGGGCATATGTGAGCACGATGCTCAGTTCGCTGATGGGTGCGGAGGCCTCTCCGAGTCCCCTGGAGCTAGATGGGGCTCATCGGGTCCTGGCGAGGAGACCCAAGGCCAGCGAGCCGCCATGGGCGGTAGTGGTGAGGTTTCATTGTTTCGTGGACAGAGTGTGTGTCTTGAGATGGGCCAAGAAAGAGCGGAGCAGCAGGTGGGAGAAAGCGGTGATCCGAATCTACCAGGACTGGAGCGCGGAGGTGGCAAAGAAGAGAGCTGGTTTTAATCGGGCCAAGGCCGTGCTGCATAGGAAGGGGTGAGATTCGGAATGCTGCAGCCAGCGCGATTGTGGGTCACATTTCAGGATCGACACCACTACTTTGAAACGCCTGAAAAGGCTTGGACCTTTATACAAACTGAAAAGTTGGACTCAAACTGAGGATCTGTGGTTGTGGGGGGGATGTCGGTTGTATACAGGGTTTTAACTATGCGTAGGGAATGTTCCACGAGTTGGGCGATGGATGGGGATGAAGGAAGAGATCTGATGGGGAGACTGTGAGGGAATGTGGGCGCCGGTGCTGTAGGGAGGGGAGGCCCGGGGATGAGGGAATTGGGATAAGGCCGCAACAGGAGCTGCGCCAGAAGGGGCGGGGCTGGCTCAGGAAAGCGCGGGCTTTTTCCCGCGCAAGTGATGGACGGAGTGGGGGGATGGAGGAGCGCACACTGATTGCTGGGGAGGAGGAGGGGGGATTTCCAGATGGGGGGGTCAATGTGACGGCGGGGGAGGCCAGGGGCAGCAGGTGTCAGCTGACTTACGGGAGAGTTATGGGGGGAGCAAAAGAGCTAGATATGGATCTAGCGGGGGGAGGGGGGGGGGGGGGGTGGTGAAATAGGGTTGCTGCTGCATTGGCCGAGGGGGAACTGAAAACAGAAGAGGTGATCGGGGCAGGGGTCCCCCGTCTGGGGGACTGGAGGCGCGGCACGGGACTGGCCTAGAAAAGGAGATGGCTAGTCGGCAGGGGGCGGAAGGGGGGGGGGGGGAAGCCCCCCAATCCGTCTGATAACGTGGAATGTGAGGGTCCTGAATGGGCCGGTTAAGAGGGCCCGAGTGTTCGCGCACTTAAAGGGACTGAAGGCAGACGTGGTCATGCTTCAGGAGACACATTTGAATGTGGCAGACCAGGTCAGGTTAAGAAAGGGATGGGTAGGACAGGTATTCCATTCGGGACTGGATGCGAAGAATAGAGGGGTGGCAATACTGGTGGGGAAGCGGGTGCCATTTGAGGCCAAGAATATAGTAGTGGACAACGGAGGTCGATACGTGATGGTGAGCGGTAGGCTGCAGGGGACGTGGGTGGTATTCGTAAACGTATACCCCCCGAACTGGGACGATGCTGGATTTATGAAGCGTATGTTGGGACGCATTCCGGACCTGGAGGTAGGAAGCTTGATAATGGGGGGGGGATTTCAACACGGTGTTGGACCCAGCATTAGATCGTTCCAGATCGAGGACGGGGAAGAGGCCGACTGCGGCCAAGGTGCTTAGGGGGTTTATGGACCAGATGTGGGGAGTAGATCCGTGGAGATTTGCTAGGCCCCTGGCCAGGGAATTTTCTTTTTTTCCCCACGTACACAAAGCATACTCCCGGATAGATTTTTTTGTTTTGAGCAGGGCGCTGATCCCGAAAGTGGATGGAACGGAGTACTCGGCCATAGCCATCTCAGACTACGCCCCGCACTGGGTGGAGCTGGAGTTGGGAGAGGAGAGGGACCAACGCCCGCTGTGGCACCTGGATGTGGGATTACTGGCAGATGAGGAGGTGTGCGGGAGGGTACGGGGGTGCATTGAAAGGTCTTTGGAGGCCAACGACAATGGGGAGGTGCAAGTGGGGGTAGTATGGGAGGCGCTGAAGGCAGTGGTCAGGGGAGAGTTAATCTCCATCAGGGCTCACAGGGAGAAGAGAGAGGGCAGGGAAAGGGAGAGGTTAGTGGGGGAGATCCTAAGGGTGGACAGGAGATATACAGAGGCCCCTGAAGAGGGACTACTTAGGGAGCGGCGAAGTGTCCAGACGGAATTCGACCTGTTGACCACAGGGAAGGCAGAGGCACAGTGGAGGAAAGCACAGGGGGCGACGTACGAGTATGGGGAGAAGGCAAGCCGGATGCTGGCACATCAGCTCCGTAAGAGGATGGCAGCGAGGGAGATAGGTGGAGTCAAGGATGGCAGGGGAACTACGGTGCGTAGTGTGGTGAAAGTAAATGAGGCATTTAAGGCCTTTTATGAGGAGCTGTACAGATCTCAGCCCCCAGCGGGGGAAGACGGGATGCGACGATTTCTGGATCAACTGAGGTTCCCGAGGGTGGAGGAGCAGGAGGTGGCTGGCTTGGGGGCGCCAATTGGGTTGGAGGAGCTGATTAAAGGACTGGGGAGCATGCATGCGGGGTAGGCCCCGGGGCCGGATGGGTTCCCAGTTGGATTTTACAGGATGTATGCGGACCTGTTAGCCCCGTTGCTGGTGAGGACTTTCAATGAGGCAAGAGAGTGGGGGACCCTGCCCCCAACAATGTCCAGGGCGATGATTTCTCTGATCCCGAAGCGGGACAAGGACCCACTGCAATGCGGGTCATATAGGCCAATTTCGCTCCTTAATGTGGACGCTAAGTTGCTGGCAAAAATGCTGGCTACGAGGATTGAGGACTGTGTCCCGGGGGTGATTCACGGGGACCAGATGGGATTTGTAAAGGGCAGGCAGCTAAACACCAATGTGCGGAGGCTCCTAAACGTGATTATGATGCCATCGGTGGAGGGAGAGGCGGAGATAGTGGCAGCTATGGACGCGGAGAAGGCCTTTGACCGAGTGGAGTGGGAGTATCTCTGGGAAGTGTTGCGAAGGTTTGGGTTTGGGGAGGGGTTTATTAGTTGAGTTAAGCTCCTATATAGAGCCCCGGCGGAGGTTGGAGTATTTTCGGCTGTATCGAGGGACGAGGCAGGGGTGCCCCCTGTCCCCCCTGTTGTTTGAATTAGTAATTGAGCCTTTGGCCATGGCATTAAGGGAGTCCAGGAAGTGGAGGGGCGTGGTCCGAGCGGGAGAGGAGCATCGGGTGTCGCTGTATGCGGACGACCTGTTGCTGTATGTGGCAGATCCAGTGGAGGGGATGGTGGAGGTCATGCAGATCCTAAGGGAGTTTGGGGACTTCTCGGGCTATAAGCTCAATGTAGGGAAAAGTGAGCTCTTCGTGGTGCATCCAGGGGACGAGGGAAGAGGGATAGACGACCTACCATTGAGGAGGGCAGAAAGGAGCTTTCGGTACTTGGGGATCCAGGTAGCTAGGAGTTGGGGGGCCCTGCACAAACTTAATTTGACGCGACTGGTGGAGCAGATGGAGGAGGACTTCAAACGATAGGATGTGTTGCCACTCTCGGTAGTGGGCAGGGTACAGTCGATTAAAATGATGGCCCTCCTGAGGTTTTAATTTGTGTTCCAGTGCCTTCCTATTATGATTACCAAGGCCTTTTTTAAGCGGGTAGGTGGGAGCATCATGGGTTTTGTGCGGGCAAACAAGACCCCGAGGGTAAGGAGGGGGTTTCTGGAGCGTAGTAGGGACAGAGGAGGGCTGGCGTTGCCGAATCTGGGTGGCTACTATTGGGCAGCCAACGTGGCGATGATCCGTAAGTGGGTGATGAAGGGAGAGGGCAGCATGGAAGAGGTTGGAGATGGCGTCCTGCAAAGGAACGAGCCTGAGGGTGCGGGTGACGGCACCGCTGCCGCTCTCGCCGACAAGGTACACCACGAGTCCGGTGGTGGCGGCGATGCTAAAGATCTGGGGGCAGTGGAGACGACACAGGGGGGCGATGGAAGCATCGGTGTGGTCCCCGATCAGAGATAACCATCGGTTTGTCCCAGGAATGATGGACGGGGGGTTTCAGAGCTGGCATCGGGCAGGGATCAGAAGGATGGGGGACCTGTTTATAGATGGGACGTTTGCGAGCCTAGGGGCGCTGGAGGAGAAGTTTGGGATACCCCCGGGAAATGCGTTCAGGTACATGCAGGTGAGGGCGTTTGTGAGGCGGCAGGTGAGGGAATTCCCGTTGCTCCCGGCACAGGGGATTCAGGACTGGGTGATTTCGAGTGTATGGGTCGGAGAGGGCAAGGTTTCGGCGATATATCAGGAGATGAAAGAAGAGGAGGAGGCTTTGGTAGAGGAGCTGAAGGGCAAATGGGAGGAGGAGTTTGGGGAGGAGATTGAAGAGGGTCAGTGGGCTGATGCCCTGAGTAGGGTTAATTCCTTTTCCTCGTGTGCTCGGCTTAGCCTAATACAGTTTAAGGTTATTCACAGAGCGCATATGACAGGGGTGAGGCTGAGTAGGTTCTTTGGGGTGGAGGACAGATGTGGGAGGTGCTCAAGAAGCCCGGCGAATCACGCCCATATGCTCTGGTCGTGCCCGGCACTGGATGGGTTCTGGAGGGGTTTCGCGAGGACTATGTCTAAGGTGGTGAAAGTCCAGGTCAAGCCAAGTTGGGGGCTGGCACTATTTGGGGTGGCGGACGAGCCGGGAGTGCAGGAGATGAAAGAGGCCGGTATTCTGGCCTTTGCTTCCCTGGTAGCCCGGCGGAGGATCTTGCTTATGTGGAAAGACGCGAAGCCCCCCAGCGTGGAAGCCTGGATAAATGACATGGCAGGGTTCATCAAGCTGGAGAGGATAAAGTTTGCCTTGAGAGGGTCTGCGCAGGGGTTCTTCAGACGGTGGCAACCGTTCCTAGACTATCTCGCGGAGCGTTAGAAGGAGGTCGGTCAGCAGCAGCAGCAACCCAAGGAGGGGGGGAGGGGAGGTGAGGGGAGGGGGTGTCTCTTTTGGGGGGGGGGGGTGTATATGGGTGGGCGGGGAAGAGGGTTTTCCTAGGGGCACTTGAAAAAGGAAAAACATAAACATATGGGAGAGTCAATATTTGCGGGAGGAACACATTGTACAAGTTCTGATTATGTTGGATTGATATGTTTATGTTTTGTTCTGTCCCTTCTCTTTTTCTTTTCTGTTACGGGGTGGGGGGGGGGGGGGGGTTTAATTGGTTGAAAATTTTTGTTGGTGAAACTTTGAATCAACATTTTTTTTTTGTAAGTGTCCAGAAGCCTGTCCAGGTTTGCATCCCTAACAAGGAGCAGATCTGTGTGCTGCCAGGTTTCTGTGTTGCCTGGGAGTGAGTGGTAGAGGGAGCATTTAAAAGCAGTTTCCTTCTTAGCGGCGAGGCGCTGAGCCGCAAGTCTGGCGAGACAGCCAGTAATGGCGAGGACCTCGTGAGGGCTCATATTTGGCAAATTGCTGTTAAATACGGGTCACTCGGCAGCACCACCCACAGCTGGCAGACCTTTCTTTAAATAAATTTAGAGCAGTCAATTCTTTTTTTTTCTTTTTTTTTCCAATTAAGGGGAAATTTAGCGTAGCCAATCTACCTACCCTGCACATCTTTGGGTTGTGGGGATGAGATCCACACAGAATGTGCAAACAGTGACCCGGGGCTGGGATTGAACGCCGTGAGGCAGCAGTGCTGCAGTGCTAACCACTGAGACACCGTGCTGCCCCCTGAGAGGGGGGGTGGGGCTTTGAAAGGGGAACATGTTGATTGTACATCAGAACCGTCTTACCTACTGTATAGTGTACAGATGTAAAATTCAATTAAAATATTTTTTTTAAAGAAATATTTCCATTAAATTGCACCAATGATTTCAACTATAATTTCAGCTTTCGACTGGATTTACCTTTCCATTTTTCGATCAAAGGGAGGGAAGACATGAGGGGGTAGTGTGTTTATCCCCAAGGAGAATTTGCCACACCAGATCCCAATTCTGATGTATAAACCAATGTGTTCATAGTTTAACATCTCTACAAGACCTGCCTTCACTCCCTCCCATTGTGAATTGTCGGCTGTCATGGAAATGTGTTTCCTCCTGGGTCCAGACTTTCAGACAAGTTTCAGGAGACAAACAGCTCCGCAGTGGTTATCAATGTGACAACTGCCTTGAATTTCTACAAAATCAACTTGGTTCCAAGGGACAGTGGCAAATCCATTAAATTTCACAAGCAGGCTTAAACAGCAAACAGGCTTAAACAGGTGACAAATGCTTTGTTCGCTGGTGCTGACTGCCTTCATTACTTCCTTCATGAAAAGCAGCCAACAGCATGAAAGACCACACACATTGTCAGTTTTTCCAAAGTTTAAGACAGTTTTGATGGTGGCCAAATGGGCTCAGGAAAATATTCCTTTTCTTCCAGCAATACCTCCTCTTAACCTGTGGTCCATGACCCACCAAAGCTTATTAATTACATTAACATCTGTTTCTATGCTGACATTTGCAGCCAACAACAAGATGTATACAGGTGCTATCTTCTTCAACACCACTTGTAATGCTGGCATATAGCTGAAGGTTATAAAAAACTAAAGAGGTATTGATGGTTGCAATAGCTATTCCTAATTCTTCTTACCGAGCCAGATACTGTATGCAACATTTATAAAGTGATTGTGAAGAGAAACAAGTCATAAACATCAGGTGATCCCAGTCCTGATCTCAGGAAGACCTGCGGCTATGCCTTTCCATTCTGCATCCAAACTCTTTTCTATAAGATATAAAAACAGATGCCCATCTTGATCCCTTGTTGTTTTTTGTTTCCTTGGTCTGTCCCAGTGCAAATCCAAGCCCCCACTCCCACCCCCCACCCCACAGGGCCATCTATCATTTGCTCTTCAGTTTTGCTTTCACTGAGCACTGACTTTTGTTCTCCTATTAACACATTCTGCTATCTTATCTTTATGTCACTATCTGCACCTTCATTAATCCTTAATTCTGCCATTATGACTCCCTTCGTCTTGTGTCCCTGGCATCTTTGCCAATCTCTCCTTAGCTTCGACCTATCCCTGACCTTCTTTTCTGCCCACCTCCTCCGCCCCGCTCTCCAACTACGTGACCCATTACATTTCTATTGCTCTTCAGTTCCTAAGAAGAGTCGTACGGACTCGCAACATTAACTCTGTTTCTCTCTCCACAGTTGCTGCCAGATCTTTTGAGTTTCTCCAGCATTTTCTGTTTTTCAGCTCTCCAGCATCCCCAGTATTTTGCTTCTCTTTTATATAATGATGCACTGTGGGAGGTTTTTTAAATTTAAGGTAGTCTTAATCGTAAGGAAAGATGTTCAAAGATATTATAAAATATATGAATTATCATTTGGATATAGATTGGGAATTATTAAAAAATAGCAGCATGACTTTAGAGGTTCTAATGTCCTAACACCATCGAGTTCTTGAGAAATTAACGGAATTATGGGTCATGGTCGTCCAGGAGACGCTGTACCTCCTCATTTCCAGAGAACCTGTAATGAAGCACCACAGTGATGGCTATTAGATATGATTTTTTCAGTGGAATTAATGATCTGACATTTTGATGCATAGGAAATTGATTAAAATCTTCAAGGCAGAGGATTGGCATGAACGTGAGTAGATTTAGATCCACCAAGTCATAAGTGGAGCCCTATAGGTTCCGCTTTCGGGACTGCTGCCCTTGTCCTCTAGGATGGTAGAGGTCACAGGTTTGGAAGGTGCTGCAAAGGAGCCTTGGTGAGTTGCTGCAATGCATATTGTAGGTGGTACACACTGCTGCCACTGTGCATTGGACGTTGAAAATGGTGCCAACCAAGTAGGCTGCTTTGTCATGGATGGTGTCAAGCTTGTTCAGTTTTTTGGAGTTGTACTCATCCTGATTTGTACCGTGTAGATGCTGGACAGGCTTTGGGGAGTCGGGAGGTGAATTACTCTCTGCAGAATTCCCAGCCTCGATCTGCTATTAAGCCGCAGTATTTATATGGCTCGTCCAGTTCCGTTTCAGGTCAATGATAACCCCCAGGATGTTGACAGTGCACGATTCAGTGACGATATTGCCACAGAATGGGGAGATGGTTAGATCCTCTCTTGTTGGAGATGATCATTGCCTGGTACTTGTGTGGTGCATATGTTCCTGGTTCTGTTAGGATTTGACAAAGAATCATCCAGACTTGAAACGTTAGCTCCCTTTTCTCTCCACAGATGCTCTCAGACCTGCTGAGATTGCCCAGTATTTTCAGATTCCCGGCATGGCAGCTGCAGACTGTGTCCATGTGAGGGGTGTGGTGTTGGGTGCTCTGAGGTACAGACGAACCAACACGGTTGCGATTGGTACAACGCAGTTTTATTCCAACTAGTTATTTACACATCTGACTTGGTACTCAGCACGTGGTGACTGTGTGAGTGTCTTGTTAATGAGCTCCTGGCCTTGTCCTGTCTCCAGATGGACTGACCAGGAGGTGTCGTGTTTCTTGTCTTATACTGTGTCTGCTCTTGTCTGTGATTGGCTGTCATGTTATGTGTACTAATTGGTCCGTTGGTCTGTCTATCATGATGTGTGTGTTGTGATGTGTGTTTGAATATCATGACATCCTCCCTTTTTTACAAGATTATGTGCCTACGTGGTTATAAATATAAATGTGTCCTGAGTGCAGCTAAAGGTGTGTGTGCGTGATATTTACAGCATGTACATGTGGCGTAACTATATACAAGGGGCGATGTCAGGTGTGACATGCTAACGAGGTTGTACCATAACAAAAGAAGAACGTTGAAATTTGGACCGATCAAACGAGGCCTTGAACGATAAAACAGTGACATATTACAATACAGTAGTTGATAAAATTTGACGTGTGAACAGTCTCATAAGTCCAGTCTAGTAGGTGGGCGACGAATTCGGGTTGACCGCCTCAAGGGTGGGTCGAGAACCATCGGCTGAGGTGCGAGTCTAGCCACGGGCGGCGACAGAAGGGGCATGGTATATGGCAGCTCCACGAAGTCGCAATCAGGAACCAGTGGAGGACACGGCGTCTGTGTATGGTTCCATTGCGAGCGTGGAAGTAGGCGCAGGGCTCGGCGATTGCGCCTACGCACGGATCCATCCGGCATGCGTACCAGGAACGGGCGGGGAGCCACGCGTCGGAGAACTTTGGCAGGTGCTGACCAGCCACCGTCTGGTAGGTGAATGCGGACGTTGTCTCCAGAGGCCAGGGAGGGAAGATCAGTTGCCCTTGTGTCGTACGATCTCTTCTGGCGATCGCGCTGCAGTTGCATCCTATGCAGTACCGGAGCATGGTCTATTGTTGGTGCCAGGATGGAAGGCACAGTGGTTCTGAGGGCGCGACCCATCAGCAGCTGTGCTGGCGAGAGACCCGTGGCTAGTGGGGCCGAGCGATAGGCCAGCAGGGCGAGGTAGAAGTCCGATCTGGCAGCAGCAGCCTTGCAGAGGAGCCGCTTGGCAATGTGAATGCCCTTCTCCGCCTTTCCATTGGACTGGGGATGCAGAGGGCTGGACGTCACGTGTGTGAAGCCATACGAGGCCGCAAAGGACGACCATTCATGGCTGGCAAAACAGGGCCCATTGTCCGACATGACAGTCATCGGAATGCCGTGGCGAGCAAAGGCGTCTTTGCAGGCCCTGATGACAGCAGACGAAGTCAGATCGTGCAGGCGTATGACTTCTGGGTAATTGGAGAAGTAGTCCACTATGATAACATAGTCCATGCCAAGCGCGTGAAATAGGTCAACACCCACGTTCGCCCAGGGGGATGTCACCAGACATGGGGCAGAAGCATCTCAGGAGGTTGCACCGGCTGAAACCTTTGGCAGGTTGTACAGTTGATCACCATGTTGGCAAGATCGTCACTGATGCCCGGCCAGTATACCGCCTCTCGGGCCCTCCGTCTGCACTTCTCGACCCCCAAGTGGCCTTCGTGTATTTGATCGAGAACCAGCTGGCGCATACTGTACGGAATGACAACCCGGTCCAGCTTCAGAAGGATTCCATCCATGATGGCTAGGTCGTCTCGTACATTATAGAACTGCGGGCACTGCCCTTTGAGCCATCCTCCCGTCATGTGGCGCATCACTCGCTGTAAAAGGGGGTCGGCCGCTGTCTCTCGGCGGATGCGGGCCAGACTGGAGTCGTCAGCCGGCAGATTTGCCGCTGTCAAGGCCACCTGTGCCTCGACCTGACATACGAACCCTTCCGCATCTGGCGGCGTGCTCACTGCTCTGGATAGGGCATCCGCCACGATGAGGTCCTTCACTGGAGTGTAGACCAGTTGGAAGTCGTACCTCCTGAGTTTAAGTAGGATGCACTGGAGGCGAGGGGTCATGTCGTTCAGGTCCTTGTTTATTATGCTGACCAGGGGGCGGTGGTCAGTTTCGACCGTGAACCGTGGAAGACCATAGACATAATCGTGGAACTTGTCTAAGCCGGTTAGCAAGCCCAGGCATTCTTTTTCGATTTGCGCGTAGCGCTGCTCTGTGGGGGTCATGGCCCGCGATGCATAGGCAACCGGGGCCCATGACGACGTGTCATCCCTCTGCAGGAGCACTGCTCCAATGCCGGATTGGCTGGCATCAGTTGAGATTTTGGTGGGTCGAGATGTGTCGAAGAACTCCAACACTGGTGCCATGGTGAGTATGCGTTTGAGCTCCTCCCATTCCAGCTGGTGTGTGTGTTGCCACTGGAACTCTGTAGATTTTTTGACGAGGTGGCGCAGAGTCGTTGTGTGGGAGGCAAGGTTGGGAATGAATTTCCCTAGGAAGTTGACCATGCCAAGGAAGCGTAGGACAGCCTTCTTGTTGGCCGGCTGCGGCATGGCTGTGATGGCGCTCACCTTGTCTGCATCCGGACGGACCCCTGACCGGGAGATATGGTCGCCCAGGAACTTCAACTCGGTCTGGCCAAAGGCGCACTTGGCTCGGTTGAGGCGCAGGCCGTTTTCCCGTATGCGGGCAAAAACGCGTTGGAGACGATGAAAGTGCTCCTGCGGTGTGGTGGACCAGATGATGACATCGTCCACATATACGCGCACCCCTTCGATGCCTTCCATCATCTGCTCCATGATTCTGTGGAAGACCCCAGATGCCGAGATGATGCCAAATGGCATCCGGTTGTAGCAGAATTTGCCGAAAGTGGTGTTGAAGGTACATAGCTTTCGGCTGGACGGGTCCAGTTGGATCTGCCAAAATCCTTTAGAAGCATCCAGTTTCGTGAATATCGTCGCTTGGGCCATTTCACTGGTGATCTCCTCCCGTTTGGGTATGCGATAATGTTCCCGCATAATGTTATTATTGAGGTCTTTGGGGTCTATACAGATGCGGAGCTCGCCAGAGGGCTTCTTGACACACACCATGGAGCTGACCCATGGCGTGGGCTCCGTGATCCTGGATAGGACCCCTTGGTCCTGGAGATCCTGCAGCTGCAGCTTGAGGCGGTCTTTAAGTGGCGCAGGAACCCTGCGAGGGGCATGAACGACCGGGATGGCGTCCGGTTTGAGGCGAATTCGGTAGGTGTATGGCAGTGTTCCCATGCCTTCGAATGCCTCCTGGTTGTGGGCGAGGAGCGATTGGAGCTGTGCGTTGAACTCTGCATCCGGGAAGTCAAACGTGCCGTCTGGAGAGAGAGATAGAATTCTTTGCACAAGATGGAGAGCCTTACATGCCTGTGCGCTCAGCAGGGAGTCCTTCGATGAGCCAACTATCTCGAACGAGAGTGTGGCCGTGTGTGTTTTGTGTGTCAGCTGGAACTGGCAGGATCCCATGGCCGGGATAACGTTCCCATTGTAGTCGACCATCTTGCACCCGGATGGCTGGATAGGTGGTCTGACCTTCATGGCATAGAATGCTTACTATGCTATGAGGTTGGCGGAGGCGCCAGTGTCCAGGCGGAAAGTGATCGGCGATCGGTTGACCGTCAGGGTGGTACTCCATTCATCGGCCGGATTGATGGTGTTGACCCGGTTCACATCAATGACCGCAACCCGGAAGGCATCTTGGTCATCTGTGTCGTCGGTTTGGATGTCGTGATGTGGAGGCTGGATGGTCCGCACGTGTCTGCGAGGTTGTCGGAGATGTGGCAGATCCACAGGTTGAGCCGCTCGACAGTAGGCTGCGTAGTGGCCCATCTTGCCACAGCGTAGGCATTGTCGGGTTTTTGCAGGACATTGCCCTTTTAAATGTGCAGCTCCACAGTTGCCGCACGTCATGACGTCATGGCGTTCGTTACGCCACTGCGCATGCGCAGTTTGGTCTTGCATCGGCCGCGCCTGCGCAGCACGTCCCTCAGTGTTGCCGTAGGTTTTGGCGCGCACAAACGCGGGAGGCCTCAAAAAGCGCGCGAAACGGCTGCCCTCGTTTGGGCCACGGGCCGGGAGAAACTCGATTGCCTGGATGCGTTCGGCCTCGTGGGCGGCCTGGCATGCCGATTCCATCGCTTGGAACCCCCTCCGTGCCGATTCGGTCGCCTGAAGTTGGGCATTGCGGCTGGTCGCATTTTCATGCAGGACACAGGCTTCAACTGCAGATGCTAAGGTCAGGCCTTTAATTTTTAGAAGCTGCGGGCGTAGGCCACTGGAGGCAACGCCAAAAATGATCTGGTCCCGGATCATGGACTCTGAGGTGGTGCCATAACCACAGGACTGCGCGAGTATGCGGAGGTGCGTCAGGAAGGACTGAAAGAGCTCATCCTTACCTTGTAGGCGCTGCTGAAAGATATACCTCTCAAAGCTTTCATTGACCTCAACGTTGAAGTGCTGGTCGAGCTTGAGGAGGACCGTGTCATATTTAGATTTGTTCTCACCTTCCGCGAACACCAAGGGGTTGTATACATCGAGGCGTGCTGACCTGCGGTAGTGAGGAGCATGGCAATCTTTGTTTCATCCGAGGCGTCCTGTTTTTCGTTGGCTCGCATGAACAGTTCGAATCGCTGCTTGAAGAGCTTCCAATTGGTGCCCAGGTTCCCAGCGACTTGCAATGGCTGCGGTTTGTTGTGGGTGTCCATGGCTCAGGATGGCAGATTTGCCGGTAAGTATCGATTCACTCACTGGTACCATGTGGTGTTGGGTGCTCTGAGGTACAGACGAACCAACATGGTTGCGATTGGTACAACGCAGTTTTATTCCAACTAGTTATTTACACATCTGACTTGGTACTCAGCACGTGGTGGATGTGTGAGTGTCTTGTTAATGAGCTCCTGGCCTTGTCCTGTCTCCAGATGGACTGACCAGGAGGTGTCGTGTTTCTTGTCTTATACTGTGTCTGCTCTTGTCTGTGATTGGCTGTCGTGTTATGTGTGCTAATTGGTCTGTTGGTCTGTCTATCATGATGTGTGTATTGTGATGTGTGTTTGAATATCATGACAAGGGGAATGACTGCCTCCTATGCAGATGATCTAGTCCTTATTAAACCAACCAAGAGGATCTCAATAGCACCTTATCCCAGGAATTAAATGTGGTAAAGTATTATTTTGACTACTGGCATGGCATCTCTGCCCAAACCCAACTAAAACCACAGTCACTGTTTTTCACCTCAACAACTGTCTGGCTAACAGAGTACTCCAGGTCACGTTTTGCAGTAAACCAGTAAAGAGCAAGCCATATCCCAAGTACATTGGAGTCACACTGGACCAAAGCCTCAAGTACCATGAACACTTGAAAAGGGTCACAGAGAGGACCAAGACCAGATTAAATGCCAGGAAACTACAGGAATCACAGGGATCCAATGCACACAACCTCTGTACTGGTAACCTTGCTCATGTATACTCTGCAGCCCAATACTGCACCCGTGTGGGCAGAGAGTAGCATGCAAAATGCTTGGACACTGTCCTTAATATATCAACCTGGATAATCAGTACTACATGTAGTATAAGGGTATCTGGAATAACAAGGGTCAATATGGGACTGGGGACAGTGCCGCCACAGTGTGATGTAAAGAGACACATGACCTGAGATATGAGAGAGTTGTAGACTGGACAGATAACTGTGTAAAAGCAAGCATGAGTTAACTCTTAGCCCATATATGTATATAAATAATGTAAACAATTGATGTTCAACCATAAAATCCTCAGAACTTCTTTGTGAGAGACCGATTGAATATACAACATACACAGAACAATGAAATCAACAGTTGTGCAATGTTTTCCAGTCCTTCTAATGTCCCACCTCCTGACATGTTGGAAGGCAAAAATTCTAGAAAGAGTTTGATTACATTGAAGCCACCCTAGAACTGCCAATCCATGAAGATTGGATGACGCATCGACTGTATTGTAGCCAAATTTGCTGATGATGTACAGATAGGTAGGACAGCAAGTTGTGAGGAGGCTACAAAGAGTCTACACAGGCCTATAGGTAGATTAAGCGAGTGGGAACAAAATTGACAGATGGAGTACAACTTTGGCAGGAAGAATAGAAAAACAGCATATTATTAAAATGGAGAGAGAATACAGAATGGTGCAGTAGATGGACCTGGGTGTCCTTGTACATTAATCACAAAAAGTTAAGACTGCAGATACAGCAAATGCTGAGGAAGCCAAATAGAGTGATAGTCTTTATTGAAATGACTTATGGTTTTATGGAAATGGGAAGGTAATTAGAAGTAGGGAAGCCTTGCCACAATTGTACAGGGCATTGTGTTTTTTAATTTATTCCATGGGAAGGGGGGGGGGGGTGCTCTGGGCTTCACTGGCTAGGCCAAAATTTATTCCCATCTCTAATTGCCCTTGAGAAGGTGATGGTGAGTTGCCTTCTTGAAAAGTTGCAATCATGTGGTGTAGGTACACTCACAGTACAGTGGAAGGGAGCTCCAGGAAGCCGATCCAGCAATAATGAACCAACGGTAATATAGCTCCAAGTTAGGATGGTGTGTTGCTTGGAGTGGATCATGGTGTTCCTATGCACCGGCTGCCCTCATCCTTCTAGGTGGTAGAGGTTTGGAAGTTGCTGTCGAAGGAGCCTTTGGTGAATTTCTGCATGCATCTTGCAGATGGTACACACTGCTGTCACTGCACATTAGTGTTGGAGAAAGTGAATGTTTAAGGTAGTGGATGTGGTGTCAATCAAGCAAGCTACTTTGTTCTGAATAGCGTTGAGCTTGGGGTGATGTTTGATCGGCACTCATTCAGGAAAGTGGAGAGTATTCCATCACCCTCCTGACTTGTGCCTTGCAGGTGCCTGACAGGCTTTGGGGATTCAGGAGGTGAGTTACTCTCCACAAAATTTGCAGTTTCTGACCTGCTGTTTGTAGCCACAGTATTTATATGGCTGGGCCAATTCAGTTTCTGGTCAATGGTAACCCCCAGGATTTTAATAGTGTACATTTTTGGGCTTTGACTTAAAGGTTGCATTGGAAGCCATTCAGAAAAGGTATACAAGGCTGATTCCTTGGATAAAAGGGTAGTCTTATGAGAACAGATTTGGCCTATACTCATTGGAATTTGGAAAAATGAGAGGTGATCTTATTAAAACATACAACATTCTCCGGGGGCTTGACAGAGTAGATGCTGGGAGAATGTTTCCTATCATGGGACAATCTAAAACTAGGGCCAAAATTTAAAAATGAAGGGCAGGATACTCCGTTGGCCAACGCCAAAATCAGGAAAGGCAATTGGGCGGAGAATAGATACTGACTCCACAATCACAGCAGGCAGCGATTTGACGCCAAATTGCAATTCTCCATCACCTTGACAGTGGCATCAATGCATTCCGGAACGCACGTACAGTAAACACCATTTGCATGCCATTAGCGGGGCCGACCAGGTATTCTCCAGGGTCTCCGCGATGTTCCGCCTCCGATGGACCAAGTTCCTGACGGCGGGGTTCACTTGTGTCTTTGATCACTACAAGTCGAAAATAAACTTAATTGTACTTACCTTTTCAGGATTCCCGCTTTAACTACAATATTGGCGATGAGGACACAGCAAAACTACAGGTGGCACTACTGGACATCCAGACCATGGTTGCATCTCACAGAGGAGCAAGGTTAGCACTGGTTCAGAAATGCTGCTCTTCAGGAGATTCAACGCTTTTGGGGCGAGTATAGAAGACTGGGCACAGTATGCTGTGCATAGGCACTATTTTATCAGGGTTACTGGGAGGATTGGCAGCGGATTTTCAGGAGGGGCACTGGGGGACCATCTGAGATCCTGGGAAAGTACCAGGATAGCCTAGGTAAGATCAAAGGTGGCCAAAATTCACGTAGACCATGAGGCCCAATCGAGGTACTTTTAGGGCGTTGCTGACAAAGGTGGAGGATGAGCTCACCCAGTTGGAAAGCCTAGGAATCATTTGGCCGGCACAATTTGTGGAGTGTGAAGTGGTTGTAGTCCAGAAGGTTTGTGACCATTAATACCCAGAGGGGCCTCTACGAATACACAAGGTTGCCATTCAGGTGTCATTGGCTTGTACTACTCTTCAGAGAGTCATGAGAGCATCCTCCAAGGGCTTCTGTGGGTGGTAGTTTACTTGGATGATGCCCTGTTGAGCAGAGCACCTGGGCAACTTAGAGGAAGTCCTCTGCCGGTTTTCTGTGGCCTTAAGAGAAGAAAATGCAGTTTCACGCAAAAGAGATCACGTACTTAGGGTACCGTGTCATCCGGGACGGCTTGCACCTGATGCAGAAGAATCCCCTATGCCTGATAACGCGACCGAATTACAGTTGTTCTTAGGACTTGTGAATTAATTATGGGAAATTCATTCCTAACTTGGCGAACATCCTCACACCACTGCATGTGCTGTTGCAAAACGGTTGGATGTACAGAGCATCGCAAGGAGAAGCATTTATCAAGATGAAGCAGTGACTGTAGTCATCAGGCTTGTTGACCCATTACGACCTCTCAAGGCCTCTTTTGGTCACTTGCTATGCCTCCCCATATGGAATTGGGGCGATGTTATCCCACCATATGGATGACGGAACGGAGATGGACTTTGGCCGATGTGGAACTGTATTACGCTCAGATTGTGAAAGAAGGGCTGGCTATTGTTCTTGTGGTGAAGAACTTCCACAAATACATTTATGGGCATTGTTTCAGATACCAAGGGACTGGGACTGTGGTGCAACGAATATAACCGGTATCTTACAAAGTAAAAACATGGGAGTGGATGGTGTGAATGGATATGGACTACCTCTGGAGCAGGGACCGAACATCAGAGCCGACCCCTCTGTATGAGCCGCTTTTTGGACCCACCTGCTCAGCACAAGGGAGCCTGGGGGTAACACTCTCTTGGGCCCTGACACTGAGATGCACAAGGTGAAGGACTCAGGGTCCAACATGGAGGCTCAGCCATCCATGGTTTCAGACAACAGCCTTGCCAGGGAATGGTCGCCGATGGCGACCCCCTCCCCCCCCCGCCAAGTTGATCAGCGCGAAAACCACATTCCCAAACATGCTACACACCTCCCGACTCAGCATGGGCAAAGTGGAGAAGGCAGCCTCCTTTATCCCTATGGCAGAAGGGCTTGTGGACTTTGAAGGGGTGGGGGTGCTATTACCCCCACAAGAATGACCCGATCGATTTCCCACGCGGCTCGTGGAATATGAGATCTCCATTGAGGGGCAAAGACCCAACAGCAGAGCTGGTTAAATCCCCTAGATAAAAGCCAGTCCAGAAGGGAGGCGGCATCTTCCTGGCTGGGACTAAGGTGCTCTTGCCTGCTGCATTTCCTCACTGCGAGTAAGAAATAAACTCAATTTTACTTACCTTTTCAGGAATCCTCTTTGACGACAATAACACAATAAGACAGGAGTTCAGTAGAGTGGTAGGTATAAAAAGGCCACGTCCAATTCTATGGCACTGAACTTAAATGATTCAATGAAGTTGAATGCTCATTTGACAATCCTATCATTAGAAATACAACAATGATGGTTATAATGATCAGGAGAACAGAAAAGCTATGGTATTTTCAATAACTATGTATCCTGGAAAGCTATTAGGCATTGAGTATATTTTTCAGGTAAATAGTTTTAAGGCCATAGTCAGCCCTGCAGAAAGTATCAAGAAGATTTGTTAAAGTTTAAAAACTGAAGAAAAATATGATAGTTATTTATTCAAAATGTCCAATCAATGACAAAGAGTTACATTTTGTTTTGGTACTCCAATTGTTTTTCAATTGCAATTCCAACAACCAACCAGAAAGCACAAATTTGAATACCGTTATCCATTACCTCCAATAGATCAGTATTATTGTGTGTAAAGTCAACAATAAACTTGCCTGTTTAAAGGCACACCTGTGCCATGGAGCAAAGTGTATTTGTGTTGAAAAGTAACATTGCCAGCTGATGTTAGGGGCGATTCTCCGATATGGAGCCCAAGTGTTCGCGCCGTTGTGAACGGCGTCGCAGGACCTGGTATGACCGATTCTGGCCCCCACAGGGGGCCAGCATGGCGCTTGAGCGGTTCACGCCGCTCCAGCCTCCTTTCACGGCACCAAATGGGGGCCGCGCCAACCTGCGCATGCGCGGGAGACTTCTTTAGCGCACCGGCCCCGACTCAACATGGAGTCGGTGTTCAGGGGCTGGCGCGCCAGAAAGTAGGCCGGGGGGGGGGCAGACCCCATCGGAGGCCCCCCCAGGTGAAGGTGCCCCCTCCCCCACCCCCACAGGCCCCCCCCTGACTGTTCCCGCAGAGTTGCCGCTGGCAGCGATCAGGGGTGAAAGGCGCTGGCGGGACTCTGTCGTATCCGCGTGCCCGCTCGGCCCATACGGGCCGGAGAATCGGCGAGCCCGCCGATTACAGCGGCCCGCAGCCGGCGCCGCGCCAAATGCGGCGGCACAAATGGCGCCGATTCTCCGCACCTCGGAGAATCGCACACCGGCGTCGGGGCGCGATTGCGGCGATTCTCCGGCCCGGCGCGGGGTTCAGAGAAACGCCCCCGTTATGTTCGCAACTCGCGTGCAAGCATGGTTGCTTTCAGGGGCGGAAATTGCGTGATTCTCTTAGGTTCAGCAGTTGGAATCATGGACAAGTGGGACAATTGTGAACCAAATTATCAGTTAGAACAAAATGGAATGAGCAAAGAAAAACATATTGCTGATGGTCTTGACTCCTTTTGACATCCCATAATTCAGTAACAATTGAGAATGTGGACAATGGGAGCACACAAAATTGAGGCGGGACCAGATAGATTGTAAGCAGTGTACATATTCCAGTACCTTTGAATTTGTCCTGTTGTTCACATAGATCCTCCTGCTGATTTTGGTTTTCCTAAATTGTGGGAGAATAAAAAGTACTCGTAAAATGTGATAAACAAATTGTTTTTCATAATTTGCAACTAAAATAAAAACACAATCTGAATATTTATTATCATGTTTCAGGTCATTTCCATTGTCTCCGGTACGGCAAAAAATAAATGTGGAGCATTTATTATCCAGCCTATTTTTGTTTAAATTAATTCAATACATATTAAGAGTAAATCAAATAAAGAAAAAGTTTACAGAGCCCATGAAATATAAAATGCTAACTTTTTATTGAAATCTAAAGGATTCTATGTTTAATTCTTAACTGTTTGAAGTATTATTCATTTTTTATAGCATTTCTTCATGATCCAGCATATTTCATCTGCTAACTTTAAATATCAATGCAATGCTCACAGTGTATTTGTATTGGCTACTTCTTATCGCAAAACATGAAGATGTCTTTCTGTTATAATACATAGCAGCTGCTCCATCCAGTGGTGACACAGTGAACTGAATTTGGCATCCGTAATAGAGAACACATTCAAAAGTAGTAAGCCCTGAAATTTATGGAGGGGGTTGGTGGCTTTCTTGGGGCAAAGTTAAATCCGAGATTGAGCAGAACAACCCTTAGACGCACTCCTGAATCTGTCCAAAATAGAGAGTTGTGGCATTCACAAATTTTGGGTGAATTTACCATACCATCTTTAGTCCAGCTGAATTATGTTTCATTGGTGGAGGATGCATTTGAGGCAACTGTTCTAGCTGACCATCTTAAAATGTCAAGACGCTTCTAAATCTCAGCTTCTTGCTTTATTAACTGCAATGAATTGTTCTATGATCCGCTGCTAAAGGATAAGTAGCTTTTCGTTACTTTCTTTTTTTTAAACAAACATTTTATTTTGGCATTTATCGTTTTATAACAACAAAAGATACAAGTACAAATGTAAACATAATTCAGTGCGTAACACACCCCTCCATCTCCTACTGTTCCCGCCGAAGCTAGACAAAAATAGCCTAATTCCCCCTACCCCCCTTAACCGCCTCTCCCCCTTATTGAATCTGCTAACAGTTTAGTTTTCTCCAAAGAAGTCGATAAACGGCTGCCACATCCGAACGAACCCTAACATTGTTCGTCTTAAGGCAAACTTAATTTTCTCAAGCCAGAAAAACCCAGCCATGTCGCTAACCCATACCCCTGATTTTGGGGGCTTCGAGTCCCTCCAGGCTAGTAATATCCATCTCCGGACTACCAAGGAGGCAAAGGCAAAAATGTCAGCCTCTCTTGCCTCCTGGACACCCGGATCTTCCGACACTCCAAAAATCACCACCCCTGGACTCGGCACCACCCTCATTTTTAGCACCGTGGATATGACATCCGCAAATTCCTGCCAGAATCCCCTGAGCTTCAGACATGCCCAAAACATGAGGACATAATTTACGGGCCCTCAGGCACACCTCACACACCTGTCCTCCACCCCAAAAACCCTGCCCACCTGGGCCACCGTCATGTATGCCCGGTGAACCATCTTGAGCCTGGCACATGATGAGGTCATGTTAATTCTGCTCAGGGCATCCTCCCACAGACCCGCCTCCATCTCCTTTCCCAGCTCATCTTCCCATTTACGCTTCAGCTCACCTATCTGGGTTTCCTCCCACTCCACAAGTTCTTTATAGATTTCCAATACCATCCCCTCCTCAACCCCCGTTCTAGAAACTACCTTGTCCTGTATCCCCTGTGGTGGTAGAAGCGGAACGGTCGAAACCTGCCTTCGCACAAAATCCCTCCCCTGTAGATATCGAAATCCATTCCCTCCCGGCAATTCAAACTCCACTTCCAGATCCTCCAAACAGGGAAAGCTCCTATCAATAAACAGGTCCCCTAGCCTCTCAATCCCTGCTCTCTGCCACCCCCAAAACCCCCATCCATTCTCCCTGGGGAAAACTGGTGATTACCACAAATTGGAGCCCACACCAACGCTCTCTCCATTCCCATATGCTTCCACCACTGCCCCCAAACTCTAAGAGCCGCCACTACCACTGGGCTTGTGGAGTACCGGGCCGGCGAGAATTGCAGAGGAGTCTGTCGTGTTAAGCACACTGAGATAACACGGGCTGCAACTGGATGCAGCTATGACTGAAACAGACTCCAGACCTTGACGTTAGTTCAATTTGATTTATTGAACCTGTCACACAGTTAGCACAGTTCTCTGTGAGTTCGACTCTCTGCTAACCTAAGTGTGATCTCTCTGTCTGACTGAACCAAACTAGCTCTTAGCCACGTGCTGTATGCGTTACGTGATATATACACCGGACTCACTCTGTAGATGTACCTACTGGAAAGAGGCGGAGTGTTCGTGCCTCGTGCCTTTTATAGTGGGAAACCACACCCAAGTGTTCTGCCTACTGATTGGTTATGTCCTGTTCTGTGTTCATTAGTTGCCTGTCTGTATCATGACAGAGCCGTTACCAATGCCCCCAAACTGTGCCCTTACATGAGGCCGCCTCCACCTGCTCCCACACCGACCCCTCCCCCACTGCCCATTTCCTAATCATGGTCAAATTTGCTGCCCAGTAGTAGTTCCCAAAGTTCGGCAGTGCCAGACCCTGCCCTCCCCCCCTCCCCCCCCCCACCCTCGGTTCCACTCCAACAGTGCTTTCTTTACTTGCGGGGTTTTACGCGCCCACACAAACCCAGTTATCACCTTATTCACCACTTAAAGAAGGCTTTTGATATAAAAATTGGGAGGCACTGGAAAACAAACAAAAATCTCAGGAGGACTGTCATTTTTATGGTATGTGCCCTCCCCACCAGTGACAATGGGAGCCGAATAAACTCACCTTCCCCCAACAGCTTCCCGAACATACGCGCCACATGTGCCCCTGCCTCCGATCCCTCGCTGCCCTCCGGGAGGCCAACTATCCTCAGTTTCTGCCTGCGCGACCTATTCTCCAGGTCCTCCACTTTCTCTTGCAGCTTTTCCTGGTGGTCCCTCATCAGCTCCATTCCAGCCACCATCGCGGTTAGCTGGTCCACGTGCTCATCCATCGCCTCTTCCACCTTCTGGATTGTCTGGCCCTGGGTTTCCAATCTTTGCTCCACCCGGTCAATCCCCATCTTAATCGGGTCCAGGTACTCTTATCTTTGCTTAGCAAAGCTCTCCTGAACGAATTCCACCAGCTGCTCCGTTGACCATTGGGCTGGCAATCCCAGTCCCTGAGCTGCCGCCATGTTTTCCTGTGCTGCAGACTCCACTCCCTTCTTTGCCCAATAATCTCTCCTTTTCAGACCACTTTTGGTCCATGAATCCATAAACTGGTGGGGGATTCTTCTCCTCTACCTCACCAGTCTCCTATTTTACCGATCAAATCCCGCATAATTCGGGGAAAATGGTCCCAAAGGTCCACCACGAGCGGGGGCTACCAAATTATCTAAGCCATCCAATGTTTATCGGTAATGTAAGATGTTATGAATAGGTTAAATATTCAGAATAGAGATTAAAGTCTGTGGTTAAGTTCAACCATATAAACAGTTCATTTATACAAGAGCTCACCTCACAACATATTTATTGGCCTTAAAACACATCAATACATGAAGCTGGCAATGGAATTATCCAAATATCGAAGTGCGGATGAAAGGTTGGGCGGGGGGGGGTGTTGGTCACGGTCGTCAGGTTAATTAAACCTGTGACGTTCTTCAATCATTCTCCCTGTTTTTACACTGGTGTTTTTAAAAATAAAGACTAAAATGTAATAACGCTTTGAGACATCCAGTAGTTGTGAACAATGGCAATACAGACAAAGTCCTGTTGAGTTATAGTCACCGTTGCACACTGGAAATGTCCTCAAACACGTGAACTTTACTGGATAACCTGCTTTGTGACACTGGTTGATGGACAGCAGGACTTGCAGGGAAAATTGCCACACCAGCCCAAACCCCCACTGACACACACAACAAAAAGAGCTGAAGCCTCAAAAAAGAAACATCAAGACCACCCCATTTCCTGCTGGATTCCCTCTGAATGAATAGCACCGCAATGGAACGGCATCACATTGCCTATTTCTCCAGCCTCCCCATCCTCCCAGTCATTGTTCAGTTCAACTCGGATCCCCAATCGGTTATTTTGTAAAAATGCAGGCCTTTTCCTGCCGCCATGCTACCTACAAAAGAAACGTTAATGTGCAGTAACCCCCAATTCTCTCATTTTATAACCTACATTGAAAACTAATCACCCACCAATGCAAACTGATGCCTCTGAAAACTAAATCCGTGTCACCGTTCCTCTCCCTGGAACTGTGTTGCATTCATTGTGCTCCCACTGCACCAGGGCGGCGGGGGGGGGGGGCACTCACTCATCATTTTGGGGGCGCCTGCTGTCCTTTGGAGGTCCCGTGCCACTGCACAGCGTGTTTTATTGTCAATCCGCCCATACCACCAGACTTTGCCATTGTGGCCTGTGTGGTACATGAGAAGCATGCTAGGCTCTGCATTTCCCTTGCATAAGCCAGAAGCAACTAGCAAATTCATGATAAGACACAGCCATACCAGCTGATATTATGTTCAATGTCCAAATTTGGACCACACAGGATGATTGAATGAATTTACATGTCACTCAGCAAATGTTCAGCTGCAAGATGGACCCACGCCAGTGTTGTTTAAAGGGCCAGTTATAAGTCAGATGCTTTTATCTCATGCCTAGGCTGAGTTTGTGGAAGCAATGTGTTTTGAGTTAGTTCTTGAGAGTTGGAGGTTTCAGTCAGAGAGTACAGAGGGAAAGTTGAACCAGGTATTGGAAAGGCGTGACAGTACCTCTTCGTCTGCAACATAACCAGGGAATAGAGCTGAGAATGCAGAGAGGAAAATTCCTCCAAGGGAGAAGGAGGAAAAGGGCTTCACACACAATGCTCTACTTACCAAGGGTTTTTCAAGAGATCTTCTGGAACCTACACCTCACATAAACCTGAGGCAAATAAGGCTAAACAAAGAATAAAGAACAAAGAAATGTACAGCACAGGAACAGGCCCTTCGGCCCTCCAAGCCAGCGCCGACCATGCTGCCCGTCTAAACTAAAATCTTCTACACTTCCGTGGTCCGTATCCCTCTATTCCCATCTGATTCATGCATTTGTCAAGATGCCCCTGAACCGTCACAATCGTCCCTACTTCCACCACTCCTCCGGCAGCAAGTTCACGGCACCCACTATCCTCTGTGTAAAAAACTTGCCTTGTACATCTCCTCTAAACCTTGCCCCTCACAGCTTAATCCTACGCCCCCTAGTAATTGACCCCTTTACCCTGGGAAAAAGTCTCTGACTATCCACTCTGACTATGCCCCTCATAATTTTGTAAACCTCTATCAGGTCGCCCCTCAACCTCTGTCGTTCCAGTGAAAACAAACCAAGTTTATTCAACCTCTCCTCATAGCTAATGCCCTCCATACCAGGCAACATCCTGGTAAGTCTCTTCTGCACCCTTCCTAAAGCCTCCACATCCTTCTGGTAGTGTGGCAACAAGAAGGTGGTCACTGAACTGTACCAGCTTTATCAACTCAACGTAGAGCCTCGCACAGGCTAGGAACAGCTCATCTGAAGCTGTCAAGGTCACTGTCAGCCACAATCTTGACAACTGCGAATCCTTCCAGGCAGTCGTGGGTGACAGTGGCACTATTTCCCTCTATGTAATCCACTGCAGCATCTGGGAAGTTAAGAAGGCCATCTGCTCCAGACGAGGGCAGGTCATCATCAGTTCACTGAGAAGGGACAAGCAATCTGAAAGTGCAAATGGGTTTTCAAGCACAGTGGGAATTCTTATTGTGCAGGGCACCATTGACTGCACCCACATGGCTGCATGGACACACCTTGTCAATGGGGAGAGATTTAGGAAGCACAAGAGCTTCCATTCCATAAATGTGCAGTTGGTATACAATCCTCGTGTTGTCACATTTGGTCTGAACTTACAGTATTAATTCACTAGGGCCAAAAATGATCTCAGCTCAGAGAGATATTTTGAGAATGTGGCACATTTAATATTGAAGATTACTCTTGATAGGACGCAAAACATGTCTGTCTACCCTGTGATCCAAATACTCTACAGAGTTTTGAAACATTTCACACATGTGTGCCCATGCCAAATGGCAGCCTATGGGTAGAATTGTCCTCTCAGAAGTCTAAGCTCTGTGGTGGGTGGGGAAGTCAGAATGTTCCACGCGGGGTGGCAGGATGATTGAACACGCTGATCTTGCATCTGGTAACTGTGCAAATTCATGGCCAGAAATTCCCAAGTTCACAGCCCGGTACTCGTCGCCAATTCTCTATCATCACTAGACTTGGCAAATGGACCCTGACAAAAGCCTCAACATGGGGACTTTGGTATGTTATCATTGTCCACATCCCGTGACAGGTTTCAGTAATGTGCCAAACCATCTTGGCTGGAAGCACCTTGCCACTGCATCCTTCTTCCACCTTCACAGCTGGTGAGAAGCACAGTCTTCTTTTGCCTTCTACCATTGAGGACGTTATTGACCACACCTTGTCTGGCACCTCCCCCTGACTGTCATTGGTGGCCCTACCAGGAGAAAGGAGCTCCTGATGGTATTGCTTAAGGGATAGTAGGCATGCACAAGCCTCTTCACCATGTCAAGGATAGATCCACAGAGAGGATGTACTGCCTCCATGAAAGCTTATTTGTTGGAGGTCTTGTTGCTGAAGGTATACTAAAGGGTGCTCACATTTGGAGTTGAGGGTCACCCTGCAATGGAACCAGAGATATTAGCTGCTTTGTTGTGTGGCCTCAAATGAGGAAGAAATACTGACAGCAGAGAAAGCAAAGGTAGTGACTCCCAACCTTTGCACATTTTTTATCAATTATGTCACAAACGTGAGCTGTGAATTCTCTCAACTTCTGGGAGATAAGGGCCGGGATTCTCTGACCCGGTGCTGGGTTGGAGAATCGCTGGGGGGACGCGAGAATCACGCCCCGACGCTGGCTTCCCGATTCTCACCCGCCGAGTCTCGGGAGCCTGCGGGATTCTTGCCGCGCTGGTCGGGGGCTGTTGACAGCGCCCACCCCCCGGCGATTCTCCGGGCCCCGACAGGCCAAGTGGCTGCCGAGTTTGGCCGAGTCCCGCCAGCGTGGGTTACTCAGGTCCCACACGGTGGGACCTGGAAGGTGTGTCTGCGGGGCCGTCCTGGAGGGGGGGGGCGGGGGGATCCAACCGGGGGGGGGGGGGGGGCATGGTGGCCTGGCCTGCAATTGAGGCCTACTGGTTGGCGGGTGGGCTGGTTCCGTGGGGGCATATGTTCCTCCGCGCCGGGCCCCTGTAGGGCTCCGCCATATTGCCCAGGGGCCGGCGCAAAGAGAACCCCCGCGCATGCGCAGAATCACACTGGCCGTGCCACGCCGGCTGGAGCTACGGGGACCACTCCGGCACCGACCTAGCCCCCTAGGAAGGGGAGCATTCCTCATTATCGGGGACCATTGACGCCGGAGTGCTTGGCGCCGCTTTTCACACTGGCGTGCGGACATAGCCCCATTATTGGGGAATCCCACCCATAATTTCAAACAATGTGCACATTAATTATCTTTTTAGACAATCGTTGCATCTAAATTGCATCGTATACATTTATTTGATGGTGGGGTGACATTAAGGCACAGAAAATTAAGATACTGAGGCAATCAAGCCAAGATATCTCTCTGTCTTTTAAGGGGCTTTTTCTATTGGGTCTGCAGCCATGAATGCAGAAGGAAGCTTGGACGATGTAATCGCCTGAGTGTTATTTCTCCTTTAAATTATGCAAACTCCATGGATTGCTGCGCAATGAACGCATTAGGCTTGCTGCCTGGTTAACAGTCACTGACATGTGGGATGATGTTTTTGTGGTCAAATATCACTTCAGCATTAATTCAATGCAAATCTCTCTCTTCAAAGGACTATGGTATTAATATGAAGAGCGCTGATGGCCATGCGGATAGCATTTGTGGCTTTGCATTCAAGGGAATCTTACCACACTGTGAAAGTGCTGCGCCAGGACGCACTGATGCTTCCGATTCTACAGGAAAAATGATGATGGCACCCATTAAAACATAATAGCTTTCTCTTTTCCAGTACAGATGTGCACTGCAGGGAGGCCCACGTGGTAGCAGCCTCGTGTGGTTGTTTGGAAGCTTGCAGTAGCACGGAAGCTTCATGATGTGGTAATCTTCCTTTGAGCAGGAAGTCATTCTTGAGCCAGATGTTGCATGCAGATTGCTGCCACAACACCATGGCAACTTGTCTAATGACGTGGTGATAGCAAAGGCAGAAATCCTCTGATATGTTCTCAAGTGGAGGTTCTTGGGCAGCGACAGGTATGACTAAAAGACCATAAACCTGTCATTGTGCCTGTACTTGTTGGCCTCTCCTGGGTCCTCTAAATTACACAGCACCATTGGAATACCTCAGTCTTTTTGGGATATAAAATCAAAGTGGCCAGAAGCCAAGAGTAATGCAATACTGCTCGGGGAAATTAGAATAACACAAAAATAAAGGACAGCTCAACAAAACCAACTAATGATTGGAATTAAATGCAGCAAAGGGTAAAGGACAAAGGGAGCAGCAATAAAAATGTTTCTAAACTATTCTGAAATTTACTTTCGGCCTTTAAGCCACCTGTTCTCTTGAGGCTTAGCTTTAAGACTCCTGAAATTCCACAGGGTACAGCCTCTCTAGTACTGAACAATTGACTCTCTGAAATGTATACGAGAATTCCAATTGTAAAAAATAAAAATTATGGTCTACATTTTTACCTAAATTTGTCTACTGGAAAAATCAGGCACACAAAAATGTAGGCACTCTATTTTCAAACCTGCACCAACATTAAGCTAGGCCCTGCAACATTTATCTAGTCTGTAGCTACAACACCTAAATATGATCAATTAAATAGAATCTAGGGCCTAGTTTTCCTCGAGCATTTTTTGTTAACGTGTGGGCATCGCTGGCTGGGCCAATATTTACTGAAGCAAGGAGTCAGGAGGGCTAGAAGAGGTCACGCAAAGTCTTTGGCAAATAGGGTTAAGGAAAGTTCCAAGGCTTTTTACACATACATAAAAAGCAAGAGGGTAGCCAGAGAAAGGGTTGGCCCACTGAAGGATAGGCAAGGGAATCTATGTGTGGAGCCAGAGGAAATGGGCGAGGTACTAAATTAATACTTTGCATCAGTATTCACCAAAGAGAAGAAATTGGTGGATGTTGAGTCTGGGTCACATTGAGATCCAAAAAGACGCGGTGTTGGGCACCTTGAAAAATATTAAGGTAGATAAGCCCCAGGGCCAGACGGGATCTACCCCAGAATACTGAAGGAGGCTAGAGAGGAAATTGCTGAGGCCTTGACAGAAACCGTTGGATCCTCACTGTCTTCAGGTGATGTCCCAGAGGACTGGAGAATAGCCAATGTTGTTCCTTTGTTTAAGAAGGGTAGCACAGATAATCCAGGAAACTACAGGCCAGTGAGCCTTACGTCAGTGGTAGGGAAATTACTGGAGAGAATCTTTCGAGCCAGGATCTACTCCCATTTGCAAGCAAGTTGACATATTAGTGAGAGGCAGCATGGTTTTGTGAAGGGGAGGTCGTGTCTCACAAACTTGATAGAGTTTTTCAAAGCGGTCACAAAGATGATTGATGCAGGTAGGGCAGTGAATGATGTCTATATGGACTTCAGTAAGGCCTTTGACAAGGTCCCTCATGGTAGACTAGTACAAAAGGTGAAGTCACATGGGATCAGGGGTGAGCTGGCAAGATGGATACAGAACTGGCTAGGTCATAGAAGGCAGAGAGTAGCAATGGAAGGGTGCTTTTCTAATTGGAGGGCTGTGACTAGTGGTGTTCCGCAGGGATCAGTGCTGGAACCTTTGCTGTTCGTAGTATATATAAATGATTTGGAGGAAAATGTAACTGGTCTGATTAGGAAGTTTGCAGACGACACAAAGGTTGGTGGAATTGCGGATAGCGATGAGGACTGTCAGAGGATACAGCAGGATTTAGATTGTTTGGAGACTTGGGCGGAGAGATGGCAGGTGGAGTTTAATCCAGACAAATGTGAGGTAATGCATTTTGGAAGGTCTAATGCAGGTAGGGAATATACTGTGAATGGTAGAACCCTCAAGAGTATTGAAAGTCAGACAGATCTAGGTGTACAGGTCCACAGGTCACTGAAAGGGGCAACGCAGGTGGAGAATATAGTCAAGAAGGCATACGGCATGCTTGCCTTCATTGGCCGGGGCATTGAGTATAAGAATTGGTAAGTCATGTTGCAGCTGTATAGAATCTTAGTTAGGCCACACTTGGAGTATAGTGTTCAATTCTGGTCGCCACACTACCAGAAGGATGTGGAGGCTTTAGAGAGGGTGCAGAAGAGATTTACCAGGATTGTTGCCTGGTATGGAGGGCATTAGCTATGAGGAGCGGTTGAATAAACTTGGTTTGTTCTCACTGGAATGACGGAGGTTGAGGGGCGACCTGATAGAGGTTTACAAAATTATGAGGGGCATAGACAGAGTGGATAGTCAGAGGCGTGTCCCCAGGGTAGAGGGGTCAATTACTCGAGGCATAGGTTTAAGGTGCGAGGGGCAAGGTTTAGAGGAGATGAATGAGGCAAGTCTTTTACACAGAGGGTACCGGGAGCCTGGAACCCGCTGCCGGAGGAGGTGGTGGAAGCAGGGACGATAGTGACATTTAAGGGGCATCTTGACAAATACATGAATAGGATGGGAATAGAGGGATACGGACCCAGGAAATGTAGAAGATTCTAGTTTATACGGGCAGCATGGTCGGCACTGGCTTGGAGGGCCGAAGGGCCTGTTCCTGTGCTGTACTTTTCTTTGTTCTCTTTTGTTCTATCCCTAATTGCCCTTGGCCTGAGTGGCTTGCTAAGTCATTTCAGGGGGCATTTGAGAGTCAACTACATTGCTATGAGTCTGGAGTAGATGTAGGCCAGACAGAAAAAGGGCGACAGATTTCCTTCCCTAAAGGAAATTAGTGAACCAGATGGGTTTTTACAACAATTGACAGTGGTTTCATGGTTATAGTTAGACTTTTAAGTTCAAGTTTCACTATCTGCCATGGTGGTTTTTGAACCTGAGTCGCCTGATCCCCTGGGCCTCTGGATTGCTAATCTAGTGACAGTACCACTATGGCACTGCCTCCCCCACATAATCCAACATGCTGCCTTTGGGTAAGCTCACTCTTCAGGAGAAGCTGTAGCACCTTAAAAGCCAGCTTAAAGGACCAATGCATTAATCACTGGCTACTGACATTGTGCACAAAGCTGCACTGCATCTGCATGTGTTCCTATTTGCCTGCATTTACAAGACAATAAGCAATTGGAGCAGAAGCAGGCCACAAAGGACCTCAAGCCTGCTCTGCTATTGAATAAGGTCATGGCAAATCCTCAACCTCACTTTTTTGCGCAATCCCCAAATCACTCGCCTTCCTTTGAACCCAAAAGTCTATCTATCTCAGCCTTGAATATACTCAATGACTGAGTATTCACTATCCTCTGGGACAGAGAATTTGAAAGATCCACAATCCTCCAAGACAAAGGATTTCTCCTCATCTCGGTCTGATATGCCCAACCCCTTATCTTGAGACTATGCCCCCAGGGGAAAAAAGCCTCTCATCACCTACCCTATCCATGCTCTCAGAATCTTATTTCTCAGATCATCTCTCATTTAGCAAATCTGCATATTAAAGCAAGACAGCTTCCCGAGTTACCTGAGGCGTGGGATCAATCTCCTTCACCTCAGGGACCTCGGGCGAGTGCCGTTCGGTACTGGTCTCGAGAAATAGGGACCAGACGGGGGTTGAGGGGATCTCCCAGGGGATTGGAAGCCCCCAGGTGCAATTGCTCCGGGAAGGGTAGTACCCTGGCAGTGCTGATGGCATCTAGGCACTCTGGCAGTGCCACCTGGGTGCCAGGTTGGCAACGCCAAGGTGGCATTTTGTGTGCTGGCGATCATCTGGCAGTGCCCTGTGTGGGTGTTGGGGGGCTGTGAGACCCTCTGTCATGCGAGTGTCCCTTTAGGAAAAGTTTTGTCTTATCACATGGCTTGTAGCACGGCTTCAGTGATGTCATTTGTGGGTGGAGCTAGGTTGTGGCTGTCAGGTGTTTTGGAGTTTTGATTTCAGTTTCAGATTGTTGGTTTGGACTGCAGAAGAAAGAAGCAGTGTTAATGATGCGACCATCAATTCACACGAGACAGAGAATAGAAGTGAACAGTGGCTTTAATCAACTAGAACAGTGCCTGCCTGCGACTGCTCTGCAATGAGAGCCGCCTGCAGGGCAGCTGCTCTTTATACCTCCCCTCAAGGGGACGGAGCCGGGGCGGAGCCCACAAGGGCACCAACATGATACAATCAGTGTAGTACAGTACAATGGTCCATAGATGGAGCCCACATGGGTGAATGGTTACTATAATACATTCACCACATTCACCCCCTGTTAAAAAATGTAAGTCTGGCGGGGGTGAAGGGCTCACAGGTTCAGTCTGTCCGGCGCCCTGATCGTGCGCTGCGATTGCCCGAGCTCTGGTTTCGCAGTGAGCATGGGTGGTGAACTCATCGATGCAGGCACAGGTGTGGACTCCGGGAGCATGCCTTCAGGAGCTTCATTCCTGTAGGTCGGTGAAGGGGGGGAGGGGGTATAGGAGGGGGTGTGGAGGCCATGTAGGGGCAGGGGCGCTGTTCGGTGTAGGTTGGGGGGGGGGGGTAGGTTGGGGTGATGGTAGGGAATCCTGTGGGTGCCAGGTCCCGGAGGGAGACCGTATCCTGTCGGCCGTCGGGGTGCTCTACGTAAGTGTACTGGGGGTTGGTGTGAAGGAGCTGGAACCTCTCGACCAGGGGGTCGGACTTATGGCTCCTTACATGTTTGCAGAGTAGGACGGGCTCCGGTGTTGTCAGCCAGGACGAAAGCGAGACCCCGGAGGTGGATTTCCTGGGAAAAACAATCACGTGGTCATGAGGGGTCTCGTTCGTGGCTGTGCAAAGGAGTGACCTAATGGAGTGGAGCGCGTCAGAGAGGACCTCCTGCCAGTGGGAAACTGGGAGATTCCTAGACCGTAGGGCCAGGAGGATGGCCTTCCATACCGTCCCGTTCTCCCTCTCCACCTGTTCGTTTCCCCAGGGGTTGTAACTGGTGGACCTGCTCGAGGCGATGCCCTTACCGAGCAGGTACTGACGCAGTTCGTCGCTCATAAACGAGGAACCCCGGTCACTGTGGACGTAAGTGGGGAAACCGAACAAGGTGAAGATACTATGTAGGGCCTTAATGACGGTGACCACGGTCCTGTCGGGGTAAGGGATTGCAAAGGGGAAGCGGGAGAACTCGTCAACGACGTTGAGGACATACGTGTTGTGGTTGGCAGAGGGGAGGGACCCTTTGAAGTTGATACTGAGGCGCTCAAAGGGCCGGGATGCCTTCACCAGGTGGGCCTTATCCGGTCGATAGAAGTGCGGCTTACACTCCGCGCAGATTTGGCAGTCCCTGGTCATGGCCCTGACCGCCTCGGTGGAGTAGGGCAGGTTGCGGGCCTTGATGTAGTGGAGAAGCCGGGTGACCCCTGGGTGGCAGAGGTCATCATGGATGGCCCAGAGTCGGTTATCTTGCGCGCTGGCGCACGTGCCACGGACAGGGCATCTGGGAGCTCGTTGAGCTTCCCAGGACGATATACTAAATTGTAATTATAGGTGGAGAGTTCGATCCTCCACCTCAAGATCTTATCGTTCTTGGACAACGTCGTGCCCCGCTGTGTATTGTCGAACATGAAGGCTACTGACCGTTGGTTGGTGATGAGGGTAAACCTCCTACCAGCAAGGTAGTGCCTCCAGTGCCGTACAGCTTCCACGATGTCTTGAGCTTCTTTTTCGACTGAGGAGTGTCGAATTTTGAAGGCGTTGAGGGTACGGGAGAAAAATGTTACTGGCCTGCCTGCCTGGTTAAGGGTAACGGCGAGGGCGACCACCTGGAAGGGGACGGACTCGTCCACCGTGCACATCGCTGCCTTGACAATATCTGCCTTGATGCGGCTGAAGGACTGGCGTGCCTCAGCCGCCAGTGGGAAGGTGGTAGCTTTGATCAGTGGGCGGGCTTTGTCCGCATAGTTGGGGACCCACTGGGCATAATAGGGAAAGAACAGGGCCTTGGGGCAGTGAGGAAGGGGGAGTTGCAGGAGGGGGCGCATACGGTCGGGGTCGGGCCCTAGAACTCAGTTTTCCACGACATAGTCGAGGATGGCTAGTCTGGTTGTGCGGAAAAGGCTTTTCTCCTTGTTATAAGTGAGGTTGAGGGCTTGGGCGGTTTGGAGAAACGTCTGGAGGTTGGCGTCGTGGTCCTGCTGGTCGTGGCCGCAGATGGTGACTTTGTCCAAGTACGGAAATGTGGCCCGCAGTCCGTACTGGTCCACCATTCGGTCCATCGTTCTTTGGAAGACTGAGACCCCGTTGGTGACGCCGAAGGGGACCCGGAGGAAGTGAAAGAGGTGGCCGTCTGCCTCAAAATCCATGTAGTGGCGGTCCTCCGGGCAGATTGGGAGCTGGTGGTATGCGGACTTCAGGTCCACCGTGGAGAGCACCCGGTAGTGTGCGATCTGATTAACCATGTCCGCTAACCGGGGGAGGGGGTACGCATCGAGGTGCGTGTATGGTTTGGCTGTAGTCTGCAACCATCCGGTTCTTTTCCCCGGTCTTGACGACCACCACCTGAGCTCTCCAGGGGCTATTACAGGCCTCGATGATCCCTTCCCGCAAGAGTCGCTGGACCTCGGACCTGATAAAAGTCCTGTCCTGGATACTGTACCGCCTGCTCCTGGTGGCGACGGGTTTACAGTCAGCGGTGAGATTTGCGAAGAGCGGGGGAGGGTCGTGTTTTGTTATGCTCTTGACGTAGCATAAGCTGTTTCCTTAATGTGCACTCTGACAAAGGAAGGTTCAGACTTGGAGATAGCTTCAACACGTTTATTGAACGATTAACAATTCTCCTACTTGGATTCGACACTACTGTTAATCATGCTATAGCTACTCAGACTGACTAACCAGTCTGCTATAATCCACGTGGTGGGAGTAATGTTCAAACAACCCTGTGTCTCTACTCACTGAGAGTCTCCACTGGAAAGAGACTGAGCATGTGTGATGTGTCCTTTTATATGGGTTGGTGTAATGCCCTCCTGTGGTAGTATCACCTGTGTGTATCATGACTGCCCATTGGTCGTGTCCTATCTTACTGACCTATTGGTTGACTGTCTGTGTATCATGTCTCTGGTGTTACCTCTAGTGTCTAGCTAGGTGTAGTGTATGCACATTAACCCTTTGTGTACTTACAGTGATGTATATCACCACAGGTCGACCTTCAGGGTCGCAAGGCTACATACGGTGAGAGGGGGTTGGGGCCCACCGAACTTCAGGGTCAGGCTCCTGAGGTTGCACTGGAAGTCAGGCCCAACAGAAGAGGAGCGCAGAGATCGGGGAGGACATATATCTTAAAGTTTGCGTATTCGACGCCTTGTATCGCGAGGTTCGCGACAGTGTACCCCCGGATCTTGCGATCCGGAAGCGAGGGAGATTGTTTGAAGTGCGGGGGAGATTTGGAGTGAACAGCGCCTTACCGTGTCTGGGTGAACGAAGCTCTCCGTGCTCCCGGAGTCAAACAGGCAAGGCGTTTTGTGTCCATCATGGACTTCCGGAGGTGCTTTGGGCGTGACTGGTCGAGTGTGACCGAGCCGATTTGCGGGTAGCCAGCGTGGTCATAGGTGGTGGTGTGGTCCCAAGCTGGCGGCACCCGTCGGTCACATGTGTCGGGCGGCGAGGAAGATGGCGTCCAAGATGGCGGCCCCCATGAATTGCACATGGCGGGCTGCGTGGGAGATGGTGGCCAAGATGGCGGCCCCCGTGAGTCACACATGTTGTGCGGAGTCGAAGATGGCTGCCCCCACAGACAACACGAGGCGGGTGACGCGTCCGGAGGGGGCGGAGCCGGCAGGCACGCAGCCACACTGCGGGGTCTGTGGGCCTGTGAGTCTGAGAGTCGAGCCTGTGACTTGGAGGACTTGGACCTGGCCAGGCAAACTTTGGCATAGTGTCCTTTCTTGCCGCAGTCGCTACAGTTCGTGTTCCGAGGCGGGCAACGCTGCCTGGGATGCTGGTGCTGGCCGTAGAAATAGCAGGGTAGGTCCCGGGTTGGGCGGGCAGCCGCACGGCACAGGCCTGGGGTACTCTCTGGTTGGGAGTCCACAAGAGGGTCTCATGATCGGAAGGGAAAGCGTTGAGGCTTTGAAACGCTAGTTCTAGGGAGGTGGCTAGTTTTACCATCTCTTCTAGGTCGAGGGCGTCCTTCTCGAGCAGGCGCTGTCTAGCGTAGTTGGCCAATCATGTTTGATCTACTGCTTCATGATATGCTGCTTCAGCGGGAAACATATGGCTGAGGCCGCACATAGCTATGTTTTGTGCACTGAAGAGCTCCGCTCACCGGGACTCTTCAGTATAGCGAGAGATCGGGATGCCCTCCTCAAGCCCCAACGCACTATGGGAGGGTATTATGGGCCAGGGCTTAGAAACTCCAAAGTGTATTATGAAGCTCACCTGACCTATAACTTTGAAGTTGAATTTGGCTGGGATGAGCACTTGAGCCTTCACTTCAGGTGTGATTCACCAGACTTCCAAGGCGCTTTTATCAAATAAAAGTTTATTATAAGAATGTTGTTGACACATATAAAACAGTTAGCAATAAGTTATTATTAATTACAAACATGAAAACACACACAACAGCTACAGTAATCTATGAAATAATTTTTAATGAATCCCCCTTAGTAGCTGTTCGAATTCAATACAAAATCCAAAAAATGAAATGAAAATCGCTTATTGTCACAAGTAGGCTTCAAATGAAGTTTGCAACAAGGTGACAAACCCCTGGGAATCGCTGGAGGAATTCTACCGTGCACTCCTGGTGTTGGGCAGAAGCTGCGGCTGCCTGCAGGTTTTGGCGAGCGAACACACCAAACTTAGTCCGGGACGCTTTCGTGGCAGGTATGCCATCGTCACAAATCCGCGCGGCAGCCCCCTGGGCAGCGTGGAAGCCCACCGCGGCCGACCCTGAGACTTCCTCCATTCCCCCACAGGCCTGCACTGCAAGGCGGCCTGGCAACCCCGAAGGGCCCTGCTGCTACTTTTGTGGGCAGGCCAAGCACCCCTGTCAGCGCTGCCCGGCCCACGCATCCACCTGCAAGGGATGCGGCAAAAAGCGCCATTTTGTGGGGGTATGCCAGGCCCGGGCAGTTGCCGCGGTCTCCGGCGGTAAATGCGGACCGCAACCACTAACTTCTCCAGGGGCCCCGTGCGGCCAGCGGTCGCCGCCATCTTCATATTCCAGGGCCACGTGCAGACCCCGGGCACCGCCATCTGGTTCCGCGGGCGCCACGTTGGAGGGATGGGCACCGCCATTTTGTGCACCCCCAGCCATGTGCGACCAATGGGAGACGCCATCTTGGATGAACCCCAAGGACCCCAGCTTGGCTGACCACGCACTGCCCGAAGAGAACTCTCAACTGCTGCGATTAGCCTCGGTGACTCTGGATCAGTCTCGGCCTCGAACACTCTCAACTGCTACGACGACTGTATCCATCAACGGGCACGAGACGTCCTGCCTAATCGACTCTGGGAGCACGGAGAGCTTCATACACCCCGACACGGTAAGGCACTGTTCTCTCCTCATCCACCCTATTAATCAAAAAATCTCCCTGGCTTCCGGTTCTCACTCAGTGGCGATAAAGGGGTTTTGTGTAGCAAACCTCACAGTCCAGGGAAGGGAGTTCAAAAATTTCCGTCTCTTTGTCCTTCCCCACCTCTGTGCGGCTACACTCCTGGGTTTAGACTTCCAGTGTAACCTTCAAAGTCTGACCTTCCAATTGGACGGCCCGATACCCCCCCTTACTGTCTGCGGCCTCGTGACCCTTAAGGTCGACCTGCCTTCCCTGTTTGCGAACCTCACCCCGGATTGCAAACCCATCGCCACCAGGAGCAGTCGATACAGTGCCCAGGACCAGTTCTATATTAGGTCAGAGGTCCAAAGGCTACTGAGGGAAGGGGTCATTGAAGCCAATAACAGCCCCTGGAGAGCTCAAGTAGTGGTGGTAAAGACCGGGGAGAAGCATTGGATGGTCATCGACTACAGTCAGACCATCAACAGGTTTACGCAGCTGGACGCGTACCCTCTCCCCCGCATATCCGACCTGGTAAACAGGATCACACATTATAAGGTCTTTTCCACGGTCCAAGTCCGCCTACCACCAGCTCCCCATCTGCACTAGTGACCGCAAAAACACTGCCTTCGAGGCAAATGGACAGCTGTATCACTTCTTAAGGGTTCCCTTCGGTGGTCTTCCAGCGCGAGATGGACCGAATGGTTGACCGGTACGGTTTACGAGCAACATTCCCGTATCTCGATAATGTCACCATCTGCAGCCATGACCAGCAGGACCACGACACCAACCTCCGAAAATTTCTCCAGACCGCTAAAATCCTTAACTTTACATACAACAAGGATAGATGCGTGTTTAGTTCCGACCGTCGAGCCATCCTCGGCTACGTAGTGCGAAATGGAGTCATAGGCCCCGACCCCAAACGCATGCGCCCCCTTATGGAGTTCCCCCTCCCTCACTGATCCAAGGCCCTGAAGCGCTGCCTAGGGTTTTTCAGTTACTACGCCCATTGGGTTTCCAACTATGATCCAATCCACAGCTTTTCCCCTGTCGATAGAGGTCTGCCAGGCCTTCAGCCACATCAAAGCAGACATTGCAAAGGCCACGATGCGCGCCATCGATGAGTCCCTCCCCTTCCAGGTTGAGAGCGATGCATCCGACATAGCTCTGGCGGCCTCCCTCAACAAAGCGGGCAGACCCGTGGCCTTCTTCTCTCGTACCCTCCATGCTTCCGGAATCCGCCACTCCTCAGTAGAAAAGGAGGCCCAGGCCATTGTAGAAGCTATGCGACATTGGAGGCATTACCTGGCAGGCAAGAGATTCACTCTCCTCATTGGCCAACGGTCGGTTGCTTTCATGTTTGATATTGCACAGCGGGGCAAGATAAAAAACGACAAAATCTTGCGGTGGAGGATCGAACTCTCCATCTACAACTACGAGATATTGTATCGTCCCGAGAAGCTAAACAAGCCTCCTGACGCCCTGTCCCGCGGCACATGTGCCACCGTACAAGTGGACCGCCTCCGAGCCCTCCACGAGGACCTCTGCCACCTGGGGGTCACTCGCTTTTTCCATTTTGTCAAGACCTGCAACCTGCCCTACTCCATCGAGGAGGTCAGGACAGCCACAAGGGACTGCCAAATCTGCGCGGAGTGCAAACCGCACTTCTACCGACCAGAGAAAGCGCACCTGATAAAGGCTTCCCATCCCTTTGAATGCCTCAGCATGGACTTCAAAGGCCCCCTCCCCTCCACCGACCGCAATACATACTTCGGGAACGTGATTGACGCGTACTCCCGGTTCCCATTCGCCATCCCCTGCCCCGAGATGACCGCAACCACCGTCATCAAGGCCCTCCATAGCATCTTTGCACTGTTCGGTTTCCCCGCTTACATCCACAGTGATAGGGCATCCTCCTTTATGAGCGACGAACTGCGTCAATTCCTGCTCAGCAAGGGCATCGCCTCGAGCAGGACGACCAGTTACAAGCTCCGGGGTAATGGACAGGTAGAGAGGGAGAACGGAATGGTCTGGAAGACCGTCCTAATCGCCCTACAGTCCAGGAACCTCCTAGTCTCCCGCTGGCAAGAAGTCCTCCCAGATGCCCTCCACTCCATCCGGTCACTGCTTTGTACGACCACCAATCAGACACCTCACGAACGTCTCCTCGTCTTCCCCAGGAAGTCCTCCTCCAGGACCTCGCTCCCAACATGGCTGGCAGCACCCAGTCCCATCCTGCTCCGAAAACACGTGCGGGTGCACAAGTCGGACCCATTGGCCGAGAGGGTCCATCTCCTCCATGCTAACCCCCAGTACGCCTACGTGGCGGACCCAGACGGCCAACAAGATACGGTCTCCCTACGGGACCTGGCGCCTGCCGGAACCCCACGCACATTCCAGCCGCCAGTCCCACCCTCCCCCCCCACCGCAGCACCTTACAGGAGGATCGGTCCTTCCGCCGGCCCCGTCTAGGCCCCCCCACCCACCAACGCCCCCCCGCAGGCGCTCCCTTCCCAGGTCAACCGTTTTCCCCACCCGTCTAGGGGTGCCGAAGCTGCCATGGAGATTGAAGGCACGCTCCCGGAGTCACAGACCCCCCGAGCCTCCACCGGAGTCACCACCGAAGCTCCGACGATCGCAGAGGACAACCAGAGCCCCCGATTGACTGATTGCTTCACTTTAATTGTAATCTGTAAATATAAACCATCAAATGTACATAGCTATCAGAATTGTAAATAGTTACTAAACACTGTACGGAGGTATTACGGTACCTCCATAACTAATTATACCATGTTGCCATGTATTGTAGTTTCAGGCCACCACCCCCGCCGGACTCTTTTTTAACAGGAGATGAATGTGGTATTATAGGTATTACGGTACCGGATAGGCTAAAGCATCATTGGTGGAAAGTGTTTAACTGCTTTCTATTGGTTAGAATGTATGATAGCTCCGCTTAGATAGGCGGGGTATAAGAACCCGTGCCGCCCCAGCAGCCTTCATTCTGTACCTGAGCTGCTGGGGGAAACATCTAGCTTATTAAAGCCTTCAGTTGGACTACAACCTCAGTTTAGTGGTCATTGATCATGTATCAGGTTTGTTTGCTTGTAGGAAGTTGAATCCCCTAAAAGTGATGTGAGGTAGGGATCCCAACGTCATCCCATATTCGCTGGGATGGGATTGACTGTGCGGGGATACAAGTTTGATCTGTTGGATAAGTAATTAAGGTACACATAAGACCAATTTAAAATTGTCTTAACCCTCAATTCAGGATTTCCCAGTCAGTCCACCTGTTTCCAGTGTTGTTAACAAGGATCACCAAGACATGTGCACAACAGAAAGAGCTACTTCAGTGAAACTGACAAACTCAGAAGTCTTCAGTGAAGCTGAAGAGCTCCAGCCATTTCCAGGGATGTAAAAGCTGGGTTACTAAGTATGTTCAAGTCTGAAATAGACAGAGTTCTAATCAGTAAGAGAATGAAAGGTTATGGGATCAGGCAAGAAAGTGGAGTTGAGGATTATCACATCAGATCAATCATGATTTCATTGAATGGTGGAGCAGATTCGATTGGCCGAATGGCCTAATTCTGTTCCTACGTCTTATGGTCTGATGGAGAGGCTGCTGTTCACAGCACTTCACACAACCTCTTGGGAGGCACTTACCTGTCTAGCATTTCACTCATCTTCAATTGCATTTTCATGGTGCCAGCCTTCACCATGCGCATTGCAGCAGCTCACACATGGCAACCTTGTGCCTCTGATGAGGGAAAAGAGAAGCAACATGCCTGCCAACAATGGACAATATCAGCAATACTACCAGCATCTTTCTCCTCATCTGCATGCCTCAGGCAGTGGGAATGGACACCAAGATCCAACTGGAAGGGCACTAGATCTCCAACACAGGATCTGCAGGCAGAGTATCAGCTCTTTTGACATGTTTGAGCAACAGTGCCCAGGAAGACATAGGTGGTCATGGTAGATTGCTGCTGACATCTGCAGCCTCCTGGAATAAATCCTGCTTTCCAATGGAGTGTAGTTGGGCAGGTAGGATACATCTCACTGGAGGGCCACCCCTCACTCCACTCCCCCACCCCCAGTTTCTACCTCTCTCCAAGTTTTGTGCTCTATTGTTCAGAAAGGAGTGAAGTAAAGATGTCTGAATGTTCAGAAGAATGAGGGAGGATCTCATAGAAACCTATAAATTTCGAACAGGACTAGACAAGATAGATGCAGGAAGGATGTTCCCAATGGTGGATGTGTCTAGAACCAGGGGTCACAGTCTGAGGATACGGGGTAGACCATTTAGGATAGAGGTGAGGAGAAATCTCTTCACCCAGAGAGTGGTCGGCCTGTGGAATTCATTACCACAGGAAGTAGTTGAGGCCAAAACATTGAGGGCGGTATTCTCTGTTGGCCGACGCCAAAATCAGGACAGACAGTTTGGTGGAGAATCGGTCGTCAGGCCAAAATCGTGGTCGCCGCCAGATGCCCACCAGAATGCCATGCTCTGGTGCCTCGACAGTGGCGTCAATGCGTTCTACTTTGCAATCCGCATATCATTAGCCTGACCCATTATTCTTCGGAGCTTCCATGATGGTTCCCCTGCGCCGAGATGAATTACCAACGGCGAGTTTCACTTGTGGTTTCAAAAATCGGGAAAGAGGCACCGAGGCTGCTGAGGGAGAGGAGTACAAAAAGTGCCAAACATCGCCATGAGGGCAGCACGGTAGTGCAATGGGTTAGCCCTGCTGCCTCACGGCGCCGAGGTCCCAGGTTCGATCCCAGCTCTGGGTCACTGTCCGTGTGGAGTTTGCACATTCTCCCCGTGTTTGTGTGGGTTTTGATATGCCATCAATGAACACATGACGAGTGGTGAACGTAACTGAGGCTTTAAGAAACTAAACAGAAAGTCTCCTGGCCTCGGATCCCGAACTGAGGCAGTGGTGAAGACTAGCTACCTTTATACCGAGCCCGAGGAACAATGTTGAGGAAGTACACGTTACGGTCAGTGGAGGGTAGGGGCCCATTGAAATCGATGCTGAGGCACTCAAAGGGGCGAGAGGCCTTTACCATGTGCGCTCTGTCGGGCCGAAAGAAGTGCGGTTTGCATTCCGCGCAGACCTGGCAGTCCCTGGTCACGGTCCAGACCTCCTCGATGGAGTAAGGCAGGAGGCGGAGCCAGCAGGTAGTGGTTTACCACATTACCTATAATACAGTGGCAGTTTACCACATTCACCCCCTGTTAAAGAAAAGTGTCCAGCGGGGGTGAAGTGGACTTAAAGATCAAGTCTGTCGAGGGCCTTGAACTTCACCGTGATTGCCTCAGTCCCGGTTGTGGTGTGGGCACCAGTGTCGAGACCTGCGTGTCCGGGAGCATGTTGTCCTCTTCTTCACCCAATAGTTGAGTCGGTGGAGGGGGAGGCGAAGTGTGGGCGGGGGTGGTGGTGATGGCCGCCTGTGGGCCTGCGGGTGCCATACCTTGAAGTAGCTGAGTAGTGGTGGAGGGAGACGGTGTAGGGTCGGGGGTGGTGGTGATGGTCGCTGGGGAACCTGCAGGTGCCAAATCCCGGAGGGAGACGGTCTGCTGTCGCCCGTCCTGATGTGCCACGTATGCATATTGTGGATTGGCATGGAGGAGCATGACCTTCTCGACGAGGGGATCTGATTTATGGCTCTTCGTATTCTTCCGGAGGAGAACGGGCCCTGGGACAGTCAGTCTGGACGGCAGCGAGACCCCGGAGGTGGACTTCCTGGGGAAGGCAAACATCCATTCGTGAGGGGTCTCATTGGTGGCAGTGCACAGGAACGACCTGATGGAGTGCATCGGGAAGGACCTCCTGCCAGCGGGAGTCTAGGAGACGTCTAGACAGTAGGGCCAGGAGGACGGCCTTCCAGACCGTCGTGTTCTCCCTCTCCACCTGTCCATTTCCCCGGGGGTTGTAGCTGGTCATCCTGCTGGAGGCGAGGACCTTGCTGAGCAGGAACTGACGCAACTCGGCGCTCATGAAGGAGGAACCCCCATCGCTTTGAGGTGGGGAACCCGAACAAAATGAAAAGACTGCGCAGGGCCTTGATGACGGTGGCAGAGGTCATGTCAGGGCATGGGATGGCAAAGGGGAATCTTGAGTATTCGTCAACAATGTTGAGGAAGTACACGTTACGGTCAGTGAAGGGGAGGGGCAATTTGATGTCGATGCTGAGGCGCTCAAGGGGTGAGAGGCCTTTACCAGGTGTGCTCTGTCTGGCCGATAGAAGTGCGGTTTGCACACCGCGCAGACCTGGCAGTCCCTGATCACGGTCCTGACCTTCTCGATGGAGTAAGGCAGGTTGCGAGCCTTGATAAAGTGAAAATAACGGGTGACCCCCGAGTGACAGAGGTCATTGTGGAGGGCCCGGAGTCAGTCTACTTGTGCGCTGGCACATGTACCGCAGGATAGGGCATCTGGGGGCTCATTGAGCTTCCCAGGTCGATACAAGATATCGTAGTTATACGTGGAGAGCTCGATCCTCCACCTCAGAATCTTGTCGTTCTTGATTTTGCCCCACTGTGTATTGAAGGCAACCGACCGTTGGTCAGTGAGGAGAGTGAATCGCCTGCTGGCCAGGTAATGCCTCCAATATCGCACAGCTTCTACAATGGCTTGGGCTTGCTTTTCGGCGGAGGACTGTCGAATTTCGGAGGCATGGAGGGTACGGGAGAAGAAAGCCACGGGCCTGCCCGCCTGGTTGAGGGTAGCGGCCAGAGCAAAGTCCGACGCATCGCTCTCCACCTGGAATAGGATGGACTCGTCCACAGTGTGCATCGCGGCTTTGGCAATATCTGCCTTGATGCGGTTGAAGGCCAGGCGAGCCTCAGCCGTCAGGGGAAAAATGGTGGATTTAATAAGTGGACGGGCCTTGTCCGCATTATTGGGGACCCACTGAGCAGAAAAGAGAAGAACCCCAGGCATCTCTTCAGGGCCTTGGGGCAGTGGGGAAGGGGGAGTTCCAGGAGGGGGCGCATGTGGTCAGGGTCGGGCCCTCGGACTCCGTTTTCCACAACTTAGCCAAGGATGGCTAGGCGGGTTGTGCGGAAAACGCATTTATCCATATTACAGGTGAGGTTCAGGAGTTTAGCGGTGTGGAGGAAGTGCCGGAGGTTTTCGTCATGGTCCTGCTGGTCATAGCCGCAGATGGTGAGATTATCTAAGTACGGGAACATGGCCCGCATCCCGTACTGGTCAACCATTCGGTCCATTTCTCATTGGAAGACCGAGACCCCATTGGTGACGCCGAAGGGAACCCTGAGGAAGTGGTAGAGGCGGCCATCTGCCTCAAAGGCAGTGTATTGGCGATCCTCCGGGCGGATAGGAGCTGGTGGTACGCGGACTTCAGGTCAACTGTGGAGACGACTCGATGTTGCGCATCTGGTTGACCATGTCAGATATGCGGGGGAGGGGGTACGCGTCGAGCTTCATGTACCGGTTGATGGTCTGACTGTAGTTGATGACCATCCGGTGCTTCTCCCCAGACGACCAACACTTGGGCTCTCCAGGGGCTGGTACTAGCCTCAATGATCCCCTCTCGTGGGAGTCGCTGGACCTCCGACCTGATAAAGGCCCTGCCCCGGGCACTGTATCGTCTGCTCCTAGTAGCGACGGCTTACAGTCCGGGGTGAGGTTAGCGAAGAGCGAAGGTGGGGCAACCTTAAGGGTCGCGAGGCTACAGACGGTGAGGGGGGGGCAGGGGTCCACCAACCTTTAAAGTAAGGCTTTGGAGGTGGTACTAGAAGCCGAGCCCCAGTAGTAGGGCAGCACAGGGATGGGGAAGGACGTAGAGTTTAAAGTTACTGTACTCTAGTGCCTTGTACAGTAAGGGTCGCGAGACAGTACCCCCGGATTTCTACTGAATGTGATCCGGAAGCCAGGAAGATTTTCTGGGTCACAGGTAAAATTGTGAGGGAGCAGCGCCTTACCGTATCTGGGTGTATGAAACTGTCTGTGCTCCCGGAGTCGAAAAGGCAGGCCGTCTCGTGCCCGTTGATCCGGGCGGTCATCGTACATTTTGTGAGGGAATGAGGCCGGGATTGGTCAAGCGTGATGGAGGAGAGCTTCGGAAGGTGACGGGTAGGCCGGTCGGAGGTAGCGGCGGCCAGGGTATGACCGGGTGAGCAGGGCACCCGGGAGGTTGCGGAATGTTCCCAAGATTGTGTGTTCTATGGGTCGCGCGTGGCATGTGGCATCGGAGATGGCGTCAAAGATGGCGGCACCCATGGGTCGCACGTGGCGGGCGAGATTGAAGATGGCGGCAAAGATGGCGGCGCCCACGGGTTGCACCTGGTGGGTGGCGTGGCAGCTGGGGGTGGCCCCGACAGGCAGCAGGCGCGCTGCTGAGCCTAGACTTTTTAGGGAGAGATCGGGCCCTGGCCGCAAAAGTAGCACTTCGGGCTTCCAGCATTGGCGGGCTGCTGCACGGCACAGGCTTGTGCCGCACTCGGGACGGATGATGGTGGCTCCCACGAGGTCCATGAGGGTGCTGCGCGGTCGGAGGTGTAGGTCTCCATGTTCTGGGAGGCCACCTCCAGCGAGTTTGAGAGCTGCACTGTCTCTGGGAAGCCAAGTGTACCCCCTTCTAGAAATCGCTGGCGGATGTAGCTCGATTTCATGCCCGCGACATGATCAACAGATCCGCATGTTGGGTAGCCGATACCGCCTGGCAATCACAGTTCCGGCAGAGTACCCGCAAGGCACGCAGGAATTCTGCTAGTGATTCTCCAGGGCGCTGTCGTCTCGTGGCAAGAAGGTGCCTAGCATACACCTCGTTTACAGACTTCACATATTGTCCCTTCAGCAGCATTATCGCCTCCGTATATGAGGGGACATCCCTGATGAGAAGAAAGACTTGTGGGCACACCCGTGCGTTGAGGATCTGCTTCTTTTGGAGGTTGGTGAAGTCTTCGGTGGAGGATCCGAGGTGTGCTTTGAAGCAGCTTAGCCAGTGCTCGAATGTTGCAGTGGCGTCGGCTGCCTGTGGGTCCAGCTCCAGGCGATCAGGCTTGAGCGATGAATTCATCTTAGTAGTTTAGTTTATTAAATTGATGTGTCATCAATGAACACACGACGAGTGGTGAACGTAACTGAGGCTTTAATAAACTAAACAGAAAGCCTCCTGGCCTCGGATCCCGAACTGAGGCAGCGGCGGAGACCAGCCACCTTTATACCGAGCCCGGGGGGAGGGGGAGCCAGCAGGCAGTGGTTTGCCACATTACCTTTAATACAGTGGCAGTTTACCACAGGTTTCAGCCCCACAACCCAAAGATGTGCAGGGTAGGTTTAATTGCTCCTTAATTGGACAGTTGTGCCGGGGGGGGGGGGTCTTCTGCCACAGCCGGGGGGAGTCGTGGGGGGTGGCCAGGAGGTGGGCCTTGGGGTCGGGGTGGATGGGCACGGAACACCATTGCCGCAGCCTGCAAGGCAGCCATGCGGCTGCGCCACTGCTGATTGCCCACTGTGAACTTAGTACCACGGATCTTATAGGTTTCCCCTAGGCCCCCCCCTTGTATTTTCTGGCCCCAGCCGACTCATCAATGGGATGGGCGTGCTCCAGTCCAACCAATACCAGCTTGTTGGCTGAGTGAGTGTGTGTGGGGAGTGGGTGTTAATATACGGCTGCAGTGGACTTCCGGTTGCGGCAGGGATGAGCTAGCCGCACGTTTCGGCGGCTCCAGCTCCGACGGAACTTCGGGCTCTTTTAAGAGCCCCGACGGGGACTTGGACGGCCGTAAAATCCGGTGCGAGGCGCGAGGGAAGGGAGTCCCCCCCGAAAGACGGAGGGAAAAACCGGCGGCGGCGGCTGCAGCCCGAAGAATCTGCAGCCAGAAGATCAGAGAGAGAGGGAGAGGGAGTGAAACAAAATGGCGGCGGAGAAACCACAGGTGACATGGGAGCCTGAGCAGGACGAGGTGGTAGACGGTGCGTGGACCTGCTGAAGAAGGAGGTAATGACCCCGTTGTTACAGGCAATTGAGGGGCTTAAGGAGACTTTAAAGACCCAGGAGACGGAACTTCGCGTGGTGGAGCAGAAGGTGTCAGGTATTGAGGACGAGGTCCTGGGCCTGGCGGTCAAGACTCAGACGCACGAGGCACTTCATAAAAAGTGTGCTGACAGGTTTGAGGCCCTTGAAAATGGAGCGCGAAGGAAGAACCTTAGGATACTAGGTCTCCCGGAGGGTGTGGAAGGAGTGGACTGTGGAGCGTACGCAAGTAAGATGCTGAGCTCACTGATGGGTGCTGAGGCCCCTGCGGGCCCCATGGAGGTGGAGTGGGCAAAGCGGATCCCGGCGAGAAGACCAAAAGCGGGAGAACCACCGAGGGCGATAATCGTGCGATTCTACCGCCTTAAGGACAGAGAAGAGGTCCTGAGATGGGCCAAAAAGGTGCGGAGTAGCAGATGGGAGAATGCGGTGGTAAAGATCTACCAGGATTGGAGTGCGGAGGTGGCGAGAAGGAGGGCGAGCTTCAACCGAGCCAAAGAGGTTTTGCACAAAAGGAAGGTGAAGTTTGGGATGCTGCAGCCGGCAAGACTATGGGTCACGCATCAGGAGAGACACTATTATTTCGAGACGGCGGAGGAAGCATGGTCCTTCATCAATGAAGAGAAACTGGACCGGAACTGAGGGACTGATGCTGCAGGGAACTGTTATTGTTGTTATTATTGTTTTTGTTAATGGGATGGTGAAAGTTAAGCGAGAAGTAAACAGGGAAGGGGGGGGGACACTGGGGAAATGTGGGCGCCGGTGAGGGGGGAGAGGCGGGACATAGTCAGAGAATGGGGAAGGAGAGGGGGAGGGGAAAGGGAGCTGCGCCATAAGAGGCGGGACAGGTAAAGGGATGTTCCTGCGCCAGAAAGAACAAGGCGGGAAGACAGGCGCAAGGCGGATGGGAGTTCCCTCACACCGGGGGGGCCGAGGAGCGAGCAGGAGTAGCCGGGGTCAGTTGAAGTCAGCTGACTTACGGAAGTGATATGGGGGGAGCAATCAAGCTAGATAGGGGGGGACGGGGGGGGGGGGGGGGGGGGGAACAACTGGGTTGCTGCTGCGGAAATCCAAAAGGAAATGGTTAAAGAGAAGGTGGTCGGGGGCGGAATGCGACGCTGGGGGAGCGAGCGGGAGCACGGAGGCGGGATATGGGACTGGCCTAGAGAAGGTAATGGCTAGTTGACACGGGAGGGGGGCAGGTAGCCCCCCAGTGAGGCTGATCACGTGGAACGTGAGAGGCCTGAATGGGCCGATAAAAAGGACCCGAGCGCTCGCGCATTTGAAAGGACTAAGGGCAGACGTGGTTATGCTCCAAGAGACGCACCTAAAGGTGGCGGTCCAAGTTAGGCTAAGAAAAGGATGGGTGGGACAGGTGTTCCACTCAGGACTGGACGCAAAGAACAGAGGGGTGGCCATTTTGGTGGGGAAACGGGTAGCATTTGAAGCAAAGAACATCGTAGCAGATAGTGGAGGTAGATATGTAATGGTGAGTGGTAGGCTGGAGGGAATGGAGGTCGTGTTGGTTAATGTGTATGCCCCAAATTGGGACGATGCGGGGTTCATGAGACGGATGCTGGGGCGTATTCCGGACCTGGAGGCAGGAAATTTGATTTTAGGAGGGGACTTCAATACGGTGCTGGACCCGGGGCTAGATAGATCCAGCACAAGGACTGGAAGAAGGCCGGCAGCGGCCAAGGTACTTAAGGGGTTTATGGACCAAATGGGGGGAGTGGATCCATGGCGATTTCTTAGACCCAGGGCTAGGGAGTATTCCTTCTTCTCCCACGTCCATAAAGTGTACTCCCGGATAGATTTTTTTGTTCTAGGAAGGTCGTTGATCTCTAGGGTGGAAGAAGCTGAATACTCAGCCATAGCGGTTTCGGATCATGCCCCACATTGGGTGGACCTGGAAGTAGGAGAGGACAGGGAGCAAAGAACACTCTGGCGATTAGATGTGGGACTGATGGCGGATGAGGGAGTGTGTGCAAGAGTGAGGGGGTGTATCGAGAGATACCTGGAGGTCAATGACGACGGCAAGGTCCCTGTGGGAGTGGTCTGGGAAGCACTAAAAGCGGTGGTCAGAGGAGAGCTGATTTCTATTGGGGCCCACAAAAGGAAAACAGAGGCCAAGGAAAGGGATAGATTACTGGGGGAGATTTTAAGGGTGGACAGGGAATTTGCAGAGACCCCGGAGGAGGAGCTGTACAGGGAGAGGAGACGACTCCAGACCGAGTTTGACCTTCTGACCACCAGAAAGGCGGAGGTACTGTGGAGGAAGGCACAGGGGAGGAGGTATGAATATGGGGAAAAGGCGAGTCGCCTGTTGGCACACCAACTGCGAAAGAGGGCAGCAGCGAGGGAGATAGGAGGAATTAGGGATGAAAGGGGAGACACCGTGCGAAGGGCAGGAAAGATAAATTAGGTGTTTAAGACCTTTTATGAAAAACTGTATAGGTCTCAGCCCCCAGAGGGAGAGGAGGGGATGTGGCAGTTCCTGGACCAGTTGAGGTTCCCGAAAGTGGAGGAGCAGGCGGTGGCAGGCCTGGGGGCGCCGATTGAGGTGGACGAGGTTATTAAGGGACTGGGAAGCATGCAAGCAGGGAAGGCCCCGGGGCCAGACGGGTTCCCGGTGGAATTCTACAGAAAATATGTGGACTTGTTGGCCCCGTTGTTGGCGAGGACGTTCAATGAGGCCAGGGAAGGGGGGACACTACCCCCGACAATGTCGGAAGCGACGATATCGCTAATTTTGAAGAGGGACAAAGATCCGATGCAGTGTGGGTCCTATAGACCTATTTCACTATTGAAACTGCTAGCAAAGGTGCTGGCATCGAGGATAGAGGACTGTGTCCCATGGGTGGTGCACGAAGACCAGACAGGGTTCGTAACTGGGAGACAATTGAATGTTAACGTGCGACGGCTATTAGGGGTGATAATGATGCCCTCAGTGGAGGGGGAGGCAGGGATAGTGGCGGCAATGGACGCAGAGAAGGCATTTGATAGGGTGGAGTGGGAGTATTTATGGGAAGTGTTAAGGAGGTTTGGGTTTGGGAACGGATTTATTCGCTGGGTTAGACTACTTTATGGGGCACCGACGGCAAGCGTAGTTACAGGTCGACATAGATCGGAGTATTTCCGATTATATAGGGGAACAAGACAGGGATGCCCGCTGTCTCCATTGTTGTTTGCGCTGGCAATTGAACCTCTGGCCATGGCGCTGAGAGACTCCAGGAAATGGAGAGGGGTGACTAGAGGGGGAGAAGAACACCGAGTTTTGTTATACGCGGATGACCTATTGCTATACGTGTCGGACCCAGCGGGGGGGATGATAGAGGTTATGCGAATCTTGAGGAGGTTCGGGGAATTTTCGGGGTATAGGTTAAACATGGGGAAGAGTGAATTATATGTGATACATCCAGGGGACCAGAGTAGAGAGATAGAAGGCTTACCGCTAAGGAAAGTGGAAAGAAACTTCCAATACTTGGGGATTCAGATCGCTAGGAGCTGGGGAACCTTGCACAGACTTAATCTGACACGGCTGGTAGAACAAATGGAGGAGGACTTTAAGAGGTGGGACATGCAGCCTTTATCGCTGGCGGGCAGGGTGCAAGCAATTAAGATGATGGTCCTCCCGAGGTTCTTATTTGTATTTCAAAGTCTCCCTATTTTAATCACCAGGACCTTTTTTAATAATATAGATAGGAGCATTACAAGCTTTGTGTGGGCAGGGAAAGTTCCGAGAGTAAGGAGGGGGTTCCTTCAGCGCAGTAGGGACAGAGGAGGACTGGCACTACCGAACTTGGGAGATTATTATTGGGCCGCCAATGTGGCAATGATACGTAGATGGATGATGGAGGGTGAGGGAGTGGCGTGGAAAAGGCTGGAGAGAAGGTCCTGTAAGGGACGAGTCTAGAGGCGCTGGTGACGGCGCCGCTACCGTTCTCACCGAAAAAGTACACTACGAACCCGGTGGTGGCGGCAACACTGAACATATGGGGACAGTGGAGGCGACAGAGAGGGGTGCGGGGAGCCCTGGTGGGGTCCCCTATCAGGAACAACCATAGGTTCGCCCCAGGAAGAATGGATGGAGGATTTCGAAGCTGGTACCAGTTGGGAATTAGGAAGGTGGGAGATTTATTCATAGATGGGACTTTTGCGAGCTTGGGAGCACTGGAGGAAAAGTATAAGTTACCCCGGGGGAATTTCTTGAGATATATGCAGGTGAGGGCGTTTACTAGACAACAGGTGAGGGAATTTCCGCGGCTCCCGACACAGGGGATACAGGACAGGGTGCTTTCAGGGGTGTGGGTCGGAGAGGGCAAGGTGTCAGAGATTTATAGAGAGATGAGGGAAGAGGGGGAGGTGTCGGTGGGCGAACTAAAAAGAAAGTGGGAAGAAGAATTAGGGGAGGAGATAGAGGAGGGTATGTGGGCTGATGCCCTAAGCAGGGTAAATTCCTCTTCCTCATGCGCCAGGCTTAGCCTGATTCAATTTAAGGTGCTACATAGAGCACACATAACGGGGGCAAGATTGAGCAGGTTCTTTGGAGTGGAGGACAAATGTGGGAGGTGTGGCGGGAGCCCGGCAAACCATGCACATATGTTTTGGGCGTGCCCGGCACTGGAAGGGTATTGGAAGGGAGTGACGGGAGTGATTTCGCAGGTGGTGAAGGCCCGGGTCAAACCAGGCTGGGGGTTAGCTCTATTTGGAGTTACGGAAGAGCCGGGAGTGCAGGAGGCGAAAGAGGCCGATGTCGTGGCCTTTGCGTCCCTCGTAGCCCGGCGCAGGATCCTACTCATGTGGAAGGAGGCGAAACCCCCCCGGACTGGAGGCCTGGGTAAACGATATGGTGGGGTTTATTAAACTGGAGCAGATAAAGTTTGCCCTGAGAGGATCGGCTCAAGGGTTCACCAGGCGGTGGCAGCCATTTCTCGACTACCTAGGGGAACGTTAGAGGGAAGACGGATGACCAGCAGCAGCAACCCAGGGGGGAGGGGGGGAGGCAGTTGAGTATAGGTCAATAGAGTACGAGGTTTTGTTACTTGTATATTATTACTACTATTATTATTATTGTTAAAAAGTTTAAAAATTTCTGTTTTGTTACTGTTATCGTTTCGCTTGTTTTGTAAGCGGGAAAAATGTTGCTCAGGGAAAAAAATTTCAATAAAATATATATTTTTAAAAAATATACGGCTGCAGTTTGTCAGCCGCTCGAATGCTAATCCCGACTCTGGTGTATCCAACTCCATTTCTCATTGGAATCGCTCGTGTTCCACGTGGCACCGGTGCTAGCCCATTAATGGCTGGTTAATTGCTCCGGGAGCAACACCAATTTTTTAGTCCACCGATTTTGTCCCGGTGTCAGCACTTAGTCTCTGAAATGGAGAAACCTCCCTGTATGTTTTCAAGAAGCAATTAGATATAGCACTTAGGGTAAGAGGGATTAAAGGATATGGGGAAAAGTGGGATTAGGTTATTGAGTTTGATGATCAGCCATGTTCATAATGAATTGCAGAGCATGTTCAAAGGGCCGAATGGCCTCCTCCTGCTCCTATTTTCTATGTTTCTATGGCTTATGTGAATGGGAGAGAGAGACAATAGTTGTGAAGGATCACTGTGAGACATGGATGGGAGAGAGCAATAGGATGAGTCCGAGTATTGCCTGTTCAGATAGGGATGTGAGGTTCCTGGAGAGAGAGAGGGCTGAGTGGAGCTGTGAGGTGCGTCAACGTGAGGGCTGCTGTGCAGGAGAATGTTGGGCAAGTCGGAATGTGGAGCATCTGAAAGTCTTACGCCACTCTTCTTTCCCACCCTCCTGAGATCTTCATAGTGCACTGTCTCCAGGCTAGAGGGATGACACTTCTGTTTCTGACTTCCTTGACCATTTTCGTCCCCATCTACTTCGCTGAGTTTTGCCTCCTCCTGAATCCTTAGGAAAGTTCGCCTCATTGCAGTCTATCAGGTTTTGCAGCGGGATCTCCAGGTATGGGAACAGACTTCTCAGATTTCCTCTCCCTTCCAATAGTTGTTGCAATCTCTAAACTCCAAGTGCGAGGGAACCATTTGAACATGTGTGATGATCCTTTTATTAGAAATATTTCCCTTGGCAGGTTGCACATAATCCTGCTTGCCCTTCCTGATTAGTCAGAGAACTTAGTGGCTGAAGGAAAGAGCCTCGGCAATGGTTGCCACTTGGGTTCCCAATTGACAATTAGCTCTGCCATTCTGGCAGGGATTAAGTCAAGATTCCTCACAGTTTGCTTTTCACTTGATTTTGTAATGTGCATAAATTTGGAGTGAATTAAACTTGGTCCATTGGTCCAAGTCAGGACTCATCGTTTGATCCTTTTATCCTCCATCTAATTGCAGCTTGCCGATCTGAAAATAACCTGCTTATTCATATTTTCTGTCATTTAACTAACCCTGCATGTATGCTTGTAAATTACCCCAACTCTCGTCAGTTTTCCGCATTTCGTTTTTTGTTCGTGCTCATTTGTATTTAGCTGTGTGTCTTGCTTTAAGCATCAGGCAAAGGCACTATATAATATTTAGGAACATTGAACCTGGGAGCAGAAATAGACCATTCAGCCTTTCGAACCTGTTCCACCATTCAAATAGCTGATCTGGTTGCGGTCTCAATTCCACTTTCCTGCCAACCCTCCATAACCATTGGCTCCCTTGTCTATCGAAAATCTGTCTCACTTACCTTGAATAAATTCAATGACCCAGACTTCATTGCTGTGCTCTTCAGTTTAAGGTCTAAGATTTTAAAAATAATTTTTCCATGCCCGAGCACCCCAGTGTCCACCACTGAACCACTACCAACACAATCTAAGGAAAGCTGACGGCAGCCCACTGTATTATATTTATTCTTTACTTTAATGGGTACAGCTAGCTTATTTGAAATGTCTCGGAAACCAAGAACTATACAGACTGGAGGTTCATGAGCAGTATGCCTGGGATGCAGAACCACAGCAACCAGTCTCTGTCCATTCTTTCTAAGTTTGGATCATACCATAGAGGAAAATCAGTCTGACACTGTTAGGATAATTAAAACGTGATGTTCATGGTCTTTCTTAATCATACCAATGTTACTGAAGCAGTCTGTGGTTGCAGCTTTTCTTTCCCATGTGCTTCCTGAAGTTGTTTTCTCAAATGCTCCAACTCTTTGCTCTGATGATCCAGTAGAACCTTCTGTAACTTCGATTCCTGTTGAATCCTTTCCATGTTTTTCTGACAAAAGAAAAATGCAACGAATAATTTAATCAAAAGGCCGTGACACCAGGTAGTTTCTGAAAGAGGTAAAATTTGTGATGAGTTGTCAGTCTCCTTTGATGGAAACATAGATTCTTGGAAATTTACAGGACTGATTTTGGTTAGGTGATAAATCAAAATAAACTCTGGACTGCCAAATGTAGAGAGGTAGCATCTCGCACAACTACCACTAGAATTATTATGTGTGACCATACCACTAGATATCTGGTGCATACTGAATCATAGAAAGTTACAACATAAAAGGAGGCCATCAGGCTCAACATGGCTATGCTGCTAATGTAGTCTCACATCCCAGCTTTTTCCCCATATACTTGATTGTTACCGATTTGCAAGTTACACCTTTTAAAAGTTCATATGGAGTCTGGTTCCATCTCCCTTTCAGATAGGAAATTTTTTTTTCCAATTAAGGGGCAATTTAGCATGGTCAATCCACATATCCGACATATCTTTTGGATTGTGGGATAAATCCACGCAAACACGGGGAGAATGTGCAAAACCTCCACACGCACAGTGACCCAGAGTCCTAATAACCCCCAAAAACTCCTGCCATTGCTGTTCCACTGTCTTCCCTGCTAGGCTCCTTTTCCAATCTACTCTGGCCAGCTCCTCCCTCATGTCTTTGCAGTTACCCTTACTTAATTGTAATACCATTACATCTGATAGCAGCTTCTCCCTCTCAAACTGCAGGGTAAATTCTATCATATTGTGGTCACTGCTCCCTAAGGGTTCCTTCACCTAAAGTTCCCTAATCAAGTCTGTCTCATTACACATCACCAAATCCAGAATTGCCTGGTCCCTAGTAGGCTCTGTCACAAGCTGCTCCAAAAAGCCATCTCTTAGACATTCCACAAATTCCCTTTCTTGGGATTGTCATGTGAGAGTACCTTTAAGAAATGGGTGTTTATAAATGGGTGTGTATATAAGTATCTGTAGTGAGAGTACCGTTAAGAAATGGGTGTTTATTACTGCAGTGATGTCAGAGAATGGGTGGAGCTGGGCTGTCTGTCAGCTTTTTAGTTTCGTTTTAGGCTGTGTGTTGCAGGGTGTGTTTTAGTTTCGTTTTCAGAACTGAATAGTTGCAGTCACAGCCAGAAGGTGTATTAGAATCTCTCTCTGTAATCTAAAGAATGTAAATCGATCCTTTGGTGATTTAAAACTAATAACTGCTCTCAGTAGTGACTTTAACCTGATGTGCTTCTGTTGAAAGGTTTTGTTTTAAGTCTTATGGATGTTAAAAGGAAAGTAAGAATTACTAAGTGTTGTATTCTTTGGGGGTTGTATTTGAAATAATGGTTGCTAAGATGTCCACTGTACGTTTTAAAAAGGTTAACTTGAGTTCATAGAAAAAACATTGTTTTGCTTTAAAAAATACTTTTCCATTTCTACTGTACCATAACTGTAGAGTGGGCTGTGTGCTCCCCATACCACAATCAATTAAAAGTTGTGGGTCAGGTGAACTCCATGATACACTTTGGGGTTCTCTAAACCCTGGCCCATAACAGGATCCACTACCAACCTGATTTTTCCAGTCCACCTGCATATTGAAGTCTCCCATGATTATTGTAATATTGCCTTTTTTACATGCCTTTTCTATCTCCTGATTTATTTTCTGCCCCACATCCTGACTACAGCTCGGGGGCCTGTACATAACTCCCATAAGGGTCTTTTTAACTTTACAATTCCTCAACTCTACCCACAGAGATTCTATGCCTTCTGATCCTATATCACTCCTTGCTATCGATTTAAGTTAATTCCTTTCTAACACTGCAACCCTGCCCCCTTCGCCCATCTGCCTGTCCTTTCGATAGGACACATATCCTTGTATATTTAGATCCCAGCCCTGATCCCCTTGCAGCCACGTCTCTGCGATGCTCACAACATCGTACTGGCCAATTTCAATGTGCGCAACAAGCTCATTTACCTTGTTCCATGTACTGCGCGCATTTAGGTACAACACTCTCAATCCTGCATTGGCCACCTCCCTTTTCACACTCTCCTCAGTCACTGTACCCTGTACTATGGCCCTTTTTGATTTTTGATTATGGCTTCTCTGCTTAGCTCCCTGAATTCTTGATACAAGACCTCCTCCTTTATTCTAACTATATCATTAGTACCAACGTGTACCACAATCTCTGACTTATCACCACCTCACTTTAGGATGCCCTGTAGCCACTCAATGATATCCCGGAACCTGGCCCCAGGAAGGCAACACACAGCTTTGGAGTCACATATGCTGCCGCAAAAATGCCTATCTGTTCCCCGAACTAATAAATTCCCTATCACTATCATTCCTTCTTCCTCCTCTCCTGTACAATCAGGCTGCTTGTGGTGCCAGAAGCCTGGCTCTGACTGCACACCCTTGTGGAACCAGGACCCTCATCAGCTTCCAAGATGGAAAACCAACTTGAGAGGGGGGCCCCAGGGGACTCCTACACTACCTGTTGTTTCTTTTGCACTGCCTGGTGGTCATCCTTCTTTCCTCCAGTGCCTTGAGCTGGGGAATGGTCACCTCTCTAAATGTGCTATCTGCGTAACTCTAGCCTAGCAGATTCGCCACAGTGTCTTCAGCCACCGCTCAAACTCCGAAATCCGGACCTCAAGTTTCTGCTATGGGCGTATTGAATGATGGAGCAGGCTTGACGAGCCTTATGGTCTACCACTGCACTGCCTCTGTGTTCTCGTGGTAACCTTAGGCTGTCACTTTCGTAGTATAAGTGTCTGACACATATAGGGTTACTGTGGGACTGAGTACAGTACCGCCAACACAGTGATGTAAAAAAGCACATGACCCAAACCCAGGTTCAGTGTGGTGTTGAGTGGAGACATTTATAGACCTAAGCATGGAGATAGCTCCTAACTTGTACCCTTTACTTTGGAAGTAACTCTAGTAGTTAATAAAGACTTACTGTTAACCTACAAAAGACTAAGGAGACTTCTTTAAGATATACTGTTCTGAAACTAATAGCCTCATAGTAAAAGAACCATGTCAGAGGTTTAAAATATGCTTTTCCAAAACCTTTCCTTGTGGAATTTGTCATTTATCCCTTTTCTTGGCCACACTATGCTAGTTAATTATGATCAGAAATTTCCTCCAAGTAAATCTTGGGGAGACAAAGCCAGTGTTTGTGGTTTCCGTTCCAAACTCTGTTCCCCAACTATCGACTCCATCCCTCTCCCTTGCAACAGTTTAAGATTAAGCCAATTTGTTCACAACATTGGTGTTACATTTGACCACAAGATGGGCTCCCAACCTCAGAGACATCCTATCAGTAAGAATGCCTATTTCCACCTTGAAAACATTGCCTGAATTTGCCCCTGTTTCAACTCATCTGCTACTGAAACCCTTTCATGCCTTCGTTACCACTATTCCGAAGCACTCCCAGTTGGTCTCCCACATTTTGTAAATGTCCCCTCTGTAAACTTGAGGCATCCAAAACACTGCTGCCCGTGTCTTAAACTCACACCAATTCCTACATCCCTATCACTCCTTTGACTACTGATATACAGTGGCTCCCAGCCAAGCAAATGGCTCTTTTAAAAAAAATTTCATCCTTGAAATCCCTCCAGGGCCTCACTGCTCCCTGTCTCTGTCATCTCCTAAAACCCTCACAACCCTCTGAGATATCTATGGTCCTCTACCTCTGACCACTTATGCATCCCAGATTTTATTGCTCCACCAATTGGTGGCCGTGTCTTCAGATGCCTAGGTCCTAACCTCTGGAATACTCTTCCTCCTCTGTGGCATTCCTTAAAACCTCCCTCTCTGATGAATCTTTATCTGGCCTAATATCTTTTTATGTGTTACAGTGTCGTGCTGTTTTACAATTTTCCCGCGGAGAAACTTGAGGGTTCTAGTGATGAATTATTAGACTCAAAACATAGATGGCGATTAATCAGTCTGTGATCACCCTCTGAGAGAACAGCACCACGGTCGATAATCCAGAGAGGATCGGGAAATACTATCCCACCGGAGAGATCGCGTTGCCCAATTCCAACCCACTCCCGGTGACATCACGAGGTCCACTCCCACAAAGGGTGCCTCATTTAAATGTATTTTAATATTATTAACGGGCCTCCTTGCCACATGATTTCCCCTCACTAAATATTCATATTGTTGGCGAGGTTTATAACAGTTCGATGAAATGAGAACAGTTGAGGGGATCCCTCCGGGGCGCAAAGTTAAGTATTGCTCCGGGGGGAAGAGGAGCAGTGCTTGGGAAGTGCTCTGACACTTCGCCTGGCACAGGTTGGCAAATGCCACTCTGGCAATGTCAACCTGTGCTGGAGGAGTAATTTCCATGAATGTGTGGTGTGGAGGGGGGGGGTGCGGGGGGGATATACTAAGGAACTTGCAGGCATGCCGGGGGCGGGGGGAAATAGACACTGTGCTTGGAGAAAGCCAGCGATACTTTCACAGTGGTGGGGAGTGGGCGGGGAGTCCCCGATGACTGTCCAGGGAGGAACTCCCAATACCACCGTGGTGGGGGTTGAGGGCTGTTCAGTTACTGATCGGGGTGCCCCAATCTCTGTGGAGCCAGGTGCCAGTCGATCAGGCCTAGCCCTGCCAGAGTGAGAGTGTAAATCTAGCATACTCATATTTTTTATATAAGATTCAAAATCTGGAGTGAAAACTGGTCTGTGCAACTGTGCACCCAATTTCCAACTTTAGCATTCTGGTGACGTGGTGCCTTGAAAAATTAGGCTGGTAAAGTAGGTGTTAATAAAAACACCAGTCTTTTGTTAATAGCACAAACTGGAACTGTCAGACCCAATTTTCTATATTTTCACCCAGGAAATGGGATTCCTTCTGGTTCACAGATACACCAAGGCTCATACACAGAGCCCAGATGTTCTCATTGTTTTTAATTTCTAACTTTCTGCCTGTGTGTAACTTCCAGCTGACATTGTCCTTCCTCTCAGAATGTGATTAAGACACTTCCATTTGCAAAAATAACATTAGGCATTTGCCCTCACCACACCATCGAGACATGCCAAAGTAAACCTTTGCCCCCAGTTTGATGCAGTTCCCCTGCAAAGACTGGGGGGTTTGCCACTAGTCAGCCAGGGCCAAAGATGCATCCCATATGTTAGGCCTAACTTTCTCTTCTGGATATGTGCCTCAAGTAAAGGAGGGAATCTAATCTGGTTGAAAATCTCAGAAGTGGTGGAACAGCACGATAAGAATTTTCTGCCACATTTTGTGGGAGTGACATGAGGTAGCTGGCATTACTTCAGCAATCTTGGCCAAGTTCTTACATGCAATTATCTTTTCCCCTCATAATTGAAAACATTAACATTTTATCTGACGTTGTTGTTTTAGGCATGAGGTAATGAAACACATGTGTAATGTAGGATGATAGAAATTCATTAAAATCAAGGAAGTGCCCTGAAAAATCCATCTAATCCTTATCCAGACTCAGATGTTACATTTCTTCTTCCTCTCATTCATATCAATTATTGACAACAAAGATTCCGTTCAAGTGAATTTTACAAATTCCAATTTGCATCAATGATTGATGTATAATTCCGCATGTTCATAATTGTAGAAGCACAGGAAAAAGAAACTTAAAACAAGTTTAAGAGCATGCCGTTAATGACACGCTGATCTATTTATTAAGCTATATAATAAATATGATGTTATACAACAATTTGTGCTTCATGTGTGAAATATTAACTAGAAAAAGAAAAGTTCCTTCCACAATAGCTACCTTGGTGATTTCCACCTGAGATTTAAAGTGCATACATTCCAGATTCTTTACTTCATTTAGTTTCATCAGCTCTTTCATCTTTAGTTCTTTTTCTTCCAATTCTGTAACAAAAACAATGAAAATGCTAAAATGTTTTCAAAATGTCTAAATTGATCAGGTTGCAAATATAATTGAATACACTATGAACACTGCCCGCCACTTGGCGGCAAGAGGAAAATGCTATGACCATTTAAACCTTTGGCTTGGATCTTCACAAAGTCAGGATGACTTGGGAGCTCTTTAGCAATTCTAATTCTGGATTCCCGACCCCACCCCTAATTTTAGGGAGTGTAATATTTATGAGTAATTTTACAGACAAAGCAGTCCGCTTGATTGGTATCCCTTCCACAAACATTCGAACCCTCCACCACTGACGCACTGTAGCAGCTGTGTGTACCATCTACGTGATGCACTGCAGGAACTCACCAAGGCGCCTTAGGCTGCACATTCCAAACCTGCAACCAATACCATCTAGAAAGACCAGGGCAGCAGATACATGTGAACACCAACATGTGGAAGTTCCTATCCAACTCACTCATCATCCTGCTTTGGAAATATATCACCGTTCCTTCACTGTCGCTGGATCAAAATCCTAGAAATCCCTCCTGAACAGCACAATGGTTGTACCTACACCACATGGACTGCGGCGGTTCAAGAAGGCAGCACGGTAGCATTGTGGATAGCACAATTGCTTCACAGCTCCAAGGTCCCAGGTTCGATTTCGGCTTGGGTCACTGTCTGTGTGGAGTCTGCACATCCTCCCCGTGTGTGAAGGGGTTTCCTCCGGGTGCTCCGGTTTCCTCCCACAGTCCAAAGATGTGCAGGTTAGGTGGATTGGCCATGCTAAATTGCCCTTAGTGTCCATAATTGCCCTTAGTGTTGGGTGAGGTTATTGTGTTATGGGGATAGAATGGAGATGTTGACCTTGGGTAGGGTGCTCTTTCCAAGAGCCGGTGCAGACTCGATGGGCCAAATGGCCTCCTTCTGCACTGTAAATTCTATGATAATCTATGAAGGCAGCTCAGCACCATCTTCTCAAGGGAAATCATGGATGGGCAACAAATGCTGGCCTAACCAGTGAAGCCTGCATCCCATAAAATAGGAATAATTTTTTTAAAAGGGTGTGGGCTGGTTCCTGTCAAAAGCACACATCTCGCACTCCTGACCTGCAAGCTGATAAAAGTATCAATTATCCAGGCTCTTTGCAGTTTGAAAAAACACAAACCTTTGAAACCACTTAACTTGTATCAACAGAGATCAAAGAGCTTGAGCTGTCAATCAAACCACATTTCCTCTGGGACATAGGTGTTCTTGTATTGTAATAACTATCTAGACTTTCAGCCAAGCTCTTACACGCCTTGCCCATCTCGGTACTTTGGCTATTTCGCCAATAGTTGTAGCTAGTCCCAGCAATGGTAAGTGTTGCCTACCTATTATGGCTTCTTATTTCCAACCACCCTTGAGTAGGGTGTTTATATCGTGCCCTATTTATTCTTCTCCAACAAGTGCTTGTGAAACTAATTGATTGGGTTTGATGCAATAACAAGCTCCATGATTCTTTCAGAATTCTCTCAGGATTCTTGATCCCTATCCTTATCGTGGTATCAACTTACAAACTGGTCTATCAATTTCTGGCATGCTGCCTGAATGCCATTAACTCTAGTTGGTGGATCTTGAAACACATCTTAACTCGGAGGTAATCTTCCAATGCAATGCTGATATATTAATGTGATGGAGTCCTACATTGCCAACTGCTATTTTAAGTCTAATTATCTGCTTGTCAGGTTCAATGACTGTCAGGTCCAAAAAGCATGTAACTATTATTTGGCCAAAAGATTTGAATTCGTAGAGTATGTCTGGGATCTTCCAATTAACACAGGGTACTTTGTAGCCAAGACATTGATTGTAGAATCCCGATAGTGCAGAAAGAGGCCATTTGGCCCTTCGAGTTTGCACTGACCCTCCAAAAGAGAACCCCACCTAGGCCCACTCCCTCACCCTAACCCTGTAACTCCACCTAACCTTTGGATACTAAGGGCAATTTAGCATGGCCAATCCACCTAACCTGCACATCTTTGGACTATGGGAGGAAACCGGAGCACCCGGAGGAAACCCACGCAGACATGGGGAGAATGAGCAAACTCCACACAGGCACCCAAGGCCGAAATTGAATCCAGGCCCCTGGCGCTGTGAGGCAGCTGTGTTAACCACTGTGCCACCATGCAGCCATTGATACTCCTTGCTTTTCAAGGATTCTGCTTCCATCAGAAAAGTTTTTGATGGAACGAAATACAGATTTGGGGTGCCTGCAGCCTCCACCACGCCCTGGGCTCTGGAATATAGGCTTTATTGTTGGCTATGCCCATAAAGCACTTTCAGAAGGAAACTGCACCATGATTCCCTGCTTGATTTGCAATGTCGCAGTCCCAATCTGAATCGACTCTTGTAGTTTGATTCTACCAGACACTAATTGTGCACCTTCCCTTCACTTACTTACTGGTGGGCTGATTGCTGATTTTTAAGGGTGTTTCTTTTTCTGAACTCAAAATCTAAACTGCCCTGCCACTGCTTTTCAAGTTTTTTGCTAGTGTTACCCCAGCTTGTCTTGGCTTCTCCTGATTTTCAAATGCTGTCACTTTCGGATCACCAGGATTCCAATGCTCACCATTGTTATTTGACTTGCACTGCTGCCATCATATTTTCAATGTGGTCTTCAAATGCTTACTGCTGCCACCATGTTGTGTTATTGGCCTCTAATACAAACTTACCAATCCCACACTGATGAATGGTATCAAATGCTTGGGTTCTTTATTCAAGAATATAGGGTTAAAGGAGAGCTCTATATACACCTGCTAACAAGAGATCAACACTGCTCCAATCATTGTATCTGATGCACTATCAATTACTGCAAAGACAAGAGTAGTGAATAATCGAGGCTTTATTGAGCAAAGATGTGTAGCCACCAGTAGCTGCTACCAGAATGGGAGCAGCACCGGCGAGCACACACATTTATACGTCGCCTACTGGCCGGAGCAAGTTGGCAGGGATTTACCCATGTACCTCTAGTACAGGAGCTTTACCATACTACGTCTAATATACATCTAATACAGTTAGTGGTGATTCCCACAGTATCACATGCTGATTTGCATGGTGATGTAATTTAACAATATAAAAGTTATTCCTGAGGTGGCGATGTAATTTAACAATATACATATTCAGTGATAGCTAATCAACACCAACAAAGACCTTCTCAAGGGGAAATTGGGATGGTTACTTTATCAGTGATTTTTTTGAAAAGCTGTTCCAGCTTATAGGAATGGACAGCGAAACCTGGGACCTGGATTTTAGTCCAGAGATTCTTTTTATTTGTTTATGGGATCTGGGCATCACTGGCTGGGCCAGCATTTGTTGGCCATCCCTGAGAGCATTTAAGAGTCAACCACATTTCTGTGGCTCTGGAGTCACATGTAGGCCAGACCGGGTATGGATGGCAGATTTCCTTCCCAGAACAACATTAGTGAACCAGATGGGTTTTCCGACAATTTACAATGGTTTCATGGTCACCTTTAGACTTCTAATTCCAGATTTTTATTGAATATCAAATTTCACCATCTGCCAAGGCGGGATTCGAACTTGGGCCCCCAGAGTATGACTCTGGGTCTCTGGATTACTAGTCCAGTGACAATACCACTATGCCACTGCCTCCCCATATTAGTTCAGAATTCAGTTAATCTGGTTTTCCAAGCAGCCTGTAGTTATTAATTGCAGGGCTCGTTTCATTTATTTTATGTCAGTTACATCCTCAGAGGCAAACTCATTTTCAGATTGGTACCTGTAGTGATCTGTACATCTGTGCATACATCTGCACATACACCAGGGACTACAGACAGATGCAACAGCCACAGCATCACTAGCGGGCAGCATCAGAGACGGGTATAAAGGGTCGAGCCCAAGGCAGGATCCGCCTCTTTTAGAAGCACAGAGCTAGTGAGCAGCAGCACACAGAGACAGCTCAGCATAGGCAGTTTACCTTAGTTTCACTTGTGATACCTCTTGACTGTTTTACATCTAGTTGAGCTCTGGAAGCAGAACGAACCCTTTGAATAAAGTGTTTGTGTTAACTGTAAGTCTACAGTCTTTATTCAGACGTAGAGAATAATATATAGTACCAGGAGTGATTTCAGCAAGCTAGCTAGACACCAGCAAGAGAAGAGAACTTAAACCAGACGTTCGACCAAGGAAGGCCTCGCAGCATTCGGACCCTTCAGATACCAATCGACATGATGGACCCAATCCAACCTTCATGCCTGCTCAAGACCACTGGTAATATGCATTCCAATTGGAAACTTTTTATACAACAGTTCAAAATATATCTAGAAGTTAAGGATCTAACCTCAGCGTCTGATGCCAGGAAGATAGCCTTGCTCTTATCCCTAGCAGGTCCGCAGGCATTAGAAATATATAATTCCTTTACCTACCTGGAAGGCGAGGACAAGGGCAAGCTGGAAATAATCATCAAAAAATTTGAAACCCACAGTCAATCTGAAGTCAATGAGATATTTGAAAGATTCAAGTTCACCAGGCGCTTGCAAAAACCGGGAGAACCTTTCAGCAGTTTTGTAACTGATTTAAAATTACTAGCTCAATCCTGCAACTTTGAAAACCTCCGTGACTCCCTCATCAGAGACCAGGTAGTCAATGGTATATCTGATGAGGGACTTAGAAAATCCTTATTAAAACGAAAAAACCTAACCCTAGAAACAGCCCTGCAAAGATGCTCTACTTATGAAAAAAGTAATGAAGAATATGAGGAGTTTACTTACCGGGACCAAGGTCTTCACCACGAGGTTGAGCCCGTCAAAATGGTGGCCCAGGAGTCCGGAAGGCACTCCTCTAGCGGCAATCCCGCGCACGCGAACCTGGATGCAGGCCGCACGCATGCACAGTTCTCCCGAAGATTTGACACAGAAGAAAGGCCTACTGCGCATGTGCGAGCGTCAAGGAACAGCATCATGATGTGTCCCCGCTGCGGATACGCCCACTTAAAAGGGCAATGTCCAGCTTCTGGAAAACAATGTTTCAAGTGTGGCAAATACAACCACTTTGCCTCACAGTGCAGAGCTGCTCTGCAAATAAAGACAACAAGACAGAAACACATGAACTTCAATGTAAAAAGCATAGACTCAACGGAGCACAAAAAAACCAATGATGAGTATTCCTCGGATGAGGACAACCTCGCTTGTGACAACTCGCTTGTCGTGGACACGATCAAGACAATTGAGGAACATGACGCAAAAATCGCCACGCCTCACCCGGTCAACAGCATTGATTCCAGCAGTGAGTGGACTGCGACTGTGCAAGTCAATGACTTTCCATTAGTCTTCAAGCTTGACACTGGGGCCTCAGCTAACCTCCTCACTAGCAAGGATCTCCATTCGATTCCAGGAGACCATGAAATAATACCCGCTGCATGTTAGCTGAAGGACTACAACGGCAATCAGATCGCCTCAAAGGGATCGTGCCATCTCCGGGTGGACAACAAAACGATACGCAAGCAGCTATGATTCGAGATTGTAGACGACAATAAATCATCACTGTTAGGCGCTCAGGCCTGCAAAGACTTGCGGCTGGTGCAACGCATTTACATACACACCCAGGATCCATCAAGCCTGGAAGCTAAAATCCACAGCATGCGACAAGAATACCCCGACGTAGTCAAAGGCATGGGCACCCTACCCTGCCAATACAAAATCATGCTGAAGACAGACACCAAACCCGTCATTCAGCCGCCCAGGAGGGTTCCAACTCCACTGCGGGAGAAGTTGAAAGCGGAACTCAACAGACTGCAGTCACAAGGCGTAATATCGCGAGTCACAGCCGACTGACTGGGTTAGCTCCATTGTCTGTGTGAAGAAACCTTCTGGAGATCTTCGCATATGCATAGACCCGAAGGACCTGAACCAGAACATTCGCCGGGAACACTACCCCATCCCCAAGTGTGAAGATATCACATCTGAGATGGCAAATGCTCGTATCTTCACCAAACTCGACGCCTAGCAGGGTTTTTTGCAGATACAGCTCGATGACTCAAGCAGATTACTGTGTACGTTCAACACGCCATTCGGACGTTTCTGCTTCAATCGCATGCCCTTTGCCATTATCCCTGCGTCAGAGATCTTCCACAGGATAATGGAGCAAATGACCGAGGGCATCGAGGGTGTCAGAATCTATGTGGATGACATCATCGTATGGTCCACCACTGAAGAAGAACACCTCTGTCATCTGAAGAAGGTGTTTCAGAGGATTCATAAACACGGTTTGAAACTGAACCAGGCAAAATGCATATTTGCGAAGGAGTCTGTAACCTTTTTGGGTGACACCATTTCATCTCAGGGTGTCAGCCCTGATGAGGCGAAAATCGCTGCAATATGGACCATGAAGACGCCACACGACAAGAAGGCGGTGCTATGATTTCTGAGCTTCGTCAACTTCCTCGGCAGGTTCACCCCAAACCTGTCCGTACGGACGGCAACTTTACGCAATCTCCTACGAAAGACCACTACGTTTGAGTGGACACAACGTCACCAAAATGAATGGGTGGATCTCAAACAGCAACTAACGAGGGCACCGACCCTTGTTTTCTTTGACGCAACCAGACCCACCAAGATCTCCACTGACCCCAGCCAGAACAGGATTGGCGCCGTTCTCCTCCAACAGGACGACCAGTCTGACTGGGTTCCGGTGGCATACACGTCCAGGGCCATGACCGCAACTGAGTGCAGATATGCACAAATCGAAAAAGAATGTCTCGGACTCCTCACTGGGATTCTAAACGGCCTGCCCACGTTCATAATGGAAACCGACCACAGACCGTTGGTCCATATCATAGACAAGAATCTAAATGACATGACACCTCGTCTGCAGCGCATCATGATGAAGCTGCAAATGTATGATTTCACCCTAGTATACACCCTAGGAAGAGACCTTGCCATTGCCGACGCACTGTCCCGATTAATTGGCACTGACAACGCACCATCAGCCCCTATCAGAGAAATCGAGGCCCAAACACAGTTATGCATGGAGAATTTACATGCTTCGGATGAGAAGCTTTGCCTAATCTGACAGGAGACACAGAAAGACGCAACCTTACGGAGGGTGCTGCACCTACTCCAGCACGGTTGGACGAGGGGACAATGTCCACAATTTCAGAATGTCAAGTCAGAACTGGTTGAAGTTGCCGGCCTGCTGCTACGCAATGCGCAGATTGTGATTCCGGCCACACTCCGCACCGAGATGTTACGTAAGATTCATGAAGGCCACCTAGGAATTGAGAAATGCAAAAGGCGAGCACGACAGGCTGTGTACTGGCCCGGCATGAATCAAGACATAACGGACATGGTCATGACATGTGACACTTGTCAAAGATATCAACCCGCATAGTGTAAAGAACCACTGCAGCAACACAAACTCACAATGGCGCCGTGGACAAAAGTGGGCATTGCCCTATTTCATGTCACAGGGCGTGATTACTTCTTTTTTTTAAAATAAATACATTTATTAAGAATTTTTCAACAAAATTTTCAACCATACAAACCCCCCGTAACAAAAAGAAAAGAAAAGTCGCATAGCAAGACATAAACATGTCATATCAACATGATACAGAACTTTGTACATTGGATTCCTCACGCACATGTTCAACTTTCCGGAACATTTATGTATTTTCTTGCTCATGTGCCCCCAGGAAAACCCCCCTTCCCCGTCCACCCTTCTTCCCCCCCCCGAAAGAGATGTCCCCCCTTCCCCCCCCCCCCCCCCCCCCCCCCCGCCAAACTTCATCTAACGCTCCACGAGATAGTCTAGGAATGGTTGCCACCGCCTGGAGAACCCCTGCACAGACCCTCTCAAGGCAAACTTTATCCTCTCCAACTTGATAAACCCTGCCATGTCATTTATCCAGGCTTCCACACTGGGGGGCTTCGCATCTTTCCACACTAACAAGATCCTTCGCCAGGCTACCAGGGACGCAAAGGTCAGAATGCCGGCCTTTTTTGTCCCCTGCACTCCCAGCTCGTCCGCCATTCCAAATAGTGCTAGCCCCCAACTTGGCTTGACCTGGACTTTCACCACCTTAGATATAGTTCTCGCAACTCCCCTCCAGAACTCATCCAGTGCCGGGCACGACCAGAACATATGGGCATGGTTCGCCGGGCTTCCTGAGCACCTCCCACATCTGTCCTCCACCCCAAAGAACCTACTCAGCCTCGCCCCCGTCATATGCGCTCTGTGAATAACCTTAAACTGTATCAGGCTAAGCCTGGCACACGAGTTGGAAGAATTAACCCTACTCAGGGCATCAGCCCACAGACCCTCTTCAATCTCCTCCCCCAGCTCCTCCTCCCATTTAACCTTCAGCTCCTCTACCAAAGCCTCCCCTCTTCTTTCATCTCCTGGTATATCGCCGACACCTTGCCCTCTCCGACCCATACGCCCAAAATCACCCTGTCTTGAATCCCCTGCGCCGGGAGCAGCGGAAGGGGAAAGAGGAGTGCATACTGTCGTCTTCATTTGGTCTGGAGGAAACACTCCTCTTCCTCCTGGCCCAGAGGAAATGGCATTAATGTACTCATCTCATGGCTTCTTGCCTCCTTTACTTGCTAGGTTTCCCAAGGTCGCGGAAACCAAAGAAATATAAGTTAAAAATTTACAGTTAAAAACATCAGCTTTGGGAAGAGTCATCCAGACTCGAAATATTAGCTCCGTTCTCTCTCCACAGATGCTGCCAGCCCTGCTGACATTGTCAAGTGTTTTCTGTTTTTGTGTTAAAAGGATAGATTTGGATTCTTCAGCCCCACCCACCGCAAGATCGCCACTGGCGAGACGCGGACATTGACCTCGGGCGGGATTCTCCGGTGGCCCGGTGTGCGGGGCCAGAGAATCCCGCCCATACTGACTGTCAAAATGAAAGCTTGCAGCCCCATTGTGATATGGAATTACAAACTCTCCTCCAGTAAGCAAATTGGCCATCCAACCCTTGTCACACCTCTGTTAAAACCAGAAGTGGGTAAGTTCAAAAGGAACTGGGTTCCTGCTTTAGAGGTTTGGAATTATGACCTCTCTCCTGTCATATCCCACTCGAAACATTTTCTCTTTCCCAACTTGCATGATTCTCATGCATTAAGACGTGTTTGAGGACAGATTGTATACCTGCCATTGCATTTAAGTAGTAAAAATGAAACTTGGAGTTTACTTGGATGTCACTCATGGCAAACATAGGGACATAAAAGGTGAAAGATAAGAAATCAGTGATATAAATAGAAGAATATAAATGTGTACATACGGCAGCATGAAATAATCAATGAAAAATTGTTTCATCTACTTTCGTGATCTTTAAATCATGAAATAAGTTGTTGGTCAAATAGAATAGGTTTTGGGCAGCACGGTGGCGCAGTGGTTAGTGCTGTTGCCTCACTGCGCTGAGGTCCCAGATTCGATCCCGGCTCTGGGACACTGTCCGTGTGGAGTTTGCACATTCTCCCCGTGTTTGCGTGGGTTTCAACCCCACAGCCCAAAAGATGTGCAGGGTAGGTGGATTGGCCACGCTAAATTGCCCCTTAATTGGAAAAAAATGAATTGGGTACTCTAAATTTATAAAATAAAATAAAAATTATTTTTAAAAAATAGAATAGGTTTTAAGATCATTGATAAACATTAGTATTTTTTCCAACTGCAGAAGGTCACTTACCAGAGTGGGTTGAAACAAGTTTAGCCGTAATTTTTTGTATCTCTTCTTTTGTCTGGTTCAGTGCTTTTTCAATTTTCCGTTTCCTCCTTTACAAGTAAAAGAATGATTTTGAGGTGTTTAAACTGAATTTGTTGGATTCATTCTGCCCCAAGATATTACTGTAAAAGTTACAGAGCCAGGATAATTTCTCAGCATTGAAATTATTTCCACAATTGATGGCAATTGCACATATGTATAAAGTGAAAATACAAAGCAGAAGGTAGGCAGGTTTCAAACTAATTCAGGCAGTTTATGAAACCGAAAGAGAAACAGTAAATACTGGAAAAACTCAGCTCATCAGGCAGCATCTGTGAAGAAAGAGACAAAGCTAATGGGCAGAGATTTAACAGAAGGAAATGTTAGGAAAGAGTTAATGTTCCCTCGTGCTGAAGTTGAAATTGTGATTTTAATTGTTTAATAAATTGCACTTATTGTTTAATAGACTGCACCAATATATAAAGGGGATACAGGTAGCACTGTTTTGTTGTTGGTGAAGTGATTACTAACCACAATAAACTTGGAGACAAAGAAGGCAAGACTTGCTTCCTAGTTCTTATTATAGAGTCACCATTGAAGCTTAACAATGGTGGCAGAGAATGGTTACTGCGTATAAGAAAAAGGAATTGCTACCTAAGGTTTCTTCAGATGAAAGACTATGGGCGCGATCTACCGGCCACATCGCATCTCAATGAGAATGCGGCATGGTCGATAAATTCCGGGTGAAGCCCCCCCACGGGCTTCCCGGCAGCCACAACGCCTAGCAGGATTTACTCATGCGAGGTGTCAGGAATCAGGAATCTGTCCACAATAGGCAGGACCAAGCTGTGCTCGCTTAAGTAGGCCTTAAATCTACTTAAGGCCTACTTACCCGGTATATACCGGCCTCCTGGGACCTTGGCACTGCCACCATGACAGGAACACTGCCATAATACCCGGGTGCCAGGGTGACACCGCCAACGGTCGGGGCCCTGCGGGAGGCCATGCCCATGAAAGGAGGGTCGAGTGGGGTATGAAGGGTGGGGGGGGGGGGGGTGCAGGGCAGGGAAGAAGGGGTCTCCAGAAGATTGGGAGGGATGATGGATGAGGGCCCTGGAAGCAAGGCGCTAAGGGACCCCATTGCAGGGTCTCCTCACTTGGGGGAGGGGGTGTGGGGTATTGCCCATTTGTGTGGGGTGACATTGCCCCTTGGGTGGGGGACCCAAAAGTGCGCGTAGAAAACAGGGCACTCTTTCAAAATGACGGCTCATTCTAGGAGTTCAGCTCCCAGTGATGAACAAAATTCTAAGGGCGCGTTTCTCTGGCCTCATTTCACTCGAGTGAGAGTGTGACGAGGCCGGTGATTAGCGGAATAACAGGAGAGGCCAAAAACGAGAACCGCGCCGGACGGCAAACAGTTTGCAATGTAACCGGCCCTCCCCCATAGGCAAAATTGGGATCCCGCTGTAGCGTGGAGAGAAGCCAATTATCACCACTTAAGTGCTATTTCCACACAATTAATAGGAGCCACCCCATATCCAAAGGCCTCCGCAGCAAGTGGTCACCCTGGCGCCGATTAGTATTCTGCTGGGGAGGGCAACCATGCGCAGCTCCGCCATGCCAACCACTGGATCATTCCGGAGCAACCCTTATCCCTGCGCATCTGCCCCACTAACCACCCGTAATCCCCACCAACTGTGGAGACCACTGGCTATGTGGCTAAAGGCTATTGCTGAATTGGCTATTATTGTTAAGTATGCACTTCACATATCCCACGTGTGTGGGCGGGCCATGTAGCATGTGGGAGTCATTGGGTAGAATCCCAACCAGACCATGATGCCTGGACACTGTGCCTGAACACTGCGAGAGGCAACACCACACATGCAGCTGCAAACAATCGAACACCCAGGGGATGGGCCCCAGCACCGGGGACTTGGCCACATCCAGAGGATGGGGGAGGCCCAGCGTCCGGTCCAGGTAATGTAATGTGCGGCAGTCAGGGTCTGTTGAGGGGGGCTCGTGGCAGCTGGGTTTGTGTGGGTAGGGCATGCCGGGTATGAGCAGGGAGGGGGACTTAATGGGGGAATGGAGGGCCGTGGGGTGGGAGCCACCGCTGTTTGTCAGTCGAACGCCCTCTCCCAATTCCTTACAGATATTGAATGGTATGGACGGTATTTTGGACCCCGTAGAACAGTGGTGCTGCTGGTAGGCAGCGACTTGAGGCGGTGGCCTATGTGCCAGACTCTGCCCAAATCCTGAGCACCTGGCCGCACATCTGGCCAGGGGGAGACCCAGAGGGGAAGACCCAGAGGGGGAAGCCCGCGATGACCCATTGTGGACACGCATCGCTGGTTGTTTGAACAAGTGACGGACATTGTATGCTGCAACGGCTCTGCCTCAACAAGAAATCGAGGCGGCAACTGCCCTGCCTTGCGACCTTGGCACCATGTGGAGAAGGAGGATAATCTCTCCCGGTGGCTGTCAATATCACCGCAGTACAGAACATTTATGCCTCGGGATCCTTCCAGGCTCAAGCGGGGACCTGTGTGGCATCTCGCAGCCCACGGTCCACAGATGTATGTGACAGGTAGCACACGTCCATTTTTCCCAGGCAGAATACGGGTAGAACAGTGGTTAGCATTGTTGCTTCACAGCTCCAGGGTCCCAGGTTCGATTCATGGCTTGGGTCACAGTCTGTGCGGAGTCTGCACGTTCTCCTTGTGTCTGCGTGGGTTTCCTCCAGGTGCTCCTCTCATCATGTCCCCGCTCCCAGGGCATGTGTTACATCAGTCCAGGGTGCTAGGACTGTGTCGGCACCATCAGCGGATCACTGTCAAATAAGGAGGGTGATAATAACCTGCAGAAAGCTGAGCGCCAGTGCTCCTCAATCAATGCCATAGTCTGACCCCTGCCTGTCTGCTGAGTGCTCGCTCACACCCATCACCTGCATGTGGTGTGCTTGTGGAGGGGGGGGATGCCTGGAGAGATGGGCAGAGGGTTCGGAGGTCGGCCCGCATAAGAGGTGACATACACGTGAGAACACCACCCACCAGGTACGCAGTACATACTCGTGTGACTCGGCCAACGTTGTCTACCTCATACGCTGCAGGAAAGGATGTCCTGAAGCGTGGTACATTGGTGAGACCATGCAGCCGATGCGACAACGAATGAACGGACATCGCGCGACAATCACCAGGCAGGAATGTTCCCTTCCAGTCGGGGAACACTTCAGCAGTCAAGGGCATTCAGCCTCTGATCTTCGGGTAAGCGTTCTCCAAGGCGGCCTTCAGGACGCGCGACAACGCAGAATCGCCGAGCAGAAACTTATAGCCAAGTTCCGCACACGTGACTGCGGCCTCAACCGGGACCTGGGATTCATGTTGCATTACATTCATCCCCCGCCATCTGGCATGGGCTTGCGAAATCCTACCAAGTGTCCTGGTTTGAGATAATTCACACCTCTTTAACCTGGGATTACCCCTATCTCTGGATCTGTAAAGACTTAATTATCTGCAAATGCTCACATTCAAAGCATTGTCTTGCATCTTTGAATTTGTCTATATATATGAGGCGGGATTCTCCGACCACCCGCTGGGTCGGAGAATCGCTGGGGGCTGGCGTGAATCCCGCTCCCGCCGGTTGCCGAATTCTCCGGCACCGGATATTCGGCGGGGGCGGGAATCGCGCCGCGCTGCTTGGCAGGCCCCCCCCAGCGATTCTCCGGCCCGGATGGGCCAAAGTCCCGCTGCTGGAATGCCTGTCCCGCCGGCGTGGATTAAACCACCTCTCTTATCGGCGGGACAAGGCGGCACGGGCGGGCTCCGGGGTCCTGGGGGGGGCGCGGGGCGATCTGGCCCCGGGGGGTGCCCTCACGGTGGCCTGGCCCGCGATCGGGGCCCACCGATCCGCGGGCGGGCCTGTGCTGTGGGGGCACTCATTTCCTTCCGCCTTTGCCATGCTCTCCACCATGGCGGAGGCAGAAGAGACCCCCTCCACTGTGCATGCGCGGGGATGCCGTGAGCGGCCGCTGACGCTCCCGCGCATGCGCCGCCCGGCAACGTCAGTTTCGTGCCAGCTGGCGGGGCACCAAAGGTCTTTCCCGCCAGCTGGCGGGGCGGAAATCAGTCCGGCGCGGGCCTAGCCCCTCAACGTTAGGGCTCGGCCGCTCAAGATGCGGAGGATTCCGCACCTTTGGGGCGGCGCGATGCCGGACTGATTCGCGCCGATTGCGGAGAATTCCGCCCATGTTTCTGGAACATACCTCTTCATTCACCTGAGGAAGAAGCAGTGTTCCGAAACCTAGTGTTTGAAACAAACCTGTTGGACTTTAACCTGGTGTTGTAAGACTTCTTACTATACTTTAGTGAAGGATTTTTATGTTTCACAGGTGTCCAATAATGCCCTACTCTCCCGATAGCGCTGCCGCACTTTCCCCTCCACCCACTCACCATTCCACCTCACCCCCTACCTACACCCCCTCTCCTCCCACACCTTCCCCAGTGCCTTCTCAGTGTCCTCGACATGCCTTCCTCACTCTACTGCTAAGTCTAGGTGTGTCCCCTGGATGCACATCAGAGAGAGGCAGCCAGCTGCTTATCGCATCCCATGGTCATCAAAGCCCCTGGCAGGTGTCCACAGGGGGTTCTGGGGCCAGAGGGCCCCGGCGTGCTTGTCAGCAGCACATGCACAGCCGTGCCGCCCTGTCCCTTGAAGCGAGGTGTGGCTTCATCATAGAGTCATAAATGTTTACAGCATAGAAACAGGCCCTTTGGCCCAGATTGTCCATGCCGCCCAATTGCCTGCATTTGGCCCATATCCCTCTATACCCACCCTGCCCATGTAACTGTCTAACTATTTTTAAAGGAAAAAATTGTACCCGCCTCTACCACTGCCTCTGGCAGCTCATTCCAGATGCTCACCACCCTCTGTGTGAAAAAATATTCCTTCTAGTCTCTTTTGTATCTCTCCCCTCTCACCTTAAACCTATGCCCTCTAGTTCTAGACTCCTCTACCTTTGGGAAAAGATGTTGACTATCTACCTTATCTATGCTCCTCATTATTTTAATGACCTCTATAAGATCACCCCTAAGCCTCCTACGCTCCAGGGAATAAAGTCCCAGCCTATCCAGCTTCTCCTTGTAACTCGGACCATCAAATCCCGGTGGCATCCTAGTAAATCTCTTCTGCACTCTTTCTAGTTTAACAATATTCTTCCTATAATAAGGTGACCAGGACTGAACACAGTATTTCATGTGTGGTCTTACCAGTGTCTTATACAACTTCAACAAGACGTCCCAACTCTTGTATTCAATATTCTGACCAATAAAACCTAGCATGCTGAATGCCTTCTTCACCACCCTGTCTACCTGCGACTCCACCTTCAAGGAACTATGAACCTGTACCCCTAGATCTCTTTGTTCTGTAACTCTCCCCAGCTCCCTACCATTAACTGAGTAGGTCCTACTCTGATTTGATCGACCAAAATGCATCACTTCACATTTATCCAAATTAAACTCCATCTGCCATTCATCAGCCCACTGGCCCAATTGGCCAAGATCCTGTTGCAATCTTATATAACCTTCTTCACTATCCACTATGCCACCACTCTTGATGCCATCTGCAAACTTACTAACCATACCTCCTACATTCTCATCCAAATCATTAATATATATAACAAATAACAGTAGACCCAGCATCGGTCCCGGAGGTATGCCGCTGGTCACAGGCCTCCAGTTTGAAACCCCCCCCCCCCCACAACCACCTTTTGGCTTCGGTCACGAAGCCAATTTTGTATCCAATTGGCTACCTCACCCTGGATTCCGTGATAACCTTTTGCAACAACCTACCATGCGGTACCCTGTCAAAGGCTTTGCTAAAGTCCATGTCGACAACGTCGACTGCACTGCTCTCATCTATCTTTTTGGTTACCCCTTCAAAGAACTCAATCAAATTTGTGAGACATGACTTTCCCCTTACAAAGCCATGCTGACTTTAGCCCTTGCCTGTCTAAATGCCTGTAGATCCCGTCCCTCAGAATACCCTCTAACAATTTACCTGGGATTCTACCAACCTCCTGGAATACATTTCATCAGGTCCTGGGATTTATCTATCTTGATGCGCTTTAATACCTCCAGCACCTCCTTCTCTGTAATATGTACTCTCCTCCAGACATCACTTTTTATTTCCCCAATTTCCCTAACATTTGTGCCTTTCTCAATGGTAAATACTGACGAGAAATATTCATTGAGGACCTCTCCCATCCCTTGTGGATCTGCACATAGATGACCTTTTTTATCCTTAAGAGGCCCTACCCTCTGCATAGTCATCCTTTTACGCTTTATATATTTGTAAAAGCTCTTTAGATTTTCCTTTGCCTTATCTGCCAAGACAATCTCATGTCCCCTTTTTGCCATCCTGATTTCTCTCTTAACTCTTCTCCAACAAACCCTATACTCTTCAAGGGATTCACTTAATCCCAGCTGCCTAGGCATGTCATATGCCTCCTTCTTCTTTTTGACCATGGCCTCAATATCCCGAGTCATCCAGGGTTCCCACCTTCTACCAGCCTTACCCTTCACTCACCCGGAATGTGCTCACCCTGAACCCTAGTTAACACCTTTTTGAAAGATTCCCACTGAGCAGCTGTCCCCTGCCTGCAAATAGGCACCCCCAATTAACTTTTGAAAGTTCCCACCTAATACCCTCAAAATTGGCCTTGCCCCAATTTAGAATTTTAACTTTTGGGCCAGAACTATCATTCTCCATAACTATCTTAAAACTAATGGAATTATGGTCACTGGTCCTAAAGTGATCCCTCACGAACACTTCCGTCACCTGCCCTTCTTTATTCCCCAAGAGGAGGTCAAGTTTTGCCCCCTCTCTAGTCGAGCCATCCACATAGTGAATGAGGAATTCTTCCTGAATACACTCGACAAATTTCTCTCCATCCACACCTCTAGTGCTATGGCTGTCCCAGTTAATGTTGAGAACGTTAAAGTCCTCTACTATTACCACCCTATTTTTCCAGCAGCTATCTATAATCTCCTTACATATTTGCTTCTCGATTTCCCGCTGACTGTTTGGGGGCCTATAGTACAGTCCTATTAAAGTGATCTCACCTTCTTATTTTTCAGTTTTACCCATATAGGCACTTTAGGCGAACCCTTGGATATATCCTCTCTCTGTACTTCCGTGATACTGTCCCTAATCAGAGGGGTGGAACTCAAGGGAGGTGGTGGCCACCATCCTAACTCCATGGGACAGGTCCCCGGGTGGGGCTTCACCTCTACGGCATGTGCCAACCTCTGCACTGGTGACCGCTCTGTCCTCGCCCCACCCCTGTCACCTCCAGGGCACATTCCTTGAAGGTCATGAGGATTCATATGTCTGGCACCTCTCCACCATTCTGGGCGATCTCCCGGTGATAGTGGAAGAGCTTCTCCTGAGGAGACACAGAATGGGCATCGTTAGGCACAAGCATGGTTCAGAGCGGAGGGGGTGAAGGGAGGGTTGGGGAGGTGGATGCTTGTGTGGGGGTGGAAAGGTCTCCGGGGAGGGGAAGGGAGGTGGGGTGTTGGGGAGGTGGTTGTCAACTCACACGTGCAATTCTGAAAGACCGGTGTAGGTCTTATTAAGGCACTGGAGGCCAGTCCTCCAGTACATCCCTCCTTGCCTTGACCACATCTAGGACTAGGTCCGCGTCTCCAAACTTTGGAGCCAGATGCGATCTGGGCGGAGCCAGGAGGCAGGGATCTACCCCCATACCTGTAGTATAGGAGCCTTACCGTAATACCCCTCGTATGCGGTATATACAATACAACAGTGGTGACTACCACATTCACCCCTGATGCACGATCAATGACCACGAAAACGAGGTTGTAGTCCAACTGAAGGCTTTAATAAGCTAGATGTTTCCCCCAACAGCTCAGGTACAGAATGACGGCTGCTGGGGCGGCATGGGCTCTTATACCCTGCCTAGCAGGGCGGAGCTACCATACATCCTAACTAATAGAAAGCATACAGTTTCCACCAATGGTGCTCCAGCCTATCAGGTAGTGTAATACTAGAATACCACAACCCCCTGTTAAAAAAGAGTCCAGCGGGGGTGGTGGGAAACTATTTACATTCAGGTGTTTAACATTTTAAGGAAAAGTTTACAAATTCAGTCACCTTGATCCGTCGTTGCGAGCGCCGCAGTTCTGGTGGTGATTTTGGCGTCGGTTCGGTCGTCGGTGACTCCAGGAGCGTGTCGACCTCATCTTCATCCCCAGGTGGGACCAAGGGGAGGACGGATCGTCCTGGAGCGGGGGCTGTGGTGGGGTGCGCTGGGGGGAGGGAGGGTGGCGCTGAGGCAGAGGGGGGGGGGGGACCCAGCTGGTGCCAGGTCCCTGTGGGAGACTGTGTCTTGGCGGCTGCCATGATACGCTACGTAGGCGTACTGCGGGTTCTCATCCAACGGGTCCGCCTTGTGTAGCCACACGTGCTTGCGGAGGAAGATGGGTCCTGGAGCTGCCAGCCACGTTGGGAGCGAAACCCCGGAGGTGGACTTCCTGGGGAAGGCAAAGAGACGTTCATGGGGAATTTTGTTAGTCGCAGTGCAAAGGAGCGACCGAATGGAGTGAAGGGCATTGGGGAGGACCTCCTGCCAGCGGGAGGCCGGGAGATCTCTGAACCGTAGGGCCAGCTGGACGGCCTTCCAAACCGTCCCATTCTCCCGCTCCACCTGCCCGTTTCCCCAGGAGTTGTAGCTGCTCGTCCTGCTCGAGGCAATGCCCCTGTTGAGCAGGTACTGGCGCAGCTCATTGCTCATAAATGAGGATCCCCAGTCGCTGTGGACGTAGGTGGGGAAACCGAACTGAGCGAAGATGGTGTTGAGGGCTTTGATGACGGTGGCAGACGTCATATCGGGGCATGGGACGGTGAAGGGGAATCTGGAATATTCGTCGACCACATTAAGAAAGTACGTGTTTCGGTCGGTGGAGGGGAGGGGCCCTTTGAAGTCCACGCTGAGGCGTTCAAAGGGGCGGGAGACCTTCACCAGGTGCGCTCGGTCTGGCCGAGTGCGGTTTACACCCGCGCAGACCTGGCAGTTTCTGGTGAGACTTCCTCGATGGAGTAGGGCAGATTGCGGGCCTTTATGAAGTGATAAAAGCAGGTGACCCCTGGGTGGCAGTGATCGTCGTGCAGGGTCCGGAGTCTGTCCACTTGTGCGCTGGCACAAGTACCTCGGGATAGGGCATTGAGCTTAACGGGGCGATACAAAATCTCGTAATTGTAGGTGGAGAGCTCGATCCTCCACTTCAAGATCTTATCATTTTTGATCTTACCCCGTTGTGTGTTGTTGAACATGAAGGCAACCGACCATTGGTCAGTGAAGAGAGTGAATCACCTGCCGGCCAGATAATGCCTCCAATGCCGCACAGCTTCAACGATAGCTTGGGCCTCCTTTTCGATGGAGGAGGGCCGAATTTCGGAGGCATGGAGGGTGCAGGAAAAGAATGCCATGGGCCTGCCTGCCTGGTTGAGGGTGGCGGCTAGAGCGACGTCCGATGCATCGCTCTCGACTTGGAAGGGGAGCGTCTCATCGACCGCCTGCATCGCGGCCTTGGTGATGTCGTCCTTGATACGGCTGAAGGCCTGGTGAGCCTCGGCCGTCAGGGGGAAAACGGTGAAGTGAATGAGTGGGCGGGCCTTGTCCGCATAGTTAGGGACCCACTGGGCGCAGTACGAGAAGAAACCCAGGCATCGTTTGAGGGCCTTGGGGCAGTGGGGAAGGGGGCGTTCCATGAGGGGGCGCATGCAATCGGGGTCGGGCCCTAGCACTCTGTTCTGGACCACATAGCCGAGGATGGCTAATCGGTTCGTGCTGAACACGCACTTCTCCTTGTTGTAGGTTAGGTTGAGGAGTTTAGCGGTGTGGAGGAATTTGGAAAGGTTAGCGTCGTGGTCCTGCTGGTCGTGGCCGCAGACTGTGACATTATCTAGGTACAGGAAGGTGGCCCACAGTCCGTACTGGTCAACCATTCGGTCCATCTCCCGTTGGAAGACCGAGACCCCGTTAGTGATGCCAAAGGGAACCCTAAGGAAGTGGTAAAGGCGGCCGTCTGCTTCAAACGTGGTGTACGGGCTGTCCTCCTTGCGAAAGGGGAGCTGGTGGTACGCAGATTTTAGGTCCACTGTCGAGAAGACCCAGTACTGTGCAATCTGATTGACGATATCAGATATGCGTGGGAGGGGGTACGCGTCGAGCTGCGTGTACCGATTGATGGTCTGGCTGTAGTCAACGACCATCCTGTTTTTCTCCCCAGTTTTCACAACTACCACTTGGGCTCTCCAGGAGCTGTTGCTGGCCTCGATAATACCCTCCTTAAGCAGCCGCTGGACCTCAGACCTGATGAAGGTCCTGTCCTGGGCGCTGTACCGTCTGCTCCGGGTGGCTCCGGGTTTGCAATCCGGGGTGAGGTTTGCAAACAGAGAAGGCGGGTCGACCTTAAGCGTCGTGAGACCGCAGACAGTAAGTGGTGGTAGGGGTCCACCAAATTTCAGGGTTAGGCTCTGGAGGTTGCACTGGAAGTCCAGGCCAAGTAGCAAGGCAGCGCAGAGGTCGGGGAGGACATAGAGCCGGAAGCCGCTGAACTCTACGCCCTGGATGGTGAGGGCGGCGGTGCAATACAGTTGTGGGCAGCACGGTAGCATTGTGGAAAGCACAATTGCTTCACAGCTCCAGGGTTCCAGGTTCGATTCCAGCTTGGGTCACTGTCTGTGCGGAGTCTGCACATCCTCCCCGTGTGTGCGTGGGTTTCCTCCAGGTGCTCCGGTTTCCTCCCACAGTCCAAAGATGTGCAGGTTAGGTGGATTGGCCATGATAAATTGCCCTTAGTGTCCAAAATTGCCCTTAGTGTTGGGTGGGGTTACTGGGTTATGGGGATAGGATGGAGGTGTTGACCTTGGGTAGGGTGCTCTTTCCAAGAGCCGGTGCAGACTCGATGGGCTGAATGGCCTCCTTCTGCACTGTAAATTCTATGTTAAATACCCCCGGATCGCCACGGAGTGGGATCCGGAGGCCAGGGAGATTTTCTGGTTAATGGGGTGTACCGTGAGGGAGCAGCGCCTTACCGTATCGGGGTGGATGAAGCTCTCAGTGCTCCTGGAGTCCAGAAGGCAGGCTATCTTGTGCCCGTCGACCTTCACTGTCGTCGACGTGGTCGCGAGGCTGTGCGGTCGGGACTGGTTGATCGTGATGGAGGCAAGACGCGGCTGGTCAGCGGCGATTGCAGGCGATGAACGGCCCGATGAGTGGCCGATGAGCAGGAGTCCTGAGGCGGGGAAGATGGCGGCGCCCACGGGCCGCACGTGGCCTGAGGCAGGCAAGATGGCGGCTCCCACGGGCCGCACGTGGGGGGTGCAGGGACAATAGCGATGATCGAGCGAGCCTGGCACACAGCAGCGAAATGTCCTTTCTTCCCGCAGGCCTTGCAGAGCGCGCTCCGCGCCGGGCAGCGCTGCCGGGGGTGTTTTGTCTGTCCGCAGAAGTAGCACTTGGGTCCCCCGGGGTTGGTTGGCTGCCACGCGGCGCAGGCATGGGGTTGGCTGGGGCAGTCGCTGATGGGGTCCACGATGCCCAGGAGGGATGGGCCGTGCGGTTGGGGGCATACGTCTGTACATTGCGTGAGGTGACTGTGAGCGAGAGCGCTAGTTTCTTGGTCGCCGCGAGGTCGAGGGTAGCCCCTTCTAAGAAACGTTGGCGGATGTAGGCCGACCCTATGCCCGTAACGAACGCGTCTCTAACTAGCAGGTCAGAATGTTCAACGGCCGAAACGGCCTGGCAATCACAGTCTCTCAGCAGAAATCTTCCACAGACTCACTGGGGAGTTGATGCCGCATGGACAGGAGGTGCCTGTCGTAGATTTTGTTGGTCTGCTGAGTGTAGTTCTCCCTCAGTAGCGCCATGGCCTCAGCGTAGGTCGGCACGTCCCGGATGAGGGGAAAGATATCGGAGCTCAGCCGTGTGTAAAGGATCTGGAGCTTCTGTGCCTCTGAGGGTGGTTCTGTTGCAGATCCGATGTATACTTCAAAGCAAGCTAGCCAATGTGCAAAGGCCGATTTGGCGTTGTCTACTTGAGGGTGCAGCTGCAGGTGATCAGGCTTGATGCGGAGAACCATCACTGCGTAATAAATTGATGCACTATCAATTATGACGAGACGAGAGTAGAGTGTAATCGAGGCTTTATTACGCAGAGATGTGTAGCCTCCCGCAGCTGCTGCCGAAATGGCTGCAGCTCGGAGAGCCCGCACATTTGTACTCCACCTACTGGGCGGAACGTCCCCTCTTTTGGCGCGTACAAGTGCGGGGGCCTCGGAAAATGGCCGCCCTCGTCCGGGCCGCGTGCCGGGAGGAACTCGATCGACTGGACCCGCTCCGCCTCTTAGGAACCGTGCCGTGCCGTTTTGGCCGCCTAGATTTGGGAGTACCGGCTGGTCGCGTTCTCATGGAGGATGCAGGTCTCGATGGCAGTCGCTAGGGTGAGGCGCTTTATTTTAAGGAGCTGCTGGCGTAGGGTGTCCGAGATGACCCCCAAAACTATCTGATCCCGTATCATGGGTGCGGTCTCTGCAAATCAGCTGGTAGGACAGTCATATGCAGCGTGAAGCCCGTGGGGTATTGTTAAGTGCCCTAATTAATGTTAGATGCCGGTGACGGCCTCGCCAGGTCGGCTGTCGGGAAATACCCGGCATTTCCCACTCGCTACCACACTGAGACACTTTTCCGTTAGATTGTGCCCCAAGTCTCTGGAACAGCCAAATACATTGGGTTAGAAATCGGGCAGAATGGTTTGTATGTCACTTTGCATCAGCAGAATATTAACCTCATAGCAATTACTCGTAGTAGGGTCTCAGAAAAGCACATGCAGGCTTCTGAAATGGGAAAAGAGGATCTCCGAAGTGTAATTGGGCATCTGAATTGGTTAGCTAGACAAACATGCCCAGATGCCAGTTTTGATGAAGACATTTTTAGAGCAAACAAAACATGGGTGAAATTAAAATTGGTGAATTGTGTTTTGAAATTGCCATCTTTAGGTAATAGCAAACAACTAAACCTGAGTGTTTATAGTTACGCATCTGATGCTAATCTCTGTGATGTCTTTTCGAGTGTGGGAGATATATAATTTTTCTCCAGGGGGAGAAAGGTAAATGTTGCCTTGATATGGGAAACTAAAAAGATTAGTGATAAAACGTACATTGATAGTGGATACACTAGCCCTAGTGGAGGCAGTAGATATGGCATTTTTTATATCCCAGGATCCTGACTGAAAATTTAAATGGAACAAAATATTCGGGAACGCTACCTGTAGGGTGTCACATAGACACTAAGTCCCTTTTGGGGAATGTCCACTCTACAGAATGCATCAATGAAAAGAGACAACGGATTGACATAGTGAGCCTAAAACAAATGCTAGCCAACTGGGTGATTCACAAGTGGATTGATAGCAGTTTTTAGTTTTCTGACTGTTTTGGCGAAAAGAGATAGCGCAAGTAAATTATTAAATAGGTATATTTCCTACAAGAAAGAGATATGTGAGTGAAAGAAAAAAAAAGGGGTAAAAAGAATGACTGCGGATGTGAGAATCTGAAACAAAAACAGAAAATACAGGACAATCTAAGCAGGTCTGACAGCATCTGTGGAGAGAGAAGGGAGCTAACGTCGAGTCTGGGTGGCTGTCAAAAAGAAGAGGAAATAGGATGCACTTATTGCAGAAAAAATATTTCCATACATTTGTGATATGGTATATTGTAATTTATGTCAAAATTGAAGATTTTTTAAAAGTGGGGGCAATCTGATAGGAAAGAATTGATGTCCTCTAGTGCTTAGGCTGGAATTGGGGTTTTAATTGTTTAATAGGCTGTTTCAATATATAATAGGGATACAGGTGGCACTGTTTTGTTGTTGAAGTGATACTGAACACAATAAACTTGGAGTCAAACAAGTCAAGATTTACTTCTTAGTTCTTATTATAGAGTTACCATCCACATCATGGCGCAATCACACACACACTGATGGACAGGCAGTTGGACCAACCAGCACACACATAACATCGCAGCCAATCACCAGTGAGAGCGCACGCACTATAAAACAGGGAACACCACAGTTCCCGCTCATTCTACCAGGAGATAGCTCAGAGCACAGAGCTCACAGCGTGCCACTCAGACATCGACCATGTGCTGAGTGCCTCACCAAGATAGTGATAGGGCTGGGTCCACAGGTTAGCTGGTGAAGCACGTACCCAAGCCAGCAGTTAGTTGTTACCGTTGTTTAGACAATAAAACAGAGTTTTACCATCTACAGCCGTGTTGGATCATTTGTCCATCAGAACACCCAACACATGATACCAGTAGTTGACGCTAACCAGCGACTGTGAGGCCTACCTGCACCCTTTCAGAAATCCGCCATCCTGCTCCATGGAAAACATCAGCCCGCCGCAGCCGCTGCGAATCGCTGGTAATCGTGGCGTAAACTGGAAGCTGTTTAAACAGCGCTTCCAGCTCTTCCTAGAAGCCACAGACAGGGAGAATGCATCGGACACCAGGAAGATCGCCCTCCTCCTCTCCACGGCGGGGCAACACGCCATCCACATCTACAACTCCCTGGCATTCGCGGAAGGCGAGGACAAAACAAAATATAAGTCGGTGCGTCAGAAGTTCGAGGAACACTTCAGCGTGGAAGTCAATGAGAGCTTCGAGAGGTACCTATTCCAGCAGCGCCTGCAGGGTAAGGATGAGCCTTTCCAATCTTACTTGACACACTTCCATATCCTCGCGCAGTCCTGCGGCTATGAGGCCACCTCCGACTCCATGATACGGGATCAGATAGTTTTGGGGGTCATCTCGGACACCCTACGCCAGCAGCTCCGTAAAATAAAGCGCCTCACCCTAGCGACTGCCATCGAGACCTGCATCCTCCATGAGAACGCGACCAGCCGGTACTCCCAAATCCAGGCGGCCAAAACGGCACAGCACGGGTCCTAAGAGGCGGAGCGGGTCCAGTCGATCGAGTTCCTCCCGGCACGCGGCCCGGACGAGGGCGGCCATTTTCCGAGGCCCCCGCGCTTGTACGCGCCAAAAGAGGGGACGTTGACGCAGAGGGACGGGATGCGCAGGCGCGCTCTACGCAGGACCACACCACGCATGCGCGATGGCGCAACGAACGCCATGACGTCACGACGTGCGGCAACTGTGGCTCCGCCCACTTAAAGCGGCAATGTCCAGCCAAAGCGCGACAATGCCTCTGCTGTGGCAGGATGGGCCACTATACTGCCTGCTGTCGAGCAGCTCAACCTGCCAACTCCCAACAATTCCGCCAACCTCGCAGGGTCGTGCGGGCGATTCAGCCTCCCTACACTGAGTCATATCCAGATAGTATGCAGACCAACGATACCGAAGACAGGGAGCCCTTCCGCGTTGCGGTAATCCACAAGAACCGGATGTCCCCAAGTCGGAACCACCAGACGCTGCCAGTGCACAGCATTGATCCGGGCGATGAGTGGTGTGCCACCCTAACGGTCAACCGATCCCAAATCACATTTCGCCTGGACACTGGTGCCTCCGCCAATCTCCTCGCATGGTCAGCCTTCCAGACCTTGAAGGTTAAACCACCGATTCTGCCATCCCACTGTCAGCTGGTTGACTACAATGGAAACGTCATCCTGGCCATGGGGTCCTGCCAGCTCGATGTTACACACAACTCACACAAAGCCACATTATCATTTGAAATCGTAGGATCCTCGAAGGACTCTCTGGTAGGCGCACAGGCATGCAAGATCCTCCACCTCGTTCAGCAGGTACACACTCTGTCTCCAGAAGGCACGTCCGATTTCCCGGATGCAAACTTTAGGGCGGAGCTCCACTCACTCGTCGCACACAACCAGGAGGTTTTCGAGGGCATGGGCACACTGCCCTACACGTACAAAATACGGCTCAAACCAGACGCCACCCCGGTCATTCACGCACCTCGTAGGGTCCCAGCACCACTCAAGGACCGCCTCAAGCAGCAGCTGCAGGACCTGCAGGATCAAGGAGTGCTTTCCCGGGTCATGGAGCCAACGCCATGGGTCAGCTCCATGGTGTGCGTCAAGAAGCCCGCCGGTGGACCTCCGGATGCGACGATGACCAGCTAAGCCGCACGTTTCGGCACCTCCCGTTTCAACGGACTTTTGGGCTCTTATCGGGAAAATTTTTGCGGCCAAACCCAGTGTGAGGTGACAAAGGAAGGAGACCCCCGGGTGTGGATGGAAAGGAGCAACAGTAGTGACCAGATTGCGGAGGATCCTTTGGAGCAGCGGCAGAGAAGAGAAGGGAGAAGCAAGATGGCGGCTGAGGGAGCCCAGTTGGTATGGGGCCCGGAACAGCAGGAGTTCCTCCGACGATGTGTGGAGGAGCTCAAGAAAGAGGTGCTGGCGCCGATGTTACTGGCAATCGAGGGACTAAAGGAAACACAAAAGGTCCAGGCGATGGAGCTCTGTGGAGTGAAGGCAAAGGCAGCCAAGAACGAAGACGAGATACAGGGCCTGGTGGTAAAAACGGAGACGCACGAGGCACTACACAAGAGGTGCATAGAAATGCTGGAAGCCCTGGAGAACAGCTCGAGGAGGAAGAACCTATGGATTTTAGGTCTCCCCGAAGGAACAGAGGGAGCTGATGCTGGGGCATATGTGAGTACGATGCTCCATACACTAATGGGAGCTGAGGCCCCAACGGGCCCCCTGGAAGTGGAGGGAGCGTACCGGGTCCTCGTGAGAAGACCAAAGGCAGGAGAAACACCAAGAGCAATAGTGGTGAAGTTCCATCGCTACAGGGACAGGGAGATGGTCCTGAACTGGGCTAAGAAGACACGGAGTAGCAAGCGGGAGAATGCAGTGATACGCGTGTATCAAGACTGGAGTGCGGAGGTGGCGAGAAGGAGGGCGAGTTTCAACCGGGCCAAGGCGGTGCTCCGTAGGAAGAAAGCCAAATTTGGGATGCTGCAGCCGGCGAGATTGTGCGTCACACATCAGGGCAAACACCACTACTTCGAGACGGCGGAGGAGGCATGGACATTTATTCAGGAAGAGAAATTGGACTAGACTTGAGAAACTGACGCCCGGAGAGGGGTAGCGAGGTGGTGGCACAGAAATGTAAAGTGGGGAGAGGGGAGGGCTAATGTATAATAATGTTGGACGGGGAATTTTTCTCCCCCCGATGTGGGGGACATGAAGAAATGTGGGCGCCGGTGGAAAAGGGGACAGGGAAGGGGAATGAGGGAACTGTGCCATTAGGGGCGGGGCCGAGAGGAAGGCGCGGGTATTTTCCCGCGCTATGGAAACTATGGCGGGAAAAAGGGTGCAGGAAGGAAGGGAGCTTCACACGCAGGGAGGTCAAAGGATGAACGGGGGAAGCCAAGGTCAGCCAGAGTTAGCTGACTTCCGGAAGCAATATGGGGGGAGTAATCAAGCTAGAGGGGGATCTAGGGGGGGGGGGGAGGGGGGGGGGGATTAACTGGGTTGCTGCTGCTGAGAGTAAGGGGGAGCTGATACGAGACGAGGTGGTCGGGATGGGAGGGCGCCATCTGGGGGGCAGACGGGTGCGTGAGACCTGGGTGAGGAGATGGTTTAAAAAAGGGGATGGCTAGTCGACGAGGAGGGGGGTAAATGGCCCCCCAACCCGGCTGATCACGTGGAATGTGAGAGGTTTAAATGGGCCAATTAAGAGGGCAAGGGTGTTTGCGCACTTAAAGAGACTGAAGGCGGACGTAGTTATGCTCCAGGAGACGCACCTGAAGTTGGCGGATCAGGTTAGACTAAGGAAAGGATGGGTGGGACAGGTATTCCACTCAGGGTTAGATGCGAAAAACAGAGGGGTGGCAATACTGGTGGGGAAACGTGTATCGTTCGAGGCTAAGACCATAGTGGTGGATAGTGGGGGCAGGTATGTGATGGTGAGTGGCAGATTGCAGGGTGAGGCGTTTGTGCTGGTGAACATGTATGCCCCGAACTGGGATTCATGAAGCGAATGCTGGGACGTATCCCGGACCTGGAGGTGGGAAACTTGTTAATGGGGGGGGACTTTAACACAGTGCTTGACCCAGGGCTGGACCGGTCCAGATCCAGGACCAGGAGAAGGCCGGCAGCGGCCAAGGTGCTTTAGGGGTTCATGGAGCAAATGGGGGGAGTAGATCCGTGGAGATTCGCCAGACCGATGGGTAAAGAGTTTTCCTTTTTCTCCCACGTCCACAAGGTATGTTCCCGGACAGACTTTTTTGTTTTGGGAAGAGCACTGATCCTGAAAGTGGTAGGAACGGAGTACTCGGCCGTAGCCGTTTCAGATCACGCCCCGCATTGGGTGGAGCTGGAACTAGGAGAGGAAAGGGACCAGCGCCCACTCTGGCGATTAGACATGGGACTACTGACGGACGAGGGGGTATGCGGAAGGGTGAGGGGATGTATCAAAGGATACCTGGAAGTTAATGACGATGGGGAGGTCCAGGTGGGAGTAGTATGGGAAGCGCTGAAGGCGATGGTTAGAGGAGAGCTGATTTCCATCAGAGCCCACAAGGGGAAACAAGAGGATAAAGAAAGAGAGAGATTAGTAGGGGAAATTTTGAGGTTGGATAGGAAGTATGCGGAGGCCCCAGACGAAGGGCTATACAGGGAAAGACGAAGATTACAGACGGAGTTTGACCTGCTGACCACAGGAAAGGCATAGACACAGTGGAGGAAGGCACAGGGGATACAATATGAGTATGGGGAAAAGGCGAGCCGGCTGCTGGCCCAACAACTTCGGAAGAGGGGGGCGGCGAGAGAGATTGGAGGAGTTAGGGACGAAACGGGAAAGATGGAGCAGAGAGCAGGGAAAGTGAACGAGGTGTTCAAGACATTCTATGAGAGGCTGTACAAGTCCCAACCCCCGGAGGGGAAAGAGGGAATGATACACTTTTTGGACCAGCTAGAGTTCCCGAGGGTGGAGGGGCAGGAGGTGGCAGGTCTGGGGGCGCAGACTGAGGTGGATGAGGTGATCAAAGGAATTGGGAACATGCAAGGAGGGAAGGCCCCGGGACCAGATGGGTTCCCGGTGGAATTTTATAGGAAGTATATGGACCTGTTGGCCCCGCTTTTGGCGAGAATCTTTAATGAGGCTAAGGAAAGGGGGACATTACCCCCGACAATGTCGGAGGCGACGATATCGCTAATCCTGAAACAAGACAAAGACCCGCTGCAGTGCGGGTCATACAGGCCCATCTCCCTCCTAAACGTAGACGCCAAATTGCTGGCCAAAGTGATGGCAACAAGGATAGAGGATTGTGTCCCAGGGGTGGTACATGACGACCAGACAGGGTTTGTTAAGGGGAGACAATTGAATGCCAATGTACGAAGGTTGTTGGGGGTGATGATGATACCCCCACCGGAGGGGGAGGCAGAGATAGTGGTGGCGATGGATGCAGAGAAGGCATTCGATAGGGTGGAGTGGGACTATTTGTGGGAGGTGCTGAAGAGATTTGGGTTCGGGGAGGGGTTCATTAGATGGGTTAGACTCTTGTACGCGGCCCCGGTGGCAAGCGTCGTTACAAACAGGCAAAGATCGGGATACTTTTGATTACATAGGGGTACAAGACAAGGGTGCCCCCTGTCCCTGTTACTGTTCGCGTTGGCAATTGAACCATTGGCCATAGCGCTGAGGGACTCTAAGAAGTGGAGGGGGGTGCTTAGAGGAGGAGAGGAACATCGAGTGTCACTATATGCAGACGATTTGCTGCTATATGTGGCGGACCCGGTAGAGGGGATGCCAGAGGTAATGCAGATACTCAGGGAGTTTGGAGAGTTCTCGGGATACAAATTAAATATGGGAAAGAGCGAACTTTTTGTGATGCACCCCGGGGAACAGGGCAGGGGGATAGATGCTCTGCCGCTGAGGAGAGTAGCAAGGAATTTTCGATACCTGGGGATTCAGGTGGCCAGGAACTGGGGAACCCTACATAAACTTAACCTGACGCGATTGGTGGAGCAGACGGAGGAGGACTTTAAGAGGTGGGATATGGTGCCCCTGTCTTTGGCGAGCAGAGTACAGGCGGTCAAAATGGTGGTCCTCCCGAGGTTTCTTTTCGTGTTTCAGTGCCTCCCCATCCTGATTACAAAGGCCTTCTTCAAAAAAATAGACAGGAGCATTATGAGCTTTGTGCGGGCGGGAAAGACCCCGAGGGTAAAGAGGGGGTTCCTGCAGCGCAGTAGGGACAGAGGGGGATTGGCACTGCCGAGTCTGAGTGACTACTATTGGGCCGCCAATGTGTCGATGGTCTGTAAGTGGATGAGGGAAGAAGAAGGTGCGGCGTGGAAAAGGTTGGAGACGGCGTCCTGTAAGGGAACGAGCCCAAAAGCGCTGGCGACGGCGCCACTACCGTTCTCCCCGAAAAGGTACACCACAAACCCAGTGGTGGTGGCGACCTTGAAGATCTGGGGGCAGTGGAGACGACATAGGGGAGTGACGAGTGCCTCGGTGTGGTCCCCGATAAGGAATAACCACAGGTTCGTCCCGGGGAGGATAGATGGGGGATTTCAATGTTGGCAGCGAGCAGGAATTAGGAAGCTGAAGGACCTGTTTGTGGACGGGACGTTTGCGAGTTTGGGAGCATTGGAAGAAAAATATAAGTTGCCACCAGGGAATGCTTTCCGATACATGCAAGTGAGGGCATTTACGAGGCAACAGGTGAGGGAATTTCCACGGCTCCCGACGCAAGGGGTCCAGGATAGAGTGATTTCGGGGGCATGGGTTGGAGAAGGTAAAGTGTCCGAAATATACAGGGAGATGAGAGACGAGGGGGAGGCGATGGTAGAGGAGCTGAAGGGAAAATGGGAAGAGGAGCTGGGGGAAGAGATTGAGGAGGGGCTGTGGGCAGATGTCCTAAGTAGGGTAAATTCCTCGTCCTCGTGTGCCAGGCTTAGCCTGATTCAATTTAAGGTTCTACACAGAGTGCATATGACGGGAGCAAGACTGAGCAGGTTTTTTGGGGTGGAGGACAGGTGTGGGACGTGCTCGGGAAGCTCGGCGAACCACACTCACATGTTCTGGTTGTGTCCGGCACTGCATGAGTTCTGGGAGGGTGTGGCAAGAGTGATCTCAAAGGTGGTGGGGGTCCGGGTCAAACCAAGCTGGGGGTTGGATATATTTGGGGTTGCAGAAGAGACGGAAGTGCAGGAGACGAAAGAGGCCAACGTTTTGGCCTTTGCGTCCCTAGTAGCCCGGCGAAGGATTCTACTTATGTGGAAAGAAGCGAAGCCCCCGGGCGTGGAGGCCTGGATAAACGACATGGCAGGGTTCATAAGACTGGAACGAATAAAATATGCTTTAAGAGGATCGGCTCAGGGGTTCACCAGGCGGTGGCAACTGTTCCTTGACTATCTCGCGGAACGATAATGGAAAAACAGAAAAGACAGCAGCAGCAACCCAGGACGGAGGGGGTAGGGGGAGGGGGGGATTATTTTGTGTTCTTGTTTTTTCTTAGTTAGTTGTTGATATTTGCTTTTTGTTTATTTCTTTTTCCATCTGTTGTTAGTTTAATATATTATTTAAATAACGTTTAATGTATATTCCTTTATTAAGTTGTAAAAACGGAAAATCTTTGTTTGAAAAACTTCAATAAAATATATATATTTTTTAAAAGAAGCCCGCCGGTGAGCTCCGGATCTGTATCAACCCAAAAGATTTGAATCACAACATTATGAGGGAACACTACCCCATACCCAAACGAGAAGAAATCACGAGCGAAATGGCTCGGGCAAAAATATTCACCAAGCTTGATGCCTCAAAGGGTTTTTGGCAGATTCAATTGGATCAGTCCAGCAGGAAGCTGTGCACTTTCAACACTCCATTTGGCAGATACTGCTAGAATAGGATGCCATTCGGCATCATCTCGGCCTACGAGGTGTTCCATCGCATCATGGAACAGATGATGGAGGGCATCGAAGGGGTACGCGTCTACGTAGACAACGTTATCATCTGGTCCACCACACCACAGGAGCACATCAGTCGTCTCCAGCGTGTCTTTGCACGGATGCGGGATCAGGGCCTGCGCCTTAACCGATCCAAGTGCTCTTTTGGCCAGACTGAGCTAAAGTTTTTGGGGGACCACATCTCCCGGTCGGGTGTGTGGCCGGATGCCGACAAAGTGGCAGCTATCGCAGCCATGCAGCAGCCGTCAGACAAGAAGGTAGTGCTGCGCTTTCTCGGGATGGTCAACTTCCTGGTGAAGTTAATACCTAACCTTGCTTCGCACATGACTGCTCTTCGCCACCTGGTCAAAAAGACAACGGAATTCCAGTGGCTGCCCGCACACCAGAGTGAATGGGAGGAGCTCAAGGTCAAGCTCACCACCGCCCCGGTACTGGCGTTTTTCGATACCACACGGGAAACAAAGATCTCAACTGACGCCAGCCAGTCCGGCATTGGGGCGGTACTCCTGCAACGGGACGACACCGCATCATGGGCTTCAGTCTCCTATGCGTCGCGGGCCATGACCCCCACTGAACAGCGTTATGCGCAGATTGAGAAGGAGTGCCTAGGCCTGTTGACTGGCATCAACAAGTTTCACGACTATGTATATGGTCTTCCGCAGTTCACTGTGGAGACCGACCATCGCCCCCTGGTCGGCATCATTCAGAAGGACCTCAATGATATGACCCCTCACCTCCAGCGCATTCTGCTCAAGCTCCGGAGGTACGACTTCCAACTTGTCTACACCCCGGGGAAGGATCTCATCATCGCAGATGCTCTGTCCAGGGCAGTCAACACACTGCCCGACTCGGAGGGGTTCGTTTGTCAGGTCGACGCACAAGTAGCCTTCACATCGGCCAATCTGCCAGCCACTGATGCACGTCTGGCCCACATTCGCTGTGAGACTGCGGCTGACCCCCTTCTACAGCGTGTGATGCGCCACATGACGGAAGGGTAGCTCAAGGGGCAGTGCCCACAATTTTACAACGTCCGGGATGACTTGGCCGTCATTGATGGTGTCCTCTTCAAGTTGGACCGGATTGTGATCCCACACAGCATGCACCGGCTTGTCCTCGAACAACTGCACGAAGGCCATCTCGGAGTTCAAAAGTGCAGGCGGAGGGCCCGAGAGGCTGTGTACTAGCCGGGCATCAGCGACGACATCACCAACATAGTGCTCAACTGCCCCACCTGCCAAAGGTTTCAGCCGGCGCAGCCCCCTGAGACCCTTCAGCCCCATGAGTTGGTCACGTCCCCCTGGGCAAAGGTGGGCGTGGACCTCTTGCATGAGCTCGGCAGGGACTACATTATTCTTATTGACTACTTCTCAAGTTATCCGGAGGTCATACACCTGCACGACACAACGTCATCAGCTGTCATCCGGGCATGCAAAGAAACCTTTGCTCGCCATGGAATTCCGCTCACCGTTATGTCTGACAACGGGCCTTGCTTTGCGAGCCAAGAATGGTCTTCCTTTGCCACTTCATACAACTTCACACACGTGACGTCCAGTCCCTTGCATCCTCAGTCGAATGGCAAGGCGGAAAAGGGCATCCACATTGTGAAGCGGCTCCTCTGCAAGGCTGCTGATGCCGGATCGGACTTCTGTTTAGCCCTGCTTGCCTATCGCTCGGCCCCACTGTCCACGGGCCTCTCGCCAGCCCAGCTGTTGATGGGTCGCACCCTCAGGACCACTGTGCCATCCATTCATGTTCCTGACCTCGACCATGCTCCAGTATTGTGAAGGATGCAACAACAGCGTGCTCAGCAGAAGGTTGCACATGATGCTCGGGCGACTGATCTTCCTGCCCTAGCGCCTGGAGACAACGTCCACATACACCTACCGGAGGGTGGCTGGTCGGCAACCGCCGAGGTTCTCCGTCACGTGGCTCCCCGCTCATTCCTGGTTCGTATGCCTGATGGCTCCATTCGCCGCTGTAATCGGCGGGCCCTTCGTCTGGTTCCGCGCTCGCTACGAGATCATGCACCAGTGCCACGCCCTCCTGTTGCCCCTGATGTCAACTTTGTTGAGCTTCCTGCCACTCTGCCTCTTCCCCTCTCGCCCGTGGACAGGCACATTCCTCAGCCGGTGGATCCTGATCCATCCTTGAGGCGGTCAACCCAAATTCGTCGCCCACTTGAGAGACTTGACTTATGAGCCTGTTAGCACATTGGACTCACTGAATTGTTTTACAGTACTGTTAACGAGTTTCTTTTCTTGTTGTTCATTGTTCCAGAAGTTTTCTCTCGTCGTTTGTTGATTGCATTTGTTCTGTTATTGGTACAACCTCGTTGTTCTGTTGCACCTGACACCTTCCTCTGTATATAGTTTAGCCTCATGTACATGTTGTAAATATTGCACACACATACTCAGATGTTCTCAGTACACATTTATATTTATTAGCATGTAGGCACATATCCTTTGTGAAAGGGGGGGATGTCATGATATCCACATCAGCATATCATGGTGCAATCACACACACACTGATGGACAGGCACTTTGACCAACCAGCACACTCATAACATCGCAGCCAATCACCATGAGAGCACACGCACTATAAAACAGGGAACACCACAGTTCCCGCTCATTCTACCAGGAGATAGCTCAGAGCACAGAGCTCACAGCGCGCCACTCAGACATAGACCATGTGTTGAGTGCCTCACTAAGATAGTGGGTCCACAGGTTAGCTGGTGAAGCACGTACCCAAGCCAGCAGTTAGTTGTTACCGTTGTTTAGACAATAAAACAGAGTTGTACCATCTACAGCCGTGTTGGATCATTTGTGCATCAGAACACCCAACACGACAAGAGCTTCACAGGGACTACCAATCTCAGGATCCAAATCAGATCGAGTGGCCACACGCACAGACGCGGGACATGAAAATTGATTTTTCCCATTTATGTTCAATAAACAACCAACAGCTGTCAGAGCTGACCAATAATGGGTAGCAGATGGGAGGCAGTCCTAGCAGTTGAATGCAAACTTCGCACTTAAAGGCAAATCAGTACTCGGATCAAATTGAAGCAACTGGAAAAAAGGTTAATAAACAAGCCTTGAAAGGGATTGCTGCAGTTAGAGAGGAGCCCAATGGTTTAATGATGATGCCTGGAGTAGCAGCTCCATGGAGGCAAGGTTACAGAAAGAGTTGCTTAAATGAAGGAAGAGGTCAACTAGTTTCACCAGTAAGGCAAAACTGGAAGTCAAAGAGAAAGTCAGTCATCATGGTGTGGTCGCACGGTCATTGTTGTGCTGCAAACAATTCCATGAGCTGTTCTGTTCGGTCAGGGTGAGTGGAATCACAGCAAACTCACAGGATTAAATGTCACAAAAGGTGCCAATCAAATGTGAGAAAAGACTGGCAACCCAGGCGTGGACACATCCAGGCACCTGCATTCACAGCTAAATGCATAGTAGCCTTACAGCAGAGCCCCTGAGCATTCAAGAGTTGATTACTGCATATTTGATGCTGAATGGCAGCAGGCAACCCAGTGGCTCAATGCTGGATCTTGAAACTGGAACAGAAAGAGGATTGCAGCTGGATCAGAAAGACAGGTAACATGGTGCAGATCTGTGTTTGCAGCAGAAGTGAGCTCACAAATCCAGGCAGGTGGATTTCCATTGCTAGCTGTATTGATGTAAATGGAGGAGGAGGTGACAATGGAGCTAGGAGGGGTTTTACCAAGGCAGTCTATCACTGAGGGTGTGGGGCCCACAGAAAGTGAGTAACACAATGGCAGTGACTGTGAAGCCTTCTGCCTCACACTGTCACAAGCGTCTCTGTGGTGGGTGATGAAGAAAGTGAACTCCAAATGAAGAAGAGGCAGCAAGTGTTCATGGAAAGCACCATACCCTGACATCAATCTTGGCTCTCTCACAGTTCATACCGAGGGCTGGGAAGTGGGGGGGGGGGATTGGCAAATCCAGCCCCGACAATCCTGCAATGTCCTCCTTACTGTCATCTTGGCGCGAGTGCGAAAATTGGGAGAACTCCCCCATAGACTAGTCAAGCAACAGCCTGACATAATCATACTCAGGGAATCAGACCTTGCAGACAAATGTCCCAGACACCACTATCACCATCTCTGGATATGTCCTGTCCACAAAAGGTACGATAAATCCAACCCAACTAATTACCACTTCATCAGTCTCCTCTCAATCATTAGCAAAGTGATGGAAGGGTTCATCAGCAGTAGAAAGTGGCAGTTGCCTGGCAATAACCTGCTCACTGATGCTCAGTTTGATTTCCAGCAGGTCCACTCAACTCCTGACCTCATTACAGTCTTGGTTCAAACATTAACCATAAGAGTGGAGTTGAGAGTGAGCCCTTACTGCATTTGGTAAAATGCTGCATTGATGTTATCAAAGAGCCCTACCAAACCTGAAGTCAATGGGCATCAGGAAAAGGTCTCCCCTAATTGGTGTCATACAAAGCATAAAGGACAATGGTTGTGGTTGTTGGATGTCAATCTGAACCTTGCTTTCAGAAGTTTAGTGGACTGCTCCATGGTTGACCTTGTATTCACATGACAGCAGTTGTAAGTGCACTCTGCCTCTCTGTTGGAGTATTACATAGATTTAAGAAGCCATGTCTTCATAGCCTGGCCTCCGTCACCCAAGATCCACCCATAAAGACCAGGAAATTGAAATATTGAGGCACATGAGGTGTCTCAGGGTGAATGAGTCATGACAGTCTCAAGAACTGTACACATACCTACAGTATCCATTTGTGATGCTCACATACTGGCTGCACATTCATCAAGTGAAAGTCCTTCCTGTTCATAAAGGCTCCTGGCTGCTCTGTGGGAGCCTTGGTGACAACTTCCATGAGGGAATCCAGCGATGTTCATGAATCCAACTACCCTCCATGTCTGACTAACCTGATCTGTGTGAAACTGTATGTTGCAGCCTTCCCCCTGGTTCAAGGCATCAATATACAATTTGATGCAGTGATGAACTGCAGTCTGGGCCATTGATCTTCAGAGGATCCCTGAAAATCCCAGATCTTCAAGTGTAAAATTTGTTTGCCATGGTGACTTTTACCACACAGCCAATGGATAGCCACTACATCCCACAGGCTTCAAATCCTCCTTCAGCATTATGTGCGGTTCCAACACCACCTGCCTGGACAGATGCTATCTTCATAGAGACTGAATACTTCAACAGCTCTATGAAGTAGATCGTTTGTTGGTAAATTTTTCAGTTGAATAGCCCATTCCACATGAGTCTCTATTTGTGGTCCTCTGTGCCTCCTCATCCACAACACCTTTTATCATCATGACCCTGCTGTACGTTGCATCCCCGCTCCCTGTGTGTGCCTCTCTCTCTCTCTCTCACCTCCTTACTGACATGCTCAATCTGCACACCAAGCACTCACATCTCAAAGCCTCTCTGTCCTCTAACTCTTTACGAATGAGTTGCAGCTCGGATCGACCCTTCCAATAGTCTGCCTCAGAATTGTGCCCACCTTGCAGTACCTTCAGTTTATTGCTTCTGTGCTTTAATGCTTTCCACTCTCCCTTTGTTGCAATGCAGCTGCTCTCAATGGCTTTCACCTCCAGCCACCGTTCATCTGCCACTAAGCTCTGACCTATTGAAAGCTGACAAGGCACTGAATCTTTCCAGATCCTGTACACCCCAAGTTAAATTTTAAAAGCATCTCAAAAGAGGAGACAATTGGGATTTTAACAGGCCCAATTGCCATTACCACTATGCATGCTCTCAATCCTGGTGCTTGACCATCTCCAGAATAATTGACCAGTGGCAGGACAAGTGGCAGGATATCTCTCCTAGCCACTTAACCAGCCCTCGCCGCCTCTAAGCCCACCACCCCTGAGTTAGTTCAATTTCACCCAATGTCTCAGGCCAATGACCTTCATTAAAACTATTTAATTAAATGTTCAGTCTAATTCTGTGGAGCTTCCAAAATCCAATTAAAAAGATTTCCAGACTTCCGGTGGCGGCCATGAAGGAGAAGGTCGCACATTTGGTGGCTCCCGCTCGGGTCGATCCTTTGGACCTTTCCCCCGATTTTGTTCTCGGATTTTACTTGGAAAATCGATAGTGGACGCGACTGTGAGGAGGAGTCCCACACCAGTGCATGGAGAGGCAGACCAGGAGTGTGCGCAAAGGAAGAAATAGGCGAACAGAGAAGGCCTTGGTTGAAGCGGAAAAAAGCATGGCAGACGACCGGAGTCCTGGCTCGACGACCCAGCGCTCGACGGAGCAATTGATGAAGTTTATTCAAGAGGGCTTCGCCAAGCAGAAACAGGAATGCTTGGACCCAATTAGGGAATCGATTGCTCGGCTGGAACAGAAGATTGGATGCTCAAGATCGGGCGATCCAGAAAGTGGAAAAGGCACTGACCGAGCACGAGGAACACCAAACAGCAATGGAGTTGGAGGTGGGGATGCTGAGAGACTGGCAGAAAAGGCTTCAGGAGAAGGTGGAGGATCTAGAGAATAGGTCGCACTGGTAGAACTTGAGGACCAATGGTCTCCCGGAGGGGTCTGAAGGAGCGGTTGCAGGGGCATGTATAGCAGGCATGCTCGAGAAGCTAATGGGGGATGGGGCGGTCACCCGACCCTTGGAGGTGGACAGGGCGCACAGAGCACTAGTGAAGAAGCCACTTGTAGGTGACCCCCCCCCCCGAGGGCGATGGTGGTGAGATTGCACAGGTACCTGGACAAGGAGTGTATTTTACCATGGGCCAGGCAGACACGGAGCTGTAAGTGGGAGAACAGCATCCTGTGCATTTATCAAGACCTGAGCGCGGACGTAGCCAGGAGAAAAGTGGGATTCAACCAAGTAAAGTCGACCCTTTTCAAGAAGGAGGTGAAGTTTGGACTGCTGCATCCGGCCCGTCTTTGGGTCATTTATGAGGAGCAACACTTCTATTTTGAGTCGCCCGAGGAAGCGATGGACTTCGCCAGAAGGAAAGCGCTGGCAGGGGATTGAGGTGTTTGAACTTTGCTGCAGTGTTCACGGTAAAAATGTTTTTGTTTTTGGACTATATTTGTAATGCCTTCTGTATCGATCCTGGAGCTGCCATGTATTTGTGCAAGTTAAAGTTTGCATTTGTACTGGTGGGGGATGAAGGTGTGAATTTTCGATGTGGGGTTTCTCTTTTCTTTTTGTTTCTTGCGGTAAACTGGGCTGAAAATGTTTTCTCTTGCATCTGTATGTCTGAGTTGGGGGGGGGGGGGAACAATAGGTGGGAAAATGTTTGGTGCCATGGGCTAGCTGGGCGGGCTGGGTCACGGAAGTGCAGTGGGGGGTGAGCAGATGTTATGCTTGTTGAAGGGGGATGTTTTTACTGTGGGGGGAGGGAGAATTGCTCTGCTGACGGGGGAGGGACTGTTGCTGGGGGACAAAAGGGAGGTCGAGGCTGCCTGGGGGCGGGCCTGCGGGTGCACGGGGCGCGAGCTGGAGACTGGCCTAAGAAAGGTGATGACTGATCGGCGGAGGGAGTAGGAGAAAAGCCCCCTGACCAGGCTGATCACATGGAACGTTAGAGGGCTAAATGAGCCGGCGAAGAGGGCATGCGTGTTCACGCATTTGAGGGGATTGAAGGCGGACGTGGCAATGTTACAGGAGACGCATCTTAGGGTAACCGATCAGACTAGATTAAGGAAGGGATGGGTCGGGCAGGCAATTCACTCGGGGCTGGACTCTAAGACTAAAGGGACCGCGATCCTGATTAATAAGCGAGTGTCATTCGAGGTGGGAAGAATAGTTGCAGATGTGGGAGGCCGTTACATCATGGTTAGTGGGAAGCTGGAAGGGCTGCCGGTGGTACTCGTGAATGTTTACGCGCCAAACTGGGATGATGTAGAGCTCATAAGGAGGATGTTGGGGAAGATCCAGGACCTGGACTCATATAAATTGGTCATGGGTGGGGACTTCAACACAGTCACTGACCCAAGGCTAGACCAGTCGAGCTCAAGGACAGGCAGGGTGCCAGCAATGGCAAAGGAGCTAAAGGGGTTTATGGAGCAGATGGGGGGAGTGGACCCATGGAGATTTGGGCGGCCGAGAGAGGAGTTCTTTTTCTACTCACACGTACATAAAGTGTACTCTTGGATTGACTTTTTCATCTTGAACAGGGCTTTACTGACGGGGGTAATGAACACTGAGTATTCAGCGATCACGGTCTCGGATCATGCCCCGCACTGGGTGGACTGACAGGTGAGCAAGGAGGGTGGCTGATGCCCGCATTGGAGATTGATATTGGACTGTTAGCGGATGATGAGGTGTGCGGGCGGGTGAGGAAATTTATCAAGAACTATTTGGAAGTTAATGACACGGGTGAAGTCGTGGCTGCGATGGTCTGGGAGGCACAGAAGGCGGTGGTCAGAAGGGAGCTGATCTCGATACGGGCCCACAGGGAGAAGGTAGATAGAGCAGAGATGGATTGACTGATAGGGGAAATACTTCAGGTCGACAGGAGATATGCGGAGATCCCAGAGCAGGGCTTTTAAGGGAATGATGGAGGCTACAGGTGGAGTTTGGCTTGTTAACTACAGGGAAGGCGGTGGAGTAGCTGAGGAAGGCGAGGGGGGGGGGGGGGGGGGGGATATATGAATATGGAGAGAAGGCAGCAGAATGATTGCGCAGCAGCTCAGAAAGAGGGAGGCAGCCAGGGAGATTGAGAAAGTGAAGGACAGAGGCGGGAACTTGGTCAGAGATTCAGCAGGGGTTAACAGGGTGTTCAAATAGTTTTACAGCAGGCTAAATGAGTCGGAACCCCCAGCTGGGCCGGAAGGGATGAGGCAATTCTTAGGGGGGCTGAGGCTCCCGAAGATGGAGGAAGGGTTGGTAGAAGGGCTGGGGACCCCGATCGGGATGGAAGAAATAGCAGAAGGGCTGAAGGCCATGCAGTCAGGTAAAGCCCCGGGACCGGACGGGTACCCAGAGGAGTTTTATAAAACGTTCTCTGGGATGCTGGGTTCGCTGCTGATGAGGACATTTAATGAGGCAAGGGAGAGAGGGATGCTTCCCCCGACGATGTCACAGGCCACAATCTCACTGATCTTGAAGCGGGAGAAGGACCCGGAGCTATGCGGGTCCTACAGACCGATCCCCTTATTAAATGTTGACGCCAAACTGTTGGCCAAAATCTTGTCCTCTAGGATCGAAGACTGCATTCCGGATGTGATTGGGGAGGACCAGACGGGATTTGTTAAGGGTAGGCAGTTGGTGGCCAACATTAGAAGACTGTTGAATGTAATTATGATGCCCCCAGAGGGTAGTGACGTGGAGATAGTGGTTGCAATCGACACAGAGAAGGCATTTGATCGGGTGGAATGCACCTATCTATGGGAGGTGCTGTGCGGTTTGGGTTTGGACGGGGCTTCATCGACTGGGTTAGGCTGCTGTATCAGGCGCCTGTGACGCGTGTACGGACGAATAGGTCGACATCGGGCTATTTTAGGCTGCTCCGGGGAATGAGGCAGGGATGCCCCCTCTCCCCACTGCCGGTTTTCGGGTTATAAATTGAACATGGGAAAAAGTGAAATGTTCGCGATCCAGGCAAGGGGGCAGGAGAGGCGACTGGGGGAGTTGCCGTTTAGAGTGGTAGGTGGAAACTTTCGGTACCTAGGCATCCAGGTGACACGGGAATGGGAATGGCTACATAAGTTAAATTTGACCCGACTGGTGGACCAAATAAAAGAAGACTTCCGGAGGTGGGACATGCTCCCACCATCACTGGCTAGGAGGGTACAGACAGTGAAAATGACGGTCCTCCCGAGATTCCTGTTTGTTTTTCAGTGTCTCTCCATCTTTATTCCACGAGCCTATTTTAATCGGGTAAATAAGGTGATCTCTGGCTTTGTATGGGCGGGCAAGACCCCGCGAGTAAAAAAGGGGGATGCTGGCACTGCCGAACTTTAGCAATTACTATTGGGTGGCAAATATAGCCATGATTAGGAAGTGGGTGGTGGGGGAGGGTCGCTGTGGGAGCGAGTAGAGGCAGCATCATGTAAGGGCACGAGTTTGGGGGCATTGATAACGGCACCTCTGCCGTTCCCGCCGGCGCGGTACTCCACCAGCCCCGTGGTGGTGGTGGCCCTGAGAGTCTGGGGGCAATGGAGGAGACATGTGGGAGCAGAGGGAGCATTGGTCTCGTCTCCAATCTGCAATAATCATCGGTTTGCCCTGTGGAGACTGGATGGAGGGTTTCGGAGACGGCAAAGAGCAGGGATCGAGAGGATGGGAGATTTGTTCATAGAGTGGAGCTTTTCCAGCCTGAGGGAGTTGGAGGAGAAATTTGAATTGATGGGAGGGAATGAGTTTAGGTACCTGCAGGCGCAGGATTTCCTACGCAGGCAGGTCTCAACCTTCCCGCTCTTACCACCAAGGGGGATACAAGACAGGGTAGTTTCCAGAGTATGAGTGGAAGAGGGGAGGGTTTCGGACATCTATAAAGAACTCATGGGGACAGAGGAAACGCAGACCGAGGAGCTGAAACACAAATGGGAAGAGGAGTTAGGAGGAGAGATAGAGGATGGTCTCTGGGCAGATGCGTTGAGTAGAGTCAATGCATCCACAGCATGTGCCAGGCTCAGCTTGATACAATTTAAGGTCGTTCACCAGGCACACATGACAGTGGCCCAGATGAGCAGGTTCTTTGGGATAGAAAACAGGTGCGCAAGGTGTGCGGGAGGACCAGCAAACTATGTTCATATGTTCTGGGCATGCCCGAAGCTTAGGGGATTCTGGTGGGAGTTTGCAGATGTCATGCCAAGGTGTTAAAACCAAGGGTGCACCGAGTCCAGAGGTGGCGATTTTCAGAGTTTCGGAAGATTCGGGAATCCAGGGGGAAAAGAGGCAGACGTTCTGGCTTTTGCCTCCCTGGTAGCCCGGAGACAGATACTATTAGCTTGGAGGGGCTCAAAGCCCCCAAAGTCAGAGACCTGGCTTACTGACATGGCTGGCTTTCTCTGTTTGGAGAAAATCAAGTTCGCCCTGAGAGGGTCAATGCCAGGGTTTGTCCGAAGGTGGCAGCCGTTCGTCAACTTCTTTAGAGAAAATTAACTGTCAGCAGAGAGGGGGTTTAGCTTAAATTAGTTTGTAAGAAAGGTGGGACCTGTGAGGGAGGAAGATGGCCTTTGCAATACGTTTATTTTTGTATGTACACTGTTTCTTCTGTTATTGTTACAAAATCACAAATACCTCAATAAAATGTTTTATAAAAAAAAGATTTTCATTAATTCATTTGGGGAAATCTTTCAAAAATAGTCCGAAGGACTGGAATACTTCTTTCACTTTCCGTACCCAGTATCAAGCACTTCAGATCAGATCAGGCATAGCATGACCAAAATATTGCTAAAGATTTCACTATTCTGCTTTAACAATGTACCTTAAAAGCAAAATACCCAATGTTTAGCAATATGCAGGTTCGAGATTTTGCCAGAAAGGAGATACAGAGCTTCCCGGTGGAGCTGGCCTCCACATTGCTGGAGGAGGTGCTGACGACAGGGGGACTGGAGAAGGGGGTAGTGTCAGCGGTTTACGGAGCTATTTTGGAAGAGGAGAAGGCACCACTGGAAGGGATCAAAGCAAAGTGGGAGGAAGAGTTGGGAGAGGATATGGAGGAGGTGTTCTGGTGTGAGGTGCTCCAGAGAGTGAATGCCTCCACCTCGTGCGCGAGGTTGGGGCTGATACAGCTGAAGGTGGTATACAGAGCACACCTCACGAGGGCGAGGATGAGCCGATTCTTTGAAGGAGTAGAAGATGTGTGTGAACGTTGCGGGGGGGGGGACCCCGCTAATCACGTTCATATGTTTTGGTCCTGATCGAAGCTAGAGGATTACTGGAAGGAGGTTTTTAGGGTAATTTCAAAAGTGGTGCACGTGAAACTGGACCTGGGCCCCCAGGTGGCCATATTCGGGGTGTTGGACCAACCAGGGTTGGAAACGGGTGCGGAGGCAGATGTTGTAGCCTTCGCCTCGTTGATTGCCCGAAGGCGGATCCTGATGGGATGGGAGCAACCTCTCCACCCTGTGCCCTGGCGTGGCGGGGGGACCTGTTGGAATTCTTGAATCTTGAGAAGGTTAAGTTTTAACTGAGGGGAAGGATGGACGGGTTCTACAATTCATGGGCATTATTCATCATGCACTTTCAAGAACTGGATAACATCGAACATTAGTTGGGGTGTGTGTGTTGATGATGACTCTGGGTGATTCCTGATTCCTTTTTGTTATTTGTTTATGTGAACATGCAGGTACTGTTTGGGTTTTGGTGGGAAGATGGGATCGTTGTTATTGATATGGGGATTTACATATTTGTTACTGATTATTGTTTATTGTTGGTGGTTGTAAATTTGGGAGAAAATGTGAAAAAGGAGGAGAATAAAGAAATATTTTTTTTTAAAAAGCAAAATACCCTAGATGCTGGAAATCTGAACTAAAAACAGAAAATGCTGCATAAACTCAACACGTCTGGCAGCATCGGTGGAGCAAGAAAGAGAGTTTAAATTTAACTCTGGGTGCACAGGATCTGGACAGATTCAGTGACTTGTCAGCTTTCAGTCACTGAGAACTTATTGGCAGGTGAAGAGTCCGGATGACTCTTCTTCAGAACCTTAACTTTATTTCAATATTCAAATTCCCAACTACATTATTTTATGGCAAATAATAGAACATTATGAACCTATCTCAGTGAAGAACTCAAATGAAAGGACACCCTTACTAGCCAGAGAGATATTGGCAGACTGAAGTGGATTAGAATCTAGAACCACTCTATAAAGTATTTTTAAGGTAAATTGACTACACGATGTGGTACTTGCCATTCAAAGCAGGAAAGTCAGTGCTGATTAGTTGATATCAGTTGGAACAGCAGTGAGGGTTTAATTATCACTGGATTAAGAGCTGGTGTGGAGAATTAGTTATTACGGTTCTCTCCTCTCAAATGGTTTCCAATGGCCCTATTAAAAAGTGTACCGGTGGTGTCAGATGAAGGCAGGATTAGGCTCAGCTATTGATCTATTGCATAGCTGAATAACTTATCAATATTAACAGCCTGGATTCACACAAGAATAAATATTTAGTTTCCACAGTGGCTTATTGAGTTTATCAAGTCAACAGCTGAGCTATCCAGATCCAGAATTTCCATGTTTAACCTTTCATTTATACTGAATTTCCTAATCTCAGCCGAGGCAAGGCTCAAGGTGCTGAAGTTGGTCATTGTATTAATGGGTAAGGGAAGGAGAAAATTCTGCTTAAGTTTTATAAACAAGGGCCACAGATCAAAGTGCTTTGGACTAACCATAAAGTAAAGAAAGGAGAAGGCTCTGTGATAATGGCCTCCTACCCCACAATTATCCATGTTGACACTCACTGTCAAAAGGCTCCAAAATAACTAACAACAACCAGCTTGAAGGATCAGAGAGAATCTAACGTACCCAAGCAAATGTTGTAAGAGTTGCATGGTATAAATCTAAAGGTGTAATGGTGAATTTATATAAAGTATTTATATAAGACTTTAACTGAAGTGCTGGATACAGCTTTTGGCTTCACATATAGGGAGAATATTGTGGAGAGGGTAATTGCAGACCCACTTGCATGTTGCCTGGTGTGACTAAATACTAAGATAATGGAGCAGTTGAAAAATTGAGGCTGTTTTCTTAGATCTGGGCCAATTACAGGGTGATTTGATAGTGTCATGGGAGTGTCTCTTTAAGAAATGTGTTTGTCTTATCACATGGCTTCAGTGACATCATTGTGTGGGTGGAACTGGGCTGTGGCTCTGGGAGTTGGTTTTACTTTCGCTTTGGTTTGGGGCTGGTTTGTGGCTCTGAGTTTTTTTGTTTTTGTTTTCACATTTGGCTGCTGTACTCAAACAGAGAAGTATCTTGGCCTGTCTCTCTGTCTTCATTTTAAAAGCTGTTTCGAGACTGCTTGATAACTTGAAAAGAAATAAGAAGGAAATTTCTGGAAGGAATTCAAAGCTGCTGTTTTGGAAAGGAAACAAGAGTATTCATACCAGGTCGTGAGTGCTATGTACTGGGCCACACTTTGAAAGGGGGTACTGGTTTATGGGATCGTGTTACTAAACTGGAACAGTTAAATGGGGAAATTTATTAAAGGTGGTACATAGATTACTGTAGCCGTGTGGGGTTTTTATGTTGGTAGTTGATAAAAATGCTGACTGTGCGTGTTTATAAAATGATAACTAAATTCGTAGAATAAAGCTTGTTTTGATTAGAAGTGCTTAAGGCCTCTGTGAATAACACCTGAAAGGCAGGCCCTTGTGATCACTGTAACCAAAATCAATAAACAGTGTAGGTCAGGTGAACCCCATGATATACTTTGGACTTTTCTAAACACTGGCCCATAACAAATGCAATATTTAAAATTGTCAGGGAATAAGTATATAAGTTCCCCGCAGTTGAGGCAAGTTGAGCAGAACCAGACATCACAGATTAACGGTGTCAGCCTCAATTTACTGGTAGCACTCTCACCTTTGATTCAGGAGCCCCCACTGAATCCACACAAAAAACTTATTTTGTCACTTCAGTGAATTCTGAGGGAGTGCGACATTGTCAGAGGTATCAAAATTTGAATCTAGGCCCTATCTGCCCTCTCAAGGCTTGAGGTCATGTGTAATGCCTGGATCTGGTATGTCTCTCTTGTGGCGACCATGAATTGGATTCAATTTGAATTGTTTTTTGGAGCAGGCAAGGAGCTGGATTCGGGGTTTGCCCCTGTCCACACTCTGAGCTCTGGCTTTGTAACTCTGAGAAAGTAATTTTAAAAATATATATTCCATTCCACTTTTCGAAGAAGGGCAAGGGAATTCACCCAATAACCTGGTCAACATTCATCCCTCAATCAACAAATAAAAAAGTTGATCTGGTTATGTGAAAATTGGTGTTTGCATTTTCCACATTATATTGTGACTCTATTTCAAAAGTACTTTACTTTGGACATCCTGAGATCATGAAAGGCCCGAGATAAATGCAAATGATTTCCTATGTTCTTTACTGCAAAGTATTTAGGGGACAAAGAGCAGGTAAAACCTTTATTTATACAAAGAGGTGTGAAACTGTGGAATGCATGATCAGAGTTAGTAATTGTAGCAAAGGCCATGGGTGGAATTTTCCACCCCACAGACTAAGTGAGGTGGTGGGTGGGAAAGGTGGCATGGCTCCGGCCAGTTAATGTGGCAGATTGCCACACAGATTGTTTGTTTTTCTGTTCATTATGCATGCATAATCAAGCAGCACACCGTATCTGATGGCGAGGTGGGCTGGGCTACCGTTATCTCTTTGGCTCATATTTCTGGGCAGCATATTTAAACAGCACCTGTGCTCACATCTACAGCCCAGGACATGTCGTGGCAAGCACCAGAATGGCCCTGACAAGAGACACGTGCTGTACCCTGGGAAGTTCAGCGACAAGACTGGGAGCACTCCTCCAGGCAGTTGAGAACTGGCAGGGGATCCTTTCCACCACGATGGGAGCTGGAGGTCCACCAACCTCATCACTAAGGCTTGGGAGTAGGTCACCAGGGCAGTCAGTGCCAAGGTTCTCCAGAACAGGACAGCTACCCAGTACAGGAAGAGGTTGAATGATCTCCTTTGCTCCGCCAGGGTAAGTCAAACTTCTCCACAGTCTCCACTCACACTCTTAGAAAGTCAATAGAAAATTCACAGCATTACAGTCCACAGGGATCTCACATACTAACAGCACAAGATACACCATTACTGATTCTATCACACACACTTTTACATCTTCATCTCTTGTCATATCCTGCACAGGTCGTATCTTCAGCGCTCACATAGGTCAAATCAGCAGACACAGAAGGGAAGTACGCTTCATTTTTACTTTGGCATCCGTCCTGTTCACAGTCTGTCCAACTGTCATATTGCAGGAAAAGGTTGCACGCAACAACAGAGTGATCGCAGGCCAGAAGGGGCGATGCCGGAGCTCAGACCACTCACCCCCTACAAGGAACGGGCAGCAGAACTGGCAAGTGAGAACAGGGACCATGTCTGCATTGAAGGTGAGATCAGCGCCCCCCAACATGCCAGTCAGGCCCCATTCACTAGTCTTCACTGATCCCCCAAAACAAAGTGCCTTTTAATGTAGGTGATTATCCAGCCAATCACTAATTTTCTCTTCTCTCTGTTACAGATACCAAAAAGAGGCACACACACTCCCAGCCAGCCCAATCAGCTCTATCCTACCTTGGATGAGGATCCCGAGGACCCATTGAATACTGAGCCATCATTGCATTCACTCGCATCCTATACCAGTGTAGGACACATACCTTGGTGGGACCTAGTTTCAGAGCAGGCCTGGAGGTCAGCATCTGGTGAGCACAGCACAGATTCGGCCCACAATAGATGGAAGCAGTAACAGCCAAGGTCACCTGTACACTGAGGACAGCTGTATGCCAGGCTCTTTCTGAGTCCCAGTCCAATGACAAGTCACTGAATGGCCCACAGAGAGGTATTGGAGCTCAAAGACAGACAGGGACACATCAGGCAGAGTTGTCAGAGGCTGACACCAGATTAGATTGAAGGATGGAGGAGTCTATCCACATTCAGTCTGATGTCATTATGTCAACATGGCAGTGCATCAAGGTCACCACTGGAAAGGTGGTGACCACCATGGATACCTTGGTCCTGCAGTTTGTGCCGGATATACACTCAGACCTGCACACCATCGCTTCAGCCATGACAGTATTCCAGCAATGGCTAGGCACCTCAATCTCCCTTCAGAAGCCCTTCTCTACCAGGAATCAGGGAGAGCACTTCGAGCACCTGCAGTGAAGGGAGCATCGGCCAGACATCTTGGTGCAATAAGTCCCCACTGCCTGTGACCCAAAAACTCCAGCTCCTCAGACTGAGGAGTGTGCACCTACCCCACAGCAGGAGGCCAAGCTTCAACCCTTCAGAAGATGCTCGCCAAGGTCATCACAGACTACAGGGCGTGGCAGTCAGCAGCTGCCTACACCTCTGCTGTGAATGTCGGCATGAAGCATAATGACGTAGCAGTAAGGTTAGAAAAAGTAAAGATCTTGAGAGCTCAAAGGTGGCATGGATATTAACTCACTCCACATATTGTACACACCTGTAAATTCCTCTGATATTTTCATCCAGTGAATGACTCTTCTGTCTGGTGCAATGCATTGAAGTCATACAAGTATAACCAGTGTCCCCCTTCTCACTTATGTTTCATTGTGTGCCTCAGGTCTACAGTGTCTCACTCAATCTCAGTAAAGTGAGTCACCTTCCTGTCCACAACAGCGATGTTGCTCTATCAACATGCTGGTTGGGCAATGTATATCTCAGAATTGCATCAGAGGATGGGATCATGTGATCTCATGATTATAAATTTTGGACTTTGGTTTCTTATGCTATTGTACTGAAGACTGGCCAATGTGGATCTTATAAGTTGTCATGGCAACCTGCAATGAAGTCAATCTAACTTGGTGCATCTTTCAATTGCTTCCATGTGAAAAAAATGAAAAAATGAAAATCACTTATTGTCACAAGTAGGCTTCAAATGAAGTTACTGTGAAAAGCCACTAGTCGCCACATTCCGGCGCCTGTTCGGGGAGGCTGTTACGGGAATTGAACCGTGCTGCTGGCCTGCCTTGGTCTGCTTTCAAAGCCAGCGATTTAGCCCTGTGCTAAACAGCCCCTGTCTGTCAGGCTTGAGTGCGAGTTACATTTCAAATAATAATTGGGATCTTTGGAGCTCATGTTGTCCTGCAGCGTGACGTCATGACCACATGTACCACTAGATATCATCCCTATAGTAGTGCCCAATCCACAACTGCATGATGCAGAGCAATGGACCGAGCTAATACTCCTGAAATATCTGTCACACGGCAATGACTATGCAAGGTTGGAGGTGTGTCCAGACTCATGATACCAGACTATTAAATGAGAGTATGCTGCTTTGCACCTGAAAGTCTGGTTATCATGGCATGACAGCATCCCTGAACCTGCTCTCCAATGGATAATTGGCATCATTACCTGATCATCGCAATACTTCCACGGGTTTCCTTCTGTTTATCTGAAACTGTTTAAAGGAAATGGGATCAGAGTCAGCCTCCATACCATCTGAGGTGTGCTCTTTATTAGCAACTAAGTTACTAAGTAATGCCTAAATGCAGTCTTGACTTTTTCTGAGCCAAGGCAAATCAGGACGGTAACTTGGAAAGCTTCAAAGAAGACTGGGTCTTGAGTGATTGTCAATGATCAGCCAATAATGCTGCTGAATCTTTCTCTCTGCACACTGAATCACAGGTTGGCTTCCATGACTGAGAGTGGCAGATCACTGCATCCTAAATCCCATTCTGGGTAGTTAGTATGAAGATAGAAAATAGGAGCTGCAGTAAGCTATTCGCCCTCCGAGCCTGCTCCGCTGTTCAATATGATCATGGTTTATCATCCAACTCAGTAACCTGTTCCCGCTTCCCCCCCCCACCCCACAATATTCTTTGATCCCTTTAACCCCAAGAAATATATCTAATTCCTTCTTGAAAATATACAGGGCTCCATTTAATGGCCGCATTGCGCTTAGGCGAGAGCGCGACGAGGCCGTTAGATCGTGGGAGAGGCCAAAACCGAGAACTGTGCCGGGTGCCGATCCGTTTGCGATCTAACTGGCCCGCCCCCATTGGTGAAATCACCACTTCAGTCCAGTCTCCATACAATTAACGGGAGTGACCCCCTATCTAATGGCCTGCCGTGATCCTGATGGCCTCCCCAGCAAGTGGTCAGGTGGGTGCCGATTGTACTCCTTTTTAAAAATATAAAGATAGCGGAAGGATTACTGTGAAGATCCAAGGAGATGAGTAGCTATTTTTGCTCCCGGGCAAAGAGCCCGGGGACACTGGGGTTGTTGCCCTGCTTCTCTGAGGGGGGTGGGGTAGCACCCAGGGGCCAGCCATGGTCGGGGTAGGCTGCCACCGGGGGGGGGGGGGGGAGGGGGGTGCATGTTGTGGAGCAGCGGGGGGGGGGGGGGTCCATGGCTTCGGCAAGCGGCGGGGGGGGGGGGGAGTTGGGTGTCTCAGCATTCGTGGGTCTGGCATGCTACCCCCTGGATCGTGTATTCCCGTGGGACTGGCTACCCCAGCCCCACCGACCATCCATAGCTCCCACTGACTGGCGACCTAAGGCCATGCGCGGAAGGCTATTGCGAATTGAGAATTGGCAATCGTGGTTAAGTGAGCTTTTCACACCTCCCAAATGAATCCCCTTGGGTAGGTGTGCCTTGTAGCATACGTGAGTTATTGCCTAGCTTCCCAATCAGACTGTGATGCCTGGACACTGTGCCTCAAACACTGTGGGAGGCCACACCACGGACCCAGCATCAGTCGACATCCGGGTACCCATCGGCTGGGACCCAGCACTGGGACATTTTGGCGACCAGAGGGTGAGTGTTTGCACCAGGGAGGGGATCAGCGCCCGGCCCAGGTAATGTTACATGTGGTGCCTGTGGTCCGGTAGGCAAGAGCCCCCGCTGAGGCAGGGAATGCTTGGGCAAGATGTGGCGGATGCCAGGGGATGCGGGGGGGGGGGGGGAGCAGAGCAATGGAGAGAGAGGGAGCAATGGAGGGGGGGCGGCTGACAGGGGGAAGAGGGATTCAGGACCTCCATGTCTGGGGAGTTGGGGCAGGCCCGCATTGTGGAAGAAAGTGGCTGAGGCGTCATATTGATCGAGGTCAACGATTTTTAATAATTTACTCATATCTCCTCTACTGCTCCAATCCCCCGATGGTGCCACGCCACTCTATACACCCCTCCCAGATTCTCCCCTCCCCCACCCCACAATGCACCCAACCCCAACTTACCCCTTCTCCCTCCCCGGTGCTCTCTGTGATCCTCGACCCCCTTAGCCTGCCGCGCCCTACCGCTGCGTCTAGGTGTGTCCCCAGAATACACATCAGAGTGGGAGGCAGCATGATGCGTACTGTGTCCTGTGGCTTGTGGCAGGTGTCCCTGGGGTCTGTGAGCTGGAGAGCCCTGGCACACTTGCCAGCGGCACATGCCCCGCCATGTCACCCTGTTCAGGGTGCTGACTGAGACACACCATTGTCAGGGGGTGGGTCTCGGGGAGCTGGTGGCCGCCGTCCCACTCCATAGGGTGTCTTCAGGTTGGCACTCCGTGCCCCCTTCTGGTCGGTGCCAATAGGGCCCTGGGGTTCACCTCGGGACAGAAAAGCAGCTGGATCGAGCCCCAACTGCCCTTGCATCACCTGGCTTTGCCAGCCCTAGCGGCTCCCCAATGTCTGCAGCATGGTGTTGTCCCCTCGGTGATGCTCCTCGGTGACTGGGACATGCTCTGCAGGGCCTTGGCTATGCCCATCTGAGACTGGGACATGCTCTGGAGGTCGCCGGCAATGCTCACCTGAGAGTGGGATATGCACCACAGCACCTCATCAAGGTCCACCTGGTACCTGCGTCACATCCCCCATCGACTGGGACATGCTGTCAAGGCACTCAGACATAGCCGTCGCCACTGCTGCCTGCGTCGTGCACCAAGCTCTCCACTGGAGTCGTCACCCTAGCAGTGTTGTCCTTGTGCCAGGCGCCATCTCCTTTCTGAATCTCACGGCTGCAACCTAGCATCTGCATCAGTTCCAGATAAACCTGGTCTTGAGGCTCAGCATGACTGGGACCCAAGTGATCCAGCAGACCTCTGACTGAGGTCTTGCCTGGGTGTTTCTGCCTTCAACTGATGTGCATTAGCAACTGTGTGGTGCGTACCAGATTGTGCCCCAGATGCCTGTCCACTAACGTTGCCCACCGAGGTGTGTGCTCTGCACTGGTGGAGGAGGGGATAACAGCTGTGACACATCAACGATGGCATCCTCGGAGCTCTCCTCCAAGGTGTTCTCATAGGAGGTGGGGGATGGCGGGGGGAGGGGGGTGAACCACCTGGGATGGGCAGGCACCGTCGGCTGAGGATCCTGTGGGAGAATGGATATGTGTGGTCAGTTGGTGGGATGGGTATGGCATTAATAACTCGCGTGTGACAGTTCATTTGGGTGGGTGCTTGTGGATCCTCACCTCTGTGCTGTATGCTGACCTCTACATTGGTGACGGATCTGTCCTCGGCCACCCCCACGATCTCCAGGGTCTGTTCCTTGTAGTGGGTGGGGTTCTCTGATGTTTGACACCCCACCACCCTCTTCCATTTATTTTGGGCCAACTTCTCCTGCGGGGATCATAACAACATCCTGAGAGAGGTCAACACTTGCACCACTGAGGACGGCACGGTGATACAGTGGTTAGCACTGCTGCCTCACAGTGCCAGGGTCCCGGGTTCTATTCCAACCTTGGGTTATTGTCTGTGTGGAGGTTGCACATTCACCCCGTGTCAACATGGGTTTCCCCTGGGTGCTTCCGTTTCCTCCCACAGCCCAAAAATGTGCAGTTAGGTGGATTGGCCATGATAGTGTCCAAAAAGGTTAGCTGGGGTTACTGGGTTATGGGTATAGTGTGGAGGCGTGGGCCTAGGTAGGGTGCTCTTTCCAATGGTCGGTGTAGACTCGATTGGGCAAATGGCCTCCTTCTGCATTTTAGAGATTCTACGATACTCCATTGGGTTGAAATTAATTGGAAGGATTTTCTGCTCCGGGAAAGGCAGCAGGGCAGAAATTCAAGGAGGAGTTCCAAAATGTCTTTCCTGCCGGCAGGATTACCCCATTCAATTGCTGCTGCCTCCCTGTGTTGCTCTTATTAGCCGTAGTTTTATTAGCTCTAATTCTGTCACCTTTGCTCACGAGTCGCCAGATTTCTTTCTGATACCGCCACGTGGTTCAAGCTCAAGTAATGATTAATACAGCACACCACTTAGTAAATGTTAAATCAACGATCATTTATTATATACAGCAATAAATACTTATACAATAATCCTACTTCTAGACGATTACCTACCACTAAAGGCCAATATTTAACTTTGGTGATGGCCCACCAGTCAGGGAAACGAATGGCTTATCGAATTGGGTCTGGCCTGCGGGATTCAAAAAGGCTGGTACGGGTCGATAGTCTGGAACACCCATCTGGTAGCGATCGCTGGAGTAAGACTTACTTGTTCTTTCGTCGAAGGGTCTCGAAGGTTGCGAGTAGGAGAAGAAGGGTCGATCTGAACTTGGCCCCCATCTTTATAGTTCCCAGGGGCTTCCCGCCTCTCGGGGCGGACCTTGACCCTGGTCCCAAGTGATTGGACTTGGTCCCAATCACTGAGTTCAATATGCTCCAATAATGGGGCAATTCCTTGATCGAGGGGGGTGGTCGTCCCCCTTTCTTTGTGTTAGCCCCTGCTGGCGCCGAGAGGTCTGGATCGGCTTTCAATTGCTAAATTGTTACAATTGTTCCCGGGGATGGCCGATTAAAATGCAGATGGCTGGGTTGATGTGCTGTTAATGGTTGCAGGTATCGGTCTGGGCCAACTTCCCCACAGCTGAATACACTGTTCTGCCTGCAGCTGTCTGTTTGAGTCCTGTTGGCTGATTTTCCCATCAGCCTCTTTCGTTTGCCATTTTACATCGGGGTTTGGCCATTTTACTCGGGAATCAGCCATTTCAGGTGGCTACACCTGCCAGTGACATAATGGTTTTCTCACCATGCAACAATGCAAACCTTATTATAATACATCAACATATACTTAGCAGGCCTCCCCATTGTATCATCCCCCCCCCCACGTAGGGTATGCCCTTTCTGCCGGCATAACGAGATCCTCATATTACCAACATTAAAGGGACTATCTGCCTGTCTTATCACCACCATGCATCACCACCCCCATCCCAGCCCCTCACTAAATTGAGCCCAGAGTTAAAATCAGAATTAATTATTCAAACTTTGAAAGTAAACAAACCACAAAATTATCATGTGGCTTTTGTTGATATATTTAAATGGTTGCATTTTCCAACTATGCCACTTGTCACAGAGTAAAACTCAAGCAGTAAACACATGTAAATATGAAAGGCAATGCTACAGGAAAGTTAACACATGCCCAGGAACCAGAAACAACAAATATAATGTTTGATTCCCCCCCACCCCTCCCTGAAAAGTTATGTCAGTGATGGCAGGCCTGGGATGCCCAGCCTTTTTACTATTTGCTCAATTGCCAATCCTTTCCCTCACAAATGAATGTAATGTCACAACCCACCAGCCCTTCCCCTCGAACTGCTGAACCATTGGCTTCTCCCCTAATACTGACAATTCCTAGTGCTCTCAGTGCAATTCTGTCAAATTCCAAAATTGTCCCCATTGCTATCAAAAGGAAATCCAGCTCCACAACATCCTGCACACCACACGGCTGGGTATTCTGCTTTAAAACTGAAAAGCAATTTAAATTAAGTACATAGATAAAGGAATACTCAAGGGCCACTTGTGAACATTTTCACAGAGCAATGTGCAAAATCATGGAATATGATCAACTACTTGTATTATAGGCCAGGGTTTAGAGAACACCAAAGTATATCATGGAGTTGACCTGACCCACAACTTTGAATAGATTTTGGTTATGGGGCAGGGGCCCACCTTTACAGGTGTGATGCAACAGAGATCTAAATTATTTTTAAAACAATAAACAATGTTTATTCTATGAATCCAGTGAACATTTTATAAAAGCACAGGATATATCTTATAAACTGCCAACATTGATAACCCCCCAAAAAGATACAGTACTCTATAGGTAACCCTTAGTAACTTTCCTAACAACATCCATAAGTCAAAAAACCCTTTTTAACAAAGGCAGTAGGTTTGCATTCCTTACAGAAACAGGTATTACTTTCAAATCATCAAGTGATCTTGAAACATTCTTCCGCGTGAAGAGAGAGGCCAAAATACATCTGCTTGGTTTGAATGCAGCTCTCCAACTGAAAGTGAAACTAAAAAACAGAGCCAAAAAGAACTTCCAGCTCAAAATGAAAATAAAAAGCAGAATCACATTCCAGCTCCACCCACACAATGGCACCACTGCAGCCATGTGATAAAACACACTTTTCTTAAAGGGACTCTCATATGACACTTGGAAAAAAATTCGAGAACATTGAAAAAATTATAACTTGACCTTCTCATTTAGCGTAATTAATTCTATTACAATCCCAGACCAGACCCCAACAGTGGCTAGAATACTGGACAGAAACCCTAATATTTTATTTTAATTTTGTAAGACTGAGGAAAGGATACTTCACTCCTGGAGTGGGTAGACAAATAAATAGGCATATGGTATGTTAAAAAAAACTTAATTACTAACAGTATTAAAATCTTTATCGCACCAGAAAACAGCTTACAGTCACCCCTTAAACAATACTACTTAATAGTGACTACCATACCCTTAATTGCTATCTTTACTCCACCATAAACAACAAGAAAATGAACCATCTCAGCTCTGAATCCACCTTAAATTTGAATGGCACAGAGGAATACTTGCTTTACAGAGGTATTTTTTGAGAAAGAGATCTCTTGGGTTCACAGCTTTATAGAAAAGATCTAACTCCAGTCAGGCCCATGCAAAAACTCTGTCTGTGCGTCTTCAAAATATGTTTCAACTGACATGTTTCAGCTCCCCCTTGACCTCAGACAAGTCTGCACTGCTTTAAAGACTGTTAATCTTTTTTTAACTAAACTGCAGAGAGCAAAGCCTGACTTGTAGTCCCAGCTTCATCCGGAAGAGAACTGAGCTAAAAATGCTTTTTCAAAAAGCCTGATGCCTTAGTTCCACCCAACAATGACATAATTTCACCAAGTTAAAAACTAATTAACTCACCAGATAATCCCCTTAATCAAAACAAAATTGCATTAGCCCAAGCTTTTTTATGATGGTTAATTGCACATCTGGTCCATAAAATCTTTGTCTTTCAAACTAAGATTATTTAAAACATGACTTCAGCATTCGAACACACTCTAAACAAATGTTTAAACTTAACCCTTACTTCACCAAGGGGTGTGAAGGAGCATGGAGAAGAGATCCAGCTTAGCACAGAGCTTCTCACAGAGATTGAAGCTTATCTTGTTGAGTGTGGTAGTGGTAGCCAACTCTGTGACAGCACTTGCAATCTCATCCATGTTGCAGCATCTGTTAGCCAATGTCTCCATTTCTAATGCGGTTTGGGCAGAAGCCACCCAACATTCAGTACTGGCCTGGAAGCTCAAACTGAGGTCATGAGATCAATGTTTTTTTTTTGTAAATATATTTTATTCAACATTTTTGGCCAAACATAACAGTACGTAGTGTTTCTTTTACACAACAATAAAGCAATATAAATAACAGTGGCCAGTTTTAAACAAAATAATAAATAATATATAAACAAAAACAAAAACAAAACTGAATGGCAACTGCCTTGTCCGAAATAAATACTCTCCAAAAATACAATCCAACAATCCAATATACAATTACCTATAACAACTACCTATACATATTATACATATACAATAACATCTCTGAGAGTCCGTCTGATTCCTCCCCCCCACCCCCCCCTCCCCACTGGGTTGCTGCTGTTGTCTACTCCTTTTCCATTCCCTCTATCTTTCTGTGAGGTAATCGACGAACGGTTGCCACCGCCTGGTGAACCCCTGAGCCGAACCCCTTAACACGAACTTAATACGTTCTAACTTTATAAACCCTGCCATGTCGTTTATCCAGGTCTCCAAACCCGGGGGTTTGGCTTCCTTCCACATTAACAATATCCTGCGCCGGGCTACTAGGGACGCAAAGGCCAACACGTCAGCCTCTCTCGCTTCCTGCACTCCCGGCTCTTCTGCAACCCCAAATATAGCCAACCCCCAGCTTGGTTCGACCCAGACCCCCACCACCTTCGAAAGCACCTTTGCCACCCCCACCCAGAACCCCTGTAGTGCCGGGCATGACCAGAACATGTGGGTGTGATTCGCTGGGCCTCTCGAGCATCTCACACACCTATCCTCTACCCCCAAAAATTTACTAAACCGTGCTCCAGTCATATGCGCCCTGTGTAACACCTTAAATTGCATCAGGCTTAGCCTGGCACACGAGGACGATGAGTTTACCCTACGTAGGGCATCAGCCCACAGCCCCTCCTCAATCTCCTCCCCCAGTTCTTCTTCCAATTTCCCTTTCAGCTCATCAACCATGATCTCCCCCTCGCCCCTCATTTCCCTGTATATGTCCGACACCTTACCATCCCCCACCCATGTCTCTGAGATCACTCTATCCTGCACCTCCTGCGTCGGGAGCTGCGGGAATTCCCTCACCTGTTGCCTCGCAAAAGCCCTCAATTGCATGTACCGAAATGCATTCCCTTGGGGCAGCCCATATTTTTCCGTCAGCGCTCCCAGACTCGCAAACGTCCCATCTACAAACAGATCTCTCAGTTGTACTACCCCAGCTCTTTGCCATGCTCCAAATCCCCCATCCATTCTCCCCGGAACAAACCTATGATTGTTTCTTATCGGGGACCGCACCAAAGCTCCCGTCCTTCCCCTATGCCGTCTCCACTGCCCCCAAATTTTCAATGTAGCCACCACCACCGGGCTTGTGGTGTATTTCTTTGGTGAGAACGGCAATGGTGCCATCACCATTGCTTATAGGCTAGTCCCCCTGCAGGACACCCTCTCCAATCTCTTCCACGCCGCTCCCTCCCCTTCTCCCATCCACTTACACACCATTGAAACATTGGCGGCCCAGTAGTACTCACTTAGGCTCGGTAGTGCCAGCCCCCCCCTGTCCCTACTATGCTGCAAGAATCCCCTCCTCACTCTCGGGGTCTTCCCAGCCCACACAAAACTCATAATACTCTTCTCGATTCTTTTGAAAAAAGCCTTCGTGATCACCACCGGGAGGCACTGAAACACAAAAAGGAATCTCGGGAGGACCACCATTTTAACTGCCTGCACCCTACCTGCCAATGACAGGGACACCATGTCCCATCTCTTAAAGTCCTCCTCCATCTGTCCCACCAACCGCGTTAAATTAAGCCTGTGTAATGTACCCCAATTCTTGGCTATCTGGATCCCCAAGTACCGGAAGTCCCTTGTTACCTTCCTCAACGGTAAATCCTCTGTCTCTCTGCTCTGCTCCCCTGGATGCACCACAAACAACTCACTTTTCCCCATGTTCAGTTTATACCCTGAAAAATCCCCAAACTCCCCAAGTATCCGCATTATCTCTGGCATCCCCTCCGCCGGGTCCGCCACATATAGCAACAAATCATCCGCGTACAGAGATACCCGGTGTTCTTCTCCCCCCCCTGAGTACTCCCCTCCACTTCCTAGAACCCCTCAATGCTATGGCCAGGGGTTCAATCGCCAGTGCAAACAATAACGGGGACAGAGGACATCCCTGCCTCGTCCCTCTATGGAGCCGAAAATAGTCAGACCCCCGTCCATTCGTGACCACGCTCGCCATCGGGGCCCTATACAGCAACTGTACCCACCTGATATACCCATCCCCAAAACCAAATCTCCTCAGCACCTCCCACAAATAATCCCACTCCACTCTATCAAATGCTTTCTCGGCATCCATCGCCACCACTATCTCCGCTTCCCCCTCTGGTGGGGGCATCATCATTACCCCTAGCAGCCTCCGTATATTTGTGTTCAGCTGTCTCCCCTTCACAAACCCAGTTTGGTCCTCATGAACCACCCCCGGGACACAATCCTCTATCCTCATTGCCATTACCTTGGCCAGAATCTTAGCGTCCACATTCAGGAGGGAAATGGGCCTGTAGGACCCGCATTGCAGCGGGTCTTTTTCCTTCTTTAGGAGGAGCGATATCGTTGCCTCTGACATAGTCGGGGGCAGCTGCCCCCTTTCCCTCACCTCATTAAAGGTTCTCATCAGTAGCGGGGCGAGCAAGTCCATATATTTCCTATAGAATTCAACTGGGAATCCGTCTGGTCCCGGGGCCTTCCCCGCCTGCATGCTCCCAATCCCTTTCACCACTTCCTCCGTCTCAATCTGTGCTCCCAGTCCCACCCTCTCCTGCTCCTCCACCTTAGGAAATTCCAGCTGATCCAGAAAGCACATCATTCTCTCCTTCCCATCCGGGGGCTGAGCTTCATATAATCTTTCGTAAAATGCCTTGAACACTCCATTCACTCTCTCCGCTCCATCTCTCCCTCCTCAACTCTCACCCCCCCTATCTCCCTCGCTGCTCCCCTTTTCCTCAGTTGGTGGGCCAGCAACCTGCTCGCCTTCTCCCCGTATTCGTACTGTACACCCTGTGCCTTCCTCCATTGTGCCTCTGCATTACCCGTAGTCAACAAGTCAAATTCTACATGTAGCCTTTGCCTTTCCCTGTACAGTCCCTCCTCCGGTGCCTCCGCATATTGTCTGTCCACCCTCAGAAGTTCTTTCAACAACCGCTCCCTTTCCCTACCCTCCTGCTTTCCTTTATGTACCCTAACAGATATCAGCTCCCCTCTAACCACTGCCTTCAGCGCCTCCCAGACCACTCCCACCTGTACCTCCCCATTATCATTGAGTTCCAAGTACCTTTCAATACACCCCCTCACCCTTAAACACCCCCCCTCATCTACCAATAATCCCATGTCCATTCTCCAGGGTGGACGCTGTTGTTTTTCTTCCCCTATCTCCAGGTCCACCCAATGTGGAGCATGATCCGAAATGGCTATAGCCGTGTACTCCGTCCCCGTCACCTTTGGGATCAGTGCCCTTCCCAAAACAAAAAAATCTATTCGTGAATAAACTTTGTGGACATAGAAGAAAAAGGAAAACTCCTTACTCCTAGGTCTACTAAATCTCCAGGGGTCTACTCCTCCCATCTGCTCCATAAAGTCCTTAAGCACCCTAGTTGCAGCCGGCCTCCTTCCGGTCCTGGACCTCGATCTGTCCAGCCCTGGGTCCAGCACCGTATTAAAATCTCCACCCATTACCAACTTCCCCACTTCTAGGTCCGGGATTCGTCCTAACATACGCCTCATAAAGTTGGCATCATCCCAGTTCGGGGCATACACGTTCACTAATACCACCGCCTCCCCTTGCAATTTGCCACTCACCATCACGTATCTGCCCCCACTATCCGCCACTATAGTCTTTGCCTCAAACATTACCCGCTTCCCCACTAGTGTGGCCACCCCCCTGTTTTTTGCGTCTAGCCCCGAATGAAACACCTGCCCCACCCATCCTTTGCGTAGTCTGACCTGGTCTATCAGTTTCAGATGCGTCTCCTGAAGCATAACCACATCTGCCTTAAGTTTCTTTAGGTGTGCGAGTACCCGTGCCCTCTTAATCGGCCCGTTCAGCCCTCTCACATTCCATGTGATCAACCGGGTTGGGGGGCTCTTTACCCCCCCACCCCCTTGACGACTAGCCATCTCCTTTTTCCCCCAAGCGGCGCCCCCCCCAGCCCCGACCACCACCCCCCCATCTCCCCAGCAGCAGCAACCCAGTTAACCCCCCCCCCCCGCTAGATCCCAAACTAGCGTAATTGCACCCCCCATGTTGCTCCCAGAAGTCAGCAAACTCTGGCCGACCTCGGCTCACACTGTGCGAGGCCCCCTCCTTCCTGCTTCCCTGTTCCCACCGTGATTACCATAGCGCGGGAACAAAGCCCGCGCTTCCCTTTTGGCCCCGCCCCCAATGGCCGGCGCCCTCAGCTCCTCATCCTCCCTCCCCCCTCCCCCACGACATGGGGAAGAGAGATAAGTTACAGGGTCGCAGGATGAACAACTTGGGAAGTCATCTCTTCCCTCTTTTCCCCCCCTTCATCCCACATATTCACCCCCCACTTTGTCCCAAACGTTCTTTTTATGGCCCGCTCACTCCAGTTTCTCCTCGACAATAAATGTCCACGCCTCATCTGCCGTTTCAAAGTAGTGGTGTTTCCCTTGATGTGTGACCCACAGTCTTGCCGGTTGCAGCATTCCAAATTTAATCTTCCGTTTGTGCAGCACCGCCTTGGCCCGATTAAAGCTTGCCCTCCTTCTCGCCTCCTCCGCACTCCAATCTTGATATACGCGGATCACCGCGTTCTCCCACCTACTGCTCCGAGTTTTCTTTGCCCATCTGAGGACCATCTCTCTGTCCTTATATCGGAGAAATCTCACCACTATGGCTCGAGGAATTTCTCCAGCCCTCGGTCTTCGCGCCATAACTCGATAGGCTCCCTCCACCTCCAGCGGACCCGTCGGGGCCTCCGATCCCATTAACGAGTGCAGCATCGTGCTCACATATGCCCCGACGTCCGCCCCTTCTACACCTTCGGGAAGACCAAGAATCCTTAAATTCTTCCTCCTCACATTATTCTCCAGCACCTCCAGCCTTTCCACACACCTTTTGTGTTGTGCCTCGTGCGTCTCCGTTTTCACCACCAGGCCCTGTATGTCATCCTCATTCTCAGCAGCCTTTGCCTTCACGACCTGAAGCTCCTGTTCCTGGGTCTTTTGCTCCTCCTTTAGCCCCTCAATCGCTTGTAATATCGGGGCCAACAGCTCCTTCTTCATCTCCTTTTTGAGTTCTTCCACGCAACGCCGCAGGAACTCTTGTTGGTCAGGGCCCCATATTAAACTGCCTCCTTCCGACGCCATCTTGCTTTGTGCCTGCCTTCCTGGCCGCTGCTCTAGAGGATCCACCGCAATCCGGCCACTTTCCTCTCTTTTTTCCATCAGTGTCTAGGGGGGATTCCCTTCTGGATTACAGCACAGTGTTTTTTGCCGTTAAAATTGCCGTTGGGGCTCCTATCAAGAGCCCAAAAGTCCGTTCCACCGGGAGCTGCCGAAACTTGCGACTCAGCTGGTCATCGCCGCACCCGGAAACCCATGAGATCAATGTTATGCAGACTCAGACTGCTGCCATCATTTTCATGGATCTCAAGTGGTTTGCAGGCTCTCACAATTGTGCAGCAATCTATGCTAGAGACGAGCTCTATCTACCAATTGAGTAGTCCAGGCAGTAGAACTATTGGTTTCAGTGCATTAATGGTTTGCTCATTGACATTCTCTGTGGCAGCATAGCTCTCATTGTGGGCAGGTTGACCACATGTGGTGAGGTGGAATAGGGAAAATCATCAGCCACATACAAACAGTAGCTCTCGTTACCAAGCAACCAGCCTCTGGTTTGTAATGGTGATTAAATGCGGCAGGAATGGTTGACTGGTATAGAATGAAAGCGCAAAACTGCTGTCTGGATAGTGAGCATTCACTAACATGGTCACATATCAACTGCAGGTTAAGGGAGTGGAACCATTTGTGGTTCTGATATGTGGGGCTGCAGAGTCACAGGCGTGCAGTCAAGAGCTCCCTGCATCACTGAGAATCCCATTACTCTGACAAAGCTATGTGTCGAAAGCTAATTATAAAGTTCTATCTCCTGATGTACAGGGCAAGCTCCTCCAGAAAGATCCACTGAGGTAGAAATTTGATTTCAAAATCTGCTCACTCTGACGGTGCCGAGGACCCAGATTCGATTCCAGCCCTGGGTTACTGTCAATGTAGAGTTTGCACATTCTCCCCGTGTCTGCGTGGGTCTCACCCTCACAACCCAAAAAGATGTGCAGGGTAGGTGAATCGGCCATGCTAAATTGCCCCTTAATTGGAAAAAAAGTATTGGGTACTCTAAATTTATTTCAAAAGAAGATCTGCTCACTCTGCATGCTTTCACTGCATACTTGCAATAACACCCTTCCATATATGGCACACCTTGCCTGAAGAGGCTAGAAGCGATTTGGCCACCATTTTCCAGTGTCCGGGCTTCTTTAGCACCATCAGCAGCACAGATTTGTGTTTTGCGGCCTGAATCATCTCCTCCATTAACAATGATTAAAAAAAGAAGAATGTAAATTTTTTTTTTTTTTTAAACCCTCATTGTTTTTAAAGCTATGTTTTGTGCAACATATAATGCTCAACAAGATCAAGCATGCTTAAGTGTACTTAATCAACAATGTTAGCAGTTTTTTGATGGAACAGTATGTCTTTTATAATGACTAAATGAGGTCAGTCACAATAGGTTAGAAAGTGAAGCTGATTACAAGAGTGCATTACGTTCTGTAAATCTCGGTGTATGAATGAAAGACAAGCTTTCATGAAGGTTCAGGAATGGATGATTGAAGAGATTGAAATAACTACAGCCAGAAACCCCACAGTAAAACTTTAGCGATCATGGCTTATGAATTAGGCTGTGCAGTGCCAACTTCTTGATGCCAACCGGCTTACTAAGATCCCAATCTGGACGTTATCGAGTCCTGGAAGTGTGGTATATTCATTACAATGGTTGTGCTGGTGTCAGGAGGACCCATCCTTATTGTTTTATTTAAATGTGGGTCATGAGCTTCTTGCAGGACTCAGTACAAGTTTTGAATATCCCAACAACTCCATTTGTCATGTGCTGAACTCACACAGCACATTGGAGCACTACCCAGCAGTAATATTTAAAAGGATCATGCAGTGCATAATGGTTAGTTGCTAGTTTTTTCTTTCAGTCTGCTGGTTAGCTTTAGTACATGTGTGGCACATGTTGTCACTCAAAGCAGAGCAGCATTTTGCTAATATTACACTTTTACGTTTAGCTGGCTCCATGGATATTCTGGCTGCCTTTGAGACTTCTGAAGGATGAAACACAAGGAAGACATCAGCGAGCTGAAGCAGCTACCAGAAGAAGGAGGAGGAGGAAGGCAATTCATAGGAAGCTATAATCACAGTGAATATTCATGGAGCACCAGTCTAACATTAACTTTACTCAGAAGTAATATCTCAATCGCCTTCACTTTACCAGGGAGATAATCACGGAGATAGTCACATACTGCAACAGCAGCTCAAGCCTCGAATCAGGATATGGGCAATGGATGCGAGTTATGGATAAATAAAGGTTGTAATTTTTGTGAGTGCATGAGTATGAGAAGAAAATATGGTGAGGTATGGTGCAGTGATTGCTGGAGAGTAAAGGGAAGCAAAAGAGCAGAGATTTACTTTAACCACTCGAATGAAATTATTGAACTTTTTCCTACATTGCAGCCATGTCCTGGGTACTAGTCTCCTGGCAACACATATCTCAACTATTTTTTTCCCACTGGAGCCGATACTAGAAGGGCTTCTTGCATTCCAGGCAGAAGAGGATGCCTCTCTTCCTCCTGTCAACCTCCTGCATCAAAGTCTCTAAGGCCTCATTCGAAGACTATTGTGCTCTTTTAGCATTTGCTTCTATCATATTTCTATTTTAAGAAGGGTTTCTTTGATGCCTGCAGAATGCACAACCCCTTCATGATGTGCAGGCTGCTGTTACATGCTATAATATACGCTTGATATTTGCCCACCATCTCATCCCTTACAAGCGTACAGCCAACCAACAGTATGAGTAACAATAGCTGCATGTCTGCAATTAAAATGATCAGCAAGCACAAATATTACATACATCAGCTGTAACAGTACAATCCTGCTTTTTCCCACAATCAGGCTCAAATTGTTAATAACTTAATGGCTCCCATTCACATGTTCTGTAGACCGTTCATATTACTGTGATACTAGCAACTGACTGGTGAGAAGCAAAGATATAAGCAAATGAGGTAACAGTTAAGAATGTTACAGTAAAGTATGTAACTATGAAAACCACTTTTCACAGAGCCTGCTACTCCCAACACACCATCTATAATTTACATAATCCTAAAGAAGAAAAAAGTCTGTAGAAAGTAATTTCAGCGGCACGGTAGCACAGTGGTTAGCATAGTTGCTTCACAGCTCCAGGGTCCCAAGTTCGATTCACGGCTTGGGTCACTGTCTGTGCGGAGTCTGCACATTCTTCCAGTGTCTGGGTGGGTTTCCTCCAGGTACTCCGGTTTCCTCCCACAGTCCAAAGGTGTGCAGGTTATGTGGGTTGGCCATGCTAAATTGCCCTGAGTGTCCAAAAAGGTTGGGTGGGGTTATTGGGTTACTGGGATAGGGTGCTCTTTCCAAGGGCCGGTGCAGACTCGATGAGCCGAATTGCATCCTTCTGCTCTGTAGATTCTATGATTCTTCAAGGTAAATATAGCTATTAAAATCATTGAAATAATATTCATTTTGTGCATTACAATTCATCTGGATCAAGGGCTCAATGACATCTAGAGCAGAGTGCACCCGAAATGAACATGTATGTGCAGGTTTCTGTTACTTATGGTGTTGCTTCATGATACAATTGATGGACTAGCATTTTACATTATTTGGGCAGGCGGCACCCAACCCAGAAACACATCAAATTACCCAAGAAGACGTCAGGTGCATGTCCCGATATCATGGCACACTCGAGCAATATTCCGGGCGCACACAAGAGTGGAAAGCATGCCTGCTGACAATCAAGCAGGCAATTTAGCCTGTTAGGATGCCAATTGAACACAATTTTACATGGTCCATCTGTTTTTATGGTTGGCGAGTGGGCAGACTGACTGGACGATCTTTATGTTTTAGCTTCAACCTCACTCCAGGATCGGATGAGCCGTCAGGGCTGAAATAAAGTTTTTAAATGTGTCTGTGGACTGAGGTTTGTGTTTGGATGTGCTGCCTAGACACTCTTTGCATAGCCTCTCCATCGCAATTTATTTTGCACAGGTGTGCACCTCCCTGAGAGAGCTCCGCAGTGGCTGTCCCGCTAAGGGGACACATTGGAAGTGCCAGCCTGCACCCTCCCTTTTCTCAGCTCCTGCCCTCTTCCCACCCTCCCCTGCAGCGCTGAGCCTTTCTCGATGCATTTTTCAGGCTGGCTGCCCGTTAGTTTGTCAGTCAACGTGAAGTCGCATTCCGAGGTCAACAGTGGCTGGAAGTTTTACTTCCAGGCTTGCCGAGTGCCTGCACCTGATGGACGAAAAGTTTAGGCCATGGTTTCTCCCAGGAGGAAACTCATAGGTCCAGGTTAGATGTGTTCTTTTAGTTCAGATGTACTGAACCAACGATAGAGGCAATGTTTTAATGTAACAAAATGAGACAATTGAAGAATATATTCCATACTGATGTAAAATTACAATTTGTGGATAGCTCCTTTTCTGCTACTATCTTTATTTTCTCTCTCTATTTTTTAAAAATTCATTCACAGGATGTGGGTGTCCATTGCCCATCCCTGAAGGCCATTTAAGAGCCAACCATGCTGCTGTGGATCTGGAGTCACATATAGGCCAGACCATAAAGGATGATGGATTTCCTTCCCTTTAGTGAACCAGATTTTTTAACAACAATCAACAAGGGTTTCATGGTCACCTTTTAATTACAGATTTTTATTGAATTCAAATGTCATCATCTGTCATGGCAGGATTCGAACCCGGGTCCCCAAAGCGCAACTCTGGGTCTCTAGATTACTAGTCCCGCAACACTACCACTACACCACTGCCTCCCCTTGCCTGTGTTAGCCAAAGTATCTGGTGTTACAATCTGATTCAGGAGCTCAGCTATTTTTCTTTTTAGAATCATGCTTTGAAAAGAACAGATAATTATAGTTTGCTGGAGGTTTATCACATGGTGTTAATACTTATGGTTCTTGGGAATCCTAAAGACGAGGAAAAAAACCAGACTGGAAGTTTAGATAACAGAATATTTGATATTCTGTGTGAATAATCTTAGCTAAAGCTACCAAAGGGCTAGTGACTTTGTTCAAGCCTTTGCAATTTGATTGGAAGGAACTAGCTTGATGCAATGGTGTGGGCCCTGGAGCTTTATTAAACATGGGTGAAGAGGTTGATTTGCAGGACCAGTTATATACAACTCAATGATGACATTTTCATGTGTGTGCTTTGCATATGTTTCCTCTTAACAAGCTAGACTAAATTCCCATTTGTGGAGGATGTGGAACGAATACTTATAAAGACCTATAAACAGAGTTATGATGCGCTGTGAGGCACAGTTAGAAAATACTATTTGTCCCACAGCCTGTTGGGCTCACCTCTATGTGAGAACACCTTTAACCTCCATTAAGGATTTCCTGACTATGGCTGCCTGGTTTTAACATCATCCAGATGTGGGATATATTAACTTGTTTAAACCTGATTTATGATACAAAGGCACCTTTGTAATCACCTATGAGACCATAAATATTTAAAGAATGTTTATGAAGCCTCCAGGAGCTGACAAAAATTCCCCAGTTTTAAACACAAAATTGACTTCAATCTTAGAAAACTGCAATTGTCATGGTTATTTTGGCATATATCAATAAAAGGACAAACCAAATGTCAATGTACCACTTACTTCTTATTATCCTTGTTTAAGACTGCAATGTTAATGTAGTTTATTATCTCCTGATTCAGCTCTGCTAAGTGCTGTGTCGACTGCTGAGCAGAAGAAAGAGCTTCATCCACCTTCAGAAAAACAATGTAATTTTTAACGTGCAAGTAAGAACACAATGTTTTCTGGAATAATGTAACTGGTAGGAATAAATACTGAACATTCTAAAGAGTTCATTTCCAGGTATCATCCTCAAGGTGAGCACGGTAGCACAGTGGTTAGCACTGCTGCTTCATAGCTCCAGGGTCCCAGGTTCGATTCCCGGCTTGGGTCTCTGTCTGTGCGGAATCTGCACGTTCGCCCCGTCTCTGCGTGGGTTTCCTCCGGGTACTCCGGTTTCCTCCCACAGTCCAAAGATGTGCAGGTTAGGTGGAGTGGCCGTGATAAATTGACCTTAGTGTCCAAAAAGGGTGGGTGGGGTTACTGGGTTACAAGGATAGGGTGGAGGCGGGGCTTAAGTAGGGTGCTCTTTCCAAGGGCCAGTGCAGACTCGATGGGCCGAATGGCCCCCTTCTACACTGTAAATTCTGTGATTCTGTCTAGAATCCAAATCACTGCTTTTGCTCTTTTCCCACCACAAGAAGCTACTTTATTTGCCGTTCTAATGAAGACGTTTTTGGAACAGGAAAGGGCCCAGAAGATCTGCTTGCTTTACAGAGATTAACAACCTACCCAATTTCTCACTATATCCTTCTTTTTCCTTTCACCAATACATATATCATACTCTTCCCACAGTGATTTATGCCAAGACTGCATTACCCTAATATTGAAAAGAAATTATACCTGACTTTACTTCTGGCTCCTAACTTTCTAATTGTAGTGATATTCAGATATCAATATACATGATCAATATATGTAAATGTAGTACAGTCATTTCAACACTAGATGGCTCACAGTCAGATACTATAAGAACTGGTTTCCCGCCTTTTCTAAGTCAGATGACATGATGATGTGACTCAGAACAGTGAACAAGCAAGACATAGAATAGCTAGAGTGAGAGAAGTTAGAACTAGTTTGTTATAATAGTGTATAGTTATATAGTTATCTGTATTGTACTTTAATTCTTTATTGTTAGTTTGGTGTCGTTTTGGGTGTTCCGATACACAAACGAACGAACACGGTTGTAGATGGTACAACTCTGTTTTATTATTCTGTACAATAATAACTATTAACTTCTGGCTGTGGTTCGTACTTCACCAGCTAACCTGTGGACCCAGCCCTAGCACTATCTTAATGAGGCACTCAGCACATGGTGTATGTCTAAGTGGCACGCTGTGAGCTCTGTGCTCTTAGCTATCTCCTGGTGGAATCAGCGGGAACTGTGGTGTTCCCTGTTTTATGGTGCGTGTGCTCTCACTGGTGATTGGCTGCGATGTTGTGTGTGTTGGTTGGTCCAACTACCTGTCCATCAGTGTGTGTGATTGCACCAGGATATGTTAATGTGGATATCATGACATTTAGTATTGAGTAAAAGGATTCATAGTTTATTACTTTATTACTCATTAAATAGTTCATCTATCAACAAGAAGACTATTGGTCATTTTATCATCCTGGTGGATTCAAGAGTAATTTATATATTTTAGATAAATCATTATTTAAAATATAACACCAATTGTCAACTTTTATCCCTAGTATTTGTATCCTTCAACATCTTGAACAATTTGCCTCAATCACCTTTGTCACTTCTCTTAGTAATATTGAAGAACTTTGGGAACTAAAAGTCGCCTTCTTTCTGAAAAGGGCAATTTATCATGATTTAGTCTGAGTCACTGCAAACTAAATTCTGTAATCTGCTATAAAAATGTTCAATAGTTATATAAAGAAGCCTAGATCTGATCTGATTCACAACTTCTAGAATGTAGCCCCTACTCCTAAAGCAAACAGATAATTAGCTCTTGGATTAAATATTTATTAAGTAGTATAGATTTCAAATCTGACAGCCAATTTTAATCACGTGATTCTTGTGTTAGTCATCATATCGTGAGCATGTTTTTAAATCAGTAAGGTATGAGTTAACATTTGAAAACATACCCTTTCACAAACCTCTTCATATTCAAACTCATCAAGTTCAGTCAGGTGTTCTTCTTCTGACATGAAGAAACCTATATGCTTACTGAAAAACTAAAGGAAAACAAAACAAAAGGATATTTATTTATATCTCAATCAAGATCTTAATGTAGCAACAGATTCCCCCATATTGGATTGTCTGGATTCAATACATAAGAGGAAAATCAGATAGGGAGGTGCATACACCTGCAAGTAAAGTCACCATAGTCCTAGATGACCATAGGCTACTTTCCTCTTTGAGGGGGAGAGCTGACTGGTGGTAATTTAACCTGAGGATCACCACACCTCAGGTGAGGGGCAAGGTTGAGAAGGTAGGGCCTTCATGAATAACTTCAGCCATTTTTATACTTGTAAAGGCAGGCTGTCTAGTTTTATGTTCCTGTCTACTTTACAGGTAACATATGGTCCACGGGAGAATAAATTAAAGAAAAAACACGAATGATTGATTAATCATGCAAAAATAAAACTGCAAACGTCAAACTAATCTTCCCTATTTACACTCTTCCTGGATATTAATTTTCTATTGAACACTTAGAACATTCATCTCATTTATAAACCTGAACTTCATATAAGTAAATGTATGAGGAGAGATTTCCTGCTGCAGCACTCTGGGCACATGCAAGGAACATATCCCCAGACCAGAAAATCATGGACTGGGATTATGTAAGTCCAATAATCACTTCTTACGTGCACCATGACTACCGAGTGGAAAATATTTTCCCTCTAATAATTAGTTTTGTGTACAATAGCTCGAAGTGCAGTGAAATTGCATGCATCTTATTTATTACCTCGTTAAGATGAGACAGAATTAAATGTCTTTCACCACAAGCTTCCTGATAACCAACAATAAAAACAGTCACTTTGGTTTGATATATTTTCCGTTCAATCGAATCTAACAAAGCTTCCTTCAATTCGTCCTGAAATAAACAGATGTTTGAAAAAATTTCAATTGTTAAAAATATTAAAGAGTGTCATGCTAAATACTAAAAAAGAGAAATCTAAATTTAAAAGAAGTATAATGCATTTTTTCAATTTTGTTTCTTTAAATCTTCTCTTCATTGTCAGATGATCTCTCTCTGAGAATATAACCTGTACTCCTGTGTGAATCTGTTCTTTATTATTCTATTGACATAGTACATTAGAAGTCCAATACGTGTTTGTTTGAATGAGATGACCCACAACCTGCATGATCATGGAACATGATCCCAAAGTAATGTCAGCATGTGTTAAGGGTATAGGAAGATAGGGCAAGAGTCTGGATCCACTGGGTCCCACCCTTCTGAAAAACCAGTACCATTCAGAGAATGGGTGGAAGAATGTATTTCTTCTTCCCATTCCATTTATGGTTCATCAGCAATTTGTTGATACATTTGGAAACAATCCAGGGCTGTCATGGTGAAGGCAGGTCATTGAGGAGGATAATTTTTAGAGTACTGAAGATGGACGTTCTTGAATGTAATAGTGAAGGTGCTGAGTTTCTAGAATCTAAAGTAGATATCTGATTTTAGAAACAATGACCATCATAATTTTCTCACAGTTATTATAGAATTGCAACATAAGTGAAAGTTTACGGCACAGAAAGAGGTAATTTGGTCCTTTGGTGTGCATGCCGGTCGAAAGATGAGCCACCCAGCCTAATCCCACTTTCCAACATCTGGTCCGTAGCATTGCAGGTTACGGCACTTTGGGTGCATATGCAGATGCCTTTTAAGTGAGTTGAGGGTTTCTGCCTCTACTACCCTTTCAGGCAGTGGGTTCCAGACCTCCACAACCCTCTGGGGGAAAACATCTTTCCTCAACTCCCCTCTAATCCTTCTACTTGTCATTGATCTCTCTGCGAAAGTAAACAGGTTCTTCCCATGCATTCTATCAAGGTGCTTCACAATCTCCCTTCAGCCTCCTCTGTTCCAAGGAGAACAACCCCAGCCTATCCAATCTTTTCTCATTGCTGCAATTTTCCAGTACTGGCAATGTCCGCGTAAATCTTCTCTGTACCCTCTCTACTGAAATTACATCTTTTCTGCAATGAGGTGACCAGAACTGTACACAGTATTCATGCTGAGCTCTAACTAATGTTTTACATATTTCCAGCATAACCTCCCTGCTCTTATATTCTATACCTCGGCTAATAAATGAAAGGATTCCAGATGTCTGCTTAACTATCATGTCTGCTGGCCGTGCTCCCTCATGAATCTGTGGACATTCACTCTAACGTCCCTCAGAAATTACAGTTGAAAGTGCAAGGAGGAGGCATCTTGAGCTGGAGAAATGTAGTCTGTGTATTTTTGGAGATTTACAAAAGGTTTGGGGCAAGATTTTCCAGCTCCAGCTTCTCCAGGGATTGTTTGATCCCGCCGAAAGTCAATTGAGTTTTGGCTGGGCCACCGAATCTCCCCGCAATGGGTCCCACCACGATGGGGCAGGGAAATCCTGTCTTGGAAGCAGAGAGAGAAAGAGTGCAGCAATGTTTGAGATGATCAGCCCGATCATGAGGACAGTTCTATTATACATCATGCACACTCTAATCTGTAGCCCACAGAATTGAAAATGTTGAGTTGAACCTATATACCAGGGAGATAAATCTGAGTTGGGAGACTGACTGAGACCTGGCTGAGGGTGGTTATTGAAAATAAAAGCAAGAGAGTTGTGAAAAGGATCAATGGAAGCATGGATGTTGGAATGGTTTCATCATCAGAGAAAGTTGGATATTACACAGAAATTGCAAAATGCCAACAAGCCATTTGGCTCAACTGATTCAGATTGATATTTGTCCCAGATGGGCATCCTCTTCCCAAATTCCCTTGCTCCATTTTTAGCTACTTATATATAATGCTGTCATGGTTTTTGCTTCAATTACCAATACATTGAAGGTGATCTATGAAGAGGAGAATAGCACAGTTTATAAGATCATCCTTAATGTGGCATAATATTTGAAGATTAAGTAAGTTTAAACTCACCAGATCATTCACAAACTCCAAATTTGCTTGACAAAATACAGCTTGTACTGGTTTGCGTTCTCTTTCATAATTGTCCATGGCCTACCAGAAATAAATAAGGGATTTGAGAAAATCATTAAATCATTGAGAAAATTTAAAGTACCAAATTCCTTTTTTTTCCAATCAAGGGGCAATTTAGCGCAGCCAATCCACCTACCTTTCACATCTTTGGGTTGGGATGAAACCACGCAGACACGAGGAGAATGTGCAAACTCCACACAGTGACCTGAGGCCAGGATTGAACCCAGGTCCTCAGTGCCGTGAGGCAGCAATGCTAACCACTGCGCCACTGTGCAGCCCCTACTATCTGATTGTTTCTAAGGGTACTATTACATTTGGATTAATACTGTGTAATTTCAGACGCACATCAAAAGGTGTCAGTATAAGGTAGGAAGTAGATCCAAATTGGACCCATGTATATTAAAGATGCAAGATCATCTGGGAGGAAGTTTGATTACAGTTTGAAATGCTGAAGGATAACTACAGTTGAAGGATAAATATAGTTGAATGAGAAATCACATTTTGAATGTGTCCATTATTGGCTTACTCAAGGGGCTGGACAATCCCACTTCATCACAATAGTGAAAATTAGCAGCCTGGTGAGTAGAAGTCTGCACATGCATCTTAGCACACCAACAGACCATGAACAGGCCAACTTAAGTGTAGACAAGAGATCTCCAGACAGCTAATTAGGATTTGCATTCCACAAGTACTGGCATAACTCTAAGCTTACTATTAAGTACCATATTTGCAGTGACACAAAATATCTCAAATTATTTCACAAGAATATTATTAAATAAAATTTGAAACCGTACAGTTGTGTGTCCGGTGTACATCTGAAAACTGACATTGTGTTCTCATGTAACGTTTCCAAGGATCAGCATGGAAATGAGAAATAGGAGGGGCTAAAGTGGCACTTCAATGGTAATAGTGCAACAATGGGAAGAGAAGATATTGCAATTGATTCTCTGGTTACAACTGATTAAATGAGATGTTACGATCTTCGTAGAGACCAGTAACTACTTTTTTTAAAACAAGAAATCCAAAATCCCAATCATTTACTGAAAGAATGAGGGTGGGATTCTCTGGCTTCCCAGCTGCCTGTTTCTCGGCGGCGGTAGATGGTATTCTCTGCTCCCACCGCTGTCAATGGGAATTCCCATTGAAGCCACCCCATGCAGTCAGGAAGCCCGCGGGCAGGAATGCGCTTTCGAAGAACCAGAGAATCCTGCCGCTACGAATGGCGGAGAATTCCGACCTGACGCTACAAAATTCTACAGTCTAAAACAGTAGAATTGGTTACGATACACAAGTCAAAAAAGCAAACACTAAATACTGTTTTAGACAACCTCCCATATCCTAAAACCCAACATTAACAGGCAAATTACAGTCCATTATAAATGGCAGATATAGCTAAGACAGATTTTGCATATCAGCTCAGCAGTCCACACAGCATACATGTTATCAATCTTAGTTACAAAGTCCTTCAAAACATTATGGGCGCGATTCTCCAGCCTGGTTATTCTCTCGCTCAAGGGAAACGAGGCTGCTGAATAATGGGAGGCGCCAAAAACGAGAACCGCGCCAGGTGCCAAACAGCTTATGATGCTACCGGCCCGCTCCCGTAGACAAAATCAGGATCTTGCTGTAGCGTGGCAAGAAACCAATTATCACCACGTAAGCCTCATTTCCATACACTTAACAAGAGACACCCCATATCCAACGGCCTCCCGTCATTCAGCGGCCTCTCCAGCAAGTGCTCACGCTGGTGCTGATTAATACTCCTTTTGAAAAACGTGAACCTGGCTTCTGTGGGGAATCAAGGAGGTGAATAGCAATTTTTGCTCACAGGCAAAGAGCCTGGGGGTGCTGCGCTTGCCTCCTGAGTGCTTGGTGGGGGGGGTGGGGGACCTCGGTTGGGTGGGGGTCCCTCCGTAGAGGTGGGCTGTCACGGGAGGGTGGGGGGTGCGCTGGTTTTGGGGCAACCGCTCGCGGCACCACCATGCCAACTTGAGGATCATATGTATCCATTCCGGGGCAACCCTTGTCCTTGCCCGTCTGCCCCACTGACCACACATAATCCCCACCGACTGCCAAGATCTCTGGGCGCGTGGCTAAAGGCTATCGCAAATAGGCAATTGGCAATCGTGGTTAAGTGAGCACTTCACACAACCCAAGTGGATTCCTGTGGGTGGGCAGACAATGTAGCATGTGGGAATCATTGCCTAGCATCCCAATCACACCTTGATGGCTGGACACTGTACTTAAACACTGCGGGAGGCAACACCACACATGCAGCAGCCAACATCCCAACACCCAGGGGATGGGACACAGCTCCGGGTCATGTCCACAGTCGGAGGATGGGTGGATGCCTTAGAGGGGGTGGTGTCAGGAGAGATGGGCCAAGGGTTCGGAGGTCAGCCCACATTATGGAAGAAGGGGACAGAGACATCATACTGGTTGTGCACAAAGGTATTTATTGTGTTTGACAATTCCCCACTCTCCCCAATGTGCTGCCCCCTCCCCCACCCCCAGCCCTCTCACCTCCTACCCCATTCCCCCGTTGGCCTCAGTGATCCTCAATGTGCTTGGCCCTCCTATCTCTACCACTACATCTAGGTTTGTCTTCTGGATGCACATCAGAGCTGGAGGCAGCCAGCTGCTTACCATGTCTCTTGGCCTTCGATGCCGCCGGCGGGCTTCCTCCGGGGGCTCTGAGGCCGGAGGGCCCCGGCTCACTTGTGGATGGCACATGCACAACCATGCCGTCCGTCCCGTGTGCTAGCTGCGAGATGTGGCCTCACCAGAGCGGTGGAACTCAGGGGAGCTCATGGCCGCCGTGGCCACTCTAATGGACGGGTCCGGGTTGGCACTCAGCACCCCCTCCTCCTGGACGGTGCTCACAGGGCCCTGGGGTTCACCTTTGGATGGAGGGGCAGCTGGTTCAAGCTCCGGCTGCCCCTGCATCATCTGCCTCTGCCAGCATTGGCAGCTCCCCATGGTCTACACCATCGAATTGACGCCCTCGGTGATGCTTCTCAGTGACTGGGACATGCTCTGCAGTGCCTCGGCAATGCCCACCTGCGATTGGGCCATGCTCTGCAGTGCCACGGCCATGCCCATCTCAGAGTGGGGCATGTCCCACAGTACCTCATCAAGGTCTGCCTGGTACTGGGTCACATCACCCAGCGAGGCGGACATTCTGTTGAGACTCAGCCATGGCCGTCACTGACTGCGTGACGCCTTGGACACCTTCACTTATGCTGCCGACGTTGTGCACCAGACTCTCCACTGCAGTCGCCCCCCCTAGCATTGCCGGCGACATCTCCTGCGCCTGTAGCCTCTGGGACTCTTCCAAGTGGCTATGGACCTGCTGGAGTATCACTGACATCTCCCTCTGAATGTCCCAGGTGCTCCCTAAAGTCTCCATCAGCACCGGGATGACCCCTTCCACAGGCTCAGCATCAGGCAGCCCTCCAACTGCAGTTTCGCCTGGAGGTTCCTGCCTCCACTTGATGTACATCAGCAGCAGTGTGGTGCTTACCAGATTGTGCCGCGACTATTACGGTGGTATCCTCGGAGCTCTCCTCTGAGGTGGTCTCCTGGGAGGATGGAGAGGGTGCCGCCCGAAACGGGTTGGCGCCATCAGCTGGAGGACCTGCAGGACAATGGGCATGTGGTCAGTGGGAGGGATGGGTCAATCAGTGGGGCAATCACTACTCACGTTTGACAGGTCCTCTGGGTGGAGCCTGCTGATTCTTCACCTCTGTGGCATCCCCCAACCTCCGCGTTGGTGACCGCTCTGTCCTCGGCCACCCTATTCACCTCCACGGCACGCTCCCTGAAGGTGGTGAGGATTAAATGTCCGGCACACCTCCGCCAGTCTGGGCCTTCTCCCAGCGATTGTGGGAGAGCTTTTCCTGAGGAGACACAGAGAGAGCATCATTAGCCATACACGTGGTTCACAGTGGTGGGCGGGAGATGTGAAGGAGGGTTGCAGGGGGTTGAAGAGAGAAAGGTTTGGAGGTGTTGAAGGGGCAGGGGGGTAGACTTTCCCGTGGAGGGTGTAGAGAGCTCTCAATGGGGAGGTGGGATGTGGGATGGGGTGTGGGGCTGTGGTGTCTACTCACTTGTGTTGCCGGTTTAAATCAGTGGCCTGCTTCCTGCACTCGAGGCCAGTCCTCCTGGTCACACTCCCGGCACTCACAGCTGCCACCTCGTCCCAGGCAGCACTGGCTAACTTGTGGCTCACCTTCTGGGACCCTTGGGGGAACAGGACATCTCACCTGGCCTCCATTGCATCTCGCAGCCTCCCTAGATCAGCTTCACCAAATCTTGGGGCCGATCTCCTCGCTGCCATTGTTGCGAGCTGCCTGGGGTTGGCTGAGCAAGTGCTGCTTAAGTGCTGCTCGACCTTGTTAGCGGAGGGGCTGGCGAACGTGATCCAGGTGACTCATCTGACAATCCTTCATTTGCCCAGGTTCTCGGTTATCATCTAGTTGATTTTGACAAATCTATTATGTAGCAATTTGGTCGGAAAAGCGTTGGGAGGTTTATTCAACACTTTCTGATAAACAGTCCACAGACTATGATATATTGATATATTTACGAGTGCTATACTTGGTGTATAGGAGTTAATCCCTGAAGTTTATAGCATCATCTGGGAGAAACTGGGAGGGTCAGTTTCCCTTTTCAGTTAGGATCTGTCTCAAAAAATGCAAGTTTTGCCCATAGGTTAGACATAGACATAGACATAGAATTTACAGTGCAGAAGGAGGCCATTCGGCCCATTGAGTCTGCACCGGCTCTTGGAAAGAGCACCCTACCCAAGGTCAACACCGCCACCCTATCCCCATAACCCAGTAACCCCACCCAACACTAAGGGCAATTTTGGACACTAAGGGCAATTTATCATGGCCAATCCACCTAACCCGCACATCTTTGGACTGTGGGAGGAAACCGGAGCACCCGGAGGAAACCCACGCACACACGGGGAGGATGTGCAGACTCCGCACAGACAGTGACCCAAGCCAGAATCGAACCTGGGACCCTGGAGCTGTGATGCAATTGTGCTATCCACAAGGCTGCCGTGCTGCCCCAGTTGTCTCCAGTTTCTTTGTTTTTGGCTGTTACCAACATGTTTCTGAAATAATACACAAAGTTGTGGCACTTGCTCAGAAGGAATTGGACAAAGCTCACACAGTGGGAAGACAAAAAACAGAAAGAATGTAAAATAACGCAAGAGTTTTTTTTTGGAACACCGCGTAACCTCAACAAGATTCTTTAACAGCAAAGGAGAACTGTAGTCCTGCATTCAAGGAGGAAGACGATGCAAATGGTTGGTTGCTGAGACTTTTTAAAACTGCGAACCTTAAATAACATATAGCTCCAAAAGTGAAGGGTGATCCAAAGACAGATTTAAAAAGTCAAAACCCTAATGACAATGTATATCTGTTTCTAAAGAACCTCAAAATGAAATACTAAAACCAAAGGATAAGAAACATTATGACAGAGCATTTTGGGTCCACAATTTACATCTGCTACTACTCAAAAGCAAGAGGTATTATCAGAATTTCAGCAATATTGGTCTTGGTCAGGTTAACCAAACCAGACCAAGGATACAATTGTCTAACCAAGCACATGAAAACATGGTAAAATGTAATCATCATGAGAAAGGAGATGCACGACAATGCATCTTGGAAGGTGAAGCCGTGGATAGGAAAATAAATTCTCATCTATACAAGAAGAAGAACATCTAAAAATCGACTGCAAGTGAACTTTAAATCCTGTTACATGAATTTGGGTTGATGCAAGTTAAGCATTGTGATGATGCCAAAGTGCATTTTTAAATCGGAAATGTGACAAGATGGGGGAAGATCATTACTTGTGCTGTATGTAGTAAGTTAATTGTTAAAATGTGAAGAATGTTAGAAATCGTTACAATTTGGACGGTAGTTATGATAAACTTGTCTCTGTGATGGTGACTTCATTTCTTTCGGGGAATGTTACTATTATGAGGTTTATATGTGTTGAGACTCGGCCTTAAGGTCAATGAAGGGGACTACGTGACCTGTTTCAAAGCCTGCCTGACAATAAGCCTGGGTGGTTTGATCATTAGAGTTTAAAGCCGGCCCATTTTGTTTTATTGGGAACAAGGTGCATGTTGTTTACGCTTGGAGACAATGGCAGCAGTCTGTGTACTACAGAGGATAGACTGTGAGTTTCCAATGACCCAAAAAACTGTTGAGAATGTTGGGTTGTAAACAGTCATGTTTTGAACTATCTGTTTCCTTCCAAGATAAAAGAGTGTTGGGGTCTCAATGATAACTGATCATCATTTCTACCTGGATACAAGTTTATATGTTTTAGGGCTGAGCCTTTAAGATACAATAAAACAAGGCTGGAAGATTCACCTAGCTTGCACCAGAGGATAAGCGAATAAAACCTCACTGTGAAAGACAGTTCTGAAATTAAATGTTACTAGGCTGATAAAGGAAAAGTACAAAAATAAAACCTCGGAAACCAAGAATCACCTTGGACTGGTTCTGGGAGAATGCAATGTCTACTCAAAGGACAGCATAATATTGACCTGATAGTGGTTCTGTTCTACAGTTTAAAGTATACATTTCTTACACAAATCGAGTTTAGTCAAAAGGGCATTCGGTCTGTTTGTTACAGCAAACATATTAAAAAGTGAAATCTTGCCATGTAATCCATTCAGCTATTAACTAGAAAGTAGAGTTTCTTTTTTAAATGTTATTGGTTTCTACGGAGTTCATAACAGCAGAAATTCAAACATGGAGCTGCAAGTGAGAGAATACCAATTTGTCAGGCTATAAAACTTTCAAGGGCTGGGGGAGGGGATACAATGATGTAGAAGAGGCTGACGGTAAAGTAAGATAGGTCTATTTACAAGTATTTACAATGATCTGCATAATGCAGCATTTCATTCCCAGTGCAATCCTAGCTGTGCAGCCATTGATCTGGGCCTGCTTTTAATCTTTGCTCATATTGAGCCCAGGTGGCAGGCCTCCGTCCCGTACCCGAGAGATCCATTAAGGTTTCCCTGTGGTCCCCGTGGGGGTTATGACACCCCTCCTCCCCAAAGTTCCTCTTCAGCTGCCAATGAAGGGGGTTTTCTGTGCCGCTTCCCACCAGCTGTTTCTCTGCCTGCAGCGGCTGTGGGTCAGGTGGAATGTATCGAGTAGCCGAATACTGCTTCCTGGTTGACTGCTGAAGAGCCATAGCTGGAACCTTGGTGCTGGACACACTGTCATCAGCCGGCGCGGACACATCTGTACCCATGTCAGATCCCGAGTCACCGCCCTCTTGCTGGACCGGGTGCGACATCCCGGACAGCTGGGCCCTCAACCCAAGACGTGGCCCCTGATGCGTCTTCAAACAATTCCCGATGTGTACTGATGGTGGCATACTTTCTGGACTGTGGGCCGAGCTCTAACTGCAAGTATGTGTGGCTCGTGTCCAGCTTCGCAAAGGAGCATCCGCCAGCTAATCTGGTGGTAAAATCCTTGACCTGGGGCATCGGGTGACGGTCCAGATGCGAGGCCCTGTTGACAGTGAGCTTAAAATCCCCACAAAGCCAGACTGTTTAATCGGGCTTTATCACCACACCACAGGCACAGCCCATTCTGCAAATGGAACAGGGTGTATAACCCCCTATTCTGCAGGTGTCTTAGCTCCGTGTCAATCTTCAGGAGCAGCGCGTAAGGGATGGGTCTCGTCCTGAAGTATCAGGGTGGAGCAGCAGGATCTACATAGATATGGACTGTGGTGCCCTTTACTCTGCCCGGACTCTCCTGGAAAACCTTGAGGTATTTACCCAGCACATCGTAGAGATTCCTGGTGCCCATCCAGTAGACCCTTTGCCAATCAAATCAAAGGACACTCACCAGTCTCTACCTAACAGGTTGGGACATGGTCCTTGCACTACCACCAAAGGAAGGTGGAAGGACTGCTGCCCGTACGTTACGAGTCACGGTGGTCCCCACGATCTTCGATGCTTCCCCCCGTTTAGGTTGCCAACCTTGCTCTGGTATCTCACAATTGCAGCGGGATGATCCCTGCGTGAAGCTGTCGAAACATGTAGTGATCTACAATGGAGACAGCAACCCTAGTGTCCATTTCCATCGGCATCAAGTGCCCATTGACCTGCAAGGTGATCCGGATAGAAGCGAGTCTCGGAGCCGAGACACAATTCAATTGCATCAAACAGTCGTCCTCTTCCGTGACGTCCATGTGCAAGGCCCTGGTCCGGGGTGACCTTGGTGATTGTTACGACAGCGTGCTCAGCACCACACCGGGCGACCCTGGCCCTCACGAGTCCCTTGACCACAATACCGTCAAGGCGGCCGTCTCTCACCTTCATCCTTGGGCAAAATATAATTGAGCAGCGGCAATGCCTAACACCCGAACGCTGCCATGGACCTGCTCTGTGACAGGATGCCTGGCTGGTCATCGAATCACAAAATTTACAGTGTACACTTGGCCTTTCGAGTCTTCACTGGCCCCAGGATAAAGCACCTGTTGCTAACTTTTGGTTGGCTCTTAAATCGTAATTTGCTCTGTTTGTTTAACCTTTGCTCTAGAGTCGCCAGGTATCTTTATGATACCACCACGAGGTTCACGTTCAAGTAATGATCAATAACTCAACACACCAATTAGTAAGATTGAAATCAAAACACATTTATTATACACAGTAAATCACTATTCGTGCATAAACTCTACTTTCTAGGCTATTCCTATCACTAAAAGGCCTGTACTTAGCTTTGGACTGGCCCACCAGCTCAGGGGAACAAATGGCCTTTCGTTCAGGTCCTGAGTCTGCAGGATTCAAAAGCTGGTATGGACTGGTAGCTAGGAGCGCCTATCTCGTAGCGAGCGTTGACTCGAGACTTACTTGGTTGGAGGCAGCGAGACAGGTCACTGTCAAGGGTTGGTTCAAGTTGCTGAGTGACCCTGCCAAAGAAGGACGATTTGAACTTGGGGCTTTACTTTATAGACCCCAGGGGCTTCCCGCCCTTCGGGACAGACCCCGTACCTGGTTCCAAGTGATCGGACTGCGTTCCGATCACTTGGATCGATTTCTCCAATACTGGAGTTGTTCCCTGATCGTTGGGCGGTCCTAAATGTCCGTTGGCCTTCCTTTGTCTTGGCTCCTGCTGGCGCCGAGGAGTCTGGCTTGGCTTTATTCACCTTAACTGTTGCGATTGTGCCTTGGAATCGCTCATTACTATGCAGATGGCTGCTGCATTACTATGCAGATGGCTGCTGGTTTCAGTGCTGTCTGGTTCCTTACAGGTTTCAATACACATGATTTCTGTATTTGCTAGTCTTTGCCTGTGTTGGCTGAATTTCCCTTCAGCCTTTGCGGTTCTCCATTTTAAGTCGGGAAGTGGCCAACTCAGGTGGCTACACACCCTACCCAAGTCCACACCTCCACCCTATACCCGTAACCCCAACTAACCATTTTTGGACACTAAGGGCAATTTACCATAGCCAATCCACCTAACCTGCACATCTTTGGACTGTGGGAGGAAACCAGAGCACCCGGAGGAAACCCACGCAGACACGGGAAGAACGTGACTCCGCACAGATAGTGACCCAAGCCTGGAATCGAACCTGGGACCCTGGAGCTGTGAAGCAACTGTGCTAACCACTGTGCTTCCATCCTGCACTGTCCAATGACTGATAGGGAGTCCGAAAAGAAGGATGGCCAAAACTGTGGACACCATAGTCTATAGAGCCCTGCAGGCTCCTGCACATCTTCCTCCACGTGTTCACGAGAGAAGGAAAGTTCAATGGCCCGCTATCTAAAGTAGTTTCCGCTAACAGCTTCCTCTGCGTGGCTGTATCGTGTAATACTATACACAATCCGGTCCCTCAATATCTGCAAGAGAGACGGCCCGAACACAGTGTTCAGCCAGGTGCCACAGATGGGTCAAGAAGTCCGTGACTGATTCACCAGGAAAGTGCACCGCCGTGTGGGCAGCACGGTAGCATTGTGGATAGCACAATTGCTTCACAGCTCCAGGGTCCCAGGTTCGATTCCGGCTTGGGTCACTGTCTGTGCGGAGTCTGCACATCCTCCCCGTGTGTGCGTGGGTTTCCTCCGGGTGCTCCGGTTTCCTCCCACAGTCCAAAGATGTGCAGGCTAGGTGGATTGGCCATGATAAATTGCCCTTAGTGTACAAAATTGCCCTTAGTGTTGGGTGGGGTTGCTGGGTTATGGGGATGGGGTGGGGGTGTTGACCTTGGGTGGGGTGCTCTTTCCGGGAGCCGGTGCAGACTCGATGGGCCGAATGGCCTCCTTCTGCACTGTAGATTCTATGAAATAGATACTTTTGCATAATTAGGGAAAGGCTTAAGGTCATCGTGGTCTGAAATCATAGCAACCAATTCATCAAAAGACCTGGAGTCGGGTGCAAGCGGGTAAGTCAAACTCTTTATGATCCCAAACATCTGGGCCCCACATGGGGTCAGGAGGAGAACAAACAAACAAAGAACAAAGAACAAAGAAATGTACAGCACAGGAACAGGCCCTTCGGCCCTCCAAGCCCGTGCCGACCATACTGCCCGACTAAACTACAATCTTCTACACTTCCTGGGTCCGTATCCTTCTATTCCCATCCTATTCATATATTTGTCAAGATGCCCCTTAAATGTCCCTATCGTCCCTGCTTCCACTACCTCCTCCGGTAGTGAGTTCCAGGCACCCACTACCCTCTGCGTAAAAAACTTGCCTCGTACATCTACTCTAAACCTTGCCCCTCTCACCTTAAACCTATGCCCCCTAGTAATTGGCCCCTCTACCCTGGGGAAAAGCCTCTGACTATCCACTCTGTCTATGCCCCTCATAATTTTGTATACCTCTATCAGGTCGCCCCTCAACCTCCTTCGTTCCAGTGAGAACAAACCGAGTTTATTCAATCGCTCCTCATAGCTTATGCCCTCCATACCAGGCAACATTCTGGCAAATCTCTTCTGCACCCTCTCTAAAGCCTCCACATCCTTCTGGTAGTGTGGCGACCAGAATTGAACACTATACTCCAAGTGTGGCCTAACTAAGGTTCTATACAGCTGCAACATGACTTGCCAATTCTTATACTCAATGCCCCGGCCAATGAAGGCAAGCATGCCGTATGCCTTCTTGACTACCTTCTCCACCTGTGTTGCCCCTTTCAATGACCTGTGGACCTGTACTCCTAGATCTCTTTGACTTTCAATACTCTTGAGGGTTCTTTCTGTCGGTCTTCACCCAATATTCCATTTGGCTGGTAGAAGTATTTCATGTGTTCCGCATATGGATTTCAATCCTCCAGACCTGCATCGAAGTCTTCCAGTTTCCCGAATAATGACATTTTATTTTATACGACATGACGGTCCCCACAGCGGACATCCGGTGGCTAGGCGAACAGATGGACAAGTCCGGAGTTTCCCTTAACCCTCATCGCCAATATAATGATGCAGAGGAGACGATGATAAAGTAAGATATATTCGTCTATAAGTATTTACAATAGTCTGCATTACACAGCATCTCACTCCCAGTGCAATCCTAGCTGGGAGGATATATCTCACTGGGCCCTGATCAGGGCCTGCTTTTAACCTTTGTTTAGAACGAGCCTAGGTGGTAGGCATCCTGGGGAGGCGTGTGCTCCACATGGGGTGCGCGTACTCCACGAATCCCATGGGGAAATCAATGAAGGTTGATGGGAGGGAAGACGGTTTTCAGGGTTTGCAAAAACAGAGGAGTCAGAACAGAGTGAGTTTTATTAAGGAGGGCTGATGATGCCAGTTTTGAAAGGCAGTGAATAGAATCCGAGGGACCATTTTCTAAGTCGGTTGTCGGCTATCAGGAATGAGAGGGAGGGAAGTTGTATGGTCAGGAATTTGATCAAAATTTTGGTTAAAGATATGTCTTCCAGAGAGACATGTCCTGCGGGAGATATGTCTTGTAAACAACACGCAGCTGAAAAATGTGTGAGGGAAGTTTGGTCAGAAACTAGAGAAAGCGCAGCAGGAACCTTAGGGGGGATTTGGCTTAGTGTGCTCATTGGACGAGCGATCCAACGGCAGAATTGATTTTCACAACACTAGAGATTAAAATATCACATTTATTGTTGAATGTCAGGGTGGAGGAGAGGAGAAAGGTTTTATGGAGGTGCAGAAAAAATGTAGGGATATGTTTACACTCCAAGATGATAGCACCCTATCGTACTGGATGAGATTCAGTCAGGTCAAGCATTGGATAGCTAAACCATATGCGCCAATATGCCAAAGACTGTGTCCTTGAACTTGAGAGTTACCTGACAAAATTTCTGTGGCAAGTATGAATCATGAATGATTCCAGCCAGGAGGTGTTCATGGGCCTCAATATTGAATAACAGAGGTGATTGCAGGATGTGCTGACAGCACAATAATGCATCATCTCACTATTGCTGTTGTTTGTTATTTATGGGACACATAACTAATGACGTGCATATGTGCGCACAGGGTAAAATTAACTAGCTCATCATCAGTCAGAGGTCAAATCTCGGTTTGTCCTGGCCGATGTAGTCTAATCCCATATTATGGAGCACATTTCCAGGAAAACAAAGGAGCAGGTATTCATTGTATACTACTATCATTGTCACAAAGAATATGATTATGAAATAAATAGATTACTGGAGAATTTCTTAGTAAGGAGCCTTCAATACTTACAAAGCTGACTCTCCTCTTTATCGTCTCCAGTTCCTCCTTCAATTCTTCTACTTTCCTACACCTCTGAACATGTGCCGTTTTCTGCAGTACAGCCCATGCTGGTTCATCTACTCTGTGTAAGAATTCAACCTCCTTCACAGATTTCTCCATAGTGACTAGTGATATGGCAGAGGGAGTAATGTGTTTTGAGCAACTTCCCTGTTTTTAAACAAATTAAGTCAATTATCTTAATTAAATGAAAAGGCAAATACACATGTATTTTAGTTACATTCAGTTGATGAAAAATGTCAAGGAAGCCAACAGACACAAAATCACATCAGCATCTTTCTTTTAATAGCAAGGGTTAAGTACCTGACCTTGTTTCCAATTTTACAAAATGCTGGTTGGTTCCTATCACGTTGCACACTTGGCTAAGAAGGTCAGTGCTAAAAGCATCACCTCAGGACTTGTGCTCAATGCAAAAAGAGGTTTAATCACCTCACAGAAGGAATAAATATTAGTGCACCTCAACATCTCTCTTCAGTATCCCACGATGCCACTCTTGACTTCTCCACCACTTTCAACTGCTATCTTTCCACCATATACTTCAATATACATTCACAAGTCAAAACTACAACACCTCTCCTGCTCTTGGAATAACACCAACCAGTGTACTTGTGGAAGATGTCCTTCTACCTGCACATAATCTGAATGAAGAATAACCATTGTTGGAGAGATTTTGGAATTGATTAATTAAGAATGGAACGAAGAAGTGAAGTTCTATCAAGCTGGGCATTGGGGGAGTATGATATGGCTAATCATACATATCATACTCTCATACATAGGAACATACTATCATACATAGGATTTCGGTGGGAGCGGTGCGCAAGGGCCTTCTGGGAGGTGAGTATTTACTTTAAAAACCCGTACCTTTGCAGGAGCAGCCCTTTGGATTTCGGCAGGAGCGGTGCGCAAGGGCCATCTGGGAGGTGAGTATTTACTTTAAAATCACTTACCTGGTCCCGTTTCTGTTCTTCTTTTCTGTTTTATTATTTTTTTTAAATATAAGGCGAGAACCGGAAGTTCGACCCGCGGACTTCTGGGAAGGCCCCCCCCCCCCAACCAATAAATTCTGGTGGAGAGGAAACCCGAGACACTACACGTGTAGTGTCTCCCACCCACCCTCCTCCTCTAACCTAATAATAAGACCCATTGGTGTGAGGTAAGTGCCATATTATATTATTATAATATTTTTAAAATTTATTTTTTATTTATTTATTAACCAGATCTTGGTTAGAAGTTAGAGGGATGCAGGGAAGGGCGTGCAATGTTCCTCCTGCAGGATGTTTGAGGTGAGGGATGCCGTTAGTGTCCCTGCTGATTTTACCTGCAGGAAGTGCAGCCATCTCCAGCTCCTCCAAGACCGAGTTAGGGAACTGGAGCTGGAGTTGGATGAACTTCGGATCATTCGGGAGGCAGAGGGGGTCATAGATAGCAGCTTCAGGGAATTAGTTACACCAAAGATTGGAGATAGATGGGTAACTGTAAGAGGGACTGGGAAGAAGCAGTCAGTGCAGGGTTCCCTGCGGTCGTTCCCCTGAGTAACAAGTACACCGCTTTGGATACTTGTGGGGGGGGGGGGACTTACCAGGGGTAAGCCATGGGGTACGGGCCTCTGGCACGGAGTCTGTCCCTGTTGCTCAGAAGGGAAGGGGGGAGAGGAGCAGAGCATTAGTAATTGGGGACTCGATAGTCAGGGGCACAGATAGGAGATTTTGTGGGAGCGAGAGAGACTCACGTTTGGTATGTTGCCTCCCAGGTGCAAGGATACATGATGTCTCGGATCGTGTTTTCCGGGTCCTTAAGGGGGAGGGGAAGCAGCCCCAAGTCGTGGTCCACATTGGCACTAACGACATAGGTAGGAAAGGGGACAAGGATGTCAGGTAGGCTTTCAGGGAGCTACGATGGAAGCTCAGAACGAGAACAAACAGAGTTGTTATCTCTGGGTTGTTGCCCGTGCCACGTGATAATGAGATGAGGAATAGGGAGAGAGAGCAATTAAACACGTGGCTACAGGGATGGTGCAGGCGGGAGGGATTCAGATTTCTGGATAACTGGGGCTCTTTCTGGGGAAGGTGGGACCTCTACAGACAGGATGGTCTACATCTGAACCTGAGGGGCACAAATATCCTGGGGGGGAGATATGTTATTGGGGGGTTTAAACTAATGCAGCAGGGGCATGGGGAACCTGGATTGTAGTTTTAGGGTACGAGAGATTGAGAGTATAGAGGTCAGGAGCACAGATTTGACTTCGCAGGAGGGGGCCAGTGTTCAGGTAGGTGGTTTGAAGTGTGTCTACTTCAATGCCAGGAGTATACGAAATAAGGTAGGGGAACTGGCAGCATGGGTTGGTACCTGGGACTTCAATGTTGTGGCCATTTCGGAGACATGGATAGAGCAGGGACAGGAATGGTTGTTGCAGGTTCCGGGGTTTAGGTGTTTTAGTAAGCTCAGAGAAGGAAGCAAAAGAGGGGGAGGTGTGGCGCTGCTAGTCAAAAACAGTATTACGGTGGCGGAGAGGATGCTAGATGGGGACTCTTCTTCCGAGGTAGTATGGGCTGAGGTTAGAAACAGGAAAGGAGAGGTCACCCTGTTGGGAGTTTTCTATAGGCCTCCAAATAGTTCTAGGGATGTAGAGGAAAGGATGGCGAAGATGATTCTGGATAAGAGCGAAAGTAACAGGGTAGTTATTATGGGAGACTTTAACTTTCCAAATATTGACTGGAAAAGATATAGTTCGAGTACATTAGATGGGTCGTTTTTTGTACAATGTGTGCAGGAGGGTTTCCTGACACAATATGTTGACAGGCCAACAAGAGGAGAGGCCACATTGTATTTGGTTTTGGGTAATGAACCAGGCCAGGTGTTAGATTTGGAGGTAGGTGAGCACTTTGGGGACAGTGATCACAATTCGGTGACGTTTACGTTAGTGATGGAAAGGGATAAGTGTACCCCGCAGGGCAAGAGTTATAGCTGGGGGAAGGGCAATTATGATGCCATTAGACATGACTTGGGGGGGATAGGTTGGAGAAGTAGGCTGCAAGTGTTGGGCACACTGGATATGTGGAGCTTGTTCAAGGAACAGCTACTGCATGTTCTTGATAAGTACGTACCGGTCAGGCAGGGAGGAAGGCGTCGAGCGAGGGAACCGTGGTTTACCAAAGAAGTGGAATCTCTTGTTAAGAGGAAGAAGGAGGCCTATGTGAAGATGAGGTGTGAAGTTTCAGTTGGGGCGCTTGATAGTTACAAGGTAGCGAGGAAGGATCTAAAGAGAGAGCTAAGACGAGCAAGGAGGGGACATGAGAAGTATTTGGCAGGTAGGATCAAGGAAAACCCAAAAGCTTTCTATAGGTATGTCAGGAATAAAAGAATGACTAGGGAAAGAGTAGGACCAGTCAAGGACAGGGATGGGAAATTGTGTGTGGAGTCTGAAGAGATAGGCGAGATACTAAATGAATATTTTTCGTCAGTATTCACTCAGGAAAAAGAGAATGTTGTGGAGGAGAATGCTGAGACCCAGGCTATTAGAATAGATGGCATTGAGGTACGTAGGGAAGAGGTGTTGGCAATTCTGGACAGGCTGAAAATAGATAAGTCCCCGAAGCCTGATGGGATTTATCCTAGGATTCTCTGGGAAGCCAGGGAAGAGATTGCTGGGCCTTTGGCGTTGATTTTTATGTCATCATTGGCTACAGGAATAGTGCCAGAGGACTGGAGGATAGCAAATGTGGTCCCTTTGTTCAAGAAGGGGGGTAGAGACAACCCCGGCAACTATAGACCGGTGAGCCTCACGTCTGTTGTGGGTAAAGTCTTGGATTATAAGAGACAAGATTTATAATCATCTAGATAGGAATAATATGATTAGGGATAGTCAGCATGGCTTTGTGAAGGGTAGGTCATGCCTCACAAACCTTATCGAGTTCTTTGAGAAGGTGACTGAACAGGTAGACAAGGGTAGAGCAGTTGATGTGGTGTATATGGATTTCAGTAAAGCGTTTGATAAGGTTCCCCACGGTAGGCTATTGCAGAAAATACGGAGGCTGGGGATTGAGGGTGATTTAGAGATGTGGATCAGAAATTGGCTAGCTGAAAGAAGACAGAGGGTGGTGGTTGATGGGAAATTTTCAGAATGGAGTTCAGTTACAAGTGGCGTACCACAAGGATCTGTTCTGGGGCCGTTGCCGTTTGTCATTTTTATCAATGACCTAGAGGAGGGCGCAGAAGGGTGGGTGAGTAAACTTGCAGACGACACTAAAGTCGGAGGTGTTGTCGACAGTGCGGAAGGATGTAGCAGGTTACAGAGGACCATAGATAAGCTGCAGACCTGGGCTGAGAGGTGGCAAATGGAGTTTAATGTAGAGAAGTGTGAGGTGATTCACTTTGGAAGGAATAACAGGAATGCGGAATATTTGGCTAATGGTAAAGTTCTTGGAAGTGTGGATGAGCAGAGGGATCTAGGTGTCCATGTACATAGATCCCTGAAAGTTGCCACCCAGGTTGATAGGGTTGTGAAGAAGGCCTATGGAGTGTTGGCCTTTATTGGTAGAGGGGTTGAGTTCCGGAGTCATGAGGTCATGTTGCAGCTGTACAAAACTCTGGTACGGCCGCATTTGGAGTATTGCGTACAGTTCTGGTCACCGCATTATAGGAAGGACGTGGAAACTTTGGAGCGGGTGCAGAGGAGATTTACCAGGATGTTGCCTGGTATGGAGGGAAAATCTTATGAGGAAAGGCTGATGGACTTGAGGTTGTTTTCGTTAGAGAGAAGAAGGTTAAGAGGAGACTTAATAGAGGCATACAAAATGATCAGGGGGTTAGATAGGGTGGACAGTGAGAGCCTTCTCCAGCGGATGGAAATGGCTAGCACGAGGGGACATAGCCTTAAACTGAGGGGCAATAGATATAGGACAGAGGTCAGAGGTTACGCAAAGAGTGGTGAGGCCGTGGAATGCCCTACCTGCAACAGTAGTGAACTCGCCAACATTGAGGGGATTTAAAAGTTTATTGGATAAGCATATGGATGATAATGGCATAGTGTAGGTTAGATGGCTTTTGTTTTTTGACTTCCCATGTCGGTGCAACATCATGGGCCGAAGGGCCTGTACTGCGCTGTATCGTTCTATGTTCTATGTTCTATAATCGTGTTAAAGGCTGAGTCAAACAATATGGGGGGCTGTGCACCACAAGGACAAATAATGGCACTAGTAATTTTGGGGATATTTCTCTGCTGGAACTTTGGCAGAAACCTAGCTGTAAAGATTCAAATGTGGAGCTGCGGGAAGGAGGTTGTATATATTGAATCTGACAGATAATTGTATTTTCTCAAATGCAAACATTTTATGCATCCCATTTGAATCGAAAACATCATAAAGAAGTCACAATTTTAGGTCACCAGATCTAAAATCTCTCCAACTGTATTGACTAACAAAAGTCGGCATCCAGCAAATAAATAATTCTCTAAGTATTCCAGCCAAATAATCCAATCCCTTGTGACTCAATGTTTGTCAGGCTGTCACAAAATAAAGAAGTGAATTGAAGCCAGTGTTCATACCTAAATATTGTGTCATTAAATGCCAGTCTTAGCGGCAGCACCTTTATCTCTGATCAAAGGTTAATGTACACAAACCTCATTCCAAAGTCTTGAACACTTCATCTAGGCTGCCACTTCAGCACAGTATGAAGGAATGCAGGAGGCAATATCCTCCATTTGTGATGTTAAACAGAAGTCTGATGTGCCCTCTTGAATGAAGGTAAAAGAAAAACTTGCATCTATATGATGGCATTAAACAGGAAATTAGAGACGCATGCGATAAAGGAACAATTAAGGGTGGCACAGCGGTTATCACTGTTGCCTCACAGCGCCAGGGACCGGGTTCACTGTCTGGAGTTTGCACTATCTCCCCGTGTCTGCGTGGGTTTCCTCTGGGTGCTCTGGTTTCCTCCCACAGTCCAAAGATGTGCAGGTTAGGTGGATTGGCCATGCTAAATTGCCCCTTAGTGTTCAAAGATGTGCAGGTTAGATGGGGTTGCAGGGTTAGGGCGACGGAGTGGGCCTAGGTAGAGTGCTCTTTTGGAGGGTCGATACAAACTCAATGGATTGATGGCCTCCTCTGCACTGTAGGGATTCTATGTGCTGATCCTCTAACCTATTGAAACCTATAAAATTCTTTTTTTTTAATAAACATTTTATTGAGGTACTTTTGGTATAGTGACAACAACAAAATAAACAATATACATGAAACCATAAACATAGTGCAAATGCCATTTACCTCTCGTACAGGTGCCACCCTTATTGACCTAATACTCTAATCTAAACTACTCCACCCCCCCCCCCCCCCCCCGCCCCCGTATGCTGACGATTAATTTCCCGCAAAGAAGTCGACGAACGGTTGCCACCTCCGGGTGAACCCTAACAGTGACCCTCTCTAGGCGAACTTGATTTTCTCCAAACGGAGAAAGCTAGCCATGTCCGATAGCCAGGTCTCCGACTTTGGGGGCTTTGAATCCCTCTATGCTAATAGTATCCATCTCCGGGCTACCAAGGAAGCAAAGGCCAGAACATCTGCCTCTTTCTCCTCCTGGATTCCCTGGTCTTCTGACACCCCGAAAATTGCCATCTCTGGACTCAGCGCCACCCTTGTTTTTAACACCGTGGACATGATGTCCGCAAACCCCTGCCAAAATCCCCTAAGTTTTGGACATGTCCAAAACATGTGGACATGGTTCGCCGGTCCTCCCGCACATTTTGCACACCTGTCCTCCAACCCAAAGAATCTGCTCATCCGGGACACTGTCATGTGAGCCTGGTGAACAAACTTAAATTGTATCAGGCTGAGCCTGGCAAATGCTGCTGACGTGTTGACTCTACTCAACGTGTCTGCCCATAGACCATCCTCTATCTCACCTCCCAGATCCTCCTCCCATTTGCGCTTCAACACCTCGGTCTGCGTCTCCTCCGACCCCATAAGCTCCTTATAAATGTCCGAGACGCTCCCTTCTCCTACCCACCCTCTGGAAACTACCCTGTTCTGAATCCCCCTTAGCGGTAGGAGCGGGAAGGTTGACACCTGTTTACGAAGGAAGTCCCGCACCTGCAGATACCTGAATTCATTTCCCCTCACCAATCCAAACTTTTTCTCCAACGCCCTCATACTCTGAAAGCTCCCCTCAATGAACATATCCCCTATCCTCTCAATCCCCGCTCTCCGCCATAACCGGAACCCCCTATCCATACTCCCCGGGGAAAACCGGTGATTATCACAGATTGGGGCCCAGACCGATGCTCCCACTGCTTCCACATGTCTCCTCCATTACCCCCAGACTCTCAGGGCCGCCACCACCTCTGGACTGGTGGAGTACCGTGCCGGCGGGAACGGCAGAGGCGCAGTTACCAATGCTCCCAAACTGGTGCCCTTACATGAAGCCGCCTCCATACACACCCATGCCGACCCCTCCCCCACCACCCACTTCCTGATCATGGCCATATTCGCCACCCAGTAATAGTTGCTAAAATTTGGCAGCACCAGCCCGCCCTCTCCCCGACTCCGCTCAAGCATTACCTTCCTTACCCGCGGGGTCTTGCCCGCCCAGACGAAGCCCGTGATCACTCTGTTGACCCGCTTAAAAAAGGACCGCGGAGTAAAGATGGGTAGACACTGAAATACAAACAGGAATCTCAGGAGGACCATCATTTTCACGGTTTGCACCCTCCCAGCCAGATACAACAGAAGCGCGTCCCATCTCCAAAAATCGTCGTTCATTTGGTCCACCAGCCGGGCCAGATTCAATTTATGCAGCCGGTCCCATTCCCGCGCCACTTGGATGTCTAAGAACCTAAAGCTTCCTTTCACTAACCTAAAAGACTGCTCTCCCAGTCGCCTCTCCTGTCCCCTCGCCTGGACCACAAACATCTCACTCTTTCCCATATTAAGGTTATACCCCGAAAACCGGCCAAATTCCCCTAGAGGCCTCATTATTTCTTCCATCCCCTCTGTTGAGTCCAAAACGTACAGAATCAGGTCGCCGGCATAGAGCGAAACCCTGTGCTCCACCGCCTCCATCCCCCCCCCGCCCCTCCCCCTCCCCGCCCCCCCCCCCCCTCCCCACCGCCCTCCCCCAGACCAGTCCCCTCCAGCCCCTTGAGGCTCTCAGAGCAATTGCCAATGGCTCGATAGCCAGCGCAAACAACAGTGGGGAGAGGGGGCATCCCTGTCTCGTCCCCCAGTGCAGTCTAAAATAGTCCGATGTTGTCCTATTCGTTCGCACACTTGCCACAGGAGCCTGATACAGTAACCTGACACAGTCAATAAAGCCCCGCCCAAATCCGAACCGTCCCACCATCTCCCACAGATAGTCCCATTCTACCCGAGCAAAAGTCTTCTCTGCATCCATTGCGATCACTACCTCCACCTCCCTACCTTCCGGGGGCATCATGATCACATTTAACAGCCTTCTTACATTGGCCACCAACTGCCTGCCCTGAACAAACCCCGTGTGGTCCTCCCCAATAACGTCCGGAACACAATCCTCGCTCCTGGAGGACAAGGTTTTAGCCAGGAACTTGGCATCCACATTCAACAGGGAGATCGGCCTCTAGGACCCACACAGCTCCGGGTTCTTGTCCTATTTAAGAATCAGCAAAATCGTTGCCTGTGACATCGTCGGGGGCAACACCACTCTTTCCCTTGCCTCATTGAACATCCTCAACAACTCCGGCCCAAATATCCCAGAGAACGTTTTATAGAACTCCACTGGGTACCCGTCCGGACCCGGGGCCTTACCCGCCTGCATGGCCTTCAAGCCCTCCACTATCTCCTCCAGCCCGATTGGGGCACCCATCCCTTCTACCCGCTCCCCATCCACCTTTGGGAAATTCAGCCCGCCCAAGAAGTGCCTCATCCCCTCCGGCCCCATAGGGGGTTCCGACCTGTACAGCCTGCTGTGGAAATCCCTAAACGCCTTATTCACCCCTACCGAATCACCAACCAGGTTCCCATCTCCGTCCTTTACTTCCACTATCTCCCTAGCTGCCTCCCTCTTCCTAAGCTGCTGTGCAAGCATTCTGCTGGCCTTCTCTCCATGTTCATAGATCGCCCCCCCCTCGCCTTTCTCAGCTGCTCCACCGCCTTCCCTGTGGTCAGCAAGCTAAACTCCGCCTGTAACGTCCGCCATTCCCTTAAAAGCCCTGCCTCTGGGGTCTCCGCATACCTCCTATCAATCTGTAGTAACTCCTTTACCAGTCGGTCCGTCTCTGCCCTGTCCACCTTCTCCCTATGGGCCCGGATCGAGATCAGCTCCCCCCTGACCACCGCCTCTAGTGCTTCCCACACCATCGCTGCTGAAATTTCCCCCGTGTCATTGACCTGCAGGTAGCTCTGAAAGCATTTCCTCAGCCGTCCACACACCCCTTCATCCACCAAAAGTCCCACATCCAACCTCCAGTGCGGGCGCTGGTTACTGTCTTTACTAACCTGCAGGTCAACCGAGTGCGGAGCATGGTCTGAGATTGTGATCGCCGAGTACCCTGTGTCCACCACCCCTGCCAGTAAGGCCCTGCTCAAAATGAAGAAATCGATCCGGGAGTACACTTTATGCACGTGTGAGTAGAAGGAGAACTCCTTCACCCTCGGCTGCCCAAATCTCCATGGATCCACCCCCACCTTCCGCCCCCCCACCACCACCCCCCCACCTCCCCCCACCCCCCACCCCCCCCCCCCCCCCCCACCCCATCAGCTCCATGAACCCTCTTAGTTCCTTTGCTGGTACCCTGCCCGTTTTCGAGCTTGACCGGTCCAAGCCAGGGTCCATAACTGTGTTGAAGTCCCCTCCGATGACCAACCTGTGCGAGTCATGGTCCGGTATCTTCCCCAGCATCCTCTTTATAAACTCTACATCATCCCAATTTGGCGCATATACATTTACTAATATCACCTTAACCCCCTCTTGCTTCCCACTGACCATAACATACCGACCTCCCACGTCAGAGAATATTCTTCCCACCTTAAACACCACCCGCTTATTGATCAGGATCGCAACCCCTCTAGTCTTTGAATCTAGTCCCGAGTGAAAGACCTGACTGACCCAGCCTTTCGTCAGTCTAACCTGGTCGTAACTCTAAGGTGCGTCTCCTGCAACATTACCACGTCCGTCTTCAATCCCCTAAGATGCGCGAACGCACGTGCCCTTTTTGATCGGCCCATTTAATCCTCGAACATTCCAGGTGATCAGCCGAGTTGGGGGGCTCATTGCCCCCCCCCCCCCCGCCGATCAGCCATCCCCTTTTTTAGGCCCGCCTCCAGCCTGTGCTCCGCCCCTCCACCAGTCCATCCCCAGGCAGCCCCCGCCCCTAACCTCCTCTCGGTCCCTCAGCCCAAGTCCCTCCCTCGAACGCAGAACATTCAACCCCCCTCCCCCCGTAGTAACAACACCCTGTAACACCCTGTAACCCAACCCCTTTACTAAACCAAACGTATGCACACCCCCCAGCTTCCGAGAGCTAGCTCGCCCAGCTAGCTTGGCGGCCCCCATCCCCGGCACCAGATAGTCTCCCACCTATTGTTCCCTCCACCACCGCTCATACAAACAAACTCCAACATGAAACAATCTCCACACAATTGCCCAACAGAAAAACACCAAGATCAAAACAAGCACCCCTCCATCCCCCAACAGTGCAAATGAAAACCTTAAATCACCCAGCTCTACCGCTGGTTCCAAATCGATGCAAACAGCATCACAAGCATTTTCCATGAAACGCAAAACGGGAAACTTTTTACAAGAACAGAGAAACAAAACGAAAAAACAAAAACATGAACGTTACAGCCAAGTTCAAAAGTTCTCAATCCATCACCAGCCCTTTCTTTTTCGCAAAGTCCAACGCGTCCTCAGGCGACTCGAAGTAGAAGTGCTGATCCTCATTCGTGACCCAGGGACGGGCTGGGTATAACAGTCCAAACTTCACCTTTTTCTTAAAAAGGATCGACCTGATCTCGTTGAAGCCTGCTCTCCTCATGGCCACCTCTACACTCAGGTCCTGGTAAACCCGTAGGATGCTATTGTCCCATCTACAGCTCCATGTCTGCTTGGCCCACTGTAGAATGTGCTCCTTATCCGAGAACCTGTGGAATCTCACCACCATTGCCCTCGGGAGGTCTCCCATTCGCGGCTTCCTCGTGAGTGCTCTGTGAGCCCTATCCACCTCTAAGGGCTGGGAGAATGCCCCATCCCCCATCAGCTTCACAAACTTGTCTGCGATGTATGCCCCAGCGTCCGTTCCTTCGGACCCCTCCGGGAGCCCGTCGATTCTTAGGTTCTGCCGGCAGGACCTATTTTCTAGGACCTCCACCTTCTCCATAAGAACATATGAACTAGGAGCAGGAGTAGGCCACCTGGCCCCTCGAGCCAGCTCCACCATTCAATGGGATCATGGCTAATCTTTTGTGGACTCAGCTCCACTTTCCGGCCCGAACACCATAACCCTTAATCCCTTTATTCTTCAAAAAACTATCTATCTTTATCTTAAAAACATTTAATGAAGGAGCCTCTACTGCTTCACTGGGCAAGGAATTCCATAGATTCACAACCCTTTGGGTGAAGAAGTTCCTCCTAAACTCAGTCCTAAATCTACTTCCCCTTATTTTGAGGCTATGCCCCCTAGTTCTGCTTTCACCCGCCAGTGGAAACAACCTGCCCGCATCTATCCTATCTATTCCCTTCATAATCTTATATGTTTCTATAAGATCCCCTCCTCATCCTTCTAAATTCCAACGAGTACAGTCCCAGTCTACTCAACCTCTCCTTGTAATCCAACCCCTTCAGCTCTGAGATTAACCGAGTGAATCTCCTCTGCACACCCTCCAGTGCCAGTACGTCCTTTCTCAAGTAAGGAGACCAAAACTGAACACAATACTCCAGGTGTGGCCTCATTAACACCTTACACAATTGCAGCAGAACCTCCCTAGTCTTAAACTCCATCCCTCTAGCAATGAAGGACAAAATTCCATTTGCCTTCTTAATCACCTGTTGCACCTGTAAACCAACTTTTTGCGACTCATGCACTAGCACACCCAGGTCTCTCTGCACAGCAGCATGTTTTAATATTTTATCATTTAAATAATAATCTGTTTTGCTGTTATTCCTACCAAAATGGATAACCTCACATTTGTCAACATTGTATTCCATCTGCCAGACCCTAGCCCATTCACTTAGCCTATCCAAATCCCTCTGCAGACTTCCAGTATCCTCTGCACTTTTTGCTTTACCACTTATTTTAGTGTCGTCTGCAAACTTGGACACATTGCCCTTGGTCCCCCAACTCCAAATCATCTATGTAAATTGTGAACAGTTGTGGGCCCAACACTGATCCCTGAGGGACACCACTAGCTACTGATTGCCAACCAGAGAAACACCCATTAATCCCCACTCTTTGCTTTCTATTAATTAACCAATCCTCTATCCATGCTACTACTTTCCCCTTAATGCCATGCATCTTTATCTTATGCAACAACCTTTTGTGTGGCACCTTGTCCAAAGGCTTTCTGGAAATCCAGATATACCACATCCATTGGCTCCCCGTTATCTACCGCACTGTTAATGTCCTCAAAAAATTCCACTACATTAGTTAGGCACGACCTGCCCTTTATGAACTCATGCTGCATCTGCCCAATGGGATAATTTCCATCCAGATGCCTCGCTATTTCTTCCTTGATGATAGATTCCAGCATCTTCCCTCCTACCGAAGTTAAGCTCACTGGCCTATAATTACCCGCTTTCTGCCTACCTCCTTTTTTAAACAGTGGTGTCACGTTTGCTAATTTCCAATCCGCCGGGACCACCCAGACAGAGTCTAGTGAATTTTGGTAAATTATCACTAGTGCATTTGCAATTTCCCTAGCCATCTCTTTTAGCACTCTGGGATGCATTCCATCAGGTCCAGGAGACTTGTCTACCTTTAGCCCCATTAGCTTGCCCATCACTACCTCCTTGGTGATAACAATCCTCTCAAGGTCCTCACCTGTCATAGCCTCATTTCCATCAGTCACTGGCATGTTATTTGTGTCTTCCACTGTGAAGACCGACCCAAAAAACCTGTTCAGTTCCTCAGCCATTTCCTCATCTCCCATTATTAAATCTCCCTTCTCATCCTCTAAAGGACCAATATTTACCTTAGCCACTCTTTTTTGTTTTATGTATTTGTAGAAACGTTTACTATCTGTTTTTATATTCTGAGCAAGTTTACTCTCATAAGCTCCAGGAGCTTCTTCTGCTGGTCCCTCAGCATCCCCACCTCTAGCTCCACCACAGTCTGATGTTCCTCCTGTTCAACCAGCGCCTTCTCCACCTTCTGGATCGCCCAATACTGGGCGTCCAATCTATGCTCCAACCGCTCAATCGACTCTTTTATCGGGTCCAAGCAGTCCCATTTCTGCGTAGCAAAGCCTTCCTGAATGACTTCATCAGCTGCTCCATAGACTGCTGGGTCGACAAGCCAGAGGTCCGAACCTCCGCCATGCTGTCTTCCGTTGCAGCTACAGCCCAAGCCTTCTCTATCTTTTTGTTTCTACCCTTACGAACACTTCTAGTCCTTCTCTCCATGCACCCAAGTGGGAATTCAGTAAACAATTGCCACTAACATCCGTTTTACAATTCATGTCCGGTAGAAAAACGGGGGAAAAGTCCAAAAATCCGACCAGAGCTGGAGCCACCAAATGTGCAACTTACTCCTTCATAGCCACCACCGGACATCAAAACCTATAAAATTCCAACAGGACTAAACAGGGCAGATGCAGGAAGGATGTTCTCGATGGCGTGGGAGTCCAGAACCAGGGGTCACAGTGTAAGGTCATGGGTAAACTATTTAGCACTGAGATGAGTAGAAATTTCTTCACCCAGAGAATGAGTCCACGGAATTTGTTCCCACAGAAAACAGTTGAGGCAAAATACTGCATATTTCGAGAAGGAGTTAGATATAGCTCTTGGGGCTAAAGGGATCAGAGGATATGGAGGGAAGGCGTGAACACGTTATGGAGCTGGACAATCATCCATGATCATAATGAATGGCGGAGCAGGCTCATTGGGCCAAATGGCCTAGTCCTGCTCCTAGTTTCCATGTTTCTATACAGGACTGTAACTTCCTGTTGTAACCTTCATGAGACCCACAGAGCCAGGCTCATTAGGCTCCCCATAAGTCTCGTGTAGTAAGAGCAGAGTCCCCTCATCAGCGGAAAACCAGAATAGAAAAACCCAGCCCGAGTGTGAGCCAGGAGTGGGTAGTCCCTTCTGGGACCTGGGACCTTTCTTGATAAATAAGGGGATCAGGATTTATGGGAAGCAGGCAGGAGAATGGAGATGAGAAACATATCAGCCATGATTCAATATCAGAGCAGACTAGATGGGCTGATTGGCCTAATTCAGCTCCTATGTCTTATCTTATGCCTATATAGTATTTTTGCACCTCTGTAAATAAACCCATTTTGTTCCCTACGCTTCCCGTGTGGCTGCTTCTGTGAATTCAACACTGGCAATGAGAATTCAGTGGAGCTGCAGATGGCGCCATTTTCGCTGTACCCAGTCACCTCTCCGTAGACCTCTGGAGGTTGGTTCACCTGCCGTATGATGCCGCACTGTATGAAGCTGGACGCATTTGCAGGTATGGAAGATTGATTACAATATGTCGAGTGGAGGCGCTATTTTTTGCGGCCCAATGTCATTATCGGAGATGAGCATCTGACCATGATCCTCTTGACGGCCTGTGGGACACCCACCTTTAATGTAATTAAAAGCCTAACATACCCCACGGGCCCAGATTCAAAGCCATTCGGGGACCTGGTAGCACTTGTGGCAGATCATACCAACCCCAAGCCATCAGTCACCGTCAAATGCTACCACTTCAATAAGGCCGCGAAGTCCCCTTGGGAGCCCAGAATGGAATTCTTGGTGTGTGGAAGGATTTGCAGAATTCTGCAAATATAGCGGCATCCTCTCTGAGGTGTTGAGCGATAGATTGGTCTGCGGCATGTGTAACATGGCGAGTCAGCGGACGTTGCTTGCCAAGCCTCAGCTGGACCTCAAGCGGGCCATGGAAATTGCCCTGTCTTGGGAAAGTGCAGAGCAGGGCATATAGGAATTACAAGGGATAGAAATCATCAGTTTAGGGCAGCCCCTCGACCAGGTAGCCCCCGTTCTCCGCCCTGGACAGCAGCCTAGGACCTAGGCCCTAGGACCACAGCGACTGTGCAGGACCCCTCCCCCGATCAGAGTGAGGAACTCCCCGGGTGTTGTGGGACGTGCGGTCGGAGAGGCCTCAAGGAGCGGCGACCGTGGGAAAGTCTGACTGTCTGCTGCTCCGCTAGGACTAGCTACCCACTCCGTCCTGCCCCATTTTTGTGGAAGAACCCATGGAGGATTGTCGGCAGTTGAACTGCGTTTAATCATCCAAAGTCACCCCCATTAGGGTCACGGTTCGAGTCAATGGGCACCCATTACTAATGGAGTTGGACACAGATGCCGCCATCTCACCTGTTGGTAGGCCCACTTATGAGAAGTCCTGTGTGCAGCTCCTGTCATTATGGGACTTCGAGACTCGGTTGGCCATACACACCAGAGAGTGCTGGCCAAAGCAGGGACCACGGTGGCCCCGAGGGTCTGCAGGCAATCGTCTGCTTGTTTGCCCCAGTTCATGGTGAAAGGTGATGGCTCCTGCTTTCTCGGCCGCGACTGATTACAATGCCTCCACATTGATTTGCAGAAGCTTTTTCAATTGGGCTCGGAAGGGCTCAACACGTCAAAGTACCACGATGCATTCAAGACCAGGCTGGGGTCAATGCGCAGAGCCATGACAAAGATCCACGTGGAACGTAAGGCCCTTTGATGATTTCATGCCACATCAGCCCGTACAGCTAACAGCAGAGGTGTGGTGAAAAGGAAGAGTGGGCAGCATGGTAGCACAGTGGGTAGCACTGTTGCTTCACAGCTCCAGGGTCCCAAGTTAGATTCTCAGCTTCGGTCACTGTGTGGAGTCTGCACGTTCTCCCCGTGTGTGCGTGGGTTTCCTCCGGGTGCTCCGGTTTCCTCCCACAAGTCCCGAAAGACGTTGGGCGCGATTCTCCACTCCCACGCCGAAGTGGCCGCACCGTCGTGAACGCCGTTGTGGTTCACGGCCCCGGTCCCAACCGATTCAGGCCCTGACAATGGGCCAGGATAAGGCCGCGTGATCTACACGCACCAGGCCTTGTCGCCCACGTAAAGGCGGCGCCGCATAGATGACGCGGCCGGCGCCGCATAACGGGTGTCATCCGCGCATACGTGGTTGCCGTCCTCTCTAAGTCCGCCCCGCAAGAAGATGGGGGAACGGATCTTGCGGGGCCACGGAAGGAAGGAGGTCCTCCTTCAGAGAGGACGGCCCGACGATCGGTGGGCACCGATCGCGGGCCACCCCACATTTCAGGTAAAGCCCGGTGCAGGATCCCCCACGCCCCCCCCAGCATTCACGCACCGCTCATGACTGCAGCGACCAGGTGTGGACGGCACCGGGGGGAACCCGCCGTTTTGGCCTGGCCGCTCAGCCCATCCGGGCCTCAGAATAGCGGGGGTGCCGGAGAATCGCCATTTTCGGTGTTTCCGGCGATTCTCCGGCTTGCGAAACTCGACCGGGCTGTTCCCGCCGCTTGGGAGAATCGGGGGAGGATGTTGGACCGGCGTCCCTGGAAATTTTGGCGGCCCAGGCAATTCTCGCAACCGGCGTGGGAGTGGAGAATCGCGCCCATTCTGTCATGTAATTTGGACATTCATAATTCTCCCTCTGTGTACCTGAACAGGCGCCGGACTGTGGCGACGAGGGGCTTTTCACAGTAACGTCATTGCAGTGTTAATGTAAGCCTACTTGTGATAATAAAGATTATTATTTTTGTTATCTACCAACCTTTACAGTCTATCTGAATCATAGAATTTTTTACAGTACAGAAGGAGGCCATTCGGCCCATTGAGTCTGCACCAGCCCATACAAAGAGCACCCCACTGAAGCCCACGTATCTACCCTATCCCCGTAACCCCCACTTAACATTTTTTGGACACTAAGGCCAATTTAGCATGGCCAATCCAGCTAACTCGCACACCTTTGGACTGTGGAACACCCGGAGGAAACCCACGCAGACACGGGGAGACCATGCCGACTCCGCACAGACCATGACCCAAGCCGGGAATCGAACCTGGGACCCTGGAGCTGTGAAGCAACTGTGCTATCCACTGTCAGCATAACTTTCCTCTGCTCAATTACTCAAATACCTATTCTACCTGGAATATTAAAGGTAATATTGTTACTTATGTATAATACCTAACGCATAACAATTAGGAGGATCAACTTTAAGACGAAGTGCTTGTAAAGAAAATGACCAAAATTCACCATGATATAAAGCACATCAAAATTACCATTACGGTGTTTGTAATAAATAGTACACTGTCAGCCTTTCTCCAAATTTTGCTTGCCAAAGCTATATTAATTAAAACTGCAGCTTCAATGCCAGCTCAAGGATGATTACGATGGCTTGGAAAATGTATTTTGGTGCGTGTTCAATGGTTCTATCCTCAGTCTAAAAGGAATGCGCTTTACACGCAGCTGTACTAGCCTCTGGTTTTGGTTATACATGCACGATTAATATTGTTCATATCGCAGGAAAAATATTGACAGAAAACATTCACAGTCATCAATATTACCACACAGAGCGCCCAGTTGTCATCTACAGCATGTTGCTTAAAATTGTTCAATAATTCATTTAAACTAAACTGCAAAAGGGTTGTATTGGTCCAGAGCATGTATTTCTCTGACTCTGAAAGCGAGTCACTCAACACATCGCGGCGAAATGAACTCTGCACATCGTGAACGTTTATTTTACTCTGTTCAAGGTGTTGCAACAATTCTACTCTTCAATCTAGTTAATAAGCTATTCTTCAAATAATGGGTCGAAGTTGAAGCAATCGTTCATCAAGGCGCCACAATTTACTGTTATTTGCGACATATGTGAAATATCTCACAAGTGAACTCACCGCGCGACTCACCAGGCCCACTTCAGTGAATTGCTGGCCGCCCAGTGACCCGCGCGCGTTGCTCAGTGACCAGATGCAGAATGAAGTCGATGCTGCTGTGCCCGGGGTGAGGTTACTTCCTTGCTGCTGTGGTTTCTATCACAATGCGAGGAAAAATGTTTCCATCGTTGTTTTTGGTAGGGCCCTGCGGCTTTTAACATGTTTCTGTGTCAAAAACAAATTTCTAACCCTCTTGGTTCTTTTGATGCGTGTTATAAATTTCTATTCTTTTGTTACCAACTCAACAACAACTTGTATTTCTAACTTGGTCTTCCACTAGTGAATTTTCACAGGAGGTGCCCAATGAGTGCAGGCGATAGTCTCATTCATTGAAAAGTACAACAGATTTTCCTTAAACGAGTCATTCCAGGGCATGGAGATTAAGATTTGTGGGAGATTCAGTCCTATACTTTTTTTTGGTGAGGTGGGGTGGAGGAGTTTGCAAAGGAAGCATATTGGGGTGAATACAACTTGTTATGAACTCTTGCATTTGGTCACATAAAAACATAGAAAATAGAAGCAGGAGGTGGCCATTCGGCCCTTCGAGCCTGCTCCGCCATTCATTATGATCTCTGCTGATCATCAAGTTCAATACCCTGATCCTGCCTCCTCCCCCCCCCCCCCACCGCCCCCCATCCCTTGATCCCTTTAGCCCACATTACACAACGTTTTGGCTTCAACTACTTTCTGTGGTAGAGAATTGTGGTAGGGGCTTTTCACAGTAACTTCATTGCAGTGTTAATGTAAGCCTACTTGCGACAATAAAGATTATGTGGGTAGCACGGTAGCACAGTGGATAGCACAGTGGATAGCACTGTTGCTTCACAGCTCCCGGGTTCCAGGTTCGATTCCTGGCTTGGGTCTGTGGTGAATGTATTATACCAATAATCAACCATTGTATCTGTGCCATGCTGTTGTCCTTGTGTGGGCTCCACCTATGGGCCATTGTATGTCATTATCCATAGGGGAACATGTTGGGGCCTGTCTGGGCTCCTCCCATGGCTCCTCCCCTTGAAGGGAGGTATAAAGAGCAGTCAACCTATAGGCGGTTCTCAGTATTGGATCAGTCGCAGGCAGGCACTGTTCTAGTTGATTAAAGCCACAGTTTATTTCTACTCGTGTCTCGAGTGAATTGATGGTCACATCAATTTAATCAACTTAAACGCAACTATGGAATGGGCCCTCAAACCTGACCGACTGGAACTCAATCCGCAGGCCGCGGAGGCGAAAGAAATTTTTTCGCACTGGCTCTGCTGTTTCAAGGCCTATCTCGCCACCTCCTCCACGCCTTCCGTCACCGACGAACAGAAGCTGAGCCACCGCCACGCACGGGTGAGCCATCGAATCGCTGTTCAACTCGAGGAGGCATCCTCCGACGCAGATGCCTCTATGTAAGGCCCGTGAACGAGGTATATACACGACACATCCTCACCACTCACCGCCAGCGTCCCGGGGAATTGCTAGAAGACTACCTACGCGACGTCAAAGTCCTCGCACGCAGCTGCAACTACCAGGCCGTTACGGCCACTCAACATATGGACGGGAGTCCGGTCCAACTACGTGAGACAGCGCCTACTCGAAAAAGGGGCCCTAGACCTGGATCAGAGGGTAAAATTAGCCTCCTCTCTGGAAGAAGCGTTCCAAAGCCTTAACGCGTTCCTGTCTGACCACGCAACCCCTTCATGGAACCCTGACCAAAGACTACCCCAGGCCTGTGCCACGCGGCTGCCCGCCCACCATGGGGGGCTACCCTGCTATTTCTGCGGCCAGTCCCAACACCCATGAGCTAGCCAGTTCTGTATCCATCTTGCCAGCTCATCTCTGATACTGTGTGACTTCACCTTTTGTACCAGTCTGCCATTAGGGGGCTTGTCAAAGGCGTTACTGAAGTCCATATGGACACCATCCACTGCCCTACCTGCATCAATCATCTTTGTGACCTCCTCAAAAAATTCTAACAAGTTAGTGAGGCACAACCTCTCCTTCACAAAAATTTGCTGCCTCTCGCTAATACGTCCACTTGCTTCCAAATGGGAGTAGATCCTGTCTCGAAGAATTCTCTCCAGTAATTTCCCTACCACTGACGTAAGGCTCACCGGCCTCTTAGTTCCCTGGATTATCCTTGCTACCCTTCTTAAACAAAGGAACAACATTGGCTATTCTCCAATCCTCCGGGACATCACCTGAAGACAGTGAGGATCCAAAGATTTCTGTCAAGGCCTGAGCAATTTCCTCTCTTGCCTCCTTTAGTATTCTGGGGTATATCCCATCAGGCCCTGGGTACATATCCACCTTAATATTTTTCAAGACACCAAACACCTCGTCTTTTTGGACCTCAATGTGACCCAGGCTATCTACACACCCTTCTCCAGACTCAACATCCACCAGTTCCTTCTCTTTGATGAATACTGATGCAAAGTATTCATTTAGTACCTCACCCATTTCCTCTGGCTCCACATATAGATTCCCTCCCCTGTCTTTCAGTGGGCCAACCCTTTCCCTGGCTACCCCCTTGCTTTTTTTGTACGTGTAACAAGCCTTGGAATTTTCCTTAGCCCTATTTGCCAATGACTTTTCATGACCCCTTCTAGCCCTCCTGACTCCTTGCTTAAGTTCCTTCTTAATTTCCTTATATTCCACACAGGCTTCGTTTGTTCCCAGCCTTCTAGCCCAGACAAATGCCTCCTTTTTCTTTTTGACGAGGCCTACAATATCTCTCGTTATCCAAGGTTCCCGAAATTTGCCGTATTTATCCTTCTTCCTCACAGGAACATGCCGGTCCTGAATTCCTTGCAACTGACATTTGAAAGCCTCCCACATGTCAGATGTTGATTTGCCCTCAAACATTCGCCCCCAATCTAGGTTCTTCAGTTCCTGCCTAATATTGTTATAATTAGCCTTCCCCCAATTTAGCACTTTCACCCGAGGTCCACTCTTATCCTTGTCCACCAGCACTTTAAAACTTACTGAATTATGGTCACTGTTCCCGAAATGCTCCCCTACTGAAACTTCTACCACCTGGCCGGGCTCATTCCCCAATACCAGGTCCAATATAGCCCCTTCCCTAGTTGGACTATCTACATATTGTTTTAAGAATCCCTCCTGGATGCTCCTTACAAACTCTGCCCGGACTAAGCCCTAGCACTAAGTGAGTCCCAGTCAATATTGTGGAAGTTAAAGTCTCCCATCACAACAACCCTGTTGCTTTTACTCCTTTCCAAAATCTGTCTACCTATCTGCTCCTCTATCTCCCGCTGGCTATTGGGAGGCCTGTAGTAAACCCCCAACACTGTGACTGCACCCTTCTTATTCCTGATCTCTACCCATATAGCCTCGCTGCCCTCTGAGGTATCCTCCCACAGTATGGCTCTGATGCTCTCCCTAACCAGTAGCGCAATTCTTCCACCCCTGTTACCTTCCCCTCTATCCCGCCTGAAACAGTTGAGTGTAGTTGAGTACCGATGGATAGCAAGCACTGCTGATTCATAGGATGTTTCTCTTTTCACATACGGAATGATCTGTCTGAGCTGAACGCTGAACAATACATTTCACTGCACCTCCGTACCTGTGACAATAAACCAATCCAATCCAATGATCCAGTTTTCCAGTAGTTTTGCATGTGGTCCATGGTCAATAGCCCCCCCCCCCACCCCCCGCAACGTTCACACACCTCTTCTACCCCCTCGAAGAGCCAGCTATCCTTGCCCTTGTAATGTGTACGATATACCACCTTCAGCTGTATCAGTCCCAACATCGCGCACAAGATGGAGGCATTTGTCATGATATGCAAACACACCCATAATGATATACAGACAAGCAGCTAATGGACACGGAGAACAGGACATGACCAATAAGCAGGCAGGACACTCAGGGGTGGGATTTGACTGTAAAAGACACGAGGCACTCACACTCCGCCTCTTTCCACTGATGAGCATCTAGAGAGTCAGTCAAGGGTGTTGTCACAATCTTACACGTCCACTACGTGGCTAAGAGCTAGTCTGGTTCAGTCGGGCAGAGTAATCACACTTAAGTTAGCAGAGAGTCGAACTCACAGACAACTGTGCTAACTGTGCTATTAGTTCAATAAACCAGATTGAACAAACTTCAAGGTCTGGAGTATCTTTCTGATCTAATCTGCAGCCAGTGTTACACCAGTGTACCTAACACGACGTGATACCAGGAGACTACTAATTTAAGGTGGCTCACCTCAGTCCGTTCCGTGACGACCAGCAAATGTGTCCCATGGAGACGATTCAGGCCCCTCACCAGCTCAGGACCTCCGGCAATCTCAGTGCCAACTGGCGGACATTCAAGCAAAAGTTTCTGCTGTACATCGCAGCCTCAGACCTCAAGGGTGCGTCTGATGCAAGAAAGATCGCACTTCTCCTCTCAACAACGGATGATCAAGCCATCCAACTCTTCAACTCGTTTAACTTCACCGAAGGCCAGGATAAGACAAAGTTTCAAACCACCCTGGACAAGTTCGATAGTCACTGTGAAGTGGACACCAATGAAATCTTCGGGCGCTACATATTCAAAACATGTCTTCAAGGTAAAGATGAATCTTTCAATGCCTTTTTAACGAACCTCCACCTGCTAGCGCTGTCCTGCAACTTTGGTGATATTGCTGACTCCATGATCAGAGACCAAATTGTGTTTGGAGTTCACTCTGATTTTCTGAGAGAGTAGCTCTTAAAAATCAAGCATATGACCCTGCCAGTCGCGATTGAAACATGTACAGTGCATGAGCACGCAAAAAATCAGTATTCCCAATGCAAATCGGCTGAAAATTAGAAACTTGCCTCCCACGAGGCAGAGAGTGTGCAGGCCATCTCCCGGATGCAGCGCCTCAGCATTGAAGACAGCGGCCATCTCACACGCTTTTCCCGGAGCCCCACGCATGCGCGATGCGAATGGGATAACGAAGCGGCTGACACCTACACTGCGCAGGTGCAGACGTCTGCCGACCGCACTGCGCATGTGCGACAACATACACCGCGTCACGACGCCGATGTCATGACGTGCCCGAACTGCGGCAATGCCCACTTAAAGGGACACTGCCCTGCAAGAGGCAGGCGATGTTTAAACTGCGGGAAGCCTGGACACTATGCAGCCTCGTGCAGGTCTGCACCACCAGTCAGAGGCCAGCGCTCCCAATTCCGACGATGGCGCGTCCAAAATGTGCAGCGACGATTACAGAATTCTGATCCTGGCAGTACAACGGATCCAGCGTATGAGTGCCTGGAGTCCGCTACTGAGTGGGCATCATTACCACACATGAACACGCCACGCCTAACTCATCTCCCATTCAGTCCATCCTCGCTGTGGATTCGGAGGACGAATGGCGCGTGGTGATGCAGGTCAACCGCTGCTCCATCCAGTTCAAGCTGGACACAGGTGCTTCTGCCAACCTCCTCTCACAGGCAGACTTCAAACGCATCAAGAAGCCCCCAAGGTCCTTCCAGCAGCCTGCCAGCTCCTGGACTATAACGGTAATGCCATAATGGCACTGGGGTCCTGCCATCTACTCGTCTCCAACCGGAGCACCCATGCACGGCTAAGGTCTGAAATTGTCAAGCCAGACAGGGCATCCCTCCTGGGCGCGCACATGCCTGCAAAAAGCTAAACCTGGTGCAGCGGGTTTACACAACGACATCCTCCAATGTGGATCTTCAAGCTGGCATTGACGACATCCTCGCTCAGTATCCAGATGTGTTTGACGGGATGGGCACTTTGCCATATCGGTACAAGATCCTACTGCGACCTGATGCCAAGCCAGTGGTCCATGCACCACGCCGGGTCCCGGCTCTGCTGAAAGAGCGCCTGAAGGAACAGCTCAAGGAGCTGCAGCAGCAGGGGATCATTTCCAGGGTAACCAAACCGACTGACTGGGTCAGCTCAATGGTGGTGGTTAAAAAACCCTCTGGAGACCTGCACATCTGCATTGATCCCAAGGATCTCAAGCAGAATATAATGCATGAACACTACCCCATCCCGAAGCTGGAGGAATTCACCAGTGAGATGGCACATGCAAGGTTTTTCACGAAGTGTCACATGGATTCTGGCAAATCCAGCTGGATGAGTCCAGCAGAAAGCTCTGCACCTTCAACACACCGTTTGGCAGGTACTGCTATAACCGTATGCCGTTCGGCATCGTCTTGGCATTGGAGATATTTCATCGAAAAATGGAGCAGATGATGGAGGACATTGAAGGGGTTCGTGTGTCTTTGGACGACGTCATCATATGGTCCACTACCCCTGAGGAGCATGTTTCCCATCTCCAGCCGGTATTCCGCCGTGTCCACACCAATGGCCTGAAGCTGAACAGGGCCAAATGTTGCTTTGGCATATCGACACTCAAGTTCCTAGATCAGATCTCTCAGCAGGGCGTGTGCCCCGACACAGACAAGGTCAAGGCCATCGCAGCCATGAAGGTCCCGGAAGACAAGAAGGCGGTATTGCACTTCCTGGGCATGGTCAATTTTCTGGGCAAGTTCATCCCAAACATGTCCTCACACACCACGGCCCTACGAAATCTAGTGAAGAAGTCCACTGCCTTCGAGTGGAAGGCGGCCCATCAGGCACCACTGCACCCTATTTGGCATTTTCCGACCCAGACAGGGAAATGAAAATCTCGACAGATGCGAGCCAGGATGGCGTCGGTGCGGTCCTGCTGCAACGCGATGACACCTCATCCTGTGCACCGGTTGCCTACGCATCAAGGGCAATGACGCCCATCGAACCAAGATATACACAAATCGAGAAGGAATGCCTTGGCCTTCTCACTGGCATTCTCAAGTTTTACGACTATGTCTACAGCCTGCCGACATTCACAGTCGAGACGGATCACAGGCCCCTGGTCCACATTATCCACAAGGACCTTAATGACATGACGCCTCGGTTGCAGCGCATCCTCCTCAAACTCAGAAAGTACGACTTTGACCTGGTCTACACGCCTGGCAAGGAGCTCATCATTGCCGATACACTGTCCCGCTCCATCACTGTGCCTAGTGAACCACTGAACGTCATCCGGCAAATTGAGTCACAGGTTGAGTCACAGGTGCAGCTGTGTGCTAGCACCCTCCCGTCATCTGATGAGAAGGTGATTTGTATCTGTGAGGAGCCAGCCAAAGACCCCCTGTTGCAGCGTGTTATGCAACACCTAGCCAATGGCTGGCAAAAAGGGCAGTGCCCTGAATTTTTCAATGTAAAGGTCGACCTGACGGTGGTTGATGGTATCCTCCTCAAACTGGACCGGATTGTAATTCCACACAGTCTCCAGAGCTTGATGCTCCGTCAAATCCATGAGGGCCACCTGGGTGTGGAAAAGTGCAGACGCAGAACCAGGCAGGCTGTCTACTGGCCCGGGATCAGCCAGGACATCGCGAACATGGTCCTTAACTGTGCGACCTGTCAACGCTTCCAGCCAGCGCAGAGTAAGGAGACACTTCAGCAGCATAAAACCGAAACCTCTCCGTGGTCCAAGGTTGGCATCGTCCTCTTACATGCAAATGGTCGTGATTACGTGTTAATCATTGATTATTTTTCCAATTACCCTGAAGTCGTGAAGCTCTCAGACCTCCATCAAGGCCTGTAAGGAGACGTTCTCCAGGCATGGTATCCTACTCACTGTCATGAGAGACAATGGCCCGTGCTTCAGCAGCCATGAATGGTCTCTGTTTGTTCAGTCGTATCAGTTCAAACACGTCACTTCCAGCCCACACTATCCGCAGTCAAACCTAAAAGTTGAGAAAGGGGTGCACATAGTGAAGCAGCTCATCTGCAAGGCCGCGGATTCTGCGTCTGACATTCACCTTGCGCTGCTTGCTCACAGGGCGACCGCACTGTCCACTGGCATGTCGCCGGCTCAACTCCTGATGAACAGGGACATGCGAACGACACTTCCAGCCATACACTTGCCCAACCTGGATCACCTCCCGGTGCTGTAGAAGGTGCAGCAACTCCGAGACCGGCAAAAACAGGGCTATGATGCTCATGCCACCGATTCCCCCTTGTTATCCCCGTCAGACACTGTTCGGGTCAAGAACCCTGATGGAGGCTGGTCAGCTCCGGCTGTCATTGTTCGACAGGCTGCGCCCCGCTCGTATCTTGTGCGTCTGGCTGATGGTTCTGTTGTGCGACGAAACAGACGGGCACTGCGCAAAGTTGCCTGCCTGCAACCGCTTTCTTCTCCGTTTCCTTCTGTTGTTTTGCCTCCTCCTGATACCTCGACTCACGAGGCCACCAGTCAGGCTTCAATCCCACCCATCAAGGCGCTGTCGTCCCCACCACCACCTCTCCGGCGGTCGACCAGGATCAGACGCCAGCCACAGAGACTGGACTTATGAACATTTGTTCTGTTTGCTTTGTTGTGTTCTCGCATTGGACAGCTGTTTTCACATGTACATATGTTCACATCCACTGCATGTATATATGTTAATATTGGCCTATTCTTGTAAATACGTTCACATATGTCATCCAAACATTAAAAAAAGGGGAGATGTCATGATATGCAGACATACACAATGATATACAAACAAGCAGCTAATGGACACAGAACAGGACATGATCAATAAGCAGACAGGACACTCAGGGGTGGGATCTGACTATAAAAGACACGAGGCACTCACAGTCCGCCTCTTTCAATTGATGAACATCTAGAGAGTCAGCCAAGGGTGTTGTTACAATCTCACACCTCCACCACGTGGCTAAGAGCTAGTCTGGTTCAGTCAGGCAGAGTAACCACACTTAAGTTAGCAGAGAGTCGAACTCATAGAGAACTGTGCTATTAGTTCAATAAACTAACTGATTGAACTAACTTCAAGGTCTGTAGTATCTTTCTGATCTAAGCAGCATCTAGTTGCAGCCAGTGTTAGACCAGTGTACCTAACACAACAGTATTCACCCTCCGGAGCACCTCACACCAGAACTCCTCCCCCATACCCTCTCCCAACTCTTCCTCCCATTTTGCCTTGATCCCTTCCAGCGGTGCCTTCTCCTCCAAATTAGCCCTGTAAACCACCGATACTGCCGCTATTCCAGTCCCCCTGTCGTCAGCACCTCCTCCAGCAATGTGGAAGCCAGCTCTCCTGGGAAGCTCTGTATCTCGAACCTGCATGTATCTAAATATTTCCCCTTGCTCCAGCCCATACTTCGCTCCCAGCTCCTTCAATCCTGCAAACCGACCCCCAAGAAACAAATCTTTTAGTGTCCTAACTCCTTTCTCCTCCCATCTCCGAAAATTTCCATCCCACCTCTCTGGCTCAAATCTATGGTTCCCCCGAATCGGCATTTTCCTTGACCCTGCCCCCAACCCGAAGTGTTGGTGAAACTGCCTCCAAGTTTTCAACAAAGCTATCATTACCGGACTCCCTGAGTATTTCCCCGGGGTCGTCGGGACCGGCGCTGTTGCTAGCGCCTTCAATCCTGACCCCCCCTACCCAAACTCTGCTCCATTCTGACCCATTGGGAGTCAACCCCTCTGACCCAGCTCCGTACCTTCTCCACATTCGCCTCCCAGTAATAATACATCAGGTTCGGAAGACCCAAACCCAAACCTGCCTTCCCCCCTGTAGCAGCACCTTTCTAACTCTGGCCACCTTCCCTCCCCATATGAACGAGGTAATCATCCGTTCAATCTCTCTAAAAAATGCCTTTGGCAGGAAAATCGGCAGGCATTGGAAAATAAACAGGAATCGCGGCAACACATTCATTTTAACCGCCTGTACCCGACCCGCCAGTGACAGAGGGTAGACCAACCCACCTTGCCAGACCAGCTTTCACCCTCCCCACCAAACTAGAAATGTTGTACCTACGCAGCCCCCCCAATCCCAAGCAACCTGCACCCCCGTGTATCTAAAGTGAGTCCCTGTCCTCGAAATTGCAGCCCCCCCACCCAGGGCCGAGATGCCACAAAATATTCACTCTCGTCTAGATTTAATTTGTACCCGGAGAAGGACCCAAACATCCAAGGCAGCTCCAGTATTCCCCCTATTGATACACTCGGTTCCGACACGTATAATACCATGTCATTGGCATATAAGGACACCCTATGCTCTATTCCACCCCCCCCACCCGCACTATCCCTTTCCATATCCCCCAAACTTCTTAACGCGATGGCCAATGGCTCAACCCCGAGTGCAAACAGAAGGGGGGGACATAGGACATCCCTGCCTAGTCCCACTGGAGAGGAAAGTTTTCCGAGCTGATGTTATTTGCACAGACACTCGCCCTCGGCTCCTTATATAGTAGCTTTACCCAGTCCACAAATCTTGGTTCAATCCCAAACCGCTCCAGAACTGCCATCAAGTACCCACATTCTACCCTGTCAAACGCTTTCTCCGCGTCCAATGCCACAACCACCTCTGTTTCCTTCCCCTCTGTCGATACCACAACCATGTTCAATACCCTCCTAATGTTCGAAAAGAGCTGCCTCCCTCTCACAAACCGCGTCACCTGTCACCTTCGGGAGGCACTCCTCTAGCCTACCTGCCAGTACCTTCGGCAATATCTTGGCGTCCACGTTTAAAAGTGCTATGGGCCTATACGACCCACACTCAGTCGGATCCTTATCTTTCTTAAGTAACAGGGAAATCGATGCCTGCCCCAAAGTTGTGGTATACCCCCTTCCCTATCGCCTCCTCAAATATCCCCACCATCAGCGGTACCAGAAACCCATCCGGCCTTGCCACCTTCCCCGAATGCATCCTCCCAATCGCATCTTTTATCTCCTGCTCCACTATCACCCTTTCTAATGTAGCCCTGTTCCCCTCCCCTAACCTCGGGTCCTTCAGCCCAACTAGAAATTCCTGCACCTCCCGGCCTCCCCCAGGTGGCTCTGACCTGTACAACTGTGGTAAACCACTGTTGCACCTCTATTAGGTGATGTATGGTAGAACCTGTGCTGCAGGTACGTTGGTAGTCCCTGCCTGCTGGCTCCGCCCAATAGGCAGAGTATAAATATGTGTGTCCTCCAGGCTGCAGCCATTTCGCCAGCTGCTGTGGGAGGCCTCACATCTTAGAGCAATAAAGCCTCAGTTGTCCCCAACTCAAGTCTTTGTGCAATTGATCGTGCATCTATTTATTGCTCTAAGATTTTCAAAAGATGGACCTCCGTATCAAACCGGATTGCCTGCAGCTGGGTCCACATTCAAGCGACGCCAAAAAGGACTTTCAACACTGGCTGGCTTGTTTCGAGGTGTACATCAACTCAGCGTCCACCCCTGTCTCGGAGGCTCAGAAGATACAGATCCTGTACTCAAGGTTGAGCTCCAGCGTCTTTCCACTAATCCAGGACACGCCAAACTACTCCGAAGCCATGACGCTTCTCAAAGAGAATTACGTTCAGACGACGAACACGCTCTTTGCCAGGCACGTACTCGCCACTCGCTCTCAACTCCCTGGTGAGTCCATAGAAGACTTCTGGCGGGCCCAATCCCACTCGTCCGGGACTGTGTCTGTCAGGCCGTTACGGCCACTAAACATTCAAACCTTCTTATGCGGGACGCGTTTGTTACGGGGATAGGGTCGGACCTCATACGCCAGGTAATGCATTTTGGAAGGTCTAATGCAGATAGGGAATATACAGTGAATGGTAGAACCCTCAAGAGTATTGAAAGTCAAAGAGATCTAGGTGTGCAGGTCCACAGGTCACTGAAAGGGGCAACACAGGTGGAGAAGGTAGTCAAGAAGGCATACGGCATGCTTGCCTTCATTGGCCGGGGCATTGAGTATAAGAATTGGCAAGTCATGTTGCAGCTGTATTGAACCTTAGTTAGGCCACACTTGGAGTATAGTGTTCAATTCTGGTCGCCACACTACCAGAAGGATGTGGAGGCTTTAGAGAGGGTGCAGAAGAGATTTACCAGAATGTTGCCTGTTATGGAGGGCATTAGCTATGAGGAGCGGTTGAATAAACTCGGTTTGTTCTCACTGGAACGACGGAGATTGAGGGACGACCTGATAGAGGTCTACAAAATTATGAGGGGCAGAGACAGAGTAGATAGTCAGAGGCTTTTCCCCAGGGTAGAGGGGTCAATTACTAGGGGGCATAGGTTTGAGGTGCGAGGGGCAAGGTTTAGAGTAGATGTATGAGGCAACATGACTTGCCAATTCTTATACTCAATGCCCCGGCCAATGAAGGCAAGCATGCCGTATGCCTTCTTGACTATCTTGAGGCCGCACATAGTGAGGGGTGGTAGGGGCCCGCAGAATTTCAGGCTTCGGCTCTGGAGGTTGCACTGGAAGTCCAGGCCGAGTAGTAGGGCAGCGCAGAGGTTAGGGAGGATGTAGAGGCGGAAGCCGCTGAATTCTACGCCCTGGACCGTGACTATGACCGTACAGTACCCCCGGATTACCATGGAATGGGATCTGGAGGCCAGGGAGATTCTTTGGCCAGGGAGATTCTTTGGTTGGCGGGGTGTACCGCGAGAGAGCAGCGTCTTACCATATCCGCTCCCGGAGTCCAGCAGGCAAGAGGTCACGTGTGCGTTGATTTTAACGCTGGTCGATGCGGTGGCCAGGTTGTGCGGACGAGACTGGTCAATGGTCACTGAGGCGAGTCGTGGTCGGTCGTCGCTGGTGTAGGATGACGGGGAGCCCGGGGGGTCCTAGTCCTGGAACGCAGGCGGTGCCCATGTGCCTCAGAAATTCGGCACTCATCCGTAAAAAAAGGCCCAAGCTATCGTTGAAGCTGTGTGGCATTGGAGGCATTACCTGGCCGGCAGGTGATTCACTCTCCTCACTGACCAACTGTCGGTAGCTTTCATGTTCAATAACACACAGCAGGGCAAGATCAAGAATGATAAGATCTTGAGGTGGAGGATCGAGCTTTCCACCTACAATTACAAGATTTTGTATCGCCCTATCCCGAGGTACATGTGCCAGTGCACAGGTAGACCGACTCCGGACCTTGCACGACAGTCTTTGTCACCCGGGAGTCACACGGTTGTACCATTTCATAAAGGTCTGCAATCGTCCCTACTCCGTCGAGGAAGTCCGGACAATCACCAGGGACTGCCAGGTCCGTGCGGAGTGCAAGCCGCACTTCTACCGGCCGGACCGTGCGTGCCTCATGAAGGCCTCCCGCCCCTTTGAATGCCTCAGTGTGGATTTCAAAGGGCCCCTCCCCTCCACCGACCATAACACGTATTTTCTCAGTGTGGTCGATGAGTACTCCAGATTCCCCTTCGCCATTCCATGCCCCGATATGACGTCTGCCACCATCATTAAAGCCCTCAACACAATTTTCGCTCTGTTGGGTTTCCCTGCCTACATCCACAGCGACAGGGGATCCTGAGTGATGAGCTGCATCAATTCCTGCTCAGCAGGGGTATCGCCTCCAGCAGAACGACAAGCTACAACCCCCGGGAAAACGGACAGGTAGCGAGGGAGAATGGGACGGTATGGAGGGCCTTCCAACTGGCCCTACGGTCCAGGAACCTCCCGGCGTCCCGCTGGCAGGAGGTCCTCCCTGATGCACTACACTCCATTTGGTCACTACTGTGCACCGCCACTAACAACACACCCCATGAACGTCTCTTTGCCTTCCCCAGGAAGTCCACATCCGGGGTGTCGCTCACGACTTGGCTCGCAGCTCCAGGACCCGTCCTGCTCCGTAGGCATGTCCGACGCCACAAGGCAGACCCGTTGGTGTAAAGGGTGCAATTGCTCCATGCAAACCCCCAATATGCCTACTTGGCGTACCCTGACGGCCGCCAGGATACGGTCTCCCTCAGGGACCTGGCACCAGCAGGTCACCCCCCCCCCCCCCCCCCCCGGGGCCCGGCACCACCCTCCTCTCCCCCGGCGCTCCCAGCAGCAACCCCCCTGGGACCATCCGTCCTTCCTGTGCCCACGCTCGAGGATGAAGAGGATTTCGGCATGCTCCCGGAGACTCTGGACATCAGACCAGCATCGGCATCGCCGCCACCACTACGTCGCTCCCAGCGGCACATCAAGGCCCCGGACCAGTTAAACCTCCAACTGGTCCACTGGACTTCAAAAGACATTTTTTGTCCTCTCTATCAAAAATTGTAAATGTAAATGTAAAAAGAAAACCATTTGTTGTATATAGTTCTCCACCACCCCCGCCGGACTCAATTTTAACAGGGGGTGAATGTGGCAAACCACTGTTGCACCTCTATAAGGTGATGTATGGTAGGACCTGTACTACAGGTACGTTGGTAGTCCCTGCCTGTTGGCTCCGCCCAGTAGAGTATAAATATGTGTGTCCTCCAGGCTGCAGCCATTTCGACAGCTGCTGTGGGAGGCCACACATCTTAGAGCAATAAAGCCTCAGTTGTACCCAACTCAAGTCTTTGTGCAATTGATCGTCTATCAACAACCTCTCATAGAATTATATAAAGACCTTGTTAATCTGATCTGGAGCTACCATCAACCTCCCCGCCCTGTCCCACACCTGGACAATTTTCCTTGCCGCAGCCTCCCTCCGGAGCTGACCCGCCAACATATGGCCTGCCTTCTCTCCATGCTCGTAAACTGCAGCCCTTGCTTGCCTCAATTGGCGTACCGCCTTCCTGGTAGATAGTCGGTCAAAGCTCGCCTGGAGTTCCTTCCTCTTATCCAATTTCGCTGGGTCCCCATCTTCTGCATACCTCCTGTCTACCTCCAGCATCTCATCTATTACCCATTGACGTTCCAACCTCTACTCTTTGTCTAGCCTAGCCTTGAACAAGATCATCTCACCCCTCACCACCGCCTCAAAAGCCGCCCAGACAACCGCCTTCGACACCTCCGCTGTGCAGTTAAAATCTACATATTCCTTAATTACTTTTTCAATTTTGTCACAGAACCCTCGGTCCCCCAACAGTCCCACATCTAACTTCCACCCTGGTCTCTGCATCACCCACTTTCGCAGTACCATATCCACCCAGTGCGGAGCATGATCTGATATTGCAATTGCCGAGTACTCCGACCCTGAAACCCCAGCTAACAGCGCCTTTCTAACCATGAAAAAGTCAATCCGCGAGTATACCTTATGGATCGCTGAGAAAAACGAGTACTCCCGTTCCCTCGGGTGCAGAAACCTCCAAGGGTCCACCCGTCCCATTTCCACCATTAGCCCAGCCAGTGCCTTCGCCCCCCCCCCATGATGGGACCAGTGAGCGCGGCTCCTGCCCCAAATTCCAGTCCCCCCCACTATCAGTTTGTGCGTGTCCGAGTCGGGGATGGCCGCACACACCTTCTTTGCGAATCCCACATCGTCCCAATTGGGACCATATACACTTACCAGTGCTACTAATCTCCCCTCCAGCGCCCCTGGTACAATCACATGCCTACCCCCCTGATCTGCAGCCACCTTCTCCATCTGGAAGCGTACCCTTTTCCTGACCATTACCGCTACCCCTTGAGCCCTTCCGTCAAATCCAGAGTGAAACACCTGACTAACCCAGCCTTTTTTAAGTCTCACTTGATCCTTCACCCTCAGGTGAGTCTCCTGCAGCATTGCTACATCGGCTTTCAAACTTTTAAGATGCGCAAGGACCCTTGCCCTCCTGACTGGGCCTTCCAACTCCCTCACGTTCCACGTGTCTATCCTAACTGAGGGTCTCTCACCCCCCTCCCCCTTCTTATCCACCATCATCATACCACCGGGTCCTGCCCCATGAGTCTGACCCGTCCCTATCCATTATTAACAACGAACCCCCTCCCCCCCCCCCCCAGAATCCCCCCTGCACTTCCCCTCAGAAAAGTCTCCCCCAGTATCGATCTGCTTCCCCCCAGTTGCTCGCCTCGTAGGCTCATTAATACCTGCTACCCAGGCTCCAATGTCCGCAGCCCTCCTCTCACCTCACCTCCGTTCACTCGCCGACTTTAGTTAGCTAGCGCGGATGGCCCCCCACCTCCCGCAAAGGCATACTGTCCCCTGCCACCCAGTCTCAGAAGAAAAAGAAAAACAATCTAACTCATACAATTCAGTAAATTAATATATAACCTTTGCAACAAAAGAAAGGGAATAGAAATGCCAATCAAACCAAACAAAAACTTAAACTCTATAACAATGTGAAGTCAAGTAAGTTACAATACAGGTCAGTGAAAAGAAAGTTATAACATTTATACATTTTCCCGCTCCCCAAACACAGTCCACAATCTCTTTTCCAGCTCCACTCTTCACTTCTGTCCCAAGCCTTCTGCCTTCATGAATGCCTCAGCCGCCTCCACCGTTTCACAATAAAAACTTTGGCATTGTACATCACCCTCAGCTTCGCCGGCTATACCATACCAAATCGCAGCCCCTTGTTGAACAGTGCCGCCTTCACTTGGCTGAATAGTGCTCGTCTCTTCACCAACTCTACCGTCAAGTCCTGGTAAATCCGAACTCTAGCACCATCCCACTGCACCTCCCACTTCTGTTTCACCCAGTTTAACACCTTCTCCTTCGTGTGGTATTTATGGAAATAGATAATTACAGCTCTCGGCGCTCATTTACTTTGGGTTTCGGCCTTAATGACGAATGAGCTCTGTCCAGTTCATACCGGTAGGGGCCTTCACCCTCCCCCATCAACTCCACCAGCATCTTAGCAAAGTACTCTGTTGACCTTGAGCCCGCTGCCCCTTCGGGCAAGCCCACAATTCTCAGATTGTGCCGCCTCGAGCAGTTCTCCAAGTCCTCAAGCTTTGCTCGGAGTCCTCTGTTGGCCTCTACCACTCTCTGCAGCTCATCCCCCATCGAGATGAGCTGGTCGCTGTGCTGCAACATGGCCTCCTCCACTTCTTTCACCTTTTCACCTTGTTCTCTCACCTCAGCCAATGTTGTTGCCGCATCCACCCTCACCGGGGCGATTGCCTCCTCCACCAATAATTTCAGTGCGACCGCCATCTCCTTCCTCACCGCCTCCATGTGCCTCGCAAACTGCTTCTCGAGGTCCACAACCATCACCTCGGTCATCCTTTCCTCTTGTCAGTGCATTTACCGTGCCTCTCATTCGATGGCAAACCTGCGCTTCCTCCCTTATTCACAGCTGGTTTTAGCCTCCCTTAACCACTTAGTATTTTTCTCCTTCTTTTGCAATCTTAAAATAAATAAATAAATAATAAAAAATTAATTGAATTTTTTTTAAATAAAACAAAATTCAAAAATCAAAATTCAGAAAATCTTTTCCCCAGGGACCGGACTTCAAACATCCCAAACATTCATTTTCAGCGGGGGCCACCCGATGTGCGCTGCTCTCCCTCTACATTCGTCCTTGATTCTGGCCTCTCCTCATATCAAGTTCCTCCCCCGCTGCTCACTTCAGGATCGATGCCCCTACTCCTCCGGTCACAGGGATCCCCAGCGGCTCCAAACCGGCCAGGCCCAGCACCCGTCCCTCGGGCCCCAACAGCGGAAGAAATCCTGGTCAGCAAAACAACGGGGAAACCCCGCGGAAAATGCCGAAATGTCTCGGACCGGCGGGAACCCCTCTCCAACGTGACCGCTCCGTGCCCACGCACCACCGGAAGTCTTCTTCAAACACAGTTTAGCACAGGTATATAATTTTTCCTCCTTGTGGACTTACTTTTTGAAAGCGACTGAAAACCATGGAGTACTGTTCTTTCCAGAGTAGCTTTTGTAGATTTATCTGATCTTTAAAGTAGTAAACCATCCCAAAGTGCTTCACAAAGCACAGTGGTTAGTAGTATTGCTTCACAGCACCACGGTCCCAGGTTTAAATTCCGGCTTGGATCTGTCTGTGTGGAGCCTGCACGTTCTACCCATGTCTGCATGGGTTTACTCCGGGTCCTCCATTTGCTCCCACAAGTCCCGAAAGACGTGCTGTTGGGTGAAAAGGGCATTCTGAATTCTCCCTCAGTGTACCCAAACCCGCTGGAGTGTGGCAACTAGGGGCTTTTCACAGTAACTTCATTGCAGTGTTAATGTAAAGTCTACTTGTGACAAAAATAAAGATTATTATTATTAATAAACAAAACATGACAGAGAGCCACATCACGAGGTAAAAGGCTAAAGCCATGGTCAAAGAGAGAGTCTTTAATGGCCATCTTAAAACTGGAAAGTGAGATGGAAAGACTTACGGAAGGAATTCTAGGGCTGGACCCTGTGTTAAGAACTGGGTAGAGGCCAGTAAGTTGGGGTTTTTTTAGAATCCAAAAACCCAGGTATTTACTCCACAAATAGAGCCACACATTTCAACGCTTAAAACAATATATTACAACCACAAAATCAAAGAACATGAATACAAATAACTACACTATCTTAAATAATCAGTTACACTAAAGATAATAAAAGTACAGTGAACTCAGATACTTATACTTTAAATCAAACTTCTTAACTCAACTTTCCTTTTATACCTATTTGACTTCCCCACCTACAATCTGCTCACCTCTACAATTAACTTGTTGTTGACCTTTTTTATTGTTTATCTCCAGGCAACCTGGTCACATGATCGAGTTACTGGCAGCAAGGTGCTTGACAAGAACTCCTCATTCAGAGAAACCTCATTCTTGAAGGGACCCCATCATAAGGGTGGAAACCCGAGATTGGAGTCCTCATCCCTGTGATGATATACATAAGCAATCATGTAAATAGTAATAGATATGGCCTCCAACCAGCAGCTGGCAGTAAAGAACAACCATGTGACACTGTTGCCGTGGGGAATCTGACGATAGTCATCATAGTGGATAATTGCATTTGTAGCAGCGCTTAGATAATTTATGATTGTTAGAAGATGTTGATAGTTTTTTTATTGTTTATGACCCACGTTATTGTTTAACAATAAAGATTAAATCGCCACGAACTAGGCATTTTGTAGTGCACGAATTCCATCCGGCCAAGCACCAGAACGTGACATGATACCAGGATTGGTTTTGAACATCTAATTTGGAACCAGGATTGGTTCAGAAGATATAAGAAGACCAGAGACCAAGATAACAAAGAAGAAAGAAAAAAAATTCAACTAACCACATAGAGTACTGACAGAATATAATTCAACGGACTGCTAGGCATCGAAGCCAATGGTGAAAGGTCTGAAGACATCACACAAGCTTCGAGTCACTGGTAATGTAGATGCAAATTGGAAAGCTTTTAAACAGCTTTCACATTCTACATAGCAACTCTAGGACATCAGGCACAGCCTGATGAACAGAGAATAGCATTGCTGCTCACTGTAGCAGGTCCACAAGCAAAATAAGTCTTTAATAAATTCACAGTGAGACAGGGAGGAAGGTAAAAGAGGTGGGGAAGTTGCAATACTGGCTAGGGAACATATTACAGCTGTACATAGGGAGGACACCATGGAAAAATCTAGTAACGAGGCACTGTGGGTAGAGATCAGAAACAGGAAGGGGCAGTCACTATGATGGGGGTGTACTACAGGCCTCCCAACAGCCCACGAGAATTTGAGGAACAGATATATAAGTAGATTCTGGATAGATGTAGAAATAATAGGGTTGTTGTTGTGGGAGACTTTAATTTTCCTCATATTGACTGGAAATCCCTTAGGGCTAGGGGTTTGGATGATGAGGAATTTGTTAGGTGTGTCCAAGAAGGTTTTTTGGAACAATATGTGGATAGTCTGACTAGAGACCTAGTACTAGGAAACAAGCCTGGCCAGGTCATCAACTTTGTAGTGGGAGAACATGTGGCGAACAGTGACCGCAAATTCGTAAGCTTCAGAATACTCATGGAAAAGGGCGAGTGTTGTCCTAGGGTTACGATTGTCAGGTGGATGTACCTTTAAGAAATGGGTGTTTATCAAATAGCTTCAGTGATGTCAGAGTGTGGGTGGAAGTGGGCTGCCTGTCTGCTTGTACTTTTGTTTTTGAGCTGGCAGCTGCAGTGTGTTGTTTGGTTTCGTTTTCAGAGGTGAAGAGCTGCATTCACAGCAAGAAGATGTTATGATCTCTCTCTGCAATCTAAAGATCACTTGATGATTTCAAAGTAATACCTGTTTCTGTAGAGAATTTAAAACTGCTGTCTTTATTTTAAAAGGGTTTAATTTGTGGATGTTGTTTGGACAGTTATCAAGGGTTATCTATAGAGTACTGTATCTTTTGGGGGGTGGTCAGGATTGGTGGTTGATAAACTGTTTACTGTGTGTTTATAAAATGTTAACTCGATTCATAGAATAAACATTGTTTTGTTTTAAACATACTTTAGCTTGCTGTTGCACCTCACCTATAAAGTGGGCCCTTGTGCTCCCCATAACCAAAATCTATTTAAAGATGTGGGTCAGGTGAACTCCATGATATACTTTGGTGTTCTCTAAACCCTGGCCCATAATACATTGGAGGCTCGTGGGATAAAAGTCTATCTTTCGTGATTGGGTTGGCTTAGTGAACTTAAAGACAGTGAGGGGTAAGCATATTTGTGTTTGCCTTTCAGGTGTGGAATTCCAGTTTAAGTAGGGAGTGTGTTGTGGACAATGGTTCTTTCCGAGGCTTGGAATATTTTGGGAGTGGAGAAGGTCACATGCAGTACCTTATGAACAGAGACTAAAAAAAAGGCTTTTAGATTTGGCAAAAGCGTTGCAGTTAGCGTTACCTGAGAGCACACGAAAAGAAGAGGTACTAACGGCGCTAGCTGAGCATTTCAAATTGCCTGAGAAACAGTCTGACTCAGTAGAAATGGCAAAAATTCAGTTACAAATCAAGAAACTTGAACGTGAAAAAGAATTAAATCAGCTTGAATACGAAATGAGAGAAAAAGAGACAGAAAGGGAGATACAGATCAGGGGAAAAGAAAAAGAGAGAGAAGAAAGAGACAAAGAAAGAATAGCCCTAGCAGAACAAAAAGAAAAAGAGAGAGAGGAAAGGGAAAAAGAGAGAGAGTTGGAACTTCAGAAAATGGCGATGAAACATGACAGTCAGTTAAAATTGGCGGATTTAAAGGGAAACGTACAGTTGGAGGATATTGATGAGGACAAAGCGAAAGAGCATCATCGTCGAAGGCTTGGTGGGGATCTATTTAACTTGCCAAAGTTTGATGAGAAGGTAGAAGCCTTTTTCATTCCATTTGAGAAGGTGGCTAAACAAATGAAATGGCCACAGGACATGTGGGTATTACTGATTCAATCAAAGCTGGTAGGTAGGGCTAGTGAAGTGTTTGCATCACTATCAGAGGAGGTATCTGGGACGTATGAGGAGGTGAAAAAATCCATCTTAGGTGCATATGAACTGGTGCCTGAAGCCTACACACAGAGGTTTAGAAATTTAAGGAAAGAACCTGGTCAAATATACATGGAGTTTGAAAGGATCAAATAGAGTAACTTTGATAGGTGGATAAAGGCTTTGAAAATAGACCAAATGTATGAGAAATTATACTTTTGAAGGAGTTTAAAAATTCAATTCCTGATGTAATGAGAACTCATGTGGAAGAGCAGAGGGTTAAAACTGCACGGTTAGCAGCAGAAATGGCAGGTGATTATGAATTAGTTCATAAATCAAAGCTTGGTTTACAACATCAGTTTCAGCCTGTGAGGGATAGAAACTGGTGAAAAGAGAAATACTCAAGTGGTAGAGGTAAAGGAGATCTGATGGGAGATAATAAGGCGAGTGTACCTCGGATTAAAAAATAAATCCAGGAGGATGGAAGAGAAATGAAAAGATTCAAATGTTTTCACTGTAATAAACTAGGCCATGTAAAGTCACAATGTTGGTGGTTGAAGAAAAGCACTGGGAAGGCTGATGTGGTAAAACAGGATATGCCAGTGGGGTTTGTTAAAATGGTAAAGGAAAGCCCAAGTGAAGCGAAGGAGGTGCAAATGATTGCACAGCCTGATCAAGAGGTGATTGATAAGAAGGTGCCAGATCTATTTAAGAAATTTGCTTGTGTGGGTAAAGTTTACTTATGTGTATCAGGAGGAGCAGGTAAAGAAGTCACAATATTACGAGATACGGGAGCGAGTCAATCTTTAATGGTAAGAGATGAGGAGTTATGTAGTTTGGGAAGAATATTGCCAGGAAAGGTGGTAATATGTGGAATTCAGGGTGAGAAGTGTAGTGTTCCATTATATAAGGTAAGGTTGGAAAGTGGTGAAGTAGTAGTAGGAGTAATAGATAAACTATCTTGTCCAGGAATACAGTTTATCTTGCATAATGACATAGCTGGATCGCAGGTGGGAGTGATGCCTACTGTGGTTGATAAGCCAGTGGAAAATCAGGCAACTGAAGTGTTGAAGGACGAATATCCTGGGATTTTTCCGGATTGTGTAGTAAGAAGGTCGCAAAGTCATAGGTTAAGACAAGAGGAGAAATCAAAGAGTGAAGATAAAGTTGAAGTGCAATTATCAGAAACAATTTTTGATCAGATGGTTGAAAAAGAACAAGAACATGTCACACGTCAAGTGATAGGAAAACCTAAAGCAGTGATAAAACCAGCGCCCTTAATACCCATTCCAGCATTTGAGAAACCTTTTACAAGGGTCTTAGTTGATTGCTTAGGACCGCTTCCTAAAACGAAAAGTGGGAATCAATAACTTTTGACTATAATAGATGTGTCTACTAGGTTTCCAGAGGCTATTCCAGTACATAATATTACAGCTAAAAGGATTGTGGAGGAGTTACTTAAATTCTTCACTAGATATGGACTACCCACAGAAATACAATCAGATCAAGGATCAAATTTTACCTCAAGGTTATTCAAAAAAGTTATGGATAGCTTTGGAATAAAACAATTTAAATCAACTGTGTACCATCCAGAATCGCAGGGAGCGTTAGAAAGGTGGCATCAGACCTTAAAGACAATGTTGAGGGTTTATTGTCATGATTATCCAGAGGATTGGGATAAAGGAATTCCATTCGTATTGTTTGCAATTAGGGATGCACCTAATGAGTCAACCAAATTCAGTCCTGTTGAACTAATTTTTGGTCATGAGATAAGAGGACCACTTAAATTGATTAAGGAAAAATTGGTGAGTGATCAGTCAGAACTTACATTATTGGATTACGTGTCAAATTTCAGGGAACAATTAAATAGGGCTGGGAAATTAACGAGACAACATTTAAAAGTTGACGAAGTGTGATGAAACGGGTAGCGGACAAGAAAGCAAAAGTTCGTAGTTTTGCCAGTAGTGATATAAGAACATAAGAACATAAGAACTAGGAGCAGGAGTAGGCCATCTGGCCCCTCGAGCCTGCTCCACCAGTCAATGAGATCATGGCTGATCTTTTGTGGACTCAGCTCCACTTTCCGGCCCGAACACCATATCCCTTAATCCCTTTATTCTTCAAAAAACTATCTATCTTTATCTTAAAAACATTTTATGAAGGAGCCTCTACTGCTTCACTGGGCAAGGAATTACATAAATTGACAACCCTTTGGGTGAATAAGTTTCTCCTAAACTCAGTCCTAAATCTACTTCCCCTTATTTTGAGGCTATGCCCCCTAGTCCTGCTTTCACCCGCAAGTGGAAACAACCTATCCTGTCTATTCCCTTCATAATCTTATATGTTTCTATAAGATCCCCCCTCATCCTTCTAAATTCCAACGAGTACAGTCCCAGTCTACTCAACCTCTCCTCGTAATCCAACCCCTTCAGCTCTGGGATTAACCGAGTGAATCTCCTCTGCACACCCTCCAGTGCCAGTACGTCCTTTCTCAAGTAAGGAGACCAAAACTGAACACAATACTCCAGGTGTGGCCTCACTAACACCTTATACAATTGCAGCAGAATCTCCCTAGTCTTAAACTCCATCCCTCTAGCAATGAAGGACAAATTTTCATTTGCCTTCTTAATCACCAGTTGCACCTGTAAACCAACTTTTTGCGACTCATGCACTAGCACACCCAGGTCTCTCTGCACAGCAGCATGTTTTAATATTTTATCATTTAAATAATAATCCCTTTTGCTGTTATTCCTACCAAAATGGATAACCTCACATTTGTCAACATTGTATTCCATCTGCCAGACCCTAGCCCATTCACTTAGCCTATCCAAATCCCTCTGCAGACTTCCAGTATCCTCTGCACTTTTTGCTTTACCACTTATCTTAGTGTCGTCTGCAAACTTGGACACATTGCCCTTGGTCCCCAACTCCAAATCATCTATGTAAATTGTGAACAGTTGTGGGCCCAACACTGATCCCTGAGGGACACCACTAGCTACTGATTGCCAACCAGAGAAACACCCATTAATCCCCACTCTTTGCTTCCTATTAATTAACCAATCCTCTATCCATGCTACTACTTTCCCCTTAATGCCATGCATCTTTATCTTATGCAGCAACCTTTTGTGTGGCACCTTGTCAAAGGCTTTCTGGAAATCCAGATATACCACATCCATTGGCTCCCCATTATCTACCGCACTGTTAATGTCCTCAAAAAATTCCACTAAATTAGTTAGGCATGACCTGCCCTTTATGAACCCATGCTGCGTCTGCCCAATGGGACAATTTCCATCCAGATGCCTCGCTATTTCTTCCTTGATGATAGATTCCAGCATCTTCCCTCCTACCGAAGTTAAGCTCACTGGCCTATAATTACCCGCTGTCTGCCTACCTCCTTTTTTAAACAGTGGTGTCACGTTTGCTAATTTCCAATCCGCCGGGACCACCACAGCGTCTAGTGAATTTTGGCAAATTATCACTAGTGCATTTGCAATTTCCCTAGCCATCTCTTTTAGCACTCTGGGATGCATTCCATCAGGTCCAGGAGACTTGTCTACCTTTAGCCCCATTAGCTTGCCCATCACTACCTCCTTGTGATAACAATCCTCTCAAGGTCCTCACCTGTCATAGCCTTATTTCCATCAGTCACTGGCATGTTATTTGTGTCTTCCACTGTGAAGACCGACCCAAAAAACCTGTTCAGTTCCTCAGCCATTTCCTCATCTCCCATTATTAAATCTCCCCTTTCATCCTCTAAAGGACCAATATTTACCTTAGCCACTCTTTTTTGTTTTATGTATTTGTAGAAACTTTTACTATCTGTTTTTATATTCTGAGCAAGTTTACTCTCACAATCTATCTTACTCTTCTTTATAGCTTTTTTAGTAGCTTTCTGTTGCCCCCTAAAGATTTCCCAGTCCTCTAGTCTCCCACTGACCTTTGCTACTTTGTATGTTTTTTCCTTCAATTTGATACTCTCCCTTATTTCCTTCGATATCCACGGTCGATTTTCCCTCTTTTTACCGTCCTTCCTTTTTGTTGGTATAAACCTTTGCTGAGCACTGTGAAAAATCACTTGGAAGGTTCTCCACTGTTCCTCAACTGTTTCACCATAAAGTCTTTGCTCCCAGTCTACCTTAGCTAGTTTTAGTATTGTTGCCAGTGGTAGGTGAACCTTTAAAAGCAAGGTTCTGTGGACCTTAACAGATTTAAAGGAAATTAAATGAGGTGAATTATGTGGTAATACGCCAGATAGAAGGAAAACTCACCGAGTGTGTCATGTGAATATGCTTAAAAGGTACTTTGAAAGGGAAGGAGAGCAAAAGGAAGAGGTTTTAATGATTTTAACTCAAAGTGAAGAACCAAATCCAGATGACTTTGAATTTGACATCCCTCAAATTTAATTCGAAAACAAGGATGTTCTTAAAAATTGGGATAAATTGTTGAGTTAACTTCCAGAGGAAAAACGAACTGACCTGAAAGAGTTATTGATATCACATGGGCAAGTTTGTGGAGATAAGTTGGGAAGCACAAAAATGGCTATACATAATGTAGATGTGGGAAATGCTGTTCCAATCAAACAACATCCATGTAGACTTAACTCTTTAAAATTGGCACAGGTTAACAAGGAGATTGAAAGTATGCTTAAAAATGGCATAATTGAAGTGGGTTGCAGCCAATGGAGCTCATCCATAGTGATGGTACCAAAAACAGACGGTACACAATGGTTGTGTGTGGACTATAGAAAGGTTAATGCAGTTACAAGAACAGACTCTTATCCTATCCCACATTTGGAGGATTGCACTGAGAAGGTGGGAAAATCAGTTTTTATTTCCAAACTGGATTTACTTAAAGGTTACTGGCAGGTACCTTTATCCGAAAGGGCGAAGGAGATTTCAACTTTTGTGATTCCAGATGGTATATACCAATTCAAGGTTATGCCATTTGGCATGAAAAATGCCATAGCCACATTTCAACGGTTAACTAACAACATTGTTTCAAGATTACCCAATTGTGCGGTATACATCGACGATCTGGTAATTTTCAGCCAGACATGGAAAGAACATTTAAAACATCCGATAGAGTTATTCGATCGACTTCAGGAGGTGGGTTTGGTGTTAAACCTAGCCAAAAGTGAATTTGGTAAAGTCCAAGTCACTTTCCTTGGCCATACAATCGGATAGGGTCGAATGGTCCCACGGGATGTGAAAACAAAAGTTATTGGGGGTTTCCAATACCCTCGACACAAAGGGAAACAATGCGATTTCTTGGCATGAGTGGATTTTACCGGAAATTTATGCCGAATTTTAGCAGTGTGGTTGCTCCACTGACAGACTTGCTAAAGAAGTGTAGCAAATTTAAGTGGACAGTGGTGTGTCAATAGGCATTTGACTGCCTGAAGGCTGTGTTAACCACTGCTCCTGTTTTAGCCATCCCAAATTATACAAAACTATTCAAAGTGGCTGTTGATGCGAGTGATGTGGACGTAGGTGCGGTGCTTCTACAAGACAACGGTGAAGGACCAGAGTGGCCTATTGGTTATTTTTCAAAGAAATTAAATAAGCACCAGAAGAAGTATTCAGTGATTGAGAAAGAGACGTTGAGCTTGGTGCTGGCTTTGCAACATTTTCACATTAATGTGACCAGCAATCCGTCTGACACAATTATATATACTGATAATCCATTGATGTTTTTGGAGTGATTCCGGAATAACAGTGCAAGACTGGTTTGATGGAGTTTATTGTTACAGCCATTGCATTTAAAAATAATACATGTGGCAGGATGAGAAAACGTGATCGCCGACGCTTTGTCACGAATGTGATGAAAAGAAGCAGGTTCGGTGGAGGAAGAAGAACTAAAATGGACTATGTTATTACAAATGTTTGCAAGTTTTGTTAAAAGAAAAAGGTATATTCACTGTCAATATTTCTTAAAGTGAAAAGGTGAAAAATGAAACAATCTTGAAGTTGATGGTTTAGTTTTTTTTCTTGGGGGGAGGCGTCATGTGGATGTACCTTTAAGAAATGGGTGTTTATGAAATAGCTGCAGTGATGTCAGAGTGTGGGCGGAGCTGGGCTGTCTGCTTTTACTTTCGTTTTTGAGCTGGCAACTGCAGTGTGTTGTTTGGTTTCGTTTTCAGAGGAAGAGCTGCATTCACAGCAAGAAGATGTTATGATCTCTCTTTGCAATCTAAAGATCACTTCATGATTTCAAAGTAATATCTGTTTCTGTAGAGAATTTAAACCTGCTGTCTTTATTTTAAAAGGGTTTAACTTGTGGATGTTTGGAAAGTTGTCAAGGGTGATCTATAGACTACTGTATCTTTTGGGGGTGGTCAGGATTGGTAGTTGATAAACTGTTTACTGTGTGTTTATAACATGTTAACTGGATTCATAGAATAAACATTGTTTTGTTTTAAACATACTTAAGCTCTCGCTTGCACCACACTTGTAAAGTGGGCCCTTGTGCTCCCCATAACCAAAATCTATTTAAAGTTGTGGGTCAGGGGAACTCCATGATATACTTTGGTGTTCTCTAAACCCTGGCCCATAATAAGATGCTAAATTGGGGGAAGGCAATTGGGGGAATTAGGCAGGATTTGGAGGCTGTTGTTTGGGAGAGGCTGTTTGAGGGTAAATCCACACTTGGCATGTGGGAGTATTTTAAGGAGAAGGTGATGGGACTGCAAGACAGGCTTTGCCGGTAAAAAGGAAAGAGAGCAAAGGCATGATTCGGGAACCATGGATGACCAGGGAAATTGAGAATCTTGTCAAAGAAAAAAGATGCATATGTGAGGTACAGGCAACTAAAAACTGATAAAGCAGTTGAGGAATACAAGGAAAGTAGAAAAGTGCTCTAGCAGGGAGTTAGGAGGGCAAAAAGGAATCATGAAATGTCCTTGGCAGACAGGATTAAGGAGAATCCCAGGGCATTTTATACGTATATTAGGAACAAGAGGGTAGCTAGTGAAAGAGTTGGCCCACTCAAGGATAAAGAAGGGAAATTATGTATAGAACCAGAGGAAGTAGCTGAGGTCCTTGATGAGTATTTTGCATCATGAGTCACAAAGGAGAGGGACATGTTGATTGGTGGTGTCTCAGAGGGATGTGTAAACACTTTAGAACAGGTCGTTAGTACGAGGGAAGAAGTGTTAGGAATGTTAAAAAGCATTAAGGTAGACAAATCCCCAGGGCCAGATGGCATCTATCCCAGATTGCTGAGGGAGGAAAGAGATGAAATCGCTGGGCCTCTGACAGAAATCTTTTGTGTCCTCATTGGGCACAGCTGAGATCCCAGAGGATTGGAGGATAGACAATGTTGTACCGATATTTAAGAAGGATTGCAAGGATAATCTGGGTCATTATAGGCCAGTGAGCTTGATGTCAGTGACAGTGAAATTGTTGGAAAATATTCTCAGAGATAAGGGGCGGGATTCTCCCAAATCCCCCGATGGCTCGACTGCGGCATTAAAAAATGGCGTGAACCATTCTGGCATTGGGCCAACTGGAGGTTGCGGAATCCTCCGCACGTCTGGGTGCTAGGCTGGCACCGGAGGGCTGGCGTATTCTTGCGCATGCGCAGGGAGGGGTCTTCTCTGCGCAGGCCATGGCGGAGCCCTACAGAGGCCGGCGCGGAAGGAAGGAGTGCCCCCACGGCACAGGCCTGCCTGCAGATCGGTGGACCCCGATCGCAGGCGAGGCCCCTGGGGCCGGATCCCCCCATGCACCCCCCCCCCCCCCGAGGACCACACCAGCCAGCTTACCAGCAAGTTCCCGCCGTGTGGGACCATGTCCATTTCATGCCGGCGGGTCTAGCCAGAAACCGATGGCCTCTCGGCCCAACGGGGACCGGAGACTTGCCGGGGGGGTTCCGCTACCAACGGCCCCCGAGCGGCATGGCGTGATCCGCGCCCCTGCCTGAAAACCGGCCCCGGAGAATACGGCAGCCGAAGTCGGAGCAGCGGGGCGGGATTCACGCCGCCCCCCGGAGATTCTCTGACCTGGGGGGGGGGGGGGGGTGGTCAGAGAATCCCGCTTAAGATCTATACAATTTGGAAGTGAATGGTCTTATTAACGACAGACCGCATGGTTTTGTACGAGGTAGGTCATGTCTCACTAATTTGATTGAATTTTTTGAGGAGGTGCCAAAAATGATTGATGGGGGAAGGGCTGTGGATGTTGTCTGCATGGACTTTAGTAAAGCATTTGATAAGGTCCCTCTTGGCAGGCTGGTGCAAAAGATTAGATCACATGGGGTCAGGGGTGAACTAGCTGAACGGATCCAGAACTGGCTTGGCCATAGAGGACAGAGGGTAGCTGTTGAAGGGCATTTTTCCGAATGGAGGTCTGTAACTAGTGATGTTCCACAGGGATCAGTTCTGGGACCGCCGCTCTTTGTAATATATATAAATGACATGGAGGAAACGTAGCGGGTCTGATTAGCAAGTTTGTGGATGATACTAAGATTGCAGGAGTTACGGATAGTGATGAAAATTGTCAGAGAATACAACAGGATATGGATAGGCTGCAAAATTGGGCAGAGAAATGGCAGATGTAATTTAACCCGGACAAATGCGAGCTGATGTATTTTGGTAGATAATATTCAGGTGGTAGCTATCAAATAAATGGCAGAACCATCAGGAGCATAGAGACACAGAGAGATCTGTGTGTGCAGTGTTGCTAACTTTTGATTGGCTCTTAAATGTTGCTCAATCTGTCTTTACTTAATTTGCTCTGTTTCTATAACCTTTGCACTAGAGTCGGCAGGTATCTTTATGATACCACCACGAGGTTCAAGTTCAAGTGCTGATCAATAACTCAATACACCAGCTAGTACGTTTCAAATCAAAACACATTTATTATACACAGTCAATCACTACTCATGCATAAAATTCTACTTACTAGACTATTTCTAACACTAAAAGGCCTACACTTAGCTTTGGAACTGGCCCACCAGGTCAGGGGAACAAATGGCCTTTCGTTTGATTCTGAGTCTGCAGGATTCAAAGCTGATATGGACTGGTAGCTAGGAGCGCCTATCTCGTAGCGTGCATTGGCTGGAGACTTATTTGGTTGGTGCAGCTACTAGGCAGGCCACTGTCGAGGGTTGTTTCGAGCTGCTGAGAGACCCTGCCAAGAAGGACGAATTGAACTTGGGGACTCTATTTTATAGTCCCCAGGGGCTCCCCGCCCTTTTGGGCGGACCCCGTACCTGGTTCCAAGTGATTGGACTAAGTTCTGATCACTTGGATCGATTTCTCCAAAACTGGAGCTGTTCCCTGATCATTGGGCGGTCCCTGAGTGTCCGTTGGCCTTCCTTTGTCTTGGCTCCTGCTGGCACCGAGGAGTCTGGCTTGGCCTTGTTTACCTTAACTGTTTCCAATTGTTCCCGGGATCGCTCATCAATGTGTAGATGGTTGTTAGTTTCAGTGCTGTCTGGGTTCCTGCAAGTTCTGATATACAGGAAACTTTGCACCTGCTTGTTTTTCCTGCGTTTGACTGAATTTCCCTGCATTCTTCGTGGATCTCCATTTTGAAGTGGGGAAGTGGTCCTCCCAGGTGGCTACAGCAGGTCACAGATCCTTAAAAGTGGCACCACAGGTGGAAATGGTGGTAAAGAAAGCATATGGCATGCTTGCCTTCCTAGGTCGGGGTATCAAGTATAAAAGCTCAAAAATCATGTTACAATTATATAGAACGTTGGTTAGGCCACATTTGGAATACTGTATCCAATTCTGGTCACCGCACTACCAGAAGGACGTGGAGGCTTTGGAGAGAATGCAGAGAAGGTTTACCAGGATGTTGCCTGGTATAGAAGATATCAGCTATGAGGAGATATTCAATAAACTGGGATTGTTCTTCCTGGAGAGACGAGGCTGAGGGGTGACCTGAAAGAAGTTTATAAAATCAGTGGAATGGGTGTAACTGTGTCTGTTTCAATGCAAGGAGTGTCAGGAATAAGGGAGATGAAGAGCATGGATCAGTACTTGGAACTATGATGTTGTGGCCATTACGGAGACATGGATTTCACAGGGGCAAAAATGGTTGTTAGGTGTTCCGGAGTTTAAATGTTTTCTGAAGAATAGGGAGGGAGGTAAAAGAGGAGGGGAGTGGCACTGTTAATTAGGGAGTGCACCACAGCTGCAGAAAATGAGGTAGTTGAGGAGGGTTTATCTACTGAGTCAGTATGGTGGAAGTCAGAAACAAGAAAGGAGCAGTCACTTTATTAGGAGTTTTCTACAGACCCCCCAATAGCAACAAAGATATGGAGGAACAGATTGGCAGCAGTTCTTGGAAAGGTGCAGAAGTAACAGAGTTGTTGTCATGGGTGACTTCAACTTCCCTAATATTGACTGGAACCTCCTTAGTGCAAATGGTTTGGATGGAGCAGATTTTGTCAGGTGTGTATAGGAAGGATTCCTGACTCAATATGTAGATAGGCCGACTAGGGGGGAGGCCATATTGGACTTGGTGCTCGGCAACGAACCAGGCCGGGTGTCGGATGTCTCAGTGGGAGAGCATTTCAGTGACAGTGATCACAACTCCTTGACCTTTACCATAGTCATGGAGAGGGATAGGAACAGACAGTATTGGAAGGTATTTAATTGGGGGAGGGGAAATTATACTGGTATTAGACAGGAGCTGAGGAGCATAAAGTGGGAACAATTGTTCTTGGGGAAATGCACATCAGTAATGTGGGGGTAATTTAAGGAGCACTTGCTGCGACTGCTGGATAGTTTTGTCCCACTGAGTCGAGGAAGGAATGGTGAGGTGAAGGAGCCTTGGATGACAAGAAAAGTGGAGCTTCTAGTCAAGAGGAAGAAGGAAGATGAGGTCGTGAAAAATTTGATCAACACTGTACACCCAAAAAGAACGAAATGTTTGAACGGCACTTTTTCGCACGGGTACACAACAGGCAGGTGAATTGTTTGACAACTTCTTAAGAGACTTGAGGTTAAAGGCACAGACATGTAACCTTGCAATGTTACAAGCTTCCACAATCCGCGATCAAATTGTGTTCGGGAAGCAATGACGAAGTTCTTGAAAGATTGTTGAGGGAGAATGAACTCCAGCTCGACGATGGCATTATGATTTGCCATGCCATCAAGCTAGCTGTGCAGCAGATTAGCACTCTAAACCTAAAAAATTTTGGCACGAAGATCGGAGATGCAGTTGACACCATTAATGCTGTGACGCACCTGAAGTCAAAACGTGGTCCCAGCAGCAGTGGCCATTTTAAACGAATAACCGATACCACCATTTTGTGCAAGCGCTGTGGCAACAAGCAGTTATAAAGGCAATGTCCAGCATTCGGACAATTATGTTCTAAATGCAAAGGCAATAATTACTTTGCAAAACAATCTTTTTTTAATAAAAAAATCAGAAACGCAAAAATCAACCAACGTGGCTGAAGAGATCAATCTCAAAGACATTTTTTTATAGATGTGATTTCTAGCAAAAATAAGCATTACTAAACAGTCTACGAAAAAAATTTGGCGCAATAGCAATGCAAATACAAGTGCTCAAAGAGATAACTGGACAGTTCCTCTGATGATTAATAAAACATGAATCAATGTTAAACTCAACACGGGAGCGAAAGCCAATCTGATAAGTTTATCGGATATGCAAAGAATGAAAATTAAACTGCATGTTTTAAATAAAATGGTACCTTTGAAGGATTGTAACAGCAAAAGAATTCACACTTTAGGAGTATGCGAACTAGAGGTCCGTGTAAAGAATAAAATGCAGAAAGTGAAGTTTTCCATTGTAGAGGCTGAGCCTGAATCACTACTGGGAGTGGAAGCCTGTGAAGCACTCAGATTTGTAAAAAGAGTATACTGTGCTGTAACCATGCAAAGTACATCAGTTAATTCAATTCTTAAAGCATTTCTCGAACTATTTCAAGGATTCGGAGTCTTGCCATTCACATACCGGATCCAACTGAAAGAGAATGCGCAATCACGCACCAAGGCAAGTACCAGCTCCATTAAAGGAACAACTGAAAAATGAACTGGAGAGGTTGACAAATCTGGGGATGATAAAACTAATTGAAGAACCACCGGATTGGGTGAACTCCATGGTTTGAGGAAATAAACAAAACAATGACCTGAGAATCTGCATGGATCCCAAAAATCTCAATTTAAATATAAAGCGAGAGCATTATCCAATTCTGAGAAGCGATTACATAGAATCTACAGTGCAGAAGGGGCCCATTTGGCCCACCAAGTCTGCATTGGTCCTTGGAAAGAGCACCCTACCTAAGCCCACACCTCCACCCTATCCCCACACCTCCACCCTATCCCCGTAACCCCACCTAACTTTTTTTGTACACTAGGGGCAATTAAGCATAGCAATCCACCTAACTTGCACATCTTTGGACTGTAGGAGGAAACCGGAGCACCCGGGGGAAACCCACACAGACACGGGGAGGACGTGCAGACTCCGCACAGTGACCCAAGCCGGGAATCGAACCTGGGACCCTGGTGCAATGAAGCAACTGTGCTAACCACTGTGCTATCGTGCTGCCCCTACGGGCAGCACGTGTGAGATGTCAGGAGCAACATGCTTTAGCAAACTAGATGCATTGCAGGGTTTTTGGCAACTCAAGTTGGATGAGGAGAGCACATAGCTGTGCACCTTTAACACTCCATTTGGGCAATACTGTTTTCTCAGAATGCCATTTGGTATTGTTTCAGCATCTGAAATTTTCTATAGGGCAATGGAACACGTCATAGAAGGAATTCCAGGCATCAAGAGTGTATGTAGACGATATCATCGTTTGGGGTTCAACAAAAGATCACGACAAAAGTTTTATCAAAGTGCTGAGAAGCGTTAAAAAGTATGGTCTCAGGTTAAATAAAATCAAATGCCAGTTTGGTGTTGAAGAGATTACATTCTTGGGAGACAAACTGTCTGCTCGAGGTGTACAACCAGATCAGCAGAAGATAAATATGATTTAAACATGCCACGTCCAACAGACAAAAAAGGAGTCCTCAGGATGCTAGCTATGATAAATTTTGTAGGAAAATGTATTCCTAATTTATCAGCAAAATGACAGGCTGGCGGGAAATTATCAAAAAGGTTTGAAAGACATGAGCAAGAGTGGTGAATGCTACAGGAAGCATTGACAACAGCTCCATTGCTGACATTTTTTGACCCTACAAAGAAGACAAAGATATCGACAGATGTGTTGAAAGATGGGTTGGGAGCAGTGTTAATGCAGCAAGACTTAGACAAATTCCACGATTACGTTTACGGCCTACCAACATTCTTAGTTGAAACAGATCACTTGTAGCGACAATGAAGAAAAATCTAAATGAGATGACACCAAGAATACACGTATGATGATGAAGTTACAGAGGTATGACTTCAATCTCCTCTAGACTCCAGGAAAACATATCGTAGTAGCTGGTGCACTCTCTCGAGCTACGGATATGAAGGAAGAACAATACATGGATGAGGATGTGCAAGTATACACAAATTTGTGACCTAAACACTTCCAGTGGCCGATGCAAAATCAAAATTGATCAGAGAAGAAACCTACAAGGATGAAATACTACAGAAGATCATAAAATATCTGTGAGGGATGGCCAAAAGGATCCTGTTCCAAATATTACAATATTGAATCAGAGCTAATGCAGCCAATGTTTTTTGCTCGGACAAAACAGGATTGTCATACCACAATCTCTAAGATCCATGATTCTACAGAAGATTCATGAGGGGCACTTAGGCATAGAAAAATGCAAATGAAGAGCTAGAGAAATGGTATATTGGCCAGGCATCCATCAAGACATTCAGATCATGATAGAAAAGTGTGCAACTTGTCAGAAATTTCAGTACCAAAAATTAAAAGAACCAATGCAAATGGGCAAAATAATGATTCCATGGCAGAAAGTGGGAATGGATCTGTTCTATCTGGCAGGAAAAGAATACCTGTTAATGATCAACTATTTCTCTAACTTTCCAGAAGTAGTACAACTAGCCAACTCATCAGCAAGGTGTCTCATAAAACATACCAAGGACATTTTGGCTCGTCGTGGAATTCCTCAAATTGTCATGAGCAACAATGGCCCATATTGTAGCAGTCATGAATGAACAGAGTTCACACAGAGCTATGATTTTTGACATATTACTTTGAGTCCTCTTTATCTGCAATCCAAGGGAAGCTCACATTTCAAAAAAGGAGGCAGCAGAGATATGCTAAATCAACAAGATGTCTGCAAACGCTAGCAAAGAATTTTACAGTTAGGGTAGAAGTTCCTTATGGATGTGGATGGTTGAAGTGTGCAAAGGTAATACAACCATCAGGTCCACTGTCATACATCATTGTCACCGATGAAGGGCAAGTTCTATGAAGAAACAGGAGAGTCTTGCTGAAGGTTCAGCAACCCGTTGTTTCAGAACCACTAGATAATGTTGAAAGCAATCTTCGGACAACTGAACAAACACTACCTCAGCACACAGAAACAGAACAAGCTGAAGATGTACAAAGTACAGAAACACAGCAAGAACCATCTTCAACAACATTTGAGAATCAATCAATGTTTAGAAAATCGACAAACACAGAGGAAAGCCAGATTGAATTTGTGGTGGACTGTAAACATGTAAATAGTGGAAGCATTATGCATATCATATGTATTGTGTAGTAAATTTAAATAATGTATATAAATATTATTCATTTCCAAAGCAAAGGGGATGTAACAATATGCATAAGCAACCATGCAAATAGTAATAGATAAGACCTGCAACCAGCAGTTGGAAGTAAAGAACAACGTGTGACACCCGGGGAGTCTGGAGATAGTTATCATAATGAATAGTTGTATTTGTAGTAGCTCTTGGATAATTTATAATCGTTAGTAGATTTTGATAGTTTTTTTATTGTGATCTTACCCACGTTTTTGAATAACAATAAACATTTAACTGGTCACGAACTAGACGTTCTCTAGTGTACTAATTCCGAAGGCCAAGTACCAGAACATAACAATCCCTTTAAGGAACAGGCTTGGTGATTGCCAGGTAGTCCGATGAAAGAGCAGTGACCGACAGTGAGGATCCACTCTCTTCATCCAGATAACATGTCTCAAGTGAGTTGCTCATGTCAGACAAAATTATCCTTCCCTCTCACTGACCACATGTCCATTGCCTTGCAGGTTCACCATCTGATGAGGCCAGGAGATCTGGATCATACCCCCTCCCTGCCACCCAGGAGATCACCTCGGAGGCAAGCTCCGAGGAGAACACAGAATATGCGAACATGATTTTGGCGTCGTCGAACGGAGAATCCAGCCCCCCTGTATTTAAAAAAATTCAACAAAAACAAGATAGACAGTTTGAAAAAGCATTTAAACTTTTGCACATTATGGGCTGGATTCTCTGTTTTTGGGACTATGGCCCGACGCTGTCGTAAAAACTGTGGCTTTTCACGGCCGCGCCGTGCTCCATGGCAGACTCAGATCACGGAGCTGGACCTTAAACATAGTGCCGCAGATCAGCCGCGCGCCCGACCCTGACCACCCGCCCAAAAATACCCCGGGCCCATATGAAGCCCCCCCCTGCCCTCCAATCGGCCTGCCCCCGACCATGGCGGCCGCGGAGTCCGCAGCTGCCACGTTAGTATCCCGACCGGCAGGACCATGAGTGGTCCACGCCGTCGGGACTTCGGCCGGTCAGGGGATGAGAATGGAGGGGCGGGCCTCCAGCAATGGCCGCAGGTAGGGGATATGCGGCGCGCCATACTCTCCGAGGGAAATGGATTCTCCGCCCTGGTGCCGGCCACGATTTTGGTGTCGGGGTGTGGAAAATCCAGCCCAATGAGTTTGGTTGGAGGTTTCTTATTGGCATCCAAAACTGAGATGACAAAATTGTTCATCTCATTAGGGGTGTCGAATTTGAATAATCAGAAACAGAATTTGAAACTATTTATTTCATCTTCAGAACTGGTGATTTTGGCTAGCTACAAAGTGGCACGGATTCTGGCTTGAAGAAATGTTTTCTGATGGAGAAGTGGTGAAATAAATTATCTATACAACTGCGGAAACCTTGTTTAAAAGTTATGAACTTGTGATAAAAAAGAATGCAAAAGGTTAGAAACCTGCAAACTCGACAGTTCCTCAGTGAATCCAAGATTTGGCGCCATTTCTTGAGCTCAACTGCCTGCTCAGTTGAAGAAATGTAAAGTATTTTCAGTGACATTGGACGAGCCTTGCAACATCGCAGATCATTATCTGGATTTGGTTTTAAGACTTGAAGAGTCACAGATTCATGGGCTGAAAGACCACATATGACACTGACATTCTTTATACTTTCAAAGGTGTCATGGAAAAGTTTGAATTGGATTTGAAGAAGTTAGCTTCAGTCACAACTGATGATGCATCTGCAAGAACTAGACAAAAATCTAGATTACTCAATCTGCTAAACAGCATTTAGCTGTAAATAGTTTTGGTGATGATGATTTGGCCTCATTTCAATGCATTTGTACCAATAAAACCTCTTATGTTCAAATAGTGAGAATGAGAAAGACATGCTGAAAGATTTGATGCACACTTGACAAAATCGTCACATTTATTCACGGCAGCACTCTGAACCATTGGCAGCTTTTGGAAGGAATGGAGGTGGATTGCACCAACATATCTACTTTATGACTGTACAGAGGCTTGAGTTGTGGAACGTCTTGAAATAATTTTCTGCCTGGCTCACTCCAAACTAAGACGTACTTTCTGAGAAAAGAATGTTGGCACTCTGTGATTGAGGATGAAGTGTGGAAATCTGATTGAATTGTGTTCCACCAACATCACAACCCACTTGAATGAACTGCACCCGAAACTTCAGGAAAAGGAAAATAATTTAGGATTTGATACAGTATGAGAGTTTCAGCCAAAACTGAAATTTTTGAAGGACAAATGAAGAGTCAGGATTTTGAACACTTTCCAAATCTGCAGCGATATGAGGAAGACACTGATTTTCACTGGCAGCACTGTGAAGTGATTGGGAAATCTGATCAGCAAATTTGCTCTTCTCTGATTTTGGAAGTTTCAGGCTCATCTTTCAGTTCATGCAAGATCCATTTCACTCTGGCCTCTATAATTCACAACTATTTCAAGGGCTCATTAGTACTTTCCTTGGATAATCTAGGTCTCAAAACTGGTCTGTTTTTGTTACAGATCAACCACCAGCCGAAAAATGAATTTGTTTTGATGCTGTGGTCACCTTTGGGAGGAAAATGAAATCACGGTTCTCCACTAAGGCGCACAAAGTTGTTTTTGATGTTTTGCTCCACATGGCTCTGTGACTTTCATGCAGTTAAAGTATTGGTTGCAGATACTTGATGTTAATCTGGAGGTAGGGTTGAAATGCTCAGCCTGCAAAACGTTCTGACCAATTTCAGGATTTGGTGAAAGAACAAAATTATAAAGTGTCGCAATCAACATTTCCATGCAAATTTGGAGAAGAGTAGGTGCCTCATCCCCTTGAGCCCGCTCCGCCATTCAAGATCATGGTGATCTAATTTTAACCTCAACTTCATATTCCTGCCCAATAATCTTTCACCCCCTTGCTTATTAAGAATTTATCTAATTCTGCCTTAAAAACTCTGGGCAGGATTCTCCATTTCTGAGACTAAGGGCGCGAAACTAAGTGCTGTAGCGAGCGGGAATTGCCGTGAGTTTCCCGCGCTCGGCCGACATCACTATTCAACAGTAATTGCTCCACTTAACGAGGCCTCACAGGCTTCACTCCCCGAATGCCAGCTCACCAGCTGATTAGCTGGATCCGCGCTCGCCAGCCCCCCGCTAACAAGGTCGAGTAGCACTTAAGCCGCACTTGCTCAGCCAACCCCAGCCAGTTCGCAACAATAGCGCTGAGGAGACCAGCCCCAAAATTCGGGGATGCTGACCTGGGGAGGCTCCTGGACGTGGTGGAGGCCAGGTGGGATATTCTGTTCCCAAGAGGGTCCTGGAGGGTGACCAACAAGGCAGCCAGTGCTGCCTGGGACAAGGTGGCGGCAGCAATCAGCTCGGGCAGTGTGACCAGGACTGGCTTCCAGTGTTGGAAGGTCAACGACCTACATCGGGCAGCACAAGTGAGTAGACACCAAAGTCCCACCCCACAAACCCCCAAGGGAGCATTCCCCCAGGCGAACCCAATCCTCCCTCCATCCCGCTGCCTCTTCAGCACTCCCTCCACCCATCCCTTCAACCCTCCCTCCATCCCAACCCTCCCTTCACACCCACCCACACAACTGTGAACCACGCGTATGGCTAATGATGCCCTCTCTGACTCTCCCATAATCATAGATTCTATGATAATCTATTCTATGATAATCGGTGGGAGCGCTCAGGTTGGTGGTGGGGTGCGGACCTAAGAATCCTCATTTCCTTCAAGGAGTGGGCCCTGGAGATGACTGGTGTGGCTGAAGACAGGGTGGTCACCAACGCAGATGCTGGTGGACGCCGCAGAGATGAGGGACCACCAGGCTCCACTCGGAGGACCTGTCAAACATGAGTAGTGATTGCCTTACTGACTGACCCATCCCTCCCACTGACCACATATCCATTCTCCTGCATGTCCAGTAGCCGACGTCACCAGCCTATCCAGGGCGGCCTCTCTCCTTTTAAAAAAAAATTTAGAGTACCCAATTCATTTTTTCCAATTAAAGGGCAATTTAGCGTGGCCAATTGACCTACCCTGCACATCTTTGGGTTGTAGGGGCGAAACCCAAGCAAACACGGGGAGAATGTGCAAACTCCACACGGACAGTGCCCAGAGCCGGGATCAAACCTGGGACCTCGGCGCCGTGAGGCAGCAATGCTAACCACTGTGCTACCATGCTGCTCTCCTGACTCTGAGAACATCTTGGAGGAGAGCTCCGAGGATGCAGCTGTTATGGTCATGGCACAGCTGTCATCCCACCCTCCACCAGCGTAGGTGGGACATGTTAGTGGTCAGGCTTCTGGAGCACAATCTGGTGAGCACCACACTGCTGCTGATGTACATCTGGTGGAGACAAAAACCCCCAGGCGAGACAGCAGTTGGAGGTCTGCTGAATCCCTGCACGAGCTGAGTCCCAGCCTGATGCTGAGCCTCTGGAACAGTTACCCGGGGCTGATGGGAACGATAGGGACCAACCTGGACGTTCAGAGGGAGATGTCAGCATCACTCTAGCACATCTATACCTGATTGGAAGAGTCCCAGAGGCCCATTGGAGACGAAAACAGTGTTTACTGTCCGTGCGTTCTGGACCGCATTGATGCCATTTTTGAGATGACGGAGAATAGCGATTTGGTGCCAAATCAGCGCCCACCACGATTTTAGCGTCAGAACCTATTCTCCACGTTTCGCCATTTCAGCGTCAGCCAATGGAGAATCCCACCCTCTGTCTCAACCACCTTTTGAGGAAAAGGATTCCAAAGTCTCACAACACTCAAAATAAAAGTCCTTGGGCTGGATTCTCCATCCCACCACGCCATATTTCAGGTTTACCCCGCCGGCGGGATGCTCCCGGTCAATGGGGTTTCCCATTGTGAGGCATCCCCATGCCTTCGGGAAACCCTCGGGCTGCTGGCAAAATGGATAATCCCACCGGCAGAGAATCCAGACCCAGATCTCTGTCTTAAATGTGCGACCGTTAAATATTGGCCCTAGTTCTAGGTTCTCCCACAAGAAGAAATATCATTTTCACATCCACTCTGTCAAGTCTTCTCAGGATCTTGGTTTCGATCAAGTCACATCTTACTCATCTAAACCCCAGTGGATATAAGCCTAGCTTGTCAAACCTTTGCTCATAAAACAACGTGCCCTTTCTGTGTATTAATCTAGTAAATCTTATTCTGAACTGCTTCCAATGTGTTTACATTGTGGTACTGAAAACAGGCTGACAAGACACATAGGCCAGGAACAGAAATTGCCATATAAGGTCCAAGCTGAATTGATACTTGCTGTCTGCAAGAGTCCTTAAGACAACACATAAACTCATTATTGTTATATGGCTTTGAGACTACCCACTCGCGTTTACACAAAAGAACAAGACCATACTATGAATATGTAACAAATTTCCAGACACAGGTGATCAACTTTGCAGCAGAACGGAGGACAGACAAAAGAAGCCAGCAGACTCCTAACAGGCTGATGAGGATATTTTAGAGGACATTGGAATTTGAGGGAATGGATCTGGATAAACAGAGGAATATCCTGTTTTTTCTCCATTAATGAGTTGGGGTCTGGATGGGACAATGGAACTCAGGCCAGTGTGGGCATATACCTATGACTCAATGCTATCAGACCACTACGAAGGAAGGAACATCTGAACAGATCTTCAGCGATAACCTGGGAGTTCCCTGGGCACAACCATTGCAAGAAGAAAGGACCCTGAGTTTCAAACCCCAGAGAATATATCCACATCATAACCTGGCCAGTTCCTTCACCACGTGCGGCTAATACCTGGAGCTCAGCTGTGAGTTGTGTCATATTTTGTGAGTGAGAGAATTGAGAATAAAATTGCATTAAACCGTGAACCTGTTTGTCATTTGTTCATCTCGCCAATAAGGGCACCTTGGTACAACTATTGCATAATAAACAGATTCCCGTACCAGCCTCCCCGAACAGGCGCTGGAATGTGGCAACTAGGGGCTTTTCACAGTAACTTTGTTTGAAGCCTACTTGTGTCAATAAGCGATTTTCATTTCATTTCATATCAAAGTGTCTGACATTTTACAGTCACAACATCTTTCCTTAAATAAGGGGACCAGCACTGTACACAGTGCTCCAGACATGGTCTCATTAAAGCCCTGAAACATAAGCAAAATTGAAGCAAAACCTCCTTAACTCCTCTATTCAATTCCCCTTGCAATAAACAATAACATTCAATTAGCTTTGCTGAAACTGCATACTAACATTTTGTGATTCAACCACTAGGATACCAGATCCATCTGCATCTCAGAGCTCTACATCTCTCACCATTTAGGTAATATGCTTATTTATGCAGCCAAATAGACACCATCACATTTTCCCACATTATACCCCATTTGTCTGACTGTTTCCACTCATCTAACCTTTGTTAAAATTCATTTACGGGACGCGCGTCGCTGGTTAGGCCAGCATTTATTGTCCATCCCTAGTTGCCCTTCAGAAGATGGTGGTGAGTTGCCTTCTTTGAACCACTGCAGTCCCTGAGGTGTAGGTACGCTCTCTGTGCTGTTAGTTCCAGGATTTTGACCCAGCAACATTGAAGGAACGGCGATATATTTCCAAGTCAGGGTGGTGAGTGACTTGGAGGTGAACCTCTAGATGGCGGAGTTCCCAGGCAGCTGCTCTTGTCCTTCTAGATGGTAGTAGTCATGGGTTTGGAACGTGCTGTCTCAGGAACCTTGGCAAGTTACTGCAGTACATCTTGTATGTGGTACACATGGCTGCTACTTTTTGTCGATGGTGGAAGATTTGAATGTTTGTGGAAGGGGGAGCAATCAAGTGGAATGCATTATCCTGGATGGTATCGTGCTGCATGAATGATGTTGGAGCTGCACTCACCCAGGCAAGTGGAGAGTATTTCATTACACTCCTGACTTGTGACTTGTAGATGGTGGACAGGCTTTGGGGGGGGGGGGGTCAGGAGGTGAGTTATTCGCCGTAGGATTCATAGCCTTTGATCTGCCCTGGTAGCCACAGTATTAATGTTGTTAGTCCAGTTCAGTTTCTGATCACTGGTAACCCATAGGATGTTGATTGTGGGGGATTCAGCGATGGTAATGCCATTGAACGTCACTTATCTATATCCTTTTGTAGCCTATGCCCCCTTCAGAACTCACTTTCCTACCAATCTTTGTGTCATCAGCAAATTTAGCAATAATACCGTTAGCCCCTTCATCCAAATCATTTATGCAAATTGTAGAGTTGAGGCCCCAGCGCTGATCCCTGTGGCACACCACTCATCACATTAAATTTGCAGTAATAAATACATTGTTACACTATGTATATTTTGTCAGTACATACATTTTACCGCTGATGCTTTTTTCTGGATAAACAATAGAATCATATTTTACTGCGAATTATCCTCAGCTCCTAAAGTTTGTGTGTTTTTCTGCATATCAATATTCATTGCTGACAGTTTAAAACATAAAAACTTATTTTCAAAAGATTGTGCTTTTGCTGAATAATATTGCATATTTTTGTACTTTGTGCAAAAATGGTGACCTAAATACCACAAATTTGGCGTGTATTGAAAAGCAATGATGGTCTTGAAGAGGAATATGGTGTAGCTTTCCTCTACCCGCAGTTATGTATGCTGGATTCTAATAGTTTTATCTTGGGCTTTGCTTTTTGGCAAATACTAATGAGATTCCAGAAAATGACATAACTCTCTGATGGGAAAATTAAAATAAAATTCGGTGTAACTTGTCTATTATGCTATTTAGACTATTCTGCACCATATGTTCAAAAATATGTTATCAAATTAAAACTTTTAATAATCCATCTTTTTGTGTAATACAAACTGCACCTACTGTTCTAAACACAGTATGTTGTCAAAGGCTTGATCAGTATCTACTACGTATGTTTCTGTGTCAAAGCTATCCACACTTGGCTGCACTTATTAAGGAACGCACAGCAATATAAGTTGATCTTATTCAGGTCACCAGATTTATTAATCAACTCTTGCATTTAGGAATGCAGCACTAGCCTACAGGCTTCAGTCTGATCTTTTCACAGGCTGTCATTTGAAGATATAGTTACTGTTGTTCTAGCTTTTGATTAAAAGTCATCTAATAAATGATTTGTTTCATTCTATGTTTGGATCACATGAGGTTGAATTACAGGCATCAGAATGCAGACGCTGGTCCACTGAATGGAATTTGCGTTGTAGCTACCATAATTTACAGGAAAAAAATCTTGTAATTCTGTCGCCTCCATGTTTTTATCAAAGATATTCTTCACCATACAATTCTTCAGCTGGCCACTAAAGTGACTGTGCCTACAACAACAAAATGATTAAAACACAATTAGATATCTACATTTTTAAATTTCACGAACAAAAATTAGTTTTCAAAACATCCTTGTAAGATATATTATCACACCATTCCTAACAATAAAAAAATTACTGTATTTATACTGGACCATTAAATGAGTTTGGTTGCTTTACTGCATTTTCATTGATTTTTCTTTTCTTTGTCCCACTTTACTATCCACACCTTCTTTGAGCAAATTCTTGAACAATATTGATCCAGCATAAAAGTAGTGAAGGCAAGTTGCCCATTTTGAGGAAGGCTGAACCAATGTGCCGAAGGAAAAAACATCTGGCTATTGGATTACTTTGTCTCTCACTATTTCTGAAAAATAAACAGATCTATTCAAAAGGCTCTTGATTTATTCAAATTAAACTTTCACTAATATTAATTTTTTTTTTAGGATTTAAAAATAAGTGGTCTCTCATTTAAGGCAGAGATGAGAAGAAATCTTTCCTTAAGGTTGTGAATCTTTGGAACTCTCTTTCGCAGAGAGCGGTGGAGGCAGGGTCAATTAATATTTTTAAGGCAGAGATAGATTGACTCCCTTATTAATCAACAATCTAAGGTTGTGTGTGGAAGTTGAAATATGGAGTTGAGCCCACAATCAAATCAGTAAGGATCTTATTGAATGGCAGAGTAGACTCGAGGGGCCAAATGGCCTACTCCTGCTCCTACTTTGTATGTTTATAAAAGAGAAACCTGTAAATGAAGATGGACCATAATAATCATGCACTGTAGCCTTTAAAAAAGCTTTCAGGTTAATCCTTTTTTCCCCCCAGCAAAATTCCACCCTGTTGAAGACAGCATATTCAAACAATCATTTCATTAATTTAAAAAATCATTTTGCAGATTATTTTGTTCATTATAGACAATTAATAAGTACTTTGATCAATATTGACGAAAGATGTGTTTCAAATTCATAGGAAAGACGTGTCACAGAAGGATAGCAAAGATATGTTTGAGTATTGTGCAATCTATGTGGAAAATTAGAAAACTTCATCATTTCACTGTCATGATTCATTACAAATATCCAAATCAGTGTAAATCTTTTGAGCCCGTTCTTAACTTGTTAGTGGAAAAAAAAGTATTATTATTTTGACTTTAATCATTTTATATTTTTACTTTTGTTTAAAATTGCTGGAGGAAAAAACACCCAACTGAAAATCATGGGCGTCATTCTCCGCCGGTGGGAGTCTCCGTTTTGCCGGCGCCCGGGGGTTTCCCGACGGCGTGGGGCTGCCCCACAATGGGAAACCCCATTGACCGGCCGGTGTTACGGAGACTCCCGCCGGCCGGTCGGCGCAGAAATGTGGCGGGGCGGGTAGGAGAATTTCGCCCCATGTTCTGAATGCAAGGGGGAGAATTTTATCATAAGGTGGAAGTGATCATTAACTCTTAACTTCTGATTAAATACTTAAATTGTAGCATGGAAAATGCAGAAGATTTAGAAACTATAATTTGTATATTAGAAAGTAATTAAACTAAGTCTGATTAAAGTTAGGAATGGGCATTATTTAGTTTAATTTAAGATTTAACGATGACTAAACATGAGCTAATTCCATACTTGTTGGGTTTATGACGCAAAAGATGAAGTTAATGCAAAATGTCCGACACAATTCATAGCAATAGCCAATGATACGTGAATCAAATTAGTTATTTTTGGTAGCATTTAAACATACCGTACCCTAGTTCCCTTGATCAGTAAACATGCCAAAGGAATACTGTTGCTGTGAAAGTCGTAGAAAGGTGAATATTCATTCAGATATACATACAAATACAGATGGATAAAAAAAACCACAGCTACCAAAAGACAAATACATGCAAAATTAAGAATATGCTGTGCTCATGCAACATAGTTAGAATTTTTTTAAATTGCTAATTTCATGTCATTCCTTCCTTCCTTAATCCAGAAAGTGGACTAACAAATGGCTTCCTTCTTATACACCAAGTAGCAACAAGAACACCATGGCACTAATTTTCAGCTGCACAAATAAGACGTTATGGTCACTTGCCCATCAACTGTTGCCGAGACAGCGACTTTACAAAGGTCTGTACTTGGAACAATTAAAACTATAGTACCCCATAAGGATTTATGATTAAGTTCCAAAATAATAAAATATAACCATAACCAAAAGTTCTGTTCCTTTCCCTGTTGTATTCAAAGTTTGCCTTTCTTTAATTTTAAGAAGCTAGAGTTAATTCATCCAATCATGATTCACATTGATCCTTAACGCTACAAGTGGCAATTTATGAGGCATGACTATTCTTTAAACTCAATCATAGCAACAATTTTGTTGAGAAGCATCTTGGGAAGTAGGAGTAAATGCTGTTGATGTTTTTAATTAGTAATTGGCTTAAACAAAGTTAAGGGATTGGTTAAGATGTGCTGAGGATCAAATAATAGCAGATCCTTTAGCACCAGAATCCCAGCTGGTATGCACAATGATATAAACATATTTTCTAGCATGACTTATGAAAGATTTGGTTAATAGTGCTGTCTGTTTATGTAAAGATAAAACATTACAAATTTGTCACAGATTCTTTTTCGAAAATAGGCAAAATCTGAAAGAGGAATCTGCAAAAAAACATTTTAATGGATTATTACCATTAACACATTTGTGTTTCTGCAGCTTTACATAATGGTTCATTCTTTCCTATTAACCATATAGTGTATAAAACTTTTCACCATAAACACAGTAAAAACTAACGGAAATACCCTCATTGATAATTGTTCACTTTGTTCCTATTAAGCAAACACTGTCAAATACAAGTAATTAATACAGAAGCAAATACTCCCTTAAGAGTAAAATCGATTATTTTAACAGTACCTTTGTTTATTTATAGAGTACATTTGTTTAAACAAAGTGCATGGAGTATTTTATTCCTGGAGCTATTACTAGTCCAAATATATAATGATGACCATTAACTTCATGAACGTTAATGATCTTGTGTTTTAGTTTTATATCTTGTGACTTGATCCCATGGGAGTGTTGAATACAAGATTATGGAATACAGCTTCCTGGATTATTTTTTCTATCAGTTTGCACTCAATCAACAATACCATAAGGCTGAGAGAGCAAGTATCTTTGCATTTTAACTGCCCATCCCTAGATGATCTTAGTCACATACAAAAAAAGAAAAATTGAAAAAAAGATCATTTTTAAAAGAAACATACATTTGATTTTTAAATGTTACAATGACACAGCCCCTCTCAAAAAAAATGGCATTTTCCAGTGTTAACTTCTGCAGAATTTGCTTTAACAGGAGTCTTTTACCCAATATTTACGATTGCATTATCATTTTATTTGTATAAACAATAGTGCCATGGGATTCTAAAGAAAAACATGACCAAACAAGTGCAAATCAAAGTTTTAACAGGAATTAAATTCAAATTCCAATCAAATAATAAGCAAAATAAAACTTCAAACATGACTAATATTGCCCAAATCACGTGGAAGACATTTCAGTAAAAAAAGCGTTCTGATGAAATGGTTAATATTTGATTGCTGTTCTTAATCCAATCTAATCCAAAGAAAACAAACTTTCCGGTCATTTCAAATATGCTTCAAAAACATTTTCATGACAGAAGTAAAATTATAAACTTTAATAGTAGTGAAAACTTTATGATGTTTTTCGATCTCCCTTCAGTGACAAATGTCATCAAACAACTATCATTAAAATTCATTAATTAGATTTTCATAAATCTACAAATAAAAAGGAAAATAAAATTTTGTGTACAACAACTTGAATTTATATGGCACTTTCAGCATAAAGAATGTCCCAAAGCATTTCACAAGGAAACATTTCATGTTGAACCTTGGAGATATTTGACCAAGAGCGTGGTCAAAGAAGTCGAGGTTAGTAAAATAACAGGGGTGAGGGTAAAAGGCAGAAGGGTTCAGGGAAGAGATCCCACAGAGAATAACCCGGGCAACTGAAGGCTTGGTATCTTTGGTGGAATGAAAGGAATGGGAAATGCACAAAATGCCAGTTACAAAGGAGTGTCCTCAGGAGGGGAGGAGTAACATAGGGCAGGACGAGACTAAAAAGTTAGAATGGAGTGAGGCAATAGAGAGTTTTTTAAAAAAAATTAAACGAGAATGTTTTTGGAGACAGGGAACCAAAGTTGGTCAGAAAGGACAGGGATGAAAAGCAAATGGGTGTTTGTATAGGACAGGATGCATACAACTGGGTTTAAACAAATTGGACTTAATGGAGGATGGAGCCCATCAATTCAAGTCTGGAGGATGCAAAGGCATGTACGAGGGTTTCAATATTGAGGTGGAAAAAATTTGTTTTTTATGAAATGTAAATGAGGTTGGATTTTACATCTCCCACTGGACATGTTTTCAGCAGGGAACTAAACAGACTGGCCTGCAGCTCCTGTGGGCTGGACTTCCTCCCACTGAAAAGGGGAATCACATGCTCAACCAACGTTGCACTCCCCCAGTGTGTTATGGCTGCAGAATGGGCTTGTCCTGGTAGTGTCGGTTTTCAGCCGACTTTGCTTCCACAGTGAGGCGAGCAGTTTACTGCCCTGTAAAATACAATCTATAGAGTCTCAAATAGCGTGCATGATTGAACAGGATGCTCAAGTTACAAACAATTCAGTTCAGCTTGAAGCACTGGTTAGGAAGTGGGGTAGAATCAGTGGTAAGAAAATGTCGATTGTGGTGGGACCAAAGATGGTGACTACGATCATCCCAATGTTGAGATACCAGAGGGTTTGACCAACGGAACAGAAAGAGGCAACATTGAGACATTTGAAAGTTCATGGGATATGGTGGAGAGGTAAAGCAGAATGTCATCAGCATACATATGGAAGGTGCCCTACTGCTTCTGGATGAGGTCATCAAGCATGTCATTGATATTGGGGGTGGGGCCATGAAAGGATGCTGGGGTACTCTGGGTGATGGTGTGAGAAAGATGGGAATAAACCCACTGTAGGGGAATAAATGGCTATGTTTGGATAAACAGGGAAGGAACCATAATAAAGCTGGGATGGCGGCTGGGGCACTGTGGAGCATCAGTGAGACGGAGAGTGTCGTGGATAGCACCTATAGAGGTGGTCACACTGCAGGCTCAGACTGCGCAGGCAGGCAGGGAATGGGTGACCATGAGGCAGAGCAAGAGAGCTAGGCAGGCAGTGCAGGAATCTCCTGTGGCCTTTCCCTTGCAAAACAGATATGCCGCTTTGGACACTGTTGAGGGGAATGACCTCTCAGGGAAAAGCAGCAACAGCCAAATTTGGTGGGCCACGGGTGGTTCTGCTGCAGAGGAGAGGGATAAAAAGTATGGAAGTGCAATAGTTAGAGAGGATTCAACTGTAACGGGAATAGATAGGCGTTACTGTGGCCGCAATCGAGACTCCAGGATGGTATGTTGCCTCCCTGGTGCTAGGATCAAGAATGTCTCGGGACGGTTATAGGATATTCTGGAGGGGGAGGGTGAACAGCCAGTGGCCGTGGTGCACATTGGTACAAACAACATAGGTTTAAAAAAATGAGATGAGGTCCTAAAAGCAGAATATAGAGAGGAAGAAAGTTGAGGTCAAATCTCAAAGGTAGTGATCTCGGGATTGCTACCAGTGCCACGTGCTAGTCTGAGTAGAAATAGCAGCTATAGCAAATGAATACGTGGTTGAAGAGATGGTGTGAGGGGAAAGGTTTCAGATACCTGGGGCATTGGGACCGATTCTGGGGCAGGTGGGACTAGTACAAGCTGGGCGGGTTACACCTGGGCAGGACCGGGACTGATATCCTCGGTGGAGTATTTACTAGAGTGGCTGGAGAGGATTTAAACTCTAAAGGCAGGGGGGTGGTAACCTATGCAAGGAATCAGAGGAGGGGGAAATCAAGGACAAAAACAAAAGATATAAAGGGGAATAAGAAAAGTGATAGGCAGAGAAACCAAGGACCAGATTCAAACAGGGCCTCAGTGAAAATTATTGGGAGGAACAAGTAATGTTAAGAAGACAAGTCTAAAGTGCCTTAACCCACGGGGCATTCGCAATATAATGGACAAACTAATCACACAGATAGATGTATATGGGTATGATATAATAGGAATTACAGAGAGATGGCTGCAGTGTGACCACAGATGGAAACATCCAGGGGTATTCAGCATTTAGGAAGGACAGACACAAAGGAAAAGGCAGTGGAGTTGCATTACTGGTTGAAGACATTAACACAATAGTGAGGAATGATTTTAGCTCTGACATTGTGGAATCTTTATGGAATTTGAGAGATACCAAGGGGCAAAAAGTATTAGTGGGCATTGTATACAGGCCCCAAACTGTAGTGATATTGGGAGTGGCATTAAACAGGAAATTAGAGACGCATGTGATAAAGGAACATCTGTATTTATGCGTGATTTCAATCTTCATTTAGCTAGGGCAAATCAAATTAGTCACAATACAGTAGGGGAGGAATTCCTGGAGTGTATACGGGATGATTTTCTGAACCAATACATTGAGGAACCAAATAGAGAACATGCCATCCTAGACTAGGTATTGTGTAATGATAACGGAATCATTGGCAATCTACTTGTGCGAGATCCTTTGGGGACGAGCGACCATAGTATGACAGGATTTTTCATCAAGATGGAGAATGATGTCGTTGATTCTGAGACTAGGGTCCTGAATCTTAATAAAGGAAACTACGATGATCTGAGGCGCAAGTTGGCTATGATCGATTGTGAAATGTTACTTAAAGGGATGACTGTGGGTTGGCAATGGCAAACATTCAAGGAGCATATGAGGGAAATGAAACAATTGTTTATTCCTGACTGGCACACAAGTAAAATGGGAAAGGCGGCCAATTCATGGCTTACAAGGGAAATTAGAGACAGTATTCGATCCAAGGAAGAAGCAAACAAATCGGGCAAGAAAAACAACACATCTGAGAATTGGGAACAATTTAAAATCAGCAAAGGCGGACCAAAGGATTGATTAAGAAGTGGAGAATAGAGTACAAGAGTAAGCTGGAAGGGAACATAAAAACTGACTGTAAAGGTTTCTATCGGTACGTGGTGAGAAAAAGATTTGTGAAGATGACATATGTCCCTTGCAGTCAGAAACAGGGGAATTTTATAATGCGGACAAAGAAATGGCTGTGCAACTAAATTCATACTTTCGTTGTCTTCACAAATGAGGACACATATAAGATATCAGAAATGTTGGGGAATGCAGGATTTAGTGAGAGGGAGGAACTGAAAGAGATCAGTATTACTGGAGAAATGATGATGGGGAAATTGATGAGATTGAAGGCTGATAAATCCCCAGGGCCTGTTTATCTGCATCTCAGATTACTTAAGGAGTACTTCTTCAGAAATAGTGGATGCATTGGTGGTCATCTGCCAAGATTCTATAGACTCTGGAACGGTTCCTACAGATTGGAGGGTAGCTAATGTAACTCCACTATTTACAATGGAAGGTCGGGAGAAAGCAGGGAATTATAGACCAGTAAGCCTGACGCCGGTAGTGGGGAAAATTTTACAATCCATTATCAAAGATTTTATAGCAGAGCACTTGGAAAACAGTGGCAGGATCAGACAGGGTCAGCATGGATCTCTGAAGGGGAAATCATGCTTCTGCTGCAAATCTACTGGAATTCTTTGAGGATGTAACAAGTGAGCTGATGAGGGGGAGCCAGTGGACGTGGTATACTTGGACTTTCAGAAGGCTTTCAACAAAGTCCCACATAAGAGATTAGCACATAAAATTAAAGCACATGGGATTAGGGGAAGTGTATTGAGATGGATAGAAAACTGGTTGGCAGACAGGAAACAAAGGGTCAATTAACGGGCCGTTTTCCAAATGGCAGGCAGTGGCTAGTAGGTACTGCAGGGATCGGTGCTGGGATGCCAGCTATTCACAATATATATTAATGATTTAGATGAGGGAACAAAATGTAAAACCTCCAAATTTCCAGATGACTAAAAGTTGGGTGGGAGGGTGAGCTGTCAGGAGGATGCAGAGATCTTTCAGTGTGATTTGGACAAGTTGAGTGAGTGGGCAAATGATTGGTAGATGTATTGCAATTTGGATAAATGCAAGTCTATTCACTTGATAGCAAACTGGGAAGGCAGATATATAAGCTAAATGCCATAAATTAAGAGAGGGGAATGTGCAGAGAGACCTTGGTGTCCTCGTACACCAGTCCCTGAAGGTAAGCATGCAGGTGCAGCAGGAGGTAAAGAAGGCAAATGGTATGTTGGCCTTCATAGCGAAAGGATTTGAGTACAGGAGCAGGGATGGCTTGCTGCATTTATACAGGGCCTTGGTGAGACCACACCTGGAATACTGTGTGCAGTTTTGTCCTTCTTAACTGGGGAAGAATCTTCTTACGATAGTCCTCAATACCGGGCCCCCGCGCCTAGCTCCCTACTATACTCCCTATACACAACTCCATCCACATGTTTGCTGATGACACGACCGTAGTGGGTCGGATCCTGAACAACGACGAGTCAGAATACAGGAGAGAAAGTAATACCATAGATTAAGATCATGGTGAGAAAAGCTACAAGGTGTGATCAAAAGATTTGCCAAAGACATAGATTTAAGGAGAATTTATGCACAGATTCAAATTGAAAGTGGACAAGAGGGTGGTGAATTCAGATGAGAGGAGATTAAGGACGTGGAGGTGAGATTGCAGGCACTGGGTTGTGTTGCAATACAACTAAGCCCAATGAATGATTAGAAAAAATAACGATAATTTTGTGCGCTTTAATTTGAGGATGTCACTGCCAGGGAAATGGCAAAGGTTTCCACTTTTTCCACTTATTGACAAGATTCCTTACTCTCCAGTCAGATTCAAAATAAACCTTCTTGTACATTACCTGAATACACCTTAAGTCCTACCTCAGAGAAACTTTACTGAATACACCTTAACCCCTGCCTCAGAGATGCTGTTCTTTTTGGGTACAATTTAATATGAAGAATAGGCAGTTCTGTACCAATGATCTTTTGCCAAAGGAAGCATATTTTAGTAAAGATCCTTGTATCTGCCAGATAATAAATCTGTTCATAATCATGGGATTCAGGTGGGATTGGCAGGGGAATTCAAATCTTGTCCCAGAAATACGAAGAAAAATGTTTCCAAGCGACTCCTCTAAACTAGCCACTCTACACAGGTTTTGAGCTCAATCAATGATTCAGCTAGTTAAGGCATTGGCTAGCTCACTCATATGGACCAGGTTGACATAAGCCAGGGTGCAATTGTACTCAATAATTTTCATCGGAAACAGCATGCTCGGCTGATGAGGTGACACAATGATATTCAGCTCCTGCTCTCAACTGCTATATCACAACTGGATATCGGTGAGGACAGAATCACAGGCAGCTGCAATGTACCTTTCTGGTTTGCAGACAGATATTCCCTATCTTACACATAAAGAATGCTTACTTGGCCAAGGTATTAATGCCATAAAAATTGGGGGGAAATGGGCACAAAGGTGAATTAAAAGCAATATAAATTCTCTAATTTATCTCATTTTAGTAGTACAACTGATTTAATACAGAACATTAATCTTATAACCATTCATCTCTCACTCCCCTACTCTACACAATTTATATTATAAAATACCTGAATATTTATAATGCAGAAACAATCACAGCCTATTTGCAAGTGTTTTAAAAACTATTATCTATCTCTTTTTAGTTTACATTAGGACCTTTTTCAAAAAAAGAACATGTAGAAAGAACAATCTAAATATTTTAAAATTTATTCAGCTAAGTTTCTTCTATACAAATATACATATAATTAAATTTGGTACTACTCTGTATTTTAAAATGTTAGATTAGATTTTTAGTATGCATCAAAAAATGGATTGTTTAGCAGATTTACCACACTCACTATCTTGGTATTATTGTTTAGCAGATTTTACCACGTTCATTGTCTTGGTATTAACTTTTGCGGGTGGTACAAAATTTGCTTTTGAACCTCCAGGTTTCTTTGTTGTGGAATTCAGTTGTAAGTTGGGGGTGGATGTCATGGTTAAATGGATAGCTTGTGAGTTATTGTTGTTCAGGTTACTGTTTATAGATTCCACTGGTGATCGAAACTGTCCAACATATCTGTTCAATGGTTCACCCATTTCTAAACTAGATGGAGACTTTGGTAACGTTCCTTCACTTTCTGTGCCCTTTCTGTTATCTAATTCACAAACTGTTTGTTCAATTCCCAGAGCAGGCTCCTCAAAAGTCACTCTCAGTTTTAAATTCTGTGAAGTTCTACTTTTTGATGATGGAGACTTAAGAGCACTTTTAGGACTGTTTGTAGTTTTCTGTGTGGTAGTATTGTCAGCACAAGGCAGAAAAGGTTCCTCAATAAATTGGGTCCTGACTGGACTTCTTATTTGATGCTGACAGTCAGGAACTTTATCAATGCTTTCAGCAGTAGGAGAATGGCTCTGTTCCTCTGATGTAGCAGAGGCTTTAAAGGAAAAAGGAAACATTCTCCCCACTGCTGAGGCATGCTTTTTAATCATGAAGTGTACTTTTGCAGTGTATTCCTCTTTTTCAACAATGGGCTCTGGTCGTGGCTTTTCAGCTCTTTTAATGGGAGTGTTCTTCTGATCTTCACTGATATAGGAGTCAGTATCTGACTCACTAGAGGATCTCTGAGAATGTCTCAGTCTAGTCAGTTTCAGATCCCTTTTGTTTCTCAGGACTTTCCTTGCAGACCCTGTTACAACACTTGCCTCCTGCCCATCTTGAAATTCCAAGGAAAGTTTTTCTTGTGTGCATACATTTCCAGAAATCTCTTCTCCCAAGAGTTGGCGGAGAATTTTGTCTGCTTCTTCACCTTTTTGTTTCAGCAACCCTTTTTTGGTAGTTTTTGGTTTGGTTTCAGTGTTGCAAGTAGTTCCATTCCCATTTGCACTTATGCTAGTCATCTTTTGTTCACAGGATGCCTGAATTTTCTTCTTACTGTTTTCAGATGGTATAGAGGGACTGGTTGCAGTAGAAAATAAAAGAAAACATAATACATAAGAATGAATTAAAGATGGTTTCTTAGCAAAGTACCATATATTTCCCAAAACATTTTAAAACTACCTAGTTGAGCTAATATTTAACATATTTCATTTTGAAAATACCAAGGGCGCGATTCTCCAAAAAATTTCAAAGTTAATTTGTGGCAGGTTTTTCAGGGAGTTTTCCATCGGCTCTGCCGGCGAGTTCCCCACCGCTATTCAATGACACTTAGTCACTTTTGTGGGCCCTGGGGAGTTTAGTCCACACTTTAGCACTGGGGAGCTGAACTCAGAGTTCGGGCCGCCATTTTGAAAGGGTGCCCCGATCTCTATGTGAGATTGTGGGTCTCCCACCCCCCCCAAACATAGGCAATGTCACCCCCCCCCACACACATGGGGTCCCTCCTCTTCAGACCCCATACAGCACCCCCTCCCTTCTAGGACCGCACCCATCACCCCACCAACCTCCCAGAGTCCCCTACTTAACTTCCCTGCACACCACCACCCTCCACCCTCATTTCATAGGCATAGCCCCTCTCGGCCCCTGATCCTTAGCAGTACTACCCTGGCACTCGGGCACCCTTGCACTGCCATCCTGGTGCTCTTGCTGGATTGGCAGTGCCACCTGGGACCTTGGCAGTGCCAGGGTGGCAGTGTCAAGGTGCCAGCTGGGCACTGTCACGGTGCCCGCGTTCCAGACGGAGAGCCAGGGAGCCATCCTGCACTTACCCTGACCGCGCAGAGGTCTCCGATGGCGCGGGAGAATCCCCGGGTGCCGTTCCGCCTGGTCCACGTTTGCATGCGAGGCATGGAGGCTGTCGAGAGGTCCACTGGAGGGCTCTCCAGAGATTCTCTGGCCACGTTGCGCTCTCGCTTGAGCACAATGAGGCCAGGGAATTGTGCCCCAAAGTTTTTTTAAAATTGCAGCAATAATAGAAACAGTTGATTAGCCTGCCAAGGCAAGTTTCTCTCAGACAACCACAAGATTAAGTGTTTTTCAACATCTTTTTCACTTTTTTCAGTGATTTTTGAAGCGTTCCTGGGTAACCGAAGAGATGAGTGGATGAGAAGTACTTCAGTGTGACTTCCAGTTTCCATGTGATTATGGGTGTTAATCACCGGCCACGTTGCACCTGAAAGTCAGCGCGCCGGAGTGCAAAGTGGTCGGTAGGTGCCGGGGGACGCTGCTCCCGGGATCTACCTAACTTCCAACACCTCACTAGATGTTGCGATGTGAATCCCATCCATTGTGGGCGAGATCATTTTTTGGAAAGTCTGCATATTAAAGGAAGACAGCTAGTCTCACTCTAATATGCAGTTCCCTGAGGTATCCAAAGCATTGGTATCTATCTCCCTCGCCTCGGAGACCTCGGGTGAGTACCGTTCAGTACTGGTCCCCACAAACGGGGACCAGGCATAACGGCCCTCGTAGGGGTCTCCCAAGGGATCGTAGGCTCCCAGGTGTTTGCCCTCTGGACAGGGTGGTACCCTGGCACTGCTGGTGTCACCTGGGCACCCTGGCACTGCCAGCCTGGCACCCTGCAACTGTCATCCCGATCTCGCCCTGCACTGAGGAGTTCTGGCGAGTAGGGCTCCTCAGTGCAGGCAACGGGACTAAGTGTAAGCCTTACATTCCCCACATCTAACCGAAGTCGGGTTAGATAGCGCTGTGTTTCTCAGTGCCTTCACACGACTAAACACACTCGCTTTGGGACCCTGTTCCCATTTGGTTAGATAGGACCCAAAATCATAGAAGCACAAAAGTCCATTATAGAAAATCCACTGCTCCAGATTATCCCAGCCTCCCACCTCAACGGTAACAAATGGTGTCGAGTGATCCACAAGAGTACTTTATTTTACATGGTTTATTTTTTGAATTTATTCGGTGAATAAATGAGTCCCCAACTCCCTTGATTATAAAGAATAATAGGCTGACCATTCAAAACTGCATCAAGTTATTTGTACAGATGTAGCAAAAAAAAGCACAATAGTTGGAAGGTGACAAGAAAGTCATGGTCTCATTAATCTGGCTGAGCAAATAACTTTAGAACATCGCACTCTGTCCCTTCAAGTAAAGGCTATTGTTTTAAGCTATCATTGGATTTATGTTTCCTAAGTGTTAATGATTTGGTACATACCTTGCATGCCAAGTACCAGTTAAAAATTAAAATTCCGATTGGAAAAACTTTAATAAAACATTTATTTGAAAAAAAATTAAAATTCCTTCCAAAAATACAACCCATTTAAAAAAGATGGTTTTAGCCTAGGCTACTGACATGCACTGAGAATAGTAACTTCTACGTGGTTAGAAGTTACTGGATTATAAAAAAAAATATGAAGCTAATGGTAAAGCATGCATACAGCCGGATATCAATGTGGCTGAGTCCAAAGTTGGCTCTGTTTATTTGGAAAGTAGTTTATTCAGTTTTTTTGCCAGGGTGTAACTTAGATGCATTACGGCTGGGGTGTACACCAGACCATTAATTTGTCCTGCTGTAAATGAATGTGTCATAGCACAACCCTTATTGATGAAGGAGTCACGATAATAGTTAGCGGATCCAAATAGAAATACTAGAGGTTAATAAGAAGTGTCTTTTGAAAAACTTTACCGGGTTTTAACTTGCTGATTACCTGAGAATATCCAGGATAAATATCCAGAAGAGTTTTCTCTCAGAAATTATTTTAACAGTCTCTTCTTTGGATTTTTTGGAAATCATGCACCACAAAATTGATTTTAAAATATAAGAACATTCACCTACCATGTCCTCTTATTGATAGCTATCCAGCGGAATACTCCATTGGCGGCACCTCTGGCCCGCCGGCAGCGCACCCACACCCGCTGGTTTCCCGAGGGTGTGAGGTGGACACAATGGGAAACCCCATTGGCCGGCTGCGGAAACGGAAAATCCTGCTGCCGGCGGGGGGGGGGGGGGGTGCCGCGCCGGAATACGCGGCTGGTGGACCTGAGAATCCCGCTCAGCATTTTCACTTCACCCCAAGCGCAGATGAAGGCTACAGCATTGCATTGTGCAGCATCAGACAGATTGGAATAACTAAAATAATCTTTTTTCAGCCAAGTGCCAGAGGCTGATTTTTTGCCCTTACTGCTGCCCCAAGGACATCAGCAAATTCAACACAAAAGGAAATCTAATTTAACATTTTCCCAGTCTATGTGGCAGAGCCACAGTAATCAGTTGAGCAAGAGTGCCTCTGCATGGAATTGAAATACATTATTTGAAAGTATAAAAGTAAATAATTCCCTAAATATGTGCATGCAATTGAAAATCTTACTTATGCAAAGAATTTCCGAAACTTAACGTAATGTGTTTGCTGAATTAACGTGTCAACCTTGACTGAGCGGTAGCATTCTCACGATGTTGAGAAGATTGTGGGCTCAAGCCTCAATTTAGAGTACATAAGCCAGGTTGGCTCTTCAGGACAATACTGAGTGCTGCACAGGTGCAGTCTTTCATGATGAGACATTTAATTGGGGTCCCTCTTGTTACAACCCTTGTGGAGGTCACTGCATTAGGACTATCAGATTCCCGTGACCTCCATTGAATACGAGCTTCCCCGGTAACGAAGAGGCGGGGCTTCCCCTTAGCAGGGGATTAGATCACTAGGATATAAACCCTGGCCAGGTTCAGGTTGAGGAGTGAGACTCTTCGGGAGTGGAGATCTTGTATATCGTAAATAAACTTAACCTTTGTTTTCTACCTGCTGAGTCAATGCGTGCTACATTAGTGGATTCTACACTGGCGGTGACAATAATGATGAGCTGCTGTTGTCACCAAGCGCCGGAGCCACTTCGTCTAGGCCGAAAGAGGCTTCCCATCTATTCGCCGAAATGCCCCATATCGGTAAGCTCAAACCATTTTAAGTAGGAGCCGATGGCTGGGGACAATATGTCGTGGACGACAAAGAAGAGGCCTATCGCAGGCTACATTGTGTGTCTTTGTCTCAGGTCACCCCATTCAGCTTTCGTTACAGGTGAATGGGCATTCTATCCACACGGAATTGGACATGGGTGCAGCAGTATCCGAGGTCAGCCGCCATACCTTTGACTGTATTCGCTCTGGTCTCTAGATGCTGACCCTCTGGGACGCCAATGCTCGCCTTGCTACCTACACTGATGAACCGGTGCAATCGTGGGCACCTCCATGGTTCCGGTGGAATATGGGGAGCAGATGCCACACCTGCCATTGGTGGTCGGAAATAGCATTAGCCCGAGATTGTTGGGACGTGACTGACTGCGCCATCTCAGATTGAACTGACAAAGAGTTTACCGAATGTACCCACATGGCCCTGAAGGAGTCCCGGCCTGGTTCCCGACCATGTTTCAAGAGGGGTTGGGCACCATCAGAGGAGCTGTGGCCAGCATCAGGTTGACCCAATGGCCCAACCGAGATATTTCTGCAACCGGTCTGTCCCGATGCATTACGGTTGAAAGTGGACGTGAAGTGGGACTGTCTCGAAGGTCTGAAGGTAATACGTCCTGTCCAATTCTCCAACTGGGGGGCATCAGTCGTGCTGGTGATGAAGTCCGATGGCTCCATCTGCCTTTGTGGGGATTACAAGATGACGGTCAACCATGTCTCTCGTCTGGATCGCTATCCCTCCATCGTATTGAGGACCTGTATGCCAAGTTCAGTGGTGGCCTCACGATTTCCAAATTAGACATAAGCCATGCGTACCTCCAACTGCCTTTGGCCCTAGACCCCAGGCAGTTCATGACTACCAACGCACACATATGTGAGTATGCCCGGCTGCCTTTCGGAGTTTCTTCCGCTTGTGCTATCTTCCAGCATGTGATGGAAAACATCCTGCGCGGACTCCCGAGAGTGGCGTTATACCGTGACGATGTTCTGATCACGGGATCGCCTGACTGGGAGCATTTGGACAACCAGGCCGAGGTTCTCGCCATTTCGAAGAGATGGGAGTCTGCCTCCTCAGGGAAAAAAACATTTTCAACGCAACCCAGGTCACCCATCTGGGCTATCATGTGCATCTCCATGGGTTGCATCCCAAGGAGGAAAAACTACAGACCATCCACAAGACCTCGTATCAATTGGACCAACTGAATTACACTCGTTTTTGAGCGTAGTAAATTACTATGGCAAGTTTATTCCAAACCTTGCTACAGACTACTGTCTGCTACAGAAAGGTCAACGTTGGGAATGGTCCCCGACCCACGAGACAGCTTTCGTATTGGTGAAGAAGCTGATTCACTTTGACCCAACTAAGCCACTGTTGTTGACATGTGATGCTTGCCCCTACGGGTTCAGGGCCGTCCTTGCCCACTGGATGGACAAACGCACCATAGCCTTTGCATCTCGGACATTGACGGATGGGGAAAGAAACTACACGCAAGTCGAGAAGGAAGGCTTGGCCGTGGTGTTTGGGTAAAAGAATTCCATCAGTATGTCTACGGGCATCCTTTTACTGTCTAGACCGATCACAAGGCCCTGTTGGGATTGTTTAAGGAAGACAGAGCGATTCACCCCCATCACCTCTGCCAGAGTCCAGCGGTGGGCGCTACTGTTAGGAGCTACGAGTACATATTGGAACACTGCTCCCACACACCGATGCGTTGAGACACCTCCCTCTCCACACCAGGCCGCCTACATTGGCGTCGGCAGATTAAGTGATAGTCACCCTCCATTTTATGGATTCCTTACCGGTCACAGCTTCCCGCATTCGAGGCTCATCACAGACGGATCCACAGTTGTCCTGGGTGTGGAACATACTCCATTATGGGGCCCAACACGCGCCTTGCCAGGAGACACTAACAGGTGTACACTAACAAGATGCAAGATACCCAAATTAAGCATTGAAGACAGCGTCATCCTGTGGGGATCATCGTGTAGTGGTTCCCAAGCGTAAGTGCACACCTCCACAATGGACACACAGTCAAAGATGAAGATGCTTACCCATAGCTACGTATGTTGGCCGGGCACTGAAGCAGATATAGAGGTGGTGCAGCGTTGTACTCAGTGTCAGGAGCACCAGAAGTTGCCACCAGCGCTGCCGCTTCACCCATGGCCGTCCATGATCCCGCCTCTACATAGGCTTTACGGGACCATTCCAGGGAGCAATGTTCTTCATCAACATAGACACCCGCTCAAAATGGATGGAGGTCCATAAAATGCATGGTACGACACTATCGATAGGCTGCGGCAATCTTTTAGCACACACGGGATACCAGAGGTGCTGGCCTCGAACAATGGGACAGCCTTCATGAGTACGGCGTTTGGGGCGTTCATGACCGCAAACAGCATACGATACATACATACCGCCCCGTACCATCCGGCGTCGAATGGGTTAGCGGAGCACGCAGTCCAGACGTTCAAATGCGGAATGCAAAAGCAGCCTTGGGGTCCTGGGAGACTCGTCTGCCGTGATTCTTTATTTGCTACCGGACAATGCCGCATGCCACGAGGGGGGCCGCTCCGGCCTAATTGCTCATGCGCTGTTGCCTTTGTACATGTTTGAGTTTGGTTCTCCTGGACATTGGCGGGAAACTTTGTCGGAGCTAGGACTCAGGCCAGCATACACCTTCGCTATAGAAGACTTGGTGTACGTCTGCAACTTTGGGATCCCAGGTGTCATGTCAGCCCAGACAGGACCAGCCTCTTTATCAGGTGAATGCGCAGGGGTGCGAATCGAATCAGCACATGGATCACCTCCGTGGGCGCATCCCTGAAATGCCAGATCTGGTTCTCGAGGCTCCGGATCGAAACTGCCCCCCAGCCCCGGCCATACATGATGTGGAGAAACCAGTTTCAGACATCGAGGACGGCGAGATGCCGAATGAGATCCCGCTGAACTCCGATTCCGTGACTGACATGGATGTATTGCCATCACGTATTGTGTCAGCGCCCACAGGACAAATTAACAAACTGCAAAAAACTTGGAATGGTGATGGATAAAAGGGCCATACCAAAAGACTGAGAATAAAAAGACATGGCTATCCCAATCACTTAATTAGCAAGGGCTACATCTCGGGTGGAATTTTCTTCTAATTTTGTAGAGTATGACAGCAAGCGGGAAAAACAGCATGGACACCGCCATTCCCAATGACGGTGACCTCCGCTGTATTTTTAGGGACTTGGGCCAGGATTTTTCAGCTGTTCATGCCGGCGAGATCTTCCTGTCCCACTGATGGCAAACCCCCCCCCACTGTGGGGTTCTCGACAGCGAAGGGTGCATTCAATGGGAAACCCTGTTGACAATGGCGGAACCAGAAGATCCCACCAGCAGGGGGGGGGGGGGTTGCCTCCTACCACTGCGAAACATGTGGCAGGCTGCGCAATAAATCCTGCCCTTAGTATAAACAAATCAAAGGGGTGGGTCCCGCAACATCACACGGGCTCAATCCAGCAATGTAGGTTCTAGAAGGGCACCTCGACAAAAAAGAAAATAGAACCCTGCCCTCCAAACACCCCGCTGGCACTGCCCTTTGTTACTGTCCAGGCAATGTCAGAGGCAGTGCCAGGGGGAAGTACCTGGGCATCACCCTCTTTCCCTCTGAGCAATGCACTCATTGCAACTCTTCTGGCGGAGCCTGCGTGCCAGTTGCATGCCTTGGGAGACCTGTCATGATTCACATCAGGCGCAAAGCCCCGATAATGAAATTTAAATGTATTCAACTGTGAATCCGTCATTCAACGTCGGAATTTCCGTGACATCACTGGCTGAGGGGAGAATCGCAACAGTAAATTCTGCTGGCAAGAACAACATTTTGGGACACCAGTGGGATTTCCACTTCAGCAACCCTGAAAATGGGAGCAGAAAATCCCACCCATTATTGGACTAATAAAAGGAAGTTCAGACAGTGTTATCTCCTCTTGTTAATGACATCTGTTGGAAAGTGTCTGCATGTGGACATCGGGCAATGATATGGTCAGGCTGAATATCATACCAACACTGAAGGATTAATAGGGTAATGACAGGATTCCAATGTTCTTTAGTGCTCCAGGCACCTAATTGTACATGCCATTGTGTTTGGACACAAAAAAAACCCTGTACCCTGAGATTGGTAAACACAAAGGATTCATAGATTCATAGAACATACAGTGCAGAAGGAGACCATTCGGCCCATCGAGTCTGCACTGACCCACTTAAGCCCTCACTTCCATCATATGCCCGTAACCCAATAACCCCTCCTAAATCTTTTGGTCACTAAGGGCAATTTATCATGACCAATCCACCTAACCTGCACGCCTTTGGACTGTGGGATGAAACCGGAGCACCCGGAGGAAATCCATGCAGACACGGGGAGAACGTGCAGACTCCGCACAGACAGTGACCCAGTGGGGAATCGAACCTGGGACCCTGGTGCTGTGAAGCTACAGTGCTATCCACTTGTGCTACCGTGCTGCTCAAATGCTTGTGAACAGAAAAGTTGTTAAGACCCTGAAAAGAAATCAGGGAGTTCTCCCCATAATGATATGGGAGCAGACACCAAAATATGCATTTTTAAAATCTTTTGTCTGCCGCTTCAGCTCCTGGGCTTCTTCCTTACTTGATGTGGAGATGTCGGCATTGGACTGGGGTGAGCACAGGACGAATTCTTACAACACCAGGTTAAAGTCCAACAGGTTTGTTTTGAATCACTAGCTTTCGGAGCACAGCTCCTCCCTCATGTGAATGAAGAGGTGGATTCCAGAAACATATATATAGACAAAGTCAAAGATGCAAGACGATACTTTGCATGCGAGTCTTTGCGGGTGATTAAGTCTTTACAGGTCCAGATGGAGCAATTGGAGAGAGGGATAATCACAGGTTAAAGAGGTATGAATTGTCTCAAGCCAAGACAGTTGGTAGGATTTTGCAAGCCCAGGCCAGATGGTGGGGGTGAATGTAATGCGACATCTATCCAAGGTCTCGGTTGAGGCCTTACTCATGTGTGCGGAACTTGGCTATAGGTTTCTGCTCGACGATTCTGCATTATCGCGCTCCTGAAGGCCGCCTTGGAGAACGCTTACCTGAAGATCGGAGACTGAATGCCCTTGACTGCTGAAGTGTTCCCCGACTGGAAGGGAACATTCCTGCCTGGCGATTGTCGCGCAATGTCCGATCGATCTCCAGGCTTGCGAAATCCTACCAACTGTCCTGGCTTGAGACAATTCACACCTCTTTAACCTGTGATTATCCCTCTCTCCAGTTGCTCTGTCTGGACCTGTAAAGCTTAATTACCCGCAAAGACTCGCATTCAAAGTATCGACTTGCATCTTTGACTTTGTCTATAAATATATGTTTCTGGACTTCTTACTGTGCTCTTCCTTACTTGGCAGCAGACTTATGCCTATCGGTAATTCCCTTCTCTTCATTCTTACCCATCTCTTAGTAACCTGTCTTTTCAGCCTTTGCAACCGCTGCACAGTTGCAACCCCTTATTGGCTCTCCAAAAATTTTCAGAATGTTTGTAACTTTGTGACATTCCTCTTCAAAAGCTTGTGTATTAATAAATTTCATTTGCACACAATGGGCCGGATTTTACCTCTCCCTCCCGTTCTGAGAGTGTTTATAGCCAAGGGTCCAGAAACACAAAGATAGTTTTCTCACTCACCCCCGAGCTGTTTGCCATAATATGGGGGGAGGGCAGTCACTGAAATTGGCAGCCTGCCCACCATATGTAAATAAATAATTATTCTATATTATAAATATATTATAAATAATTATACTGCCCATGCCATAGCACAGTTGGTGTGGGCAAGCAGATGGGAGTAGGCAGCCTGTTCTTGAAGGGCAGAAAAAGGAGGGATTCAATCTTCAGGGGCATGCTCTTTGCGTAATTAGGCACTGTCCGCATGCAATTACTGCGAGATGGACGTTTTCTTCATCAGTTGGTTTCCACCTTTTAGTTGTGGTGGGGGTGGGGGGGTTGAGGTCATCAGTACACCCTCCAGTAAAATCCAGCACAATGTCAAATTCCACCCCTTTGCTCTCGACATCAGTCCAAATTCATGCCTGAAATTATGTTGAGGTTATCTAGGAAACAGCACACTTCCATTTGAGTTTATGAAAATCCTGTCAATAACCATGCAGAGCTATATTATATCAAGAGAAGAAAATAAAACAGCAATCCAATATAATCATATTTTTGGTACCTTGGCGATTGAGGTTCTGATTGTTCTGTCATCTGGTCTTGTAGGAAATGCTGAAGTTGGTTTTGCAAGCTAACCTGTTCTGCTGATTGCCTGTGCAGAGATACAGAAATATAAACACGCAGTATTTTGTCTTTGTGTTATACTTCATTATTTGAATAAATTATTATATTTACAGCAGAATAAAGTACAAATAATGAATGAATTCCTGCATTGTAAACAGTACAGGTATGCATGAAAAGTTTATATTTCCGATTGGATATCTGCCCCACTACCTGCAGTATTTTGTTAAACATTTATGTGAAAATTCAGTCCACATCTGTTAAGGGCTGCAAACATGTCCACATCTGGTGAAGTGATACTTCAGGACTTCTGTTTATGTATGGCCTAAGTTTCCCACCACATATGATGAGCCTGAAATGAAGAGCAGGACACTCGGGTGGAACAAATATTACTCATTTACCAAGCGTTTTAATTAAGTGCAGCAACCATAAGTGTAGTGACTACCTCCGACAGAAACTACACAGATCTTCTCCATAAATGAATGAGAACTCCTGAAGGACATGTAAGCTTTAAAATAACTTGACAATGGGCTAAATTCTCCGTTTGGGAGATTATTATTCCGCCAGAGCTGAATTGCACCTGATCTGCTTTCCTGCTGGGAGCACAAATCAGAAAGTGATTCCCAATCCTTCACCATGCAAATTTATCCATGGTGAGAAGTGCGAGGGATTCCGGAGGACGATTTGAGCAGGCAGCCCGATAACAAAATCTCGTGGCTGGCCATCCCCCCACCCCCCCCACCGACATCGTAATGCAACTCCCACCCACAGAACTTCTGGGGCCCCCTCCTTCACCCCCAGTAATGGAGTGACCTGACTCCCCCCGCACCCACCCCACAGCGATCCCCTAAATACATTTTTTAAAATAAATACATTTAGAGTACCAATTTCCCCCCCCCCCCCAATTAAAGGACAATTTAGCACGGCCAATCCACCTACCCTGCATATCTTTCTGTGTATTGAGAGTGAGACCCACGCAGACACGGGGAGAATGTGCAAACTCCACACAGAGACCCGGGGCTAGGATCGAACCTGAGTCCTTGGTGCCGTGAGACAGCAGTGCTAACCACAGCTCCACCATGCCACCCAGAGATCACCTAAATTAAGTGCTTTCCAATCACCTCCCTTCACAGTTAAATTATTTTGAAGTGGTCAGCTTGAAACTGACAGCACTTAACTCTGCTTGAAGTTCTCCAGGAGCTGTTGATCAAAGTTTGATGTTCATAAACATTGGTTAGACCACTTCAGAGTTACTCAACCATGAAGGGATATGAATGGAAGTGTTGATAGCTGGGGGTGTGTGAAAGCTGTCAATCACATCCGAGTAAGATCAATATCAAATGAGAAAGGAATGAATGGCTTGCATATCAAAGATCTGAGAGGATTTAAACCCAGCTAACCGGTTTTCTCTTTCTAGAAATTGACAGGTGCAGCTTCCTCTGCTTGAACCAGCAGGTGAATTGCCCTGGGTCTGTTAAAGCAGTGATTTTTTTTCACTGCCTCTGTCAGGACTGCTCTCTAGCTTCCAGACAGGGGTCTCTCTTCTGGGGGTTCTGTGGGGGGTCTCTTTATTTAACAGATCTCTGTGGCGGGTCTCTTTATTTAGGAGGTCACGGGGGGTGGCGGTGGTGACTACCTCCTACAGAAACTACACAGATCTTCTCCACAGATGAATGAGAACCCTTGGAGGACATGTCAGCTTCAAAATAACTTGACAATGTAGGGGGGGGGGTGGTTCTGGTGGGGTTGGGGTGGTCAGGTCTAGTATTGTGGGGAGACCACTCTCCCGGTTGCCCTTGGATGGACTTTGGGGGCAACTCCCTGAAAGAGTTACCCCATTGGCACACCTTGAGGTCCACCGCGTCAAGGCTACACTTGTCAATATCAGTAGTGATTCTCGCCCACGTGATTCCCAGCCCAGAAAAATGAAGAATCGTGCAGTCTCAGAGAATTTGATGCCCAGCTCCCAAAATGGATGCAAATGGATCTTAATAACCCATTTGCATCCCCCACTAGCAACGGGTGCGAAACTCGATCCTGATGACTGCGGGTGGGGTGCCAGAGCATAGAAAACGTATCCCGTTTTCTTCACGATGCTGGATTCTCCGCCTCATCGGTAAAGCTGCTACTGGCGGAGGAGTAAGGCAGAGAATTCAGTACAATTTTAGTGGTAATATTCAGGACCAGTATACGATTGATTATTGTGCTTTCAAGTGTTAATGCATTAAAATTTGGTTACATTGCATAATAGCTTGACCAAGATGATGGGCAGAATTCAAACAAAGATTTTCTAAGGGTGCGATTCTCAGACCTCATTATGCCCTCGCTCAAACGAAACGAGGATGGTGAATAGCGGGAGAGATCAAAGAGCGACAACCGTGCCAGGCGCCAAACAGTATGCGATGCAACCGGCCCACTCCCATAGGCGAAATCAGGATCTCGCCCTGGCATGCGAGAAACCAATTATCACCACTTAAGCCCCATTCCCATATAATTAACGAGAGCTACCCCATATCCAATGGCCTCCTGTTATTCAGTGGCCTCCTCAGCAAGTGGGCATGCTGGCGCCGATTAGCACTCCTTTTCAAAAACGTGAACCTGGCAGAAGAGCTTCTCTGGGGAGCGAAGGAGCTGAGTAGCCATCTTTGCTCACAGGCAACGAGCCCGGGGGTGCTGGTATTGCCACCCCGGTGCTTGGTGGGGACCCTCGCAGGGGTGGGCCGCCATGGGAGGGTGGGAGGATGCGCTGGGAGGTGCAACCAGGGGGCAAACGCTCGCGGCACTACCATACCAATCCCTGAATCATCTACCCATTCCATGAGCAACCCTTGTCCCTGCCCGTCTGCTCCACTGATCACCCATACCCCCCAACGACTGCTGAGACTTCTGGCTGCGCGGCTGAATGCAATTGCCAACAGGGAATTCGCAATCGTGGTTAAGTGAGCACTTCACAGATGCCAAGTGGATTTCCCTGGGTGGGCGGGCCATGAAACATGTGGGAGTCATTGCCTAGCATCCCAATCACACCCTGATGCCTGGATACTGTGCTTGAGGGAACACCACAAACTCAGCAGTCAACATCGAACACTCAGGGGATGCGACACAGCTCCGGGGACATGTCCACGGCCGGAGCGCCAAATGGGAGGGAGGGCGGGGGGATGCTTGGAAAGATGGGCAAAGGGTCCAGAGGTCAGCCCGCATTGCAGAAGGAAGTGACAGAGGCATCATAATGGTTGTGTAAAAAGGTGTTCAATGTGTTGTACAGTACTCCACTCCCAATGGTGCCGCTTCCCCCATCGCCCCAAACCCCACCCCCTCGCTTCACCTCCCTCCCCTCCCCTGGTGCCCGCAGTGACCCTCAACGTGCTTGGCCCTCCTACCTCTACCACTACGTCTGATGCATATCTGAGGTGGAGGCAGCCAGCTGCTTACCTCATCCCGTGGCCTTCGATGCCCCTGGCGGGTGTCCTGTTGGGGTCCTGGGGCCGGAGGGCCCCAGCTCACTTGTCAGCGGCACATGCACAGCTGTGTCGCCCTGTCCCATGTGCTGACCTCGAGGCACAGCCTCATCAAAGGGGTGGAACTCGGGGGAGTTGGTGCCCACCATCATCACTCCATGGGTCGGGTCCGGGTTGACACTCAGCGTCCCCTCCTCCCGGTCGGTGCCCATAGTGCCCTGGGGTTCACCTTGGGATGGAGGGGCAGCTGGTTCAAGCCTTGGATGCCCCTCCATCATCTGGCTCTGCCAACCCTGGCAGTTCCCCATTATCCGCACGATTATTGCCCTCAGTGATGCTCCTCAGTTACTGGGCCATGCTCTGCAGCATTTCCGTAATGCCGACCTGCGACAGGAACAGGTTCTGCAGCGCGTCGGCCATGCCCATCGGAGAACGAGACATGTCCCGCAGAGCCTCATCAAGGTATGGCCGGTACTGGGTCACATACCCAGTGAGTCGGACAATTTACCGAGACCCTCAGCCATGGATGCCACCGTCTGCGTGATGCTTTGGACACCTTCACTCATGGTGCTGATGTTGTGCACCAGGCCCTCCATTGCGATCGCCACTCTAGTTATGCTGGCCTCGGTGCCACTCATTGCCGGCACCATGTCCTGTGCCCCTAGCCTCTGGGTCTCCTCCATCGGCTATGGATCTGCTGGAGCAACATTGATATCTGCCTCTGAATGTCCCGGCCACTCCCTATCGTCTCAATCAGCTCCAATACCTCTGTACCACAGGCTCAGCATCAGGCTGGGATCCAGCTGGGTCCTGGGACCAGCAGCCCTCTGACGTCTGTCTCGCCTGATGCACATCATCAGCGGTGTGGTGCTCACCAGATTGTGCCACTGAAGACTGTCCACTAACATGTCCCACCGAGGTGCGTTTAATCAACATTCACTTTAATGTGCAAATCTGTGTCCCAACCTCAATGGACGAGATCTAAGTCACGCCGCGGGGCCTTACGAGGCTGATAGATCGTGCCCTTAGTAATTATTTTGGGCCTTGGGGACTTTCTTCCTGGTCTAGCCCATACTTCAAAATTCTTTCAACAGTGGGAGCTGAACATGCCATCTCCTAGAGATCGGGCTGCCATTCTGAAAGGGTGCCCTGATCTTTAAGTGAGCTTGAGGGTCCGCCACACCCGCCACCAACGGAAAATTTCAACACCCCTCCCCAAAGTGTGGACCTCCCGGTATGGGGTCGCCGCGGGCCCCCTCTTTTCAGGCCTTCCCAACCCCCCCTTTCGAGCCTCCCCCTTTCAGGACCCCCACCCTTCACCGACCCCAACTTTTACGAGGCGGTGCGTCCGTCATGAGGCATAGCGCGGCCGCTGCCGTGCGCATATGCGGCCACAGACCCTGCAATGCTCCGGGCCATTTCGGCAGCTAGAGCTGGGAACTCCACCCGGTGCAGGGAATCGGTGGCCTTTTTGCGCCAGTTTTCCTGACATAATACACCACCGTTTTCAGGCTGGCGTGGGGACTTAGTCTCACAAACGGAGAATCTAGCCCCATGTGTGTGGGGGGGTGACATTGCCCAATGGGTGTGGGGTGTGGGGGACCCACAAGCTCACTTAGAGATCGGGCACCCTTTCAAAATGGCGGCCCAATCTCAGAGTTCAGCTCCCCAGTGCTAAAACAAAATTCAAAGTGTGGCCTAAACCGGTGAGAAACTCCCCAGGTCCCAAAACTCTTAAGTGTCATTGAATAGCGGTAGTGAACCCACCGGAAACACCCTGAAAAAACCACCACAAATGAACTCAGAAATTTTTGGGGAGAATTGGGCCTCTTAACTCTATTCTTCGCCACAAGTTAGTAACCTGGCTTGCTGAGTATTTCCAGCATTTTCTTTTACTTCTATATGTATCCTTTTTGCAGTACTGTGACTTACTCCTTTAGTTGTTTTGTTAGCTTCACCACCTGTGATGCTAGAGACATGCAGGTCTCCACAACCACCAGGTAACGTGAACAGGTGGTGTGTCCATGCCGCTCTGCACTCTGGGAAGGCTTCTCTCCATCTTGATTCTGTATTGTCACATTTGCTCCATATTCAACTAAAGTCTGAAGGAAGTAAACAAAAATACAAATCAAAAGCAGAACAAAGAATCCAGGTGGGCTGGGGCGTTTGGGGAGTCGAGTCAGGGGAGGGTTAAGGGATTGGGGCACCATTTTTAAATGGCGCCCCGATCTCTTCCTGCACTGAGGAGCTCTGCTCTTCGGAGCTCTTCAGTGCAACATATGCAATCATGTGCGGCCTTGGCAGGGTGTTCCCTGCCAGGGGACGAAAAAAACACAGAGTGCCGTTAGATAGCAGGGTCATTCCGGGGCTTTGTTTTTTTTTTAAAGTTAAGAGTCTCCAACTAGGCCCTAAGTGTGGGTAAATGCTGCTGTAGATTCACCCAAAAAGCTGGCAAGAAATACCCCGCCAAACTAGCCCAAAATGACACTTGGCAAGTTTTTGGTTAAATTGCACCCCATGTTTACCATAAATCGATGAACTATACCTGAAGGCAACTCAGATGACCATGCTGGGTAGCAACATGAGCTGCAGTGTTTCCGTACTGATCAACCTCATCCAAAGATATTCCTTGTTCCTGCATATATTGTAGAAGCCACAGAAGAACCTTTTCCTAGGGAAAAAAAATTGTAGCAATTTTGGAATACAAGATACAAGTGCCAATAATCACAATACCACAACAACCCTGGGGAATGCTAAATATTTCAGCACTGAAAATGGCTCAATTTCCATACAAGCATTAAACACGAATCAATACATGTTATACGTTTTAGTTACCGTTGTATGAAGAGTCAAAAGTCCTGTTCCTTTTCACCGAACACCATTTATTTCACTTCCACAGCCTCTGCACAAAACTCTAACAACACACCACCTGACACAAGGGCCACCTGAAGCCCCTTATCAGTGTCAATCATTGGATACTTAACATAAATGAGACAACAAATTGCAATGTCTCTTAATGCATTACTTAACTCTTAACACATTACTTAACAATACATACCAAATGTTTAATCCTTAAAATGAAATTCATTCACAGCATTAATACACCGAGTTGATTTAAAATATATGTTAAATTATATTGCAAAGCCGCTAGAATAGTACAAAAATGCAATATCAGGCAGTTTTGGTTGCCAATAATTAAAGACGTCATTAATCATACTTGAAATTTTCACACCATAACATTTTAAACAATACTACTTGTGTCTGATGAAAGGAAGGCGATAATAAGTTGTATTAAATGCAATTAGGCCTACCTTTGGCTCATAAGGTATGTAAACAATCCCATTGTTGCAAATCAAAAGAGAACTAACAATTAAGTAACAATGTTCATTTTCATAAATTGTGAAAATGTAAGGTCGTGAGAAATGGGGAGTCGATAGACTTGGCTGCGGGAACACGGTGATGGATCCTTTTGAAATACAGTTCAGTAAAGGATAACACACAAGAGGTGGCACTTTGGGCAAACAGAAGTTTGCATAGAATGGATCTCAGAAGGCTAAAAATTAGAGCTTTGATGTTAAATATAAAGGCAATAAAATTGTGGATCGCAGTACTGGGCCTGAATATATAATAAAGCAGCAGACGGTAAGAGAATGGAAATAGGCTATCTTGATTATATTCATTTATTCGAGTGACATTTATAACTTGCCAAAAAGGAGTCACAAAACTCTGTTACAACCAAAAACCAGCGCAGGCATGCATGGGCGGCATGGTAGCACAGTGGTTAGCACTGTTGCTTCACAGCGCCAGCATCCCAGGTTCGAATCCCAGCTTGTGTCACTATCTGTGCGGAGTCTGCACGTTCTCCCTGTGCCTGCGTGGGTTTCCTCCGGGTGCTCTGGTTTCCTCCAAGTCCCGAAAGGCGTGCTTGTTCGGTGAATTGGACGTTCTGAATTCTCCCTCAGTGTACCCCAACAGGCGCCAGTGTGTGGCAACTAGGGGCTTTTCACAGTAACTTAATTGCAGTGTTAATGTAAGCTTACTTGTGACAATAAAGATTATTATTAGGCATCACGATGTACAATTTACCCACGCCATTCCATCTGATAATACAATTTACCCACGCCCATTCCAACTGATAAGCATGCACTCCTAGTGCTACCTGGTCATTTAAGTGATTGCAGCTTACAATCAGCGCTAATCACACTGTTGAATGGTTGCATGCTGATGCGACCATCAATTCACACGAGACGGAGAGTTGAAGTGAACAGTGGTTTTAATCAGCTAGAACTGTGCCTGCCTGCGACTGCTCTGCAATGAGAGCCGCCTGCAGGCAGCAGATCTATATAACTCACCCGAGGGGGCGGAGCGTGGGGCGGAGCCCACAAGGGCACCAACATGATACAATGTAATATAATGTAATATAATGGTCCATAGGTGGAGCCCACAAGGGCATCAGCACAGTACAGTGTAATACAGTGGTGAATGGTTGCCATAATACATTCACCACACATGCCAGCAGTAGGCACAAAGCTGTAAGAGGCTGGCACCAGTTAAAGCCAGTCGACACCATTCAAAGGAGTGATGCATTTTGGCTGGAGCAGGTCTGAAAAATAATCTTTCTCCACAAGCCTCCCCCCAACGACACATTCTCCCGCTTCAAACAGCTTTTCCTGCCCTGTGTCACCTCTGCTTATTCTCATCATGATGTAGTCTAAAGGGGAATAAAAACTTGTACACTCAATCTCGGAGCAAGTGACTTGTAAAGAAAACTTCAGCTCGTGCCACACCATCTTCAGTAAATTTAAATGACTCTGGCAATCATCAAATATTTCGACAATCACAGTTAGAGCCAGTAGAGATCAACATATCATTCTGAAACAGAATTCACCAAGTGTTGGATTGTTCACCCACGAATAAGGAACGGGGGCGAAATTCTCCGGAAACGGCGCGATGTCCGCCGACTGGCGCCCAAAACGACGCAAATCAGACGGGCATCGCGCCGCCCCAAAGGTGCGGAATGCTCCGCATCTTTGGAGGCCGAGCCCCAACATTGAGGGGCTAGGTCGGTGCCGGACGAATTTCCGCCCCGCCAGCTGGCGGAAAAGGCCTTTGGTGCCCCGCCAGCTGGCGCGGAAATGACATCTCCGGGCGGCGCATGCGCTGGAGCGTCAGCGGCCGCTGACAGCTTCCCACGCATGCGCAGTGGAGGGGTCTCTTCTGCCTCCGCCATGGTGGAGACCGTGGCGGAGGCGGAAGGGAAAGAGTGCCCCCACGGCACAGGCCCGCCCGCGGATCGGTGGGCCCCAATCGCGGGCCAGGCCACCGTGGGGGCACCCCCCGGGGCCAGATCGCCCCGCGCCCCCCCAGGACCCCGAACCCCGCCCGCGCCGCCTTGTCCCGCCGGTAAGGTAGGTGGTTTAATTTACGCCGGCGGGACAGACATTTTAGCGGCGGGACTTCGGCCCATCCGGGCCGGAGAATCGAGCGGGGGGGCCCTCCAACCGGCGCGGCGCGATTCCCGCCCCCGCTGAATATCCGGTGCCGGAGACTTCGGCAACCGGCGGGGGCGGGATTCACGCCAGACCCCGGCGATTCTCCGACCCGGCGGGGGGTCGGAGAATCTCGCCCCGGGATCTAAGTTTAGACCGTTGTCAGACAGGTTAGCTCCACCCTACTGATTAAAATTAAAAATGTTGTTACAATAGTAATCCTGCTCAGTACAAGAGGAACTGCAGATTCAGGTATTTGGGATGGAATTCTCCATTTAGGATACTATGGGCTGGATTCTCCGATTCTGCAACTATGTCCGCAGAATCTGTCTGGTCTTATGACCAAAACATCGGCAGCGCCCCTGCATCGATCCTCCGCCTGGTGGGGGGCTAGCAGCCATGCCACCTAAAGGCTTTACCTGCGGTTCCAGCCACAGAATGGCTGGGTCGCTACCCAATGCCTCCACCTCAGACGGCACCTGTGCAGTGTTGGCCTGAGTGGCACGCATCGTAAGCACCACCTCCTGCTCCTGCACGCGGTTGGATTCCTCCAACTGCACCTGCAGGTACTGGATGCTCGCCGACAACCCCTCATGTAGTCCCTGGCTCTGCGACTGCTCTCCAGTATAGATGGAGTACTGCAGTGCACCACCAGAGCGGTCGAGGCATCGGAACCGCATCTTGAGGAGTCTGATGCACTGCTCAATGACAGCCCAGGTGGCCACATGGGCCTTGTTGTATCGGGTCTTCACATGGGTCACCTGCCTCCGTACTGGCGTCATTAACCAGGTCCTCTGCGAGTACCACTCATCTCCCAAGAGCCAGCCGCCCATCCTGGGGTGATCCTCGATGAAGCCAGGGATGTCTGACTGCCCCAGAATGTAGCAGTCATGCACACTCCCTGGGAAGCGTGCACACATGTGCATGATCTTCATGTGGTGGTAGCACATGAGCTGGCTATTCAGGGAGTGGAACCCCTTCCTGTTGATGCAGGGCACTCTCTGATGGCCTGGTGAGAGCAAGGCAACATGAGTATTATATATTAGCCTCTGGAACTGGGGCAACTCATCGATGGCGAAAAACCCAGCTGCCTGGGCATCCTGTTGGGCTTGGTCCAGGTCAAAGCTAATATCGTCAGCTCCCCGAGCAAACAGGGCATCCATGACCTCACGGATGCACTTGTGGGCTGTAGCCTGTGAGATGCCACACAAGTCCCGGCTCAAGCCCTGGAATGATCCTGAGGCGTAGAAGTTCAGGGCTGCGGTGACCTTGATGGAGTGGGTTGCCTCCTCTTCTTGTTGCCGCACCATTCTCTTGTTGAGCCGTAGCCTCCTGCGGCACCTGTTCCAAAGACCAGAGACACCGATACTCCTTGCGCCATCACCGGCCTCCCCCTCTGGCTCCCTCCCTGGCCTGATGGACGGCGGGGTCCTCGGTGTGGGGCGGGGTTCTGCACATAGACCGCCGCCTCAAGTATCTTTCGATGCTGCCGTTGTCGCCTCCTACAGCACCTGGCCTTTCAGCAGCACCACAAGTGCAGCTTCCATGAGGTTCAAGATATCTGAACATTAAATATTTAATATATTCAAGAGGCGGCTAGATATAGCACTTGGGCGAATGGGATCAAAGACTATGGGGAGAAAGCAGGATTCGGCTGTGGAGTTGGGTGATCAGCCATGATCGCGATAAATGGCAGAGCAGGCTCAAAGGGCCAAAAGGCCTCCTCCTGCTTCTATCTTCTATGTATCGTCCATACCGTGTAATATCTGTAAGGAATTGGAGAGCATGAGAGGCTGTCAATCAGAGGTGTCTTCCACCCTGGGACCCTCCAGTATCCCCATTTCCACCCCCGCCCCACTTAACTCGCCCTGCCCACACACGCATCGGAGACCCTGCTCACTGGACATCAAGCCCTGTCCCCAGGCACCCGCATGTAACATTACCTGGACAGCCACTGGTCCCCTCCCCGGTGCACACACCCACGTTCTGGTCGCAGCCTCTGGGTGTTCGGATGTTGGTCGCTGTGCATGTGTTGCTTCCGCAGTGTTCAGGCACAGTGTCCAGACATCATGGTCTGATTGGGATGTTAGCCAATAATTCCCACATGCTACATGGCATGCCTAACCACTGGAATCCACTTGGCATGTGTGAAGTGCTAATTTAATTATGATTGGCAAATGCCAATTAGCAATAGCTTTAAGATGCGTGGCCAGAGGCCTCCGCGGTCAGTAGGAGTTATGGTGGTTTGTGGGGCAGGTGGGCTGGGGTTGCCCCCAGAACAGGACTACATGATCCATAGGTTGCCATAGCGGATGCGTGGACACTAAAACACCCATCTTCCCCCTTTCCCCCCTCCAAGCCCATGGGTGCCCACTCCCCCTGCTCTGCAGTCCCCCCACCCCTCCCATTACTGGAGGCCATCCCCGACCGAGGCTGGCCCCTCGGGGGCTCCCCCATCCCCCATCGAGCACCGGGGCAGCAATCCCAGTGCCCCTGGGTTCATTGTCTCGATGGCTTCTCCCTCCTCAGGTCCATGCAGCAACCCTTCCATAGGAATTAGGAGCAGAGGCAGGCAATTCAGCCCTTTGAGGTTGCTCTGCCATTCAATCAGATCCTGGCTGATCTCTTCCTGGTCTCAAATTCACCTCCCACCTGTTTCCCATATCCCTTTAAACCGTTTTCTTAATCATAAATATATCTATCTCCTTCCTGAAACCATTTTAATAATAATAATCTTTATTCGTGTCACAAGTAGGCTTACATTAACACAACAATGAAGTTAGTGTGAAAATCCCCTTGTCGCCACACTGCGGGCGGCACCTGTTTGGGTACGCTGAGGGAGAATTCAGAATGTCCAATTCACCTAACATATTCAATGACTCCAATTCCATCGCTGTATGGGGCAGCGAGTTCCACAAATTCACCACCCTCTGCGAGAAATAGTTCCTCCTCATTTTGCCAGCATCAAGTCTTTAAAAGGGAGTACTAATTGGTGCTGGGGAGGCCGTTAAATCACGGGAGGCTGTTAGATAGGGGGTTGCTCCCATTAACTGAATGGAGTTTGGGTTTAAGTGGTGATTATTGGTTTCTCGCCACGCAAAGATGGGATCCTGATTTCACCACCGGCCAGTTAGATTGCAAGCAAATCTGCGCCCATCGCGGTTCTTACCTTTGGCCTCGCCCATCATTTAAGCGATACATGCTCTTTATTACCAAACAAATGTAAAGGTTTGGATGTAACTGCTGACAATTCACTTCAAACATCCTTGTGATGCAAAGCTGTTATCAACAAAACTAATCAATTACTCATCTATACATTGTGAACATTTCATTATTTATTTTAACGTTTTATAATATATTTAATTTGAAAATTACCATGGAAGAATATTGAAACGGGTTCAGAAGGGATGAATCTTGGTCTCCAATCTAAGGCATGAACTGTACTAATAGAACTCAAAATTCTTGCATTGGAGTAAAAAAGGGACACATATAATTTTTTTAAATACTCAAGGCATGGTCAACGTGGATATATCGCAGATTATTTCACTTGAACTGCATTGCAATTATTTCTATGGCTTTGTAATCCATGAGGATCCAAGATAAATTCTGACCAAAAAAATAATTAGCACCAGACTGGTCTACTTTTGAAAGAACGTGGTTAAGATATTAGTTGCCCATTAAAGGATATATATTTGCTAACAATGTATACTATCAAATTCCATCACATATCCCCATATTTATGATGGTATTCTGAGCTGTATTCCTTTAATAGAAGCATGGCACTAAATTTGGTGTTACAATACTGAAGGTACACAGGGTGCATTTAATAATAATAATAATAATCTTTGTTGTCACAAGTAGGCTTACATTAACACTGCAATGAAGTTACTGTGAAAAGCCCTTAGTCGCCACATTCTGGCGCCTGTTTGGGTACAGAGGAAGAACTGAGAATGTCCAAATTACCTAACAGCACGTCTTTCGGGACTTGTGGGAGGAAACCGGAGCATCCAGAGGAAACCCACAGACACAGGGAGAACGTGCAGACTCCACACAGATAGTGACCCAAGCCGGGATTTGAAACTGGGACCCTGGAGTTGTGAAGCAACAGTGCTACCCACTATGCTACCGTGCTGCCCCGATTACTACTAGCCAAATGGCCATAAATTAGGAGCGGGGAATGTGCGACTGGGTATCCTCGTACACCAGTCACTGAAGGTAAGCATGCAGGAATAGCAGGTGGTAGGCAAATGGTATGCTGCCTTCATTGCGAGCGAATTAAAATACAGGAGCTGGGATATCTTGCTGCAATTATACAGGGCCTTGGCGAGGCCATACCTGGATTATTGTGCGCAGTTTTTGTCTCCTTATAAGAGGGAGGATGTTCTTGCTCTAGAGGTTTACCAGACTGATTCCTGGGATGGTGGGACTGACGAATGAGAGTGAATCAGTTGGGATTGTATTCGCTGGAGTTCAGAAGAATGAGCGGTTTCTCACAGAAACCCATAATATTCTAACAGGACTTGACAGGGTAGATGCAGGAAAGAATTTCCTGATGGTGGGAGTTTTCTGAACCAAAGGTCGCAATCTGAGGATACAGGATATCATTTAGGACAGAGATGGGGAGAGATTTCTTCAACCAGAGAGTGGTGAGCCTGTGAAATTTGTTACCACAGGAAATAGTTGAGGCCATACATTGTACGTTTGCAAGACGCAAATAGATATATCACTGAGGGCGATGGGGATCAAAGAATATGGAGGGGAAAGCGGAATAAGCTATTGAGTTGGATGATTGAGTTTGCTGACGATACGACTAAGTGGGCCAGATCTTGAATAATGACGAGTCAGAATACAGGAGGGAGATTGAGAACCTAGTGGAGTGGTGCAGCGACAACAATCTCTCCCTCAATGCCAGAAAAACTAAAGAGCTGGTCATTGACTTCAGGAAGCAAAGTACAGTACAAACCCCTGTCAGCATCATCGGGGCCGAGGTGGAGACGGTTAGCAATTTCAAATTCCTAGGGGTACACATCTCCAAAAATATGTCCTGGTCCACCCACGTTGGCACTACCACCAAGAAAGCACAACGGCACCTATACTTCCTCAGGAAACGAAGGAAATTCGGCAGGTCCACATTAACTCTTACCAACTTTTACAGATGCACCATAGAAAGCATCCTATCTGGCTGCATCACAGCCTGGTATGGCAACTGCTCGGCCCAAGACCGCAAGAAACTACAGAGAGTCGTGAACACAGCTCAGTCAATCACAGGAACCTGCCTCCCCCATCCATTGACTCCATCTTTACCTCCCGCTGTCTGGGGAAAGTGGGCAGCAAAATCAAAGACCTCTCCCACCCGGCTTACTCACTCTTCCAACTTCTTCCATCGGGCAGGATTTACAAAACTTTGAGAACACGCACAAACAGACTCAAAACAGCTTCTACTCCGCTGTTACCAGACTCCTAAACGACCCTCTTATGGACTGACCTCATTAACACTACACCCTGTATGCTTCACCCGATGCCGGTGTTATGTAGTTACATTGTGTACCTTGTGTTGCTCTATTATGTATTTTTTTAAATTTCCTTTTCTTTTCATGTACTTAATGATCTGTTGAGCTGCTCGCAGAAAAATACTTTTCACTGTACCTTGGTACATGTGACAATAAACAAAATCCAATCCAATCCGATAAGCCATGATCACAATAAATGGTGGAGCAGGCTCGAAGAGGCAAATGGCCTCTTCCTGCTCCTATTTTCTATGTAATCCCTTCCCACACTGAGAGCAGGTGAACAGTCTTGCCCAGTGTGAACTTGCTGGTGTGTCTGCAGGGTAGATAAGTAACCAAATCCCTTCCCACACTGAGAGCAGGTGAACGGCCTCTCCCCAGTGTGAATTCGCTGATGTTTCCGCAGGGCGGAGGAATTAGTGAATCCCTTCGCACACTGAGAGCAGGTGAACAGTCTTGCCCAGTGTGAACTTGCTGGTGTGTCTGCAGGGTGGATAAGTAACCAAATCCCTTCCCACACTGAGAGCAGGTGAACGGCCTCTCCCCAGTGTGAATTCACTGATGTTTCCGCATGGTGGACGAATTAGTGAATCCCTTCGCACACTGAGAGCAGGTGAACGGCCTCCCCGCAGTGTGAACTTGCTGATGTTTCCACAGGTTGGATAAAGTACAGGATCTCTGCCCACACTGAGAGCAGATGAATGGCTTCTCCCCAGTGTGAACTCGCGGATGTCGCTGCAGTGTGAATAAATCATGGAATCCCTTCCCACACTGAGAGTAGGTGAATGGCTTCTCCCCAGTGTGAACTCGCTGGTGTCTCTGCAGGGTGAATAAATCACGGAATCCTTTCCCACACTGAGGGCAGGTGAATAGCCTCTCCTCACTGTGAACTCGCTGGTGTCTCTGCAGGGTGAATAAATCATGGAATCCCTTCCCACACTGAGAGCAGGTGAATGGCTTCTCCCCAGTGTGAACTCGCTGGTGTCTCTGCAGGGTGAATAAATCACGGAATCCCTTCCCACACTGAAAGCAGGTGAATGGCTTCTCACCAGTGCGAACTTGCTGGTGTTTCCGCAGGCTGTATAAACAAAGTGAACCCCTTCCCATACTGAGAGCAGGTGAATGACCTCTCCCCAGTGTGAACTCGCTGGTGTGCCTGCAGGCTAGATAACTGAGTGAATCATTGCCCACACTGAGAGCAGGTGAATGGCTTCTCCCCAGTGTGAACTCGCTGATGTCTCTGCAGGTTTGATGAATCAATAAATCCCTTCCCATATTGAGAATAGGTGAATGGCTTCTCTCCAGTGTGAATGCGTTGATGAATCTCCAGCTTAGATGGTACTCCGTATCCCTTCTCACAGTCCCCACATTTCCATGGTTTCACCATGTTTTGGGTCTCCTCGTGTCTATATAATTCCAAATAATATTAGAATTATTTAGCTAATCCTGCTGACTCGAGCAAGCCACTTTATTTGGGAAGGCGCACACAGGATCGCTAAAATTGGAAATAGATTTTCTCCCAATCAGAAATAAGCCGCAAAGCTCCTTCATCTTTGTTCAGGGTATGAGGTAAACAGAAGTTTCAATTTTAGCTTGGAGTTTTACCTGTGGCTATTCACCTCTCTGTGGAGGTTAAGTACAGGAGTTTCACAACTGTAAGAAATTTTGATGGTCTCTGCAAAGGGTTAGGCTCAAAAGGCCAAATTACTTGTTTCACCATTTTTAATATTACAAATCTTCTGCAGCCAGTTTTAATTTGCTTCCTTATGACATAAACACATTAATACTTTTTGTATAGCACGGCAAACACGTAGGAGTAAACATAAAAGTACCCATTAATATTAGATATATATGTCTATCCAAGATGAAATAGTAAGATGAATGGCATTAAACCATAAACATGAACAATGACCTTTTATTTCCTGTATAGGTTTAGCTCACCTGTCCATAGCATGCAGCATAATGTATAAGGGCAGGGTAACCATCTGAAGGGCTCAGCTCAGCAATGGCTTCAGTCTCGCTCATCAACCAACGCAGGCACTCAAGCTGCCCTTCCTGTGGTCATACAATCAAATATTGATTAATTTTCATCACCTTAATCATTCTGCGGTTATAAAAACAAAATTACTTTATTTTTAAAGATACGTGGCAGCTCCACTTACTGCTCCAATAGCAAATGTCTTTTTGTGTCCTTTCGTAACTGATTTTAGATGTACGATTATAGATGCTTAAGGTTTAGATTTATGGCCTTCGGGGCTCCATATTAGACCATTGGCAAATTATATTAAGGAATAGAAGGACATATCCTGGTTCTCTTCACTCCACACTATTGGAATAGAGAATTTTTGGACAAATTTTAAAACAAAAAACTAATTGATGAGCTTACAGTCTCTCTGTGGAACCTTGAAAAGAAACATGTTAGATATTCTTAATAGAGTTATTCAAGTTCCTTAATGGGACACAGAAAGTAAACCAAAAACTAATACTTTGAAATACTTAAGGGTCACAAGATAAGACCGAATACCTTCAGAGCATGTTTGTGGCAGCTGCGAAGTAACATGGGGGGGATTCTCCATTTCTGAGACTAAGGGCGGGATTCTCCGTCGCCCAACGCCGATATCGTAATCGGCGATCGGGCTGAGAATCCATTCCAACGCCCAAATCAGGGCTGGAGGTGGTTTGATGCCGGTCAGCCATGCTCCGCCCCCTCGGAAGTTGCATAATCGTGTTGCAAGCCTGCACGCCGTTGGCGCATCATCGGCAACCCCTCCATAATACTCCACCCCCGAATGGCCGAGTTTACGACCGCGCAGTTAACGTGTGGTCTGAGCAGTCGTGAACCCGGCGTGGCGGCTGCTGACTGTGTCCAGCGCCGCATACTTATGCCGAGTTAGAGACCATCCTGGACATGGTGGAGGAGAGGCGGGATGACCATATACCCTATACTCCGGCCTGGGAAGGAGGCTGCCAGGCGCCCATCCCTGATGCAAGGGTACCGTTGGATGGCACTGCCCTTGCTGGGGGCAGCCATGGGTGTTGCCCTGGGTGGTCCACCGGTGGGTGCCGGTCGGTTGAGGGGGTGTTTGAGGTGGGGCTGGCGGTGTGGCGGGGGGGGGGGGGGGGGGGGGGTGCTTAAATGTCACTCAGCGGGGTGCAACTGTGCAGTGTGACAGATCCGTGACGCTTCCAGCATTCCGGTCGACAAAATCTGCAGCAAGTGTCACCAATGGCAGCTCCTCACAGACTGTGTGGTTCGGTTGGAACAGCAGTTGGATGCACTTAGGAGCATGGAGGTGGTGAAAAGCGTCATAGATAGGAGTTATAGAGACCTGGTCACACCCAAGGTGAAGGCAGACAGATGGGTGACCGCTAGAAAGGGCAGGCAGTCAGTGCAGGAATCCTCTGTGGCTGTGCCCCTCTCTAACAGATATACCATTTAGGATACTGTTGAGGGGGATAGGCTATCAGGGGAAAACAACAGCAACCAGAACAGTGGCACCACAACTGGCACTGCTGCTCAGCAGGGGAGGGCAAAGTGCAGGCGAGCGATAGTTATAGGGGACTCTATAGTAAAGGGCACAGATAGGATCTTCTGAGGACGTTAAAGAGACTCCAGGATGGTATGTTGCCACCCTGGTGCCAGGGTCAAGAATGTCTGGACGAACACAGGACATCCTGAAGGGGGAGGGTGAACAGCCAGAGGTCGTAGTACACATAGGTACTAACGACATAGGCAGGAAGAGTGATGAGGTCCTGCAGGAGTTCTGGGAGTTAGGCAGTAAGCTAAAAAGCAGGACCTCTAGGGTTGTAATCTCAGCATTACTCCCTGCGCCACGTGCCAGTGAGGCTAGAAATAGGAGGGTAGTGCAGCTAAACACATGGCTAAATTGGTGGTGTAGGAGGGAGGGTTTCAGATATTTAGACCATTGGGATCTCTTCCGGGGCAGGTGGGACCTGTACAAGTAGGACGGGTTGCATCTAAACTGGAGGGGGACTGATATCCTGGCTGGGAGGTTTGCTAGATTCACTCGATGGATTTAAACTATTATGGCGGAGGGTGGGAACCAGAATGTGAGCTCAGAAGGTGTAATAACTGAAGGGGAAATAGAGAACCAAAATACAAGAACAATATCACCTTCAGGCCGAGCAAAAAAGGTGACAAGTGTGAAAAGGAAGGTGGTCAATGCAGGATTGAGGGTGTTGTACCTAAGTGCGCGCAGTATACGGAACAAGGTAAATGAGCTTGTTGCGCACATTGAAATTGGCCGGTACGATGTTGTGGGCATCACAGAGATGTGGCTGCAAGGGGATAAGGGCTTGGATCTAAATATACAAGGATATGTGTGCTATCGAAAGGACAGGCAGATGGGCAAAGGGGGCGGGGTTGCATTGTTAGTAAGGAATGAAGTTAAATCAATAGCAAGGAGCGATATAGGATAAGAAGGCATAGAATCTATGTGGGCAGAGTTGAGGAATTGCAAAGGTAAAAAGACCCTGATGGGAGTTAAGTACAGGCCCCCTAGCAGTAGTCAGGATGTAGGGCAGAAAATAAATCAGGAGATAGAAAAGGCATGTAAAAAAGGCAATATTAAAATAATCATGGGGGACTTCAATATGCAGGTGGACTGGGAAAATCAGGTTGGTTGTGGATCCCAAGAAAAGGAATTTGTGGAATCTTTAAGAGATGGTCTATTTAGAGTAGCTCGTGACAGAGTCTACTGGGGAACAGGCAATTCTGGATTTGGTGATGTGTAATAAGGCAGACTTGATTAGGGAACTTAAGGTGAAGGAACCCTTAGGGAGCAGAGACCACAATATGATAGAATGTACCCTACAGTTTGAGAGGGAGAAGCTGCAATCAGATGTAACAGTATTACAATTATATAAGGGCAACTACAAAGATATGTGGGAGGAGCTGGCCAGAGTTGATTGGAAATGGAGCCTAGCAGGGAAGACAGTGGAACAGCAATGGCAGGCGTTTTGAGGGGTTATTCGGAAGGCACAACAGAAATTCATCCCAAGGAAGAGGAAACATGCAAAGGCATCCATGGCTGACGAGGGAAGTCAAGGACAGCATAAAAGCTAAAGAAACAGTGAGGATTAGTGGAAAGCCAGAGGATTGGGAAGCCTTTAAAGCGAGCAGAGGACAACTAAAAAAGCAATAAGGGGGGAGAAGATGAAGTATGAGTGAAAGCTAGCTAGTAATACAAAGGAAGATAGGAAAACTTTTTTTTCAATATATAAAAGGTAAGAGAGAAGCAAAAATAGACATTGGACCACTGGAAAATGTGGCTGGAGAAGTAATAATAGGAAACAAGAAATGGCAGACGAACTGAAGTTACTTTGCATCAGTCTTCACTGTGGAAGACACCAGTGGGATGCCAGAGCTCCAGGAGAACCAGGGGGCAGAAGTGAATGCAGTGACCATTACTAAGGAGAAGGTTCTGGGGAAACTGAAACGTTTGAAGGAGGATAAATCACCTGGACCGGATGGACTACACCCCAGGGTTCTAAAAGAGAGAGCCCAGGAGATTGTGGAGGCATTGGTGGTGATCTTTCAGGAATCACTGGAGGCAGGAAGGGTCCCAGAGGACTGGAAAGTGGCTAATGTAGCACCACTGTTTAAGAAGGGAGGGAGGTAGAAGATGGTTATTATAGGCCGGTTAGCCTGATTTCTGTACATTGGTAAGATTTTAGAGTCCATTATTAAAGATGAGATTGTGGAGTACTTGGAAGTGCATAATAAAATAGGACTGAGTCAGCACGGCTTCATCAAGGGGAGGTCATGTCTGACAAATCTGTTGAGGAAGTAACAAGGAAGTTAGACAAAGGAGAAACAGTGGACGTGATTTATGGCATGATTTATTAAGATTTCAGGAAGGCCTTTGACAAGGTGCCGCACAGGAGACTGTTAAATAAGTTAAGAGCCCATGGTGTTAAGGGTAATATCCTGGCATGGATAGAGGATTAGCTGACTGGCAGAAGGCAGAGAGTGGGGATAAAGGGGTCTTTTTCAGGATGGCAGCCGGGGACGAGTGGTGTACCTCAGGGGTTGGTGCTGGGACTACAACTTTTCACAATATACATGAATGATCTGGAGGAAGGAACTGAAGGTACTGTTGCTAAGTTTGCAGATGATACAAAGATCTGTCGAGGGGCAGGTAGTATTGAGGAAGCAGGCGGGCTGCAGAAGGACTTGGACAGGCTGGGAGAGTGGGCAAAGAAGTGGTAGATGGAATACAATGTGGAAAAGTGTGAGGCTATGCACTTTGGAAGGAGAAATGGAGGCATAGACTGTTTTCTAAATGGGAAGATGCGTAGGAAACCAGAAGCACAAAGAGACTTGGGAGTCCTTGTTCATGATTCTCTTAAGGTTAACGTGCAGGTTCAGTCGGCAGCTGGGAAAGCAAATGCAATATTAGCATTCATGTCAAGAGGGCTAAGATACAAGACCAGGGATGTACTTCTAAGGCTATATAAGACTCTGGTCAGACCCCATTTGGAGTATTGTGAGCAGTTCTGGGCCCCTTATCTAAGGAAGGATGTGCTGACCTTGGAAAGGGTCCAGAGGAGGTTCACAACAATGATCCCTGGAATAAAGAGCTTGTCGTCTGAGGAATGGTTGAGGACTCTGGGTCTGTACTTGTTGGGAGTTTAGAAGGATGAGCGGGGATCGTATTGAAACTTACAGGATACTGCGTGGCCTGGATAGAGTGGACGTGGATTCTCTATGCCAGATGTACTACCCTCCTTCTCTGACCCTGTTGATGAAAGGATCCTCTCCATCAGAGACGTCGGTGTTGCCACGGGGAATGTCGTAAAGGCCCCTCGTACAAAATTCATTATCAAGAGATACCTGAATGAGTTCGGCTCCAAAAGCCCAAACTTCGCTGGCAATTTCTCCAAGCTGGCAAGCTATCCCTCCACAAACAAATCTCCGAATCTCTCAAGCCCGTTCTATCCCCCACCCCAAGCATGGCGTCCAGTCTTGACAGCTTCCTCGATATGGGATTCAAGCTGAAAGTGCTGCCTAAATTGTATCCATATCCTTAAAGTGCACACGATCACCAAGTTCGAGGAGTGAAGTTCTGGAGAAAACGGAAATGATGCCATCACAAGTATACCAAGACTAGATCCTCTACATGACCTCGCCTCTATCTGTCCCCATAGGGAACCAGGGTCACTGCATCACCTTCTCAGCATTGGCCGCCCAATAATAAAAAAGCTAATTCGGCAATGCTATGCCCCCCCAACTGTGTGTTGCTTTGAAGAACTGCCCTGTGGAACCTTGGATCTTGCCTGCCCGTATAAAAGATGAGTTCACTTTACAAACAAAGGGAGGAAAACAGGAAGCCATTGAAAAAGAAACAAAAACCTTGGGAGAATATTAATTTTAATAGACTGGACTCTACCCGTCAAGGGCAGGGGATGGCTATCCCACTTTTGCAAATCGGCCTTAACCTTACTCACCAGACTTGCATTGTTCAATTTATGGAGTTGGGTCCAATCATGGGCCACCCGGCACCTAGACACCTGAAACTAGAGCTGGCCAGGCGAAAAGGCAGCACCCCCAATTTGGCCCCCTTCCCCATGGGATTAACTGGAACGTACTCGCTCTTTTGCAGATTCAACTTGTATCTAGAAAAAGAATCAAAGCTCCTCAGTATCTGCATTATTTCATCCATAGTGGGGACCGGGTCCGTAACATAAAGCAGCAAATCATCAGCATATAGGGGCACCCTATGTTCCAGCCCTCCCCTCTTTATTCCCTTCCACTACCCTGAAGCCCTCAAAACAATAACTAAGGGTTCAATTGTCAATGCGAATGGAAGGGGGGGGGACGGGGGGGGGGACATTGGACACCCCTGTCTTGTCCCCCTTTTCAAATGGAAGTACCCAAGCTCAATGCCTTGGTACGAATACTAGCCGAGGGGGCCCTATACAATAACCGTATCCACAAAATCAATTTTGGCCCTAAACCGAACCTCTGCAGAACTTCAAAGAGGTAACTTCACTCCACCCGATGAAATTCCTTCTCAGGATCTCAAGACACAATGACCTCTGGCTTAGGCCCAACAGACGGGGCAAGAACAACTTGCCTCCAACCAACAGCCTCCAGATTTTGGTTGACAATTTCCAGCACTTAACAAAGCCTGTCTGACCCTCCGCAATCAGCTCAGGGAGACCGGGCTCCAGTCTTACCGCCAACACCTTTGCCAGTATCCTGGCATCCACATTTAACAGCAAAACAGGTCGGTATGACACACACTCCATGGGATCCTTATCCTTCTTCAACAGGAGGGAAATAGAAGCCTGCGAAAGTGTAGCAGGCAGGGATCCCCCAGACAAAGAATCATTCAACATATGTACCAGCAATGGGACCATCTGACCTGCCAACTTCTTATAGAATTCCACAGGAAACCCATCAGGCCCATGAGCTTTACCTGTTTGCATCTGCTCAATACCTGTCAAGATCTCAGTTTACAAGATGAAGGCTGGCTTTCTCGCCAAACTCATAAAAGACCCTCCCTCGAACGCTAACACAGCTATCTCACAGCAGAAAAAAGAAAAAGAAACACCTCTACCCACCCTGGTTACAAAAAATAAAAAAACATTCAACACCCCTGCTTTTGTAAGGGCAACAAAGAGGCCACACAGAGTAGGTCAAAACAAAAACTTACGTTACTTTACAATTACTATTATACTGCTTCAATGGTTCTCTCCTGGGTCTTCCCTAGTCTGTGCCTTGCTGGCCGACTCTGTTTATACAAAGCTATGTATCGTTAAAGGTTCCATGCCCCCTTATCGGGGGAGTTCGTATTCTGCAAGATTCACGGAGTAGTTAATCATCCCAACCCCGTAAGACCCGTGCGGGTTATAACACCTGCAAATATCAAAATCCCACCGGGAACCATGGGCTGGATTCTCTGCACCCCGATGCCGAAATCATGGGCGGGATTCTCCGACCCCCCGCCGGGTCGGAGAATCGCCGGGGGCTGGCGTGAATCCCGCCCCCGCCGGTTGCCAAATTCTCCGGCACCGGATATTCGGCGGGGGTGGGAATCGCGCCGCGCCGATTGGCAGGCCCCCCCCCCCCAGCGATTCTCCGGCCCGCGAAGGGCCGAAGTCCCGTTGCTGGAATGCCTGTCCCGCCGGCGAGAATCAAATCACCTCTCTTGCCGGCGGGACAAGGTAGCGCGGGCGGGCTCCGGGGTCCTGGGGGGGGCGCGGGGCAATCTGGCCCAGGGGGGCGCCCCCACGGTGGCCTGGCCCGCGATCGGGGCCCACCGATCCACGGGCGGCCCTGTGCCGTGGGGGCACTCTTTTGCTTCCGCCTTCGCCATGGTCTCCACTATGGCGGAGGTGGAAGAGACCCCCTCCACTGCGCATGCGCGGGGATGCCGTGAGCGGCCGCTGACGCTCCCGCGCATGAGCCGCACGGCAAAGTCAGTTTCGCGCCAGCTGGCGGGGCAACAAAGGCCTTTCCTGCCAGCTGGCGGGGCGGAAATCAGTCCGGCGCGGGCCTAGCCCCTCAAGGTTAGGGCTCAGCCCCTCAAGATGCGGAGATTCCCGCACCTTTGGGGCGGCGCGATGCCGGACTGATTCACGCCGTTTTTGGCGCCGGTTGGCGGACATCGCGCCGATTGCGGAGAATCCCGCCCCATGTTCAGCGAGGTAGTGGAGAATCCCAGATGACACCAAAATCGGGGGCAGTGTCGCTTTTGTGATGCTCTGCCCCCTGGATTGCGGCATACTCTAGGAGTATTCCGTGCCACGTATCCACGGCCTCAGGCCATTGCCTGAGGCCCGTTCCGCGATGCTCCGTCCCCGACCAGCTGAGTTTCCGACGGCGTGAGACACGTGTGGTCTCACCCGTTGTGAACTTAGCATGGCAGCTGTGGACTCAGTCCGGTGGCGCCACAGTTGGGGAGGGCTGTTCCACGGGCAGGGGGGCTTCATTCCGGGCTGGGGGCACTGCGGGCGGGCGGTCGAAGAGGATACTATTTTTGCGGTCCGGGTCCACCGGCTGAGTCCGCCATGAAGCACGGCGCGGCTTCATGGCATAAATGCTCAAGGCCATATCAGCAGCTAGAGCTGGGAGCTCTATGCTGCCTCTCTGCTAGCCCCCAGCAAAACGGCGAATCGGTGGCCATTTTGCGCCAGTTTTCCTGCCGTAAAACACCACCGTTTTCATGCCGGCATGGGGACTTTGAGAATCCAGCCCCATATATTTCCAAATATACTACATTAAACAATAACCCTCAGAACAGTAAATCCCCCATCCCCACCATACAACTTATGCAAAACATTCCCATCCCATCCCAAGAATAAAGAAATAACAACAAATATATACAAAGTACAAAATACCCCTTCCACTCAACAACCCTAAAAGTCCCCAGAGTCCATTTAACTTGAACACAGTCCATGCTTTATAAGTGTTGAAGTAATAGTCCTTCGACTCGAAGATAACCGCAGCCTGGCTGGGTACGCCACTCCAAACCATATTCCACTCTTTAACAATGCTGCTTTAGCCTTATGGTCCATCTCCTTGCAAATTCCGCTGCGGCGTCTTGATAGATTCTAATGAGGCTCCCTTCCCACTTAGAATCACAGTTCGCCTTGGCTCACTTCAGTGCCCGATCCTTCTCCTGGAAGCTTATGGAATCTTACCATTACTGCTCGCGGTGACTCATTCACCCGAGGCTTCTGCCAGAGTATTTGATGGCCTCTGACCAACTCTGGAGGAGACGCCAATCTATCCTCCCTCAGTATCTTACCAAACATCTGCGAGAAGTACAGAGTATGATTCGGGCACTCCACACATTTCCGGCACCCCCACGACTCTGAGGTTTTGTCTCCTTGGCTAATTCTTCAGGTCATCCAACTTCACCCACAGCCTCTTATTCTTCTCTGCCCCCAACGAGATCTCAGTTTGGTCACTTGACAGAGCCATTTCCACCCCTATCAACACCTCGCCATTCTCTTTCACAGCTTCCAAAGTTCTGTCCAACTTTTCTTGGACAAGACCCAGCGTGTCCTCAATTGATTTATGCAGGGTTTCAAATATCACTCTCCATTGCCTATCAAAATGCTTGTTAGATTCCGTAGCCAGTACCCCAATTAACATGGCTGCTGTGATTGGGGTGACCACAACCGCCGGAGCCGCCACCGTCATGTTCCCTGCTGAGGTAGCACGCAAAACCTCAGAGTCAGTAGACGAATTTCTGCCCGCAGACATATTGGGCGGGATTCTCCGACACCCCGCCGGGGCGGAGAATCACTGGGGGGGCAGCATGAATCACGCCCCCGCCGGCCGCCGAATTCTCCGGCACTGGGGAACGGCGGGCCCCCCCCGCCCGGTGATTCTCCGGCCCGCGATGGGCCGAAGTCCCGCTGCTGTAATGCCGGTCCCACCGGCATGAATTAAACCACCTCCCTTATCGGCGGGCCCAGGCGGCGCGGGCGGGCTCCGGGAACCTGGGGGGGCGCGGAGCGATCTGGCCCCGGGGGGTGCCCCCACGATGGCCTGGCCCGCGATCGGAGCCCACCGATCCACGGGCGGGCCTGTGCCGTGGGGGGCACTCTTTTACTACGTGTCGGCCGTGTAGGTCTCCGCGATGGCCGCCGCGTAGGGGACCCCCCTGCGCATGCACGGGTATGACATCAGCAGCCGCTGACGTCCTGCACATGCGCGGACTTCCGCCGGCCGACGGAGTCCCTTGGGCCCGGATGGCGTGCCGCCAAAGGCCTTCCACGCCAGCTGGCGGGACAGCAACCACTCCGGCGCGGGCCTAGCCCCTAAAGGCGAGGGCTTGGCCCCGAAGGTGCGGAGAAATCCGCACCTTTGGGGCGGCCCGACGCCGGAGTGGTTCACGCCACTCCATCCCGCGGACCCCCCGCCCCGCCGGGTAGCAGAGAATCCCGCCCCTTAGTTCCAGCCTTTTTTGACATCCTTCAACAAAAGGCTCCTTCTACTGTCATATTGGTAGAATATGTCCACCAAAAAACCCCAGAACAGGGCAAAAAGAACCAAAAAAGAAGTATCCTGGTAGGAGTTACCGAGTGCACGACCTCCTCCTACATATCGGCAGCACAAGTCACATGCTGCCACAGAATTTAAAAGGTTTAAAGGCGACAGATGGGAAGACCAGCCAAACAACCCCATCCCTTGATAGACCCTGGACCTTAGGTCCTCCAGCCCACACAAGCACCCACCCCTCCGAGCCCAACTTCCTATGAAGGACCCCCTCCTGCAGCACCCTGGAGGTATGTGTGGGGCGGGTATTCACCCCCTTACAACCCTTCAGAGTGCAAGGTGTCAGGCTGGCACTGCTAAGGGGGAAAGACTGAGGGGGAGCCTTGCCAGCGACCTTGGGGGGTGGGGGGAGATGCCACTGATGTCCTTGCCAGCAATCAGGAGATGGGCTGCAATAATTGAATCCTGGGATCAGGGCGACCTTTAAAAACGGTGCCTGATCTCTGAGTAACGGGGCTTAACCTCTCTGACAGGTCCCACTCCTTTTAGGGCCAGCAAAAACCTTGATCCTCTTTAAAAGATTTACTACGTGCCATGGAATGGGACGAAGATCCCATCAGTGTCACTCCTCGCACCAGCAGGAATCACTCTGTTTTTTTTACTGGTGGGAACAACGGAAGAATCGTGCTCAATCTTTAGAAACTTGGATGGAATTCTCCCATCTGGGACTCCAAGTCCCATGGTGGGAATGGGAATACAGAATGCTTCCTGCTATGGAGGCCAACGGGAAGACTCGCCATGCCCTCCAGTCTAGACCTAAACAATTTCACATCTGGGGGTTTAGCGCCATATTCCATGGTGGGGCGTGCTTGATTGCATGCATCATATCTGGGTTTCATATTTAAAAAGCACCCAACATCAGTGACCCATGTTGAAGAAAGAAGATCAATATCCTGAAGAATGGAGATGGACCTGTTGAAGATGGATCTCTTGAGGTTGTAAGATGGACCTCGTTGATGACACTGAAGCTGGAAGATTCACGACTGGATGTTCCCCCTTACCCGCTGCTATAGCGTTCCAGGATCTCTGGTGGCCTCCATCCTGATGTCTGGAGGCAACCCCAGGCATTCTTCAGGTAAGTCCTAACTTTTACATGCCACATTGGGCGAAATTCTCCCGAAACGGCGCGATGTCCGCCGACTGGTGCCCAAAACGGCGCCAATCAGACGGGCATCGCGCCGCCCCAAAGGTGCGGAATGCTCCGCACCTTTGGGGGCCGAGCCCCAACATTGAGGGGCTAGGACGGCGGCGGAGGAATTTCCGCCCCGCCAGCTGGCGGAAACGGCCTTTGTTGCCGCGCCAGCTGGCGCGAAAATGACATCTCGGGGCGGCGCATGCGCGGGGGCGTCAGCGGCCGCTGACAGTTTCCCACGCATGCGCAGTGGAGGGAGTCTCTTCCGCCTCCGCCATGGTGGAGACCGTGGCGGAGGCAGAAAGGAAAGAGTGCCCCCACGACACAGGCCCGCCCGCGGATCGGTGGGCCCCGATCGCGGGCCAGGCCACCGTGGGGGCACCCCCCGGGGACAGATCGCCCCGCGCCCCCCCCAGGACCCCGGAGCCCGCCCACGCCACCTTGTCCCGCCGGTAAGGTAGGTGATTTAATTTACGCCGGTGGGACAGGCAATTTATCGGTGGGACTTCGGCCCATCCGGGCCGGAGAATCGAGTGGGGGGGGCCCGCCATCCGGCACGGCCCGATTCCCGCCCCCGCCGAATCTCTGGTGCCGGAGACCTCGGCAACCGGCGGGATTCACGCCAGCCCCCGGCGATTCTCCGACCCGGCGGGGGGGTCGGAGAATGTCGCCCATAGTTCCAGACGTGTTCTGGACTGGTTTGTCTTCCTGCTGGCTTTGTGGAGAATCGGGCATTGTGGTAAGATTTTGGTTGGGCCTTCATCTACATTCTATTAGTGGGCTGCAAAACGATTTCATACTGGCCACCAGTGGGTTTCCCGATCCACCACCAGAAGATCCGGCGTGAATTCATGCTGGCTTAAAAAAACAATTTGGGGACTCCTGCTGAATTCTCCCCTCCTTCCCGCCCACCATTGGGAGAGTGGGAGAAATCCGCTCTTGTTTTATTTCTATGCATGGCCCAAACAAATCAGTTGAACTGCCTTTTCTAGATGATAAATTTTGTGTAATGACAACAGTGAGGTGCTCCACCATACACGCAAGGTGATCCATGAAAAGTTCAAGTACTTGTATGCTAACTACAAATGGACGTGTATTATCAAAACTGCATTGAATCAAGGGATCAGGGTAGTGTAACAGCGTACGGAAGATCAACACAAAGCAGTCACTGAGTAATGAAGTGGCAAACTTACAATTCTCTATAACATTCAGCTCCTAATCTCAGCAATGTCAATAGAAGGAATAAAATGAGAGAATAGAAACGTTGAAACAGGGAAAAATCAGAGGGAAATGTTGAACCAAATGATAAAAGTGTGGTAAATGATTTACCAAAATCGGAGGATGAAAATTAAACTACAGGGGCGGGATTCTCTGAACCCCGCCGGGTCGGAGAATCGCCGGGGGCTGTCGTGATGACCGTTCACGTCGACGTAAATCAAACCTCCTTTTCATCGGCGTGACCCTGTGCTCCAGGTTCACGCCGACCAGCGGGGAGGTGAGTGACGGCCTGGGGGGTTGGCTCTGGGCAGGCGATGGCGTGGCCGCAGTCTGAATGTGTGGGGAGAGGTGTGTCTCGGGTTGTGTGTGTGTGTGTGCGGCGGGGGAGGTGGTTAGAGTGGGCTGGGCTCCGGGAGAGTGCCGTGAGGAGGGTCCGTGCCGTGGAGGAGGATGGGGGGGTCCGTGCCGGGGAGGAGGTTGGGGGGTCCGTGCCGGGGAGGAGGTTGGGGTCCGTGCCGGGGAGGAAGTTGGGGTCCGTGCCGGGGAGGGGAATGGGGGGTCCGTGCCGGGGAGGAGGTTGGGGTCCGTGCCGGGGAGGAGGTTAGGGTCCGTGCCGGGGTGGAGGTTGGGGCCCGTGCCGGGGAGGAGGATAGGGGGGTCCGTGCCGGGGAGGAGGTTGGGTGGGTCCGTGCCGGGGAGGGGGTTGGGGGGGGGTCTGTGCCGGGGAGGGGAATGGGGGGTCCGTGCCGGGGAGGAGGTTGGGGTCCGTGCCGGGGAGGAGGTTGGGGGGGTCCGTGCCGGGGAGGGGGATAGGGGGAGGGGTCCGTGCCGGGGAGGGGGATCCGTGCCGGGGAGCAGGTTGGGGGGTCCGTGCCGGGGAGGGGGATGGGGGGTCCGTGCCGGGGAGGGGAATGGGGGGTCTGTGCCGGGGAGGAGGTTGGGGTCCGTGCCAGGGAGGAGGTTGGGGTCCGTGCTGGGGAGGAGGTTGGGGGGGTCCGTGCCGTGGAGGGGGATGGGTCCGTGCCGGGGAGGGGGGGTCCGTGCCTGGGAGGAGGTTGGGGGGGTCCGTTCCGGGGAGGGGGATGGGTCCGTGCCGGGGAGGGGGGTCCGTGCCGGGGAGGAGGTTGGGGGAGTCCGTGCCGGGGAGGGGGATGGGGTCCGTGCCGGGGAGGGGGGGTGCGAGGGCAAGTGAGTTGGTCCACCTGGCCAGGTGCCAGCCTCCAACAGTTGGACCCATGCGGTCCATGCCACCTGGCTGGGGGGAAGGAGGGGATATGGGCAATGATGACATGTCGTCGTTCCCCCCCCCACCCCCTCTACCAGGCCGTCGTGTTTTCCGATCATCCAGCGATGTTGGCCGCCGTGGCGGCAGCCGCTAATGTCCATGTTGCCCTGGATGAGGAGGAGGAGGAGGAGCGTGCCGCAGAGGGGCAGACGGCAGCCGCCCAGGCTGGAGGGACACCTGACCGACAGGACGAGGAGGGGGAGGAGGACGTCGCGACCCCACGGCAACGGAGGCACCCGAGGGCGCCCCGTGTGTACCGGCCCCGGCAGTCATACCATGACCTCACGGACCGGGAATGCAGGAGGAGACTCCGGATGAGGCGGGAAACCGTGGCACAAATCTGCCACCTGCTGGCACACCTGTCACCGCGTGGCACTGGCGAGGGACACCCTCTCCCCGTGTCCGTCAAGGTTACGGTGGCCCTGAACTTTTATGCAACAGGGTCATTCCAGGCACCGAGTGGGGACCTGTCCGGCATATCGCAGACATCGGTGCATCCGGGCAGTGACAGATGCCCTATATGCCATGGCGCACCGCTACATCCGCTTCCCTGTGGACCGGGCCAGCCAAGATGCCCGGGCCGTGGGCTTCTCTGCCGTGGCCGGGTTCCCCATGGTCCAGGCCGCGATTGATGGGATGCACGTCGCCGTGCGGCCACCTGCAGATAACAGGGCCGTGTTTACCAATAGGAAGGGGACCTATTCGATGAACGTACAGGTGGTCTGCGACCACCGCATGATGGTCCTGCAAGACTGCGCCCGTTACCCAGGCAGTGTACACGACTCATACGTGTTGTCGCGGTCATCCATCCCCAGCATGTACGAGGGACGCCATCCCCGGCTGAGGGGCTGGTTGCTGGGCGACAGGGGCTACCCATTGCGATCGTGGCTGATGACGCCTATACGGAGGCCACGCAATGAGGCCGAGAACCACTACAATGATGCCCATGTAGCGACAAGGGGAGTGATAGAGAGGTGCTTTGGCGTGCTGAAGATGCGTTTCAGGTGCCTGGACCTCTCTGGGGGCGCCCTCCAGTATCGGTCAGATAGGGTCGGCCACATCATTGTAGTGTGCTGCGTCCTGCACAACATAGCCCGACAGAGGGGCGATGTGCCGCAGGCAGAGGAGGGCGGAGTGGAGGAGCAGCAGGGAGAGGCGCAGTCCTCCCCAGATGAGGGGGATGGGGGTAATGGACAGGGCAGACGGGGTAGACACAGGCGGGTGGCTGTCCACCGTTACCGGCTGGCCCAGCGGGCACGGGACAGACTGATAGCCGCCCACTTCACTGACTAGATGGGCATGGGAATCGGGCAGTATGGCCACAGACCGCACACCATGGCAACAGCCGACCACCCACACCCCCCACCCATCCACCCACCCAGCACCCTCACCACCCCCCCCCCAACCCCACCCACCCCACCCGCATGCACACCACCCCCCCCCCCCCCATTGCCGGTCCACCTGCGGCACAACGGCCGGGCTCACACAGTTGGGGCTGGACGCGTGTCTATTGCAGGCCATGGAGGATGATGACAACCCGCCCTGCGGTGAGCTCCTGGCTCCACATCGTTGGACTATGTCTGACCCATGGCCACAGTACCACCATCCACCCGGACCATCCCTGCATGCGGCTGTGACACTGCAGCGCACGGTCCCGTCCTCTGCCCGGGGGGATGTTGATGGCGGCCCAGGGGGAAGAGGGCAGACTCACCTGGGGCTGAGGTAAGACCACCTATCACACACACACTTGCGCTCAACGTACATGACACCCCCGCAAGCTTTGGACAGAGCACAAAGGCAGCTTCGGTAGGTGTAACATTGACTTTAATAACCAAACGAGTTCATGCACGTGCCCTAGCCCCTAAAACTCATCTGTGCCCTGCACCCGTGCCAACTTACTCAGTGTCTAATTGTTTGGCCTTACGGGCCCTTTGACTACGTCTACGTGGTTCCCCAGACGGAACAGCAGAACTGGAGGTGGACTCCTGTGATTCCTGCCCTCTGATACTGGATCCCTTTGGCGGCCGTTTCCTGGGGCGTCCTGGCCTAGATAGGCCAGGCTGCGGCCCGGGCGACTGGGATGGCGAGCTGCCAGCCTGTTCTGCCCGTTGCCCACCCGATGCACCTGGGACGGAAGGGGGGGGGGGGGGGGGGGTCCGAGGTGTCGCGGTGTTCCGGGACCTCCCCTACAGGGGGAGCCGGGACGGACCACACCACCTCCTCCTCCCTCGGGGTGCCCGATGGCCCCCGGGCCTCTACATGGGTGGGGGATGCGAACGGACTGGCCATCCGACGCCCCCCGACATCTGGTGCTGCTAGTCCTGGAGGCCCATGCTGGTATCAATGGGGGTCTGCAGGTTTGCAGCCATGGAGCCCAGGGGGTTGGCAAACACTGTCTGTGACAGTGCGACGCCGGCTCGCACATGGCCACTGGCGCCGATGCCCTCAGCGATGGCCTGCAGAGACTGGGCCATGGCCTGCAGAGACTGGGCCATGGCCTGCTGAGACTGGGCTATGGTGTTGAGCGCCTCTGCCATCTGGCGCTGGCACTGGCTCATGGCCTCCTGTGAGAGGGCAGCTATGTCCTGGGCCACAGACGCCGCCTGCACGGAAAGCCCCAGGCCTCGCAAACCGTTCCCCATGTCTGACACCGTCGCACCCATTGCCTCCACCGCGGACGCCACCCATGCGGTGTCGGCCTGGGTGGCACGCATGACCGGCACCACTCCAGCTCCTGGACACGAGTGGACTCCTCCACCTGCGACTGCAGCCGCCGCAAGCCGGCCGTCACCCTCTTCGCTCGTCTCCGGGTCGGTGGTTGCATTGGATCTATGTGTGGGTGTGGAAACTCCAGGAACCCAGGATCCATCTGGGCGGCAGATGTTCGCTTGGGCTGGGCTGCCCTCCGACCGCCTGGCCCCTCTGCTGCTCCTACCTCCACCTGCTGTATTGTGCGCACCAGTGAGTGTACCAGACGCCTCATCACTAAAGTGCCCAACCGAGGTGAGTGTTTCTGCGATGGTGGAGGGTGTTGGTGACAGCAGTGGCATTGTGTCGTGCTCTTTGTCCCACTCTGAGTCCATGGCACTTTGGGGTGGGGGTTCGTCTCCACCCATCCACTCTGAGTCACTGTCCGGTATTTCGTCTTCCTGGGTAGTGCTGTCCCGGGTAGGGGTGTCCTGGGCAGTGCTGTCCCGGGTAGTGGTGTCCCGGGTAGTGGTGTCCCGGGTAGTGGTGTCCTGGGTAGTGGTGTCCTGGGTAGTGGTGTCCTGGGTAGTGGTGTCCTGGGTAGTGGTGTCCTGGCTCGGATGTGACGGGGGCCTGTGGCTGCCCCCCTCGTCGCTGGGTGGTCGCTCCCGCACGTGACGGGGGTGTCGTCTCCCTGTTGCTCCAGGTCTCTCCGTCTCCCGTGGTGTGCGAGGGGCATCCTGCGGGCGTCGCATGCTGGAGGGTCCGGGTCTCTCTGTCTCCCTTGGCCTCCGAGGGGCATCCTGCGGGCGCCGCATGCTGGAGGGTCCGGGTCTCTCTGTCTCCCGTGGCCTCCGAGGGGCATCCTGCAGGCGGTCTGCATCTGCGGGGATGGGTGCCTGGACGTTTGGTCCTGCAATACACAATGAAGCATGCATGGTTAGACACGCAGGCAGTGATCAGGTGATATGGGGGAGGGGGATATAGGGGAGGGGGATATGGGGACGGGCTGTCGGTGGCTCACTTGCTAGTACGCCCCCGACCTCTGCATCAGCAACCTCCCGGTCGTCAGGTCCGCCAGACAGTTCCAGGGCCCTTTCCTCGTGTTCGGTCAGTGGCCTCTCATCAGCGGGACCTCCTCCAGTCCTCACATGCTCCCTATTGTTGTGTGTGCGCTTCTCCTGTGGGGGGGGGGGGGGGGGGGGCTGGTGGCAGGGGTAAAAGGCAACACTGTTAGGCAGGTATATGAATGCACGCCATCGGTTGCGCCTGCATTGCAGAGGTTAAGGTTAGGGCTGGATTCACTTGGGGATATGGGGGAGGGGGGGATATGGGGGAGGGGCGGATATGGGGGAGGGGGGATATGGGGGAGGGGGGATATGGGGGAGGAGGATATGGGGAGGGGGGATATGGGGGGGGATATGGGGGAGGGGAGATATGGGGGAGGGGGGATATGTGGAGGGGGGATATGGGGAGGGGGGATATGTGGAGGGGGGATATGGGGGAGGGGGGATATGGGGGAGGGGGGATATGGGGGAGGCTCACCCTGCCTGCTCTGACGAGGTCGTTCACCTTCTTGTGGCACTGGGTGCCTGTCCGTGGTGTCAGGGCCACAGCGGTGACGGCCTCTGCCACTTCCCTCCACAGACGCCGGCTGTGGCGTGGGGCAACTCTGCGGCCGTGGCCGAGATACAGGGCGTCCCTCCTCTGCTCCACTGCGTCCAGGAGCGCCTCCACATCCCGTGACTCGAACCTCGGGGCTGTGCGGCGGCCAGCCATCCAGTCGGGTGTTCCGGTCGGGTGTTCCGGTCGGGTGGGGGGGGAGCAGCGCGGCCTTATGCGCCGTCACGCCGTGCGGCGCGTATGACGCTGCACGGCGTCAACCACGTGCGCAAGCGCGGATCCCGTTACGTCGCTGCTAGCCCATTTCGGGCCGGAGACTTTCGACCCATTTTTCCGACGTGACGCAAGTCGGATTTGCGCCGTTTTTTGTGCCGATCGGCGGACTTTGCGCCGATAACGGAGAATTTTGCCCGTGAATCCCGCCCCCATCGGTTGCCGAATTCTCCGGCACCGGATATACGGCGGGGGCGGGAATCGCGCCGCGCTGGCTGGCGGGCCCACCCCCGGCGATTCTCCGGCCCGCGATGGGCCGAAGTCCCGCTACTGGAATGCCTGTCCCGCCGGCGAGAATCAAACCACCCCTCTTACCGGCGGGACAAGGCGGCGTGGGCAGGCTCCGGGGTCCTGGGGGGGTCGCGGGGCGATCTGGCCCCGGGGCCCACCGATCTGCGGGCGGCCCTGTGCCGTGGGGGCACTCTTTTCCTTCCGCCTTCGCCATGGTATCCACCATGGCGGAGGCGGAAGAGACCCCCTCCACTGCGCATCCGCGGGGATGCTGTGAGCGGCCGCTGACGCTCCCGCGCATGCGCCGCCTGGCAATGTCATTTCCACGCCAGCTGGCGGGGCACCAAAGGCCTTTCCCGCCAGCTGGCGGGGCGGAAATCAGTCCGGCGCGGGCCTAGCCCCTCAAGGTGAGGGCTCGGCCCCTCAAGGTGCGGAGACTTCCGCACCTTTGGGGCGGCGCGATGCCAGACTGATTTGCGACGTTTTTGGCGCCGGTCGGCGGACATCGCACCGATTGCGGAGAATCCCGCCCCTGATGTTTGAAAAATAGCGGATTGGGGAGAAGTAGAAGAAACAATACTTCACATAAGGATCAGGGTCTAACACTGTTTATTCATAAATCCAGCATACACACCTACAACAGCATGCTCTTTTGGTGCTGACAGGGATAGAATGTACCCTCCAGCCCATTGGGAAGAAAACCAAACTTATTTTAAAATATGAAAGCAAGGAAGAAAAATATTTTGTAGTACAGCTTTGCTCCATTTCCCAAATTTCAGTTTCACTGTTCACACAACACTCATTGGTTAATTCTCATGCAACCTACCTTTACAGCTAATGAAGATGGGGTAAGTTTCTCATCATTACGCTCCGTCAAGCATTCTTCTGCCATTAAGGTAGTCAGATGCTGTAAACACTCAAGGTGTCCTTGTGACGCTGCAATGTGCAGTAGATTATTTCCTTTTTCATCGTGAATCTTCTCCAGATTGTCAACGGTTAAATGTGGCTAATTGTTACATAGGGAAACAGAAAGAATAACCAAATGAAAACCTGATGATTTTAGAATATTTTCTGCTCATAACATTTCAGTTGAGCTTCATATTTTTGTGCTACCCATCATTCATTTCACCAGAGTTTTAGTTCAGAAATTCATGTAAATTGGTTTGACTTCACCAGAAATTATTTAGCAACTTCTTAAAGGGAGTTATTTTAGATTGACCTGGAGAATAGTAAACTTTAAATTATTTGAAATATGTACCAAACAGCATAAGTAAATGATGACAGATTTTACTCACAATAGACAATAATCTTGCTGGATAGAATCAGAGAGTCATACAGCACAGGAGGAGGTAATTCTGCCCATCAAATTCATATGCTGGGTGTCTGTAGAGCATTCAAGTCAGTCCCATTTCCGAATTCTATTCTCGTTGCCCTGAAGTTATTGATCGTCTCTGCTTCCACCACCCTCATAGGCAGCAAATTCCAGGTCATTACCACTTGCTGTTTAAAAAAAGTTTTTTCCTGCATAGATTGTTCAACATCTTGGGCGGGATTCTCCCCTACCCGGCGGGGTGGGGGGTCCCGGCGTGATGGAGTGGCGGGAACCACTCCGGCGTCGGGCCACCCCAATGGTGCGGATTTCTCCGCACCTTTAGGGGCCAAGTCCTCACCTTGAGGGGCTAGCCCCGCGCCGGAGTGGTTGGCAGGCCGCCGGCCGGCAGGAAAGGCCTTTGGCGCCACGCCAGCCGGGCCTAAAAGGACTGCGCCGGGCGGCAGAAATCCACGCATGCGCGGGAGCATCAGCGGCTGCTGACCTCATCCCCGCGCATGCGGAGGGGGTATCTCTTCCGCGTCGGCCATGGTGAAGACTGGCCGAGGCGGAGGGAAAAGAGTGCCCCACGGCACAGGCCCGCCCGCGGATCTTTGGGCCCCGATCGCGGGCCAGGCCACCGTGGGGGCACCTCCTGGGGCCAGATTGCCCTGGGCCCCCCCCCCCCAGGACCTCGGAGCCCGCCCGCGCCGCCGGGAAGAGAGGTGGTTTGATCCTCGCCGGCGGGACAGGCATTCCAGCAGCGGGACTTCGGCCCATCGCGGGCCGGAGAATCGCCGACCGGCGCACCGTGATTCCCGCCCCCGCCGAATATCCGGTGCCGGAGAATTTGTCAACTGGCAGGGGCGGGATTCACGCCAGCCCCCGGTGATTCTCTGACCCGATGGGGGGGTCGGAGAATCCCACCCCTTATATCTGTGCCCCCATCAGCTATTCAGATTTTCTTTGTCGGCCTTATCCAAACCTGTCATAATATTGTACACTTTTATCAAATCTCTCCTTAGTCTCCTTTCCTCCAACAACAACCGTCTCTTCACCCTAACGTTCGAGCTGAAGTCCCTCATCCATGGGCTATTCTGGAAAATCTTCCTGTCCAGCATTGATAGCAAACTGACTGGCGTGTCAGAATATTCTTACACCCTTTCTTGAACAAGGGTGTCACACTCTTAAATCCTCTGGCACCTCCCATGTCTCGAGGGAAGATTGGAAGATGACAAACCCTTCCGTTAGGGAGTGTCTTTTTGAATATGCCACAGACTTTCCAAATAATAATCTCTTTGCTCTCCTGTCCTGAATCTGTCATGTCGCAAACTATACTGCTTTATATGGCTTTCAAACTGTAGTTCACATTTTCTCCTCTGTATCCATGTTTAACTTTAATCAATGCCTTATCATAAACATTTTCTTATAATTATTCTATATACATGATTCAGACAGAGTCTATACTATACAAAATGTCACCAAACTGGGATTGAAGTATTAAATGATGAAATTGGTTGGCAAAAGATCACAAATACTTAAATTGCAACTCTAAAAAAGTCCTGCCGGCTCATCGTTGAGGTCTGTTTTCAATGTAACTTAGCTTTGATTACGTACAGAGAATTTGTTGATTATGTAGCAAGGTTGAATAAAAAATAAACAGTCTGATAATATGTTGTATTATTTTTAAACACACTTCTGTACTTCTTTGTCAAGCTATACTATGTGAATTGGCACTATCAGAAAATATTCAATGGTTTCAGATAATTGGGAAGATGGCATACAAGGAGAATTCTCTGAGCTTTGATTAAAATATGCATCATGATATAATGTACTTTCTACTGGCTCTGAATTAGCACATCATGGAGAACATTCATCAATTTACCAATTTATTTAAAAATAAAAATCAATTTCTGTACTCATTAGTATCCCATGAATTGAAAGGAAAATTATGCTCACATGACCACTTTTTATCTTTGTAACTTAAAAACTTCAATTAAGTGCATTCAAATATAAAACCTCTCTATCAATGTCAGGACCTTAAGAGATGCGTGTTTCACAATGCTAAGGGCTTTGTAAAAAGGATTTAAAAAAAAAAAAAGCAACAGTTAAAGAATTGAGAAAGGTATATGTCCTATGGTAATTGAGCAGGCTGATAGCAGATGCAGTTCTATATGGCCCAGTATAAAATACTTAGCAGAGGAACAAGGAGCAGCCATTAAGTAAAACAAAATTATATTGAGTATACAGCACAGAAACAGGCTATTCAGCCCAACTAGTCCTTGTTGGTGTTTCAATCGCCTCCCACCCCTTCTCAACTAACGCAACACCATAATCCTCCATAATAGCAGAATAAATAAGAGCAGAAGTAGGCCATACAGTCCCATGCCTGATCATGGGCTTCAACTCAAAATTTCCACCAGCTTCCCATAGCCCTTGTTTCCTTGAGCGACCAAAAATCTTTCTGTCTCAGCCTTAAATGTATTTAATGATGGCACATCCACAACCCTCTGGGATAGGGAATTCCAAAGATTCACACCCTTTGAGTGAATACATTTCTTATCTCAGTCCGAGGGGAGGCAGCAGCATAGTGGCTTGGCACTGGACTAGTAATCCAGAGTAGCAATCCAAACATTTGAATTAAATAAAAAATCTGGAATTAAAAGCCTTGGGCAGCGTGGAACCCCCCGCGACCGACTCCGATGCATCCCCCATCAAGCTAGTGCTGCGAGACTGCCAGGTAACCCCGGGGGGCCCCGCTGCTATTTTTGCGGGCAAGCCAAGCACCCCCGACAGCGCTGCCCGGCCCACTCATCCTTCGGCAAAGGATACGGCAAAAAGGGCCACTTTGTGGCGGTATGCCAGGCCTGGGCGGTCGCTGCGGTCTCCGGAGGCGAATCGGGACCGCCACTACAACCCTCTCCACGGGCCATGTGCGGCCAGCGGGCGCTGCCATCTTCCTCCTTCAGGGCCACATGTGGCCTCTGGGCGCCGCCATCCTGTCTCTCGGACACCACGTGTGATGGATGGGCGCTGCCATCTTGTGCACCTCCAGCCATGTGCGACCAGTGGGCGCCGCCATCTTGGCTGGACTCTCAGGACCCCGACTCGGATGACCACACACCGCTGGAGGAGAACATCCAACTTCTGCCACGACTAGCCTCGGTGACCCTGGACCAGTCTCGGCCCCGAACACTCTCCACTGCAACGATGACCATGCTCATCAATGGGCATGAAACATCCTTTCTGATCGACTCTGGGAGCACAGAGAGCTTCATACACCCCAACACGGTAAGGCACTATTCTCTTCCCGTTCACCCAGTTAACCAAAAAATCTCCCTGACCGCCAGGTCTCATTCAGTGGAGATCAAGGGGTTCTGCATAGCGTACCTCACGGTCCAGGGAAGGGAGTTTAAAAATTACCGGCTCTACGTCCTTCCCCACCTCTGCGCTGCCACACTCCTAGGGTTAGATTTTCAATGCAACCTCCAAAGCTTAACCTTTAAATTCAGCGGCCCTATACCCCCTCTCACTGTCTGCAGCCTCGCGTCCCTCAAGGTAGATCCGTCTTCCCGGTTTGCGAACCTCACCCCGGATTGCAAACCCGTCGCCACCAGGAGCAGACGGTACAGTGCCCAGGACCGGACCATTATTAGGTTGGAGGTCCAGCGATTACTGAGGGAAGGTGTCATTGAGGCTAGCAACAGTCCCTGGAGAGTTCAAGTAGTGGTTGTAAAGACCGGGGAGAAGCATAGGATGGTCATCGATTATAGCCAGACCATCAACAGGTATACGCAGCTTGACGCGTACCCTCTCCTCCGCATATCCGATCTGGTCAACAGGATCGCACAATACAAGGTCTTTTCCACGGTGGATCTAAAGTCCGCCTACCACCAGCTCCCCATCCGCCCTAGCGACCGCAAATACACTGCTTTCGAAGCAGATGGGCGGCTCTACCACTTCCTAAGGGTTCCCTTCGGTGTCACTAATGGAGTCTCGGTCTTCCAACGAGAGATGGACTGAATGGTTGACCGGTACGGTTTGCAGACCACGTTTCCGTACCTCGATAATGTCACCATCTGTGGCCACGACCAGCAGGACCACGACACCAACCTCCAAAAATTCCTCCACCACAAAAATCCTTAATCTCAAATATAACAAGGATAAATGCGTGTTCAGCACCGACCGTCTAGCCATCCTCGGCTACGTAGTGCATGATGGAGTTATAGGCGCAGACCCTGAACGCATGCGCCCCCTCATGGATTTCCCCCTCCCTCACTGCTCCAAGGCCCTGAAACGCTGCCTGGGATATTTCTCTTATTATGCCCAGTGGGTCCCCAACTATGCGGACAAGGACGGCCCGCTAATCCAATCCACGGGTTTTCCCCTGTTGACAGAGGCCCGCCAGGCCTTCAGCCTCATCAAAGCGGACATCGCAAAGGCCACGATGCACGCCATCGACGAGTCCCTCCCCTTCCAAGTCGAGAGCGATGCGTCCGACGACGCGTCCGACGTAGCTCTGGTGGCCACCCTCAACCAAGCGGGCAGACCCGTGGCCTTCTTCTCACGCACCCTCCATGCTTCAGAAATCCGCCATTCCTCAGTTGAAAAGGAGGCCCAGGCCATAGTAGAAGCTGTGCGGCAATGGAGGCATTACCTGGCCGGCAGGAGATTCACTCTCCTCACTGACCAACGGTCGGTGGCCTTCATGTTTGATATTACACAGCGGGGTAAGATAAAGAATGACAAGATCTTACGGTGGAGGATCGAACTCTCCACTTACAACTATGAGATCTTATATCGTCCCGGGAAGCTAAACGAGACTCCTGATGCTCTATCCCAGGGCACATGTGCCAACGCACAAGTGGACCGCCTCTGAGCCCTCCACGGGGACCTCTGCCACCTCTATCACTCGATTCTTCCATTTCATTAAAACCCGCAACCTGCCCTACTCCATCGAGGAGGTCAGGACAGCCACCAGGAACTGCCAAACCTGCGCGGAGTGCAAGCCGCACTTCTACAGGCCAGTGAAAGCGCACCTGATAAAGGCTTCCCGTCCCTTTGAACGCCTCAGTATGGACTTCAAAGGGCCCCTCCCCTCCACCGACCGCAACACGTACTTCCTGAACTTGATTGACGAGTACTCCCGGTTCCCATTCGCCATTCCCTGCCCCGACATGACCGCAGCCACCGTCATAAAAGCCCTCCACAGTATCTTTACGCTGTTCGGTTTCCCCGCCTGCGTACACAGCGATAGGGGATCCTCCTTTATGAGCGATGGACGGCGTCAATTTCTGCTCAGCAAGGGGATTGCCTCACGAACGCCTCCTTGTCTTCCCGAGGAAGTCCTCCTCCGGGACCTCGCTCCCAACCTGGCTGGCAGCTCCTGGACCCATCCTGCTCCGCAAACATGTGCAGGCGCACAAGTCGGACCCATTGGTCAAGAGGGTCCATCTCCTTCACGCTAACCCTCAGTACGCCTACGTGGCGTACCCTGCCAGACTTTTTTTAACAGGGGGGTGAATGTGGTAGTTGGTATTAGAGGTATTATGGTACCCTGTAATGCTGTAAGACCATTGGTGTAGGAGGTACCGTTTTCATTGGTTAAGCCTGCCTGCTGGTTCCGCCCAGTAAGGCGGAGTATAAGAGCCCGTATCTCCCCAGCAGCTGCCTTCTGTCCCTGCACTGCTGGGGGAAACATCTAGTGTAATAAAGCCTTCAATTGTCTCCAATCTCACTTCTGGGGTTACTGATCGAGCATCAAAACTATTTGTTCTTTTTAGAGGGATAAAACTGTAAAACTGACCAATGTACAAACGATAATGAGCGGGATTCTCCGTTGACTGACAATGAAAGCGCAAAACGTGATTGGGTGTAGAATAGGTTCCGACGGCAAAATCTCGGCGGGTTCCGATGTGACGTCAAATCGCAATTCTCCGTCACCTCAACAGCGGCGTCAATGCACTCCGGAATGCACATACAGTAAACACCGTTTACATGTCATTGGCGGGTACGACCCAGTACTCTTCAGGGCTTCCACGATTCTCTGCCTCCGATAGACCGAGTTCCCAATGGTGCTGCTCACTTCTGCTATTAGAAATCGTGAAACCGGAGTCATGACTGATGAGGGAGAGAGAGAGGAGGGAGGACATGGAGAGGCGCAACTGTGGGCTATACTTGTTGGGGTGGGAGGGTCCTGCCAGGGCTTGGGGTGGGGGGCGTGCCGAGAGAACAGGCTGAGTGGCCGGGGTGACATCCCCCATTGGACTGCGGCAGTATCCAATCACGGACTGCCATTGCCACGGCTTGCAAGGCAGCCATCTTGCTGCACACCCCACTGACCACCCATTTTGGCCCCTGGTTCTGCAGTGACGCTAGACATATGGGTGCCCCCACTAGCCCCCCCCACCCGCCGCAATGCTCCGCCTACCACCCCCCCCACCTGTCGGTGGCCCACCCAGGGCAATGCACACTGTAGCCCTTACGAGGTGATGGGCGGGGGCCCTGAGTGTAGCGCTGGCAAGGGCAGTGTCTGCTGATGGTACACCTGGCATCAGGGACAGGCGCCAGGGCCAGAGGCCACCACAGTGCCGGGCACTGACAGGCCAGGGTATGAAGAGGGGGGGGGGGTGGGGCAATATGTGGGGGCAGAGCCTGCAGTGTCATCCGGAGCAACCATGTGGTCCGGTTGATCTGGTTGAGTACGGGCGTACGCACCATGCTAACATGTTGGCCTTTCACCCCCTGCAGAATGCCCTCTTTGTTTTCTTGGTGACGATCTTTTACTAATAACTTCCAGTCCTGTTCTTCCCCACAAATGGAAGCATTCTCTCTGGTCTGTATTCTAACCTGGAGCTTAATTTTTAACTTTTAAATTCATTTCTGTCTGGTACCCATCCATTAACAGTCTGAATGACAAGTCGGAGACCTTTTTTGTGGAAGGTATGTTTTACAAGTCCTAAGCTGAAGAGATTAGGTAGTCCATCTGATGGACCCCCCGGTAGGAGCTTCTAATGTGGCTGGGGGAACATGGTAACACAGTGATTAGCATTGACGCATCACAGCACCAGGGACCCGGGTTCGATTCCCGGCTTGGGTCACTGTCTGTGCATAGTCTGCACGTTCTCCCTATGACTGCGTGCTTTTCCTCCGGGTGCTCCATTTTCCTCCCACAAGTCCCGAAAGACGTGCTTGTTAGGTGAATTGGACATTCTGAATTCTCCTTCAGTGTACCCGAACAGGTGGCTCAACTCGAACCGTGGTGTGGCGACTGGGGGATTTTCACATTAACTTCATTGCAATGTTAATATAAGCCTACTTGTGACACTTATAAAGATTATAATTATAGTAAAGATCAGAGGCCAGCTGTCGGGAGGCAGGGTAGTGGGGAATGGGAGATGGTGAGGAAGGAGCTGCGCTCCGAATGCTAGTGATTCGAAACATGGTGTTGTAAGACTTCTTACTGTGCCCACCCCTGCTGACACCTCCACATCATGGCTACTTGGACTTCAGCAAAGGTTTTTGATAAGGTCCCAAATGGAAGACTGATAGCGGAGGTAAGAGCCCATGGGATCCATGGAAATTTGGCAAGTTGGATCCAAAATTGGCTGAGTGGCAGAAAATAGAGGGTGATGGTCGAGGGGTGTTTTTCTGACTGGAAACCCTTGTCCAAGGGGTCCCACAGGGATCAGTGTTGGAGCCCTTGCTGTTTGTGGTTTATATACATGATATAGATATGAATGTAGGAGGGTTGATCAGTAAGTTTGCAGATGGTACGAAAATTGGTGGGGTGGTAAATAGTGAGGAGGATAGCCTACGATTACCGACTCTCTCTGCCCCTTACCTGCAACAATAAGCTCCTGCTCTTTCAGTGCTGCAGGGCTTGTTATTGGTCCAACTTCAAGAGCTCACCCATTTTCCTTAATTTGATGGCGAGCGCATGGTCTGCCAAATAATTGGCCAATCCTACAAACTTCGCAGTCGGGTAGCTGTCCCTTGAACAGTGTGGTCAGGAATATGTGATCCCACCATCCGGGGTCAAGGATCCCAAAGTGAAAATCCTGCCCATGGTGCGTCTTGAGTTTTGTTTTGTTCATGTTTTTTAAGCAGAATATGTGTTTCCTAGTCTCTGTTGAACACTGTTTTAAGAGCTTCCCATTTCTAATCTATGTCATTGTTTGCCAATATTGCTGTCTCGGGGCTGGTTTAGCACAGGGCTAAAGAGCTGGCTTTTAAAGCAGACCAAGGCAGGCCAGCAGCATGGTTCAATTCCCATACCAGCCTCCCCGAACAGGCGCTGGAATGTGGCGACTAGGGGCTTTTCACAGTAACCTCATTTGAAGCCTACTTGTGACAATAAGCGATTTTCATTTCATTTCTATTTTATTTTCCCCAAATTCCATCCTCAGCTCCTCAAAATCACCTTTTCTCCAATCTATCACCCTAGTCTTTGTTATTCTAATTTTTACAATTATTATCTTAAATCATATTGGTCACTATTGCCTAGATATTCATCTACTTTTTAATTACTAGATCCAGTAGCAAATCCTTCTTTGAAGGGATTCTTACACACTGAGTTAGAATGAAGTCCTATACAAATTGTAGGAGCACCATTGCCTTATTCCAGCTCTGCTGAATAATGAATTCTAGGGTGATGGAAATTCCCATACTGTTATCCTGTGGGTTTTTAAAAAACTTATTGTAGTAATTTGGTTGCACATTTCTTCCTCTCCCACTATTAGTTGTTCTATAAACTACTCCTATTAGTTGTATTGTTTTTAAAATCTTTTCTTCACATGCAATCTATTTTAGTTTTACGAATACCTGTGTCATTTCTTTCTTCTGTCATTGTTCTTTCATATTTTCTAAAGATCCCTATCCTGCAACATTTGGCTCCCATGTCTGCATTTTCTGTGGCCATATCTCAGTAATCCTTACCATATCTGCTGTCTCACAATGTATTATTGCCTCGGATTTTCCTGTTCTATTGTGCATTGCTGTACAGATAGTTTAACTGATTCTTAATGGTCGTTCCTGCTACTTTATTTTTAATCTATTTAAATTCCTGTTCTATTTATTTCCTGGAATGTTTGTTGAGCCCTCTGTTGATGAAAAAGAGATCTTAGATACACTGCAGATAAACGTTTGCAACCTTTAGGCTAATGGTTGCCTGGAGTGAATAAAGGCAATGCTAATGAGAAATGTAAGTAGAATGATGTAAAACAAATTACGAGGTAACATTGTTTCCATACTAATTATCAGTCAGGCCCCTATCTAGAGTAGATGGTGCTGATCTGGTTACCTAACTAAAAGCTTTCAAAAGGGCATAGAGACATGAAACCAGATTCATTGTGGCAACAGAATCAAATTATAAGAAAGGTTAAAGAAGTTGGGCTTGCTTTCTTTGTAAAGATTTTTGAATTATTTGATTGATGTAGTCAAGATTATGAAAAGGATTAGCAAAGCGAATCTCAGCAAATTGTTAAAAATTGTAAAGGGTTCAAATATTTGCGGCACAAGTAAAGTTCTAAATGAGAAAGCAAGTCAGGTTGCCAATGCTGAGTCCTCATTTTAGAACCAAGATGTATCATGGGAAAAATGCAAGGTACTTCCTGGCTCTACCTGGCATCTTTTTTAAGTGAAATGCCATGCCCCTAAGGCATGCAAGAGATCATAAACTGTTTCAATCGAATCTTATCTTTCTGCCTATTTAAAAAGTGGACCTTGCTGAGCCAAATGAAGACTACAACTGATTCACAAGCTGGCCAGAGTTTCTGGAAATTTCTAACAGGAGTCGAAGGGCAAAATCTCAACCCTCATTGTGAGGACACATTACAATCAAAGAAATCAGAGGCCAGCAGACAACTTATTTCTACAGCCTGTTGTATGACAAAGGAAAAGACATTTTACCTGCAGAGGCATTAAAAGCCACCATCTAGCTCCCAAGGTAAACAATGAATTTTGACCAGAGCCTTCAAAACTGCTTATTAGCCTGCAACTGACTCAGTAATGGGCCACATGGACTCTGACTTTCTGCACTCTGGCAATCATGTGAACCGATAAGCATATCTGCAGCACATTGTTTTTAAAGTTACTCTGTTGCAAAACTCCTCTTCTCATTGTGTGCTTGTGGGAGCAATTTTCCGGCCATGTTCTGCCTGGTGCAATTCCTCTCTGACAGGATAATACCGGGAGACCCCTGAAACGGGATTTGTGTTGAGCGGTAAACCGGGGGGGGGGGGGGTGACTGAACATTTAGTTGTGGGAGGAGGTTTCCCCTCTGTGGTCAAGGGTTTGGGCTGTTTCCCTTGTCTGCAGGGAGTCATAATGTTGGGGGAAGGGGTCGGGTGGTGTTATTTAATTTTGAGATCAGGGTGCCCTTTAAAAATGGTGTCTTGATCTCTGAGGAGGCAGACCTGCTGGCCTGTTTAGGCCCTACCCACCTCAAAACATGTTCCCTTAAAATGAGTGCGGTAAGATAGTGATCAGATTTGCACAGGAACAGCTGGCACGATTCACACCAATTTTCTCACCTGAAATTACATTTTCATTTTTAGGGAAAATTCTGCTATGTGTGTAAGAAGTTGCAATCATTCCCCAGGTTTGAATGTTTGAATTAACTTTACTTCTGAATTAAACCCAGAGACAGTTTGAGAGAAAATAAAGGAGTTCAGTTTTGCCTCCTTCTCCAGTCCGTACTCGAGGTTTCCTATGTAAGGTCGAAAAACTCTTCAACCAATTTTACTTTATAAATGAATAGCAAAAACATTCTCTGACACAAAGTGATCAGTACACATCCAGGAGCATGGGACAGAGATGGGTTACAGATGGTGGTGTGTGGGAAAACTTGTTTGTCAATCATAGATGTATCAGAATGTATTTGTTTTCTCTTGTCTTGTGACTAATGAAACAAAATGAGTTGACTTTCTATCTGATTCTCAGAGCAGTACTACATACTTCAGACCAGTAAATACTCATGTTCTGGATGTTTCAGAACATTATTGCAGGAAATAAAAGTAAATACAAACTCAATTTTTAGTGTTTAGTGAACTAAATTCTATTAATACAATGGTATATTCAAATTTTAAGCAAGATTCCTCAGGATGTTGTGTTATTTCATCTAAACAACTGAGCCTGTCATTGCATTTTCGTTTTGCAACCAAATTAATCTAACATAAATATGATACATGTGACAATGGACCGTACATATCTGCACCCAGAGAGACACCTTTTCAAAGAAGTGGCCCAGTTCATTGTGGAAATTTGAGCATGTGGAAATACAATGGGTTAAATAGTCTGTGCCCAAAGGAGTCAAGGAAGAAGGTGGGAGGACTTGAAAATTAGGTTGATGTCGGACCATTACCCAACGCTTTCTTGCTTCCACCGGAAGTAGTTTCTGGATGGGAAGGTCCATGGTTAATTCCACAACCCATTTCCACTCGGGACCCTTAATGGTGCAGGGGTGGGGGAGGGCGGTGGCTGCCGACAGCTTGCTGCTGACCCCCATGGCCTCCTGTCCCTGTGACCTCTGCCCTGTGAAACCCAGCCCCAACAGCACTTACCTTTTATCTGAGTCGCTCCGTAATCCTGGCACTTCAAAGGGTGCTGTTCAAACAGCTGACATGGTCTCGTCTGTGGCGCTGCTGAGTGCAAGTGCTGCTGGCCTCTGATTAGCCCACAGTTCTAGGCAGCAGAACATCATATCCTGGAGTGGAGCCGGCAGTCTGGAGGAAGGCCTGCCGCTAGGCAGAGAATACAATGGACCTTCCTCCTATGAGTCAGCATGGGTGTCCAGCCAGTTTTTCAGGCAGTGAGTGAGACACCTGCCGAAAACGGAAGAGTCTGCTCAATTAGTCCAAATGTCCTCAACTCCATCCATTCAAACATGCCACCTGGCATAATAATGGTAGCTCGCAAGATTGCGTGGCCTTACAGGAGCTTCCTGCAGGAGCTTCTTTGAATGCATTGTTACTTTGTTAGTGCGAACCACATAAAAGATGGGAAAACTTCTCTGACTGAAGGCTCTGAAACATGCTGTGCCTATGAATGTAAAGGAGGTGAAACCCGAACTTTCATACCTACAGATGCAAGTTCAGTGCTTTCTTTTGACTCCGGGCATTTGCACTGATTTACATGCATAATCGTTTTTAAATGTTTTTATTCAAGCCTTTTCCATTTTATACATAACACCAAAACACATCCTTCCCAAACACCCCAATCACACACCCCGCCCTCACTGATAAATACCAACCCTCCTAAACCCCTCCCACCCACTTTTAGCAATTAACGGTGACCAGCTCTTTTGAAATACAGAATAAACAGCTGTCATCTTCAGTTGAACACCTCAATTGCTCACCTCACGGTGTACTTAACTTTCTCGAGGTACAGGAACTACATCAAATCTCCCAGCCACCCTGAGGCACTGGGTGTAAAAGCTGACCTCCAACCCATCAGCCCGCGCTTCTGAGCAACCTCCAACCCATCAGCCCGCGCTTCTGAGCAATAGTGAGGCGATACATGCATAATCAAACGAGGCTTCCAGGAATTAAAAAATAAATAAACGTTTTATTGAGGTATTTTCTTTGGCATTTTAACAGCAACAAAATCAACAATATAAATAACAAGAGAAATATATACATAGTGATAATTCCGCCACCCTCTCCCGCAAGTCTTGCCATCACTTACCCCCCTAACCTAGCCCCCCCCCCCCCTTTCAGCTGACGATTAGTTCTCTGCGAGGAAGTTGACGAATGGTTGCCACCTCCAGGCGAACCCTAACAATGACCCTCTCATGGCTGTCATGATACCAACAGACAAATTAGCACACATAACACGACAGCCAATCACAGACAAGAACAGAGACAGTATAAGACAAGGAACACGACACCTGGTGGCCAGTCCATCTAGAGACCAGGACAAGGACAGGACCTGATTAACAACACACTCAGGTAGTCACCACGTGCAGAGTATCAAGACAAATCTGTAAATAGCAAGTTGGAATAAAACAGCGTTGTACCAATTGCAACCGTGTTGGTTCATCTGTACCTCAGAGCACCCAACACCACATGGTACCAAGTGAGTGGATCGATACCTGCCGGCAAATCTGCCATCCTGAGCCATGGACATCAACAACAAACCGCAGCAGTTGCAAGTGCACCCAACACCACAATGGCAAACTTAATTTTTTCCATGCAGAGGAAGCCTGCCATGTCTGAAAGCCAGGTCTCCGATTTCGGGGGCTTTGAGTCCCTCCACGCCAGCAATATACACCTCCGGGCCACCAGGGAAGCAAAGGCCAGAACATCTGCCTCTTTCTTCTCCTGGATTCCCGGATCCTGCGACACCCCGAAAGTCGCCACCTCTGGACTCGATGCCACCCTTGCATTTAATACTGTGGACATGGTGTCGGCAAACCCCTGCCAAAATTCCCTCAGTTTTGGACATGCCCAGAACATGTGGACATGGTTCGCTGGCCCCCCGCACACTTCGCACACCTGTCCTCTACCTGAAAGAATCTGCTCATCTGGGCCACTGTCATGTGAGCCCGGTGAACGACCTTAAACTGGATCAGGCTGAGCCTGGCACATGTTGAGGTAGCATTGACCCTTCCTAGCGCGTCCGCCCAAAGACCCTCTTCCATTTCTCCCCCCAGCTCCTCCACCCACTTTTGCTTCAGCTCCTCGGTCTGCAACTCCTCTGAACACATAAGCTCTTTATATGTCGGAGACGCTCCCCTCCCCTATCCATCCTCTAGAGACCACCCTGTCCTGAATCCCCCTTAACGGCAGGAGTGGGAAGGTTGGTACCTGCCACCGCAAAAAGTCCCTTACCGGTAAATATCGGAGTTCATTACCTCCAGCCAATGTAAACTTCTCCCCCAGCGCCCTCATACTCGGGAAACGACCTTCCAAAAACAAGTCCCCCATCCTCTCTATCCCCACTCTCCGACAAATATGGAACCCCCCATCCATCCTCCCTGGGGCAAACCTATGATTATCGCAGATTGGGGACCACACCGATGCCCCCTCTACCCCCACATGTCTCCTCCACTGCCCCCAGACTCTCAGGGCTGCCACCACCACAGGACTGGTGGAGTAACGCGCCGGCGGGAACGGCAGGGGCGCCGTCACCGGTGCCCCTAAACCTGTGCCCTTACACGAAGCCGCCTCCATGCGCACCCACGCCGGCTCCCCCCCCCCACCAGCCACCGCCTCACCATGGCTATGTTAGCCGCCCAGTAATTACTGAAATTCGGCAGCGCCAGTCCACCATCTCCCTGATTCCGCTCAAGCATTGCCCTCTTCACCCGCGGGGGCTTACCCCCCCACACAAAGCCCACAATAATCTTATTGATCTGCTTATAAAAAGGGATGCGGGATGAAGATGGAGAGGCACTGGAAAACGAAGAGAAACCTCGGGAGGACCATCATTTTTACCAACTTGCACCCAACTCGCCAGAGACAGCGAGAGTGCGTCCCATCTCCGGAAATCCTCCTTCATCTGGTCCACCAACCGGGCCAGGTTCAATTTATGTAGCCTGTCCCAATCCCTCGGCACCTGAATACCCAAGTACCTAAAACAGTCCCCTACCACTCTGAACGGTAGTTCCCCATGTCACCTCTCCTGACCTCTCGCCTGAACCACAAACAACTCGCTCTTCCCCATATTGAGCTTGTAACCCGAAAATCGGCCGAATTCCCCTAGGATTCCAATAATTTCCCCCATCCCCTCCACTGGGTCTGAGACATACAGCAGCAAGTTGTACGCATACAACGAGACTCTATGCTCCACCAACCCCCCTCAACCCCCCGAACCAACCCCCTTCCATCCCCTTGAGGCTCTCAGAGCAATTGCCAGCGGCTCTATCGCCAGCGCAAATAGCAGTGGGGAGAAGGGACATCCCTGTCTCTTCCCCCGGTGTAGTCTGAAATATTCCGACGTCGTCCTATTTGTCCGTACACTAGCTACCGGCGCCCGGTACAGTAGCCTAACCCAGTGAACAAAGCCCCTCCCAAACCCAATCCGCTCCAGCACCTCCCATAAGTAAGCCTACTCAACCCGGTTGAACGCTTTTCCCGCGTCCATCGCAACCGCCACTTCAGCTTCCCTGCCTTCCAGGGGCATCATAATCACATTGAGCAACCTTCTTACATTGGCCCCCAGCTGCCTGCCCTTAACAAACCGTGTCTGGTCTTCTCCTATAACGTCCGGTACACAATCCTCAATCCTAGAGGCCAGAATCTTGGCCAGGAGTTTGGCACCCACGTTTAACAAGGATATCGGCCTATAAGAACCGCACAGCTGCAGTTCCTTGTCCCTTTTAAAAATGAGCAAGATCATGGCCTCTGACATTGTCTGGGGTAAAACTCCTCTCTCCTTGGCCTCGTTAAAGACTTTCAGCAGTACCGGCCCCAATATTCCGGAGAACTTTTTATAGAACTCGACTGTTCGGCCCCGGGGCCTTCCCCGACTGCATGGCCTTCAAGCCCTCCACTATCTCCTCCAGCCCGACCGGGGCCCCCAGCCCTTCTGCCAGCTCCCCATCCACCTTCGGGAAAGTCAGCCCATCCAAGCTTCCAGGAATTTTTAAAAAATTCATTTTGGTGGGATGTGGGCTTCGCTGGCTAGGCCAGCATTTGTTGCCCTTGAGAAGGTGATGGTGAGCTGCCTTCTTGAACTGCTACAGTCCATATGGTGTAGGTACACCCACAGTGCTATTAGGGAGGAAGTTCCAGGATTTTGACCCAGAGACAGTGAAGGAACGGCGATATATTTCCAAGTCAGGAGGGTAAGTGACTTGGAGGGGAACCTCCAGGTGGTGGTCTTCCTATGTATCTACTGCCCTTGTCCTTCTAGATAGTATTAGTTGTGGGTTTGGAAGGCGGTGCCTAAGGAGCCTTGATGAGTACCTGCAGTGCATCTTGTAGATGGTACACACTGCTGCTACTGTGTATCAGGGTGGAGGAAGTGAATGTTTGTGGAAGGGGTGCCAATCAGGCTTTGTCCGGGATGGTGACGAGCTTCTCGAGTGCTGTTGGAGCTGTACTCATCCAGGCAAGCGGAGAGTATTCCATCATACTCCTGACTTGCACCTTGTAGGTGATGGACAGGCTTTGGGGAGTCAGGAGGTGAGTTGAGTTACTCGCTGAACAATTCTTAGCCTCTGACCTGCACTTGTAGCCGCAGTACTTACATAGCTAATCCAGTTCAGCTTCTGGTCAATGGTAACCAATACTGTCAGATGCATCCGCTGCAGGCAGGTTGGCGAGGGAGAGATCAAGCATGTTTTTCCCTCTTGTTGGTTCCCTCACTACCTGTTGCAGACCCAGTCTAGCAGCTATCCCGTTAGAACTCGATAGCTCAGTCAGTGGTGGTGCTACCAAGCCACTCTTGGTGCTGGACATTGAAGTCCTCTATCTCAAATACATTCTTCTCCTTTTCCACCCTCAATACTTCCTTCAGGTGTTGTTCAACATGGAGGAGTACTGATGCATCAGCTAAGGATAGAGAGTCGGTGCATGGCAATCAGCAGGAAGTTTCCTTCTCCATGTTTGACCTGATGCCATGAGACTTTGTGGAGTCTGGAGTCTATGTTGAGGACTGCCAGAGAATATTTTGTCCCTAATGGCTTTATGGTTGACTCATGACTAACTTATCACTGAATATTTATAGAACTTTCTTATTGGAGCAATCAGAAGTATTCATTCAAAACCATGAAAATTACATTCCAATCGTTGTTGAAACGTTAAAAAATATATTACCACATAGTTAACCAATTTTGCTAAGTGCATATTTTGAAATGATTGTTGATTTGACAGGACTCGATAGGCAATTACATGCTCCCCCAGAATCTATTGAAACAATACTATCTAAAACAAAGCAGAGCATTGCATCCAAATTATTACCTTATTTCAGCTGCCGACAGTATATTAATTCAGAACCAATTTATTTGGAAGCAGATTAATACGCTGCTTGATCACATAGCTAGAAATGACCAGATCTTTGGATGAAGATTAACTAACTATGGCACTGTCATATGGACATGAGACTTAGGAGCTGGGGTAGAGCATTTAGCCCTTCGAGCCGTCTCCGCCATTCGATAAGATTATGCTTATTTATTCTAGTGTCAACTCCACTTCCTTGTCTGCTCCCCCATAATCCTTGACTCGCTTGTCTGTCAAAAGTCCACCTAACTCAGCCTTGAATAAATTCAATGATCCAGCCTCCACTGCTTTCTGGTGAGGAGAATTTCACAGAGTAAGAACGCTGGAGTCACTCGGGAGGATTTAAACTAGTATGGCAGGGGGATGAGAATCTGGGCACTAGTGTAGAAGGTGTAATAACTGAAGGGAAAATAGAAAACAAAAATAACAGAACAACATCACCCTGTCTGCTCAAACGCAGTGGTTTGAAGTGTATTTGTTTCAACGCCATAAGTATAGCGGGTAAGGCAGATGAACTTAGAGCACTTATTAGTACTTGGAATTACGATATTGTGGCTATCACAAAAACATGGTTAAAGGAAGGGCAGGATTGGCAGCTGAACGTTGTAGGATATAGATGCTTCAGGAGAAATAGAGGGGGATGTAAAAGGGGTGGGAGAGCAGCATTACTGGTGAAGGAGAATATTATAGACATACTGCGGCAGGACACCATGGAGGGCTCATACAATGAGGCAATCTAGGTAGAGCTCAGAAACAGGATGGGGGCAATCACAATGTTGTTTTTTTACAGGCTCCCCAACTGCCAGTGAGAGACAGAGGAGCAGATAGGTAGAGAGATTTTGGTTGGGTGCAAAAGTAGCAGGGTTGTTATGGTAGGGGATTTTAATTTCCCCCATATTGACTGGGACTCACTTAGTGCTAAGGGTTTGGATGGGGCAGAGTGTGTAGGTTTTTTCAGGAAGCCTTCTTGACGCAATATGTAGACAGTGTAGACAACTAGGAAAGGGGCAGTACTGGATCTGGTATTGGGAAATGAGCCTGGACAGGTGGTTGAGGTTTCAGTAGGGGACCATTTTGGGAGTAGTGACCACACTTCCGTAGGTTTCAGGGTACTTTTGGACAGGAATGAGAGTAACCCTCGTGTTAAGGTGCTAAACTGGGGAAAGGCAAATTACGATAACATTAGACAGGAATTGAAGAATTTGGATTGGGTGCGCCTGTTGGATAGTAAATTAACATTGGACATGCGGGAGCCATTCAAGCGACAGTTGCTTAGGATTCAGGAAAGTCATGTTCCTGAGAGAATGAAGGAGAAGTACAGGAGGTTTAGGGAGCCTTGGATAACGAGGGATATTGTAAACCTTGTCAAAATGTCATGAATGTAGCCCAGTCCATCACGCAAACCAGCCTCCCATCCATTGACTCTATCTATAATTCCCGCTGCCTCAGAAAGACAGCCAGCATAATTAAGGACCCAACGCACCCTCCGGACATACTCTCTTCCACCTTCTTCCGTCAGGAAAAAGATACCAAAGTTTGAGGTCAAATACCAACCGACTCAAGAACAGCTTCTTCCCTACTGCCATCAGACTTTGAATGGACCTACCTCGTATAAAGTTGATCTTTTCTCTACACCTTGCTGTAATTGTAACATTATATTCGGCAGTCTCTCCTTCCTTCCCTATGTACGGTATGAACATAGAACATTACAGCGTAGTACAGGTCCTTCGGCCCTCGATGTTGCGCCGACCTTTGAAACCACTCTAAAGCCCATCTACACTATTCCCTTATCGTCCATATGTTTATCCAATGACCATTTAAATGCCCTTAATGTTGGCGAGTCCACTACTGTTACAGGCAGGGCATTCCACGCCCTTACTACTCTCTGAGTAAAGAAACTACCTCTGACATCTGTCCTATATCTATCACCCCTCAATTTAAAGCTATGTCCCCTCGTGCTCGACATCAACATCTGAGGAAAAAGGCTCTCACTGTCCACCCTATCTAATCCTCTGATCATTTTGTATGCCTCAATTAAGTCAACTCTTAACCTGCTTCTTTCTAAAGAAAATAACCTCAAGTCCCTCAGCCTTCCCTCATAAGATCTTCCCTCCATACCAGGCAACATTCTGGTAAATCTCCTCTGCACCCTTTTCAATGCTTCCACATCCTACCTATAATGCAGCAACCAGAACTGCATGCAATACTCCAAATGTGGCCGCACCAGAGTTTTGTACAGCTGCAACATGACCTTATGGCTCCGAAACTCAATCCCTCTACCAATAAAAGCTAACACACCGTACACCTTCTTAACAACCCTCTCAACCTGGGTGGCAACTTTCAGGGATCTATGTACATGGACACCAAGATCTCTCTGCTCATCCACACTAACAAGAATCTTACCATTTGCTCAGTACTCTGTCTTACTGTTATTCCTTCCAAAATGAATTAACTCACATTTTTCTGCATTAAACTCCATTTGCCACCTCAGCCCAGCTCTACAGCTTATCTATGTCCCGCTGTAACGTGTTACATCCTTCCGCACTGTCCACAACTCCACCGACTTTAGTGTCATTGACAAATTTACTCACCCATCCTTCTACGCCATCCTCCAGGTCATTTATAAAAATGACAAACAGCAGTGGCCCCAAAACAGATCCTTGTGGTACACCACTAGTAACTGGACTCCAGTCTGAACATTTTCCATCAACCACCACCCTTTGTCTTCTTCCAGCTAGCCAATTTCTGATCCAAACTGCTAAATCACCCCGAATCCCATGCCTCTGTATTTTCTGCAATAGCCTACCGTGGGGAACCTTATTAAACGCTTTACTGAAATCCATATACACCACATCAACTGCTTTACCCTCGTCCACCTGTTTGGTCACCTTCTCAAAGAACTCAATAAGGTTTGGGAGTCACGACCTACCCTTCACAAAACCGTGTTGACTATCTCTAATTAAATTATTCCTTTCCAGATACATCCTATCTCTTATCAACCTTTTCAAGATTTGCCCAAAACAGAAGTAAGGCTCACTAGTCTATAGTTACCGGGGTTGTCTCTGATGTACGATCAGTTACTATTAAAACGAGGTAGTAACATAACTGAAGGCTGTAATAGACTAGAACTGTTCCCCAGCAGCTTCGGTACAGAATGAGGGCTGCTGGTACGGCATAGGTTCTTATAACCCCCCCTGTCAGTGCGGAGCTACATAACAAAACAGCCAATGGTAAACTCCTAGGTGTAACCAATGGTCTTCAGCCTCTCGGGTACTGCAATACCTGATAATACCACATTCACCCCCTGTTAAAAAAGAGTCCGGCGGGGGTGGTGGTCAGTGGTTACAATTGCATTTAACATGGAATGATCAGATATGGAGGTACCGTGATACCTCCTTACAGGGTTGTAGAGAGTATTTACAGTCGTGGAAGATTCAGTGTTTATTTACAGTTACAGTTCGGCTATACTAAAGCAATCAGTCGGTCGGGTGGCCTGGTCGTCCTCCTGGATCATCTGAGCCTCAGTGGTGATTCCGGTGGGGGTCCGGGCGTCTGCGACTCCAGGAGCGTGGCTTTGGTCTCCATGGCAGTTTCGTCACCCCTAGACGGCGCTGGTGGGGCAAATGGTTGACAAGAGAGGGGGGCGCCTGTAGGGGGCGTCGGTGGGTGGGAGGGCCTAGGCAGGGGCGGCGGGAGGACTGACCCTCCTGTGAGGTGCTGTGGAGGGGTGGGGGTGGGGGTGGTTCGGGTGCGCGTGCGATTCCGGCGGGCGCCAGGTCCCGTAGGGAGGCCGTATCTTGCCGGCCGTCAGGGAACGCCACATAGGCGTACTGGGGGTTAGCGTGCAGCAGGTGGACCCTCTCGACCAACGGGTCCGACTTGTGCGCCCGCACGTGTTTTCAGAGCAGGATGGGTCCGGGTGTTGATAACCAAGTCGGGAGCGAGGTCCCGGAGGAGGACTTCCTGGGGAAAACAAGGAGACATTCGTGAGGTATCTGGTTGGTAGTTGTACAGAGCAGTGACTGGATAGCGTGGAGGGTCTCCGGGAGGACTTCGTGCCAGCGGGAGACTGGGAGGGCCCTGGACCGTAGGGCCAGTAGGACGGTCTTCCAGACCGTTCTGTTCTCCCTCTCTACCTGCTCATTTCCCCGGGGGTTGTAGCTGGTCATCCTGCTTGAGGCGATACCCCTGTTGAGCAGGAATTGACGCAGTTCGTCGCTGATAAAGGAGGACCCCCTATCACTGTGTATGTACGCGGGGAAACCGAACAGTGTAAAGATACCCTGGAGGGCCTTGATGATGGTGGTTGCGGTCATGTCTGGGCAGGGGATGGCGAATGGGAACCGGGAGTACTCGTCAATCACGTTCAGGAAGTACGTGTTGCGGTAGGTGGAGGGGAGGGGGCCTTTGAAGTCCATGCTGAGGCGTTCAAAGGGACGGGAAGCCTTTATCAGGTGCGCCCTCTCTGGCCGGTAGGAGTGCAGTTTGAACTCCGCGCAGATTTGGCAGACCCTGGTGGCTGTCCTGACCTCCTCGATGGAGTAGGGCACGTTGCGGGTCTTAATGAAGTGGAAAAAGCGAGTGGCCCCCGGGTGGCAGAGGTCCTCGTGGAGGGCTCGGAGGCGGTCCACTTGTGCGGTGGTACATGTGCCGCGGGACAGGGCATTAGGAGGCTCGTTTAGCTTCCCGGGACGATACAAGATCCCGTAGTTGTAGGTGGAGAGTTCTATCCTCCACCACAAGATCTTGTTGTTTTATATCTTGCCCCGCTGTGCATTATCAAACATGAACGCCACCGACCGTTGGTCAGTGAGGAGAGTGAATCTCCTGCCGGCCAGGTAATGCCTCCAATGTCGCACAGCTTCTACTGTGGCTTGTGCCTGTTTTTCGACCGAGGAATGGTGAATTTCGGAAGCATGGAGGGTACGGGAGAAGAAGGCCACGGGTCTGCCCGCTTGGTTGAGGGTGGCGGCCAGAGCTACGTCGGACGCATCGCTCTCGATCTGGAAGGGGAGGGACTCGTCGATGGCACGCATCGTGGCCTTTGCAATGTCTGCTTTGATGCAGCTGAAGGCCTGGTGGGCCTCCATCGACAGGGGGAAGGTCGTGGACTGGATAAGGGGACGGACTTTGTCTGCGTAGTTAGGGACCCACTGGGCGTAATAACTGAAAAACCCGAGGCAGCACTTCAGGGCCTTGGGGCAGTGATGGAGGGGGAACTCCATGATGGGGCGCATGCGTTCAGGGTCGGGGCCTATAACTCCATTTCGCACTACGTAGCAGAGGATGGCTAGGCGGTCGGTGCTAAATACACATTTATCCTTATTATACGTTAAGTTAAGGATCTTAGCGGTCTGGAGAAATTTTCGGAGATTAGTGTCGTCGTCCTGCTGGTCATGGCCGCAGATGGTGACATTATCAAGATACGGAAACGTTGCGCGCAAGCCGTACCGGTCAACGATTCGGACCATTTCGCGTTGGAAGACCGAAACCCTGTTAGTGACACCAAAGGGAACCCTTAAAAAATGATAGAACCACCCATCTGCTTCGAAGGCAGTGTATTTGCGGTCACTAGTATGGAGGGGTAGTTGATGGTAGGCGGACTTGAGATCCACCGTGGAGAAGACCTTATATTGCGCGATCCTGTTTACCAGGTCGGATATGCGGGGGAGAGGGTACGCGTCCAGCTGCGTAAACCTGTTGATGGTCTGATTGTAGTCGATGACCATCCTATGTTTCTCCCCGGTCTTTAACACACTACTTGAGCTTTCCAGGGACTGTTGCTAGCTTTGATGATCCCTTCCCTCAGTAGCCTTTGGACCTCTGACCTGATGAAGGTCCGATCCTGGGCACTGTACCGTCTGCTTCTGGTGGCGACGGGTTTGCAATCCGGGGTGAGGTTCGCAAACAGGGAAGGCGGGTCGACCTTAAGGGTCGCGAGGCTGCAGACAGTAAGGGGGGGTACAGGGCCGCCGAATTTGAAGGTCAAGCTTTGCAAGTTACATTGGAAATCCAATCCCAGGAGTGTAGCCGTGCAGAGGTGCTGCAGGACATAAAGGCGGAAATTGTTGAATTTTCTGCCTTGGACAGTGAGGTTTGCTAGGCAGAACCCCTTTATCTCCACTGAGTGTGAACCAGAGGCCAGGGAGATTCTTTGGTTTACAGAGTGGGTAACAAGTGAACAGCGCCTTACCGTGTCGGGGTGTATAATGCTCTCCGTGCTCCCAGAGTCGATCAGGCAGGACGTCTCGTGGCCGTTGATGAAGACCGTCATCGTTGCTGTTGAGAGTGTCCGAGGTCGATTTTGGTCCAGAGTCACCGAGGCCAGATGAAGTAGTTGCGGGTTTTGATCGGGCAGCGTGTAGTCGGCCGTGCTGGGGTTCTGGGGCCCCATCCAAGATGGCGTCTCCCATGGGTCGCACATGGTGGTCGGGGATGGACAAAATGGCGGCGCCCATCCATCCAGCGTGGTGTCCGAAGAACAAGATGGCCGCGTCAATGGGCCGCACGTGGCCCTAGGATAGGGGGTTGGCGCTGAATGCTGGCCTCCTGGGGCCCGAAGAGAAGATTGCTGCGGCGGTCCGGAGTCGCCGCTGGAGACCGCGGCCACCGTTCGTGCCTGGCAGACCCCCACAAACTGGCCCTTCTTGCCGCACCCTTTGCAGGTGGAGGTGCGGGCCGGGCAGTGCTGGAGGGGGTGCCTCGCCTGCCCGGCGAAGAAACAACGGGGCCCGACGGAGTTAGCGGGCCGTCTTGCAGCGCAGGCCTGCGGGGACACGGGCAAAGCCTGTGGTGCTGCCGCTGCGGGATGCCACGCTGCCCAGAGGGCCGTCGCGCAGTCGGGGACGTAGGATTGCGCGTTTCTGGAGGCAACGTCCATGGACCCTGCCAGGGCCCGTGCCACTCGAAGTCCCAGGGTGTCTTTTTCTAAGAGCCGCTGGCGGGTCTCTGAGGAGCTCATATCTGCTATGAAGGCATCCCTTCCGTGTGCTCGCTCCCCGAAACTTGCGGGCAGCCACAGTTTCTGCCCAGCACCAGTAGCACGCGGTAGAACTCCTCCAACGATTCCCCGGGCTTTGCCGTCTTGTTGCAAGCAGGTGACGTGCGTAGACCTGATTTACAGGGCGGGTATAATGTCCTTTTCACAGTTCGATCGCTGCATCGAAGTCCTCCGCCTCCTCGATGAGGGTGTAGATACCAGGGCTTACCCTGGAGTGCAGGAGATGCAGTTTCTGCTCTCCTGAGGGTGTGCCTCCGGCCGTCTCGAGGTAGCCTTTAAAGCACGCCAGCCAGTACTTGAAAATCGCCGCCGCGTTTGCCGCATGGGGGCTGAGTTGCAGACACTCCGGCTTGATTCAGAGATCCATCCTTTCACTTAAGTCTAGTCTATTAAATTGATGCACGATCAATTACTATTAAAACGAGGTAGTAACATAACTGAAGGCTTTAATAGACTAGAACTGTTCCCCAGCAGCTTTGGTACAGAATGAGGGCTGCTGGGACGGCACCGGTTCTTATACCCCGCCTGTCAGGGTGGAGCTACATACATACCTGATAATACCACAGTCTCTACTCCCCTTCTTGAACAAGGGGACAAAATTTGCTATCCTCCAGTCTTCTGGCACTATTCCTGTAGACAATGATGACATAAAGATCAAAGCCAAAGGCTCAGCAATCTCCTCCCTAGTTTCCCATAGAATCCGAGGATAAATCCCATCCGGCCCAGGGGACTTATCTATTTTCACACTTTCCAGAATTGCTAACACCTCCTCCTTAAGAAGCTCAAGCCCTTCTAGTCCAGTAGCCTGTACCTCAGTATGTATTGTTTGTACAGCATACAAGAACCAATACTTTTCACTGGATACTAATACATGTGACAATAATAAATCAAATCAAATCAAAAAGAAAAGAGAGATTTTTGCACAGTCCAGAAGGGTGGGGACAGTCGAAACCCTTGAGTATAAAGAAAGAAGGTACTGAAGCAGGAAATTAGAAGGGCTAGGAGGGGTCATTAAAAGTCCTTGGCAACAAGGATTAAGGTGAATCCCAAAGTTTTTTATTCATATGTAAAAAGCAAGAGGGTGGCCAGGGAAAGGATTGGACCACTTAGGGACAGTGGGGGGAATCTATGTGTTGAGCCAGACAAAATGGGCGAGGTACTAAATGAGTACTTTGCATCAATGTTCACCAAAGAAAGGGACTTTGTGGAAGATAATTCTTGGGTAGGGTGTGTGGACAGTCTGGATCATGTTAACATCGAAAAGGAGGGTCTTTTAAAAGATATTAAGGTAGATAAGTCTCCTGGGCCAGATAAGATTTACCCCAGAATACTGGGGGAAGCAAGGGAGGAAACTGCTGGGGCCTTGACTAACATCTTTGTATTCTCATTGGCTGCAAGTGAGATCCCAGAGCACTGGAGAATAGCTAATGTGGTACTGCTGTTTAAGGAAGGTAGCAGGGATAATCCTGCAAACTGTAGGCCAGTGCGCCTCACATCGGTAGCAGGTAAATTATTGGAGAGAATTCTCTGGGGCAGGATTTATACCCATTTGGAAACAAATGGACTCGGAAGCGATAGACAGCATGGTTTTGTGAAGGGGAGGTCGTGCCTCACTAACTTGATCGGGTTTTTTAAGGAGGTGACAAAGATGATTGATATGGGGAGGGCGGGCGGTGGATGCTGTTTACATGGACTTCAGTAAAGCCTCTGACAAGGCGCCTCAAGGCACACTGGTACAAAAGGTGAAGTCACGCGGGATCAGAGGTAAACTGGAAAGATCGATACAGAACTGGCTCGGTCACAGAAGGTAAAGGATAGAAGGGTGTTTTTCTGAACGGAAGGTTGTGACTAGTGGTGTTCCACAGAGATCTGTGCTTGGACCTCTGTTGTTTGTAGTGTACATAAACAATTTGGAGGAAAATGTAGCCAGTCTGATTAGCAAGTTTGTGGATGACACCAAGGTTGGTGGAGTGGCAGATAGTGTTGAGGATTGTCAGAAGATCCAGCAGGACATAGATAGATTGGAGACTTGGGCAGAGAAATGGCAAATGGAGTTTAATCCGGACAAATGTGAGGCAATGCATTTTTATAGGTCTAACATAGAGGGGAAATATACCATAAATGGCAAAACTCTTCGGAATATAGAAAGTCAGAGAGATCTGGGCGTGCATGTCCACAGATCTTTGAAGATGGCAACACAAGTGGACAAGGTAGTCAAGAAAGCATACTGAATGCTTGCCTTCATTGGACGGGGCATAGAGTATAAAAACTGGCAAGTTGTATAGAACCTTGGTAAGGCTGCGCTTGGAATATTGCGCACAATTCTGGTTGCCACACTACCAGAAGGATGTGGAGGCTTTGGAGAAGGTGCAGAGGAGGTTTACCAGGATGTTGCCTGGTCTGGAGGGTATTAGCTATGTGGAGAGGCTGAACAGACTCGGACTGTTTTCATTAGAAAGATGGAGGTTGAGGGGTGACCTGATAGAGGTCTACAAGATTATGAGGGGCATGGACAAAGTGGATGGGCAGGCACTCTTTCCCAGGGTGGAGGGGTCAGTCACCAGGGGACATAGGCTTAAGGCCCGTGGGGCAAAGTTTAGAGGAGACGTTCTTTACGGGTTCTTTACGCAGAGGGTGGTGAGTGTCTGGAACGCATTGCCAGGGGAGGTTGTGGAAGCACATACATTAACGGCGTTCAAAAGGCATCTAGATAAACACATGGATAGGATCGGTATAGAGGGATACGGCACAAGGAAGTGCTGAGGGTTTTGCCACAGGTTAGTATCATGACCGGTACAGGCTTGGAGGGCCGAAGGGCCTGTTCCTGTGCTGTATTGTTCTTTGTTACAGAGGAGAAAAAAAATCCTCATCTCTGTTTTATTCTGTCCCATAGTTCCAGTCGCCCGCACAAGAGAAAACATCCTCCCAGCATCCACCCTGCTAAATCCCATCAGGATCTTTTTAATTAGAGCATCTCCCATTCCTCTATATTCCAATTGATATAAGCTCAAACTGGTCAACATTTCTCCATAAGATAAGCACTTCATACCAAGAATCAGTCGCTTGAACCTTCTCTGAACTGCTTCTCATGTAATTATATCCTTTCAAAATAGGAGTTCAAAACTGTGCAGTACTCCAGATGTAGTCTCACCAAGGTTCTGTACAGCTTCAGAAAAATTCCCTACTTTTATATTCCATTGCCCTTGCAATAAACAGCAACATTCAATTTGCGTCCACATCGCTTGCTGTACCTGCATACTAAACGATTTGTGCACAAAGTTCAGTTGCAATGTCACAAATTCTCATGATTACTGAATACTGAAGTATCACAGGGGTCCTGCAGTGTCCTCATCAGGAGTTCAGTTAGATTCACAACTGAAAATTATTCTGGAAATAACTGGGTAAGTGAACCACAATGACATCTAAAGCTCTTACGCTCTTTAATGTCTGGTGTTATCGTCTGAAAATAATACAGTACTCAATGGATATTGAAGTCAGGGATAGGTGTTGTGAACGATCTTGAGAATGTCAATATATCAAAGGAGGAAGTATTAAGTATCCTGAATTGCATTAAGGTAGACAAGTCCCCGGGGCCGGATGGGATCTACCCCACGTTATTACGGGAGGCAAGGGGAGAAATAGCTGGGGCCTTAACAGATATCTTCACATCCTCTTTGACCATGTGCGAGGTTTCAGAGTACTGGAGGATAGCCAAATTTATTCCCTTGGAAGGAAGCAGGGATAATCCGGCAAATCATAGGCCGGTGAGCCTGACATCAGTGGAAGGGAAGCTTTTGGAAAAGATACTGAGGGACAGGATATGTGCACATCTGGTCAAAAATTAACTAGCTAGCGACAGGCAGCATGGTTTTGTACAGAGAAGGTCATGTCTCACCAACTTGATTGAGTTCTTTGAAGAGGTGACAAAAGAAAATTGATGAGAGAAGGGCTGTGGGTGTAGTTTTTATGGATTTTAGTAAGGCATTTGACAAGGTCCCACATGGCAGACTGGTACAAAAACTCAAATCAGACCGTTGCGGTGGAAGGGTGTTTTTCAGAATGGAGCTTTGCAGCTAGTAGTGTTCCGCAGGCATCAGTAATGGGATCTCTGTTGTTTGTACTATATATAAAAGATCTGGAGGAAAATATGGTTGGTCTGATTAATAAATTTGTGGATGACATGGAGATTGACGGAGTTGCTGATAGTGCCAAGGATTATCAAAGGGTACAACAGGATATAGATAGATTGGAGACTTGGGCACAGAAATGGCAGATGGCGTTTAATCCAGACCAATGCGTGGTGATGCATTCTGGAGGATCAAATCTAGGTATGAATTATACTGTAAATGGCAGAACCCTCAGGAACATTAACATACAGAGGGATCTGGGCATGCAGTTCCACAATTCCCTAAAAGTGGCAACACAGGTGGTCAAGGTGATTAAGAAGGCATTTGGCATGCTTGCCTTTATCAGCTGGGGCAGTGAGTACAGGAGTTGGGAAATCATGTTGCAGCTGTCTAAAATCTTGGTTAGGCCTCATTTGGGCTATTGCATGTAGTTCTGGTCACCACATTATCAGAAAGACGTGGAAGCTTTGGAGAGAGTGCAAAAAAGGTTCACCAGGATGTTGCCTGGTTTTGAGGATGTTGGCCAAGAGGAGAGGTTGAATAAACTAGGATTATTTTCTCTGAAAAGACAGAGGCTAAGGGGGGTCCTGATAGATATCTGCAAAATTATGAGAGGCATAGACAGGGTGGATAGTCAGAGGATTTCTTCAAGGGTGGAAGTGTCAATTACAAGGGGGCACAGGTTCAAGGTGAGAAGGGGAAAGTTTAAGGGAGATGTGTGTGGTAACCCACTGTATTGTATTGTATTTTGTACTGTTACATGCCTGGGTTTGTCCCTGCTGGGTCCGAACCACTGTAGTATATAATCTATGTATTGTGGTAAACTGCCACTGTATTATATGTAATGTGGTAAACTACTGCCTGCTGGCTCCACCTCCCTCGGGCTCGGTATAAAGGTGACTGGTCTCCGCCGCTGTCTCAGTTCAGGATCCGAGGCCAGGAGGCTTTCCGTTTAGTTTATTAAAGCCTCAGTTATGTTCACCGCTCGTCGTGTGTTCATTGATGGCATGTCAATGTGCGGGTTAAGGTTTTCATACAGGGGGTGGTGGGTGCCTGGAATGCGCTGTCAGAGGATGTGGTGGAAGCAGACACATTAGCAACATTTAAGAATTATCTGGATGGGTACATGAATGGAGGAAATAGAGGGATACGGACTGAATAAGGGCAGACGGTTTTGTTTGTAGTTGGGGCATCATGATCGGCACAGGCTTGGAGGGCCTAAGGGCCTGTTCCTGTGCTGTACTCTTCTTTGTTCTTTAGAAATGGAATGCTCTCCCTAAAAGACCAATGTTGGTTTACGGACTGAATAAGGGCAGACGGTTTTGTTTGTAGTTGGGGCATCATGATCGGCACAGGCTTGGAGGGCCTAAGGGCCTGTTCCTGTGCTGTACTCTTCTTTGTTCTTTAGAAATGGAATGCTCTCCCTAAAAGACCAATGTTGGTTTACAATTTGAAAACATTTGCATTACAACATATACAAACTCCAGTTACCATTTGTAATTATCGAAAAGCTTCACTGACCAACTAAAATTATGCTTTCGCAACTGAATTTAGCGAATTGGAAAATGTTGCAGTATTTCAACGTCCAGTTGCTGGCAGTTTGTTAGCATTTTTAAAACAAAAAGACTATATAGCTTTTGGCAATATAGCTTTGTTCTACAATCGTACTGAAATTCCCTTGGAATCTCATTAGAATAGTAGACAGCCAAAGCTAAAGCAGGCATACATTTCTATTGAAAAATAGAATAACAATCAACGGGCAGCACGGTGGCACAGTGGTTAGCACAGGAGGTGACTGTGTAGAGTTTGCATTTTCTCCCCGTGACTGCGTGGGTTTACTCCGAGTGCTCCAGTTTCCTCCCACAGTCCAAAGATGTGCAGGATAGGTGGATTGGCCATGATAAATTGCCTTTAGTGATAAAAGGTTGGGTCTGGTTATTGAGTTACGGGGATAGGGTGGAGACGTGGGTTTAAGTGGGGTGCTCTTTCCAAGGGCCAGTGCAGACTCGAAGGCCCGAATGGCCTCTTCCTGCACTGGAAATTCTATAATTCTATGAACAAAAACAAAGTGACCGTAAAGTATTGCGAAAAAGTACCCAACCATTTGTTTTTAATGCTATCCCCATTTTTAAAACATTTCTAAACAATTGCGATAGTTCACTTACCAGCAAAGAAATCTGTCCTTCTTTGACTATATTTAAAATGCTTTTAATGTTCTTTGCTTCCTCACTGATTTCTCCAGGTCTTCTCATACTAATCCCATTTTTATCACTATTTCCTTCTTCTTGTTTTCTTTCCGTTGGAGTTTGCAGAGACAATGTTGGTCGGGAGTTCAGCACAGTACTGCCAACCTTGTGTCCATGTGTATTAACAAACAAACTTGAAGTTCTGCTGGTCAAGTCTTTACCCTCAGCTTCAGCATTATCTGCTGCACTGCAGCCGTCTGGTGATTGGGAGCTCTCTAAGTTGACAGGTCTATGATGGTTTGTGACAACTGCTTTTGCTTTCTTCAACTCCAAGCTATTGACTGGTGATAGAATACAAAACTGTGTCAAGTTGGTTGGTGAGTTCTCATGCTTCACTGCTGAACTGATCCTGCTGCCATCATCTCTCATTTCTATGCCTGACCGATTCTCTGAGGCAACCTTTGTGGAAGGGCTACATCTCGGAGAAGGAAAATGGTTTAATTTAATATAAGGCACATCCAAAATTTCATCCATATCCAAATCATAGTGCTCAAGTTCACCAAGCAAAGTGCTGGTGCCAGTGTCTTTGATTTTAAAGCACTGTCCATTGTCGTGACACAAGGTATTACGGTCAATTGGATTTTCAGCATCATCTTGCTTTTTGTAGTCATCTTTGAGTTCATGCTGTTCAGTACCTTTATCATTTTCAGAGTTTTCCGGTTGGTGCTTTAGGGGTGAAACCCTTTTCACAGGTCTGAATTTGCTGTACACGTCCGTGGTGCTTTTGGCCTTTATTCCACTGCTAATTGATGATGTACCTCCAGAAGGCCAGTTTGAACTAGAAACTTAATATGTGATCAAAATCATTAGTAAACAAAACAGTTCAGAAACTGTTCTTGGAATAATCTATTCTCACAAAAATCAAGCTCCCCCACCGTTTTGTGTACAAGAGCCACTGCCTTTAACAACACTACAAAAGACAACTTAGCCCTTGAGCCTCTGCCAATATAGACCAAAGTTTCAATTTACATATATGAAATAGTTAATATATTACATGTGTGAAATACTTAGGAAACCACAGAAAGTCTGCTTGCTCATCCAAGCAGATGGTGTCATGAGCAATCTCACCAAAAATACTTCAAACTGAATCAAAAGTTATCTTGGTTATGTTTATTACAAGATCATCTCATTTTTTAAACATTTGTGTCCCAACTGGATGAAAAATATGATCTTCAGGGATGATTTCCTACTGAAACTACATAAAAGCACACAAAAGAATCAGGAAATCAAATAAAATATTGGATTAAAAAAATTTTTATCAATGAGTTTTGGTGACACTCTGAGCTGTAAAATAAAATGTCCAACCTAGTCTTTTGAGTGGATTAATGCCTTTTTAAAAAATAGTTCTGCTCTTGCAACCAATTCTGTATGCTGGGGTAATGGTGTGGTGGGGTTAATAAATAAACATTACGCTAGTTCTTAACCTATGTGGAAGTATGTTTACCATAAAATATTTTCCTGGACTTATGCTCAAATTCTAAAAGTTATGTTGATGCAATTAGCATTTGAAAAAAAGAGTTTGTGGCTCAAATATAATTTTTGCATTGACTTTAATGGATATAGCATGAACAAATTAGTGGCAAACAAAATATTTCTATAGATTTCTCCCAGATGAACAAGAGAGCAATAACTATAATTCAAAGTCTTAATTGATCTGGCACATTGATCTACTTAAAAGTACATAAAATACAGTATTGTATCTCAATTATGCAATAAATATAGGAATGAACGAATTGTCTTTTTAAAACTTATTTTTATCAGCAGTTTTCAACTTAAAGCCAAATCTAAATATGGTCGTTAATGTATCAGTAGGCACTTACTTGCCTATTGAAGAAAACTTATTAATCAGGTTATGGACAATAAATTGTCTAAATGCATACTTTAATATACCCTCATAAACAATGCACAATTTATTTTATAATGGAAAAATAACTTACGAGAACTTACTAACAGATTAGTAACTTAGTAACTTTATACAAGGAACCCATTGTGTTTTTTAGATCCACAGTGCACAAGAGCTATGGTTCACAGGGCTGTGCTTTTATGTTGGTTTTATTTACATGTGAAATTCTTTCCAAGTGATATTGAAAAATGGATGCCAGATGTTTCCCAGCTGTTTTCTAATGACAGGAACCATTAAAGACCTTGACGCAGACAAATCCTGTCCAAGGTTTATGAAAACAATCCCTTGCAAAGGCAAGTCTGGACCTTCAAAAGCTGCCAACATTTTGAACTTTGTATTATTCTAGCATTGTTCTTTACCCTACCATACACAAACAGTTCAAATGAAATCTTTGAAACATGAGGATGAACTACTTCTCTGCAAAGGGTGGTGAATTTAAAGAACTCGCTACCCCATAGTGCGGTGAAATCTGGAGGCATTAAATGGTTTCAAGGAGATAGATATATTTCTGATTTTAAAAAACGGGTTAAAGGGATATGGGGAACAGGTCGGGAGGTGATTTTGAGACCAGGAAGAGATCAGCCATGATCTGATTGAATGGCAGAGCAGGCTCGAATGGCTGAATTGCCTGCCTCTGCTCCTAGTTCCTATGTTTCTTCTGTAGTAAAATAGTTAAGAAATGATGGTCAAGCTATGATTTTTTTTTTCATTCACTCAAGCGATGTGGGCCTTGCTGGCTAGGCCAGCATTTATTGCTCTTGAGAAGGTGGCGGTGAATTGCCTTCTTGAACTGCTATAGTCTATTTGATGTAGATACACCCTCAGTGCTGTTCGGGAGGCAGTTCCAGGATTTTAACCCAGTGACAGTGAAGGAACGGCGATATATTTCCAAGTCAGAAAGGAGTGTGGCTTGAAGATGAACTTCCAGGAGGTGGTGTTTCCATGCGTCTGCTGCCATTGCCCTTTTAGACGGCAGTGGTCTTTGGTTTGGAAGGTTCTGTCTAAGGAGCTTTGGTGAGGTCCTGCAGTGCATCTTGTAGATGGTATACACTGTTGCTAATGTGACTAATATTTCCAATATTAATAAGTCTGACACATTTTATTTGTTAAGATTTTATTTTTAAGTACCAAATTCATTTTTATCCAATTAAGGGGCAATTTAGCGTGGCCAATCCACCTATCCTGCACATATTTAGGGCAGCACGGTAGCACGAGTGGATAGAACTGTGGCTTCACAGTGCCAGGGTCCCAGATTCAATTCCCCGCTGGGTCACTGTCTGTGCGGAGTCTGCACGTTCTCCCCGTGTCTGCGTGGGTTTCCTCCGGGTGCTCCGGTTTCCTCCCACAGTCTAAAGATGTGCAGGTTAGGTAGATTGGCCATGATAAATTGCCCTTTGTAACCAAAAAGGTTGGAGGGGTTACTGGGTTACGGGAATAGGGTGGAAGTGAGGGCGGTGCAGACTCGATGGGCCGAATGGCCTCCTTCTGCACTGTATGTTCTATGTTTGGGTTGTGGGGGCAAAACCCACGCAAACATGAGGAGAATGTGCAAACTCCACACGGACAGTGACTCAGAGCCGGGATCGAACCTGGGACCTCGGTGCCGTTGGCAGGAGTGCTAACCACAGCGCCAGCGTGTATTTTAGGGAAAAAGTAGTTAGTCATAGTCATGAAATAGGACCAATATGACAAATTTAACCTGGTAAATTGGATACAGCTCCTTGCTTCCATATTCTACTATTCTTCAACTAAATATATAATCACTAACTTAAACACCAAGGTATTTTCCTTTCCACTTAAAGAAAACTCAACCTCAGTTTCTGCATACCACTTGACACAGAATTTTATGATCCTCTGTGGGTGGGTTTGAAGGTGGGGGCAGGGGCATAAAATACCGTGGGGTGCCTTTCCCATTGCCTACTTGTCCACCCAACCTAGCCATGATTTAAGAGGCAGCGTGCAAGTTCTCGCACAGCTCATCCACAATTGAGGTCCTTAAGTGGCCAATTAATAGCCACTTAAGGGCCAATTCCCACCCAGTTGCAATTTTCTTGGCCAGGAGGTGGAGGGTAGCGATAGGTGGGAAGCTTGACTAGTAAATCTGCTTCGATCTTGGATGGGAACGAGGAGGTGCCCCCTTCATAGGTCCCCCTTTCCAATCCGAAGGGCAATCCCTCAGTGGTGATATCGCCATAAGACAACAAGGAGGACAGTGGAAGCACTACCAGTATACCAGCTGCCAGACCCCTTTAGCTGTAGAGGCTTCCAGCCATAAAGGGCCGTTAAAACCTATGAGCGACCCTATCCTCCGAGATGCCGATACTTAAAACCCAATCCCGAATTGAACTTATCTGGGTCCTCTGCATCCTCTCGACTGCCCTCTCTGTGACTGGCACCTTGGAGAGCTGTCCCCACCACGGCAGTCTGTGCACCCCACTGGCTCCAACCTGGGCCTTCTGAGAACTAACCACCAACCCTCATCCCCACCCCCAATTTAGCACAGACTGTTAAACAGCAGTCTGCTGGAAAGGGCAGACTTTGCAGCAACTTGACACCAATAAATCCTGTCCCAGGTGTTTAAAACACTCTTTCTTATTTCTGGGGATCAGAATATGAAAACAAATGCTAGTTGAAGGAATTTACAAAGAATCAAATTGGTATTTGCAGAACTTCAGAATAGCAATATTGTGTTTCTCGGCACATGGCATTACACAAATTTCAGATTTTGAAGAGGAATAATTCCATGAATTCAAAATTTCTTTTGCCTCTCATTGAGAAAGATAGTGAAGATTTTGCAACTGTCAGATTACTATTCTTAAACCTTCCACATAAAGTAACTTGTTAGATTTGTAATCAAGCACGTGAAAGTTTAACAACGAAAAAGGCTTATTGGAGATCAAACTCCATTTAAAGTTAATTATTTCTTATTTATTTTGATCTTCTACATTTTATATGTAATTTTACATCTAACATTTTGTATCTGTAACTAAAACCAATGAAAAGGCTGGCTTTCAATAATTCTTCTATTTTAATTGATTAACTTTTTTCAGCACACAAATGTATTGTAGAAAAGAACACTGATAATACCACATGAAACTATTTCACATTGGACAAAAGGTCCATTGCATAAATGTCTTTTAAGTACATGAATTAAAATAAGCATTTTTCAGAGCACTTTGTTTTAGCATGAGAAAAGACCACTCGAGTATCTGGGGCGTCATTCTCCGACCCCCCGCTGGGTCGGAGAATGGCCGTTGGCCGCCGTGAATCCCGCCACCGCCCCCGCCGAAGTCTCCGGTACCGGAGATTGGGCGGGGGACGGGAATCGGGCCGCGCCAGTTGGCGGGACCCCCCGCTCAATTATCCGGCCCGGATGGGCCGAAGTCCCGCCCAGAAATTGCCTGTCCCGCCGGCGTAAATCAAAGCTGGTATTTACCGGCGGGACCAGGCGGCGTGGGCGGGCTCCGGGGTCCTGGGGGGGGCGCGGGGCGATCTGACCCCGGGGGGTGCCCCCATGGTGGCCTGGCCCGCGATCGGGGCCCACCAATCCGCGGGCGGGCCTGTGCCGTGGGGGCACTCTTTCCCTTCCGCCTCCGCCACGGCCTCCACCATGGCGGAGGCGGAAGAGACTCTCCCCACTGCGCATGCGCGGGAAACTGTCGGCGGCCGCTGACGCTCCCGCGCATGCGCCGCATTTCCGCGCCAGCTGGCGGGGCAACAAACGCCATTTCCGCCAGCTGGCGGGGCAACAAACGCCATTTCCGCCAGCTGGCGGGGCGGAAATCCCTCCGGCGCCGGCCTAGCCCCTCAATGTTGGGGCTCGGCCCCCAAAGATGCGGAGCATTCCGCACCTTTGGGCCGGCGCGATGCCCGTCTGATTGGCACCGTTTTTGGCGGCAGTCGGCGGACATCGCGCCGTTGGGGGAGAATTTCGCCCCATATCCCTAATAGATCTTCACCTAACTTCTTATTGTTCTTCCAAAATGCCTTGTAATGTGGATAATGTTAATCATTGAGAATGTGCAAGATGCGCTCTATGCTGATGGCCTCTTTGGAGAGTATGGGAAGGATTATGGGCCTGCCGGGAGGTTTGGAGGGTTCTCGGGGTACAAAGAACAAAGAACAAAGAACAAAGAAATGTACAGCACAGGAACAGGCCCTTCGGCCCTCCAAGCCCGTGCCGACCATACTGCCCGACTAAACTACAATCTTCTACACTTCCTGGGTCCGTATCCTTCTATTCCCATCCTATTCATATATTTGTCAAGATGCCCCTTAAATGTCCCTATCGTCCCTGCCTCCACTACCTCCTCCGGTAGTGAGTTCCAGGCACCCACTACCCTCTGCGTAAAAAACTTGCCTCGTACATCTACTCTAAACTTTGCCCCTCTCACCTTAAACCTGTGCCCCCTAGTAATTGACCCCTCTACCCTGGGGAAAAGCCTCTGACTATCCACTCTGTCTATGCCCCTCATAATTTTGTATACCTCTATCAGGTCGCCCCTCAACCTCCTTCGTTCCAGTGAGAACAAACCGAGTTTATTCAATCGCTCCTCATAGCTTATGCCCTCCATACCAGGCAACATTCTGGTAAATCTCTTCTGCACCCTCTCTAAAGCCTCCACATCCTTCTGGTAGTGTGGCGACCAGAATTGAACACTATACTCCAAGTGTGGCCTAACTAAGGTTCTATACAGCTGCAACATGACTTGCCAATTCTTATACTCAATGCCCCGGCCAATGAAGGCAAGCATGCCGTATGCCTTCTTGACTACCTTCTCCACCTGTGTAGCCCCTTTCAGTGATCTGTGGACCTGTACTCCTAGATCTCTTTGACTTTCAATACTCTTGAGGGTTCTACCATTCACTGTATATTCCCTACCTGCATTAGCCCTTCCAAAATGCATTACCTCACATTTGTCCAGGTTAAACTCCATCTGCCATCTCTCCGCCCAAGTCTCCAGACAATCTAAATCCTGCTGTATCCTCAGACAGTCCTCATCGCTATCCGCAATTCCACCAACCTTTGTGTCGTCTGCAAACTTACTAATCAGACCAGTTACATTTTCCTCCAAATCATTTATATATACTACAAAGAGCAAAGGTCCCAGCACTGATCCCTGTGGAACACCACTGGTCACAGCCCTCCAATTAGAAAAGCATCCCTCCATTGCTACCCTCTGCCTTCTATGGCCTAGCCAGTTCTGTATCCACCTTGCCAGTTCACCCCTGATCCCGTGTGACTTCACCTTTTGTACTAGTCTACCATGAGGGACCTTGTCAAAGGCCTTACTGAAGTCCATATAGACAACATCTACTGCCCTACCTGCATCAATCATCTTAGCGACCTCCTCGAAAAACTCTATCAAGTTAGTGAGACACGACCTCCCCTTCACAAAACCGTGCTGCCTCTCACTAATACGTCCATTTGCTTCCAAATGCGAGTAGATCCTGTCTCGAAGAATTCTCTCCAGTAATTTCCCTACCACTGAAGTAAGGCTCACCGGCCTGTAGTTCCCGGGATTATCCCTGCCACCCTTCTTAAACAGAGGAACAACATTGGCTATTCTCCAGTCCTCCGGGACATCCCCTGAAGACAGCGAGGATCCAAAGATTTCTGTCAAGGCCTCAGCAATTTCCTCTCCAGCCTCCTTCAGTATTCTGGGGTAGATCCCATCCGGCCCTGGGGACTTATCTACCTTAATATTTTTTAAGACACCCAACACCTCGTCTTTTTGGATCACAATGTGACCCAGGCTATCTACACCCCCTTCTCCAGACTCAACATCTACCAATTCCTTCTCTTTGGTGAATACTGATGCAAAGTATTCATTTAGTACCTCGCCCATTTCCTCTGGCTCCACACATAGATTCCCTTGCCTATCCTTCAGTGGGCCAACCCTTTCCCTGGCTACCCTCTTGCTTTTTATGTAAGTGTAAAAAGCCTTGGGATTTTCCTTAACCCTATTTGCCAATGACTTTTCATGACCCCTTCTAGCCCTCCTGACTCCTTGCTTAAGTTCCTTCCTACTTTCCTTATATGCCACACAGGCTTTGTCTGTCCCAGCCTTTTAGCCCTGACAAATGCCTCCTTTTTCTTTTTGACGAGGCCTACAATATCACTCGTCATCCAAGGTTCCCGAAAATTGCCGTATTTATCTTTCTTCCTCACAGGAACATGCCTGTCCTGTATTCCTTTCAACTGACACTTGAAAGCCTCCCACATGTCAGATGTTGATTTGCCCTCAAACATCCGCCCCCAATCTATGTTCTTCAGTTCCCGCCTAATATTGTTATAATTAGCCTTCCCCCAATTTAGCACATTCATCCTCGGACCACTCTTATCTAACTGAATGTAGGGAAAAGCGAGGTATTCCTGGTGAATGAGCTGGAACAGAGGGCTAATTTAGGAGGGATGCCATTTACGGTAGCGAGGGATAGGTTTAGGTATTTGGGGATTCGGGTAGATTCAGGTAGCGAGGGAATGGATGAGGCTCCATAAGTGGAACTTAACAAAGCTGGTGGAGGAGATTAGGGAGGATCTTAAAAGGTGGGATACACTGCACTTAACATTGGCGGGGAGGGTCCAAGTGGTGAAAATTAATATTCTGCCGAGGTTCTTGTTCATCTTTCAGGCTCTCCCGATCTTTATACCAAAGGCCTTTTTTCGGAAAGTGGACACGATCATCTCGGACTTTGTATGGGCAGGGAAGGCGCCGAGGGTGGGGACGACCCTGCTACAGAGGCAGAGACAGCTGGGGGGGTTAGCATTTCCGAACTTGCTTCATTATTATTGGGCGGGAAATGTGGAAAAGGTGCGGGAGTGGTGGGAGGGAGAAAGGGTGGAGTGGGTTAGGATGGAGGAGGAATCTTGTAAGTGGTCTAGTTTGAGGGCTATGGTGACATCAGCGTTGCCAATGGCTCCGAGTAGGTATTCTGGGAGCCCGGTTATACTGTCCACGGTGAAGAGATGCAATCAGCGGAGGAGGCATTTTAGGGTGGAAGGGATGTCGATGCTAACACCGACAAATTATGGGTTTGAGCCATGGGGGAATGGATAGTGTATACAGGAGGTGGAGGGAAGTGGGGCTGGTCAAAGTGAGGGATTTGTATTTGGAGGAATGGTTCGCCAGTCTGGAGGAGCTGAGGGAGAGGGTAGAGCTGCCGAGGGTAGAGATACCCGAGTGAGTTCACGTATCTGAGGTTTGGGACTTTGCGCGAAAGGTCTGGAGGGGTTCCCTAGGTTGCTGGGATAGACACTGCTGCTTCTGAATGTGGAACAGGAGGGAAGAATTGGGGATATATACGAGTGGCTGTGAGAGCAGGGAGGTGAGCAGGTGTTGAAGCTCAAGGAGAAATTGGAAGCGAAGTTGGGAGGGGAGATCAATTGGGGAGTGAGGCACTGCGTATGGTAAACGGGACTTCTTCTTGTGCAAGGATGAGCCTGATACAGTTTAAGGTGGTGCAGGGTGCATATGACTCGGGCAAGAGTGAGTGGGTTCTTTCAGGGGGTAGCAGATGAGTGTGAGAGATGTGGGTGGGGGCCAGCGATTCATGCGCACATGGTTTGGGGTTGCGAAAAATTGGGAAGATTCTGGGCGGGAGTGTTCGCGGTCTTAGCCAGGATAGTGGAGGAGGAGGTGGACTCGGACCCTTTGGTGGGGATATTTGGGGTTGCAGAGAAGCTGGAGCTCATGGAGAGGAGGAAGGCCTTCTCCTCTCCGATTGCACGGGGGAGAATTTTGCTGGAGTGGCAATCTGCATCGCCACCGAGGTTAGCGGCTTGGTTGTGTGACCCGTACGACATCCTGCGGTTAGAGACGATAAAGTATGAGTTAAGGGGCTCAGTAGTGGGGTTTGAGAAAAGGTGGGGTATGTTTGTGACCGTATTTAAAAAGCTGTTCATCGCAGGGGGTAGGGGAGGAGGGAGGAGAGGGGGGTGAAAAAGAGGAAAAAATCTGTACAGACTGTATAGTTGATTGTTGGGAATTATGTTTCCCAGGGTATTTATTTGCTGTAACCTGTTTTGATACATGTTTGTAACAAAATACATTTTAAAAGAAAAGAGGATGGGCAAGATGACATCCTACCAGACGTTTCAACACGGATTGTGGAATTTTGAGCCGACGTTAATCGTCAGGAAGAACAGTGACTTCCAATTTTCGAAGCACCTTGCGAGTTGAGTAATGAGAATCCTGCCACAGAAGGCCAGGAACCTCATTTAAATACATTATAATATAATTAGCAAGCCCTCCTACCGGGACTTCCCCATTCACTGAATATTTACTACCCAGGGCGATTTACAACAGTTTTATAAAAGCGATAACCTGGCGACCTCACCTCCGAAGGAGATATGGTAGGTGAGCGCTCAGGTCACCATTACCCTGCAGGGTGCCAGTCACAGAGGGGGAAGCGGAGAGGATGCAGGGACCCAGACAAAGCTCAACTCGGGGCCGAGAGAAGAGTTCAGAATCAGCATCCCAGGAGGTGGGGTCACCCGCAGCCTCAATAGCCCTTCATGGCTGGAAGCCTCTAGGTTTAAAGGGGGTCTGGAAGCTGATATGCTGGCAGTACTTCCAGTGTCCTCCTTGCTGGGTTTATGGCGATATCACATGTGAGTGATTGCCCTTCCAGAGTGGCAGCTGCAAAGCGGGGGGGGGTGACTGTGAGATTCAATCGCGAGGTTCTATGAGATGCCAGGCTGCATGAGCAGAATGGGGGACTCTGATAAGCGATGTTTTCCACCCTCATGAGACCTGAAGATCCTCAAGCAGGCAAGAGGAATACTGGAGTGAAAATGTGCCCCCACAGCCAGGCAGCACTGTGATGCCAGAGGGCATGAGATGTCTGGAAGTTCAAGGCTGCTGGTTATGGAGGCCAGGCTGTCCAGGATTAGTGTATGGGTGGCTTGCTGTTCAAATTGGGTGGTTTGTTTAATGCACAGCACTTAAGAGCTGGGGGAATGAGGATGCCCTTTAAGGCTGAAGCTGACATGCTAATTTCAGTCTTCAATGCCTTGCCTGCGACAAGGGGAAGCCAGGTAGCTAATCAGTTCCCTGACCGGTCCTTGATGAGTCAATTGTAACAATTTAGTCAGCACTGCAATGCTCGAGTGTGCCCAATTTTTACCTTCTGTGGCCGAGTGATATGGGTTGCTAATCTAATAATCCACAAACTTAGGACAATGTGCTGGGTTCCCTGGCTCAAATCCCACCAAGGTGGATGGTTTCAATAAAAATCATCCTGTGGAAGGCATGGATGAGCTGAAAAATGTCATCAAAATAGCTGGAAGCCTCGCCCCCAAGCATTGAACACCAAGGTTCATACTCACATCGACATAACAGAGAAGTGGCACAAATGTGGTCATAACGCCTTTGCTCATCAGTCACCCCATTCAAGGGATGACATGGGAAAGCGTCATGTTTCCCCCATGAGGAAGCTAGTCCACTTCTCTCACTCCTCACCCATGGGTGGGGGTACACGAACCACTGAGGCTCCCAAGGGTCAAAGCGCTTCATTCAGGTGGAGTTTACAGGGGTAACTGGGAAAGTGGCTATTGTGTGACAGTTGAGGGAGTGAGGCTCATTGGAAACGCATTCTCTTGTCCCTCTAGATAGTAGTGGCCGTGAAGGTAATAAATTGAGAGATTCAGCAATGCCATTGAATGCCATGGGGAGATGGCTGAATTCTTTCCTGTTAGAGATGGTCATTGCCTGGTACTTGGATGCCGTGAATGTAACTTGCAATTTATCGGTCCAAGCCAAAATGATGCTGTATCTCGCTGAATATGGGCACCAATGGCTTCAGTATCCGAAGAGTCGTGAAGGGAACCGAACATTGTGCAATGATCAGCGAACACCCCACTTCTGACCTTATAATGGAAGGAAGATCATTAATGAAGTAGCTGGACATGGTTTAATCTAACTCGGGGGAACTCCTGCAGGTATGTCCTAGACCTGAGATGATTCATCTCCAACAACCACAATCAATTTAAGTTGTCTCTTTGAAAAGGAAAACAACTGTAGAACTATGGGGAAGGAGCTAAGCTGACTAGACATCTCCTCCACGGAGATGATAGAGGAATGACGGCCCAAATGATCTTCCTACTCTGAGATATGATTTTATGATTCTATGAATCAAATCAACTATTAGCACTGGATATAACAAAGCATTTTGGCAGCACAATCAACATGTTTGCATTTGCTAAGATGATTGTGGACTAAGCATCCCTCCAGTCAACATTGCTAATGGAAGCATTTCCAACCAGTCAATGTAATCATCAAAATTTCATGAGAAAACAGAAACTCGCTCCTTTAGCATTCAAGTGCCTGATTTTCAAGCAACAGCAGCATTCAGGGAGAAACAATTGGGAAGATAGAGGGAAGAGTGAAAAACGGCAGGTGCCAGGAGCAGTGACTTGGATTGGTAAAGGATAGCGCCTCTTATTTACAATGAAAAGAGAAGAGACAGATGTTAGGCACTGGGAGAAAACAGCACCCAAAGGGAGTACCAGCTTGAACTGAGCGGCAGAGAAGAGAACAGGCGCACTTGTTTGACAGGGACCATGTAGCAGTTGAACAGAGGGGACTGGGTGGAGGTGAGCAGGGTTCAAAATACATTGGGGCAGCAGGCAAATCTGCTCTAGAAAGCCCCCCCAAAAACCCAAACAAGTTCAATCATCGGGCGACGAATGAGAACTAAGTCAACCATTCCACCAATTTTGTACACGTCAGAGACAATGGGCGGGATTCTCCCCCCCCCGGGCCGGGTCAGAGAATCCCTGGGGGGGGGGGGGGGGGGGAGGCGGAATCCCGCCCCGCCGCCCCGGCTGCCGTATTCTCCGGCGCCGTTTTCGGGCGGAGGTGGGATTCCCGCCACGCCGGTTGGCAGCGCCCCCCCCCCCCCCCCCCCCGGCGATTCTCCGAGCCCTGATGGGCCGTCCATTTTTGGTCAGCCCCGCCGGCGTGAATCACTCAACTCATGCACCGGCAGATGAGTATGCGTGGGCAGTCCTTGCGGGGCATGGGGAGATCTGACCCCGAAGGGGGGGGGGGGTGTGGCCCCATGGTGGCCTGGCCCCAAGGCAGCTTGTTCCATAGGGGCACTTCTTTCTTCCGCGCGGGGCCCCTGTAGGGCACCGCCATATTGCCCGGAGTCCGGCATGGAGAAGAGAACCCCCCGCGCATGCGCAAAGATTTTCCGGCCAGTCTGCGCATGCGCAGAATCACGCCGGCCATTCCGCGCATGCACGAAATCACACCAGCCATTCCGCGCATGCGCGAACTCGCACCGGCCCTTCGCCGCTGGCTGGAGCGGTGCCAACCCCTCCGGTGTCCACCTAGCCCTCGAAAATGTGGAGAATTCCTCACTTTCGGGGGCTGTTGACGCCGGAGTGGTTGGCGCCGGTTTTCCCGCCGGCTTGGGGACTTAGTTCCCAGAAGGGAGAATCCCGGCCAGAATCTGCGAGGAAATGGCAGAGGGAATAGGGTGAAGAGTGCTAGTGTGAAATGGGAGATTTGAAGAACGATAATGTGCTTCAGTGAAAGGGTGGTGAACTGGCAGGGAACATTCTCTCAGTGAACTGGGTCCAAGGAATTAGTGACTGCATGTCTTGGGTTATCAGAGTGGTTGTGTGGGGAGAGTGCGCTGATCATGGGAAAGTGACTTTTGAGGCAATGGTAACTTTTTGTATGCTTGTTAAAAATACAAATGTCACTTCCCTTTCTTTTTTTAAATCAAAATGATTAAAAGTCTATTGATCTGTAAGTGCTCTTGGTGCAGAAAGGGTACACAAGCTGTGATGAGTGTAGGAATTTGCACTAAGGGTTAAAATCCTGAGTTAATATTTGACTGCTGCAATCATGTTTTAAAATGAAATCCTAGTTCGAAAGACAACAAAGGTTTTGGGAGCCAGGGATGCAATACAGCCATCATAAAAGGCTTGGGCTAATGCAGTTTTGTTTGGATTAAGGGGGATTCCCTGAGCAGTTAATTAAATTTCAGCTTTGTAAAATGATGTTGTTACTGATGGAACTAAGGTATCAGGCATTTTGCAGGAAAACGGTTCAGTTATGAGTGAGATGAAGCTGTGAACAGAAGTCAAGCAGTTTGCTCTCTGCAACTCAGTTAAAAGATATGTCTGCAGACAAAAGAGCAGTGCGGTTGGAAAGGTGAACAAACCAGCTGAAATAGTTTCTGAAGAAATACAGCCAGAGTTTCTGCAGAGCTTTTCTTTAAAGCAGTGGCACAAGATCGCTCTTTCTCAAAGAACATCTCAGTACAGGAGGCGTTCCTACATGCTAATGGTACTTAAAGTATACTGACAGTATACTGACAGCTGAGATGGCATTTCCTGTTGCTTGAATGGGAATAAAGATAAGAGTTAAGGGTATTGTAATCACTGTATTGAGTGGCATTGTTTTAGGGGCAATTGTGAGCTATTCTCTGGCCTGATGTTAAAGATACTTTAATCCTGTACTAGTAATAAAGTTGGTTTTAAAATACTGGGGACTGGATTCTACGTTTCAGCAGCTAAGTGCCAGCTGACACGGAGAATTCCCGAGCATCTTACAACGCCAAAATCGGTGCCGAACCCTCACCGATTCCGGGGCCGGTGAGGGGCTAGCAGCGGCGCTGAGTGAAACTCCCGGCTCCCACACCAATAACCGCCGAAGAATGGCCGGATTCATGGCCGCGCATGTGCACTTCGACGACCTGCAGCAGCCACACCGCACAGCATGGTGCCAGTCGTGCGTGCACCCGACCTGCCAAATACGGCCCCTCAGGCCACCCCTTGGCCATTCCCCGCCTTGGCGAAAGCCCCCCCTGCCTGCGGCACGGCTCCAGGATGACTGTGGCAGCGGTGGACACACTCCGCGGCCGTCACGCCGGGATCCCGATCATTCAGACCACACGTTGACCGCGCGGACGGGAACTCGGGCCATCGAGGGCGGAGCATCGGGGGAGGGCCTTTCGATATCGCGCCAGCGCCATTCCAACGGTGTGCGGCGTGCAACGCAACGACGCCATTTTGGAAGGGGCGGAGACTTGAAAACCGGCATCAAACTGGCGCCACCCAAGATATGGGCATTGTTGGAGTTCACACATTCTACCAGTATTGGCATGGGTTTCGCCCCCACAACCCAAAGATGTGCAGGGTAGGTGGATTGACCATGCTAAATTGCCCCTTAATTGGAAAAAATGAACTAGGTACTCTAAATTTATTTTTAAAAAGATATGGGCGTTGTAAGGGATTCTACGCCCGATCGCCGATTACGATATCGGAGTCGGGCAATGGAGAATCCCACCCCATATCCCTATTGCTTTGTGAAATCACTGCTGGAGAAAGGTATTCTTTCCCCACAGTCTTATAAAATTAAAATTAAATATTGGGGTTCCTGTCTAGTATCCTAGCCACTGTTGGGATCTGGTATGGGATCGTAATAAAGCATTAAATACATCAAGCAGGCATAAGCAAGCACACTTCCTGCCAAAACTTCACTGTCCATCATACATCAAACCCACAAACTTAAAGGGATCGTTAGAGACTGCCACCGAAAAGTAACTTTATTTTTCAAAATTGAATGTGGAAGCAGGCAGCGTGCTCTTTCAGGTTCCATAGCAGTCATGAAGACCATTGCTAAACCCTTACAAATAACACCTCTTTAGAGGCTAACGAAGAATTAACCCAAAATTTCAATACCATTCCAATGCAGGAGGCACCCTTAGCTCATTGGATTGAATTAAATGAGGCCCCAGATTGCGTATGCCTCAGGTCTAAACTGTCACCGAGATGGGGTTGTTCCGTGTGCCACATTTGTACCAGCAGGCTAGCACTGTTTTCAATCCCTTTGTCTCTTATTTTTTTCACAATCACTCAGTAAGACAGATTGTCTTGTCAGAATTGTGAACACAAATATTTATTTACTTTTGGGGCAATACTCGGGATTAACATATTTTCCTAATTAGTTTTTAATTCCAATCAACGACATACACACAATACAAACTAACAAAGTCAAAGATACATAAAACAATTATATGAAATACCTAATCGGCCTTCATTTTGCACATCCGATCTCTTGTATAGTTCAGGAAGGGCTTTTGCTGAAGAGCTTCCAAACTAGAAAGACATAAGATGGGGAGAAAAATTAGAGGGACATATATTATATGCACCACCTTTCTTCCCCTAGCTGCAAGAGTAAGTAAGAAGTCCTGTACATTCTAAGCGGAGTGTGACGCCGGATATCCAGAATATAGAATTTTGCTTTTCCACATTCCATTTAAAGATTGAAAGGCAGAAATCATAGTTCATCACCACTAAAAATAAAAATATGAAACAAAACCGTTCAATTTTTTATATAATTTACCAAAAATGAGATACTATAGGAGCAGCATTGTCAAATTCACTGAACATGCTGAGCCAGCATCACCTTCCAAGTGGATTAATATCTAAAACGCTTGAGAATTATCCATCACACTTCAAAGTTTGTGTTTGTCAAACGTCCAAACTATCTACAAAACTCACCTGAGTTGGCTGAAGTTAACTATGGGCGAGATTTACCACGCAACCGGGAAGCGACCCTTCTGGTCTTGCGAAATATTCTGATCTTGACAACCAGCCGTTGTCACCTGGATTCCTCTTGAAAGCGTCCCTCGCCATCAGGAAACCTGCGGCAGGGGTACGCCATTGTCAGGATCAAAAATCCTGCTGGCATGAATGGCCCGAACGTTCCGGCCAATATCTCCAAAATCTACGTTCAGCATGCCCAAAACGCCCATGTTTGAATCCCTCCCAATCATGTTTTCACCCCTGCACATCACTAGAACAGCCGTTAAGATTACAAATCACTCTGGTGCCACCTTATGCTTCACCTTGGCTGGGGGTCTGATGGAAATTTTGGACCTTGAATAGAATAGGTATACCATGAGGCGGTCGGTGGAAGGGGTGTACTCGAAATGGCAGCCCTTAATCTTCTTTTTCAGGGAACTGATTAGTCAGTTGTTTTTTTGGATGGAGTGGGGATGGGGGTTTGTTCTTTTGTTGAGGTTTTGCTTTATCGGTGGGGAAGGGGATGGGTGGGAAGCAATACTGAGAGGATTGGGTCGGGGTAGTTTTGGGACAAAACTGTGGCAGGATTTGTTGCAGTGCAGTTGTTTTTGTTCAAATGAAAATTTTGCATGAATAAAAATATTTTCAAAAAGGATTACAAATCACATCCTATATGACTGTGATATCCTCCCTCATCCTTATCAACCTTCTTCATTCTTTGATACAGATGACCAGCCACACCATTCTATAAACCTGATGGGCACCACTCAGCATCAAAGGTAAAGAGGCAGGTTTCCATGAAATACGAGAGGCATTAATGGGAATGAACATGCATCACTGCTGTTATTCTGCAACACTGTAGCCATTTAGCCAACTGAGTTCAGCAACCACCAAAAGACTGTAAAACATACCTTAGTACTGAGGTTCACTGTAGATTTTTGTGTGCAAGCACTGGAGTCAGACTTGAACCCAGAACCTTATGCTCAGAGGCAAGAATGTAACTAAGTGAGCCAAAAGCTGAGAATTGGTTGAAGCATATACTTCAGTAATATGAAGCTGGAAGATGTAAAACCAAGGCACTACAGCAGCACCACTGATAGGAAGGTTTAATTACAACATAACAAGATCACAGTTTCCATTACAAATAAAAATTAAGAATACAAGTGAAGTAGGGCAGCACTGCGGCGCAGTGGGTTAGCCCTGCTGCCTCACGCGCCGAGGTCCCAGGTTCAATTCCGGCTCTGGGTCACTGTCCGTGTGGAGTTTGCATATTCTCCCCGTGTTTGCGTGGGTTTCGCCCCCACGACCCCAAAAATGTGCAGGGTAGGTGGATTGGCCTTGCTAAATTGCCCCTTAATTGTAAAAAAAGAATTGGGTACTCTAAATTTATTTTTAAAAATGAATAGAATTGAAGAAATTAAAGTTTGTGGATTAGAGATGCATGTGGACTCATTGCTAAATTATTGTATGGATGTTTCCAAGGTCGGTCTACCTAGAATGGAGTCTTATTTATTTCTTGAATCGTCTCTCCACATGTATTACAAACCTATATCCATTCAAGTTTCAAAACAGAGTATCTGTTGATATTTTAGCGAGTATAATGATACAAGGAACCAGTTTACCAACTATCTGTTCAGTCTTATAAGTGTCATGTGAGGGTCCCTTTAAGAAGTGTGTTTTATCAAATGGCTGCAGTAATGTCATTGGGCGCAATTCATCCATTGGGAGACTAAATCCCGACGGCGGAGGCCGCTCCCAGCCCCCTATTCTCCCGCCCCCGGGGGGCTAGTAGCAGCGTCGCATCATTTACGCACGCCGGGCCTTGGCACCGCGTAAAAGCGGCGCCGCGTAAATGACGTGGCCGGCGCCACGTAAATTACGTCAACCACGCGTGCGCAGGTTGGCCGGCGCTAACCCGTGCATGCGCGGTTTCCGTTCTCCCCGAGGCCGCCCTGCAAGAAGATGTTGGATGGATCTTGCGGGGCGGCGGAGGAAAGGAGGTCCTCCTTCAGAGAGGCCGGCCCGCCGATCGGTGGGCACCAAACGTGGGCCAGACCCCTGTTGAGGCCGCCCCCGGTGCAGGAATCCCCCCCCCCCCCCAACAGACCGCCGCCCCCCTAGCGTTCCCGCGCTGTTCCCGCCGGCAGCGACCAGGCGTGGACGGCGCCGGCGGGAAGCTGTCATGTTGGGCAGGCCGCTTGACCCATCCGGGCCGGAGAATCGCCGCTCGTCAGTTGCAAATGGCGAGCGGCGATTCTCCCAGCGGCCAGCCGTGATTCTCGCCGCGCCGATTTGAGGGGGGTGGGAGAATCGCGTGCGGGTGCCGGGGCGGTGTGGCGGGACTCGCACGGCGCCCCAGCGATTCTCTCGCCCGGCGTGGGGGGGGGGGGGGGGGGAGAATTCTGCCCATTGTGTGGATGGAGCTGGGCTATGATTCTGTCTTTTACTTTCGTTATGAGCTGGAAACTGCTTTGTGGCTCTGAGTTTTTTGATTTCGTTTTCAGTTGGGAGATGTGTTCAAACAAAGAGGCCAGGATTCTCCGATCCGGCGGCGGGCTGGAGAATCCCACGGGAGAATCCCACTGGAGAATCGTGCCCCGCCGCCCCCAGTCCGGCTTCCCTATTCTCTGGAGCCGCTTTTCAGGCATTGGCGGGATCGCCGCCACGCTTGTCGGGGGCTGTTGACAGCGGCCCCCCCCCCCGGCAATTCTCCGGGTGACGATGGGCCGAGTTGCCGACGGGTTTGGCGTGGATTAATCACCTCCCATATGGCGGGACCTGGAAGATGAGTGTGCAGTGGACATCCTGGAGGGGCCCGGCCCGAGATCGGGGCCTACTCCGTGGGGGCCTACTTTACTCGGTGCCAGGCCCCTGTAGGACTCTGCCATATTGCCCGGAGGCTGGCGCGGAGAAGGGAATCCACGCGCATGCGCGGAAATACACTGGCCATTCCGCACATGCGTGGAAATACGCCGGCCATTCCGCGCATGCGCAGACTCGCGCGGGCCGTTCCACACCGGCTGGAGCAGCGGGGACGACTCCTGTGGCAACCTCGCCCGCTAGAAACGTGAGAATGTCTCACTTTCAGAGGCCGTTGATGCCGGAGTCATTGTCGCCAGTTTTCACGCTGGCGTGGGACACAGCCCCATTTTTAGAGAATCCCGCCCAGAAGGTGTATCTTTGGTCTCTCTCTCTGCATGCTAAAGAATGTCTCCAGACCACTTGATTACTTCAAAGTAATACCTGTTTTCTGTAAGGAATTCAAACCTACTGTTTTGTAGGACAAGGGGTTTGGCTTATAGATGGCGTTAGGAACATTATTAAGGTTACCTATAGAGTACTGTATCTTTGGGGAGTATTTGTGTTGGTAGTTGATAAGATGGTTACTGTGTGTTTATAAAACGTTAACTGAATTCATGGAATAAACATTGTTTTGTTTAAAAATACTTAAGTTCTCTGTTGCTTAACACCTGGAAAGTAGACCTTTGTCTTCCTCATAACCAAAATCTTTTAAAAGGTGTAGGTCAGGTAAACTCCATGATATACTTAGGAGTTTTCTAAACCCTGGCCCATAATATAAGGTAGGTGAAAACTAAAATGAAATAGCACTTTGTTTCAACTTACGCATTCTTAGCTTTTCAGTATCAATTATTTTAATTTTATTTCTATTCATGTGATGACCAACGTGAGCAGCACGGTAGCACATGTGATTAACACTGTGGCTTCACAGCGCCAGGGTCCCAGATTAGATTCCCTGCTGGGTCACTGTCTGTGCGGAGTCTGCACATTCTCCCTGTGTCTGCGTGGGTTTCCTCCGGGTGCTCCGGTTTCCTCACACAGCCCAAAGACGTGCAGGTTAGGTGGATTGGCCATGATAAATTGCCCTTAGTGACCAAAAAATGTTAGGAGGGGTTATTGGGTTAAGGGGATAGGGTGGCAGTTAGGACTTAAGTGGTCGGTGTAGACGCGATGGGCCGAATGGCCTCCTTCTGTACTGTATGTTCTATGTTCTATGAATGTAGCAATATTGCATTTCATATTTGTGGCAGTAATGTTATTAAAAACCCTGGTTTAAAATACATACAGGCAGTATGTCTGCTAAAGCTGTAATGAAAGAGTCATAAAAGGTGTGGTAATTACTGCTTCCAACCACTTAGTTGGTTACAGAAAAAGGGAATTGTGTTTTGATTGCTGGAGGTTCTCTGGAATGTAGATAATTTGTGAGGGAGTGGTGTTTCGTCCTATCTAAGTGGGTCATGGAACTGAGTGGGATACAGATGATGTAATTTGTGGGAGAAGCCAGGTCTGTCTGTAGTTTTGCAGTCTGCTAGAATCTTTTAATATGGACAGGTGTTTGCCATAGTATTTGACTCTGATAAGACAGAAGTTTACTGGATCTGCTCGAAAGGATCTCTCTATAAATATCAACACAGAAGATCATAAGTAAACCTGCTCTGTTAACTTTATTTACAAGTGGCATTTGAACTGTACTGGGTTGCTCATTGGAATTAGTGGCAGGTGTAGATAATAAGTTCAAGTTTTTACTTTTATTTAAGAACTCTTTAACCGTTAATTGTAAAGTTATTTTGTTGATGTTAATGTGGTTCATTCTGTGTTTAAATTAAAGTTTGTTTGAATGTAAAAGATACGTATAGGTCAGAGTCATCATTCCTGGGGTAAAGTATCCTTTCCTCACACTTTCACAAATAGAAAAATTGTTTGGAGTGACAAACTTTGGGGTTTGGTCCAGTATCCTAACATTCATTCAACTGTGTTTTTTAATTACTATAACCTATATTCGCTCCTTTAAAATATTTTAAATGCAAAACATTCACTCTGCCTGGTTTTCTTCTTGGTGTAACTGGACGTTTGAAAGAGAGGAGGAAGCACCTTTGGAAACACTAGCCACTAAATGACTGAAAATTGAAGGCTGGTCCATTATCAAAGGCACAGAAATTGACCTGGGGCTGAATTTTCCACTTCACAATGCCGGTAGTCAGAAATGCGATCGGGCAAAGAATAGTGTGCAATGAAAAAATTGCGGTTTGTGCCCAGTGCCGATTCCATTGCCACACTCCAGTCCCTCGCTGGCGTCATTATTGAAGTTTGCGCTCCACGCTTGTGGGCCCATGCAAAACTGTCAATTGCATGAATTTAAAGAGAATTAGCGGGTTGGACACTTCATGCTCAACTTGGTGTCATCTGCAAATTTGGAGATATTACAATTTCTTCCCTCATCTAAATCATTAATATATATTGTGAATAGCTGGGGTCCCAGCACCGATCCCTGCGGTACCCCACGGGTCACTGCCTGCCAATTTGAAAAAGACCCATTAATTCCTACTCTTTGTTTCCTGTCTGCCAACCAGTTTTCTATCAATCTCAATAAACCACATCAAACTTCATGCACTTTAATTTTACACGCTAATCTCTTTTGGGCGTAATCTCGTATGAACAAAAAATGATGTGGAGATGCCGGCGTTGGACTGGGGTGAGCACAGTAAGAAGTTTTACAACACCAGGTTAAAGTCCAACAGGTTTATCTGGAATCACTAGCTTTTGGAGCACTGCTCCTCCAGGGAGCTACGCTCCGAAAGCTAGTGATTCCAAATAAACCTGTTGGACTTTAACCTGGTGTTGTAAGACTTCGTACTGAACGTAAAAATGTTCTTCCTTACATTCCCCTGCATCTTTTGCCCAGATCCTTAGATCTTAATAATAATAATCTTTATTATTGTCACAAGTAGGCTTACATTAACACTGCAATGAAGTTACTGTGAAAATCCCCTCATCGCCACACTCCGCCGCCTGTTCGGGAACACTGAGGATTCCGAATGTCAAATTCACCTAACAGCACTTCTTTCGGGACTTGTGGGAGGAAACCGGAGCACCCGGAGAAAATCCACGCAGACACGAGGAGAACGTGCAGACTCCGCACAAACAGTGTCCCAAGCCGGGAATCAAACCTGGAACCCTGGCGCTGTGAAGCAACAGTGCTAGCTACTGTGCTACCGTGCCGCCCCTACTGTGTCCCCTAGCCCTTGTTCCCACCAATAAATGGGAACAGCTCCTTACCTAAACCTGTCATAATCTTGTACCCCTGTATCAAATCTCAACCTCATTTGCCATAGGGAGAACGACCCCAGCTTCGGCAGCCTACATTTAACCATTCTGGTGAATCTCCTCTGCACCCTCTCAAGCACCTCCGGCGGTGGAGCAGCTGCGCAGGGCGATGGGGGTGAAGTATGAGTATGAAGAGAAGGTAAGTCGTATGTTGGCACATCAGTTACGGAGGCAAGCCGCCAGGGAAATTTTGAGGGCACGGACAGGGACAGGGGAGGTGGTGTCGGAGCCGGGGAAGATAAATGAGGCGTTTTAGATTATTCCAAGGAACTGTACAGGGCGGATCCGGCAGGTGAAGAGGGGGATATGGGGCAGTTCTTAGATGGGTTGGAGTTCCCGCAGCTGGACGAAGAGAAGAAGCAGGCACTAGAGGAGCTTTAGGGCTGAGGGAGATAATGGAAAGCGTAAGGGGGATGAAGTTGGGAAAGGCCCTGGGGCTGTACGATTACCTGGCGGAATTTTGCTAGGTGTTTGCGGTGGAATTGGCACGGCATCCGCTGGTGGGGAGGGGTGTTCAGCGATGTGGTGGAGAAAAGGGAGCTGCCGGAGTCGATGACACAGGCGATGATTACACTTATCCCAAAGAAGGGGAAGGACCCGGTAGAATGTGGGTCATATAGGCCCATATCACTGTTAAACACAGGCGTAAAAGTGCTGGCCAAGCTGGTGAGGGGAGGATGGAAGGATGTGTCCCGGGGTTGGCTGCAAAAGACCAACCAGGCTTCGTAAAGGGAATGCAATTCCCCAGTAATATAAGGCGATTGTTGAATGTGATTATTATCCCATCGAGAGGACAGGTACCGGAGGTGGTGGTGTCCATGGACGCAGAGAAGACATTCGATCGAGTGTGTAGTGGTACCTGGTCGAGGTCCTGGGAAGTTTTGGGTTCGGGCAGAAGTTTATGGCATGCGTGCACCTGTTGTACGTGGCCCCGGTGGTAAGTATATAGACCAATGAGATGAATTCATGAAGTTTCGGGTTGCACAGCGACATGTGGCATGTTTGCCCGCTGTCGTCACTACTGTTCATGCTGCCATTAGAGTGCTTGGCAATGGCCCTTAGGAGGTCAGTAGAATGGCAGGGGATTAGGAGGGGGAGTAGGGAGCACCGGTTGTCGCTATACGCAGATGACCTGCTATGTGTGTCAGACCTGCTCGAGCGTATGGGGAAGATTATGGGCCTACTAGAGATGTTTAGAGCTTTCTCACGTTATAAGTGTGGGGAAAAGTGAGGTGTTCCTGGTGAACAAGTTGGTTCAGAGATCCAGTTTAGGGGGGCGACTATTCAAGGTAGCCAGGGATAGGTCCAGGTATTTGGAGATCCAGGTGATGGGAGAGTGGGCAACGCTGCATAAGTTGAACCTAACAAAGCTGGTGGAGGAGATAAGGGAGGATTTTAAGAGGTGGGATACACTACGTCACTTTCTGGCAGGGAGGGTTCAAGTGGTGAAAACGAATGTCCTGCTAAGGTTCTTATTCATATTCCAGACTCTTCCGATTTTTGTACCAAAGGCCTTTTTTCGGAAGTTGCATAGTTATTTCAGAGTTCGTATGGGCGGGGAAGGTGGCAAGGGCAAAGAGGACCCTGTTGCAGAGGCAGAGGGAGAAAGGGGGGGTTGGCATTACCGAACTTGCTGTATTATTACTGGGCAATGAACGTGGAGAAGGTGAGAGGGAGAGGGGGCAGAATGGATTAGGATGGAGGAAGAGTCCTGTAGGAGGTTCAGCCTGAGGGCTGTGGTGAGGGCAGTGCTCCGGCTGACATCAAGGAGAGCCCAGTTGTGCAGTCCACGATCAAGGTGTGGAACCAGCTGAGGAGGGATTTTAGGAAAGCGGGGATGTCAGTGTTAACACCGCTATGTGTGAACCACGGTTTTGAGCCATGGGGGGGGTGGGGGGGGGGGGGGGGGGTCGGACAGTATGTATAGGAAGTGAAGAGAGGTGGGGCTGGTGAGCGGGAGGGATTTGCATCTGGAAGAGAGGTTCACAAGCATAGAGCAGCTGAGGCAGAGGGGAGAGCTCCCGAGAGGAAGCAAATTTAGATATTTACAAGTAAGGCACTTTGCATGGAAGGTGTGGAAACAGTTCCACAAGCTGCCGAAGAATGCCCTATTGGAACGGTTGCTGCCTCCGGACGTGGAAGGGGAGGGCTGCATTGGGGACATATATGGATGGGTGGGAGAGCAGGAGGGTGTGCAAGTGGTGAAGATGAAAGAGAAGTGGGAGGAGGAGCTGGGAGGAGAGATAGACTGGGGAGTGTGAGTGAGGCATTACGCAGGGTAAACTCGACTTTCTCGTGTGCGAGGATGAGCCTGGTACAGTTTAAGGAGGTGCATAGTGTGCATATGACTCGGGCAAGGATGAATGTGTTCTTCCAGGGAGTGGCAGACGAGTGTGAGAAGTGTGAGCAAGGACCAGCGAACCACACATATATGTGTTGAGGCTGTGAGAACCTGGAGAGATACAGGGTGGGAGTGTTCGGGACGCCAACAAAGACTGTGGGGGAGGAGGTCGGGCCAGACCCTGTGGTGGCGACCTTCGGGATATCGGAGAAGCCGGAGCTGATGGAGGGGAGGAAGGCAGGTGTAGTCGTCTTTGGCTCTCTGATTGCCCAGCCGAGGATTTTATTGGAATGGCGGTTGGCAACGCCACCAGGGGTGGTGGCCTGGCTAGGGGGTCTATATGGCTTCCTCTGGAAAATCAAGTCTGAACTGAGGGGCTCAGCGGATGGCTTCGAGACAAGGTGGGGACTGTTTGTGGTCATATTGAGGAGCTTTTTGTCACAAGGGGGCGGGGGAGGGAGTGGGGAAAAGCCTGTACAGACTGTAAAATTGAGAATTGGGAAGCATGTTCTCCGGATTATTTATGTTTTATAACTGTTTGAATAACTTTGGAATAAAATACATTTTTTTAAAAAAGGCAGAGTTAAACAATGACCGAGCCTTTGTTCCTTTCCGGGGAAGGGAATGTCAGATATTAACAACCGTCAGAGAAATTTTTTTTCCCCAATCTCCATCTTATTCTTAAACTTGTCCCCTTGTTCTATACTGCTCCACAAGTGGAAAGATCCTCCCAGCATCCACCAATCATGTCCCCTCAGCATCTTTTATGTTTCCAAAGGATCACATCTCACTCTTCTAAACTCCAATGAGTGGAGGCCCAACCTGTTCAACCTTTCTTCATGAGATAAGCCCATATCCCAGGAATGAGTCGAGTGAACCGTCTCTGAACTTCTATTGCAATTTCTATTTTTTTCCATATAAGGAGACCAAAACTGTGCGCTGTATTCCAGATGTGGTCTCACCAAGGCCCGACAAAGCTTCAGTAAAATTTCCCCACTTTTATATTCCATTCCACTTGCAAAACGGCAACTTTCCTTTTGTCGTCCTAATCACTTACTGTACCTGCATGTACACCTCATGTACCAGGACACCCAGATCCTTCTGAACCACTGACTTTTGCAATCTCTCTCCATTTATATGGTTTACTGCTTTTCTATTCTTCCTGCCAAAGTGGACAAGTTCTTATTTTCCCACATAATATCCATCTGCCAATTTATTTCTCTACCTCCTCTTGATAACTTCTTTTTCTACCCATCTTGGAGTCAGCAGCAAATTTATCTACCATACATTTGGTCCCTTCAGCCAAGTCATTGATGTAGATTATAAATAGTTGAGCCCTTAACACAGATCTCTGTGGTATTCCACTAGTTACAGGTTGCCAACCCCAAAATTCCCCATTTACCCCTGCTCTCTGTTTCCTGTTAACTAACCAATCCTTTATCCAAGCTAATATGTTACCTCCGACACCATGTAACCTTATCTTCGGGAGTCCCAGAGAACCATAAGCTGTTCTCTCTCACGTTTTGAGAGATAACGCTGACTGGTGGTGATTTAACCGGAGGGTCACTATTCCTCAGGTGAGGGGCAATGTTAAGGCTTAGCCCTCATAAATAACATCAGCCGGTACAGGAATTGAACCCGCACTGTCGGCATAGCACCGCATTACAAACCAGCCATCCAGCCAACTTAGCTAACCAACCCACTAGCTTGTGTAGCACCAGGGTCCTTCCTGTTTGTCCCTGTTTATTCCCTTATTTTCCCTTTCTTTTATTTTTGCTGTTACATTTTTGATCCATGGGCGATTTATGGATATTTGTCTTAAGACACCTTGGGCGAAATTCTCCCCCAACGGCGCGATGTCCGCCGACTGGCGCCAAAAACGGCACCAATCAAACGGGCATCGCGCCGGCCCAAAGGTGCGGAATGCTCCGCATCTTTGGGGGCCGAGCCCCAACATTGAGGGGCTAGGCCGACGCCGGAGGGATTTCCGCCCCGCCAGGTGGCGGAAATGGCGTTTGTTGCCCCGCCAGCTGGCGGAAATGGCGTTTGGTGCCCCGCCAGCTGGCGCGGAAATGCGGCGCATGCGCGGGAGCGTCAGCGGCCGCCGACAGTTTCCCGCGCATGCGCAGTGGGGAGAGTCTCTTCCACCTCCGCCATGGTGGAGGCCGTGGCGGAGGCGGAAGGGAAAGAGTGCCCCCACGGCACAGGCCCGCCCGCGGATCGGTGGGCCCCGATCGCGGGCCCGCCCACGCCGCCTGGTCCCGCCGGTAAATACCAGCTTTGATTTACGCCGACGGGACAGGCAATTTCTGGGCGGGACTTCGGCCCATTCGGGCCGGAGAATTGAGCGGGGGGTCCCGCCAACCGGCGCGGCCCGATTCCCGCCCCCGCCAATCTCCGGTACCGGAGACTTCGGCGGGGGCGGGATTCACGGCGGCCAACGGCCATTCTCCGACCCGGCGGGGGGTCGGAGAATGACGCCCCCTGTCTTTTTAATTAAAGTTGAAGGAAGCCGTGGCCTGTGCTTTTAATGCAAGCAGAGGATTTCAATAGCAGGAGAGATCAGTGATGATTCAGTTTAGCTGCTGGCCAATGAATTGGCCCAAAAAGTGGTGCTTGCCCGGTAACAGGTGGTGGGTGGATCTGTTCCCACTGAAATGATTCAGACCTAAAGAGCTTTCAGTTTCACTTTGGCAGCTAAGAGAGAACATTTCTCTTTTTTTCTCCAGAAATAACCAGTGAATTCTCACCAAATTGCCACTGTGGGAACCAATTCTCTCTGCAGAAAAGACTGATACAAGCAGAATCTAGAATTTGACAACTATCTTTGTAGAAAAGGCTGATGCAAGCAGAGACCAGAATCTGAGACCTCTCTCTGCAGAACAGGCTGATGTGAACCCAGGGGCCTCTCCTGGTTTCTCCACCAAAGTGGAATGTTGGCGGGTTACAATATCCGGCATAAGTCGAATAAAGCTTTGGCGCTGCACAAGATCTTGGGTTGGTTAGCTTAGTTGGCTGGATGGCTGGTTTGTGATACGGTGCTATGCCAACAGTGTGGGTTCAATTCCTGTACCGGCTGATGTTATTCATGAGGGCTTTACAAAAGTTGAGGATCCACGTGGCGCAGTAACTGAGAGCAAGGCGGAGTCGGGAGTGTCATCATCGCCTATCTCACTGTCTGTTGTAAGGTGCGACAATCCGTGACCACAGCGACCGGATTGTGTTGTTGTAGGCAGAGGTGGCGATGCTGGGAAAGGCCTGCAAGGTGTTGAAGTCGAAGATGGATGATCAGGAGAATGGGTTCAGTCGACAGAACTTAAGAATCATGGGACTGCCAGAGGAGATGGATGGAACGAGTGCTGGTTGAGGAGGGGATCTTAAAACTACCCCGGAAATGGATCGGGCCCACCGGTCGCTGCAACAGAGGTGGAGAGCTGGGGAGCCACTGCGGGCAGTGATCGTCCAGATGCATAATTTTCAAGAAAAGGAGAGGATTCTGAGGTAGGCAAGGTCAACACGAGACTGTACTTGGGAGGGTCAGCGGATTCAGGACTATCAGGATATTGGGGCTGACCTGGTCAAGCGGCGGGTGAGTTTTAACAGAGCCAAGGCGGCGCCCTTTCGGAACAAGGTGCGGGCAGTGGTTAGCACTGGGACTGCGGTGCTGAGGACCCGGCTTCGAATCCCGGACCTGGGTCACTGTCCGTGTGGAGTTTGCACATTCTCCCCATGTCTGCGTGGGTTTCACCCCCACAACCCAAAGATATGCTCTTTAGGTGGATTGGCCATGCTAAATTGCCCCTTAATTGGAAAAAAAAAATAATTGGATACTCTTAAATTTTAAAAAAAGATTTCGGGTGTTCGCACACTTGTAAAGCTTAAAGGCAGATGTGGTTTTCCTGCAGGAACACATGTGCGGGTGAAGGACCAGAAAGTGATGGGTGAGGCAGATGTTCCACTCGGGGTTCAATTCCAAATGGGAGGGATCACGATTTTGTTTAGCAAAAGGGTGGTATTTGTGGTGGCCAGCAAGGTGGGGGACCCAGGAGGGTGGTATATGGTGGTGAGCGGGGTCTTGGTGGGGCGTTGGTTGTTTCAGTGAATGTCTTTGCGCCCCACTGGGACAACGCGGAATTTGTTAAGAAGATTTTGGCGGTCATGCCAGACCTGGATTTGCATCAATTGATAAGGATGACTTCAACTGTGTTAGACTACAGGATGGATTTGTCAAGCCCCAAGTCATTGGCCATGTCTGGGGTGGCAAAGGAGTTGGGGGAATTCATGGAGCAGAGGGGGGATGGATCGGTGGAGGTTTAGGCATCTGGGAGAGAGGCAGGTTTCCTTCTTCTCCCATGTGCACCGGGTATACACCCAAATAGATTTTTGTGGTGGGGAAATCAATACTTCCCGGGATTGTGGGGCGGAATATGCAGCTATTCTGATTTCAGATCATGCACCACACTACGTAGATGTGAGGTTCGATACGGGCCGAGTCCAGAGACCCTCGTGGAGGTTCAATTTGGCGCTCTTGGCGCACAAGAAGTTCTGCAAGATCGATGATTGAGACTATGTGGAGTTCAACCAAACCGGGAAGGTCTCACCCTCCACGTTTTGGGAGGTATTGAAGGCAGTGGTCCAGGGGAGTTTATATCCTAAAAGGTCAGGGTTGAGAAGGTGGAGAGACAGAGGCTGGTGGAGGACATTGGGGAAGTAGACCAGCTGTACCCAGTGGGCCCGACTAGAGATGTGTTAGCAGAGAGGAATAAGCGACAAGGGGAGTTTGATCTAATGATGACAGAAGGTAGTGGGCTAGCTTCATCACTCAAGGGAGTGTTTTGAATATGGGGAGAAGGTCAGCCAAAGGGTGGATAATGAGATGGGGCACTCTTTAGATGGGTTGGTATTCCTGGAGGTGAAGAGGGGGGAAGGGACAGCAATTAGAGATGCCATTGGGACTACAGGAGATAATGGAGTCCATTGGGTTGATGCAGTTGGCGAAGGCACTGGGGCCGGAAGTATTTCTGGTAGAATTTTAAAAACAATTTTGGCAGAGTTGGTGCCGCATCTCCTGGTGATGTCTCATGATTCTTTGGCGTAAGGGGAGCTGACAGCCACGCTGGCTAAGACATCGATCTCTTTGATCCTAAAGAAGGATAAGGACCCAGTGGAGTGTGGGTCTTACAGGCCTATCTCGCCGGTAAACATCGATGTGAAGTTGGTGGTTCAGGTGCTGGTGAGTCGGCTGGAGATGGTCTCGGAGGATCAGACAGGTTTTGTGAAGGAGCGGCAGTTGTCAGGCAACATTAGGCAACTGTTGAAAGTGGTGTCTAGGGGAAAGGGGCCGAAAGTTATGATTCCAATAGACACGGAGAAGGCTTCTGACTGGGTAGAAAGAAGTATTTGTTTGAGATCCTAGGTCGGATTTGGGTTCATTTTGTGGGTGCCACTCCTGTATGCTGCCCCCATGGCAAGTGTGAGGGTGAACATGATGAGCTTGGCTTATTTTCGGCTACATAGGGGCACGAGACAGGGATGCCCCCTGTCCCTGCTGCTGTTTATGCTGGCTATTGAGCGGCTATTGCACCTTTGGCATGCGCTCCAGGGGTGAAGAGAGTGGAAGAACATTGAAAGTGGAGGTAGGGAGCATAGAGTGTTATTGTACGCGGGTGAACTACAGTTATATGTCCAATCCCGCTGGCGTGCATGGAGAGAATAATAGACATTTTAGGGAAGTTTGGCCCCTTTACTGGATTTCAATTGAATGCGGCAAAGAATGAGGTATTTCCGGTGAACGGCCAGAGGAGGAGTGCTAATTTGGAAGCCCTGCTATTCAAGCTGGCCAAAACAAGGTTTCGGTATTTGGAAATTCAGATGGTCCACAACTGAGCCCAGATGCACAAGTGGAACTTGGCCAGGATGGCAGAGGGAGTAAAAGGGGATCTCAAAAGGTGGGATGCCCTATCGCTGTCCTTAGCAGGGAGGGTGCAAGACCAAAAAGATGAACATTCTCCCGAGATTTTTATTTGGTTTTCAGTCCCTTCCAATATTCCTTCCAAAGCGTTCTTTTGGGAGGATAGATAAGTTAATCTTGGTCTTTGTATGGGCAGGCAAGACACCCAGCTAAAGGAGGGCTTCATTGTAGAGGGAACGGCGGGTGGAGGGGGGAATATAAATCAGGCCATCTGACAAGAACATTACATGGCACCAGGGCTGGATGGTATTAAATATTGAGAAAAAAAACAAGGTCCACAGATATTTGAAGATTTTGCAGACTGCACGAATGAACTACATGAAGTTGTTGAAGCCACCAATGAGTCTCAGATTTCATGGTAATGTGGACAGCAACTGGCGTGTGTTTAAATTACAATTTAATCTGTTTCTTGCTGCAGTAAATTTAGGAGATCAATCAGATTTGCTGAAGGTAGCAATGCTCCGAACAGCGGCAGGGCCCAAAGCAATTGCTGTGTTTAATCTGTTTAAATTTGCAAACGGTGAAGATAGTAAAAATTATAACAACACTAGGTTAAAGTCCAACAGGTTTATTTAGAATCACCAGCTTTTGGAGCTCCTTTATCACCTTTAACCTGGTGTTGTAAGACTTCTTACTGTGCCCATCCCAGTCCGATGTCAGCATCTCCATATCATGAAGTAATCCAAAGATTTGATGAACATTGCACCCCCAGAAAGAATGAAATTTATGAAGGCTATGTGCTTAGATTACATTTACAGAAGAGTCCATAGATCATTTCATCACTGATTTAAAGTTAAAAGCGGAGACCTGTAATTTTGCTGCGGTGGAATCTTCCATGATTCGGGACCACATTGTGTTTGGTGTGAATTAAAATAAGCTGAGGGAATGATTGCTGAGGGAATTGGAGCGTCTTTGGAACAAACAGTTAAGATTTTTCAGGCTCCCGAGCTAGCAGCACAGCATTCTAAATTGTTTCTCAGTAATGATGGCATCTTTTTGGAGGACAGCATTCCGGTTACCGCCCTTTTCCCCAAAAGATGGGAAACGTCGGAAAAAAGGCAGGAAAATTCTTGCAGCTCCTCGCACATCAACAAACAGGTTAAAGATCAGAACAAAGTATTTCTGTGTAAAGGATGTGGCCAAAGACACAAATTAAGGCAGTGTCAGCGTTTGGCAAGTTTTGTTCCAGATGCAAAGGAAAAATATCACTTTGCTCAAAATTGTTACTCTTAAGCTCAACCACAGATCAGTCAGCACAGTGGAAGACACAGTCTTCCGTGATGAAACATCATTGTTTGTTGGAGTAATAACAGAGAAGAATAATTTTTTGGAGACATCAAAAAATTCTCCAGCACTTAAAAAAATGCAAACTGATGCTCCATGCAGTTGATGAGGACAAATGGCTGCTACCACTTTAAGTGAACTGTACAGTGGTCAAATTGAAGTTAGACACTGGTGCGAAAGCCAATTTAATCAGTATGACTGATTTTTAAAATCTAATAATTCAGCCGAGTAGAATATCTCTGAGCGATTATAATGGTTCAAGCATTAAATGTTATAGTACTTGTGACCCGAGTGTGGTGTTGAAGAACACAGTTTATTCCGTCCCATTCTCTATTGTATCTGAGGGCTTGGATCCATTATTAGGTGATCAGTCCTGTGAAGAATTAGATCTAGTGCAGTTGGTATATAGCATCCACATAGGATTGGATCATCACTCCAATGATTCTGAGAACATTATCAGCAAATTCAGCGATGCGTTCACTGATTTTAGTGCACTACCATTCGCCAACGAGATACAATTTAAAGTAGATGCATTACCTAAAGCACCAATATAAACTATTAGTCGTAAAATTGCTGAAGATGTAAATCTGCATGTCAATCCCACTTCTACCCTACCATCCGTATCAGATACAAAACCACAAGTTATCAAGAAGATGGAAGAACCTACCAATGGAGTAATATCCACGGTATGTGTGAAACAAAAAAATGGTGATGCTCGTATGGGCATGGATCCCAAAGGTCTTAACGAAAAAAGTGTACATATTGTAAAACAATCAATACAGAAAGCAATGAACAGCCAATCTGATCCACATCTCACGAAATCATGTTACAAAGCGTTACCATTGTCACATGGTAGATCGCCAGCAGAGTTACTCATGAATAGAAGGTTGCGTACCATACTTCCACACTTGGAAAAGGAGGAAAATGCAGTGGTAGTGCAGGAAATGCAAAACATTAACACAAAACAAAAGCTGTTCTATTATAGTGTATCTCGAACTTTACCACCTCTGAGGAGTGATTTCATTATGAGAAGAGAAGATTCAGGCAAGTGGTCGAGAAAAGCCACTGTACTTGAAGAAGTAGCACCTCGTTCCTACAATGTACAGAGGAAGGGTTGGTTTTAAGAAGGAATTGTCACGCATAGGTTGGTTTTAAGAATAAATCGTTGTGCACTCTTGAAAACCAGAGAAGACTTTCACAACAACATGATGGATGACAAATCTATGTCAGAATCAACATCAGCTGCAGAGTCAGATAGTTCAGCAGTTCCTGAGCATGAGAATGTCATGGAGAACGTTGAATCTACAAGTTCTGAACAGCAAGGTTAAACTTTGAGAAGATCAACCAGAGTCAGAAGAAAACCTGATCGATTCAATTGGAGATTTGGACAATTTGTACATACTATGCTTGAGTGATAGCATGGTAGTGTTGTAATTCACCTGACCACTAGGAGTCTTATTAGTATATAAGTGAATGTTAGAGTCAGATGACCTCAGGCTGACTAGGGAGCTGGGAGAGAGGTTGCTTGTGCATGTTCATACTGTCATTCATCTGTTGTTTTGTATATATTTGACCCACAGTTAACGTTAGTAAATTGTTTATAGCTTTAGCTACAATTGTTCTTGTAATATAAATCAGGCCATTACAATCGGAATGGGTGCAGATGGAGGAGGCTTCCTGGCTGGGGGCGTGCTTAGGGGCCTTGGCGATGGCCCCCCTCCTGTTCTCCCCGATTAGGTACACCATCAGCCTGGTTGTGGTGTTGGCCCTCAAGGTTTGGAACCAGCTGAAGCGGTACTTTGGAGTGGGCGTCATAGAATTTACAGTGCAGAAGGAGGCCATTCGGCCCATCGAGTCTGCACCGGCTCTTGGAAAGAGCACCCGACCCAAGCCCACACCTCCACCCTACCTCCATAACCCAGTAACCCCACCTAACACTAAGGGCAATTTTGGACACTAAGGGCAATTTAGCATGGCCAATCCACCTAACTTGCACATTTTTGGACTGTGGGAGGAAACCGGAGGAAACCCACGCACACACAGGGAGAACATGCAGACTCCGCACAGACAGTGACCCAAGCCAGGAATCGAACCTGGGACCCTGGAGCTGTGAAGCAATTGTGCTAACCACTATGCTACCATGCTGCGTCGGTCTGTACTGGCCCCAATATGCGGGAATCATAGGTTCGTACCAGCAGGGATAGACGTGATGTACAGGAGTTGGCATCGGGAAGGGGTAGAGCGGGTCAGGGATCTGTTCATGGAAGTACCAACTGCCGAGGGGTAGTGAATTCAGGTGCATACAGGTGCAGGACTTGGTGCGCAAGGAGCTACCCTTGTTTCCTCATCTGCTATGGTATACACTACTGGTAGATTGTTAACTCAGGATGAGCTGGGGGAAGGGGGCGATTGACGATATTTATGGGTAATTGTTGGAAACAGAGAATGCGCCAGTGGAGGAGACAAGATGGAAATGGGCAAAGGAGCTCTGGATAGAACTGGGGGGCGGGAGGGTGCCTCGTATAAAATTATGCACTGAGTGAATTCAACATCATCCTGTGCTAGGATGAGCCTGATTCAGTTTAAGGTGGTGCACAGGGCCCATATGACTTGGGCTCATATATGGGTGGGTTCTTCCCTGAGGTAGAGGTGTGAAATGCGAAAGGTATGCAAAGGGGGCTGTAAATATTGTCCATAATGTTTTGGTCTTGCTCGAAGCTAGGAGGATTCTGGACTTGATCTTCGAGACACTGTCAGAGTTTGTGGGGGTGAGGATGGCTCTGTGTCCATTGGTAGTAATGTTCGGCGGTTTGGAGCTGCCGGAGCTACTGGAGGGGAAGGGGGGCGGTGGTGTCGTCTTCCCCACACTGATCGCCCAGTGGCGAAGTCTATTGGGATCCAGGTCGGCGGTGCCACTGAAAGTGTCGGCGTGGATGGGGATATGACGGAGTTCTTACAGTTGGAAAAAATCAAGTTCACTCTTAGTGGGTTAGAGGAGGGATTTTATGTAAGATGGAGGCTGTTTTTGTCTGTATTCATGGATTTGTTTGTCTCCAGTGGGTGGGGGCGGTGGGGTTAGGGGGCATGGTGTTAGTTAAGGGGAGAAATAGGGGAAAATTACAAACTGCTTCCAATTTAGTCGTATATTTTGATGACTGTGATTTGTTGATTGTGTTTGGAATAATTTTTATTTTAAATGACCTCCCTTTCACAAAGCCATGTTGAATCTACCTGATCACTTTATGATTTTCCAAGTATCCTGCTAAAACCTCCTTAAGAGTCCTCAAGAGTGGACACCAAAACTTTCCCTGTGACAGATATTAGACTAGCTTGCCTGTACTTTCCTGTTTTCTGCCTCCCTTCTTTCTTGAATAAAGGTGTTACATGAATTGTTTTCCAACCTACATGGGTCATTCCAGAATATCAGGAATTTTGAAAGATTATGGGCGGGATTCTCCGCCCCCACCCCCCGCGATGGGCCGAGTGGCCGCCCGTTTTCGGCTGGTCCCGCCGGCGTAAATTAGAGTAGGTTAGGTACTTACCGGCGGGACCTGGCGGCGCGGGCGGCCTCCGGGGTCCTCGGGGGGATCTGGCCCTGGGCGGTGCCCCCACGGTGGCCTGGCCCGCGATTTGGGCCCACCGATTCACGGGTGGGCCTGTGCCCTGGGGGCACTCTATTCCTCCGTGTCGGCTGCTGTGGTCCTCCGTGATGGCCGACGCGGAGAAGATCCCCCCCTGCGCATGCGCTGGGATGACGCCAGCATAGGCTGGCGCTCCTGCGCATGCACCAACTCACGCCGGCCGGCGGAGGCCTTTCGCCGCCGGTTGGCGTAGCGCCAAGCCCCTTCCCCGCCGGCCACCGCGGCCAAACCACTCCGGGGCCGGCCTAGCCCCTGAAGGTGCGTAGGATTCCGCATCTTTGGGGCGGCCCGACGCCGGAGTGGTTCACGCCACTCCTCGACGCCGGGACCACCCACCCCGCTGGGTAGGGGAGAATCCCGCCCTATAACTACTGCATCTACTATCTCTGCAGCCACTTCTTTTAATATGAGAAAAATAAACTGAGTCCTTACCAGTTTTCACAATATAAAGCAGTAGTGGGAGTAATGGGATTTGCAAAGTTCATGCAAAAGACGAATTAACAATAGAATAGTAGCTTACAAAATATTGGAGTGGCTGAATATTCAAAGAACAGGATCAGATTGAATATATCCAAGAATACTTAAGGAAACTTGGGTGTGAATTGTTGCTTTATTCTCAAGCAGTATTAGAAACAGGGGACGTCATTCTCCGACCCCCCGCCGGGTCGGAGAATGGCCGTTGGCCGCCGTGAATCCCGCCCCCGCCAAAGTCTCCGGTACCGGAGATTGGGCGGGGGCGGGAATCGGGCCGCGCCGGTTGGCGGGACCCCCCGTTCAATTCTCCGGCCCGGATGGACCGAAGTCCCGCCCAGAAATTGCCTGTCCCGCCGGCGTAAATCAAAGCTGGTATTTACCGGCGGGACCAGGCGGCGTGGGCGGGCTCCGGGGTCCTGGGGGGGGGGGCGCGGGGCGATCTGACCCCGGGGGATGCCCCCACGGTGGCCTGGCCCACGATCGGGGCCCACCGATCCGCGGGCGGGCCTGTGCCGTGGGGGCACTCTTTCCCTTCCGCCTCCGCTACGGCCTCCATCATGGCGGAGGCGGAAGAGACTCTCCCCACTGCGCATGCGCCGGGAAACTGTCAGCGGCCGCTGACGCTCCCGCGCATGCGCCGCATTTCCGCGCCAGCTGGCGGGGCAACGAACGCCATTTCCGCCAGCTGGCGGGGCGGAAATCCCTCCGGCGTCGGCCCTCAATGTTGGGGCTAGGCCGCCAAAGATGCGGAGCCCGTCTGATTTTTGGCGCCAGTCGGCGGACATCGCGCCGTTGGGGGAGAATTTCGCCCAAGGTTGGTGGCTGACTGGCAGAAATCAGGGGCGAAATTCTCCCCCAACGGCGCGATGTCCGCCGACTGGCGCCCAAATCGGCGCCAATCAGACGGGCATCGCGCCGTCCCAAAGGTGCGGAATGCTCCGCATCTTTGGCGGCCTAGCCTCTCAATGTCGGGGCTAGGCCGGCGCCGGAGGGATTTCCGCCCCGCCAGCTGGCGGAAATGGCGTTTGTTGCCCCGCCAGCTGGCGCGGAAATGCGGCGCATGCGCGGGAGCGTCAGCGGCCGCTGACAGTTTCCCGGCGCATGCGCGGGAGCGTCAGCGGCCGCTGAAAGTTTCCCGCGCATGCGCAGTGGGGAGAGTCTCTCCCGCCTCCGCCATGGTGGAGGCCGTGGCGGAGGCGGAAGGGAAAGAGTGCCCCCATAGCACAGGCCCGCCCGCGGATCGGTGGGCCCCGATCGCGGGCCAGGCCACCGTGGGGGCACCCCCCGGGGTCAGATCGCCCCGCGCCCCCCCCAGGACCACGGAGCCCGCCCACGCCGCCTGGTTCCGCCGGTAAATACCAGGTTTAATTTACGCCGGCGGGACAGGCAATTTCTGGGCGAGACTTCGGCCCATTCGGGCCGGAGAATTGAGCGGGGGGTCCCGCCAACCGGCGCGGCCCGATTCCCGCCCCCGCCCAATCTCTGGTACCGGAGACTTCGGCGGGGGCGGGCGCGGGATTCTCGGCGGCCAACGGCCATTCTCCGACCCAGCGGGGGGTCGGAGAATGACGCCCCAGTTGTGTTCCAATAATTTTTGAAAAAATCATAAGCACTAAGCTCAACAGCCACAGTAGGTTATATCGAATGCTATCATGAAGGAAGCATTTTGAGCATATTTTAGGCAAGTCAAGCATTTAAATTAACGTCAAGACATAATTTATGAAAGACAAATCATTCTTAATAATGCAAAATAAAGGATGCACTTCTAAAGAGGGTGCACAAGCAGAGGAACCGGGAGGCAAATGTGCACAAATCATTAAATGGGCCAGAGCAGGTTGAGAAAGCAATTAATGAAGCATATAAGATACTGGATTTTAGGGCGCCACAGTAGCACAGTGGGTAGCACTGTTGCTTCACAACTCCAGCGTCCCAGGTTCGATTCCCGGCTTGGGTCACTGTGCGAAGTCTGCACGTTCTCCCCGTGTTTGTGTGGGTTTCCTCCGGGTGCTCCGGTTTCCTCCCACAAGTCTCGAAGACGTGCTTTTAGGTGAATTGGATATTCAAAATTCTCCCTCTGCGTACCCGAACGGGCGCCGGAATGTGGCGACTAGGGGCTTTTCACAATAACTTCATTGCAGTGTTAATGTAAGCCTACTTGTGACAATAAAGATTATTATTATTTATAAAGAGGGGCACAAAGACCAAAAACAAGACACATGATAAACAGGTATAAAACACTGGTTTGGCCTCAACTGAGTATCATATCTTCTCCTGGGCATTAAGCTTCAGAAAGGATGTGAAAGCTTAAGAGATTGGGGAAAAGGATGACGAGAATGGCTCCAGGGTTGAAGAACATCAGCTCCATTGATAGATCAGAGAAACATAGAAAATAATAGGAAGCCGCCATTCGGCCCTTCAAGCCCGCTCCTCCATTCATTATGATCATGGCTGATCATCCAACTCAATAGCCGAATACCGCTTTCCCCATACCCTATAGAAGTTGGGGCTTTTCTTAGAGAAGGGACGATTCAGCAGAGATTTGATAGCGGTGCCTGGACAGAGTAAATAAGGAACAATTATTCCCACTGGCAGAAGTCCAGAATCAGAAGACATCAAGACATCTCATGGGTGAGAATTACACTGGTTCCAATTGCGATCTTCCCGCAAGGAATAATTTTTTTGTAGGGAGGCAATGTTTTGCACCAGCATTGAGTGAGTCAGAGCCTAAACATGCCAGCGGGTCTGGCTCCTCAGAGGTTAGCAAAACAAGCAACGGCAAAACAAGGAAAAACGTCTTATGCAGCGGATGGTTAGGATCTGGAATGCGCTTCCTTGAAAGGGCGGTGGAGGCAGATTCAATCGTGGTTTCCAGAAGGGAATTGGATAATTGTCTGAAGAGAAAAAGAAGACATGATGGGCCAAACAGCCTCCTTTCTTTCGTGCTGTAAACATTCTGTAATTCAATTGTTTACTAGAAATCTCTAGGTACAAGGGTCTTGTACTCATTTCCACTCATTCTTCATTCCACCTTTATTTGAAACATAATAAATGTCAACATTATTTATCCGTCGCACAAAAAGAATACACAGGTCCATCTATGATATCAAATCAAACAACCTGTGGACAAGGCAGACGTGTAAAACTTGTAACTCTTGTCACTGACGGATTACATGCTTGATTGAGTCTGCTCAGTGTATCAATGCAACTTCACATACGGACTCAGTTTAGGGAAGTTTAACAGCTCCCTCCTGGACTCTGCTCATAGCTCTCTTGCTGTCGCTGAAGATTGCTGCTAAACTATGGAATTGAGACCCTGATGTTTACTTTCACTTATGAAGAGAGCAGGAGTCATGATTCCCAGACGGGAAACCTAGTAGATTTCCAGACATCCTGTTGAAATTAACTGCAGGATATCTTTTAAATTTTCTGAACAGGTTTGCACCTGACCAGAATAATAACCGGGTTTGGGAGGGAGAGAGCTAAGGGGTGGGGGTGTGCTGAGATGGAGGACCACAGACTACAGTGGAGAAGGAAAAAGTCAAAAGACTGTGCTGGGAGTGAAACCAGTGATCCTGGGTGTGTAAACACATTGGTTTTACCTGAACACATGCAGCCACACTTATCCAGGTTATCAGAATGTTCTGAGCACAGTAATGCAAGAACAGCTGCAAAAGGATGATGCAATTTTAAAAAATGAGCAATGCACTAATAAAAGGAATTATTTCACGACTGTGATATAGTTCCCTAAGAAAACTGATCTTGTATTTACTGTAATTGAGCAGGTATTCACATAATTATTCAAATACATATAATCCAAATTCTGCCATCCTTACTTGTTCTGGTCTACATGCGACTCCAGGTCCACAGCAATGTGGTTGACTCTTAAATGCCCTCTGGAATGGCCTAGCAAGCCACTCAGTTCAAGGGCAATTAGGGATGGGCAATAAATGCTGGCCCAGCCAGAAACACCCACATCCCATGAATGAATAATTAAAAAAAACATACTAGCCAATCAACCAGCACCATTTCTCCTGTAGTTGTAATAATTTGAAATTTGGTATTCGTGCATTTATCTTGATTCCTACAAGACAAAATACTTTGGAACACGTCTATCTTTCCAGCAAAATACTTACGTCTAGGCCTCGTACCCGAAGCGTAAACTATCTTCATGTAAGTTAAGATAAGGAATTCTTTAGTTGAGGATAAAGGCAGTAATTTGGCCCACATTAGCACAATCAAGCACTTAAAAAGAAAAATCTGAAATTACTGATCAGAAAGCCCAAGGCAAAATTGTCCTTTGACTACATGGCTAATGAACATTTTGTGAATCTAAAATAACCTCATGAGAGATAATTATCGCACAATTGCTCTTCCATCTGTTGTGGAAAGAAGAGAACATGAATTGACTATTCAATAACAAATTACACAAATATTTCATGAAAGTTTGACCAACATCTTATGCATCTGGATACCAATGTCAAAATCACGCATTGTGGATAGCACAATTGCTTCACAGCTCCAGGGTCCCAGGTTCGATTTCCAGCTTGGGTCACTGTCTGTGTGGAGTCTGCACATCCTCCCCGTGTGTGCGTGGGTTTCCTCCGGGTGCTCCGGTTTCCTCCCACAGTCCAAAGATGTGCAGGTTAGGTGGATTGGCCATGATAAATTGCCCTTAATGTTGGGTGGGGTTACTGGGTTATGGGGATAGGGTGGAGGTGCTGACCTTGGGTAGGGTGCTCTTTCCAAGAGCCGGTGCAGACTCAATGGGCCGAATGGCCTCCTTCTGCACTGTAAATTCTATGATCCTATGATCCATTAAACTGTGAAGCATTTTTAAACTACCTGGTTCCCGTTAAGTTTCAAAGGCTCCAATATAAATAATCAAACAAGACCACTTTAAAAGCTGAAGCTGTCATTAATGCATCATGCAGATCTTCAAATATATTGACTTGAAAACTTATTTTGTTCGTTTAGCAGTCTTACTTAATCCAGCATTCGAAGGTGTGAATAATAAATTAATCCTGAAGATTTTAAATGAATTTGAGGAAAAGGTAGCTGTCTGCAAATAATGGCATACCATTGTTTCCACCAAAATTTAAAAATAAAACCTATAACAAGCCCGCCATAATGTTCAAGTACTTCTGACAATGCAGTATTTTATTCAAATAGGATAAACACTTTTAAAAATAAAATTTACTCACAGTATCATCACTAAAATCTATTGCATCCAAATCCAAATACTCAGGAGTATCCATTGTTTGTCAAAGCACATTTTGGGCAATTGCTTACCAGGTACGATATGCTGGAAATATAAAAATCATGCTGTAAGAACACAATTACAGATGACTAATCTAATTACTTTTTCCAAGATTTCATGCAACCCAAAAATATAATTATACTTGAATGAATTAAGTTATGAGTGACAAACTGCAGACAATCCTAAACTTTCTTCCAAGTTACTTGAAGGGATAATCATTGGCCAGGACAAAAAGAACTTCCTGCTCTCCAAATTAAGTGTAGCTGGACGCTTCATGTCCAACTGGATAGACAGATGGGAGCTGGATTTCATGACTCCTCCAAAAGACATGCACATCTGTTGTGTATAAGAGCTGTGCTTATTGTTACTTAAAAGATGGCTGTAAAATTTTAGTAAAAGATGACAAATCTAACATTCCTCCTCAAGAAAATAAATGCTCACTTAAAATTATTGATTATATAAACGTAGGGTGGAGCTCTCCCAAAAAAATGGTTAAGTGTTATTTTGGGCACAGAAATGGGTGAGTATTCCACTGGTTCCAATCGTGATCTTCCCGCAAGGAATAATTTTTTTGGAGGGAGGTAATATTTTGCACCAGCATTGAGTGAGTCGGAGCCTAAACATGCCAGCGGGTATGGCTCCTCAGAGATTAGCACTGATCAACACTACAGACAACCCACCACTTCTCGCCAGCAAAGACTGCACCCCCCCGCCCCCCCCCCCAATCACCGTATCAGGTCACTCATACCACCCTCATTGCCAGTACCCGCAGTACCCCACCCCCCCTGGTGAGCGACACCCCACTATGGGGTCGCCAAATGCCATGCCACTTCATGCCCGCTCCCTTGGCAAAACCCCTGGCACTTCTAGGGCACTGCTCCGCCACGTCCCTGACCATCCGAGGTCTACAATGGCCTCCGATCCCCCGGCGTGGTTATCACGTCTGGTCTCAGTTTGTGGAGATTAGTAATGATTCGTGCCAGCTTCACTTTGCGTCTGTGGGTGGGAGAATTGCAGGAGCCTGGATAATTTGTCTTAAAGCATATTTAAATTAGATTTTTAAACTGCCAATCTGGTTCATGCTCAGTTAGAGAGTGAACCAGATTATATCTGCGGGGAGGGCCTGGGACAATCACGCACTGTTGGGGGCGTCTGGTGCAAATTTTGTTTCAGGACATCCTTCAATTTTCCTGACATAGCATGATTTGCCCTAGGCACAAGACAGCTGGAGAATCGCACCCATAATCTGAATAGTTAATGACCAACTGAGTCAATGGTATATTAAGTTATAAAATATTCCGCAATGCCACACTGACATAGTTACTTTGCCATTTTAAATGCAAAAATATTCGAAGGCCATTCAGACCTTCAAATCTGCTCCACCATTGAATAGGATCAGGCTGATCTTCCACAACTCCACCATCCCACACTATCTCCATGTCCTTTGACTGCCCAAGTATCCAAGTATATATTGAATTATCTTTAATACATTCAATGACTGAGCATCCACTGCCCACATAGCATTTACAGTGCAGAAGGAGGCCATTCGGCCCATCGAGTAAACACCGGCCCTTGGAAGGAGCACCCTACTTAAGCCCACACCTCTACCCTATCCCCGTAATCCAGCAACCCCACCTAACCTTTTATGACACAGAGGGCAATTTAGCGTGGTCAATCCACCTAACCTGCACATCTTTGGACTGTGGGAGGAAACCGGAGCATCCGGAGGAAACCCACGCATAGACAGTGAGCCAAGCCAGGAATCGAACCTGGGACTCTTGAGCTGTGAGGTAACAGTGTCAACCACTGTGATACCGTGCTGCCCTTTGGTCAGAATTCCCAAAATTCACAACCCCATGAGTGAAGAAATTTCTCGGGCAAAATTGTCCATTTGGGAGATTATGGACTGGATTCTCCATTCTGGAGACTAAGTGCCCACGCCTGTATGTAAACGGTGGTTTTACGCCAGGAAAACTGGCGCAAAATGGCCACCGATTCCCTGCTCCAGGGAGGGCTAGCAGCCAGGCAGCGTAGAGTTCCCAGCTCTAGCTGTCGATACAGCCCGGAGAATTGCCGGGTCCGTGGCTGCACACGCGCACGGCGGTGGACTGCAGCAGCCACGCCAAGCTCCATGGCGGACGCAGCCCGCAAAAATAGTCCCTCCCTTTGGCCGGCTCGAGCACACCGGACCGCCCCACCACAGTGTCCCCAGCCCCTAATAATTCCCCCCTTGCCCACGGATCGGCCCTCCCCCGACTGTGGCGGCGCTGGACTGAGTCCGCAGCCGCCACGCTGAGTTCCCGACATGTGAGACCATGTGAGACCCACGCTGTCGAAAACTCGGCCAGTCGGGGTCGGAGCATCGCGGGGTGGGCTTCAGCCAATGTTCGGAGGCCGTGGATATGGCTCGACGCGTACTTCTAGAGTACGTCGCTTTTCAGGGACGGGGCATCGCAAAAGCAGCACCGCCCCCTGATTTTGCCGTCTTCGGGGATTCTCCACCCCGTCGCCAAACGCAATTTCGGATTCGGGGATTGGAGAATCCAGCCTTATGTTTTCCCTCCTGAGCTGAATTGCACCTGATTTGTGTTCTGGCTGGGAGCGCAAATCAGGAAGTGATTCACAATCCTTCGCCATTTGAAATTATGCATGGTGAGGACTGCGAGGGATTCCCGAGGGAATGCTGCTATCGGGCCGCCATTTTCAGCGTGTGGCTCGATAACAAAGCCCCGCAGCTGGCCACCCCTCCCGCATTGCAACATTAAACACTACAAACAACGTTAAGATCTTTTCAATCATCTCCCTTCACGCTTGAGTAATTCTGAAGTGATCAGCTGAAAATTGACAGCATTTAACTCTGTTTGAAGTGGTTAATGTTTATAAACATTGCGGTTGGAGCACTTCCAAGAGTTACTCAACCGGGAAGGAAAATGAATGGAGCAAAGATGTCAGCTGTGTGTGTGTGGAAGCTGTCAATCACAGCCTAGCAAGGGAAATGAATGAATGGCTTGCAGCTCAAGGATCTGAGGGGGCTTAAACACAGTTGTCTGATTTTATCTTTCCAGGAATTGGCACGTGGTGCTTCTGATGTTTGAACCAGGAGTTGTATTGCCCAGATGAGTATTACCATAGTACTTTTTTTCACTGCCTCTGTCTGGACTGCTCTCTAGCTTCTAGAAAGGGGTCTCTTTTTGGGGGGGCTTCCAGACAGGGGTCTCTTTTCTGGGGGATCTGTGAGCAAGGGAAGTGGGGGAGGGTGTCTTTACTGAGGGGGGTCTCTGGGAGGGTCTCATTAATAATCAATTAAATAATAATAATAATAATAATCTTGATTCGTGTCGCAAGTAGGCTTACATTAACATTGCAATGAAGTTACTGCGAAAAGCCCTTAGTCACCACACTCAGGTGCCTGATTGGGTATACTGAGAGAGAATTCAGAATGTCTAATTCCCCTAACAAGCACATCTTTCAGGACTTGCGGCAGGAAACATTATTTAGAAGGTCTCTGGGGAGAGGACCTATTTATTGAGGGGGAGGGGTCTCTTTATTTAGTGGTCTCGAGGGGCAGTGGGGTACAGGTCTTGCATTGTGGGTGGGGTGGCCCTCGGACGGACACCGCGAGGTCTACCGCACCTGTTCCATACCTGTAGTAATTCCTGACCCAGAGGACCGGAGATCACACAGGCCAGGAGAGTATGGTACCCAGCCCGATAAGTGGATGAAAATGGGTCATTAAGACCCATTTGCATCCTCACGCTGGCCTCGATCCCACCACCAGCAGAAAACCGGACCATCAAAACAAATCAGTGCCAATTCCCTTTTCTCCCTGAAGCTGGATTCTCCACCTCACCGGTAACTTCTTTACCGGCGGCGCGAGGCAGAGAATTCAGCCACTCATCTCAGTTAGAATAAGGTTGAGCCCTTATTCTAAGAATATGAGCCTGAGTTCTAGACTTCCCAGCCACGTGAAACATCATACCAGCATCTAAACCAACAAGCTCTTTAAGAATTTTGGGTTGCAATTTGGTCACCTCTTAATTTTTGAAACATGTTGGACTATAGACCTAGACTACTCAATAATTCCTAATAGGACATCCCCTCACTGCAGGAATCAATCTCGTGAACCTTGTTGCACTCCCTTTAAGGCAAATATATTCTTCCTTACTGAAGGATACAATAGCCAAAATTTTGCACTTGTGTTTACCGGGGGCTGAAATGGTGGCGTGGGCACAAAATCCTGAGAGGAGCCATAACTGAGAATCTCATTTACGAGATGTCGCAGCACGGTCGCCGTCTCCTTCCCCCCCCCCCCCCCCCCCCTCCTCCTGCCATTTAAATATACTTAAATGTTATTAATGGGCTTCCCCGCTCTATCATCCCCACATTGGGATTTCCCCCCTCACCAATGCGATGTCCTGTTAGCGACGTTTACAACAGGTTTTTAAAAACGTGAACTAGGCAAAGGGAACGCGCTGGGGGTGCACAGATAAGTATGGCCCCAGGATGAATTACATGCCCTGGGAGTACCTGGGCACTACCCCCTGGCACAAGGGTAGTGCCAAGGGAGGTCCCCTTGTGGAGGGGGCTTTTTCATGAGCATGTAAGGGGGTTTCAGAGATCACCTCATCAGCATGACGACATGGCAAACAACTTCAGAATTTTTTTCTTCACACTGCTGGACAATATGGCAAGAAAAGCAGGCTGTGCAGCCAGCCATTGCACACTGCCATTCTCACCTGGACCAGCACTTAAAAGAAAAAACAGGCAGGAAATTCTTCCCAGTAATAAAATTTTATTTTTATACTCCAATCCCTCTGTTATATGTTTACCATACCATTGCTTTTCTTTTTTTTTATAAAATATTTTTATTGAAAATTTTTGGTCAACCAACACAGTACATTGTGCATCCTTTACACAATATTATAACAACACAAATAACAATGACCTATTTTATAAACAGAAAATGAATAAATAATAAATAACAAAAATGAAAACTGACCCTAATTGGCAACTGCCTTATCACAAGTAACACTCTCCAAAAATATAATTTAACAGTCCAATATATAATTATCTGTAGCAACGACCTATACATATTATACAGTATATATTAACAACCCTGGGAGTCCTTCTGGTTCCTCCTCCCCCCCACCCCCCCCCCACCCCCTCACCCTCCCACCCCCCCCTCTCCCCACCCCCCCCCCCCCCCCACCCCCCCCACCCCCCTCCCCCTCCCACTATTTCTCTACTCTGCTCCCCTGGATGCACCACAAACAACTCACTTTTCCCCATGTTCAATTTATACCCTGGAAAATCCCCAAACTCCCCAAGTATCCGCATTATTTCTGGCATCCCCTCCGCCGGGTCTGCCACATATAGTAACAAATCGTCCGCATACAAAGATACCCGGTGTTCTTCTCCTCCCCTAAGTACTCCCCTCCACTTCTTGGAACCCCTCAACGCTATCGCCAGGGGCTCAATCGCCAGTGCAAACAATAATGGGGACAGAGGGCATCCCTGCCTTGTCCCTCTATGGAGCCGAAAATATGCAGATCCCCGTCCATTCGTGACCACGCTCGCCATCGGGGCCCTATACAACAGCTGCACCCATCTAACATACCCCTCTCCAAAACCAAATCTCCTCAACACCTCCCACAAATAATCCCACTCCACTCTATCAAATGCTTTCTCGGCATCCATCGCCACTACTATCTCCGTTTCCCCCTCTGGTGGGGGCATCATCATTACCCCTAACAGCCTCCGTATATTCGTGTTCAGCTGTCTCCCCTTCACAAACCCAGTTTGGTCCTCGTGGACCACCCCCGGGACACATTCCTCTATTCTCATTGCCATTACCTTGGCCAGGATCTTGGCATCTACATTTAGGAGGGAAATAGGTATATAGGACCCGCATTGTAGCAGGTCCTTTTCCTTCTTTAAGAGAAGTGATATCGTTGCTTCAGACATAGTCGGGGGCAGTTGTCCCCTTTCCTTTGCCTCATTAATGGTCCTCGTCAATACCGGGGCGAGCAAGTCCACATATTTTCTATAGAATTCGACTGGGAATCCATCCGGTCCCGTGGCCTTTCCCGCCTGCATGCTCCTAATTCCTTTCACCACTTCTTCTACCTCGATCTGTGCTCCCAGTCCCACCCTTTCCTGCTCTTCCACCTTGGGAAATTCCAGCCGATCCAAAAAGCCCATCATTCTCTCCCTCCCATCCGGGGGTTGAGCTTCATATAATTTTTTATAAAATGTCTTGAACACTCCATTCACTCTCTCCGCTCCCCGCTCCATCTCTCCTTCCTCATCCCTCACTCCCCCTATTTCCAGATGTACTATTTCCTATGTACAGATTAACTTACTTACCGAGTACAGATTAACTTACTTACCTTGCAGGTCAGCTGTTGAGTTCGGGAGTGAGAGCTGGGACCTTAGAATCAGCGCGGGAATTTGAAAAAGCGCGGGAGCTGCGAGGCAGAGGGGACCGTTTAAAAGGTCGCTGCCTGGGGTGAGGTAAGTACTGATTAACAACTTACTTACTTTGCAGGCCAAGTCGATTTCAGCAGGAGCAGAGCAGGCTAGTCCATTTCAGCGGGGGCAGTGCGGAAGTGATTTCTGGGGGGTAAGTTTCTCCTTTAAATTTTTAAAAATTCTAGTGTTTAAGGTGGGAACAGGAACAGGACACCGCGAGAAGTGCAGACGTGAAGAGATTTCAGAGCTGAGGTTCCGGATGGTTGAAAGCACAACCGAAAATTTGTACTCAAGGATGAGGAACATTGGGGTCCAGCATCCAATATAGGTCATTGAGCACAGGGGCGATGAGAGTTCAGAGACAGGGACAGCAGGGTTTCGGATGGGCTGACATCCACAGAGGGTGCAAGGAGGGAGGGAGGTGGGGCAGGAGAACATTGGAACAACAATGTAAAAGCAGCTGTCCAGCAGATTTCCCTGGGGCCCATGAACTTTCAAAAGGGTTACATTAGGTTTTGTTCACTTAAGGTACCGTCTCGCCTCCACCAGTAAGGGCAACCAAAATGGCACCGTGTAAAAGTGGTTTGTGGTTTGACATCAGGAGAAAATACCCTGGGGATAGCCTCTGATGAGCTCCTCGGCCCTGACTGAACTTTCATCTTTTCATATACCTTCCTGGTTCTGTGACATTCTGTGAATGGCACTGACACAAAACAGATGTAATTCGATGAATGCTCTTGCCCTGCACCCAGAACCCTATCCTGACTGGTAATTAAAAGGAAGAAAGAATTTGAGTTTATGGTTAGTGTCAGTTAAGGTTAGTATTGGATCTATTGTCGCAGACAAATTCCTTTTCTTTTTGCATCCTTTGATTTTTATTTGAAAAATAATTAGCTGTTCCAACACTCCACCCCACCCCCAGATCCCTTACAATCCATTTCCCTCAGTGTAAATGTGATGAGGGTTTATTGTTAGTGTCAGGCTGTTAACCGGTTCCAGAATCAGGGACTGCTGCCCTACGTCTGTGCCTGTGGTCAGTGAGTGAGAAAGAAAGATTCAGGTTTATATAGCACCTTTCACAACCTCCCGGAGACCTTGACCACCTGTGGACCTGCAAAGTGGCAAAGGAAAGCTGACCACATCAGCTGATCGTGTAAGGACTGGGGTCGGGGTAAACCCAGATTTAAAGTTTTAAGGCAAGCGATGCAGGGGCGGGCGGGTGGGGGGGGGAGGGGGGCGGTGGAATGTATTAAGATCGCAGACCCAGACCCCAACAGTGGCTAGGATACAGGAATAGTGCCAGAGGACTGGAGGATAGCAAATGTGGTCCCTTTGTTCAAAAAGGGGAGCAGAGACAACCCCGGCAACTGTAGACCGGTGAGCCTCACGTCTGTAGTGGGTAAAGTCTTGGAGGGGATTATAAGAGACAAGATTTATAATCATCTAGATAGGAATAATATGATCAGGGATAGTCAGCATGGCTTTGTGAAGGGTAGGTCATGCCTCACAAACCTTATCGAGTTCTTTGAGAAGGTGACTGAACAGGTAGACGAGGGTAGAGCAGTTGATGTGGTGTATATGGATTTCAGCAAAGCGTTTGATAAGGTTACCCACGGTAGGCTATTGCAGAAAATACGGAGGCTGGGGATTGAGGGTGATTTAGAGATGTGGATCAGAAATTGGCTAGCTGAAAGAAGACAGAGGGTGGTGGTTGATGGGAAATGTTCAGAATGGAGTTCAGTCACAAGTGGAGTACCACAAGGATCTGTTCTGGGGCCGTTGCTGTTTGTCATTTTTATCAATGACCTAGAGGAAGGCGCAGAAGGGTGGGTGAGTAAATTTGCAGACGATACTAAAGTCGGTGGTGTTGTCGATAGTGTGGAAGGAAGTAGCAGGTTACAGAGGGATATAGATAAGCTGCAGTGCTGGGCTGAGAGGTGGCAAATGGAGTTTAATGTAGAGAAGTGTGAGGTGATTCACTTTGGAAGGAATAACAGGAATGTGGAATATTTGGCTAATGGAAAAGTTCTTGAAAGTGTGGATGAGCAGAGGGATCTAGGTGTCCATGTACATAGATCCCTGAAAGTTGCCACCCAGGTTGATAGGGTGGTGAAGAAGGCCAATGGAGTGTTGGCCTTTATTGGTAGAGGGATTGAGTTCCGGAGTCAGGAGGTCATGTTGCAGCTGGACAGAACTCTGGTACGGCCGCACTTGGAGTATTGCGTACAGTTCTGGTCACCGCATTATAGGAAGGACGTGGAGGCTTTGGAACGGGTGCAGAGGAGATTTACCAGGATGTTGCCTGGTATGGAGGGAAAATCTTATGAGGAAAGGCTGATGGACTTGAGGTTGTTTTCGTTAGAGAGAAGAAGGTTAAGAGGAGACTTAATAGAGGCAAACAAAATGATCAGAGGGTTAGATAGGGTGGACAGTGAGAGCCTTCTCCCGCGGATGGAAATGGCTAGCACGAGGGGACATAGCCTTAAACTGAGGGGTAATAGATATAGGACAGAGGTCAGAGGTAGGTTCTTTACGCAAAGAGTGGTGAGGCCGTGGAATGCCCTACCTGCTACAGTAGTGAACTCGCCAACATTGAGGGCATTTAAAAGTTTATTGGATAAACATATGGATGATAATGGTATAGTGTAGGTTAGATGGCTTTTGTTTCGGTGCAACATCGTGGGCCGAAGGGCCTGTACTGCGCTGTATTGTTCTATGTTCTATGTTCCCTCGCTGCTCCCCTTTTCCTCAATTGGTGTGCCAGCAACCTGCTCGCCTTCTCCCCATATTCGTACTGTACACCCTGTGCCTTCCTCCATTGTGCCTCTGCAGTGCCCGTAGTCAGCAAGTCAAATTCTACATGTAGCCTTTGCCTTTCCCTGTACAGTCCCTCCTCCGGTGCTTCCGCATATTGTCTGTCCACCCTCAAAGGTTCTTGCAGCAACCGCTCCCGTTCCTTACTCTCCTGCTTCCCTTTATGTGCCCTTACTGATATCAGCTCCCCTCTAACCACCGCCTTCAGCGCCTCCCAGACCACTCCCACATGGACCTCCCCATTATCATTGAGTTCCAAGTACTTTTCAATGCACCCCCTCACCCTTAGACACACACCCTCATCTGCCATTAGTCCCATGTCCATTCTCCAGGGTGGGCGCCCTCCTGTTTCCTCCCCTATCTCCAAGTCTACCCAGTGTGGAGCGTGATCCGAAATGGTTATAGCCGTATACTCCGTTCCCCTCACCTTCGGGATCAACGCCCTTCCCAGCACAAAAAAGTCTATTCGCGAGGAGACTTTATGGACATAGGAGAAAAACGAGAACTCCTTACTCCTAGGTCTGCTAAATCTCCACGGGTCTACACCTCCCATCTGCTCCATAAAATCTTTAAGTACCTTGGCTGCTGCCGGCCTCCTTCCAGTCCTGGACTTCGACCTATCCAGCCCTGGTTCCAACACCGTATTAACATCTCCCCCCATTATCAGCTTTCCCATCTCTAGGTCCGGAATGCGTCCTAGCATCCGCCTCATAACATTGGCATGATCCCAGTTCGGGGCATATACGTTTACCAAAACCACCGTCTCCCCCTGTAGTTTGCCACTCACCATCACGTCTCTGCCCCCGTTATCCGCCACTGTAGTCTTTGCCTCGAACATTACCCGCTTCCCCACTAATATAGCCACCCCCCTGTTTTTCGCATCTAGCCCCGAATGGAACACCTGCCCCACCCATCCTTTGCGTAGCCTAACCTGGTCTATCAGTTTCAGGTGCGTTTCCTGTAACATAACCACATCTGCCTTAAGTTTCTTAAGGTGTGCGAGTACCCGTGCCCTCTTCATCGGCCCGTTCAGCCCTCTCACGTTCCACGTGATCAGCCGGGTTGGAGGGCTTCCTATCCCCCCACCCTTGTCGATTAGCCATCCCCTTTTTCCAGCTCCTCACCCGGTTCCCACGCAGCTGTATCTCCCCCAGGCGGTGCCCCCCCGCCCATCCCCTCCCATACCAGCTCCCCCTCTCCCCAGCAGCAGCAACCCAGTAATTCCCCCCTCCCACCCCCCCCCGCTAGATCCCCCGCTAGCGTAATTACTCCCCCCATGTTGCTCCCAGAAGTCAGCAAATTCTGGCCGACCTCGGCTTCTTCCCGTGACCTCGGCTCGCACCGTGCGACGCCCCCTCCTTCCTGCTTCTCTATTCCCGCCATGATTATCATAGCGCGGGAACCAAGCCCGCGCTTCTCCCTTGGCCCCGCCCCCAATGGCCAACGCCCCAGCTCCTCCACCTCCCCTCCTCCTCCCATCACCACCTGTGGAAGAGAGAAAAGTTACCACATCGCAGGATTAGTACATAAAACTCCTCTTTCCCCCCTTTTTAACCCCCCTCTTCGCCCCCCACATTCGCCCTACCTGCATCAATCATCTTTGTGACCTCTTTGAAAATCTCTATCAAGTTAGTGAGGCACGACCTCCCCTTCATAAAACCGTGCTGCCTCTCGCCAATACGACCCCTTGCTTCCAAATGGGAGTAAATCGTGTCTCGAAGACGGTAGAAAGGGGAAAAATCGACCGTGGATATCTAAGGAGGTGAGGGAGAGTAACAAATTGAAGGAAAAAACATACAAAGTGGCAAAAATTAGTGGGAGACTAGAGGACTGGGAAGTCTTTAGGGGACAACAGAAAGCTACTAAAAAAACCATAAAGAAGAGTAAAGTAGACTCTGAAAGTAAACTGGCTCAGAACATAAAAGCAGATAGTAAAAGCTTCTACAAATATATAAGACAAAAAAGAGTGGCTAAGGTAAATATTGGTCCTTTGGAAGATGAGAAGGGAGATTTAATAATAGGAGACGGGGAAATGACTGAGGAGCTGAACAGGTTTTTTGGGTCAGTCTTCACAGTGGAGGACACAAATAACATGCCAGTGACTGATGGAAATAAGGATATGATGGGTGAGGACCTTGAGATGATTGTAATCACTAAGGAGGCAGTATTGGGCAAGCTAATGGGGCTAGAGGTAGACAAGTCTCCTGGCCCTGATGGGATGCATCCCAGAGTGTTAAAAGAGATGGCTAGGGAAATTGTAAACGCACTAGTGATAATTTATCAAAATTCACTAGACTCTGGGGTGGTCCCAGAGGATTGGAAAGTAGCAAACGTGACACCACTGTTTAAAAAAGGAGGTCGGCAGAAAGTGGGTAATTATAGGCCGGTAAGCTGAACTTCGGTTGTAGGGAAAATGCTGGAATCTATCATTAAGGAGGAAATAGCGGGGCACCTGGAGGGAAATTGGCCCATTGGGCAGACGCAGCATGGGTTCACAAAGGATAGGTCGTGTCTGACTAATTTGGTAGAATTTTTTGAGGACGTTACCAGTGCAGTAGATAATGGGGAGCCAATGGATGTGGTATATCTGGATTTCCAGAAAAGCTTTTGACAAGGTGCCACACAAAAGGTTGCTGCATAAACTAAAGATGCATGGCATTGAGGGTAAAGTGGTAGCATGGGTAGAGGATTGGTTAACTAACAGAAAGCAGAGAGTGGGGATAAATGGGTGTTTCTCTGGTTGGCAACCTGTAACTAGTGGGTTCCCTCAAGGATCAGTGTTGGGCCCGCAGTTGTTCACAATTTACATAGACGATTTGGAGTTGGGGACCAAGTGCAATGTGTCAAAGTTTGCAGACAACACTAAGATGAGTGGTAAAGCAAAAAGTGCAGAGGATACAGGAAGTCTGCAGAAGGATTTGGATAGGTTAGGTGAATGGGCTAGGGTCTGGCAGATGGAATTCAATGTTGCCAAGTGTGAGGCTATCCATTTTGGGAGGAATAACAGCAGAATGGATTATTATTTAAACGGTAAGATGTTAAAACATGCTGCTGTGCAGAGGGACCTGGGTGTGCTGGTGCACGAGTCGCAAAAAGTTGGTGTGCAGGTGCAACAGGTGATTAAGAAGGCTAATCGAGTTTTGTCTTTCATTGCTAGAGGGATGGAGTTCAAGACTAGTGAGGTTATGTTGCAATTGTATAGGCTGTTGGTGAGGCCGCATCTGGAGTATTGAGTTCAGTTTTGGTCTCCTTTCCTGAGAAAGGACATATTGGCACTGGAGGGAGTACAGAGGAGATTCACTAGGTTGATCCCAGAGTTGAGGGGATTAGATTATGATGAGAGGTTGAGTAGACTGGGACGTACTCATTGGAGTTTAGAAGGATGCGGGGGGATCTTATTGAGACATATAAAATTATGAAGGGAATAGATAGGATAGATGCGGGCAGGTTTTTTCCACTGGTCGGGGAAAGCAGAACTAGGGGGCATAGCCTCAAAATAAGGGGAGGTAGATTTAGGACGGAGTGTAGGAGGAACTTCTTCACCCAAAGGGTTGTGCATCTCTGGAATTCCTTGCCCAGTGAAGCAGTTGAGGCTCCTTCTTTAAACGTTTTTAAGAAAAAGATAGATGCCTTTCTAAAGAATAAAGGGATTCGGGGATATGGTGTACGGGCCGGAGAGCGGAGCTGAGTCCACAAAGATCAGCCATGATCTCATTAAATGGCGGAGCAGGCTCGAGGGGCCAGATGCCTACTCCTGTTGCTAGTTCTTATGTTCTTATGAAGAATTCTCTCCAGTAATTTTCCTACCACTGACGTAAGGCTCACCGGCGTGTAGTTCCCTAGATTATCCTTGCTACCCTTCTTAAACAAAGGAACAACATTAGTTATTTTCCAGTCCTCCGGGACATCACCTGAAGACAGTGAGGATCCAAAGATTTCTGTCAAGGCCTCAGCAATTTCCTCTTGCCTCCTTCAGTATTCTGGGGTAGATCCCATCAGGCCCTGCGGACTTATCCACCTCAATATTTTTCAAGACGCCCAACACCTCGTCTTTTTGGATCTCAATGTGACCCAGGCTATCTACACAGCCTTCGCCAGACTCAACATCCACCAATTCTTTCTCTTTGGTGAATACTGATACAAAGTATTCATTTAGTACCTCGCCCATTTCCTCTGGCTCCACACATAGATTCCCTCCCCTGTCCTTCAGTCGGCCAACCCTTTCCCTGGCTACCCTCTTGCTTTTTATGTATGTGTAAAAAGCCGTGGGACTTTCCTTAACCCTATTTGCCAATGACTTTTCGTGACATCTTTTAGCTCTCCTGACTCCTTGCTTAAGTTCCTTCCTACTTTCCTTATATTCCACACAGGCTTCGTCTGTTTTCAACCTTCTAGCCATGACAAATGCCTCCTGTTTCTTTTTGACGAAGCCTACAATATCCCTCGTTATCCAAGGATCGCAAAATTTGCCATATTTATCCTTGTTCCTCACAGGAACATGCCGGACCTGAATTCCTTTCAACTGACATTTGAAAGCCTCCCACTTGTCAGATGTTGATTTATCCTCAAACATCAGCCCCCAATCTAGGTTCTTCAGTTCCCGCCTGATATTGTTATAATTAGCCTTCCCCCAATTTATCAAATTCTCTCAAGGACCACTCTTATCCTTGTCCACCAGCACTTTAAAACTTACTGAATTGTGGTCATTGTTACCGAAATGCTCCCCTGCTGAAACTTCTACCACCTGGCCGGGCTCATTCCCCAATACCAGGTCCAGTGCCGCCCCTTCCCTGGTTGGACTATCTACATATTGTTTTAAAAGGTCCTCCTGGATGCTCCTTACAAACTCTGCCCCTAGCACTAAGTGAGTTTCATTCAATATTGGGGAAGTTGAAGTCTCCCATCACAACAACCCTGCTGCTTTTACTCCTTTCTAAAATTTGTCTACCTATCTGCTCCTCTATCTCTCGCTGGCTTTTGGGTGGCCTGTAGTAAACCCCCAACATTGTGACTGCACCCTTCTTATTCCTGATTTCTACCCATATAGCCTTGCTGCCCTCTGAGGTGTCCTCCTGCAGTACAGCTGTGATATTCTCCCGAACCAGTAGCGAAACTCCTCCGCCCCTTTTACCTCCCCCTCTATCCCGCCTGAAACATCTAAATCCTGGAATGTTTAGCTGCCAATCCTGTCCTTCCCTCAACCAGGTCTCTGTAATGGCAACAACATCATAGTTCCAAGTACTAATCCAAGCTCTAAGTTCATCTGCCTTACCTATTATACTTCTTGCATTAAAACATATGCACTTCAGGCCACCAGTCCCGCTGTTTTCAGCAACATCTCCCTGTCTGCTCTTCCTTAACCCCATAGTGGCCCTATTTCCTAGTTCTCCCTCAATGTTTTCACCTTCTGACCTATTGCTCCGGTGCCCACCCCCCGCCATACTACTTTAAACCCTCCCGTGTGACACTAGCAAACCTCGCGGCCAGAATATTTATGCCCCTCCAGTTTAGATGCAACCCGTCCTTCTTATACCGGTCACACCTGCCCCGGAAGAGCTCCCTGTGTTCCAGATAACACAGGGAGAAAAAGGGGACATGAAATTGCTTTGGCAAATAATGCAAAGGAGAACCCAAAGAGCTTCTACAGATACATAAAGGGAAAAAGAGTAACTAGGGACAGAGTAGGGCCTCTTAAGGATCAACAAGGACATCTATGTGCAGAGCCACAAGAGTTGGGTGAGATCCTGAATTAATATTTCTCATCGGTATTCACGGTGGAGAAAGGCATGGATGTTAGGAAACTAAGGGAAATAAATAGTGATGTCTTGAGAAGTGTGCATATTACAGAGGAGGAGGTGCTGGAAGTCTTAAAGCGCATCAAGGTAGATAAATCCCCAGGACCTGATGAAATGTATCCCAGGATGTTGAGGGGGGCTAGGGAGGAAATTGCGGGTCCCCTAACCGAGATATTTGAATCATCGGCAGCCACAGGTGAGGTGCCTGAAGATTGGAGAGTGGCGAATGTTGTGCCCTTGTTTAAGGGCAGCAGGGAAAAGCCTGGGAACTACAGACCGGTGAGCCTAACGTCTGTAGTAGGTAAGTTGCTAGAAGGTATTCTGAGAGACAGGATCTACAAGCATTTAGAGAGGCAAGGACTGATTCGGGGTAGTCAGCATGGCTTTGTGCGTGGAAAATCATGTCTCACAAATTTGATTTGAGTTTTTTGGGGGGGTGACCAAGAAGGTAGATGAGGGCAGTGCAGTAGACATTGTCTACATGGTCTTTAGCAAAGCCTTTGACAAGGTACCGCATGGTAGGTTGTTGCAGAAGGTTAAAGCTCACGGGATCCGGGGTGAGGTTGCCAATTGGATTCAAAATTGGCTGGACGACAGAAGACAGAGGGTGGTTGTAGAGGGTTGTTTTTCAAACTGGAGGCCTGTGACCAGTGGTGTGCCTCAAGGATCGGTGCTGGGTCCACTGTTATTTGTGATTTATATTAATGATTTGGATGAGAATTTAGGAGGCATGGTTAGTAAGTTTGCAGATGACACCAAGACTGGTGGCACAGTGGATAGTGAAGAAGGTTATCTAGAATTGCAACGGGATCTTGATCAATTAGGCCAGTGGGCCGACGAATGGCAGATGGAGTTTAATTTAGATAAATGTGAGGTGATGCATTTTGGCAGATCGAATCAGGCCAGGACCTACTCAGTTAATGGTATGGCGTTGGGGAGAGTTATAGAACAAAGAGATCTAGGAGTACAGGTTCATAGCTCCTTGAAGGTGGAGTCGCAGGTGGACAGGGTGGTGAAGGCGGCATTCGGCATGCTTGGTTTCATTGGTCAGAACATTGAATACAGGAGTTGGGACGTCTTGTTGAAGTTGTACAAGACATTGGTATGGCCACACTTGGAATACTGTGTGCAGTTCTGGTCACCCTATTATAGAAAGGATATTATTAAACTAGAAAGAGTGCAGAAAAGATTTACTAGGATGTTGCCGGGACTTGATGGTTTGAGTTATAAGGAGAGGCTGGATAGACTGGGACTTTTTTCCCTGGAGCGTAGGAGGCTTAGGGGTGATCTTATAGAGGTCTATAAAATAATGAGGGGCATAGATAAGGTAGATAGTCAACATCTTTTCCCAAAGGTAGGGGAGTCTAAAACTAGAGGGCATAGGTTTAAGGTGAGAGGGGAGAGATTCAGAAGGGCCCAGAGTAGCAATTTCTTCACTCAGAGGGTAGTGAGTGTCTGGAATGTGCTGCCAGAGGTAGTAGTAGAGGCGGGTACAATTGTGTCTTTTAAAAAGCATTTAGATAGTTACATGGGTAAGATGGGTATAGAGGGTTATGGGCCAAGTGCGGGCAACTGGGACTAGCTTAACGGTAAAAACTGGGCGGCATGGACTGGTTGGGCCGAAGCGCCTGTTTCCATGCTGTAAACTTCTATGATCTATGATCTATAACTGAAACCCACCCTCCTACACCAGCTGTTTAGCCATGTGTTTAGCTGCTCTATCTTCCTACTTCTAGCCTCACTGGCACGTGACACAGGGTGTAATCCCGAGATTACAAGCCTTGAGGTCCAGTCTTTTAACTTCCTGCCTAGCTCCCGGAACTCCTGCTGCAGGACCTCATCCCATTCCTGCCTATGTTGTTAGTACCAATATGTACCACGACCTTTGCCTGTTTGCCCTACCCCTTCAGGATGCCCGCTACCCGTTCTGAGACATGCTGGACCCTGGCACCAGGGAGGCAACATACCATCCTGGAGTCTTGTTCACGTCCACAGAAGCACCTATCTGTGCCCCTGACTATAGAGTCGCCTATGACTATTGCTTTTCTGCGCTTTGACCCTCACTGCTGAACATCAGACCAGCCGTGGTACCACTGCTCTGACTGCTGCTGTTTTCCCCTGATAGGCTATTCCCCCCGACAGTATCCAAAGGGGTATACCTGTTCAAGAGTGGGACAACCACAGGGGATTCCTGCACTGACTGTCTGCCCCTTCTGGTGGTCACCCATTTCTCTGCCTGCACCTTAGGTGTGACCACATTTATATAACTGCTATCTATGACGCTTTCCGCCACCTGCATGCTCCTAAGTGCATTCAACTGCTGCTCCAACCGAACCATGCGGTCTGTGAGGAGCTCCAGTTGGGTGCACTTTCTGCAGATGAAGCCATCCGGGACGCTGGAAGCCTCCCGGACCTGCCACATCTCACAGTCAGAGCACTGCACCCCTCTAATTGACATTGCATTAATTAATTAGTAAATTAAATTTTAAAACTTTTTTTTAAAGTTACTGTTAATTATATATTTCCTAGCCCTAGATTTCTACTATAAATGTAAAAGCTAAATACAGTACTCTCCGATCTCTGGCTTAGATATCCCTCTAAATTATGATTAAGTAATTAATTAATTATGTTTAATTAGTTTAACAATGTTTAATTTTTAAATTTAGTGCAGATTCCCTATCAGCCAATCGGGTCACAGCTTTCCTGTGACGTCACTTTTCAGTCCCCCCCGTCCCCCGTCCCCCGCAGTTGGAACACTCAGAATAGCAGAATATCTATCACTTACCTGTTCCCAAGCTGCTCCCCGGCTCGCTCTCTCTCGAAAATGAAGGCCGCTGGAACATGGGGGTAAGACTTTATATCACCTACCTTCCCAGGGTGCTCCCTTGTTTTTTTTCTCTGCTTCCCGGAATGCACTCTGGATCTCTCCCTGCTGATTACCAGTTACAAAGCCAAACGAAGGAAACAGAACAAAAAGGGAAACCGCTCCTCCTCCCACTCCGCGCCGGATTACCACACTGCCCAAATTATCAAATTCCAATTCCCACTCTAGCTGTGTCTCACTCACTCAGGCTGTGTCTCCTTCACCTGCACAAAGCTCACTGAGTGTGCTTTCTGTCTGCCTTTTATACAGAACCCAGCTAAACAAGATGAGCCACACTATTTAAGCTTCAAACAGAAGAATACAATGTACACCCTTGTGCCACTAAACAGTCCTCAGGTGACTGACAGATGACTGCCTCTCAGCAATTAGGGTGGGGGCAGCTTCAGCCAATCAGACACTGAGCTAGACACTGACCTTTTAACTGAAAAATTGAAAAACAGTTTTGAAGATTTGAATTCACCACTTACCTCTTTAATTACCACACTGCCCAAATTACCAAGTTCCAATTCCCACTCTGGCTGTGTCTCACTCACTCAGGCTGCATCTCTTTCACCTGCGCAAAGCAGATATGCACAAATAGAAAAAGAATGCTTAGGACTTGTAACTGACATATCTAAGTTTCATGATTATGTATATGGTCCACCTAAATTCACAGTTGAAACTGACCATTGACCTCTCATAAATATCATTGATAAAAATCTCAATGATATGACCCCAAGATTACAGAAACGATATATGAAGTTAAGGAGATATGATTTCACTCTAATCTATACTCCTGGTAAAGATTTAGTAATTGCAGATACACTTTTGAGATCTGCTCACTTACAGTTATACAGCGAGACACTTCCTGCACCAGATCAGAAGCTGAAGCAGATACATGAAGAAACACAGAAGGATGTAACCTTGCGTAGAGTGATCAATCAATCATCTACAGCATGGGTGGCCAAAAGGACACTGTCCTCAATATAAAAGTATACAAGCTGAACTAACAATATTAGATGGCATACTTTTGAGAATTGATAAAATTGTCATTACAGAAAGTCTCAGGTCACGAATGCCAAGCAAACTTCATGAAGGACATCTCGGCATCGAGAAGTGCAAACAAAATGCCAGGCAAGCTGTGTATGGCCGGGTACAAACAAGGACATTACAGAAATAATTATGTTATGTTCAACATGTCAGAAACATTCACCACCTCAATGCAAAGAAACGTTACAACAACATGACATTACTAGTCATCATGGGTGAAAGTAGGTGTAGACTTATTTCATTCATTTGGAAAAGACTACATTCTTGCAATTGATTATTATTCCAATTTTCCGTAAGTAATGAGGCTACCTGTGATCAAAGCATGTAAAGAATTTTTTTGCGAGACATGGCATTCCGCAAACTGTTATGTTAGATAATGGTCCGTGCTTTGCGAGCTGGGAGTGGACAGAATTTTCGAAGACATACAGCTTCAATCATGATACTTTGAATCCTCATCTTCCACAATCAAATAGAAAAGTGGAAAAAAATTTATATATTGTGAAACAATTGTTGAGTAAAGTAAGAGATTCTCAATCGGATTTCTATTTGGCTTTATTATCCGTTGAATTCAGGATTATCTCCAGCACAAATGTTATACAATCGTGAAATTAGACAACATTGCCTACAATTCATGTTAATGATCGAGATCAACTAGGTTTTTTGAAGAAAATAAATCAGAAGTGTGAGAAACAACAATTTTACTATGGCAGACATGCAAAACCGCTAAAACCTCTAGTAGCAGAAGATGTTGTCAGAATCAGATGTCCTGATGGAGGATGGTTTGACATGGGTGTAGTTCTTAGACAAATCTCAACAAGATCCAATCTGATCAGCACGTCAGCCAGGTGGATTGATCAGAAGAAAGCATGATCTTTTAAAAGTTCAAGTTCCTCAACCAATCTTTCCAGATCTGAATGTACAAATACAACGATCTGTTGAACCAGAACAACAGGACATCAAGGTTTCTACCTCTCCAATCAAACTGAGAAGATCTACAAGACGCAGAAGAAAACCAATTTGTATGAATTTATGAACTTTTGACTGATTACTTCTTATTTACTGTACAATGCATAACAGAATACTGCATTTCTCATGAACAATTTTCTTTATAATCCGGAATAAGGTGGGTGAATGTGCGGCATGGGTTGGTACCTGGGACTTCGATGTTGCGGCCATTTCGGAGACATGGATAGAGCAGGGACAGGAATGGTTGTTGCAGGTGCCGAGGTTTAGATATTTCAGTAAGCTCAGGGAAGGTGGTAAAAGAGGGGGAGGGGTAGCATTGTTAGTCAAGGATAGTATTACGGTGGCAGAAAGGATGTTTGATGGGGACTTGTCTACTGAGGTAGTATGGGATGAGGTTAGAAACAGGAAATGAGAGGTCACCCTGTTAGGGGTTTTCTATAGGCCTCCGAAAAGTTCCAGAGATGTAGAGGAAAGGATTGCAAAGATGATTCTGGATAGGAGCGAAAGCAACAGGGTAGTTGTTATGGGGGACTTTAACTTTTCAAATATTGACTGGAAACGCGATAGTTCGAATACTTTAGATGGGTCCATTTTTGTCCAATGTGTGCAGGAGGGTTTCCTGACACAGTATGTAGATAGGCCAACGAGAGGCGAGGCCATATTAGATTTGGTACTGGGTAATGAACCAGGACAGGTGTTAAATTTGGAGGTAGGTGAGCACTTTGGTGATAGTGACCACAATTCGAATAAGTTTACTTTAGTGATGGAAAGGGATAGGTATATACCGCAGGGCAAGAGTTATATCTGGTGGAAAGGCAATTCTGATGCGATGAGGCAAGACTTAGGATGCATCGGATGGAGAGGAAAACTGCAGGGGATGGGCACAATGGAAATATGGAGCTTGTTCAAGGAAGAGCTACTGCGTGTCCTTGATAATTATGTACCTGTCAGGCAGGGAGGAAGTGGTCGAGCAAGGGAAACGTGGTTTAATAAAGCAGTCGAAACACTTGCCAAGAGGAAGAAGGAGGCTTACGTAAAGATGAGACATGAAGGTTCAGTTAGGGCGCTAAAGAGTTACAAGTTAGCTAGGAAGGATCTAAAGAGAGAGCTTAGAAGAGCCAGGAGAGGACACGAGAAGTCTTTGGCAGGTAGGATCAAGGATAGCCCTAAAGCTTTCTATAGATATGTCAGGAATAAACGAGTGACTAGGGTAAGAGTAGGGCCAGTTAAGGACAGTAGTGGGAAGGTGTGCTTGGAGTCCAAGGAGATAGGAGAGGTGCTAAATAAATAATTTTCGTCAGTATTCACACAGGAAAAAGACAATGTTGTTGAGGAGAATACTGAGATTCAGGCTACTCTAGAAGGGCTTGAGGTTCTTAAGGAGGAGGTGTTAGCAATTCTGGAAAGTGTGAAAATAGGTAAGTCCCCTGGGCCGGATGGGATTTATCCTAGGATTCTATGGGAAGCTAGGGAGGAGATTACGGAGTCTTTGGCTTTGATCTTTAAGTCATCTTTGTCTACAGGAATAGTGCCAGAAGGATAGCAAATGTTGTCCCCTTGTTCAAGAAGGGGAGTAGAGACAACCCAGGTAACTAAAGACCAGTGAGCCTTACTTCTGTTGTGGACAAACTCTTGGAAAGGTTTATAAGAGATAGGATGTATAATCATCTGGAAAGGAATAATTTGATTAGAGATAGTCAACACAGTATTGTGAAGGGTAGGTCGTGCCTCACAAACCTTATTGAGTTCTTTGAGAAGGTGGCCAAACAGGTGGATGAGGGTAAAGCAGTTGATGTGGCGTATATGGATTTCAATAAAGCGTTTGATAAGGTTCCCCACGGTCGGCTACTACAGAAAATACGGAGGCATGGGATTTAGGGTGATTTAGCAGTTTGGATCAGAACTTGGCTAGCTGGAAGAAGACAAAGGGTGGTGGTTGATGGGAAATGTTCAGACTGGAGTTCAGTTACTAGTGGTGTAACAAAGGACCTGTTCTGGGGCTACTGCTGTTTGTCATTTTTATAAATGACCTGGAGGAGGGCGTAGAAGGATGGGTGAGTAAATTTGCAGATGACACTAAAGTCGGTGGAGTTGTGGACAGTGCGGAAGGATGTTACAAGTTACAGAGGGACATAGATAAGCTGCAGCGCTGGACTGAGAGGTGGCAAATGGAGTTTAATGTAGAAAAGTGTGAGGTGATTCATTTTGGAAGGAATAACAGGAAGACAGAGTACTGGGCTAATGGTAAGATCCTTGGCAGTGTGGATGAGCAGAGAGATCTCGGTGTCCATGTACATAGATCCCTGAAAGTTGCCACTCAGGTTGAGAGGGTTGTTAAGAAGGAGTACGGGGTGTTAGCTTTTATTGGTAGAGGGATTGAGTTTCGGAGCCATGAGGTCATGTTGCAGCTGTACAAAACTCTGGTGCGGCCGCATTTGGAGTATTACGTGCAATTCTGGTTGCCGCATTATAGGAAGGATGTGGAAGCATTAGAAAGGGTGCAGAGGAGATTTACCAGAATGTTGCCTGGTATGGAGGGAAGATCTTATGAGGAAAGGCTGAGGGACTTGAGGCTGTTTTCGTTAGAGAAAAGAAGCTTAAGAGGTGACTTAATTGAGGCATACAAGATGATCAGAGGATTGGATAGGGTGGACAGTGAGAGCCTTTTTCCTCGGATGGTGATGTCTAGCACGAGGGGACATAGCTTTAAATTGAGGGGTAATAGATATAGGACAGAGGTCAGAGGTAGGTTCTTTACTCAGAGAACAGTAAGGGCGTGGAATGCCCTGCCTGCAACAGTAGTGGACTCGCCAATACGAAGGGCATTCAAATGGTCATTGGATAGACATATGGACGATAAGGGAATAGTGTAGATGGGCTTTCGAGTGGTTTCACAGGTCGGCGCAACATCGAGGGCCGAAGGGCCTGTACTGCGCTGTAATGTTCTATGTTCTAATAGAAAAGTAAACATAATGTAAATAGAAAATAGAATAGGACTGAGTTTAGGAGGAACTTCTTCACCCAAAGGGTTGTGAATCTATGGGATTCCTTGCCCAGTTAAGCATTTGAGGCTCCTTCATTAAATGTTTTTAAGATAAAGATAGATTGTTTTTTGAAGAATAAAAGGATTAAGGGTTTGGTGTTCGGGCCGGAAAGTGAAGCTGAGTCCACAAAAGATCAGCCATGATCTCAATGAATGGCAAAGCAGGCTCGAGGGGCCAGATGGCCTACTCCTGCTCCTAGTTCTTATGTTCTTATGTAACACAAAAAAAGGGTAATGTAGTGATCTCTGTATGTGTAAATACATGTTCAGTTAATGTAAAGTTAGTACAGACAGATGATCACAAGATGGCAACAGTAACAGGAGCTTTATAAGGACTTTCCCGCTCTTTTCTTTAGTTAGTGTGTGTGGTGAACAGCTTGAGTGAAAACATGATCAGATCAGAGTGTAGTGTATTATCATAATTGTTAGTTTAAAGGGCAGCACGGTGGCACAGTAGGTTAGCCCTGTTGCCTCACAGCACCGAGGTCCCAGGTTCGATCCCGGGTCACTGTCCGTGTGGAGTTTGCATGTTCTCCCCGTGTCTGCGTGGGTTTTGCCCCACAACCCAAAGATGTGCAGGCTAGGTGGATTGGCCATGCTAAATTGTTCCTTAATTGGAAAAAATGAATTGGGCACTCTAAATTTATTAAAACAAAATAATTGTTAGTTTAATCTTAACGTACTTATTTATTTTACTAGTCTAGTATTAAAGTGAAAGAACTCACAAGATTATTATATATTACTCAATAATTTGTCATCATCCGGTAGACTTTGACTATTTCTCATCAGAATTCAATGCAACTCGGCAAGACAAAAGAGTAATACTTATGTTACAATAAGGTAATATAACAAACTGGACTAGCTATATTAATATTGTGGCTACAAGAGCAGGTCAAAGGCTAGGAATCCTATGGTGAGTAACTCACCGCCTGACCTCCAAGGCACAAGTCAAGAGTGTAATGGAAAACATACCTGGATGAGTGAAGCTCCAACAACGCTCAGGAAGCTCAACACCATCCAGGACAAAGCAGCCCACTTGATTGCTGACCCTTACACAAACATTCAATCCCTTCACCACCAACGAACAGTGGCAGCAGTATGTACCATCTACAAGATGCACTGCAGGAACTCACCAAGGTACCTTAGGCAGCACCTTCCAAACCCACGACCACTACCAACTAGAAGGACACGAGCAGCAGATATCTGGGAACCCCACCACCTGGAGGCTTCCCTCCAAATCACTCACCACTTCGACTTAGAAATATATCGCCGTTCCTTCATTGTCACTGGGGCAAAGTCCTGGAACTCCCTCCCTCACAGCATTATGGGTGTACCTACACCTCTGCAGCAGTTCAAGAAGGCAACTCACCGCCACCTTCTGAAAGGCATCTAGGGATTGGCAACAAATGCTGGCCTAACCAGCGACTCCACATCCCGTAAATGAATTTTTAAAAATAGGAAGAGGATGGTATGAACAGTGCTGAACTCATTTTGGATGAGGGAAAGAGACAGGAAGCTCTATCATTATAACTGGTGTAAGGATAAGATGGCTTTAATAGGAATCTGTACCCTGTAGTTCGAAAGTTAACTCTCGCCCTTAACCAGGAGCATGCTTTTACTCAGAGAATATTTATCCTCTCAGTGGGAAATCCTGTTATTCAAAGTGCAAGGACAAAATCTTTCCTTTTAGAGAATCTAGGTCAGCTGCACTTAAAATCTATGTCATGTGAAGACCAAGAGCAGGATTTTCCACTCACATCAGGCACGACGCTGCCATCAGACTCAAATAGGGGTCGGAAGCCTGCACTTTGTGGGGGAACGGTCACTCATTTGGGATTTTCTCCAAATTTCTCTCAATTAAGCACTTCAGGCAAGTTCCTGAAGTTCAAGGGCAAACAGGATTCCTGCCAGCCCTAAAGCTGCAGCAGGATGCCTTTGTAGGTGACTACGGGGGAAGGCCTCAACTGCTTTCTGCGGAATAGGATTTCACCGACTTCCTCATCACCTCGGCTTAAAAAGGAGATCTCTGGGGCGAAATTCTCCCACAGCGGCGCGATGTCCGCCGAATGGCGCCAAAAACGGCGCCAATCAGACGGGCATCGCGCCGGCCCAAAGGTGCGGAATGCTCCGCATCTTTGGGGGCCGAGCCCCAACATTGAGGGGCTAGGCCGACGCCGGAGGGATTTCCGCCCCGCCAGATGGCGGAAACGGCTTTTGTTGCCCCGCCAGCTGGCGGAAATGGCGTTTGTTGCCCCGCCAGCTGGCGCAGAAATGCGGCGCATGCGCGGGAGCGTCAGCGGCCGCCGACAGTTTCCCGCGCATGCGCAGTGGGGAGAGTCTCTTCCGCCTCCGCCATGGTGGAGGCCGTGGCGGAGGCGGAAGGGAAAGAGTGCCCCCACGGCACAGGCCCGCCCACGGATCAGTGGGCCCCGATCGCGGGCCAGGCCACCGTGGGGGCACCCCGCGGGGTCAGATCGCCCCGCCCCCCCCCCAGGACCCCGGAGCCCGCCCACGCCGCCTGGTCCCGCCGGTAAATACCAGGTTTAATTTATGCCGGCGGGACAGGCAATTTCTGGGCGGGACTTCGGCCCATCCGGGCCGGAGAATTGAGCGGGGGGTCCCGCCAACCGGCGCGGCCCGATTCCCGCCCCCGCCCAATCTCCGGTACCGGTGGGGGGTTGGAGAATGACGACCCTTATTTTTAGCAGTGGTAACGTCACTCGACTAGTAGAGACCCCGGCTTATGCTCTGGGGACACAGCTTTAAATCCCACCATGGCAGTTGATGGAATTTAAATTCAATTAATAAATCTGGAATTAAAAGCAAGTCTCAGAAACGTTGACTGTGAAATCATTGATTGTCATAAAAACTCGTCAGGTCCTCCAATGTCCTTTATGGAAGGAAATCTGCCATGAGCAACAAATACTGGGCTTGCCAGTGGCACCCACATGCCATGAAATTATTTTTCTTTAAAAAAGCATTGCAGCCAGCCATTCAAAATTCCACACCCTCCTGCCCCTATGACCAGCCCATCGGGGCCAAAATATTCAGCATCAGGAAAGTGTCTTTAAAGTGAAGCCTAATGAAAAAAAAAGGTCTACAAGTTAAGGAAACTGAGGGAGGAGTGAAGTTCTAACAAAAAATGCCAGGTTTGCTCTGAAACAGCAGTGGAAAGCCACAAAGCAACAGCTAGAAAGACGAGCTGAAATGGGATCAGGATCAGAGGACAGGGATACCAGCTATGCATCTTGAGAAGGCGGGATGAACGTAGGAAAAATCACCAAAGGGATGCAGCTTTTGAAACAAATCTCTGACAAGAAACCGTCAGTGTTCAGTTCATCATCAGCTACCATTACAAGGAAATGTAACAGACAAGTATAACAATTAGCTATTGACATTGTAACATTGGAAATTCCACAGGAAGCATTTTAATAGCTGTTGGCGATGGAATTGGTGACTCACAAGAATTTTTTTTAAAGAAAATGTTCTGTATATTTAAATACTTAAAAATGATCTATCTGAATTTCACATGTGGCTTTAAACACGGTATCCCAGTGGTTAGCATTGTTGCTTCACAGCGCCAGGGACCATGGTTCGATTCCTGGCTTGGGTCACTGTCTGTGCGGAGTCTGCTTGTTCTCACCATGTCTGCGTGGGCTTCCTCCGGGTGCTCCGGTTTCCTCCCTGAAGTCCGGAAAGACGTGCTTATTAGGTGAATTGGACATTCTGAATTGTCCGTCAGCGTACCCGAACAGGGGATTTTTACAGTAACTACATTGCAGTGTTAATGTAAGCCTACTTGTGACACTAATAAAGATTATTATTATAACAGAACTAAATTATAGTAGAAAGTAGATTTTTGCAGCACAAAACTTTTACCGATTACAGATTAAAATTTGCATTGATAAAATGCCAAAGTGCTTTACAGCCAATTAAGCACTTTTATTTGAAGTGTCGGCACTGTTATAATATGGGAAACGCAGCAAACAATTTATGCACAGCAAGCTCCCATAAACATCAATGTGATAATGACTACAATCTGTTTAATGATGTTGACTGGGGGATAAACACCCAGATAACTCACTTGTTCTTCTTTGAACTAGTGCCATGGGATCCTTTATGCCTACCTGAGGGTGCAGACAGTTCCTCGGTTTATCATCTCATCTAAAAGGCAGCACCTTTCAGTACTGGAATTTTGGCCTTGATTTCTGTGCTGAAGGCCTGGAGTGGAACTTGAACGCACAACCTCGGATTCACAGGTGAGAGTGCTAGAAACTGAGCCAAAGCTGACATCTAATAGTATCCTGATCATAATTGTGATAACCTTTTATGTTCAAACGACATTCATGGGATTAACTTCATAAAATATATAGGACGCGAACCAATGGCCACGCTGTGCTGGAAAAGCAGCTCGCCGCAACGCAATGAAAGCCCTCACACATTACCTCATGTGGGGGGCCTTGACCCCCTCACCTACTCTTCCCCTACCAACATGGGGACTCTTTTCTGTAGACACCTAGCAGTTCCAGCCAGCAGAGGTTTGAACAATGTTTTCCAGAGCAATGCACAAATACTAATTCCAATGGGACAGGGCTTTTCACACTGTTGATGGAAGTTATGGCCCATTTGTACATGTCTTATCTTAGCAAACCATTTGCCCAAAATTTTGCTGTGGATATGATGATGGAACTGTCAAAATTCACTTGTTACTCCATTGACACTTCGGGAGTTTGCACATGCATAGTAGTCCAGAAAAATGTACACTCCTCCAAAGGATGTACAGTAGTGGTTCCCAGACATTGCAAACTCTCTTGCAATTGTGAATTAATAACTTACACTCTAACACTGATAAAAACCTGGAAAAAAGTTGCAACTTGTTGAATGAGGTACAGCTGGGGTTTTTAACTACTTATTAATTTTATAATTAGTACTAAGCAGACTTAGTGGCGCTGAATAGCTAACTTTTTAAACTTATGGAATGTCACATTTATCCACAATGATAAAAAGTCCACATTTTAAAAAAATTCTTAAAAGTCTGTTTTTCTTTTTTAGCCGCTATCTTAATACCATTATTTCACAAGTTAAATTTTAATTTAAAAGTGAACTTCTTTTAAGTGCTGCATTGGAATACTTTAGTCTGAATGGGTACCGAATACAAAAGTGAAATATTGTCTGAATATCTGAAATAAAACCAGAAAGTGCTGGAATAACTCAGTTTGTCTGGCAGCATCTTTGGAGAGTGACATGTGAGAGTACCTTTTAGAAATGGGTGTTTATGAAATGTACCTTTAAGAAATGGGTGTTTATAATTGGGTGTGTATAGAAATATCCACAGTGGGTGTACCTTTAAGAAATGGGTGTTTATTACTGCAGTGATGTCGAGAGTGGGTGGAGCTGGGCTGTCTGTCAGCTTTTTACTTTCGTTTTAGGCTGTTTGCTGCAGGCTGAGTTTTTAGTTTCGTTTTCAGAGCTGGATAGCTGCAGTCACAGCCAGAAGGTGTATGAGTCTCTCTCTGTTATCTAAAAACTGTAAATCGATCATTTGGTGATTTAAAACTAATAACTGCTCTCAGTAGTGACTTTAACCTGATGTGCTTCTGTTAAAAGTTGTTTTTTAAGTCTCATGGATGTTAAAAGGACAGCTTAAGGATTACGTAGTGTTGTATTCTTTGGGGGTTGTATTTGAATTAATGGCTGCTAAGATGTTCACTGTATGTTTCAAAAAGGTTAACTTGAGTTCATAGAATGAACATTGTTTTGCTTTAAAAAATACTTTCTCATTCTGCTGTACCACACCTGTAGAGTGGGCTGTGTGCTCCCCATACCACAATCTATTAAAAGTTGTGGGTCAGGTGAACTCCATGATACACTTTGGGGTTCTCTCAACCCGAGCCCATAACAAATTGGGGGCTGGTCCGGGATAAAAGTCTATCTATTGGATTGGCTAAGTGAACTTAAAGACAGTGAGGGGTGAGCATATTGTGGTTGCTTTTCAGGTGTGGTATTCTAGTTTAAGTAGGGAGTGAGTTGTGGACAATGGCTCTTTCAGAGGCTCTGAAGTTTTTGGGGGTGGAGAAGGTCACACGCAGTACCTTACGGACGGAGATTAAAAGAAGACTGTTAGATTTGGCAAAAACATTGCAGTTAACATTACCTGACAAAATGCGAAAAGATGAGATAATTATGGCAGTGGCAAAGCATTTAAGGTTGCTTGAGATACAGTTCGACTCATTGGAAATGGCAAAAATTCAGTTACAAATTAAACAAATGGAACATGAGGAAGAATTAAAGCAGCTTGAATATGAAAGAGAGAGAGAGAGAGGAAAAAGAAAGAGAAAGGGTGATACAAATCAGGGAAAAAGATAAAGAGAGTGTGAACATCACAAAATGGCCATGAAACATGTCAGTCAGTTAAAATTGGCAGGCGTAAAGGGAAATGTACAGTTTCATGACAATGATGAGGATAGTGAGGAAGAGCGTCATAGTCGAAGGCTTGGTGGGGATCTTTTTTTTTTCATAGAATTTACAGAGCAGAAGGAGGCCACCTGGCCCATCGAGTCTGCACCGGCTCCTGGAAAGAGTACCCTACCCAAGGTCAACACCTCCACCCTATCCCCACAACCCAGTAACCCCACCCAACACTAAGGGCAATTTTGGACACTAAGGGCAATTTATCACAGCCAATCCACCTAACCTGCACATCTTTGGACTGTGGGAGGAAACCGGAGCACCCGGAGGAAACCCACGCACACACGGGGAGGATGTGCAGACTCCGCACAGACAGTGACCCAAGCCGGAATCGAACCTGGGACCCTGGAGCTGTGAAGCAATTGTGCTATTCACAATGCTACCGTGCTGCCCATCTATTTAAATATGTCCAAGCATTGCCAAGGTTTGATGAGAAGGAGGTAGACGCCTTTTTCATTTCATTTGAGAAGGTAGCTAAACAAATGAAATGGCCACAGGACATGTGGGTATTTCTGATTCAAGCAAAGCTGGTGGGTAGGGCTAGTGAAATGTTTGCATCACTACCGGAGGAAGTATCTGGGACGTATGAGTAGGTGAAAAAATCCATCTTTGGTGCATATGAACTAGTGGCTGAAGCCTACAGACAAAGGTTTAGAAATTTAAGGAAAGACATTGGTCAAACATACATGGAGTTTGAAAGGATCAGAGTAATTTTGATAGGTGGATAAGGGCTTTGAAAATAGACCAAACCTATGAAGCTCTCAGAGAAATTATACTTTTGGAGGAGTTTAAAAGTTCAATTCCTGATGTAGTGAGAACTCATGTGGAAGAGCAGAGGGTAAAAACTGCGAGATTAGCAGCAGAAATGGCAGATGATTATGAATTAGTTCATAAATCAAAGTTTGGTTTCCAACATCAGTTTTAGCCGATGAGGGATAGAAACTGGGGATATGAGAAATACTCAAGTGGTAACGGTAAAGGTGATCTGATGGAAGATAATGAGAGTGTACCTCAGACTGAAAAAGAAAACCAGGACGGTGGAAAAGAAATGAAAAGTTTCAAATGTTTTCACTGTAATAAACTAGGCCATGTAAAGTCACAGTGTTGGTGGTTGAAGAAAAGCACAGGGAAGGCTGATGTGCTAAAACAGGATAAGACAGTGGGGTTTGTTAAAGTGGTAAAGGAAAGCCCAAGTGAAGCGAAGGAGCTGCAAAAGATTGTACAGCCTGATCAAGAGGTGATTGATAAGAAGGTGCCAGATCTCTTTAAAGTATTTGCTTATGTGGGTAAAGTTTACTCATGTGTATCAGGTGGAGCAGGTAAAGAAATCACAATTTTAAGAGATACGGGAGCTAGTCAATCTATAATGGTAAGAGATGAGGAGTTATTTAGTTTGGGAAGAATGTCGCCAGAAAAGGTAGTAATATGTGGAATTCAGGGTGAGAGGATTAATGTTCCATTATATAAGGTAAGGTTGGAAAGTCCAGTGAAGAGTTGTGAAGTGGTAGTAGGAGTAACAGAGAAATTATCTTGTCCAGGAATACAGTTTACCTTGGGTAATGATATAGCTGGATCGCAGGTGGGAGTGATGCCTACTGTGGTTGATAAGCCAGTGAAAAATCAGACAACTGAAGTGTTGAAGGACGAATATCCTGGGATTTTTCCAGATTGTGTAGTAACAAGGTTGCAAAGTCATAGGTTAAGACAAGAGGAGAAATCAAAGAGTGAAGATGAAGTGGAAGTTCAATTATCAGAAACGATTTTTGATCAGGTGGTTGAAAAAGAACAAGAACAGGTGGAGGATGAGGCAGATATTTTTAGCTCAGGAAAATTGGCAAAGTTACAACAGAAAGATGTAGAAATAAAATGGATGTACCAGAAAGCATACACGGAAGAGGAATCTGCGTATATACCAGTGTTATCACCATAAAAGTGATGTCTTGATGAGAAAATGGAGACCTTTACATATGCAGGCGGATGAAAAGTGGGCAGAAGTTCATCAAGTAGTATTACCGGTAGGGTTTCGAAAGGAGGTGTTGCGAGTTGCACATGAGGTACCAGTGGGAGGTCATTTGGGAATAAGAAAAACTCAAGCTAAAATCAAAAACATGTTTATTGGCCTGGACTACATAAAGATGTAGTTAAATTTTGTCAATCATGTCACACGTCAAGTGATAGGGAAACCTCAAACAGTGAAAAAACCAGCACACTTAATACCCATTCCAGCATTTGAGGAACCTTTTACAAGGGTCCTAATTGATTGCGTAGGACCGCTTCCTAAAACGAAAAGTGGGAATCAATATCTTTTGACTATAATGGATGTGTCTACTAGGTTTCCAGAGGCCATTCCAGTACGTAATATTACAGCTAGAAAGATTGTGGGGGAGTTACTTAAAATCTTTACTAGATATGGACTACCCACAGAAATACAATCGGATCAAGGATCAAATTTTACCTCAAGGTTATTCAAAGACGTTTATGGATAGCTGAGGAATAAAACAATTGAAATCAACTGTGTACCATCCAGAATCGCAGGTAGCGTTAGAAAGATGGCATCAGACATTAAAGACAATGTTAAGGGCTTATTGTAAAGATTATCCAGAGGATTGGGATAAAGAAATTCCATTCGTACTGTTTGCAATTAGGGATGCCCCTAATGAGTCAACCAACTTCAGTCCTTTTGAACTAATTTTTGGTCATGAGGTAAGAGGACCACTTAAATTGATTAAGGAAAAATTGGTGAGTGAGAAATCGGAAATTACATTATTGGATTACGTGTCACATTTTAGGGAACGATTAAATAGGGCAGGTGAATTGGCTAGACAACATTTGAACATTGCACAAAATGTGATGAAACGGGTCGCGGACATGAAATCCAAAGTTTGTAGTTTTGCCAGTGGGGATAAAGTTTGAGTGTTGTTCCCAGTGGTAGGTGAGCCTTTAAAAGCTAGGTTTTGTGGACCTTATCAGATTGAAAGGAACTTATGTGAGGTGAATTATGTGGTAAAACACCAGATTGAAGGAAGACTCACCGAGTATGTCATGTGAATATGCTTAAAAGGTACTTTGAAAGGGAAGGAGAGAAAAAGGAGGAGGTTTTAATGATTCTAACTCAAATCCAGATGACTGTGAATTTGACATACCTCAAATTAAATTGGAAAATGAGGATGTTCTTAAAAATTGGGATAAATTGTTGAGTTACCTTCCAGAGGAAAAACAAACTGACCTGAAAGAGTTATTGATATCACATGGGCAAGTTTTTGGTGATAAATTGGGAAGTACTAAAATGGCTATACATGATGTAGATGTGGGAAATGCTGTTCCAATCAAACAACATCCATATAGACTTAACCCTTTAAAATTGGCACAGGTTAACAAAGAGATTGAAAATATGCTTAAAAATGGCATAATTGAAGTGGGTTGCAGCCAATGGAGCTCACCCATAGTGATGGTACCAAAACCGGATGGTACCCCACAGTTGTGTGTGGACTATAGAAAGGTTAATGCAGTTACAAGAACGGACTCTTATCCTATCCCACGTTTGGAGGATTGCATTGAGAAAGTGCGACAATCAGCTTTTATTTCCAAATTGGATTCACTTAAAGGTTACTGGCAGGTACCTTTATCCGAAAGGGCGAAGGAGGTTTCAGCTTTGGTGACTCCAGATGGTATATACCAATTCAAAGTTATTTGGCATGAAAAACGCCCCAGCCACATTTCAACGGTTGACTAACAAAGTCGTTTCAGGATTACCCAATTGTGCGGTATACATCGACGATCTGGTAATTTTCAACCAGACATGGACAGAACATTTAAAACATCTGATGGAGTTATTCAATTGACTTCAGGAGGCGGGTTTGGTCATAAACCTAGCCAAAAGTGAATTTGGAAACGCCCAAGTCACTTTCCTTGAGGAGTTTCCGATACCCTTGAGACAAAGGGAAATAATGCAATTTCTTGGCAAGAGTGGATTTGATCAAACATTTGTGCAAAGGTTTTGCAGCATGATTGTGCCACTGATGGACTTGCTGAAGAAACGTCGATAATTTCAGTGGACAGCGGAGTTTCAACAGGCATTTGACTGCCTGAAAGCTATGATAACCAATGCTCCTGTGTTGGAGAATTACAAGGGACTCTGTGATCAGCTTGAATTAAAGTATCTGACTTTAAAGAGAAATGCCGAGGCGTAGAGAAATGGATGGATCATGCAGAGACCTTCTTGTTCAAAGAGACTGTCAATCAAGGGGATTCCAGTTGGAGGAAGAGGAAAAAAAAAAGGACTATATTGTTGTACCTGTTTGCGTGTGTTGTTTTTTTTTTTAAACGAAAAAGTATATTTACTGTGTGCATTTCTTAAAGGATAGTAAAAGGTGAAAAATGAAACCATCTTGAAGTTGAGGAGGTTTTTTTTTCTTGGGTGGAGGTGTCATGTGAGAGTACCTTTAAGAAATGGGTGTTTAAGAAATGTACCTTTAAGAAATGGGTGTTTATAAATGGGTGTGTAGATAAATATCTGTAGTGGGTGTACCTTTAAGAAATGGGTGTTAATTACTGCAGTGATGTCAGAGAGTGGGTGGAGCTGGGCTGTCTGTCAGCTTTTTACTTTTGTTTTAGGCTGTTTCCTGCAGGGTGAGTTTTTAGTTTTGTTTTCAGAGCTGGATACCTGCAGTCACAGCCAGAAGGTATATGAGTCTCTCTCTGTAATCTAAAAACTGTAAATCGATCCTTTGGTGATTTAAAACTAATAGGCCAGCACGGTAGCATTGTGGGTAGCACAATTGCTTCACAGCTCCAGGGTCCCAGGTTTGATTCTGGCTTGGGTCACTGTCTGTGTGGAGTCTGCACATCCTCCCCGTGTGTGCGTGGGTTTCCTCCAGGTGCTCCGGTTTCCTCCCACAGTCCAAAGATGTGCAGGTTAGGTGGATTGGCCATGATAAATTGCCTTTAGTGTCCAAAATTGCCCTTAGTGTTGGGCGGGGTTACTGGGTTATGGGGATAGGGTGGAGGTGTTGACCTTTGGTAGGGTGCTCTTTCCAAGAGCCGGTGCAGACTCGATGGGCCGAATGGCCTCCTTCTGCACTGTAAATTCTATGATATCTATGAACTGCTCTCAGTAGTGACTTTAACCTGATGTGCTTCTGTTAAAAGTTGTTTTTTTAAGTCTTATGGCTGTTACAAGGACAGCTTAAGGATTACGTAGTGTTGTATTCTTTGGGGGTTGTACTTGAATTAATGGTTGCTAAGATGTTCACTGTATGTTTTAAAAAGGTTAACTTGAGTTCATAGAATAAACATTGTTTTGATTTTAAAAATACTTCTCCATTTCTGCTGTACCACACCTGTAGAGTGGGCCGTGTGCTCCCCACACCACAATCTATTAAAAGTAGTGGTCAGGTGAACTCCATGATACACTTTGGGGTTCTCTAAACCCTGGCCCATAACAAGAGAGAAACAGAGTTTATGTTTCAAGTCTAATCTGATTCTTCTTTGGAACTGGTACCGGTACCTGCTTGCTGACATAACACTACGGCACACCAAGACACCTCCTTGCTTCAGCACCAGACTTAAAACTGCTGTGGTGAAAGGGGAAATTCCCATGACAGAGATAACTAGATCTTTTTGAGCAGATTTCTTCCAACTCAGAGGTGAATGGTATGTTCCTTGTATTGTTCTCCAGATAGCCAAAGTCGTAATGTTTACAAAGAACATAAAGGTATATGTTTAAATCAAAGCTAGTTTATTTTACACTACTGGTTGCACGTTATGAATTTCCACTACTTGAAATGGTTTGCACACTCTACTGAGTAACAGCTAACAAAATAATAGTATTGAATCTATGTTACAGTAATTAATTATCTCTCTTTAATATAACCTACTCTAACTCAACCTCGCACTATCCTTCTTCCTCACTGTCCTTCTTCATCAACATCTCCCAGAATGCTCAGAGACGCAGCCTTTTATAAGACTATAAGACCTTTTATCAGTGGTGCCATCTAGTGGTTATATACATGAACATCATCTTGTTAATCCTTTACTCTCCTTAGATTATATATATCATTACAGCAAGTTGTCTTGCTTCACTGTTGACTGTAAATCCAGCTTATGTTTCATTTATATTTTTGGCATCTGCAGAGAACTCGGTTCACAGTAAATTTATACTGCGCTCTGTAAGAGAATTATCTTTGCAGAAGGTTGTTTTAGTGGAGTTTTCAATGTCAAAAATGGGGTTTAATTCAACCAACAAGACAAGCAACCTGAAATAGCATGTTTATATTAGCTTGCTTTGAAATAGCCTATTCTAATGTTCAAGGAGCATAGTGCTACTTTCAATCTTCTAAAAGTTAAGTTTATGTGGGAAATGAATTTACAATTTTAGGAGTGTTAACAAGGATACATACAGGAAATCTAAGATAAGGAATATCTAACCAAGCTAAGATATAATTTAAGAAGTAAAGCATCTGTAACTCTCACATTAATTTGGAATGTCAATCTAGTGAACAGCTATTTTAAAGAAAATTGATGATAGCATATAAAGAATAATGTCAACGGTATATTTTTTATCCATTTCCCTATGAGCTATTCTGGTGAATGTCTCCTTGAGCTACTGCTGTCCTTGTAGTGATACTGCCAGGGATTCGTGCTGGGACCACTGTTGTTTGTGATATACATAAATGATCTGGAGGAAGGTATAGGTGGTCTGATTAGCAAGTTTGCAGATGACACTAAGATTGGTGGAGTGGCAGATAGTGAAGGGAACTGTCAGAGAATACAGCAGAATATAGATAGATTGGAGAGTTGGGCGGATAAATGGCAGTTGGAGTTCAATCCGGGCAAATGCGAGGTGATGCATTTTGGAAGATCCAATTCAAGAGCGAACTATACGGTAAATGAAAAAGCCCTGGGGAAAATTGATGTGCGGAGAGATCTGGGTGTTCAGGTCCATTTTACCCTGTAGGTGGCTGCGCAGGTCGATAGAGTGGTTAAGAAGGCGTACGGCATGCTTTCCTTCATCGGAAGGGGTATTGAGTTGTCAGGTCATATTGCAGTTGTATAAGACTTTGGTTCGGCCACATTTGGAATACTGCATACAGTTCTGGTCGCCATCTTACGAAAAGGATGTGGATGCTTTGGAGAGGGTGTAGAGGAGGTTCACCAGGATGTTGCCTGGTATGGAGGGCGCTAGCTATGAAGAGAGGTTGAGTACATTAGGATTCTTTTCATTAGAAAAATGGAGGTTGAGGGGGGACCTCATTGAGGTCTACAAAATCATGAGAGGTATAGACAGGGTGGATAGCAAGAAGCTTTTTCCCCAGAGTGGGGGACTCAATTACTAGGGGTCACGAGTTCAAGGTGAGAGGGGAAAAGTTTAAGGGAGATATACGTGGAAAGTTCTTTACGCAGAGGGTGGTGGGTGCCTGGAACGCATTGCCAGCGGAGGTGGTAGGGGCGGGCACGATAGAGTCATTTAAGATGTATCTAAACAGATACATACATGAATGGGCAGGGAGCAGAGGGATACAGATCCTTAGAAAATAGGCGACAGTTTTAGATAGAGGATCTGGATCGGCGCAAGCTTGGAGGACCGAAGGACCTGTTCCCGTGCTGTAATTAGTCTTTGTTCTTTGTTCTGCCTCAATGATACTTGGGTATGAAATTTCAGGATTTTGACTAGTTATCTTGAACGATTGGCAGTATATCCAAATCAAGATAGTGGAAGGAAACTTGGTGAAATCATACAAACCATGTCAGTCTCAAGTTTCATCTCTGGGCACCACGGTGGCCTAGTGGTTAGCACAGCTGCCTCACGGCGCTGACGACCCAGGTTCGTTCCCGGCCCGGCTCTGGGTCACTGTCCGTGTGGAGTTTGCACATTCTCCCCCTGTCTGCGTGGGTTTCACCCCCACAACCCAAAGATGTGCAGGATAGGCGGATTGGCCACGCTAAATTGCCCCTTAATTGGAAAAAATTATTGGGTACTCTAAATCTTTTTTTTTAAAGTTTCATCTCTGAACAGTGGCACAGTGCTTAGCACTGCTGCCTCACATTTTCAGGAACATAGGTTCAATTCCAGCCGAGGGTCACTGTGTGTGGAGTTTGTAACTTCTCCCTGTGTCTGCATGGGTTTCCTCCGGGTGCTCTGGTTTCCTCCACAGTCCAAAAATGTGCAGCTTAGGTGGATTGGCGATGCTAAAATTGAACCTTAGTCTCCAAAAAAGATGTGTAGGTTAGGTTAGGGGGTTATTGGGAGAGGGCGGAGATTGAGCTTGGATGGAGTACTCTTTCAGAGTGTAGGTGCAGACTCGATGGGTCGAATGGCTTCCTTCTGCACTATAGAGATTCCATGATTCTATGATGATAATTCTCTGGTTTCTGCCAAGTTCGTTGACATTTGCAGGAATTGGCAGGATTACGATTCAATAGTCACTACTGAAAGTCCATGCATGTGGAAATTAGTAGAGAACAGATTCACGCTTGGTTGCAGTGCCCCATCCACAGCAAAAGCTTACTGAAATGGTACACGCTCACACATAACTAATATCAATGTGACCAGCGAAAGATTAGTCCTTATATCAGCAAAGTACAAAATTGAAATGGTAAGGGAAAGGATAAAAGAGATAGGTTAAAATTATTAGAAATGAGAAACCAAAAATGCAAGCTTATCCAACAAAAATGTCGCTATTCAAAGGAAGAATGCACTTGTTCGATTTGTTTTAGCAATTTGCTGTTTCATGCTGAAAGTAGGTAAGTGATGGACCTGAAGAAATCAATTAGGAGAGCAAAGAGGGGATGTGAGAAATCTCTGGCTGATAAAAGTAGGGAAACACCCGATATATTCTATATGTATATCAATGGGAACAGGACAACCAGGGAAAGGGTATGGCTCTTTAAGGACCAAGGGGGAAATCTGTAAGTGGAGCCAGAGGTCATTGGTAGGGTGTTGAACAAATATTTCACACCTGTCTTCACCCAAGAGAATGAAGAATTAGTTGTGGAACTCGGGAGGGAGATTGTGAGGTTCTTGAGCAAATTGTCATAGGGAGTCATGGTAGTATTGTGGATAGCACAATTGCTCACAGCTCCAGGGTCCCAGGTTCGATTCCGGCTTGGGTCACTGTCTGTGCAGAGTCTGCACCTCCTCCCTGTGTGTGCGTGGGTTTCCTCCGGGTGCTCCGGTTTCCTCCCACAGTCCAAAGATGTGCAGGTTAGGTGGATCGGCCATGATAAATTGCCCTTAGTGTCCAAAATTGCCCTTAGTGTTGGGTGGGGTTACTGGATTATGGGGATAGGGTGGAGGTGTTGACCTTGGGTAGGGTGCTCTTTCCAAGAGCCGGTGCAGACTCGATGGGCTGAATGGCCTCCTTCTGCACTGTAAATTGTATGAGTGACAAGGTATTGGAGGTATTGGCAGGCTTAAATGTAGAAAAATCTCCAGGTCCGGACGAACTGTGTCCCAGACTGCTGTGGGAGATGAGGGAGTAGATTGCTGGGGCTCTGACCCAAATTTTTAATTCCTCTCTAGCCATGGGGGAGGTGCCAGAGCACTGGAGAACAGCTAATGTGGTCCCACTATTTAAGAAAGGTTGTTGAGACAAGCCAGGGAACTACAGAGCAGTGAGTTTCACATCAGTGGTTGGGCAACTACTGGAGAAGATTCTGAAGGAAAGAATCTATCTCCACTTGGTGAGGCAAGATTTGGTCAGGGATAGTCAGCATGGCTTTGTCAGAGGGAGGTCATGCCTAACAAATTTGATTGAATTTTTTGAGCATGCAACCAAGTGCATAGATGAGGGTGGTGCAGTTGATGTAGTTTACATGCAATTTAAGCAAAGCCTTTGACAAGGTCCCAGATGGGAAACTTAGTAAGAAGGCGAATGCACATGGGATACAGGGTAATTTGATAAGGTGGATTCACAATTTATCTGAGCGGTAGGAGCCAGAGGGTGATGATAGATGGCTGCTTTAGTGTTTGGAAGCCAGTGACCAGTGGCGTATCACAGGGATCCGTGCTGGGCCCCCTATTGTATGCAATTTATATAAATGACATAGATGACTATGTGAGGGGTAGGATCAGTAAGTTTGCGGATGACACAAAGATTGGCCTGGTGGTGAAAACGGAGGTTGAATGTCTTGGGTTACAAGAAGATATCGAAGGGATGGTCAAATGGGCGGATAAGTTGGGGTGATGCACTTTGGAAGGAGTAATTTAACAAGGAAGAATACTATGAAAGGTCTGATACTTGTAAGTTACGAGGAACAAGGGACCTTGGCATGTTTGTCCATAGATCTCTGAAGGCAGAGGGCAGGTTAATAGGGTGGTGAAAAAAGCATATGTGACACTCACTTTTATCAATCGGGGCATAGATTACAAAAGCAGGGAGGTCATGATAGAGCTGTTTAGAACTTTGGTGAGGCCACAGCTGGAGTAATGTGTGCAATTCTGGTCGCTACATTATAGGAAGGAAGTAATTGCACTGGAGGGGTGCAGTGAAGATTCACCAGAATGTTGCCCGGGATGGAACATCTAAGTTATAAAGAGGTTGGATAGGCTTTGGTTGTTTTCTCTGGAGCAGGGAAGACTGAGGGGTGACCTGATTGAGCTTTAAAAGATTATGAGGGGCATGGACAGGGTGGATAGGGAGCAGTTGTTCCCCTTAGCTGAAGGGTCAGTTACAAGGGGACACAAGTTCAAAGTGAGGGGTGAGAGGTTCAGAGGGGATTTGAGGAAAAACGTTTTTACCCAGAGAGTGGTGACAGTCTGGAATGCACTGCCTAGGAGGGTGGTAGAGGCAGAATGCCTCACATCCTTTAAAAAGTACCTGGATGAATATTTGGCACGCCTTAACATTCAAGGCTATGGGCCAAGTGCTGACAAGTGGGATTAGGTGGGCAGGTCAGGGCCTTTCATGCATCGGTGCAGACTGGATGAGCCGAAGGGCCTCTTCTGCACTGTAGTATTCTGCGATTCTGTGAAGTGTGGCTAAGTTATTTCTCCATTATTATTTAAATGTAGCTCCATCCATTTTACTTGTTATCGATAAAAGTGTAAGAGATTTAAGGAAGAATATACTTGCATGGGAAGATGAGACGATTGCCCTGTGATAAGGGGCTGAGTACATTGGGCACAAACTTGCCAGAGTTCAGAAGATGAGAGATGATCTAATTGAAACAAGATTCTGAAGGGGCTTGACAGGGTAGACAGAGATTGTTGCCTCGGCCAGGAGAATATAGAACACTGGGATAAGTGGTCAAGATAAGGAGAAATTACTTCACTCAAAACTGTTGTGAAATTGCAGTCCTTGAGGTGTAGGAACACCCACAATGCTGTTAGGGAGAGTTCCAGGATGTTGAGCCAGCAACACGGAAGGAATGGCGATATATTTCCAAATTAGGGTGGTGAGTGATTTGGAGGGAAACCTCCAGTGGGCGGGGTTCCCAGGTTATCTGCTGCTCTTGACCTTCTAGATGGTAATGGTCGTGGGGTTGGAAGGTGTTGCCTAAGGAACATTGGTTAGTTATGGTGGTGGAGGGCTTGAATGTTGATGGAAAGGGGAGCAATCAAATGGGCTACTTTGTCCTGGATAGTGTCGAGTTTCTTGAATGTTGTTGGAGCTGCACTCATCCAGGCAAGTGGAGAGTATTCCATTACACTCCTGACTTGTGCCTTGTAGATGGTGGACAGACTCTGGGGGGGTCAGGAGGTTAGTTACCTGCTGTAGGATTCCTAGTCTTTGACCTGCCATGGTAGCCACAGTATTAATGTGGCTAGTCCAGTTGAGTTTCTGAGCAATGGTAACCCCCCCAGCATGTTGATTGTGGGGGATTCAGCAAATGTAAAGCCATTGAATGTCAAGGGGTGGTGGTTAGATCCTCTCTTGTAGGAAATGGTCATTGCCCGTCACTTGAATGGCACAAATGTAACTTGCCACTTGTCAAGTGTGGATATTGTCCAGGTCTTGCTGCATTTGGACATGGACTACTTCATGACCTGAGGAATCACGAATGGTGTTGAACATTGTGCAGTCATCCGCAAACGATCCCACTTCTGACCTTATGATGGAAGGGGGGTTATTGATAAAGCAGCTGAAGATGGTTTGGCCTAGGACACTACCTTGAGGAACTCCTGCAGTAATGTCCTGGAGTTAAGATGATTGACCTCCAACCATCACAACCATCTTCCTTTGTGCCAGGTATAACTCCAATCAGTGGAGAGTTCCCCCCAATTCCCATTAACTCCAGTTTAGCTAGGGCTCCTTGATACCATACTCGGTCAAATGCTGCCTTGATTCAAGGTCACTCTCACCTCACCTCTAGCATCCAGATCTTTTGTCCATGTTTTAAGCAAGGCTGTAATGAGGTCAGGAGCTGAGTGACCTTGGCGGAACCCAAACTGATGCTGGGGACCTCTGGAGGAGACCGAGATGGATCATCCCTTCGGCACTTCTGGATGAAGATTGTTGCGAATACCTCAGCCTTGTCTTTTGCACATATGTGCTGGGATCCTCTATCATTGAGGATGGGGATATTTGTGGAGTCTTCTCCAGTGAGTTGTTTAATTCCCCACCACCATTCACAGCAAGATGTGGCAGGACTACAGAGCTTAGATCTGATGCATTCATTGCGGAATCGCTTAGCTCTGTCTATTACTTGAAAATTAAGTAGGAAATTACAGTCAAGAAAAATTAACAGTGTGACGCGAAGCTACAACAGTGACCATACTTCAAAAGTAATTTGCATCTCTTTTTTTTCTTTGCAACATTTCATTTAAACTCTTACCCTACAGCTCCAGCCATTTGCCCAGTGAGGACATTTGTCTCAACCTTATTCATGTGAAGCCCAACAGTCCTTTACAAGCAAACTCTGGTCTCATTTAATCCAGGAATCTGAACTGTTTCTTACCATACCATCTTCCATTTCAACAGTAACTACACCTGAAAGTTCTTTCATTGGTTGCAAATTGGAGTGGGCACTGAGAGATCATGAAAGGTGCTGTATAAATGCAAGTTATTTGTTGCAATTTGTTGCCAACTGCCCCAACAACCTCGGACACACCCATATCTATTGTCACAGCTTCTAAAGTCAGATCGGTCTTCTTGAAAGTGAACCTCGGAAGCAACGGGTCCTAAAGGAGTCTCTCATCGTGTACTTAGGTCCTGCACGGACCACGTGACGGGTGTGAATATCTTCAACCTTTTCCTACTCTGTTACGAGGCTCCCACCTGCTTCAAGAAGACCACCATCATATCAGTGCCAAAGAAGAAACATGCAACGTGCCTCACCGACTACCATCCGGTGGTCTTGACATCTATCATTATGGAGTGCTTCAAGAGATTGGTCATGAGACATATCGGTCGGGAATCGGCGGGACAGCCAACTCCGGCACGAAGGAGTGGCGTGAAGCACTCCGGCGTCGGGCCGTCCCGAAGGTGCAGAATCCTCCACACCTTCAGAGGCTAGGCAGGCGCCGGAGTGGTTTGAGCCGTGCCGGCCAGCGCAGAAGGGGCTTGGCGCAATGCCACCGGTGCCGAAGGGCCTCCGCTGGCCAGCGCGAGTTGGCGCATGCGCGGGAGCGCCAGCATATGCTGGCGTCATCCCAGCGCATGCGCAGGGAGTTCATCTCCGCGTTGGCCATCGCGGAGGTCCACAGCAGCCGACGCAGAGGAATAGTGTGCCCCCACGGCACAGGCCCGCCCGCAGATCGGTGGGCCCCGACCGCAGGCCAGGCCACCGTGGGGTCACCCCCCCCCCCCCCTCCCGGGGTCAGATCCCCCCCCCCCCGAGGACCCTGGAGGCCGCCCGCAGAGCCAGTTCGCGCCGGTAAGTACCTACTCTTATATACGCCAACGGGACCGGCCGAAAACGGGCGGCCACTCGGCCCATCGCGGTCCAGAGAATCGCCGGGGGGGGGGGGCCACTGCCAGCAGCCGCCGACCGGCGCGGCGCGAATCCCACCCCCCGCCAAATCCCCAGCGCCGGAGAATTCAGCAGCCGGCAGGGATTCACGCCGCCCCCCCCGGCGATTCTCCGACCCGGTGGGGGGTCGGAGAATCCCGCCCACCAACTCCATACTCCCAAAGTGCCTTGATCACTGTAATTCACATACTACCACACCCAGTCTACAGCAGATGCTATCTCCCTGGCCCTATACTCATCTCTGGAGCATCGCGACACAAGGACTCCTATGTCAGATTCCTATTCATTTACTACCGCTAGGCCTTCAACACCATAACCCCAGCCAAGCTCATATCAAAGAGCTCCAAAACGTAGGACTTGGCTCATCCCTCTGCAACTGGATCCTCAACTTCCTGGCCCATAGACCGCAATCAGTAAGAATAAACAACACCTCCTTCACGATAGTCCTTAACCCCGAGGTCCCCCAAGGCTACGTACGTAGCCCCTACTATACTCCCTGTACACATACATGACTGTGTGGCAAAATTTGGCACCAACTCCATCTACAAGTTTGCTGATGACATGACCTTAATGGGTCGGATCTCAAACAACGATGAGTCAGAATACAGGAGGGAGACAGAAAACCTAGTGGCGTAGTGTAACAACAACAATCTCTTCCTCAACGTCAGCAAAACTAAGGAGCTGGTCATTAACTTCAGGAAGTGAAGTATCATACACACCCCTGTCTGCATCAATGGTGCCGAGGTGGAGATGGTTGACAGCTTCAAATTCCTAGGTGTGCACATCACCAACAATCTGTCCTGGTTCATCCACGTCGACGCTACGACCAAGAAAGCACAACAGCACCCATGCTTCCTCAGGAAACTAAGGAAATTTGGCGCGTCCACATTGACTCTTACCAACTTTTAGATGCACCATAGAAAACATCCTAACTGACTGCATTACAGCCTGGTATGGCAGCTGCTCGGCCCAAGACCGTAAGAAACCACAGAGAGTCCTGAACACAACTCAGTCCATCACGCAGACCCGCCTCCCATCCATTGACTCAGTCTAAACCTCCTGCTAGCCTTGGGAAAGCGGGCAGCATAATGAAAGACCCCTCCCACCCGGGTTATTCTCTCTTCCAACTTCTTCCATCGGGCAGTAGATATAAAACTCTGAGAACACGCACTAACAAAATCAAAATCAACTTCTTCCCCGCTGTTACCAGACTCCTGACTGACCCTCTTATGGACTGAACTGATCTCTCCATGCATCTTATCTAGTATTGCACTCCGTATGCTTCACCCGATCTCTGTGTGTATGTATTTATATTGTGGATCTATTGTATGGCCTATGTTTTTTCATGTATGGAATGATCTGTCTGGACTGTACACAGGACAATACTTTTCATTATACCTCGGTACACGTGACAATAAACCCAAATCCAAATCTAATGCAGAACTTAACACAATAACATCGGAGTTCTGCAATTATATTCCTAACTCGCTCACTCACTGGGGTTTGGTTGAGACTCACTCAATTGTGTATTTATGGGGTCATTATAAGTATTTGTTACTCTCCACATATGACTGAAGTTTCAGATTTTGCCAACTGTAGCAAAATCTATTTACTCTGCGACATTGTTTTTGTGTTGCTCTGACTGCTCCTGACGATTTCTGCATTACTCAAAATATCTCTCAATTGTCATCTTTTCCATCAATAATATCTCCCAGCTCTGACCTCTTGAACTTAACAATGCACTGTACAACTTCACATTTTGTGGCCTCTGAACATCTATGCTTATTTTGCAATTTAGCAACATTGAAGAGATAAATCAGCTGTGCAAGACTTGTGGTTCAACAACAAGCTCCCCCAGCCAGTCCTGATCAAAATCTCTGAGAATGCTTCATATGACAGATTACCTTTGGAGTGCAATGATTGTTAAGATTGGAAAACAACATCACATTGAGTAACTGGTAAATTTATATCAAAATCAATTGTATTGTCATATTCATTTATATACTGATGTAGATCTTTAAACTTAGTGTCAAATCTAAATGTCAGCTGGAGTCATCACTAACCTGGGGCGAGATTCTCCGACCCCCCCGCCGGGTCGAAGAATCGCCGGGGGCTGGTGTGAATCCCGCCCCCGCTGGTTGCCGAATTCTCCACCACCGGATATTCGGCGGGGGCGGGAATCGCGCCACGCTGGTTGGCGCCCCCCGCCCCCCCCCCCCCCCCCGCGCGCGATTCATGCCGGCGCCGGACGAATTTCCGCCCCGCCAGCTGGCGGAAAAGGCCTTTGGTGCCCCGCCAGCTGGCGCGGAAATGACATCTCCGGGTGGCGCATGCGTGGGATCGTCAGCGGCCGCTGATGGCATTCCCGCGCATGCGCAGTGGAGGGAGTCTCTTCCGCCTCCGCCATGGTGGAGACCGTGGCGAAGGCGGAAGGGAAAGAGTGCCCCCACGGCACAGGCCCGCCCGCGGATCGGTGGGCCCCGATCGCGGGCCAGGCCACCGTGGGTGCATCCCCCGGGGCCAGATCGCCCCGCGCCCCCCCCCCCCAGGACCCCGGAGTCCGCCCGCGCCGCCTGCTCCCGCCGGTAAGATAGGTGGTTTAATCCACGCCGGCGGGAGAGGGTTGACAGCGGCGGGACTTCGGCCCATCGCGGGCCAGAGAATCGCCGGGGGATTCCCGCCGACCGGCGCAGCGCGATTCCCGCCCCCGCCGAATCTCCGGTGGCAGAGAATTCGCGACACGGCGGGATTCACGCCGGCCCCCGGCGATTCTCCGACCCGGTGGGGGGTCGGAGAATCGCGCCCACTGTTTTTCCTTTCCTTTCCGGATCCATGCCCTGCACATCTGGGATCCATCACTTGATAGTTTGTAATTCACCCAACACATTTTATAATATTATAATGTTCTTTAAAGATTTGAAGTTCAGGGATTAGCATCTAAAGCGCTAAATTACGTCACATTACATCCACAAAAGTAGAAGTGGGAAGTAAAATAATGAAATTGCAGCAATGGATACTAACAAATTAAGAAAACTTTGCATGCTCTCTGTGACTAAACCTGTTGTTAAAAACACTTCCCAATTTGTCATTGTAATTGGAATAACGCTGAGGTCAACATATTGCTGCCTAATCTTCACAGGAATAAAAGGTTCATATATAGATCCAAAGGGCCAGAGAAAAATATTCAATTTTTGAAGATGGCAAGCCATGTATTTCGCCTCCCGAATGCCCTGCCAGAATGGCAGTAGAATGGGCACCATCAGATGGAAGAAGATGACAGTGTTGGCATAAGAAGACCTGGCGAAGTACATTGAAGGAGGACATTCAAGAGTGGGCCACACCTGGTCTGGAGCTAAAGGGATTGTAATGGTCACGGGCCAATGGCAGAGCCTTGATGCCCACTCTCCTATATGGGACCGGTGGGACAAAGTCTAAATAAGTCAGTCAAAAATTTCTCTCAAGTCACTCCAAATGTGCAATTTGCTGCAATGTCTTGTTATAAGCAGCCCATTTTGGGAATGTTGTTTCATGCCAATTGATGAGTTCTACACTAAAAGACTGATTATCTCCATATGCATCATTTGAAAGTTCTGTATCTGCATTCTGCAAACAGCTTGGTGAACCCAATGTCAACACAATTAGACTGTAGCCTGAACGATTAAAAATTTACCCACCCAGCCTTTGATTTTAGCAACAATGGAGCACCCTTCACTCTTTGCAGTAAAGAATTCCAAACATTTACAAATTTGAGTGAAGAAATTTCTCATCTCAGTCCTAAAAGAAAAATAGTTCCTTATTCTGAGACTGTGACCCCACGTTCTAGATTCCCCAGCCAGGGGAAACAATCATTCCAGTGTCTACCCTGTTGAGTCACTTCAGGATCTTGTATATTCCAATGAAATTACCTCTCACTCTTCTAAATTCCAGAGAGTATAGGGCCAATTTACTAAGCTTCTCATTGAACAACAAACTTCTTATCCCAGGAACCAATATAGTGAACCTTTGCTGTACTGCCTCCAAGGCAAGTATATATTTCTCAGGGGGGTGGGAACCGGAGCAGCAGGTCAGCAAGTGTAGAGACTGGGGAATAGCTTGAGACTAAGACAAATATAGCTAAGAGGGAGAATAGGCAGGGGGAGGTTGCTGAACTCAGTGGATCTGGAGTGCGTTTGCTTCAACGCACAACGCAAGACGGATGAACTTAAAGCCATGTGGGGAATTATGATATTGTTGCTATTATGGAGACATGGTTGAAGGAGGGACAGGACTGGCAGCTTAACATTCTGGGATAACGAATTTTTAGACGAGACAGAGTGGGTAGCAGAAAGACTGGGGGAGTTGCATTACTGGTTAGGGAACATATCACAGCTGTGATGAGGGCTAACATTTTGGAGGGATCCTGCAATGAGGCATTATGGGTAGAGCTCACAAATAGGAAGGGTGCAATCACAATGATGGGGTTGTACAATAGGCCTCCCAACAGCCAGCGGGATACAGAGGAACAGATATGTAGTCAGGTTCTGCAAAGATGTGAAAAAGCAGGGTTGTTGTAGTGGGTGATATTAATTTCCCCTTGACTGGGACTCCCTTAATGCCAGAGGTTCGAATGGAGAGCAATTTGTTAGGTGTGTCCAGGTTTTTTTTTTAAAACATATGTTGATAGTCCAACTGGACCTGGTATGGGGGAATGAACCCGGCCAGGTGACCAAAGTTTCAGTTGGGGAACTTATTGGGAAAAGTGATCATAATTCCATAATTTTTTGAATAATAATGGATAAGGACAAGAATGTCCTCGAGTGAGGGTGCTAAATTGGGGCAAAGCCAACTACAACAAAATTTGGCAAAAGCTGGAGAATGTGGTTTGGGAGTGGCTGTTTGAGGGTAAATCTACATTTAATATATGGGAGTCTTTTAAAGACCAGTTGATTAGAGTGCAGGACAGGCATATCCCTGCAAAAATGAAGGGCAGAAATGGCAGGATTAGGGAACCATGGATGATAGGGGAAATTGTGAGACTATTCAAAAAGAAAAAGAAAGTATACATAAGGTCTCGGCAATCAAAAACAGACAAGGTTTTTTGAAGAACAGAGGGAAAGTAGGAACAAACTCAATAGGGGCGAAATTCTCCGGTATCGGCACGATGTCCGCCGACTGGCACCCAAAACGGCGCAAATCAGTCGGGCATCGCGCCGCCCCAAAGGTGCGGAATGCTCCGCATCTTGGGGGGCTGAGTCCCAACCATAAGGGGCGAGGCCCGCGGCGGACTAATTTCCGCCCCGCCAGCTGGCGGAAAAGGCCTTTGGTGCCCCGCCAGCTGGTGCAGAAATGACATCTCCGGGCGGCGCATGCGCGGGAGCGTTAGCGGCCGCTGACGGCATTCCCGCGCATGCGCAGTGGAGGGAGTCTCTTCCGCCTCCGCCATGGTGGAGACCGTGGCGAAGGCGGAAGGAAAAGAGTGCCCCCACGGCACAGGCCCGCCGCGGATTGGTGGGCCCCGATCGTGGGCCAGGCCACCGTGGGGGCACCCCCCGGGGCCAGATCGCCCCGCCCCCCCCCCCCCAGGACCCCGGAGCCCGCCCGCGCCGCCTTGCCCCGCCGGTAAGATAGGTGGTTTAATCTACGCCGGCGGGACAGGCATTTTAGCAGCGGGACTTTGGCCCATCCGGTCCGGAGAATCGCCGGGGGGGGGGGGGGGGGGCGCCAGCGCGATTCCTGCCCCCGCCGAATCTACGGTGCCGGAGAATTCTGCAACCGGCGGGGGCTGGATTCACGCCAGCCCCCGCGATTCTCCGACCCGGCGGGGGGTCAGAGAATCTCGCCCAGGAAGTTAGGAGGTCTAAAAAGGGCTATGAAATGTCATTGGAAAGCAGGGTCAAGGAAAATCCCAAGTCTTTTTATACAAATATAAGGAGCAAGAGGTTTAAAGGTAAATGCAAGAGATGACATGAGAAGAAAAAAATTACACAGCAAATTGTTATGATCTGAATGCACTGCCTGAAAGGGTGATGGAAACTGAATCAATGACATCTTTCTATGATGTTAAATATTTGAAAAAGCGGGGAAACACGACCAGTTGGATATTCGTTCCAAGGAGCCAGCACAAACAAAATGGGTAGAATGGTCTTTTTACTACATCGTTACATAATTCTAAGGAGAGAGATTTGCATTATACGGACCTAAAATAGTTTCATTTTTATCCAGAATCTGCCATTATGTCACGCCCACGCAGGTATACCCACAGATATATGAAAATGTTATTTTCTTTAAGCCAACATGGGGTATAGACAATCTGCTTTGTAACAATATAGAGTCAAGAGGGTCAGGTGACCTCACTCCTCATCTGCAAATAGCCATGAAACTGCCCAAGGCTGGAACAGCCTCCTTGTCTGTCCATGAATTATATCTTTGTTCACAAGACTGTTGTTTAGCACTGTATCAAATGCCTTTTGGAACTCCACATAGACCATACAAACAACATTGCACTTATTAACCTTTTCTGTTACCTCCTCCAAAGGCCCAAGAAAGTCAGTGAAACACTATGGGCGCAATTCTCCAAAATGGAGACGAAGGCGCGAAATGGGCGAGGGGACAACCGATTCTGGCCCCCAGAGGGGGCCAGCACGGCGCTGGAGCGGTTCCCGCCGCTCCAGCCTCCCTTCCCGGCGACAAATGGGTGCCACGCCAACCTGCGCATGCGCAGTTGGGCCGCGCCAACCCGCGCATGCGCGGGGGACTTCTTCAATGCTCCGGTCCTGACGCATCATGGCGCGGGGGTTCTGGGGCCGGAAGTGGAAGAAAGTAGGTCCGGGGGGGGGGGGGGGGGGGGGGGGGGGGCTGGCCCGCCGATCGGTGGGCTCCGATCGCGGGCCAGACTCCATCAGAGGCACACCCCGGTGAAGGGGCGCTGTTCCCCGCCCCACAGGCCGCCCCCCGACCTTTCGCGCAGAGTTCCTGCCGGCAACAACCAGGGGTGAACGGCAGCGGCGGGACTCTGCCGTTTCTGCACGGCTGCTCGGCCCATCCGGGCCAGAGAATCGGCGGCAGCAGCCCGCGACCTATTTTCTCTGAAGACATCCATGCTGGATTTCCTTAATTAACCTGTCCCCGTGACTATTAATTTTGTCCTAAATTATTGTTTCTAGATGTTTCCCTACCACCAAAGTTAAACTGACTGGCCTGTAGTTGCTCGGCTAATCTTTACATTATTTTTTTGAATAAGGACATAACCTTTGAAATTCTCCAGTCTTCTGGCACCACTCCTGAGTCTAAGGAAGGCTGAAAAATTATGACAAGTGCCTTCTCAATTTTCACTCTCACTTTCTTTAGTTTCTATCCTAGGATGCATCCCATCCGATCATAGTGCCTCATCAACTTTAAGTGCAGATAATCTATACAGTACCTCCTTATGAATATTAAACCCTTTTAGTGTCTGAATTACTTCATGTTTCACCAGGGCCTGAGTAGCATCTTCTTCCTTGGAAGAGACAGATGCAAATTATTCATTTAATACCTGAGTTATGCCCTCTGCCTCCACGTGTAAATTCCCTTTTCATCCCTAATTGCCCCTGTTCCTTTTACCACCCTTTTACCATTCATATGCCTATAGAAAACCTTGGAATTCCCTTTTATGTTAGCTACCAGTGTCTTTTCATACTCCCTCTTTTATTCTCTTATTTGCTTTTTCACCTCCCTTCTGAACTTTCTATATTCAGCCTGATTTTCGACTGTATTACTATCTGACATCTGTCATAAGCAAACTTTTTTCTTCTTTGAATTAATTTCTATTTCATTTGTCATCCAGGGAGCTCTAGACTTGCTTGCCCTCCCTTTCCTTTCCGGGAGGACATATTTTAGTTCTGCCCAGACCCTCTCTCTTTGAAGGTAACCCTTTTGAGCCACTGTCCTCTCACTATAAAATATAGCTATTTCTTAAGGCCATTGTCCTCACTACTGTACTGGACGGTCTGCACCAAATGTTAATCAGTCCCTGATGACGTTCCTGATTCTACTCCAACAATTTATTTGAAAGATTTTCTTTTTCCAGACCAATTTGTCATCTTACATAGCCCTACAAGATCACCACTAAGATGCATAATTTTCAGTATGAAAAGCCAGTTCTCCTCATTGTTTAGCATAGCTTAACAAAAGGGATCAGCACAAAAAGGAATCAGCCTCATGACTGCACTGTTTGTAGATCTTGAATATCTCCCTTGCATCTCAGTTAATTGCTGCTTTGTATTGGTTGTATACTGAATTTACTTAACGTCTCTTACTACATCATCTGAGTGAGACTGATGGATCTGTGATGCATTCTCCCCCTCTTTTTAAACACACGTATCACATTGTCCATTGACTGCTCTACGGAGCACCTTCATTCTATTCATAAGTGCAAACCCAAGCGTCATCACTTCCCATTTCAACTCTGCATTCCCCTGACCTCTTGGGTATTTTTGTCTTCTACACTGTTCCAATGAAAATGAAGGCAAGCTTGAGGAATAACACTTAATTTTTCAGCTGGGCACTGAGTGACCCTCTGGTTTGAATAATGACTTTAGTAGCCAGATGTTAACTTTAACACAACATTCTCTTCATCAGGAAATGTTGTCAATGTGGGATGAGCGTTCTGATATTTCTGGTAATGCCAGGGAGAAAGGAGCATGTTGGTGGCTATTTAGCAGACAAAGGTGGAAAAGAATTAATATGCAAACTGCTGACTTCAGTAGTCTGAAAATGAGTAGAATCAGCAGAGTGGAGGTTCCATTCTCTGTTACATCATCATTTTAATGAAAGGCAGATCTCACCTGGCAACTTAACATTCTCTGAACCAGGAACATGATACTGCTTGGCACTAGTTCATTGAAACACAACTGCAGCATTATTTGGCAAACTTGAAAAAGAGTAATGGGAGCTCGAGAAAATGGAAAACAAAATATTTACATCTTTACCATGTGTCAAACAATAGAAGTATTGTAAGATTACCCATTAGTCACTACCATATAGTTTAAATATACAATAAGGTATCTATAACTACCTGTATATGGACATTTTGTAGACCAGATAGGAATGAAAAGTGGCAGACTATAATGAGGATTTTGATTCTGAGGGTTGGATCAACCTGGGGTCAACCAGAACTGTTAGGTGCTATTTAAAGTGTATTACTATATATTGCCGCATCAGCCAAAGTTTTATGCTTTAATCTCCAGAGTTGGACTTGAACCTGTAACCTTCTGACTCAGAGGTGAGAATGCTACCACCAAGCCACATTTGCTAAACTTCTGGGGCAAAATTCTCCGGTATCGGCGCGATGTCCGCCAACTGGCGCCCAAAATGGCGCAATTCATTCGGGCATCGTGCCGCTGCAAAGGTGCGGAATGTTCCGCATCTTTGGGGGCCGAGCCCCAACCTTGAGGGGCTAGGCCGGCGCCGGACGAATTTCCACCACGCCAGCTGGCGGAAAAGGCCTTTGGTGCCCCGCCAGCTGGCGCGGAAATGACATCTCTGGGCGGCGCATGCGTGGGAGCGTCAGCGGCCGCTCACGGCATTCCCGCGCATGCGCAGTGGAGGGAGTCCCTTCCGCCTCCGCCATGGTGGAGACCGTGGCGAAAGCGGAAGGGAAAGAGTGCCCCCACGGCACAGGCCCGCCCGCGGATCGGTGGGCCCCGATCGCGGGCCAGGCCACCGTAGGGGCACCCCCCGGGGCCAGGTTGCCCCGCGCTCCCCCCAGGACCCCGGAGCCCGCCCGCGCCGCCTTGTCCCGCCGGTAAGGTAGGTGGTTTAATTTACGCCGGCGGGACAGGCATTTTAGCGGCGGGACTTCGGCCCATTCGGGCCGGAGAATCGCAGTGGGGGGGGCCGCCAACCGGCGCGATTCCCGCCCCCGACGAATATCCGGTGGTGGAGAATTCGGCAACCGGCGGGGGCGGGATTCACGCCAGCCCCCGGCGATTCTCCGACCCGGCGGGGCGTCGGAGAATCTCACCCCACATATTATTTAGAACTTTGTGCAGCAATGGTTCTATAAACTGTACATACCAAAGAAGCACATAATAACTGACTGCTGATAACTGATCATTTTTTTTTAACAAATCTGAATATCAAATTACATAGATGTTTGATCTATTTATTTTCATAAAAATCAGTATATTTGGGATAAGAGGTATAGAGGTCAACAGTATAAAGCATCCCTTTACTATTTATATCTGTGCACATGTTTTTGCTTATCTTGCAAAAGTATCTATTTGCAATGAATAAAATGAATCAGAGAAGAATCAGGCCATTGATGCCATTTACAATGAATCAAATACAGCAAGATCTGCACGTATTTCATTTTATTTACTGATTAATCTTTCACTTGACTAGCCGGGAGTCCACTGCGTGCAAATTAGGGGCATTCTTCTGTGATAAAATTGAATGTACCAATCAATAGGGTGTTGTGAACCAAGCACCTCAGAGCTGCTGGCCCATTACCAAGTCCATTATTATGCTATTAAAACAGTTGTAGATTTAATCACTCGTTGCAATTTTACCACACATTTCCAACAATGATGTTTTAAAACAAATACATTACCTGAGACTATAATGGAGTAGTTTATACTGGCAGGTAGTTCCTTCATGTGGCAATACAGCTGAGGATGATATGCACATCTAAATTTAACTATTGTGAACTTGCCATGAAATATTCACCAGCATATTATTTCTTCTCGAGAAAGAAAAATCATGGAGGATTCAGTGTTGATGCAGGTGTAGCATGTGTGAATTTCAAAATTGGTTGATCTTGCGTTCTTCTGTGATGAAACTGAATGTACCAATCAACATCTTTAATCATAGTCACAGCCTTTAGTTTCACCTCCAGTACTCCTATTATTCAAATAAAAGTCTGGAGGGCATTTTGCACTCAAAAATAAAGGGCATGATCTACCTGAATGGGGACACAGTTCCATAATGAGGGATTAGCCGGATGTTTCCCGATGTTCAGAGTGGCGAGAAACACCCCACTATCTAACACCCATCAGGGGCCTCAGCGGGAAACTTCCAGAAGAGGCCGCACTTAGGCCTGTTTTCTGCACTGAGGAGCTCCACTCGTCGGGACTCCTCAGTGCAGCGAGAGAACACATATACAATAAGGACTATACAATGAGACTAGCTGTCTTGATCTAATATGCAGATTACCAGAAAGTGATCTCACCCACAATGGCTGGGATTCACATCGCAAGATCGCGTTAGATCCCACGAGGCGTAACAAGCTGGGTAGATCCCGGAAGTGGGGTCTCCCGGCATCTACTGGTCGCGTTGCGCCGCACTACTTTTCAGGCGCAACGCAACCGGTAGATCCCACCCAAAAAGTAGTACACAAAAATAAAAAGTGTTTAAAGAGTTAACTTTTCAAGTTACTGACCTTTCAGCAGACAAAGAACGGGCATTGACCTGAAACTTCAATTTTGTTTTGCTCCTCAGATGTTCCCTGACCTGCTGAGTATTTCCAGCATTTTCTTTTTTTTTCTGTATGAAGATACTTTACTGCAGTAATAGCAAAGAGATGGGGACAGACCTGATATATTTCAGGTCAAGCAGACTGAATGTCAAACCCCAAACTTAATTTAGTATACTCTGCATCCCATACTCGAACACGAAGAGACTTACTTTACCCAGCCTACATTAAACTGACATGAAAGATACCCAATGCAACCAAATGAGAAGAAGGAAGGAAGTGCTGTCACTTAAATATTGATAGAAAAACTAGGGCAGAATTTTTAAAAATATCAAGCTAATATTAGGCAATATTTCAGACAATTGCAGACATAAAGCTAACAAATTTACAGGCATCATTTAATTGGCCAATTACAGTGCGAAAATTGTACTATTGCAAAACTGAAACCCCCTTAGTTCAAAACAAACCATGTAATATAATATAAACACCATAATATATTTCGTACTCCTTATATGTAACTCAAAACATTTTACATTAAGGAGGGAAACAATGAACAGTTAAGCAAGGAGAAAAACAAAATATAAATGACAGGAACTAAAACTATGTTGAAAAGACAGGTTTTGAAAGTAATTGGGGATACTACATAATGGACAGGCAACGGTATAATGACAGGTAACGGTATACAAAGCAGAACAGAGAGATTAAGACACAGTGCATTACATTTGCACCTGCCTAAAGACTTTCCATTGGACTTATGCTGGGAGTTCATGGGTTTTTGTACTGGGAGTTCATGTCAGGCAACTGTCAAAAAGTGGTGTATCCTGGAGAGTACCAGGGACAAACAAACAAAGAACAAAGAAAAGTACAGCCCAGGAACAGGCCCTTCGGCCCTCCAAGCCCGTGCCGACCATGCTGCCCGACTAAACTACAATCTTCTACACTTCCTAGGTCCGTATCCCTCTATTCCCAATGGGTGAACACTGCAAGCACTTGGGTATGCCCCAACCAAACTGACTGAAGAATTAATTACAAGCTGCAACCAGTCCAAACCAAGATGTTCAGAATAGCACATTCAGTGGGCACGATTTAACGGGGAAAAAACAAATCCCCGTTTTGAACGCGTTCAGCGGGGCCGAGAACGACCCTGCTATCAAATAGGACTTGCACTAAGCTCACTTCTTACCTCACACCATTTTTAAATGCTGCCCCGAACTCTTGGCCCTCCACCATGCCCTCCGGACCTCCCCCCCTCCCTACGCCCAAACTTACCTGTTAGTGGCTCCTCGAGCTCTCCCCTCCCCCTTCACTCCACCTCATAAGGACAGGATGCCTGGGCCCCATTTCCGGCATGAGCAACCAGCACCTTGGCACTGCAAGCCTGGCACTGTCAGGGTACCACCCTGCCCAGAGCTCGACCACCCGGGGGCCTCTGATGGCCTGGGAGACTCCCCCGGTGCCCACGATTGCATGGACCAGTGCTAAACGTTGCCATGGCGTGGCCTCGGTTGCTATATTTATTTGGTTATAAATATGGCGGTTAATAAGGTCGCCTTTCTTAATCCTAATTATGAGTCTACTTTCAGAGTCGCCAGGTATCTCTCGATACCGCCACAAGGTTCAACCCGAATACCGATCAAAGAGCTAATACACAGTTAGTTAGTTCAAAGTCAATGGTATTTATTTACACACAGTAAAATCTACTCATGCACGATAATACTACAAGCTAAACTATCTCTAACGCTAACACCTATACTTAACTTTGGATGCCCACTTAGTCAGAGGAACAATGGCCTTTGTTCAGATCTGAGGCTGTTGGGTTCGAAGAGGTAACAGGAGTACAGCTAAGGTCGTCCGTCTGGTAGCGTGCGTTGACCTTGAACTTACTTGCTTCTGGTGATGCTGGTGGATGGATCTCTCCGCTTGAGAGCCGAATCCAAGAGAGTGAACCTTTGGCAGGGGTTCCTTCTTATACTTGGAAGGGCTTCACGCGCTTTTAGGCGGGCCTTAAACTTGGTCCCAATTAATTGGGCAGCTTCTTGATCATTGTCATCGATCTAAACCAATAAAGGGGCGGATGCCTTGATGGCTGGGCAAGTCCTAGGTGGCCGTTGGCCTTGCTTTGTTTGTGTCTTTTGGTTGGGGTAGTGGCGCCGGAATGTGTGAGACAGTATCGGCTACCTGAACATTAGTCCTTTGTTCCTCGGAGATGGGCCATCAATATGTAAATCGACCCAGAGTTTTGATTCCGTCTGCTGACTGCCTCCCAAATACACATTCAGGCTCTGTGCCTGCTTGTTATCTAGTATTGTCCACATTTCCCTACATTCTCTGTGAGCGTCCATTTTGTGTTCTGGAAGTGGCCATCCCAGATGGCTACACCTCCCAGGCACGGAGTTTCGTCCCCGGGCCTTTGGAGAATCCAGTGGCAATATATTTAAATGAGCCGAACTGTTTACTTAAATATGTAAATCTGGATCACATAGTGAGAGGTAGATCCAGATCGCAAGGTCTAGCGAGATCTTGCGAGGTGTTCGGAGTGTCGCAAATCTTGCGGAGGCCTCTCGTGAAACTTAACGGCCTCGTCATGTCACTGAGTCGGGCGCAACGAGGCCGGTCAATCGTGGCCAATGTCAACTCAGATAGAGAGAGCAAAATAAAGAGGGGAAAGAAAAATGGGATTAAGAGAGAGACAAAGTGAAAATATTTAAATCTTAAATGTAGAATGAGATGCCATACCTGTTAAAATTAATTTTTAGCATTTGCAAAGTTGCTTGGCAATACTTAATACTTACCATGACATTAAAGATCCTGAGAGGTATTGGCAAAGTGGATGTGGAGTGGATCTTTCCTCTTTTTGGATAATCTAGAACTAAGGGTCACTTTTTAAAAAATGCTCATTTAAGAGTTGAGCAGAATCTTTTTTCTCACAGGGTCATGAGTCTCTGGAACTCTCTTCCTCAAAACACCGTGGAAGCAGAGTCTTTGAATATTTTTAAGCCAGAGCTAGATAAATTCTTGATTAACAAAGGGGTGAAAGGTTATCAGGGTAGGCAGGAATGTAGGGTTGAAATTACAAACAGATCAGCCATAATCTTACTGAATGGTTGAGCAAGCTCGAGGCGCCGAGTGGTCTACTCCTGCTCCTAATTCATATGTTCATAAAAAGGGTACTTATACTGGAATGGGCAATCCCTAATGTTTTTTCCTGGTGAATTTTGTATATATACATCAGGTAAGTGATGCAACATTAGCAGATATTGTGCATATAAAATCATACAAGTCAATCTGGAGTGAGGACTCACTTACGGAAGCTGCGGTCTTCGATACAAAGTATGAGAAATACTGGCAATAGCCTAAAAAACAAAGGGAGAGAAAATTTTGTAAATTGGCTGCATTCATCATTACTCATTTATTGTTAATGTGAATTACTTGTGAAAACATATGACCATTTACAGGAAATCTGTTTTGTACTATTTTGATTTCAGTAGACCTTGAATAGGTTGTTTCGAGAACAATACTTTAACAACAGACATGGGAAATAACATACCAACTTACTTTCAGTTTGTTTTCATAATTTTGCTGCAGTTTATTAACAAAAATAAGGTATTTTAAAGTTTCAAAATGAAACATTTCTTAAATTTAACAATGTTTATTTAGCAAAAGAGTCTCTGGAACAAAGTAAGCAGAAGCAGGAAGGGAAACTAAAGTGATCCAATGTTCTCAAGTTCAACCCAAAGTTTTATAAAGTGGTACCAGGAAGCTCTTTTAGCTGATTTTACAAGCTGACAATCAGTGACACTCACTAGCGTCAATGGGTATAAGGAGCAGCAGTTTAATTTCTCAAGTAGAAGCATGGATGGCAGTGGCCTCACAAACCTAAGTGAGCTATGTCCATTTTTGAAACATGCAGGAGATCTTACCTCTCTCTAACTTAGCATTGATGATTACCTCCACCATCATAACAGATTCTATTTCCAACAAGAATCATTAAATTTCAATATGAAAGACTAGAATGCATAAATGGCCAACTTAATTACTTTTCACTTGCAGTTAGAATTATACGCAAATATCAGCAATATTTCAAACCTTTGTTTGAAAGTCACAAATAGAACTTTTACAGCAGACTTTCATTAAAAAAAATGTGGTTTTCAAATATTTACTCCAAAAATATATAATGAGTTACTCCAAGTAGTGTTAATGTGTCTGGTTTCTCTTCTGTAGTGTTCCACTTTCTGTAACTGTATTTTGCTCAACCTTTATATTTCTGCCAAGAGACTTATTTATCATACTTAACTATATTAAAACAACTGCATAGCGTGCAACATTTTCCACAAAGTATATTTGTTGCAGATGCATGCAGTACCTTCAAGTATGGTACAGTTAGGAATGTACTGTAAGCATTTCCTGTGTAAATTGTGCATTTGCCAACATTGTGATATAGCCTTAAGAACATGGCATTTTATGAGGTAGAAAATAACAGCCTGACATCTGCCATCAGCAAAAATAAATCACAGGCTTTTGGATATCCTCATTTAGCCCTATATATTTGATAACAAATTTTAAAATCCAGTTTAAAATTAAGCAAAGAGCAGAAGGAAGGTAACTATTAAATTGAAAATAAGCAGCACAAAATACTGGTTATACTTTCCATACCAGTATTTTGAAGAAACAAAATAACCTCTGCAATTCATTATTCCACCCAAGCAAAGCAATGTGTAATCATACAGAAAGGCATCTAACAAATACTGAGTGGCATCAAGGCTTGCAGATTTAAAATACTACTCAAAATGTTAGGCAGGAATTTACAAAGGCAATGGCTGCAATTCTATGGCCACGCTGAGCCGAAAAGCAGCGTGCCACGGCACAGCGTGGCCGATTGAAGCCAGGAAATCCTGCTCCCGGGAACTATCCGGCTTGCAACGCCTCGCGAAATCTAACGCGATCTCGCGAGGCATTATGATTTAAATCCAGCCCATTGTGGGCAGGAACACTTTTTAGCAAATCTGCACATTAAAGCGTGATAGCTAGTCTCACTTCAATGTGCAGATTCCAGAGGCAGGGGATCTATCTCCTTCATCTCAGAGACCTCGGGCGAGCATCATTCAGTACTGGTCTCCACAAATGGGGACCAGACGGAACGTGACTCGTGGGGGTCTCCCAGGGGATCGGAGGCCCTCCATGTGCACGCCCTTTGGGCAGGGTGGCACCCTGGCACTGCTGGTGCCACTTGGGCACCCTGGCAGTGCCACTTGGGTGTCGGCCTGCCGCTGTCAAGGTGCCACTGCCAGCTGGCAGGGGCACTGTCAGGGTGTCAGGCTGGTACTGCCAAGGTGGCATTTTCTGTGCGATAGTGATCCGGCCAGGGTGCCCTGTCCCAGGGGGGTGGTCACTTGGGGCTCCAGAGACCAAGTCTGGAGATTGGAACTCCTCAGTACACAAAACAGGGCTATGTGCGGCCTTGGCCGCCGTTCCCTGCTGAGGCCCCATATCTAACGCGAGTATAGCGTTGTGCTGCGAGCACCGGGAAACACAAAGCTAAACATACTCACTTCGTTAAATCCTGCCCAATATTTTAAATGTTCCATTTCATTCAAGACAAAGGGTTCAGTATGAAAGTGTAAAGTTAGATCAGGATCCAGTAAAGAACCTGGATAATGTGAATTATATTGCGAGTCTAAACATGTGGTTGCTGCCATGCTAATGAATTGGGTGCTCTACATCTGTTTCCCATATATCAAGGTTATATCCAGGGAATTAAAAAGCCAAAAGGATAAAGGTAATGATGGTGAGGAACATTAAGGAATGGGTACGGTTATGGGCGCGATTCTCCGAAATGGAGACCAAGGGCGAGATTCTCCGACCCCCCGCCGGGTCGGAGAATCGCCGGGGGGTGGCATGAATCCCGCCCCCGCCGGTTGCTGAATTCTCCGGCACCGGATATTCGGCGGGGGCGGGAATCGCGTCGCGCCGGTTGCGGGCCCCCCCCCCCCCGATTCTCCGGCCCGTCCGCCGCTAAAATGCCTGTCCCGTCGGCGTAGATTAAACCACCTACCTTACCGGCGGGACAAGGCGGCGCGGGCGGGCTCCGGGGTCCTGGGGGGGGGGGGCGGGGCTATCTGGCCCAGGGGGGTGCCCCCACGGTGGCCTGGCCCGCGATCGGGGCCCACCGATCCGCAGGCGGGCCGGTGCCGTGGGGGCACTCTTTCCCTTCCACCTTCGCCACGGTCTCCACCATGGCGGAGGTGGAAGAGACTCTCTCCACTGCGCATGCGCGGGAATGCCGTCAGCGGCCGCTAACGCTCCCGCGCATGCGCCGCCCGGAGATGTCATTTCCGCGCCAGCTGGCGGGGCACCAAAGGCCTTGTCCGCCAGCTGGCGGGGCGGAAATTCGTCCAGTGCGGGCCTAGCCCTTTAAGGTTGGGGCTCGGCCCCCAAAGACGCGGAGCAATCCGCACCTTTGTGGCGGCGCGATGCCCGACTGATTTGCGCCATTTTGGGCGCCAGTCGGCGGACATCGCGCCGATACCGGAGAATTTCGCCCCAAGTCCCGACACCGGAGTGAAAACCGATGTGTTTCACTCCGGCGTCGGAGTCCGCTCCCAGCCCCCTATTCTCCCACCCCTGGGGGGCTAGGAACGGCGTCGCATATTTTCCGCGTGCTGGGCCTTGGCGCCGCATGTGCGGTTGCCATCCTCCCCGAGGCCGCCCCGCAAGAAGATGGCGGATTGATCTTGCGGGGCGGCGGAGGAAAGCAGCAAGAATAATGGTTGAATTAAAAACAAAGTCTGCTGGAAATGCTTAGCAGTTCCGGCTGCATCTGTGGTGAGAAACAGTGTTAAGGACCGGACTTCTCCGGCAATTGGGACTCTCTGTTCCCGCCTGTAGCACACCCCTGTTCACAGGTTTCCTGACAGCATGGGGTGGCTTCAATGGGAAATCCGATTGACAAGCGGTGGGAGTAGGGAATCCCACCACCAGCAAACGGTGCACCGCCAAGAAACACGGGCTGAATTCTCCGAGACATTGCGCCGGAATTGCGAACCTCGGTCGGCCGGAGAAATCAGCTCAGATGCCGAAACCATGTTTGATGCTGGTTTCGCGCCAATTGCGGATTCTCCAGACCCCCCAACAGGGGTGGCCTGGCAGGGTCAGGGGAGTGGAAGGGAAGTTGGGGGGGGGGGGGGGGGGGGACACAGGCCGAGCAGTCGGGGAGCCCCCGCCATGACAGGACGGTGCCCACGCAACGATCGCCATTATGGCGGCAATCAACCCAACCCAGCCCCTGGGTGAAGGCAGGGTTAACGGCTGTATGGGTGGGTGCCGCCCCCCTTCCCGGCCACCCCACTCACCCGGCGACACCCACCGGGGGGAACACCGACGGCAGCCCCCAGTGAGGGCAATGCCATGAAACGGTGGCCCTAGCAGCAGGGTTGGGCGCCAGGAGCGGGAGCACCAGTGAGAGACATGCGTGGCTGGGGCGCGCAGTGCCAACCGGGGCGACCATGTAGCCCATGGCACCTGGTTGTGCAGGGGTCCATGCGCCAGCGACGTTGGACGTCGTGGCGGGGGGGCGGTGCCTTTTATGCCGCCCTGTGGCAGCGTCAGCGGAGGCGGCTCAGCGAGGAGACGGAGGCTGCAGCGGAGGAGCAGGCCGCAGAGGGGCAGGTGGCAGCCGCTCAGGCTGGAGGGCCACCTGCCTGACAGGCCGAGGAGGAGGATCAAGACGAGGAGGGGAGGAGGAGGAGTTGGTGGTGGTGCCAATGAGGCGACGATTGAGACCCCGCATGTACCGGTGCATGTCCTTTGAGGAACTCCCGGACCGCGCATGCAGGAGGAGACTGCGAATGAGCCGGGGAAACCGCCGGACACATCTGCCACATGATGGCACACCTGGCACCGCGTGTGAGTGGGCGAGAACACCGCCCCCCCCTCCCCCCCCCGGTGGCCGTCAAGGTGACGGTCGCCGTCAAGGTGACGGTCGCCCTGAACTGCTATGCAACGGGGTCGTTACAGTCGCCGAGTGGGGGCCTGTCTGGGATTTCACAGCCATCGATGCACAGGTGCACCCGTACCGTTATTGACGCGCTGTATGCCCTTGCGGACCGGTACATACAGTTCCCTGTGGACCGTGCCCACCAGGATGCCCGGGCAGCAGGGTTCGCTGCCATCGCCAGGATGCCAGGGTCCAGGGGGTATTCGATGGTGTGCATGTCGCCCTGCGGCTACCTGCGGATAACAGGCCGCGGTTCACCAACCAAAAGGAGTACAACTCCATGAACATACAGGTGGTCTGTGACCACCAGATGAGGATCCTGCATGTCTGCGCCCGATACCCGGGCAGTGTGCAGGACCCGTTCGTGTTGGCCCAATCTGTGATCCCCGGAATGTTCAAGACACGCCCCTCCACCCCCCCGGCTGCGGGGCTGGTTGCTGGGCAACAGGGGATACCCGTTGCGGTCGTGGCTGATGACGCCTATACGGAGGTCACAGAGCGATGTGGAGAACTGCTGCAATGATTCCAATTGTTCGACCAGGGGTGTGGTGGAGAGGTGCTTCGGGGTGCTGAAAATGCGCTTCAGGTGCTTGGTCCGCGGGGACAATGGGCAGGTCATCATGCACGGGAGGATGCACAACGCCATCGGCAGGGCCAGCGAGCATGGGACACATTAGTGGACACATGTTTCACCAACTAGAGGGGGGTTGCTCGGCAGGGGCACGGACACCAGGGGCGCAATTCTCCGTAATCGGCCCAATGTCCGCCGACCGGCGCCAGAAACGGCACGAATCAGTCCGGCATTGCGCCGCCCCAAAGGTGCGGAATCCTCCGCATCTTGAGGGGCCGAGCCCTAACCTTGAGGGGCTAGGCCCGCGCCGGACTGATTTCCGCCCCGCCAGCTGGCGGGAAGGGCCTTTGGTGCCCCGCCAGCTGGCGTGGAAATGACATTGCCGGGCGGCGCATGCGCGGGAGCGTCAGCTGCCACTCACGGCATCCCCGCGCATGCGCAGTGGAGGGAGTCTCTTCCGCCTCTGCCATGGTGGAGACCGTGGCGAAGGCGGAAGGAAACGAGTGCCCCCACGGCACAGGCCCGCCCGCGGATCGGTGGGCCCCGATCGCGGGCCAGGCCACCGTGGAGGCACCCCCGGGGCCAGATCGCCCCGCGTCCCCCTCAGGACCCCGAAACCCGCCCGCACCGCCTTGTCCCGCCGGTAAGAGGTGGTTTAATCCACGCCGGCGGGACAGGCATTCTAGCAGCGGGACTTCGGCCCATCCGGGCCGGAGAATCGCCAGGGGGGGCCCCGCCAACCGGCGCGGCGCGATTCCCGCCCCCGCCAAATATCCGGTGCCGGAGAATTCGGCAACCAGCGGGGGCGGGATTCACGCCAGCCCCCGGCGATTCTCCGACCCGGCGGGGGGTCGGAGGATCTCACCCCAGAATACCACACCCCGTCACCACCAGACACCCTCACTTCCCACACCACCAGACACCCTCGCCCCCCACACCACCGACCACCCTCACCTCCCACACCACCGAACAACCCGCATGCACCCCCCACCCTCCATTATATATACCTGCGAACAACGAGCTGGGGGCACTGGGTTGGCAGTGACAGCGGGTCTGGTTCATGGGATGGAGGATGATGATAGCCTGCTCTGCGATGAGCTCCGCGCTCCATATCGTTAAACTATGTCTGACTCATCCCCAGAGTAGCACCTTCCACCTGGGTGATCCCTGCATGCGGGCTGCCCAATCCATCACATGGCCCTGTCGAAAAGCTGGGTGCGAGGTGATGGAGACGGTTGGGGGGCGCGGGGGGGGGGGGGGCTGCTGCATGGCCCACCTGATGGGCCTCAATCCCTCCTTCCCCAACCCTCGCCATCAGTGCCCCCCCCCCCCCCCCCAAACACCTGGTGCTGCCAGCCCTGGGTGCTCTCTCTGGTATCGACCAGAGTCTGTATGTATGCAGCCATGGAGCACAGGGAGTGGGCCATCCATGTCTGGGACTGGGCCACCTCCCTCTGGGACTGCGGCATCTCCCTCTGGGTCTGTGCAACGCCGGCCAGCACGTGGGAAATGGTGCTGATGCTCTCAGCCATGGCCTGCTGTGACTGGGCCACACTGAGGAGCGCCGCAGGAATCTGCAGCTGGCTCTGGCACATGGCTGCCTGTGAGTGGGGAGCCCTGTCCTGGGCCACGGCCCCCGCCTGCACAGAATTCCCCAGGCAAAACCTGACCCATGCCCGACACTGTCGCTCCCGTTGCCTCCAGTGCAGATGCCACCCGTGCGGTTTCGGCCTGGGCGGCACGCATGACCGGCACCACTCCCTGCTCCTGCAGGCGGTTGGACTCCTCCAACTGCGTCTGCAGGTGCTGGAAGCTGGCCGTCATCCCATTGTCTAGTCCCTGGGTCTTTGACGGCACCTGAACTATGGGTGGGAATGGATCTTTCAGAAGCCCGGGACCTGGCTGGGCAGCAGCTGGTTGCTGGGGCCGGGCTGCCGTCGGACCGTCCGCCCCCTAGGCTGTTCCTACCTCCACCTGCTGTACCGGTACGGCTGTGTGGTGCGCACAAGTGAGTGTCCCAGAAGCCTCGCCACTAAATTGCCCAACCGAGGTGAGTGTCTCTGGAATGGTGGATGGTGGAGGGGATAGCTGTGCCGGAAAGTCAATGTCATCATCGGACCCGAAGTCAGGGGTCTCCTGGGTCGTGGTGTCCTGTGTGTTCGTCCCCTCAGTCGTGGTGTGTTGTGTGTCTGTCCCCTATGTTTCTGTTCCCGGGTCGCGGTGTGCTGTGTGTCTGTCCCCTATGTTTTTGTCCCCTGCGTCGTGGTGTGTGTGTGTTTGTCCCCTATTTTTCTGTCATCTGGGTCACGGTGTGCTGTGTGCCTGTCCCCTATGTTTCTGTCCCCTGCATCGTGGTGCCCTGTGTGTTCGTCCCCTGGGTTGTGGTGTCCTGTGTTCGTCCCCTGGGTTGTGATGTCCTGTGTGTCTGTCCCCTGTGTTTCTGGTCCCTGGGTCGTGGTGTCCTGGGTAGTCCAGGGTGTTCCAGCTGCTCTCTCCATCGGTGCTTGGGTTCGTGGGGCGCACCGGACCTGGCACTGGCTGGGGCGGGGGGCCCCGGATGGGCCGGGCCCATCGCCGGCTGGTCCTGTAAGACACAAGACAGCATGTATGGTTAGACTGGCAGACGGCGATGAGGCGTGAGGTGGTGAGGGATATTGGTGTAGGGGTGTGGGGTGGAGGGGTAGAGGGGTGTGCACGCATATGTTGTCAGGGGCCGCAACCAGGCAGAGAGTCTCACTTGGTGACGAGCCTCCGACCTCCGCGTCGTCGACCTCCCTCTCCTCCGGCCCGCCGACGATGTTGAGTGCCCTCTGCGCGGGCATGGTGAGGGGATGCAGGTCTTACGGTCCCCCTTCGGTCTTCTCCCGCTCCGAGCGATTATAAGCGGTGTTGGCTTGCAGGGGGCAGACACAAACAGCAAGTGTTAGACGGTAGCACGTATGCGGCCCAGTGGTTGGGTCTCCTTTGGCAATGGTGCACAAGACACCCGGCCATTGCAGCTGGCATGGGTGGGTGCAGCCATGTGGGTCAGGGTGGGGGTGGGACTGTCTCCCTTGGGCGGGGTCACATGTGTGTGGGGGTAGTGAGGTTGGTGCCAGGGGCACAGCGCTGGGTACTCACCCTGGCTGACGCGAGGAGGTTGTGCAGCTTCTTTCTGCAGTCCAGGCCACTACCCCGACGGCGTTGATGGACTCAGCCGCCTTCGCCCAGCCACGGCGAACAATGGCGCCTACTGCCCTACGGCCCAGGGTACAACACCAGCCTCCTCTCCTCCACTGTGTCCAGGAGGGTTTCTAGTTCCCAGTCCCTAAATCGCGGCGCTGCACTCCGCGCCGCCATCTTGCCTGCGACGCTGGGTCTGGGGGGATATTTAACGCCAGCCGCAACGTAGCGTCAATGACGGAACCGGCGAATCGGAGGCCGGTCTGTCAGGCGTCGCATGATGCGCCCGTGCTAGCCCCTTGTGGGCCTTTGAATAGATCCACCTGGGGCCTGACCATCTTCAGCTGCTTCATCAATGGCCTCCTTTCCATTATAAGGTCAGAAGTGGGGATGTTTGCGGATGACTGCATAATGTTCAGCACAGAACTGGATAGTCACATTAATATTGTGGCTACCAGGGCAAGTCGAAGGCTAGGAATCCTACGGCAAGTAACTCACTTCCTGACCCCCCCCCCCCCCCCCCGAACAAGTCAGGAGTGTAATGGAAGAATCTCCACTTGCCTGGATGAGTGCAGCTCCAACAAGACTCAAGAAGCTTGACACCATATAGGACAAAGAAGCCCGCTTGATTGCTCCTCCTTTTACAAACATTCAAACCCTCCACCCATTGACGAACAGTGGCAGTCGTGTGTACCATCTACAATATGCACTGCAGGAACTCGCCAAGGTTCCTAAGACAGCACCTTCCAGACGCACGACCACTGCCATCTAGAAGGACAAGAGCAGCAGATACCTGGGAACCCCACCACTTGGAAGCTCCCCTCTAAGTCACTCACCACCCTGACTGGGAAATGTATCGCCGTTCCTTCATTGTCGTTGGGGCAAAATACTGGAACTCCCTCCCTAATAGCACAGTGGGTGTATCTACACCTCAAGGACTGCAGCGGTTCAAGAAGGCTCCAAGTCACTCACCACCACCTTCTGAAGGGTTGGGCAATAAATGCTGACGAAACAGCATCCCATAAATGAATTTTTTTAAACTAGACCCTCTACCAAAGTCTTGAGAGCCTAAAAAGTATTAAGCAGATGTAAAGCAAATCAGGAATTTATATCTGCACTTAAACTGTAACTTTAGCTTCACTACAAACTGGTTTGTTAAATCAACTGTAAAGTACCAGTCTAATGTGGTGTTGTAGAATGGTATGGGGATGTCCCTTGGATCCACTTAGCAATTTCTTTGGAACCATCCAGAATTCTATAAAATTTTTATAGTGCATCAACTCATAGTCTATGCACATGGATTTTACTTCAAATTAGACCGTGAGCTACAATTTGACATAGAAGGTCATTTAATACCATCTGTCATTAATTAGGCTTGCCTACACACTTCTGGGTTTTTACAAGTTGATAAGCACCAAGGGAACTGAGTAACTGGAGCCTCAGCCACCAACTGTGTCCCCCTTTAAATCAAATTGCAGATTGTGAATTGATAGTCAAATATTGAGGAGTGCAATTTAGAGTGTGTGAATTCAATGTCAAATCAAGCACAAAAAGAGAAAGGGAAAGAAAGATTAACTTAAGAGGGAGGGAAAACAACAAGTTTTTTAAATTAAGATTTGAAACAATTGAAATCTGGCGGAATGTGATTCCACACATGTAATTGTTAATTTTCCAGAGTTGAGAAGTTGAACAACAGTAGTTACCATGTTGCCAAAGTGGTACCTACTACCCAGACTGAAATTGACTTAACTTCCCACGGTAAGTGTAGTTTGTATATATTGAGTATATACAACTACACACGTTCAACTGTGAGGGAGACAGTGAGATGCTGTTTTCACAAAGCTAATGGTGGAGAATTACAACTCCAGCAAATTCAGCATTTTTAAATTCAACCGCACATCCTTCACCTGACGTTGTTTTGCTATTTCCACATAAATCACAGTGAGTGATTAACCTCACCATTATAATGACAGCAAATTATGGCCCAAAATAAAGTTGGTACTGTTTGACAAAGACCAATGCAGCCGTCATAATATTAATAACATTAAAAGCAAATTGGAGAGAATATAAGGAAATATGTTAGAATGCTTTACATTTCCAAGATGTGGCACCCCAGCCTTTATTATAAAAACTTGTACTGCACTGAAGTCATTTGCAAAACTAAATTAGGGGCAGCAACTAAAGTTACTATAAAAAGTGCAATAATTGTTTGGAATAACTAACTCCACAAAATTCCTTTATCTTGGACCATAAGTAACCACCATCTCTATTTCCTATGAAAATAAAGTTATTAGTAACCAAAGAATGTTTTTAATCATCCAACAAATCAATACAGTACAAGTAACCAATGAGGAGCAGTATATGCAGCACAGTATGTCGGTCCTAATGCTCGCGGCTGGAATCAACAGTAGCTGCAAAAACTACAATTTCTATGGTGGAAGGATGTATTCTATTGCTTTGTTACGTACATTTTCTACCTCCATATAAATCGGACTCAAACAGGAGGAAGGGGGGAAAATATGTCTTGCTGTCATTATTCTTTACAGCTGGGATAAGTAAACATGCATTGTCTGATTTATGAAGTGTGTAAACCATTGCCATATTTTCTCAGGGCGTAGGTGTATAGTCCCTTAACACTCATATGGAACAGAACTGAAACATTGTGCAAAAGACCCTCAAGATTAATTTCAAGAGACAAAGAATCACCAATTGACATTATAAACTTATATATTAAATTCTTTCACTATATTTGACCCTCTTTTTGTAACTCAACATTAGCACAAAATAATCTCTGCAGATCAACAGTAAAGTTATGTTAAAGGGCAATAAAGTATTTGGACCACTGCTTATATATTTGACCATACAGACCATCTGTTTTTCATTGAAAATGACAAGTAATATTGCCATCATCTGCAGTGACCACAAGACCAAGTACACATTCTGTAAACATCAGAAGCAAATCTTGGAGATGCTAGAGGTAATGTCTCAGCTGTGAGATATGGTTATGTCCTCTTTATTATGCGTATAACTGTACTGTTTGCTTGACAAACTCCACAAAAACTAAAGGCAGTGTTTGGGTTTTGAAATGCAATCATTATTACATGTCCTGCCTGGCTTGCCATGGTCACATGACCTCTACCATGAGCGAATGTCTGGAGCAGGCATGTTACATTAAGCTGAATATGACACAACATGAGAAAGACTATCAATTCTGAACCCATAACATAGTGTCAGGCGTGAAATGGAGATCGAGTTTTGAAAAACAGGGAAGAGAAACCACAGCCACTGAAAGAGAATCCAACCTGCTAAAAGCTACGGAAAACAAAAACAGGCAAGGAAAAGCTAACACAAGCTGAAGGCTGCAAGTAAAATAGCTCGACAAAAATGGCTGCAAATGTTCCTGTCCCGGCTCCTGTCAAAATGAAAGGAGATGTGTGACTGAACTGGCAGTTTTCCACTTGCAATGGCTAAACAACGAGATTACAACAGATTTCACTAACAAGTCAAAGCCAATATGATTAGCAACACTTTTAACATTGCTGATGAGAGACTGTTACAATTCCACCCTAAATCTATCAGAACAGAAAAAAAAACTGCAGAAATTTTGAAAGCCTTAAAGCCACAGGTTTAAATCCCAAGTGATCGTAGCCTATGAATAGTGTGTTCAACATTAGGGTAAAGGTGACAAAAAAGTCCATTGACCAATATGTGGCTGTAGTAACACAGCTCACAGAATCATGTCAATTCAGGCAACTAAAAGTATCTCATTAAAGATACTTTGAATGTCATCTTGCATCATTGAATTTGTCTCTATATGTGTTTGTGGAACCCACCTCTTCATTCATCTGATGAAGGAGCTGTGCTTCAAAAGCTAGTGATTCGAAACAAACCTGTTGGACTTTAACCTGGTGTTGTAAGACTTCGTCTGTGCCCACCCAGTTCAACGCCAGCATCTCCACATTATCATTAAAGATAGAATAGTCTTAAGGCATGAGAGATGTAACAGTGAGAGCAAGTCTACTGAGAGAGGAGAAACTTACTCTGGATGTGTGCAGAAACACAGAGATTGTAAAATATCAGCTAGAGTATATATATATGTGCAACCGACCAGGAGACACATTGTGCCAAGAGATATTCTCGGTCATAAGCGCAAAACGATTGCAAAGAGCAGGATGCAAATACTGCAGAGGACATCATACAAAGGGAGAGAAGGATCACCTAGTGATGGCAATGCAATGTTTTAACTGGAAGAAGAGGAATCATTTCACACACACACACATAAACCTATACAGATGGCCACTCGAGAGATACAAGATGAAGAGTCTGATAAAGCACCACACACCATACTACAGGTTGGTTCTGTCACATCTATAAATGATAAAATAGTTTCTGATTGTTAGAATGGTGACCACAGAAGAAAAGCGTCAAGTGAACAAGTGTCAGATGGACACTGGTCTATCTTGTAACATGATGACCTTCACAGACCTATATGAAGTGTCTCAAAATGGTGATCCAAAAATGAAGTCCTTGAAAATAAGGTTGAGGCTATTTAATGGCACAATATTCACAGCGAGAGGACAAAATTAGTCTGAGAGCGCACTGCAATGGCAAGAATGAAGATCTGGTGTTCGTAATAGATACTCATCTCAGCTGGAGCAAGTGTAAAAACTGAAAGGGTAGTAGAGGTGGGAACCATCACAACATTTAAACACCATAGCATAGAAGACCACAACCCAAGTGCTGGGAAACAGGCTTCGAATAGATAGGTGTTTGATAACCAGCACAGACACGATGGGCCGTAGGCCTCTTTCTGTGCTGTATGACTCAGTGTGGACTGGTAACCCTAAATGTGCCAACAGAGATTTCCTACATGTCACAGCACAAAAAAAACATTGACTATTGAACAGATCCTAGAGGAGTACAGAAATATGTTTACAGGGTTGGATGCCTACCTGGAGAACATCATATCAAAGTAGGTGAGAATGTATGACCAATTCAGCATCTGCAGAGAATAGTTCTAGCTACCCCTGTCAAACAAGTTAAAGAGCTGGTGGGTGTAATCAAAAAAGTGACAGTTGTACAGATTGGACTAGCAGCAAAACAACCTGGAAAGCTGAGAATATGCCTAGACCCAAAAGGCTCTAAATAAAATTCTGAAGAACTCTCATTACCCCATGCCAACCATCGATAGAAGTTTGCAACAACTTGGCATAGCAAAGATTTTTACTACCCTAGACGCGAAGATGGTTGCTGGCAAGTGAAGCTCGGTGAAAGCAGTAGCTTTCTGGATGCCATTTGGGAGATGGTTGCACATGCCATTTGGCATTTCCATGGTTCTAGAACAATATCAGACAAGGCAGCATGGAATAGTCAGTAATCTTCCCATAGTGGGTCATCCTCTGTTTATGGATGTAGAGACACAATGGAAAAATCCATAGCTAATCAGAATTTAATACGACTGCTGGAGAGAACTCGCCAGATGATCCTGAACAAGAAAAAATTCAATTGAAGGTGCCAGGAGACGACCTCCGGTGGCGGCTATGAGGGAGTAGAACATAGAACATTACAGTGCAGTACAGGCCCTTCGGCCCTCGATGTTGCGCCGGCCTGTGAAACCACTCTAAAGCCCATCTACACTATTCCCTTATCGTCCATATGTCTATCCAATGACCATTTGAATGCCCTTAGTGTTGGCGAGTCCACTACTGTCGCAGGCAGGGCATTCTACGCCCTTGCAACTCTCTGAGTAAGGAACCTACCTCTGACATCTGTCCTATATCTATCTCCCCTCAATTTAAAGCTATGTCCCCTCGTGCTAGACATCACCATCCGAGGAAAAAGGCTCTCACTGTCCACCCTAGCCAATCCTCTGATCATCTTGTATGCCTCAATTAAGTCACCTCTTAACTTTCTTCTCTCTAACGAAAACAGCCTCAAGTCCGTCAGCCTTTCCTCACAAGATCTTCCCTCCATACCAGGCAACATTCTGGTAAATCTCCTCTGCACCCTTTCCAATGCTTCCACATCCTTCCTATAATGCGGCGACCAGAATTGCACGCAATACTCCAAATGCGGCCGCACCAGAGTTTTGTACAACTGCAACATGACCTCATGGCTCCAAAACTCAATTCCTCTGCCAATAAAAGCTAACACACAGTACGCCTTCTTAACAACCCTCTCAACCTGGGTGGCAACTTTCAGGGATCTATGTACTTGGACACCGAGATCTCTCTGCTCATCCACACTGCCAAGAATCTTACCATTAGCCCAGTCTGTCTTCCTATTATTCTTCCAAAATGAATCACCTCACACTTTTCTGCATTAAACTCCATTTGCCACCTCTCAGCCCAGCGCTGCAGCTTATCTATGTCCCTCTGTAACTTGTAACATCCTTCCGCACTGTCCACAACTTCACCGACTTTAGTGTCATCTGCAAATTTACTCACCCATCCTTCTACGCCCTCCTCCAGGTCATTTATAAAAATGACAAACAGCAGTGGCCCCAAAACACATCCTTGTGGTACACCACTAGTAACTGGACTCCAGTCTGAACATTTCCCATCAACCACCACCCTTTGTCTTCTTCCAGCTAGCCAATTTCTGATCCAAACTGCTAAATCACCCCGAATCCCATGCCTCCGTATTTTCTGTGGTAGCCGACCATGGGGAACCTTATCAAACGCTTTACTGAAATCCATATACACCACATCAACTGCTTTACCCTCATCCACCTGTTTGGTCACCTTCTCAAAGAACTCAATAAGTAGGTCGCACATTTGGTGGCTCCCGCTTCGGTCGGACTTTTGGACCTTTTCCCCTGACGTTTTTGCGCTTTTGAGCGCGGAACCGGAAAGCAATAGCACTCAGGCACAGGACCCATACAGAATTGTATGGACTTAAGAAGCCGGAGGAACCGTAAACAGCAGAAGAAGTGGTTGAGTAAGGGCAGTGGAGGCTGTGAGAGGGACCAGCATGGCTGGTGTGCAGAGCAAGGCGTCGACAGCCCAGCCCACAATGGAGCAGCTGCTGCAGACTATGCAGGAGGGCTTTTTGGCTCTGAAGCGTGACAACTTGGAGCCGCTACAGAAGTCGATTGACCGGATGGAAAAAAGGCTGGATGATCAGGCTGAGAAGCTCCAGCTGTTGGAGAAGTCAGTGGAGGAGCAGGCTGACTTTCAAACGGTGGCGAATGAGGAGATTTGGAGGCGGAGGGACCAGCAAAAAGTGCTTCTGGAAAGGCTGGAAGACCTGGACAACAGATCTCGCCGGCAGAATGTGAGAATCGTGGGCCTCCCGGAGGGGGCAGAGGGGCTAGATGCTGCCGCATATGTGGAGGGTTTGTTTCAGAAGTTGCTGGGGAACGAGGTGCTCCCACGCCCGCACCGGTGGTGGACAGGGCACACAGAGTGCAGGTGAGGCAGCCGTGGCAAGGGTGTCCCCGACGAGCGATGGTGGTACGCTTTCACAGGTACTTGGACAAGGAACAGGTGCTGTAATGGGCAAAGAGCACACAAAGCTGTATTTGGGATAACACCACCCTCAGTGTGTACCAGGATTTGAGCGCTGAGGTGGCCAGGAGGGGTGGCTACAGGCAGGTGAAGGAGACACTGTATAAAAACAAGGTGAAATTAGGGCTGCTTTTTCCGGCGCGACTGTGGGTCACGTATAAGGGTCAGCACCACTATTTCGAGGAACCCGAAGAGGCGATGGACTTCGATAAGAAGCAAGGGCTGGCCCTGAGCTGAGGACTTTTGGACTCATGTTAGAGCTTTTAAGTATATGAGGTGTCTCTCCTGTTATGAAAAGTGCCTGCATGTTTGGGTCAGTTTTTGTCGTTTCTTTTTTCAACCTTGTTGGGGGGTTGGAGGGTGGTAGGGATGCATCTTCTTTTTTTTTGCGTGCTTTTTGCGTGGTTTATCTGAATGTTTCCTGTTTGGGCTCTTTGATTAGTTGGAGTTTGGCTGGGGGGACATTAATAAAGAAAACAGTTAAAAGGGGTGGGTTAAAATGGATGCTTCAGGGGAACTTTGTGCAATTTTCTTTCTGTGTCTGTATAGGAAGGACTGAAGAGGGTCTGTTATTTCTTATCTCTTTTTTTCTTGTTTAACTTGAATGGTGCTATTGTGGGGGTTGTTTATGACTTGTATAGAGTGTTTGCTTAGGTAGAACTGATCTGGGAAGTGGTGTGGAGGGGTCGGGGGAGGGGTGACTGGGAACAATGGGTGGGAGACGTGATGATGCCGAGGCCTGGAGCCCCAGGCTAGCTGAGTGCAGCTAGTCAACGGGAGCAGAGGTGGGTGGGGGGGGGGGGGGGGGGGGGTGTCCATATAGTTAGATTAGAGCAGGGGTTGGGTGATAGGATGGTGTTGCTAGGGGGGGGGGGGGCAGGGGGGTGGGGGAGTTCTGCTGACGGAGATGGAAACTGGGCACGGTAACAGTGAGGAGGTCATGGGTGGAGTCGGTCAGGAGGCGGGCCAGGTGAAGCGCGACACATGGCTAGGGGGCTGGCCAAGGAAAGGGGATGGCTGATCGGCAAAGGGGCGGGGCGAAGTGCCCCCCAACCAGCTGATCACCTAGAATGTTAGAGGGTTAAAAGGGCATGTTTGCGCATCTGTGGGTTCTGAAGGCAGACATAGTCTTGTTGCAGGAGACGCACCTGAAAGTGGCAGACCAGGTTAGGTTAAGGAAGGGCTGGGTCAGTCAGGTTTCCAATCGGGGCTTGATTCTAAGACGAGGGGGGTTGCGATCCTGATTAATAAAAGGGTGCAATTTGAGGCGGAGGGCACAGTCGTGGATGGGGTGGTAGGTTCGGTATGGTGAGGAGTAAGCTCGAAGGGGTGAGAGTAGACCTGGTCAGTGTGTATGCCCCTAATTGGGACAAAGTGGATTTTATTAGGAGGATGCTAGGGAGGATTCCTGACTTGGACTCGCATAAGTTGATCATGGGCGGGGACTTTAATACAGTCCTGGACCCGAGCCTGGACCGGTCATGCTCAAGAACGAGAAGGTTGCCAGCGATGGCAAAGGAACTGAGAGGGTTCATGGAGGAAATGGGGAGAGCAGATCCGTGGAGATTTAGCCGGCCGATGGCGAGGGAGTTCTCGTACTACTCCCACATCCACAAGGTGTATTCCTGAATTGACTACTTTGTTGTGAGTAGGGACCTGCTGGCCAGAATGGTGGGGGCAGAATATTCGGCAATTGCCATATCGGACCATGCTCCGCACTGGGTAGACCTGCAGTTTTGTAAGGACAGCTTTCAGCGCCCACCATGGAGGCTGGAAGTTGGATTACTCGCAGACGAGGCGGTGTGCGAGAGGCTGAGGAAATGCATGCAGAATTACCTGCAGGCGAACGATACTGGAGAAGTCTCGGCAGCGGTGCTCTGGGAGGCGCTGGAGGCAGTGGTGAGAGGGGAGCTGATTTCAATCCGGGCGTACAGGGACAGGACAGATAGGGCAGAGACGGACCGACTGATTAAGGAAATCCTACGGACGGATAGGAGTTACGCAGAATCCCCGAGGCCAGAGTTACTCAGGAAATGACAGAGGCTGCACGCCGAATTTGGGGTGCTGACTGCAGGCAAGGCTGTAGAGCAGCTTAGAAAGGTAAAAGGCGCAATTTATGATCATGGGGAGAAGGCCAGTAGAATACTTGCGCAGCAACTAAGGAAGAGGGAAGCGGCTAGGGAAATAGGGAGGATAGTGGATGGGGAAAGTAATCTAGTGGGTGATCCAGCAGGGCTGAACAAGGTCTTTAGGGACTTTTATAGGAAGCTGTACACTTCGGAAACACCCGGGGGACCGGGGGGGGTGAGGCTATTCCTGGATGGACTGACCTTCCCAAGAGTGGGGAGGGGGTTGGTGGACGGACTGGGGGCCCTGGTCAGGATCGAAGAGGTATTGGGGGGCCTGAAGTTCATGCAGTCGGGTAAATCCCTAGGGCCGGACGGGTACCCGGTGGAGTTTTACAAAATATTTGCCGGGATAGTGGGACCAGTGCTGGTCAGGGTCTTTAACGAGGCAAGAGACAGAGGGAGTTTACCCCCGACGATGGCGCAGGCCACCATCTCGCTTATTCTGAAACGGGATAAGGACCTGGAGGCTTGTGGGTCATACAGGCCGATCTCTTCGATCAATGTAGACTGGCCAAGATTTTGGCGACTAGAATTGAGGACTGTGTACTGGATGTAATTGTGGAGGACCAAACCGGGTTTGTAAAGGGGAGGCAGCTGGTGGCCAACCTAAGAAGGCTGCTCAACGTGATTATGATGCCCCCGGAGAGTAGGGAGGTAGAGATAGTGGTAGCCATGGATGCTGAAAAGGCTTTTGACCGGGTCGAGTGGGATTATCTGTGGGAGGTACTATTACTGTTCGGGTTCGGGGCAGGGTTCATTGACTGGGTTAGGCTATTGTATCAGGCCCTGGAGGCGAGTGTAAGGACGAACAGGACGACATCGTACTTTAGACTGCCCCGTGGGACAAGACAGGGCTGCCCTCTCTCCCCACTGCTGTTTGCGCTGGCCACAGAGCAACTGGCAATTGCACTGAGAGCTTCTAGGGACTGGAAAGGGCTGGTCCAGGGGGGGGGGAGTGGAACATAGAGTCTCGCTATACGCAGATGATCTGCTGTTATATGTATCGGACCCCATAGAGGGGGATGGACGGTATTATGGCAACCCTGAGGGAATATGGCAGGTTCTCCGGATACAAACTGAACATGGCTAAGAGCGAGTTGTTTGTAATTCAGGCGAGGGGGCAGGAGAGTAGGTTGAAGGGGTTGCCGTTCAGGCTCGTGGGGGAGAGTTTCCGATATTTGGGGATTCAGGTGGCACGGGACTGGGGCAAGTTGCATAAGCTCAACCTGTCCCGACTGGTGGAACGAGTGAGGGAGGAGGTCCGGAGGTGGGATGCGCGTCCGCTGTCATTGGCGGGGAGGGTGCAGACTGTTAAGATGTCGATTCTTCCGCGGTTCTTGTTTGTTTTTCAGTGTCTCTCCATCTTTATCCCGCGGTCTTTCTTTTAGAGGCTGAATAAAATTATTCTGGAATTTGTATGAGCAGGCAAGTCCCCTCGGGTGAAGAGGGCGATGCTTGAAAGGAACAGAGGAGAAGGGGGGCTGGCATTGCCGAATTTCAGCAACTATTACTGGACGGCCAGCATAGCGATGATAAGGAAATGGATGGTGGGTGCGGGGTTGGTTTGGGAGCGGATGGAGGCTGCTTCGTGCAGGGGCACTAGCTTAGCAGCCCTGGTCACGGCGCCTCTGCCGCTTTCGCCGGCACGGTACTCCACCAGCCCGATAGTGGTGGCGGCTCTTCGGATCTGGGCCAGTGGAGGAGGCATGTAGGGGAGGTAAGAGCATCGGTGTGGACCCCAATCTGCGGCAACCACTGATTTGCCCCGGGGAACATGGACTGGGGGTATCGACTGTGGAGGAAGGCGGGGATTGTGAGGATGGGGGATCTGTTCCTGGAAGGGAGCTTTCCGAGCATGAGGGCGCTGGAGAAGAAGTTTGGGCTGGCGAGAGGGAACGACTTTAGATACTTACAGGTGCAGGATTTTGTACGCAGACTGGTGCCATCCTTGCCACGTCTCCCGCCAAAGGGGAGGCAGGACAGGGTAGTTTCTAGGGGAGAGGGTAGAGTTTCAGACGTCTACAAGGAACTAATGGGAGCTGAGGATACGCAGACTGAGGACCTGAAGCTTAAGTTGGAGGAGGAGCTCGGGGGGGGGGGGGGGGGGGGGGGGAAGAGAGAGAGATGGAGGACGGTATATGGGCGGAAGCCCTGAGCAGAGTAAACACGACCGCAACATGCGCCAGGCTCAGCCTGATCCAGTTTAAGGTCGTGCACCGGGCCCACATGACGGTGGCCCGGGTGAGCAGATTCTTTGGGCTGGAGGACAAGTGTGCTAGATGCGCCGGAGGGCCGGCTAACCATGTACACATGTTCTGGTTGTGCCCTAAACTCAGGGGGTATTGGCAGGGATTCACAGATGGCATGTCCCGAGTATTGAAAACTGGGGTGGTAATGAGTCCTGAGGTGGCAATCTTTGGGGTTTTGGAGGACCCGGGAGTCCAGGAAGAGTGCGAGGCCGACGTTCTGGCCTTTGCTTCCCTGGTAGCCCGGCGATGAATACTGTCAGCATGGAGGGACTCAAAGCCCCCAGGGGCTGAGGTATGGCTATCAGACATGGCGAGCTTTCTTGGCCAAGAGAGAGTCAAGTTCGCCTTGAGCGGTTCGCTACTAGGGTTCACCCGAATGTGGCAGCCATTCATTGACTTCTTCGCAGAGGAGTAAGCGTCAGCAGGGGGGGGGTTAGGGTAGTGTAGATTAGATAAGGGGGATATTGAGGCAGGTCCATGCGTGAACAGAGCCGTGGTTTGCACTATGTTTAATTTGTGTTTTGACTTTTTTTGTACTGTACAATGTCTATTTTTCTATATGCCTAAAATACCTCAATAAAATTGTTTGTTAAAAAAAAAAGATGCCAGAAGACAAGTACATAGGTCATATTCTGACAGCAAAAGATCTTCCCCCAGATCCTGACAAGATGTGAGCTGTAGTAACAACCAACAGATCTGAAAGCAGTGCAACAATTTGTTGGGATTTGTGAACTATTCGGCAAAATGTTGCCTAATTTATTTTTGGAGAGTGTGAACCATTACACAGGCTCACTGCCAAGAATTTGCAGTGGTATTAGTGCACTGAACAAGCATCATTCACTAGAATCAGATGGTAATGCGAGTACTGAAATACTATGATGTCAAAGATGAAGTCACTTTACAGTGTGATGCCAGTGATTCAGGTCTCCCGATGCAACAATCCTAATACATTTGTACCCCGGGCATTAATGCAAGCTGAACAATGCTACGTTCAGATCAAGAGTGTGCTATTGTTTTTGCTTGTGAGTATTTCCATCAATACCTTCTTGGGAGAGAGGGCATCAGTGGATCTGACCACAAGCCATTTCAAAACATTCTTCTCGAACTGCTATTGTCTGCTCCAGCTAAGGCGTCTGCAGAAAATGTTACTTCATTTACAGAGATACCTTCTGGTGTGACATAACAACAAGGGAAACAGATGTATATCGCTGACATGCTGTTGAGAGCAGCATTCCCCATGAAGAAAGTTGAGCATGCTACAACAGAATGTGAAATCTTCCAGATTCAACATGAGGCGGCAGATCGACATGCTCTGGAAGTCATCAAGATGCGGAAACACTGAAACTGACAAACCGCACCTTGTTCAAATCAAGCAAACTACCCAACAAGATACAACTCTCCCAGTGCTGCAAGAAGTAGTGATGAACGGATGGACTGAGAGCAAAGGACACATCTAGGGTGACAAAAGCATATGGGCATACGGAGATGAATTGACAGCCCAAGATGGCATCTTGTACAAAGAAAACAGTCATCACCCCAAAGGAGATAAGAGGACAGATGCTGAAGCCCATCCATGAAAACTACCAAGCAATTGAATTGAGTATAAGGAAGGCAAGAGAAGTGCTCTACTGGCCAAACATGAGCAATGAAATGAAAGACACATTGGTCAGTACAGTATTTGTGATGAGTACCAAGCTAAACAAACAAGAAAGCAATTGATGATGCAGGATATCCCCAACAAGATGTGGATGAAGCTGGGAGTACCTCTCTGCTTATAGCAGGAACTGATTATCTTGTCACTGGCGACTACTATTCAAACTACGGGCAAAATAATAAAATGCTTGGATGCACACTTCAGTCATTGTGGCATTTCAGGCATTGTGATGAGTGACAGTGGCCTTTAGTTCATGAGTGAAGAATACAGCCACTTAACAAAGGATTTGGAAATTTAACACAATACATTGGCCGGAATTCACAATTGAGGAAATCTAACAAAATCTGTGGTGGGTTTTGCTGGGATTTTCGGACTGCTCTGCCGGCGGGTTCCCCACCATTATGTAATGACACTTAGTCACTTATTTGGGCCCAGAGGAGTTTCTGATCGGTTCAACCTACACTTTTAAAAAAATTCATCACTAGGGAGTTGAACTCAAGAGATCGGGCCTCCATTTTGAAAGGGTGCCCCAATCTCTAAGTGAGCTTTAGGAACACCACACCTCCCACCCATGGCAATGTCATCCCCCACACACATGGGTATTACTCCCACCACCAAGTGAGGACACCTCTTCCAGGTTTGTGTGGACCAGTACTAAACAGCACCTGGATGGGGAATCAATATGGAGACCATTAGATGCTGGGAGGCCGGTAGATCCCTGGTGAGTATGCTTTAATGGGTTTAAGGCCTACTTACGTGAGGCAGCTTGGTCCAGCCCATTGTGGGTGGGTTCGTGATCCCAACGCCTCAGAGGACTTGGGTAGATCCAGCAAATCATAGTGGCTGCCAGGAAGCCCGTGGGATGATTCACCCGGCATCTACCAGCCGCGGCACGCTCCCATTCAAGTGTGACACGTCCAGTATATCTCACCCTATGTTTCCCTGTCGGAGCTGAATTACACCTGATTTGCACACCCAGCAATCCTTAGCCATGCACGGCGAGGATTGCGAGGGAGTCCTGCACTCGGGGCCCCCATTTTGAGTGGACAGCCCAATAGCGAGGTCCCGCAGCTGGTACCCCCTCCCCTCACTATGGGGGTGACCCAAACCGCACCCCTCATCCCCCAAAATAGACTCACCCCAGAGACACCCTAAATAAAGAGACCCCACCATAGAGATCCCTAAAATAAGGAAACGCCCACACAGAGACTCCCTAAATAAGGCGGCTCCCCCTCCCCCTCCCCACAGGACCCCCAGAAGACATCTCTGTCAGGAAGCCCCTCAAAAGAGAGAGCCCTGTCAGGAAGCGCCTCAGAAAAGAGATCCCTGTCAGGAAGCGAGAGAGCAGTCCAGACAGAGGCAGTGAAAAAGAATTTAGGCAGAGGAAGCAACAACTGTGAATTCCTGGAAAGAACCAGTCAGCTGGGTTTAAACCTCCTCAGATGTTGGATCTGCAAGCCATTCATTCATTTATCTTTGATACTGATTTTACTAGCCTGCAATTGACAGATTCCACATGCCCCAGCTGTCAGCATTGTTCCATTCATCTCCCTTCATTGTTGAGTAATGCTGAAGTTGTGGAATGAAAATGTTTCTAAAAATCAAGTTTTGATTTACAGCTCCTGGAACACTTCAAACAGAATTAAGTGCTTTCCAATTACCTCCCTTCATGGTTGAATGATTTTGAAGTGGTCAGCTAGAAACTGACAGCACTTCTGAAGGGACTTCCTAACATGGGCCTCTCTTCTGGGGGGCTTCCTGACAGGGCTCTCTCTTTTTGAGGAGGGGGGGGTTCATTGGGAGGTCTCCTTATTTAGGGGTCTCTGTGGAGGGGTCTCATTATTTGGGGAGTCTCAGGGCTTTTTTCCTTATCTAGAGGGTCTCTGGGGGGTTTCCTTATTTGGGGGTCTCTATAGGTGGTCTCTGGCAAGAGGCGGTGGGAGAGTCTAGTGGGTAGATCTTGCATTGTTTGGGGGGGGGGGGGGGTGGCCCTCGGATGATCCACCGCCTCAGAGCCACGTTTGTTAGGACCAGTAATGATTCTCACCTATGTGATAATCACACGGTCCCAGAGAATATGATGCACGACCCGCTTACAGGATGCAAATGGATCTTAATTACCCATTTAATGAATCGGGGTACGAACCTCGATCCCACACCAGCTGGGCAGACTGGAGCATCGGAAACGTGAGATTCTCCGCCTCATTGGTAACTCCACACCCGGCAGGGCGAGGCAGAGAATCCAGTTCATTATCTCTGCACTATCCCCAGTCGAACAAAAATACTGAGCCAGCTGTGAAAATCACCAATGGAATCATCACAAAAGCGTACAAATTTAGCACAGTTGTATATACAAGCCAATCCTCGAGTGGAGGAACACACCAAGGGAAGGCATGGAAAATAGTCCAGTCCAAAGACTAATGTCACATTGCTATTGGAAGAGTAGTTTGGGTGCAAAAAAACCTATTGAAGCCAGAAGCAGTAACAGGCAAGAGTTAAAACAAAAAATCAGAAAGCTAATTTCATTTTGAAAAGACTGCCAAACCATTACCAGAGTTGAGCATTGGAGAGCCATTCAGTGTACACTCCTTCAACACTCATAGCAGGAGTGACCCCAGGTCATGACTTGGGCCATCCATAGCGGCAATTGTCACCTAGATCGTACATGGTGGATGTGAATAACCAAATATACTGGTGCAACCAGTATAACCAAAAACAACAATCACAAACAACAAGAGAAGCAGTTCCTTCACTGTAAGTGACCGATCAGGAATTTGAGATCTCATCGGGCAGCACGGTAGCACACGCGGCAGCACACGTGGCTAGCACTGTGGCTTCACAGCGCCAGGGTCTCAGGTTCGATTCCATGCAGAGTTACTGTCTGTGCAGAGTCTGCACGTTCTCCCCATGTCTGCGTGGGTTACCTCCGGATGTTCCAGTTTCCTCCCACAGTCCAAAGACGTACAGGGTAGGTGGATTGGCCATGTTAAATTGCCCTTAGTGTCCAAAAAGGTTAGGAGGGGTTATTGGGTTATGGGGATAGGGTGGAAGTGAGGGCTTAAATGGGTTGGTGCAGACTCGATGGGCCAAATGGCCTCCTTCTGCATTGTATGTTCTATGTTCTATCTGCAGTACAGAACGACCCTCACTCCCAGAGGTCCACCAATCCCTAAAGTGGAAAAGGAACAACAACAGGTGCCACAGAACGACAGTCCCCAGAGATGGTACATCACCCAGACGAACAACCTATGACAATGTATATACATGATTTAATGACTACATATGCAGTCCATTTGCAGAGACTAATGAGAATAACAAATAATGTATTAACACATGAAAACAGTTGTTGTAGTGGGTAACTTGGGTAACTCACAGTTACACATGATAGTGCATGCAGATTTGTCTATTGTTCGCTATGGAAAGGGGGATGTTTGGGTTTTGAAATGCAATCAAGTCACGTGACCTCTACCATGGGGAATTTATTTAAATGAAGACATTACAGCGGAAAGACTGTCGTCTTTGAGCTCGTAACAGACAGCTTTGCAAAATCATCCAAGCAGGAGCTCTGCCATACTGCTCCCTGTCTAGTCACCGAGGCACTGAATCATGAAGAATTTAGCATTCAAATCACACACATATTCAAGATTCATAAAAGTCTGCCCTCAAAATACTGTCCCCATTCACATTCTGGTAACTGAATAGTCTCTGGGTCAACTTCATGGGTTTTGCGAACAAAAGAACAAATGTGGTCCTACTATGATTTCAAAATAGGGGAATTGTAATGTCAAAGTAGGCCATCAGGGTTTATCACGGTGATAGATTGACACCCATTTTTGGAGGGATTTTGTGGCTTCAACAATCAACTCATTCATCAACATCTACTGTGGTTAAGTAGTCTAATAAATTGAATTTATCAACACAGAAGGCAGCAATTTGGACTACTGGGCTGATTTTTCCAGATCTCATGGAGACAAAAGTGGTAAGAATGTATCCAATAGCCTGCCAGATGTGTTCCTGTCTCTTAGTGATCTTGCCAGAGGTGGGATGAGCACAACACAGGCTACCTGCACAGCAATAGTGGGTAGTTAATGAGGCTCATTATTGGATCTATTAGGGGAAAAATGTAACCAACAATAACTTCTATGCCAGCTGAGCCTCCCCACAGAGTCCAGAGGCTCATTGTTTAACTTGAGATAGTCTCCCGGAACCTGGCCGAGAAGCCACCAATGCCTCCTCCACCATCACCTCAGCACAAACCTTTAGGAATTATTACAGGCACAGTCAAGGCTGTAGGCAATCCTATGGAGGGATTTCCCAATGTTGCAGAGTGTCTCCATATTGATTGAGGATAAATGCGATGAGAGCAGGTTGGAGTCTATTACAATTAAAATGTTGGGGCCATATTGAGTTAAGGGGTTAGTAGCTAGAAAGGCAAATTCCTAAAACAACAGGTAAGCTTGCTTAGCTGGAAATGTGATGGCCACACTTCTTGTAAAGAAATACAACCCAGTAAAAGGTTTGCTTTGGGAGTTGGAGCTAATTAGCCTAATCATACTCGGTGAACTCTGAACGGCTACTTGCTCTTAAAGATGGATGGAGCTTAAGAAAGTTCTCTAGTTTCAATGTATCAAAGTTCTGCAGCAGGGGAAAAAGCTATACGGAAGGTTTGCAGCTGTTGGCAGGTTCCAGACAGATAGGGCTCAAAGAAACCTTGGGAGCCACTGATGCAGCTGTTGGTTGCAGTTTGGACCTCATGTGGTTTGCACCTCACAGAGAAGCCACAGGAACTCTTTGCAGCAGTGAGAGTTCCAAGACGTCCTGAGGAGTTGCAAAGGCGGCAGAAGGTGACTGGTTCTGCAACCAGAACACTGTGATTCAGAGAAATCTGGGGCAGTGCCAGAGCCATATTCGTGAAGCTAGCAGTCTGCAAAATAATTGGAAATAAGCTAGTAATTAAAAGCTGGATTACAGTTTGTGAATCGCATGGAACGCAGTCTGAAGAGGAGAGTCTGAACCATACAGCAGTCATAGAGGCAGTCTAAGTCGGAGCAGCTTCTGAGGGAATTCAGAAGCTAGATCTTAAAAGGGAAGAGTTGAAATTCCACATGAGGAAGACAGAATTTTAACATGATATTGTGACTCACAGCGGTCACTGACATCTGGGTGGGTTGCTGAAAAATCCATGGGATTTTTCTTGGTTGCACCTGCCATTAATGTGCAGTGTGGTGTGTTCACCACAATTTGCCTGTTAATTCATATTTACCTTGTGATAAATCTGATATTGCAGATAATATCTATTGTAGATTATTTTAAATTTGCTGACTTTGGTAATTGATACAGAGTGTCATTTTGAGTGCAGATTATTCTTATATGCCTTCTCTTGTGCAATTATTTTGCTGACATCTGTTGAGGGGTCTGAGCATGTGCAAGCTTTGGGCGAGCTTTAGCAGTCCCCAAGACAAGTGTTTTGCAAGCAGGACCTGTTTTACTGGAGCTCCTGTTTTCATAGTTATTACTGTTATTGTTAAACTTTGTTATTTATTTATGTAAAGAAGTTCCTTCTTTTAAACAACGCATTAAGGTCTCAAGATACCACATCTTTGACAATGAGCAGAAAATGGCAAGAAAAGAAAACAACGTTTTTGATGTTTAGCGTGGCAAGACGGTTGCATTCAGTGACAGCGAGTTTTGTGAATTTATTCGACAGAATTTCAAATTAGCAGCAGTTGGAGAGTTTAAAGAGCGAAGTGAAGACAGGACATAATATGTGGAGAGACTACAACACTTATTTTTAGCAAATGGAATAGAAGATGCGATGAGGCAGCGATCGATTCCCCTGAATGTGTGTGGGGTGAGGACTTGATGAGGAATCTGGCCATGCCACAGAATCAGGGAATATTTCATTTGAAGACTTAGTCGCTCTGGTCCAGAATCGCCAGAACCTGAAGCTCTCAATGATTGTTAAAAGATTCAAATTTCAATAGACATATTTGAAAAGCAGGTCAATCAGTTGCTGACTTTGTGCCAGAATTACGCCAGCTTTCAGAACAGTTTCAGAGCACTATTAGAAGATTTGGATTTGTTTATTGTCATGTGTACCGGAGGTACAATGAAAAGTATTTTTTTGCGTGCAATTGAAACAGATCATTTAGTACATGAAAAGAAAATACATAATAGGGCAACACAAGGTACACAAATGTAAATACCTTGACACCGGCATCGGGTGAAGCCATGCAGGAGTGTAGTATTAATCAGGTCAGTTCCATAAGAGGGTCGTTTAGGAGTCTGATAACAGCGGGGAAGAAGCTGTTTTTGAGTCTGTTCGTGCGTGTTCTCAGACTTTTGTATCTCCTGCCCGATGGAAGAAGTTGGAAGAGTGAGTAAGCCGGGTGGGATGGGTCTTTGATTTTGCTGCCCTAATGGATGGGAGGCAGGTTTGTGTAATGGACTGGGCTGTGTTCGCAACTCTCTGAAGTTTCTTGCGGTGTTCTGCCGAGCAGCTGCCATACCAAGCTGTGAGGTAGCCAGATAGGATGCTTTCTATGGTGCATCTGTAAAAGTTGGTAAGAGTAAATGTGGACATGCCGAATTTCCTTCGTTTCCTGAGGAAGTATAGGTGCTGTTGTGCGTTCTTGGTCATAGAGTCGACGTGGGTGGACCAGGACAGATTTTTGGTGATGTACACACCTAGGAATTTGAAACTGTCTATCACCTCCGTTGATGCAGACAGGGGTGTGTACAGTACTTTGCTTCCTGAAGTCAATAACCAGCTCTTTAGTTTTGCTGGTGTTGAGGGAGAAATTGTTGTCATCACACCACTCCACTTGGTTCTCTATCTCCCTCCTGTATTCTGACTCGTCGTTGTTCGAGATCCGACCCACTATGGTCATGTCGTCAGCAAACCTGTAGATGGAGTTGGAACCAAATTTTCCATGCAGTCATGTGTGCATAGGGAGTATAATAGGGGACTAAGTATGCAGCCTTACAGGGCCCCGGTATTGAGGACTATTGTGGAGGAGGTGTTGTTGTTTATTCTTACTGATTGTGGTCTATTGGTCAGAAAGTCGAGGATCCAGTTGAAGAGTGAGGAGCCAAGTCCTAGATTTTGGGGCTTGATAGGAGCTTGGCTGGGATTATGGTGTTGAAGGCGGAGCTGTAGTCAATAAATAGGAGTCTGATGTAGAAGTCCTTGTGGTTGAGATGCTCCAGGAATGAGTGTAGGGCCAGGGAAATACCGTCTACTGTGGACCGGTCATGGTGGTATGCAAATTGCAGTGGATCCAGGCATCCTGAGAGTATGGAGTTGATGTGCTTCATGACTTACTTCTCGAAGCACTTCATTACGATTAATGTCAAGGCCACCACATGGTAGTCATTGAGGCACGTTGACCGGTTCTTCTTTGGCATCGGTATGATGGTGGTCTTCTTGAAGCAGGTGGGGACCGCGGAGCGTAGTAGTTGCAGGTTGATGGTGTCCACGAACACATCAGCCAGCTGGTCCATGCAGGCTCTGAGTGCACGACCAGGGACCCTGTTCGGACCGTTGCCTTCCGAGGGTTCTTTCAGGAAGGCCGATCTGACTTTGGAAGCTGTGACGATGGGTATGGGTGTGTCTGGGGAAGTCGACAGCGGATTGATGGTTTCCTGCTCGAACCGAGCATAGAATGCATTGAGTTCATCCGGGAATTCCTTCTGCTCGGCTTCGCTTTGTAGCTCGTTATATTGTTTAGGCCTTGCCACAACCAACAAGAGTCTGTAATGCTAGTCTGTGACTCTGGCGCGTCTGATATTGTCTCTTGGCATATGCTGGTCTGTGTAGGGGTTCAAAAAGGAAGGTGAAGGCTGAGTAAAAATATGTAAATTCAAGGAAACCTCAAGCAGCTTGCACCACATGGAAAGCTCAGAGCAGGTAGAGGAGCATACTTTCAACATTTTTGATGTGAATGAGGCATGAGCTGACCCTATTTTTACTGCAATGGTGGTCGATGGCATGAAAATCAAGATGGAGGTGGACCAAGGGCTTCTGCATCCGTAATTAATGAAGAGACCTACAAGTTGACATCGGACTCTAACTTAACACCAGGCCGTACTCCGGCAGAAATCAAACTTAGGATATCAGAGAGGCCATTCCATTACTTGGGGCATTGGAAATCCAGCCAAGAAGCAAGGGCATGCCTCCTTGTGGTCAAAGGGAAGTGGCCAAGCTTTCTAGGGTGTGACTGGCTCAGCAGAATTCCACTGACGTGGGATGAGATCAAGCACACGAGGGTGACCAAGGATATTGTTCAGAAGTATCCGGTATTGTTCAAGAATGAACTGAGGGTACATTGCATCAGTGTTTTTTAAACATTTTTTCCTGGGAACCACTTTTGCCAACTGGCCGCGCTTCGGGACCCACTTGATGGCCAGCACCGATACAACGACCCTCAGGGCCTCCTTCTGACTGTAAAACTCTAATACTCTATCAAAATAGAAAGATATTCAAAGTTCTAAGAAGAGCCACGAAGTAGAAACAATATTTGTATTTTGCTAGCAACTACACAAGTACAAAGTAATTTGCAGGCCATAAAGTAGTCACTGTTGTAATGTCAATTTATGCATAGCAAATCTGTTTTTCTGTGTGATATTGATTGAGGGATAAATGTTGGTTAGGACATCAGGGAAAACTCCCTGCTCTTATTCAATGTAGACCCATGGAATCTTTTATATCCACATGAGATGCAGAGTCTCCATTTAACATGGTATCTGGAAAACAGTATTTCTAACAGGGCAACACCCCTGCAGTACTACACTGGGGTGTTAGCTGAGATGTGGAGGTGAACCCACAATCGTTGAGAGACAAGACTCACTAAGCCACGACTAACAGAGAAAAGGTGACAGAAATTTAGGCTTAATAGCCCTTAAAAGATAATCCATCTGGCTTGCTATTGGGATGTCTGTCAACCCTGCTTCTCACATGCATTCTCTCTCCACCCCCCCCCATCACAAAATCCATTTTCGCAGAAGTCTTTCGGTTTACCACCCTGCTGATACGACCCAATAGTTTGGATATTTATGTTAATTTTAGGGCACCGCAACCCTTTTTATTTCTGCACGCTGCCGACCTGTAGGTCACGACCCCCACTTTGAAGAATCCTGCATTATGTGGTGTGAAGTTGTACGTAGAACCTCAGGTTACTCCTCACATTTTCAAGTCCAGGACAGAGCCCTATGCTATGAGAAGGAAAGTGGAAGACGGATTGGAATGGCTGCAAAGGCTTCGAATCATTGAACCTATCCAGTTTTCTCATTTGGCAGCTCCAATCACCCCTGTACTTAAGAATGATAGTATGGAGCAGCCGCTGGATTTGCTTCATCCAGATCTCAAAGCAAAAGTGAGCAGGAGAAAAGAGAGGAACAAGACTACCACGCCAAAGAGAAGTAGTTCAAACCAGATGATCAGGTTTGCATGGTGGTAACTAGAGGTGGTTACCATGCATAACTTGTCGCGAGACTGCAACACAGAAGAGTTGTTCGCAGATGCTCAGACCATATTAGTTTACATTGTGACTCAGGAATCAGCAACTGTTACAGATTACATGTCAGAAGATAAGGCTGCTGTGGGCATTCACCAGGAAGGGATTCCTGTGTTTCCAGATTTGCCAGGTTGCCTCTGCTGGGGGAGTAGAAGAGGAACATTCAGGTACCAATTTTCAATCTACCTTGTTGTCATGATATGCAGACATGCACATAATGAAATACAGACAGGCAGCTAATGAACACAGAGAACAGGACATAACCAATCAGCAGGCCGAACACTAGGGGGTGGTTTCCCACTATAAAAGGCACGAGGCACTCACACTCCCCCTCTTTCCACTGGAGACATCTACAGAGTGAGTCAGGTGTATATATAATCACATAACACCTACAGCTCGTGGCTAAGAGCTAGTCTGGTTCAGTCAGAGTAATCACACTTAGGTTAGCAGAGAGTCAAACTCACAGAGAACTGAGCTAACTGTGTGACAGGTTCAATAAATCAAATTGAATTAACTTCAAGGTCTGGGGTATATTTCAGTTATAGCTGCATCCAGTTGCAGCCGTGTTATCTCAGTGTGCCTAACACGACATGGTATCAGAAGACTGCTATCCCAAGGTGGTTTACCTCAATCTGTTCCGTGACGACCAGCAAATGTATCCCAGCACCATGGAGAAGATCTAGGCTCCTCAACAGCTGCGGACCTCCGGCAATCTCAGTGCCAACTGGCGGACTTTCAAGCAAACGTTTCTGCTGTACATCGAAGCCTCAGACCTCAAGGGTGCGTCTGATACAAGAAAGATCGCGCTTCTCCTCTCAACTGCGGGGGATCAAGCCATCCAACTCTTCAACTTGTTTAACTTCACCAAAGGCCAGGACAAGACAAAGTTTCAAACCATCCTGGACAAGTTTGATAGTCATTGTGAAGTGGACACCAATGAAATCATCGAGCGCTATATATTCAAACAACGCCTACAAGGTAAAGATGAATCTTTCAACTCCTTCTTAACTAATCTCCATCTACTAGCGCTGTCCTGTAACTTTGGTGATATTGCTGACTCCATGATCAGAGACCAAATCGTTTTTGGAGTTCACTCTGATCCTCTGAGAGCAGCTTTTAAAAATCAAGCATACGACCCCGTCAGTAACGACTGAAACATGTACAGTGCATGAGCACACCAAAAATCGGTATTCCCAATACAAATCGGCTGAAAATGAGAAACTTGCCTCCCACGAGGCAGAGTGTGCAGGCCATTGCCCGGATGCAGCGCCTCAGCATTGATGAAAGCGACCATTTTGCGCGCTCTTCCCGGAGCACCACGCATGCACGATGCAAATGGGATAACGAAGCGGCCGATCACCACAATGTGCAGGTGCGAACTTCTGCCGACCGCACTGCGCATGTGGGACGCCGCACGGAGCATGACGACGCCATGACGTGCCGGAACTGCGGCACCGCCCACTTAAAGAAACACTGCCCTGCAAGAGGAAGGCGATGTATAAATTGCGGAAAGCCTGGACACTATGCAGCCTTGTGCAGGTTTGCACCACCAGTCAAGGGCCAGCGCTCCCAATTCCAACGCAGGCGCGTTCGGAGTGTCCAACAAGGTTTACAGGATTCTGATCCTGGCAGTACAATGGATCCAGAGGACGATTGCCTGGAGTCCCCCTACCAAGTGGGCATCATTCCCACACGTGAACATGCCTCACCGACATAATCACGGAGCCTGCCCATCCTCACTGTGGATTCTGCGGACGAATGCCATGCGGTGATGCAAGTAAATCAATGCTCTATCCAGTTTAGGCTGGACACAGGTGCTTCTGCCAATCTCCTTTCACAGGCAGATTTCAACCGCATCAAGGAGCCACCCAAGCTCCTTCCAGCAGCCTGCCAGCTCCTGGACTATGATGGCAATGCCATCACAGCACTGGGATCCTGCCATCTACTCGTCTCCAACAGGAGCATTCGCGCAAGGCTAAGGTTTGAAATCGTCAAGCCAGACAGGGCCTCCCTGCTCGGCGCACATGCATGCAAGCAGCTAAACCTTGTGCAGCGGGTCTACACAATGACCTCCCCCAACGTGGATCTTCAAGCTGGCATTGACGACATCCTCGCTCAGTATCCGAATGTGTTTGACGGGATGGGCATTCTGCCATATCGGTACAAGATCCTGCTACGCCTGATGCCACGCCTGTGGTCCACGCACCACGCCGGGTCCCGGCTCCACTGAAGGAGCACCTGAAGGCACAGTTGAAGGATCTTCAGGACCAGGGCATCATCTCCAAAGTTACAGAACCAACTGACTGGGTCAGCTCGATGGTAAAAAAGCCTTCCGGGGAGCTGCGCATCTGCATTGATCCCAAGGATCTCAACCAGAATATAATGCGGGAACACTACCCCATCCCGAAGCGGGAGGAACTCACAAGTGAGATGGCACACGCCCGGTTTTTCACAAAGTTAGATGCGTCACATGGATTCTGGCAAATCCAGCTGGATGAGTCCAGCAGAAGGCTCTGCTCCTTAACACACCGTTTGGCAGGTACTGCTGTAATCGTATGCCGTTCTGCATTGTCTCGGCCTCGGAGATCTTCCATAGAATCATGGAGCAGATGATGGGAGGGCATTGAAGGGGTTTGTGTGTATGTGGACAACGTTATCATATGGTCCACAACCCCCGAAGAGCACATCTCTCGTATCAGCAGGTATTCCGCCGCGTCCATGCCAATGGCCTCAAGCTGAACAGGGCCAAGTGTTGCTTTGGCATGAGAAACTTAAGTTCTTAGGTGACCAGATATCTCAGCACCTGGACACAGACAAGGTCAAGGCCATCGAAGCCATGAAGACCCCTGAAGACAAGGAGGCGGTGCTGCGCTTCCTAGGCAAGGTAAACTTTTTGAACAAGTTTATCCCAAACCTGGCCTCACACACCACGGCCCTCAGACACCTGGTGAAAATGTCTACTGCCTGTGAGTGGCAGGCAGCTCATCAAGCAGAGTGGTTGGAGCTGAAAGCCAAGCTCACCACTGCCCTTGTATTGTCATTTTTTGACTCTGACAGGGAAACAGAAATCTCGACAGATGCAAGACAGGACGGCATTGGCGCAGTGTTGCTCCGGCGCAATGACACCTCATCCTGGGCACCGGTTGCCTACGCATCACGGACGATGACCCCCACCGAGCAGCGGTACGCCCAAATTGAAAAGGAATGCCTGGGCCTTCTCACTGGTATTCTCAAGTTCCACGATTATGTCTACGGCCTGCCGATGTTCACCGTCGAGTAGGACCACAGGCCTCTGGTCCACATTATCCACAAGGACCTGAACGACATGACGCCCCGGCTGCAGCGCATCCTCCTCAGACTCAGAAGGTACGACTTTGAACTCGTGTACACGCCTGGCAAGGAGCTCATTATTGCGGATGCCTTGTCCCGCTCCATAACCTTGCCTGCTGACCCGCCGGCATTCATCCAACAGATTGAATCACAGGTGTAGCTGTGGGCCAGCAACATCCCGGCGTCGGATGAAAAGGTGATCCGCATTCGCGATGAGACAACCAAAGACCCTCTTCTGCAGCGTGTCATGCGCCACCTCGCCGATGGCTGGCAAAAAGGGCAGTGCTCTCAATTCTTCAATGTGAAGGACAACCTGACAGTGGTTGATGGTATCTCCTCCTCAAGCTGGACCGCATTGTCATTCCACTCAGTCTCCAGAGCTTGGTGCTCCGGCAAATCCACGAGGGACATCTGGGTGTCGAGAAGTGCAGGCGCAGAGCCAGGCAAGCTGTCTACTGGCCTGGGATTAGTCAGGACATCTCGAATATGGTCCTCAACTGTCCGACCTGTTAGCGCTTCCAGCCAGCACAGAGCAAGGAGACGCTTCAGCAGCACAAAATCGTGACCTCCCCGTGGTCCAAGGTGGGCATCGACCTCTTTCATGCCAATGATCGTGATTATGTTCATTGGTTATTTTTCCAACTACCCAGAAGTCGTGAAGCTCTCGGACCTCACACCTAAGACCGTCATCAAGGCCTGTAAGGAGACGTTCTTCAGGCATGGTATTCCACTCACTCTCATGAGTGACAACGGTCCTTGCTTCAAGATTTGCCCAGTTATATCAGTTTCATCACGTCACTTCCAGCCCACATTACCCGCAGTCCAACGGGAAGGTTGAGAAAGGAGTGCACATAGTGAAGCAGCTCATCTGCAAGGCCGCGGATTCTGCTTCTGATGTCAACCTTGCGCTGCTTGCGTACAGGGCAACCCCTCTGTCTACCGGCATGTCACCGGCTCAACTCCTGATGAACAGGGACCTGCGGGCGACTCTTCCACCCATATACTTGCCTGATCTGGATCACCTCCCGGTGCTGCAGAAGGTGCAGAAACTCAGGGACCGGCAAAAGCAGGGCTATGACGCTCATGCCACCGATTTGCCTGTGCTATCCCCGGCGGATGCTGTTCGGATCAAGCTACCTGATGGAGGCTGGTCAGCTCCAGCTGTTGTTGTTCGACAGGCTGCTCCTCGATCGTATGTTGTGCGTGAGGCTAATGGATCTGTTGTGCGGCGAAACAGACGGACACTGCGCACAATTGCCCGCCCGCAACCACATTCTTTGTTGTTTCCAGCTGTTATTGTGCCACCTCCTGACACCTCGAACCACGAGGCCACCAGTCAGGCTTCCATCCCGCCTATCAAGATGCCGTCGCCCCACTACTACCTCTCCGGCAGTCGACCAGGATCAGACGCACACCCCAGAGACTGGACTTATGAACATTTGTTTTGTTTGCTATGTTCTGTTTTCGCACATTAGACACCTGTTTTCACATGTACATTTGTTCCCATCTGCCATTGTATGTAAATAAGTTAGTTTTTCAGCCTACACATGTAAATACTTTCACATATGCTACAGAAAAACATTTAAAAAGGGGAGAAGTCATGATATGCAGACAGTCACATAATGAGATACATTCAGGCAGCTAATGAACACAGAGAATAGGACATAACCAATCAGCAGGCACAACACTGGGGGGTGGTTTCCCACTATAAAAGGCACAAGGCACTCACACTCCGCCTCTTTCCACTGGGGACATCTACAGAGTGAGTCAGGTGTATATATCACATAACACCTACAGCACGTGGCTAAGAGCTAGTCTGGTTCAGTCAGACAGAGTAATCACACTTAGGTTAGCAGAGAACTGAGCTAACTGTGTGACAGGTTCAATAAATCAAATTGAACTAACTTCAAGGTCTGGAGTATATTTTAGTTGTAGCTGCATCCAATTGCAGCCCGTGTTATCTCAGTGTGCTTAACACAACACTCGTCACCTACGATTTCAGATCAACCTTTACCAGAAACACCTGTATTGCTTAGGTTGCAACGCAACCACAAAGCTCCTCAGACTTTTGTATATAGTTACAACATTACTTTTGTTGCATTTTTATGCTGATGGGAGATCAAAATTTAATTAGGGGAGAAGTGTTACAGTGTCATTTTGAGTACAGAGTGTTCTTATAAGCCTTCTGCTATGTAATTGCTTTACTGGCATCTACTGAGGGTTCTGAGCATGCGGGCTTTAGCAGTCTGCAAGAGTATTTTCTGCAAGTAAGATCTGTTTTACTAGAGCTCCTGTTTTCATAGTTACTACTGTTATTGATAAACTTCATTATTTATTTACAGAAATAAGTTCCATCTTTTAAACAACACATTTAACTACCTTCTTTGTGGTCTCACATTACCACAGTAATGTTTATTATGTTTCTTTAAAAACAGTGGATTCTAGTCATTTTATTCTTAGTAAGGACCTGGGATTTCAAAGTTGGTCTACTTTAAACTAAAGCGTTACTGGTTCCTAACCAGATTGTAACAGACCAGATATTCCAACACTGAAAGAGAGCTTTTAACAGCTGTGCATGAATGTAAGAAATTCCATACATATCTCTATGGGAGAAGGTTCATAGAGGAGAGTGATCATCTGCCATTGCAGAAGATCTGTGTGGAGTTCCAGCAAGACTGCATAGGTTACTCTTCTGACTTTGAGTTACGATTGGCACTCTGAAATACAAGCCAGGAAGAGAAAATGGTGCTCGCAGTAGCCCTACCTCGGTTGTCATCACAGGAGAAACACAAGACGAAAGATCTAGATATAAAAATCCAAAACCTAGTGAACGGAACACCAACAAAACTGAGTGACATTAGAAAAATGAAAAGTTACTGATGCTTTTTTAGCAAGTGAACCTGGGATGGTCTGAGAAGGTACAGCAAACTCAGCCAGCAATACGGCAGTACTGGTCTCACTAAAAGAAGATGGTGTTCTGCTAGCCAGATTCAGAATAATCATATCCAAAATGATGCAGGAAGGACTTCTCTGCAAAATATATGAAGTCTACATGGTACGCTTTGTAGCCATTTAAAATGGCTAACTCCCGATTTAAAATGGCGAACGGCAAAAGCTGATGGGAAAGTCATCCAACAGGACAAAAACGAGCAGCTGCAGGTTGACTGTATTTACCTCTGGAAAGGCCAGACAAGATCGATACCAGCAACCATCAGCATAACAAAACACCAGCCATCTGCATACTAATGAGCAATCCCCGGGAACAATGAGCAACATTTAGATACATAAAGCAAAACCAGACTCTTTGGCGTCAGCAGAAGCCTACACAAAGGGAGGTGAACGACCACCTCAAGACCGCCCATCGATCAGGGAACCGCTCCAGCATTGGAGAAAATCGAACCAAGTGATTGGGACAAAGTCCAATCACTTGGAACCAGGTACAGGGTCCGCCCCGAAAAGCAGGAAGCCCCTGGGGACTATAAAAATCAAGCCCAAGTTCAAATCGTTCTTCTTGACCGGGTCACTCAGCAACGCGAACCAACCCTTGACACTGACCGGTTCAGTCGCCGCCGATATCCAGTAATTCTTACTTCAACGCTCGGTCCGAGATAGGCGCTCCTAGCTATCAATCTGTACCAACTTCGAATCCCGCAGAACCTGAACGAAAGGCCATTTGTTTCCCTGACCTGGTGGGCCAGTTCCAAGTTAAGTATCTACGTAGCTTAGACGTACAATTTATGCATGAGTAGTGATTACTGTGTATAATAAATGTGCTTTGATTTAAATCTTACTAATCGGTGTATTGGATTATTGATCATTACTCGGATTTGAACCCCATGGCGGTATCATAAAGATACCTGGCGACTCGAGAGCAGAGGTGATAAAACAGAGCAATTAAACTAAGGCAAAAGTTAGCAACAGCTTAGAGCCAGGTCAGCTGTGTACGGGATAGACATGTATGGTGTCCAAATGCATTGTATGCCAGAGATACATAAATACACAACCGAAAGGGGAAATGATAACTACTGAAACACGAGCCAGACCATAGCACACTGTGGGAGCCGATTTATTCACACACAATCAAGAACGGTATTTCGCATTGTTGAGGCGACTACACAAAGTTCCCTTTTATCTGAAAGGCAACAGATTTCAGAGCTACAGCAATCATCTCGACAGTGAGAGTTCTGTTTGCTGAGCAAGGGATTCCTAAAAGAATAATGAGAAAATCAAACCCGATTCACCTCTAGCGAATTTAAGAAATTTGCTGTTTGGGCCAAACATCATAATCTCATCACCATATTACTCAAGCGGACACAGGTTTAGACAGGTCAAGAAAGTCAAGAGAACCCTCACAAAATGCTGAAAGACAAAAGAAAACCAAAACTCTTGCCTTAACGACACTCCAATCTGCACATCTCAAGGTCGAGATGAAATCGCCTGCAGAGCTATCAAATGAATAAAGTGTAAAACAACTGGCACGCAAGATAGTCTCTCCAAGTGACCAGGAAGAAGTAAAACAACAACTCACTGATGCACAGGTACAAAGAGGTCAACACTTAAACAAGCATCTCAAATTCCTGCCTGAGTTGTTGAAAAGACAAAGTGTTCATATAAAGAATCCAATCATGAAAACCGAGAATCCAGCAATAATTGTAGGCGTAGTTGAGACTCCAAAGACATATCACTGAGACTAAAACCAGACACAAATCAGAAGAAACAGAATCCATATTCGATCTTCACTGGAGCTGGAAAAGTAGTATTGACAGAAATGTCATCTTTTGGGTGGCACAATAAACTGAAGTCCCGTCTGACTGAAATGTAGAAGATCCCTTTGCACTCATTGGCTTTAAAGCAGCATGGAACATTTTGAGATTGTGAAAGGTACTTGTTAAATGCAAGACATTAGTTCATTCTATTTCAAGAAGATGCCTTGTCCAGCATTTCTATCCAACCACAAAAACAGATTACCTAGTCATATACATCTGCTGTTTGTAGAACCTTGCTATGTGCAAATTTAATTTAACTTAGAAAACAATGACCATACTTTACATGGAATTACATATAAATTGTAACAGCATCAGCCCATTTGGCCTAACCAGTCCATGTTGGCATTCATCCTACACACAAGTCGTAGTCTACCCATATCACTTACTTTCAATCATATACTTAACCTATTCTTAAATGCTGATTATGGTTGTTGCTTCAATCACTAAGCACATTTCAAAACCCAGGTTCGATTCCGGCTTGGGTCACTGTCTGTGCGGAGTCTGCACATCCTCCCATATGTGCGTGGGTTTCCTCCAGGTGCTCCGGTTTCCTCCCACAGTCCAAAGATGTGCAGGTTAGGTGGATTGGCCATGATAAATAGCCCTTAGTGTCCAAAATTGGCCTTAGTGTTGGGTGGGGTTACTGGGTTATGGAAATAGGGTGGAGGTGTTGACCTTGGGTAGGGTGCTCTTTCCAAGAACCGGTGCAGACTCGATGGGCCGAATGGCCTCCTTCTGCACTGTAAATTCTATGATAAAAGATTATCTGTCTGTATGTTTAGTGTGTGTCGCATCATTCTACACCTCTCAAAGCACTGGAAACATTCTATGTACTCTATCCCATCCAATCATAATTGTAAACTCTAATCAATCAATCCTTAATCTTTCTGTTCTAATGAAAACTTTCCAACTTTTAAATAGAAACAGAACATTGGATATAGTCAGCAGGTCAAGCAGCATCTATGCAGGGATAAAGTTAACATTTTTAGGTCAGTGGTCTTTCAGCACGAACACATGGTGATCAATCCAAAACCTTAACAATATTCCTCTCTCCAAAGATGCTGCCTAAGTATTGTAAGCATTTAGTTTCTTAGATTTCTAGCATTCACAGTATTGTGCTTTTCCCATTTCCTTTTTGTATTTGTATATCCTGATTCCAGAATCCTAATAAAGTACCATGTGCTCTATATTATCAACATCTTTTTGCCATCCGTGGTACCCAATACTGCATACAGTACCTCAACTGTGGTGTATTAAAGTTGCACACAGGCTCACCACTACATATTTATTTTTTTACAAATAGTTTGCCATTAAACTAAGTATTCCATCAGGGCTTATTCAACTATGGTCCTTTTTCAATATCTTGTGTGCAAATCCCCAAATCTCTTTGCTCTTCCACACCCTTAGCTTTCCCTCAAAGTATAGCCATTTTAATTTTATACTACCTCAAGTTCTGAGATTACTCCACATCTTAGCCAATGCTATCATATACCCATATCCTTTGGTCCTTAGCATTACCAAGTCTTATTCTTTGTATTGTCTGCAGAAGTGAACTCCTTTGGCTTCCTTACCCAAATCATTAATTAATTGCCTGCCTAGTTTGGGGGTACGCTGAGGACATTAACAAGTAGGAAGTACTTGCACTGTTCCTCGGTCAGACTGAGCACCTGGGTGTCATTAGCATCGACGATTACCAATATCAGAAGTGTTGGTGCATTTGCTTCCTACAGAGCACTGATTCCAGATGCCAGGTAAAGCCAAAGGACAAAGTGGACAGAGAAAGGGGAAGGATTCCAATCCTTATACAATGGACTCAGCCCATGGTTTACCAGCTCTGATCAATGCCGCTACACCCTCTGTTGGCATGGCACCAGGGATGGGAGGCACAGCACCGGGGGTTGGGGGAGGCACATCACCGGGGATGGGGAGGGAGAGGTACATAATTGGAGGTGGGTGGGATGCACAGCGCTGGAGGGGAGGCACAGCGCTGGAGTGGGGGGGAGGCACAGCACCGGTGGTTGGGGGGGGGGGGAAGGCACAGCATTGGGTTATGGGGGGTGGGGAAGAGTCGCAGCACCAAGGGGTGGAGGGGGCAAAAGCACAGCACCAGGGGGTTGGGCAGCGCAGGAGGGGGGCGAGGGAAGGCACAGTGCGTGGGGGTGGGGCAAGGCACAGCACCAGGGTGTGGTGGCGTGCAGTACCAGGCTTGGGGGGGGCACAGTAAAGAGGGGTGCAGCACGAGGATGGGGAGCACAGCGACTGGGGGAGGGGGGGCAACACCAGAGCTGGAGTGTGCAGCACTGGGGGTGGGTGGCATAGTGTGAGAGGTGGGGGTGCAGTGCCAGAGGTGGAGGACGCAGCACGGGGGTGGGTGGCATAGTGCCAGGGGTGGGGGCACAGCACCAGGGGGCTGGTGCAGCACCAGGGCTGGGGGGCACAGTGGCAGTGAGGGGGGCACATCACCGGAGAGGTAGTATCGGGGATCACAGCGTCGGGGGGCAGGATACTATCCAAACCAGTTCGTTCCCCCCTTCAAACCTGTCGCCGGCTGCATCCTCCTCCTCCCCCCTCCCCCAGCAGCCTCTCGCCGTTTCAATGCAGGACAATGCCTTCGTGGCCCCGATGTTATTGGGAGGTGCCTGTGCACCCACCCGCGCGCACTTCACCTACCCCACAACAACAACCTCATCCCCGAGCCGCGGCTGACTGACAGGCACCCCAGCCAACCATTAGTCCACTTTGTCAATCGCTAGCCAATCGGAACACGGTGAAGCACAGGAGCAGGGTGACAGCTCCCGCCCAATCCTTTGTTTGAAGTTGAGAAAGGAATTATCTCCCGGCTCGTAACGGTCAACAATTCCAACAATAACGGGAAAGAACCAGAACCCGGATTCAAATTTCCAAAGGGTTCTTCTCTCTCACCTCGTTAACGACATGCGCTTTGAATCCTTACCGTTTCAGGTGAGCCACGGACTGGAGGAGCTGCCCGTTACCATCAGCGAGATCGCTCTCCCTCGCTCGGCTCCCGATTCCTCTCGCCGCCCGGCCCTGTCCTGTACTGTGCTGCCCGAGCCCCGCCTCAGCGCCAGCCCCCTAGCCCGGCCCGGCCACACCCCCGCCCCCAGCGCCAGCCTCAGCAGGGTTCCTGCAGCAAAGTGGACAGTTTGCAGCTGTCTAACTTCTTTAATCGACAAACTGGTGATTTTATGACCAGCGCCAGGTTTCAGGTTTCGAAAGAACTCGGTTTTGGGGATCCGATTTTTCAGGCTCCGCCCGTCACAGGAGGGAGGAAACTTGCCCAGTTTGAGAATGGAGCCAGTTAATGCTGCTCGCTCGTTCGTGGTGAGGGCCAGTTCGGGATTTTGTTTGCAGGCTGGACCAGAGACTGATTAGATGCTTGGGGGCGGCAACCTTGGGTGGATGGACCTAGTCATGGCCACTGAGCCCATGAAAGGGAGCATGGCTTCGAGGAGCACTCAGCCATTCACAGATAGATGCCATTGGATGCGTAGAGGTTGTGCGGAGTGTGGTCTTTGCCATGCTTGGACAGTGCATTTGGGGCTTGGGAGGGAGGGTTCCAGACATCATTTGCAAGAGCAGCTGAACCAACGGAAGTCAAACTTATGATTCTCAGCTATTGCGCCCAGTGGTGATGAAGATCACTATCCACAGCAGCACAGGCTGAGCCCTGGACATGAGGTGGGCAGAGGGACGAGGAGAAGGAAGGCAACAGAGTCCATACCCTCAGTATACGGTATACTACCGAAGACAGAATTACCTGCACATGTTGGAGAGGGTCACTGAGAATTATACCTTCTCTCGTCAAGCACAGAGGGAGGCAATTTGACCCATCATGCTTGTACCAGCTCTTTCGTCATGCAATTCAATTAGTCGCATTCCACTATTCTATCCACTTGGCCTTGTAATATTTTCCTCCTCAAGTATTCATGCAATTCGCTATTGAATGTTTTTATTGAAACTGCAACCTTTTCAGATAGTTTATTCGAAATCACGGCAAATCGCCGTGTTTAAAAAAAAGTTTTGCCATGTTGTCGCTGGTTCTTTTGTCAATCACCTTAAATCTATGTCCTCTGGTTACTTATCCTTCTGCCACTGGAAAAAGTTTTTCTTATTTACACTCAAGGTGGAATTTTCCATTCTCTGCACAGATTGCTGTTTGAGATGAGAAAACCGGCGTCCAGCTCACAGGCTGCACAGTCTGCTTTTCTCTCTAGATAATCCAACACCATGCAGAAAACATCTAGAGGTGTGGCCCCATGCCATCACACTGGCTGGGTAGGACTGGAAAAAGGCAGTAGCTGGGAACCCCCAGATCGGGGCACACTTTTTAAAGGGAATTTCATGGACTTCTAGTTGTGTGAGAGGAGATTGCATTCTGTTTGCAATTAGAGGCATGACCAAATATTTCAAATTGGTTTTAGTAAATGGAGTTCTAGTATTTTTACTTGTGCTTATTAAAATTTCAAGTTTCCATCGGTTTTTCCAAAATAATGATATCAAACTGAATTTAATTTGTTTATTTACCGACCACATTATGAAAATCCAAAATATTTAGCCAAATGTCTAAAAATAATGATGACAAAGGTAGGCCTGATCGAATGGCCTCTTCGTGCCTGAGCAGCTTCTTGCGAGATTTGCAATGTGCGGGATGGAGATCTCACGAGAAATCGCGATCTGGATCTCGCCCTCACTGGGTGGGATCCAGATTTGTCTATTTAAATGAGCAGTTAGGCTCACTTAAATATGTCAGCGCCAGATTCTCCCAAGGCCCGGGATCAAATGCCCATGCCTGGGAGACCTCGCCATGGTGCCATTCAGCACTGGTCCACATTTCGTAACACCTGGGGACGTCTCCCATGCCATCGGCGGTCCCTGGGTGGTCGGGCTCCATGCATGATGGTACCCTGGCACTCATGCCAGGGTGCCCAGATGGTACTTCCAGGTTGGCACAGCCCATGATTAGGCCCATGGGTGCCAAGTGCCCATATGAGGTGGGGTGAGGGGAAGCTCAAGGATTCCCCAACAGATAAGCTGAGGGGGGGTTTGGAGGCTGCGGTGGGGGGGAGGGGAGGGGGGTCCAGAGATCCGGGTGGCATTTAGAAATGGCATCCCAATCTCTTCCTGTACTGACAAGCTGCAGGAAATGAAGCTAAGTGCAGTCTCAGCAGGGCGTTCCTGTTTGATACCGGGGTCATTCTCGGCGCTGGAGGTGCCAAGAAACACCCAGCTAAACGTGTCCAAAATGGGACTTTTTTTCCCCTGCTAAATCCCGCCTGCCACCTTTTACATGAAACAATTTCTCAAATCACACCACAAGCGTAATCAAGAAAATGGATACAAAACCAAAGGAGGTAATTTGAAGAACCTGGTCAAACCAATGTGTCTTTGAATAAAAAAAGTTGGCAAAGTAATTTCAATATAGATAAGTGTGAGAGGTGCATTTGGATAATTTTTTAAAATTCCTTAAGTAAAAACTATAGGGTGCTGCAAGTCAAAATTCAGCATTTCTAAACCAAATGCTTGGCAAATATTGTGCATTCCTTTGCCTTGTTTATCCTCCCAAATGCATTGCCTCCTACCTTACTGCCCACCTTACCAATCTATTAATATCTTCTCGCAGTCTACAGATCTCTTCTTCACTATCAACCACATGACTAATTTGCATTAGAATTCTTAATCATGCCTCTTACATTTAAGTCTAAATCATTCATATGTACACAAACATTGAAGCACCCAGTTATGAGACCTGCAGAACCCTATTGGAAACAGCCTTCCAGTCACAAAAACATTCATTCACCAAATTGTCATTTAACTTGAGATCCTATGATTTTCAATTTACTGAGCAGTCTATCATGTGGAACTTTCTCAAAAACCTTGTTCAAACTCAAATAGATTACATCAACTTTTACATCAACAATTACTTCAACTCTTTGTTACTTCCTCCAAAAATGTAATCAAGTTAGACACAGCTTTCCCTTAATAAATTTACACTGGCTAATGGCTACACAAGGTAAATTTGGCCTGATTAGTAGACCAAATGAAGGATGATTTCCGAAGGTGGGACGAGCTCCCGTTGTCACTAGCCGGGAGGGTGCAGACAGTGAAAATGACGGTCCTCCCGAGATTCTTGTTTGTGTTTCAGTGTCTCCCCATCTTTATTCCGCGGTCCTTTAAACGGGTCAATAAGGTGATCACTGGCTTTGTATGGGCAGGTAAGACCCCGCGAGTAAAAAAGGGGGTGATGGAGTGCAGCCGGGGGGAGGGCGGGCTGGCGCTCCAGAACTTTAGTAATTATTACCGGGCGGCGAATATAGCCATGATTCGGAAGTGGGGGGAGGGTCGGTGTGGGAGTGTGTGGAGGCGGAATCATGCAAGAGCACTAGTTTGGGGGCATTGGTAACGATGCCTCTGCCGTTCCCGCCGGCATGGTCCTCCACCAGCCCCGTGGTACTGGCAGCCCTGAGAGTCTGGGGGCAATGGAGGAGACGTGGGAGCGGAGGGAGCATCAATCTGTAATAATCACCGGTTTGCCCCGGGAAGGCTGGATGGAGGGTTCCGGAGATGGCAGAGAGCAGGGATTGAGAGGATGGGAGATTGTTTATCGAGGAAATCTTTTCTAATCTGAGGGAGTTGGAGGAGAAATTTGGATTGCCGAGAGGAAATGAGTTTAGGTACCTGCAGGAGCGGGACTTCCTACGCAGGCAGGTCTCAACCTTCCTGCTCCTGCCACCCAGGGGGATACAGGACAGGGTAGTTTGCAGAATGTGGATGGGAGAAGGGAGGGTTTCTGACATTTACAAGGAGCTTATGGGGTCAGAGGAGACGCAGACCGAGGAGTTGAAACGCAAGTGGGAAGAGGAGTTAGAGATAGAGGATGGTCTCTGGGCGGACGCGTTGAGTCGAGTCAATGCGTCCACATCATGTGCCAGGCTCAGCCTGATACAGTTCAAGGTCGTTCACCGGGCTCACATGATAGTGGCCCGGATGAGCACGTTCTTTGGGGTAGAAGATAAGTGTGCGGGAGGGTCAGCGAACCATGTCCATATGTTCTGGGTATGCCTGAAGCTTAGGGGATTCTGGCAGGGGTTTGCGGATGTCACGTCCAAAGTGTTGAAAACAAGGGTGGCACTGAGTCCAGAGGTGGCGATTTTCGGAGTGTCGGAAGACCCGGGAATCCAGGTGGAGAAAGAGGCAGACGTCTGGCCTTTGCTTCCCTGGGAGCCCGGAGACGGATACTATTAGCTTGGAGGGACCCAAAGCCCCCGAAGATGGAGACCTGGCTAACTGACATGGCTAGCTTTCTCTGTTTGGAGAAAATCAAGTTCGCCTTGAGAGGGTCACTGTTAGGGTTCGCCCAGAGGTGGCAGCCGTTCGTCGACTTCTTTGGGAAATTAAATGTCAGGAGAAGGGGGGGGGGGGGGGGGGGTTAGCTTAGTTTAGAGTAGGGGGTTAGTAAAGGTGGGACCTGTAAAGGAGGAAGATGGCTTTTGCACTATGTTTATATTTTCATGTACATTGTTTATTCTGTTGTTGTCATAAAACCATAAATACCTCAATAAAATGTTTATTAAAAAAATTTACACTGGCTGTCCACGATTAATTCATGGCTCCCTAAATGATAAATACATTGTCAAAATGTTTTGCAATAATCTGCCCATCACTGTGGCTAAATTGTCGGGACATCAATGACTCAGATCATCATAGAACATAGAACAATACAGCGCAGTACAGGCCCTTCGGCCCACGATGTTGCACCGAAACAAAAGCCATCTAACCTACACTATGCCATTATCATCCATATGTTTATCCAATAAACTTTTAAATGCCCTCAATGTTGGCGAGTTCACTACTGTAGCAGGTAGGGCATTCCACGGCCTCACTACTCTTTGCATAAAGAACCTACCTCTGACCTCTGTCCTATATCTATTACCCCTCAGTTTAAAGTTATGTCCCCTCGTGCCAGCCATATCCATCCGCGGGAGAAGGCTCTCACTGTCCACCCTATCCAACCCCCTGATCATTTTGTATGCCTCTATTAAGTCTCCTCTTAACCTTCTTCTCTCCAACGAAAACAACCTTAAGTCCATCAGCCTTTCCTCATAAGATTTTCCCTCCATACCAGGCAACATCCTGGTAAATCTCCTCTGCACCCGCTCCAAAGCCTCCACGTCCTTCCTATAATGCGGTGACCAGAACTGTACGCAATACTCCAAATGCGGCCGTACCAGAGTTCTGTACAGCTGCAACATGACCTCCCGACTCCGGAACTCAATCCCTCTACCAATAAAGGCCAACACTCCATAGGCCTTCTTCACAACCCTATCAACCTGGGTGGCAACTTTCAGGGATCTATGTACATGGACACCTAGATCCCTCTGCTCATCCACACTTTCGAGAACTTTACCATTAGCCAAATATTCCGCATTCCTGTTATTCCTTCCAAAGTGAATCACCTCACACTTCTCTACATTAAACTCCATTTGCCATCTCTCAGCCCAGCTCTGCAGCTTATCTATATCCCTCTGTAACCTGCTACATCCTTCCACACTATCGACAACACCACCAACTTTAGTATCGTCTGCAAATTTACTCACCCACCCTTCTGCGCCTTCCTCGAGGTCATTGATAAAAATGACAAACAGCAACGGCCCCAGAACAGATCCTTGTGGTACTCCACTTGTGACTGTACTCCATTCTGAACATTTCCCATCAACCACCACCCTCTGTCTTCTTTCAGCTAGCCAATTTCTGATCCACATCTCTAAATCACCCTCAATCCCCAGCCTCCGTATTTTCTGCAATAGCCTACCGTGGGGAACCTTACCAAACGCTTTGCTGAAATCCATATACACCACATCAACTGCTCTCCCCTCATCTACCTGTTCAGTCACCTTCTCAAAGAACTCAATAAGGTTTGTGAGGCATGACCTACCCTTCACAAAGCCATGCTGACTATCCCTAATCATATTATTCCTATCTAGATGATTATAAATCTTGTCTAAATCTTGTATACATCCCGCGGATGGAAATGGCTAGCACGAGGGGACATAGCCTTAAACTGAGGGGTAATAGATATAGGACAGAGGTCAGGGGTAGGTTCTTTACGCAAAGAGTAGTGAGGCCGTGGAATGCCCTACCTGCTACAGTAGTGAACTCGCCAACATTGAGGGCATTTAAAAGTTTATTGGATAAACATATGGATGATAATGGTATAGTGTAGGTTAGATGGCTTTTGTTTCGGTGCAACATCGTGGGCCGAAGGGCCTGTACTGCGCTGTATTGTTCTATGTTCTATGTTCTATGTCTCTTATAATCCCCTCCAAGACTTTACCCACTACAGACGTGAGGCTCACCGGTCTATAGTTGCCGGGGTTGTCTCTGCTCCCCTTTTTGAACAAAGGGACCACATTTGCTGTCCTCCAGTCCTCTGGCACTATTCCTGTAGCCAATGATGACATAAAAATCAAAGCCAAAGGTCCAGCAATCTCTTCCCTGGCCTCCCAGAGAATCCTAGGATAAATCCCATCAGGTCCCGGGGACTTATCTATTTTCAGCCTGTCCAGAATTGCCAACACTTCTTCCCTACGTACCTCAATGCCATCTATTCTATTAGCCTGGGGCTCAGCATTCTCCTCCACAACATTATCTTTTTCCTGAGTGAATACTGACGAAAAATATTCATTTAGTATCTCGCCTATCTCTTCAGACTCCACACACAATTTCCCATCCCTGTCCTTGACTGGTCCTACTCTTTCCCTAGTCATTCGCTTATTCCTGACATACCTATAGAAATCTTTTGGGTTTTCCTTGATCCTTCCTGCCAAATACTTCTCATTTCCCCTCCTTGCTCGTCTTAGCTCTCTCTTTAGATCCTTCCTCGCTACCTTGTAACTATCCATCGCCCCAACCGAAACTTCACACCTCATCTTCACATAGGCCTCCTTCTTCCTCTTAACAAGAGATTCCACTTCCTTGGTAAACCACGGTTCCCTCGCTTGACGCCTTCCTCCCTGCCTGACCGGTACATACTTATCAAGAACACGCAGTAGCTGATCCTTGAACAAGCCCCACTTATCCAGTGTGCCCAACACTTGCAGCCTACTTCTCCACCTTATCCCCCCCAAGTCACGTCTAATGGCATCATAATTGCCCTTCCCCCAGCTATAACTCTTGCCCTGTGGTGTATACTTATCCCTTTCCATCATTAACGTAAACGTCACCGAATTGTGGTCACTGTCCCCAAAGTGCTCTCCTACCTCCAAATCCAACACCTGGCCTGGTTCATTACCCAAAACCAAATCCAATGTGGCCTCGCCTCTTGTTGGCCTGTCAACATATTGTTTCAGGAAACCCTCCTGCGCACACTGTACAAAAAACGACCCATCTATTGTACTCGAACGATATCTTTTCCAGTCAATATTTGGAAAGTTAAAGTCTCCCATAATAACTACCCTGTTACTTTCGCTCTTATCCAGAATCATCTTCGCCATCCTTTCCTCTACATCCCTAGAACTATTAGGAGGCCTATAAAAAACTCCCAACAGGGTGACCTCTCCTTTCCTGTTTCTAACTTCAGCCCATACTACCTCGGAAGAAGAGTCCCCATCTAGCATCCTCTCCGCCATCGTAATACTGCTCTTGACTAGCAGCGCCACACCTCCCCCTCTTTTGCCTCCTTCTCTGAGCTTACTAAAACACCTAAACCCCGGAACCTGCAACATCCATTCCTGTCCCTGCTCTATCCATGTCTCCGAAATGGCCACAACATCGAAGTCCCAGGTACCAACCCATGCTGCCAGTTCCCCTACCTTGTTTCGTATACTCCGGGCATTGAAGTAGACACACTTCAAACCACCTACCTGAACACTGGCCCCCTCCTGCGATGTCAAATCTGTGCTCCTGACCTCTATACTCTCATTCTCCCTTACCCTAAAACTACAATCCAGGTTCCCATGCCCCTGCTGCATTAGTTTAAACCCCCCCAAAGAGCACTAACAAATCTCCCCCCCAGGATATTTGTGCCCCTCAGGTTCAGATGTAGACCATCCTGTCTGTAGAGGTCCCACCTTCCCCAGAAAGAGCCCCAGTTATCCAGAAATCTGAATCCCTCCCGCCTGCACCATCCCTGTAGCCACGTGTTTAAATGCTCTCTCTCCCTATTCCTCATCTCACTATCACGTGGCACGGGCAACAACCCAGAGATAACAACTCTGTTTGTTCTAGTTCCGAGCTTCCATCCTAGCTCCCTGAAAGCCTGCCTGACATCCTTGTCCCCTTTCCTACCTATGTCGTTAGTGCCAATGTGGACCACGACTTGGGGCTGCTCCCCCTCCCCCCTAAGGACCCGGAAAACACGATCCGAGACATCACGTACCCTTGCACCTGGGAGGCAACATACCAAACGTGAGTCTCTCACGCTCCCACAAAATCTCCTATCTGTGCCCCTGACTATAGAGTCCCCAATTACTAATGCTCTGCTCCTCTCCCCCCTCCCCTTCTGAGCAACAGGGACAGACTCCGTGCCAGAGGCCCGAAGTTAAATTCATCGTTAAAATTTCTAGGCGGTAACATCACAGCCAATGGTATGCAGACGGATGAAGAAAAGCTGGAAGCTATCAAGAAAATGTAGCGACCTAAAGACAAGAAAGCTGTACTAAGGTTTCCTGGTTTTGTCAATTCCCTCGGGAAATTCATCTCCAATCTATCTTCCAGAACTATTTTGTACTATGTCAATTGATTGAGAAAAACACTGAACTAGAGTGGACTCCACATCATAATGCAGAATGGCTAGACCTCAAACAACAACTGATACAAGCTCCAAGCTTGAATTTTTTCGATCCAACCAAGCCCACAAAAATCTCGACTGATGCAAGTCAAGAAGGCATAGGTGCAGTCTTACTCCAGCAAGACGACCACAACAATTGGATACCCATTGCATATGCATCGAGAGCCATGACAGTTACAAACAAAAAAACAAAGAAAAGTACAGCACAAGAACAGGCCCTTCGGCCCTCCAAGCCTGCGTCGACCATGCTGCCCGTCTAAACTAAAATCTTCTCCACTTCCGGGGTCCGTATCCCTCTATTCCCATCCTATTCATGTATTTGTCAAGATGCCCCTTAAACGTCACTCTCGTCCCTGCTTCCACCACCTCCTCCGACAGCGAGTTCCAGGCACCCACTACCCTCTTTAAACAATGCTGAAATGTTCACCAGTCTGCCAGCACCATGCTTGGAGCAAGAGAGGATTAGATAATGATAGTTAGAACCTCTGCCATTTCTTTCCATTGCTACAATCCCAGTTGGTGTTATAACTGAACAAGAAGATCCGAGAATGGAACCCTGGCACAAAAGACCATAACGTCCATTTTTTAAAAATTAAAATAAACGTGGAGGAACAGTCAATGGGCTGCTAATTAGTTTTAACAAGGGAAAAAACATTTAGTGAACATGAAAAGTTGGATCATTATGCAATAGTCTTTACTCCCTCCTAACCTTAACAATTACACACAGGGGGCGGGGTTCTCCAATATCGGCGCGATGTCCGCCGACCGGCGCCAAAAACGCGCGAATCAGTCCGGCATCGCGCCGCCCCAAAGGTGCGGAAGTCTCCGCATCTTGAGCAGCTGAGCCCTCATCTTGAGGGGCTAGGCCCGAGCCGGACTGATTTCCGCCCCGCCGGCTGGCGGGAAAGGCCTTTGGTGCCCCGCCAGCTGGCGCAAAACTGACTTTGCCGGGCAGCGCATGCGCGGGAGCGTCAGCGGCCGCTCACGGCAATCCTGCGCATGCGCAGTGGAAGGGGTCTCTTCTGCCTCCGCCATGGTGGAGATCATGGCGAAGGCGGAAGGAAAAGAGTGCCCCCACGGCACAGGCCCGCCCGCGGATCGGTGGGCCCCGATCGCGGGCCAAGCCACCGTGGGGGCACGCCCCGGGGCCAGATCACCCCGCGCCTCCCCCAGGACCCCGGACCCCGCCCGCGCTGCCGTGTCCCGCCGTCCCAAAGGTGGTTCAATCCACGCCGGCTGGCTTGGGTTGACAGCGGCGGGACTTCAGCCCATCGCAGACCGGAGAATCGCCAGGGGATTCCCGCCGACCGGTGGCGGAGAGTTCGCGACACGGCGGGGGCAGGATTCACGCTGGCCCCCGGCGATTCTCCGACCCGGTGGGGGGTCGGAGAACCGCGCCCAGGATTTAGGATTAACACAGATTACAAATTATATCTCCAATCCTGTCTTTTGGAAGAATTGAGAGATGTTCCTTCCCCGAGTTCCTGTCTCCAACTGCTCACAAATTCAACGAAAACTACAAATTAAAAGTTTCTCTACCTTACAAGGCCCCATTTGCTAAGCAACACCGCATACGTCTGCTGGCCTATTTATTTACTCTCCACAAACAATAGAAACACAGTTAAAACTTAACTAACCCCAAACATACAAACACCTTTGTCCAACGTGGATCTAACTATAGGGTTTACCCTTCCAGGCACAGAAACATTAAATTAAACTTATTTCTAATGTTTACTAATAAATATAAATCTCTTAAAATTAGCTTTGTTTTCCTAACACCTTGCCTTCTCACCCTCTGATCAGGGCCTGGTGATAAATCTGCTTTCAGAGATGCTAAACACCTTAATATTTCCTCCCTCACTATGTTTATTTCTTCCAATATTTCACGCTCTTTTTTTAACTGCAATGTCTGCTTTACCCCTCTTGTGAAAACAGGTGCAAAGTATTCATTTGAACCATGCTTCCCGCTCCACACATAAAGTACTTTTGGGTCGCTAATAGGTCTTACAAGTTATGAATATCTAATTATACGATTCATGTATTTTTGGAGCATAATATTTAGTTAGTTTGGGACCTGGAATATTTAAATATAAAATAAACAAAAACACGGGCTTGAGAGGCTGGTAAACAACTTAAAGTAATTGCAAATCAAAGGGTGGCCTATGTTTGTTTAATAAGGTCAGAGTTGCAAGTGTGAAAACACTAAACAATGGGTGCCCCTACATTCAGCTTCATTATTGTGGTGAGCCACGTATGGCTGTTGCGAGCCGGGCAACGCTGCCTGGGGTGCTGGCCCTGACCGCAGAAGTAACAGCATAGTCCTCCGGAGCTGGACGGCTGCCGCGCGGCGCAGGAATGAGGCATGCCTGGGGCGGGTGATGGCTGCACCTCCGACGTCCCTGAGGCTGCCGCATGGTCGGATGGGAAGGCATCCAGGCTCTGGAAGGCCATTTCCAGCGAGGTAGCCAGCTTCACAGTCTCCTCGAGGTCGAGGGCCCCATTTTCTAGAAGCCGCTGCCGGATGTGGCTGGATCGGACACCTGCCACATAGGTGTCCTGGACCATTAGCTCCGTGTGCTCGACCGCTGTGACAGTCCTGCAGTTACAACTGTGGACGAGTAGTCTCAGTTCACGTAGGTATTCAGCCAGTGACTCACCCTGGCGCTGACGCCGCATGGTCAGGAGGTGTCGAGCGAGTACCTCGTTCACCGGCCTCACGAACTGTCGTTTGAGCAGCTCCACTGCCTCTGTGTATGAGGCCGCGTCTCTGATGAGCTGGAAAATCCTGTGGCTCACCCGGGCGTTGAGGAGACGCTGTTTAATATCCGGGGAGACCTCGGCAGCGAAGGAGCTGAGGTAGGCCTCAAAACAATTGAGCCAATGCTCAAATATTGCCATAGCCTCCGGCGCCTGCGGGTCGAGGTGTTCTGGTTTTAAAACTGCTTCCATGTTAAAAAAATTCTAGCTGATTAAATTGATGCCAATCAATCCAGTCGAAACGGTAGTTAACGAACTGTGGTTTTAATCAGCTAGAATGTGCCCAAGCTGTAGCTTCTCCCACACTGAGAGGCTGTCCCGGATCGATGGGTTATATACCTTCTCAGAGGGGCGGAGCCACAGGCAGAGCCAACAACAACATCAACACAACAACAGTAACAGTGAGTAAATACAATAATATATACAACAGCCATACGTGGCTCACCACATTTATCTAGAGAGAGGGCAGAATTTTAACTGTGGTGCACTGTTCCCAACAACTGAGCAGAAGTAGGTGCCCCTTCTGCTCCCTTGATTCCAATTAGAATTTAAAATGCCAGCAGTGTGCATAGAAGACACCTACAGTCACACGGTGATGGGATGCTTTTCAGTCGTGAAACCTGCCGCAGCTGGCAATGCAGCAGGTATGGTGGGCTATAAAAAGAGACAAACAGGGAAGCTCTGTATCACAAACAAACTTTTCTGCCCAATAACATTGCCATTTATATAAGACTTTTGAAAGCACAAAGGTAGCATGGGTGCTTTTCAAATTTAAATTTCACTTGTAAATATTTCACATTACATTGGTTTCACTTTATTCATAAGTGCATCATTGTTATTTGTTGAGACTGGCTTAGTCAGTGAGCTAAATATACTGGCACTCATTCATGTTTACAGGGGAGCTAGGACATTTCTTTATTGAGAAGAATCAGTCTTGTGTTTTGGTGTTCACTCTTTGCTGAATGTTCATTTAAGTGTCCTGTGTTGTATTCACCACTCTGTGGGACATGGCTGAACTTGTAGGCTCAGCAGGTTCGCCCTTCTCTGCATTGTAAAGGACATTGTCCAAGATCATTCTCAGCGGCGATAAGTGAAATGTTGTAATTGAACACAAAGCCTGTAGGGAATCTCAGCCAACATCCTGAGATGGAACCACTTGTGGATAGTACTAACACCATAGTACTAACACCATGCTTTAGGCCCCTCATTTTCTTACATTGACTGACTGTTCCCACCATCCCTACTACATCCTGAATGCCAGGCCCTTCCCACTTCAGTCTTCCATGCCCTAATCCCACCCTCTGTCCTCCCCTGAATCTTACTTCCATGCCCCAACTCTACACTTCATAGCACTCACCCCCACCCACTTGCCCTTGCCGGTCCCGAAGCTTCATTTTCCCATCCAGGTTCCGTAGAGTTCAACAAGATCATTGACCTCAGAGAGAACTGCACAAACCTCACTGTTGTACGCCACCTTAAATGAAGGTGAACCGGGTGTCACAAGATTTTTATGCGCCATTGACTTTATCATGAAGGTAGAACAAAATATGAGTGTTCATGGAATGCAAATGTATTATTAGTAGGAACCCGGCACAGGTTGACGTGAGGCCCAACCCGCTTGCTTAATTAATCTCAAAATATAAACTCATGTCGGGAAAGCAAAATTTCAGCTCCCGCCTAATTAAGTCACCCACCTGCTATATTTTCTGCTCTTGCAAGCTCCATAAAATCCGCTCTTATGTATTGGAATATTGTACTATTACTTTTGTGGCATAGTTCCAACTATCTGGAAAATTTAAAAATATTATTTTCAAATAAATTCAGATTGTTAAGTATTTACAGGTATGACTGAATATAGATTAATACAGTAAGATTGTGGGAGGGTGAAGTTATGAGAACCATGGCTTTTAACAATGGTTTTCAAACAGAAAATTATTTCCTTTGCAATAATTAGGGAAATAAGAGATATTGGCGAATTCATGATATAAATAAAAATGATTAATGAAATACTTATTAAAAACATGTTTAGGGAAGCACGGTGGCACAGTGGTTAGCACTGCTGCCTCACGGCACCGAGGTCCCAGGTTCGATTCCGGCTCTGGGTCACTGTCCGTGTGGAGTTTGCACATTCTCCCCGCGCTTGCGTGGGTTTCGCCCCCACAACCCAAAGATATGCAGGCTAGGTGGATTGGCCACGCTAAATTGCCCCTTAATTGGGGAAAAAAATGAATTGGTACTCTAAATTTATAAAATAAAAATAAAAAACATGTTTGACTAATCTAAAATGTCAGGACCAAGGTGGAAAACATTCAGGAAGTAAATGCATGTTGACAGAGTGGAACCTTGACCATTATATTTTTTTTAATGGAGGGACCATACCAGAAAATTAGGCGAAAAAATGTTTCATTTGCTTTTATGCTAAAGTTCGGAAACATTCTCTGAAGTACCAGCCCTTTGCTTTAACATATATAGTATGAAAATATGGGAGTCTAAAATTGAACAGTTTTTAAAATTAGCAAATAACTACATACCAACATAGGCCAGAACTCTCCTCAGAACTGCTGCTACTCCACTGCTCTGACTTTCCAAGAGATGTGGTAGAAACCTTGTTATGGTGCAAAGCAAATGTATCTCTGAGAAAATCCCTGTCTTCTTGATGATCAAAGCTAACAAAATTATTGGAATTTTTGGATAATTATTTTTGGAAATCAGACAACTTAAGTAGATTTTTACAAAGCAATTAATATTTTGTAATGCATTTCACAGGAGAACTTCAGTCAAAGTGCAAGAGCTTGGGATTGGACAGCAAACTGCACATTGGATAATGAATAGGAAACAAAGGATAATGATAGAATTGAAAGGCAGAATTTTCCAATTTTGCACTAAGTATCGCAGTGGGCATGAAAAAAGGCAGGTTTCCCACCAGCCATAGTGGTGGGTTTCCATGCCGTGCAGAACTCATTAAATATTCATCCACGGGAAATACGTCAGAACATGGGCAGGCAGGCAGCCTCCGCTTTGCCTGCCATACCATGACCTCACCGCTGCTGCCCCAGGCGGCATTTATAAAGCACACCCACGCACACATATCACTGTGCATCCCAGGACTAGCGCATAGCACTGATATATTCCCAAATGTCAAGAAAACTGCTGCCCTGAAGTTCAATGACACCCCCTTGGACCGCCTTTTGAGGCACGCCCCAATGTGATCTACTCTAGCCCTGGCTGTAAGTCCACCAACCTCACCATTCTGGCTTGGGAGGTGGTGGCAATGGCACTTAGAGCCAACTTGGCCCACAAGTGGTCGGCCATCCAGTGAAGGAAGAGGATGAATGATCTCATCTGAGCCGCCAGGGTTAAGTCCATTATTTCATGACTCTTAACTCATGGATTCACTGGCATCTCACACACTGCTACCTCAAGGGACATCACCATGCACCTCACACACACCTTCACATCTTCATCAAGCACATATCTTCTCAAGATTATGTCCTCATCCCCTCCATTGCCCCACTCATCACATATGCCAGGCATCCTTATAGGCTGCATGCATCCTACTCACACTCTTCCCATATGTCTTTATGCAGGACAATAACAGGGAGAGGTCCCAGACCGGGTGTGGAGTGGCCGACATTAGGGTTCTCACTCCCTTTGAGGAGCATACCATTGTGCTGGCTGAGGAAGATATTGACCATGCCTATGGCAACAGGAAAGTGGGCGGTGCACCCCCAAGTGAGCATCCTGCACCAACTCATCCCACGGACAATAACACTGTGAGTGCATTGTCCTATTTTCAAGTTCTCTGCCATGTACTAATTTTCTCTACTCTAGTTCATTTGTACCTCTAGAAAGCACTGTAGACACTTGCAAGCCAGGCCCTCAACTCCAGTCCTGAGAACACCTCAGAACACAGCATTCACATATGTGGGCAGCACGGTAGCATAGTGGTTAGCACAATTGCTTCACAGCTCCAGGGTCCCAGGTTCGTTTCCTGGCTTGGGTCACTATCTGTGCAGAGTCTGCACGTTCTCCCCATGTGTGCGTGGGTTTCCTCTGGGTGCTCCGGTTTCCTCCCACAGTCCAACCAGTGCAGGTTAGGTGGATTGGCCATGCTAAATTGCCCTTAGTGTCCAAAATTGCCCTTAGTGTTGGGTGGGGTTACTGGGTCTTGGGAATAGGGTGGAGATGTGGGCGTGGATAGGGTGCTCTTTCCTAGAGCGGGTGCAGACTTGATGGGCCGAATGGCCTCCTGTACTGTAAATTCTATGATTTCTATGATATACCCACCACATGTGCAGATACTTTCACCTCAATGGGATGTAGACGTAGTTGAATGGATCCATAAATAACTTCAGTTTCCTCTATAATTAGCCAGAAGATTTCATGGCCCCCAACCACAAACTTTGTAGCTTTGCCTCCAACTTCACCTTTGACATTAGTCACTGCCTCAGTGAGAATCAGATTGTTCACAACCGTGAATTCTATATAACCTCAAGCTGAATTTATGGCACAATGGCGAGAGTTCTCCAGCCGTTGTGATTCCTGCTGGTTGCACACCCCTACCAGCGGTGTGGGGTGACGTCAATGGAAAATCCCATTGACAAGTGGCAAGAGTATAGAATCCCACCGCCAGTGAACGCACGCCACCAAAAAACACAAGGCTGGGGAATCGGAGAATCCAACCGTACATCTTCTTCAGCACAGAGATCCCCTAACCGTATGTCCACAAAATTGCCCGTTTCTGCTTCTAGGTCAGCCCGTGTGCCTGTAAAGCCTTTATTCATGCCTTTTTCACCTTCAGGCTCAGTCACTTCAATTGTATTCCTGGCCAACCTTGAAAAACTTCAAATCATCCAAAATTCTGCTCTGTGTATTCCTATCCAATGGCAAGTGCCATTAGCACACCATTCCCATCCTCGCTGAACAATTTTGGTTTCTAGACATCAAATAACTCAATATTAATATTTTCATTCCTGTTTTATATCCCTCCATTTCCTCTCTCTTTTTTTTTATATAAATATTTTATTGAAAATTTTTGGTCAACCAACACAGCACATTGTGCATCCTTTACACAATATTATAACAACACAAATAACAATGACCTATTTTATAAACAAAAAATGAATAAATAATAAATAACAAAAATGAAAACTAACCCTAATTGGCAACTGCCTTATCACAAGTAACACTCTCCAAAAATATAATTTAACAGTCCAATATACAATTATCTGTCGCAACGACCTATACATATTATACAGTATATATTAACAACCCTGAGAGTCCTTCTGGTTCCTCCTCCCCCCCCCCCCCCCCCCCCCCCGATCCTGGGCTGCTGCTGCTGCCTTCTTTTTTCCATTCCATCTATCTTTCTGCGAGGTATTCGACGAACGGTTGCCACCGCCTGCTGAACCCTTGAGCCGACCCCCTTAGAACGAACTTAATCCGCTCTAGCTTTATAAACCCTGCCATGTCATTTATCTAGGTCTCCACCCCCGGGGGCTTGGCTTCTTTCCACATTAACAATATCCTGCGCTGGGCTACTAGGGACGCAAAGGCCAAAACATCGGCCTCTCTCGCCTCCTGCACTCCCGGCTCTTGTGCAACCCCAAATATAGCCAACCCCCAGCTTGGTTCGACCCGGACCCCTACTACTTTTGAAAGCACCTTTGTCACCCCCATCCAAAACCCCTGTAGTGCCGGGCATGACCAAAACATATGGGTATGATTCGCTGGGCTTCTCGAGCACCTCGCACACCTATCCTCCACCCCAAAAAATTTACTGAGCCGTGCTCCAGTCATATGCGCCCTGTGTAATACCTTAAACTGAATCAGGCTTAGCCTGGCACACGAGGACGACGAGTTTACCCTGCTTAGGGCATCTGCCCACAGCCCCTCCTCGATCTCCTCCCCCAGCTCTTCTTCCCATTTCCCTTTTAGTTCATCTACCATAGTCTCCCCTTCGTCCCTCATTTCCCTATATATATCTGACACCTTACCATCCCCCACCCATGTCTTTGAGATCACTCTGTCCTGCACCTCTTGTGTCGGGAGCTGCGGGAATTCCCTCACCTGTTGCCTCGCAAAAGCCCTCAGTTGCATATACCTGAGTGCATTCCCTTGGGGCAACCCATATTTCTCAGTCAGCGCTCCCAGACTCGCGAACTTCCCATCCACAAACAGATCTTTCAGTTGCGTTATTCCTGCTCTTTGCCACATTCCATATCCCCCATCCATTCCCCCCCGGGGCAAACCTATGGTTGTTTCTTATCGGGGACCCCCCCAAGGCTCCAGTCTTTCCCCTGTGCCGTCTCCACTGTCCCCAAATCTTCAGTGTAGCCACCACCACCGGGCTTGTGGTGTAGTTCCTCGGTGAGAACGGCAATGGGGCTGTCACCATAGCCTGTAGGCTAGTCCCCCTACAGGACGCCCTCTCTAATCTCTTCCACGCCGCTCCCTCCTCCTCTCCCATCCACTTACTCACCATTGAAATATTAGCGGCCCAATAATACTCACTTAGGCTCGGTAGTGCCAGCCCCCCCCTATCCCTGCTACGCTATAAGAATCCCTTCCTCACTCTCGGGGTCTTCCCGGCCCACACAAAACCCATGATGCTCTTTTCAATCCTTTTAAAAAAAGCCTTCGTGATCACCACCGGGAGGCACTGAAACACAAAGAGGAATCTCGGGAGGACCACCATCTTAACCGCCTGCACCCTCCCTGCCAGTGACAGGGATACCATATCCCATCTCTTAAAATCCTCCTCCATTTGTTCCACCAACCGCGTTAAATTTAACCTATGCAATGTGCCCCAATTCTTGGCTATCTGGATCCCCAGGTAACGAAAGTCCCCTGTTACCTTCCTCAACGGTAGGTCCTCTATTTCTCTACTCTGCTCCCCTGGATGCACCACAAACAACTCACTTTTCCCCATGTTCAATTTATACCCTGAAAAATCCCCAAACTCCCCAAGTATCCGCATTATTTCTGGCATCCCCTCCGCCGGGTCTGCCACGTATAGTAGCAAATCGTCCGCATACAAAGATACCCGGTGTTCTTCTCCTCCTCTAAGTACTCCCCTCCACTTCTTGGAACCCCTCAACGCTATCGCCAGGGGCTCAATCGCCAGTGCAAACAATAATGGGGACAGAGGGCATCCCTGCCTTGTCCCTCTATGGAGCCGAAAATATGCAGATCCCCGTCCATTCGTGACCACGCTCGCCATCGGGGCCCTATACAACAGCTGCACCCATCTAACATACCCCTCTCCAAAACCAAATCTCCTCAACACCTCCCACAAATAATCCCACTCCACTCTATCAAATGCTTTCTCGGCATCCATCGCCACTGCTATCTCCGTTTCCCCCTCTGGTGGGGCCATCATCATTACCCCTAACAGCCTCCGTATATTCGTGTTCAGCTGTCTCCTCTTCACAAACCCAGTTTGGTCCTCGTGGACCACCCCCGGGACACATTCCTCTATTCTCATTGCCATTACCTTGGCCAGGATCTTGGCATCTACATTTAGGAGGGAAATAGGTCTATAGGACCCGCATTGTAGCGGGTCCTTTTCCTTCTTTAAGAGAAGCGATATCGTTGCTTCAGATAATAGTCGGGGGCAGTTGTCCCCTTTCCTTTGCCTCATTAAAGGTCCTCGTCAGTACCGGGGCGAGCAAGTCCACATATTTTCTATAGAATTTGACTGTGAATCCATCCGGTCCCGGGGCCTTTCCCGCCTGCATGCTCCTAATTCCTTTCACCACTTCTTCTACCTCGATCTGTGCTCCCAGTCCCACCCTTTCCTGCTCTTTCACCTTGGGAAATTCCAGCCGATCCAAGAAGCCCATCATTCTCTCCCTCCCATCCGGGGGTTGAGCTTCATATAATTTTTTATAAAATGTCTTGAACACTCCATTCACTCTCTCCGCTCCCCGCTCCATCTCTCCTTCCTCATCCCTCACTCCCCCTATTTCCCTCGCTGCTCCCCTTTTCCTCAATTGGTGTGCCAGCAACCTGCTCGCCTTCTCCCCATATTCGTACTGTACACCCTGTGCCTTCCTCCATTGTGCCTCTGCAGTGCCCGTAGTCAGCAAGTCAAATTCTACATGTAACCTTTGCCTTTCCCTGTACAGTCCCTCTTCCGGTGCTTCCGCATATTGTCTGTCCACCCTCAAAAGTTCTTGCAGCAACCGCTCCCGTTCCTTACTCTCCTGCTTCCCTTTATGTGCCCTTATTGATATCAGCTCCCCTCTAACCACCGCCTTCAACGCCTCCCAGACCACTCCCACCTGGACCTCCCCATTATCATTGAGTTCCAAGTACTTTTCAATGCACCCCCTCACCCTTAGACACACACCCTCATCTGCCATTAGTCCCATGTCCATTCTCCAGGGTGGGCGCCCTCCTGTTTCCTCCCCTATCTCCAAGTCCACCCAGTGTGGAGCGTGATCCGAAATGGCTATAGCCGTATACTCCGTTCCCCTCACCTTCGGGATCAACGCCCTTCCCAGCACAAAAAAGTCTATTCGCGAGTAGACTTTATGGACATAGGAGAAAAACGAGAACTCCTTACACCTAGGTCTGCTAAATCTCCACGGGTCTACACCTCCCATCTGCTCCATAAAATCTTTAAGTACCTTGGCTGCTGCCGGCCTCCTTCCAGTCCTGGACTTCGACCTACCAGCCCTGGTTCCAACACCGTATTAAAATCTCCCCCCATTATCAGCTTTCCCATCTCTAGGTCCGGAATGCGTCCTAGCATCCGCCTCATAAAATTGGCATCATCCCAGTTCGGGGCATATACGTTTACCAAAACCACCGTCTCCCCCTGTAGTTTGCCACTCACCATCACGTATCTGCCCCCGTTATCCGCCACTATAGTCTTTGCCTCGAACATTACCCGCTTCCCCACTAATATAGCCACCCCCGTTTTTCGCATCTAGCCCCGAATGGAACACCTGCCCCACCCATCCTTTGCGTAGCCTAACCTGGTCTATCAGTTTCAGGTGCGTTTCCTGTAACATAACCACATCTGCCTTAAGTTTCTTAAGGTGTGCGAGTACCCGTGCCCTCTTTATCGGCCCGTTCAGCCCTCTCACGTTCCACGTGATCAGCCGGGTTGGACGGCTTCCTACCCCCCCCCTTGTCGATTAGCCATCACGTTTTTCCAGCTCCTCACCCGGTTCTCACGCAGCTGTATCTCCCCCAGGCGGTGCCCCCCCCGCCCATCCCCTCCCATACCAGCTCCCCCCTCTCCCCAGCAGCAGCAACCCAGTAATTCCCCCCTCCCACCCCCCCCCCCCGCTAGATCCCCCGCGAGCGTAATTACTCCCCCCATGTTGCTCCCAGAAGTCAGCAAACTCTGGCCGACCTCGGCTTCCCCCCGTGACCTCGGCTTGCACCGTGCGACGCCCCCTCCTTCCTGCTTTTCTATTCCCGCCATGATTATCATAGCGCGGGAACCAAGCCCACGCTTCTCCCTTGGCCCCGCCCCCAATGGCCAACGCCCCATCTCCTCCACCTCCCCTCCTCCCCCCATCACCACCTGTGGAAGAGAGAAAAGTTACCACATCGCAGGATTAGTACATAAAACTCCTCTTTCCCCCCTTTTTAACCCCCCTCTTTGCCCCCCACATTCGCCCCACCACTTTGTTCAAACGTTCTTTTTAATAACCCGCTCATTCCAGTTTTTCTTCCACAATAAAAGGCCACGCTTCATCCGCCGTCTCAAAGTAGTGGTGCCTCTCTCGATATGTGACCCACAGTCTTGCCGGTTGCAGCATTCCAAATTTTATCTTCTTTTTTGAAGCACCACCTTGGCCCGATTAAAGCTCGCCCTCCTTCTCGCCACCTCCGCACTCCAGTCTTGATAAACGCGGATCACCGCGTTCTCCCATTTACTGCTCCGAGTTTTCTTTGCCCATCTAAGGACCATTTCTCTATCCTTAAAACGGAGGAATCTCACCACTATGGCTCTGGGAATTTCTCCTGCTCTCGGCCCTCGTGCCATCACTCGGTATGCTCCCTCCACCTCCAACGGACCCGCCGGGGCCTCCGCTCCCATTAACGAGTGCAGCATCGTGCTCACATATGCCCCGACGTCCGCTCCCTCCACACCTTCAGGAAGACCAAGAATCCTCAGGTTGTTCCTCCTTGCGTTGTTCTCCAGTGCCTCCAACCTTTCCACACATCGTTTCTGATGTGCCTCATGCATCTCCGTCTTCACCACCAGGCCCTGTATGTCGTCCTCATTCTCGGCTGCCTTTGCCTTCACGACCCGAAGCTCCCGCTCCTGGGTCTTTTTTTCCTCCTTTAGCCCTTCGATCGCCTGTAGTATCGGGGCCAACAGCTCTTTCTTCATTTCCTTTTTGAGCTCTTCCACACAGCATTTCAAGAACTCTTGTTGTTCAGGGCCCCATGTTAAACTGCCACCTTCCGACGCCATCTTGGTTTTTGCTTGCCTTCCTTGCCGCTGTTCTAAAGGATCCACTGCAATCCGGCCACTTTCTCCTCCTTTTTTCATCCGTATCCAGGGGGGATTCCCTTCTGGTTTACCGCACAGTGTTTTTAGCCGTCAAAATTGCCGTTGGGGCTCCTATCAAGAGCCCAAAAGTCCGTTTCACTGGGAGCTGCCGAAACGTGCGACTCAGCTGGTCATCGCCGCACCCGGTAGTCCATTTCCTCTCTCTTGCTAGCTTTGTAATTTCCTCCAGTTCTACAACATCTATATCCGTCATTCCTCTGTAAATCTCTTCCCTCTCTTCTCACTGTCCATTGGAAGCTGTTCTTTCAGCTCCGTTGGCCATAAGATTTGGATTGCCTCACTAAGCTCATCTGCGTTTGCACCTTTCATCCTTTAGGATGCTTATCAAAACCCATCTCTTTTACTAAGCTTTTATTCTTAATCTTTTCTTGTTTCTATCAGTGTCCATTTTTCCTTACACTTCTGCTAACTGTCTTGTAACTGTTTCCCATATTAAAGGTGCTATATAAATGTAATTTGCTGTTATTTCACGACCAACCATAGCAAAGAGGGTGATTAAATCTGAGACTTATTGGGCTGGATTCTCCGGTTCCCCCAGCCACGTGTTCCTCGACAGCACGCTCTCGCCGGCAGCTGAATTCTCCGTTCCCACCAGCAGCCAATGGGATTTCCCATTGTGGCCACCCCATGATGCCGGGAAACCGACGGGCATAGGTGCATGCCAGCAGAACGGAGAATCCCGCCGGCAGAGAATTCCCCCCATTGCAGTTGCTAATTCCTGTTTTGAATCATCAATTGCTATTGTGTCTTATGCCTCAGAGATGCGACACTCCAGGATATATGACTGCAGGAACTTTATTTACAATGCTTTAAAATGCCTGCTTCTCTGCCATTCACGGTTCAATCTCTCTCCCTGAGTGACCACACCCAGGCGTATCTAATCACACACAATGAACAGCCAATAGTCAACAAACATTAATCAACAGGGGAGACGGTGGCATAGAGGTATTGTTACTGAACAGTAATCCAGGGACCCGGGGTAATGCTATGGTTTTTTAAAAAATGGAATTGAAAGTCAAATAATGGTCAAAAAAAACCCGTCTGTTTCTCTAATGTCCTTTAGGGAACAAAATCTGCCATCTTTCTCTGGTCTGGTCTACATATGACTCCAACCCCCCTTTCCAGGCATGTGGACTCTTAAATGCCCTCTGAAATAATCTAGCAAGCCACTCAGTTCAAGGGCAATTAGAGACGGACAACAAATGCTGGCCTTGACACTAATGTCCACATCTCATAAATAAAACACATCAATTGGAGACTACAATTACTTTACAAGATCATTAGATACGTAAATTCATAAACAGAAATAAATTGATTTTCACATTTGATGATACGTCTGACATAGCTTGTTTCATAATTGAAATAGAATTTGCTCAGATCTGGACTTATTTAAGTGAATATATTGCCCTCTTCTGGACAGTTTTGCAAAACCCCATAAACAATTTATATCCATTCATGAAACTCAAATGTAAAACAAATTATCCTCTCCTGACATCTGACTTTGTCAGACCTCTGCCTGCACACTCTTGAACTTTGGGATGTATACAAGCGTTCCTGGAGCAACATGCTTCCTGGTACTCATTCGCTTCATGTGTTCTATGTCTCACAATGAGAACACAGGTAAATTGGAAACTTATCATGTGAAATACAAGCAGTAATTAATATCTTCCCAAAAAGGATGGATTTGAGTCGGGTTAAAAATGAAAGAAACAGAAACCGGAACCGGAACAAATTGGACAGAGGTAGGATGAGGGGCAGGCAACTAATCTGCTCTCAGGAGGCAAGTCAGCCATTGATATCTTTTATGGAGAGTAGAGTAGGTGATCCTATTTCTGGTGTTTTTGATTTTAACCTCAGTCAGGTTTCCCCAAACCTCAAGAAACCCAGCAGCTGAAAGGAAGGATAGATGACCAATGCATCAGGTTAGTGCATTTACATCACTTCTTCTGGACCAAGAGGTGTAGGAGACTACCTTCAGACCCAATAATTTCCCCCCCCCCCCCCCCCCCCCCTCCTCCCAACACACACCTCCACCCCTCGCTCTGGACAGGCTATAGTCTCCACAACAGTACCTGTCCTGTGATCATCAATCTCCCCCTGCTCCAACACTACCAATCCCGAACTTTTGCATGATTTTCAGATCTACACCCAACAATCTTTCCTCATCTCCCTCCAAAATCTCCCTTACTCTCCAGGTCTCTAAAATACTGTGATCACCTGCGTGACCCCCCGCCCCCCCCCCCCCATCCTATTCTACCCAACACCAACTCAACCCTGCGAACTATAATCCCACAACCAAACTTAACTTACCCGATCTTCAGCTGTGGTCTTTTCTGGAGAACAAAATTGGATAAAAAACAGAAAGCCCAATGTAGGGTTAATGGTCCAGATTTTCACCATGTCAGAGGACCTCTTCACTTCAGCAGAAATAGTGAAAATCATAATACCCTGTCCCACCTCCCCTTCAACCCACTCCCACCCCACAACAGGACAATTCCCACTTTCACAGGGTTGAGAATGGGGAGCAGTGTGCACTTGGTGCATACACTTTTTGTACGGAGGCAGTTGGCTCTTTAAATCATCAGCTACCCTCACTGAAGTGGGGTTTTGGTAGCCCAGGAGTGTAAAACTCAAGTATGGAGAATAGAACTGAGAAGAGCAGGTCTGAACTTGGTGGATTCATTTGGATAGGCAGGATACCCGTTGGAGAGGACAGATATCCCTTTGGATCTGGTTCTTGGACACCTCTGGGGGAGGTCAGGGAATTGTTAAAAATATGCATGAATGTGTGTAAAAAGTGCATAAATTGGCCATTAAACTGTAAAACTGTCAAGCTCGTTGGAACTGTCAATAGACCTATAAAAATCAACTATCAAATGTATCAAGAGGACCTGTCAAGTGGACCTGTCAAAGAGCTGTGAAGGGGCAGTCTTATACATTATATCTATTTTATGCTTGTTTCTGAATCATTTTCAAAGATCTAGACATGTGTTCTGAACCTCGCCATTAGTTCCAGAAGAAGTCAAAAAATTATTGAGTGTCGACAAATTCCCGAGGAATTTGTCCACAGCTACAGTAACAATGGACAAGGGGCCTTTGATAGCCCATGAGAGGGCCGTAACCACATATCAATGTTTTCCAGATAACAGCCCAATACTGCAAATGTGCCCAGATAGTAGCAATAATTCACTCCTCAGGGAGCAGACACTCAAGGGCCATGGACATGTTTTATTGATAGTATAGCTATGTGAACGTGTCTTATTAACCATTGAATATTATAATTAGGCAAGTGTAGATTTTTTGTAATTGGTCAGATACTACTGTGGGCAACCAATGAAGTAATTAAGACTATTCTTATAATTGGATATGATTATCCAATTCCGATTGGTGTATGCAAATTACTTGGAACTAAAGCTAAAGGTGTAATTGCTGCTATATTCCTTTGTTCAGGGAACCTGAGGGCCACATGTTGGCAAACAAAATCCTTTGCTATAGCTTGAATAAAGATCTTAAACCAGAACTTTGTCATCTGGCATCTCGAGTGGAGTGAGGTACACTTTAACCAAATAGCTATGAAAACTCCAGCAACAGATGTCACTGAGAATGGGATTCGCTGAGGCTGACGGTGAAGGTAGGACTATGGTTTGATGATTATTATCTTTTTTGATTATACTCCTGACCGGGTGCTATCAGAGACCAGCAGCCAATTGAAAAGAGCAATTCCAAACCGAGAGTAGACCAGATGAAGGGAATGTAGGGAGATGCCCCGAGAAAAGAATCAGTCATTGACCACGAGCCCTGAATGGACACGGAAGCGGTCATTGAACTGCGAGTCCCGAGTAGGCGCAGAAGAGGTCATCAAACCATGAGCCCTGAATGGGCGCAGACTAGGTCATCGAGCTGTGGGCCATGGCGTCATGCTGAGAAGGTGAAAGCCAACAAGCAGAACTTGAGTTTGTTGCAGAATGGGAAGGGGAAAGAACTATATCCTTTTACCTCGCCTGGAAATACTGTAAGATACTGTGTACTTAGAAGTGATGGGCGGCTCAAAGAAGTGACAAAACTGACAAAGCCAAGTGCAATTTTCCCACCCCATTGTGCCCAATGCCAATCCCATTGCGGCAAGTGAATAGCGGTAAAGGCCAAGCGCCGAGCGTGAACCATTTTGGAATTTACCTGGCGAATCTGGATCTTGTCCAAAAATGGCGAGAAGCTCATTAAGCCAAATTACATTCATTTCAATCTCATTTGTGAAATTCAAGCCTAGCCTCCTGGGAGTCACCCGACCTCCTCAGTGAGGAGTCACACCGGCATTGTTTAGTATTCCTCTACAAAAACAGGGACTGGTGCAATGATTACTGTGGGGAAGTGAGAAGGTGAGTAGCCCTCCCCATTTACAGACATGCAGCTCAAGGGCACCAGAATTTCTGCCTCAGTAGTCTTGGGGGGGGTTCGGGGGGCAGGTTTTGTTCAGGTGTCTGGAAGGGGCTTGGTTGGAGGTTGCCCCTGGGCTGTGGGGGAAGGAGCTTTGCATCTGTGAGGCCTCATGCCATCTTTAAATATTGTGGAGACCCATAACGGGATCAACTGATACAGCCTATCTGTCCTACCAAACTCTCCCAGGACAGAGCCCTGCTGTACTTCTCACATGAAAGTCAATTTTACCTCCTTTGACTGTGAACAGCCGCGAGCTTCACAGTTGAAGACTATCTCAAAGGAGGGATTAGCCTTGTTAGTTGTAAGAGCACTTAATGCTCCTGAACTCTTAAGTGCCTCCTCAAAGGAACAGGCACCTTCTCTGAGAGGATGATCAGTGGATTGGATGTCCTGCAGCTTTGATGCCTGACCAGTGTGCCTGTACTCGAGGTGCATCAGCACCATAGATGCAACTGCCAACAATCAATTAGTAAAGAGCAGCTCTTCACCATTAAGAACCTTCCCACAGCCAAAGACTAAGGGCTGGATTCTCTGTCCAACCCGAAGAGCATTTCCCGATGGAACGGTGAATCGGGCATTGGGGGCAAATCGGAGTGCCGATTCAAATATTAATGCTCCCATTAATCGAGGTTCACAACTGCATGCCAGCGGGAGGATGTAAATTAATGCAAATGGGTCTTAAAGACACCTTTGCATTCATTTAGCAGGCCCGACACCAGAGTCTCTGGCCATCCATGGTTCTCCAGTCTCCTGGAGCGGGAATTACTTGGTGCAGATCACTTCTTGTATTTACCAGCGTGGCCCTAACGTGGTGAACCTCGCAGTGGGCCAAGGATAACCCCTTAAATAACCTTAGATAACCTCCAAGGTCCACCCGAGGGAAACCTTTCCCCCCAAACAATGTACTACCTGTCTACCCCTCCTCCACCAGACACCCCGATGCTCCTCCCGGGATCTTCTTAATAGGGAGACCCCCCCCACCCCAAGGACCCCATGAATAGGGAGACCACCTCCCAGGCACCCCATGAATTGGGAGACCCCCCCCCCCGAGGGACCCCATGAATAGGGAGAACTCCCCCCCCCGAGGGACCCCATGAATAGGAAGACTCCCCCCAGGGACCCCATGAATAGGGAAACCCCTCCCACAGGGACCCCATGAATCGGGAGACTTCCCCCCAGGGACCACATGAATAGGGAGACCTCCCCACAGGGTTCCCCCCACAAATACGAAGACCATCCCCCGCAGGGATCCCATAAATAGGCTTTCCCAGGGACCCTGTGAATAGGGATGCCCCCCCGGGATCCTCTGACTGAAGGAACCCCTACCACAGGCATCTCCTGACTAAAGTAATAATAATCTTTATTAGTATCACAAGCAGGCTTACATTAATATTGCAATGAAGTTACTGTGAAAATCCCTTAGTCACCGCATTCTGGTGCCTGTTCGGGTACACTGAGGGAGAATTCAGAATGTCGAATTCACCTAACAAGCACGTCTTTTTTGGGACTGGTGGGAGGAAACCGGAACACTCGGAGGAAACCCACGTAGACACGGGGATGGGGGAGGGGGGGAGAACGTGCAGACTCTCCACAGACAGTGACCCTGGTGCTGTGATGCAACAGTGCTAACCACTGTGCTACCGTGTCAACCCCCTGACTAGAGGAATCCCCCTCCCCAGAAAAGGGATCCCAGTCTGGAAGCTAGAGAGTGATACATACCGGGGCACAAAACAAATTACAGCTGTAACACTGGCCTGTAGGCTCCACGTGTCCATTCCTCGAAGGAGAACAGCTGTAATCTGTGTTTCAACCCCGCAGATCCACGGGCGGCACGGTGGCACAGTGGTTAGCAGCTTCAAATACCCGGGTTCAATTCAGGTCTCGGGTGACTGTCTGTGTGGAGTTTGCTCTTTCTTCCCGTGTCTGGGTGGGTTCTCTCCGGGTGCTCTGGTTTCCTCCCACAGTCCAACGGTGTGCAGATTAGGTGAATTGGTCATGCTAAATTGCCCGTGTCCAAAAGGTTCGGTCGGGTTACTGGGTTTATGGGGTTAGGGTGGAGGCATGGGCATAAGTAGGGTGCTCTTTCCATGGGCTGGTGCAGACTCGATGGACCGAAGGGCCTCCTTCTGCACTGTAAATTCTATGATTAGCTGCAAGTCATTAATAGCTTTCTAGTAATTGATTGTGATTTACAGCTTCCACAAACCACCTGCAGCCTTGATTCAGTCATTGCTTTTCATGGATCAGTGACTCTAAGTGGTGAAGCCACAATGTTCACAAATGTTTGTGGGTCATTTCAAGGCTCGAGCAGGAACTTATGTGGCATTTCGCAGTCATAAGTCCATAGATGCATCTGGGAAGTGACGGATGCTCTGAATGATCGGGCATCCAACAATATCATCCTTGACCTGGACCAGGCCCACCAAAATGTCCGGAATGCGGGATCTGCTGCCATCGCTAGGATGCCTGATGCGATCAACCATGCGGAATTAGTGAGGTCTTGTGACACTAAAACTCAGTAGAAATTTTAGTTCAACTTCTTGGATGCAAACAAGAATCTTTATTGCCTCTATTTGATTACAATTAGGAGAAACATAAATCAATTCAAGATCTACCATGCGGAATTAGTGAGGTCTTGTGACACTAAAACTCAGTAGAAATTTGAGTTAAACTTCTCGGATGCAAACAGAATCTTTATTGCCTCTTTTTGATTACAATTAGGAGAAACTTAAATCTATTCTCAATAAAGTCTGGCTAGCAAAATGACTTAAAGAGAAGTAACTTGTACACAATTTAACTTTCAAAATAATACAGAAGTGGTTTCTTGCTTACGGCAAAACAGCTTGCATTTACTTCAAGAGTTCGAGTGGAAAAGTGAAAATATGAAAAATAGAGATAGCGAATAGTTTAGATCAAAGTATAAAATGATCCTGGATAAAGATGGCCGTATGGACCATTGCATTTATAGGAAATCTTATCTGTCTTGAGCCATCTATCTACACCTCTATGTCGTCCTAATTGGTTTGGGTTTGAATCAAATGTATTTGATTCGACGGTTAGCTGTCAATCCTTAATATGCAACATAAGTTCTGAATGTTTCATGTTTGAATATTTGTATATGTTATGGAATGCAATTCTGTGCGATTATCAAGACTAGTTTCTACTGGTTTCCTGCTGACTTCACTTTATCCACATTATGAACAATAGTGCCTTCATGTTGCTATGGTGCCTGCTTCGTCCTTGATCAGATTACTGGTACAGCTCATGTCTTGATGTCAAACTGTCTTTGAAAATATGTTAGGACAATAGCTTCTTCATCTTTGCTCAGTAAAAATGTTGTTTTAATCTCCAATGAGTTTATGCATGTGTCAGGTTTTTTGTGTCTGTTGAAGCTGTGTTTTATCATGACCTGAGGTAATGAGTGCTGAAATCCTCAATTTAAAATGGGTATTAAAACTGGGACTTAATATTTACACTAAATAGCTTTCTTTTACCCATCAGATTTATCAGGAAATAGTCGATTCCTATCAGTCCATGCTTTTGATAAATCGAAAGATCACGTGAGATGTTTAACAATAAGATAAACAATATAATAAATGCGGTAGGAAAGGTAAAAGCGCAAAGAATAACTGATTCATATTGTCATTGCAGTTTTAATCAATACAGTGGGTATCAGCAAAAATTATTATAGTTCTTAAAGAATCATTATTATAAAATAACAATTAATCAATTAATGAAATTAGATTCTACTGATTAAGTATTAATCCATTTGCAATATGTTAATAATACAGTCAAATAATTGATTGATCAGTAACATTTCAACAATAATACTGCATTTCTATTTCATCTAATAGTGGTGCAATGGGGTTAGTGTGAATCATTCTGACTGTTGGGCCCTTGCGTTCAGTGAATAGTTGTTTAATGCACTTGATACATCGGTATGTTATATAAATGATGAATCCTGCTATACAGGAGAAAAAGATTATTTTTACAGTGGACATTCCAGTGTGCCCCAACCACCAGCATTTGTTAGATTTTGACAATAAGTCAGCAAAGTATCACTCATTAAATGACAGTCTGCTTTCTGCAAATCAATAGTTCCTGGCAGAGACATTGGTCTGCCTGTGATGATTTCAAATGGACTCAGGCCTGTTGCTCTGTTTGGTGAGGCTCTAATACTGCATAATACAATTGGCAAAGCTTGGACCCAATTCATGCCTTCCTGGTTGTATTTAGACAGTCTTTCTTTCAAAGTTCAATTCATATGTTCCACTTGTCCTGATGCTTGTGGATGATAAGGACAGTGTAAATTCCAGTCAATGTTTAATAGTCTACAGACTTCCTTACAAACAGCACCTGTAAAGTGGGTTCCATTGTCTGAGTCAATGCTAGCTGGTACTCCCCATCTGGGGATAAAGTCTTTGCATAGCACTTTGGCTGTATGGGTAGCTGTCGCTCTTCTAGCTGGAGCAGCTTCCACCCATCTAGAAAATGTATCCACTGTTACAAGGACATCATTGTATTTTTGGCATTTAAGAAGGATAATGTAATCTACCTGTATATCCTGGAATGGTCCTGCGGGAGCAGGAGGTCTTAATTGAGGCATTGATGTTATAAGTCCCAAGTTATTCTTTTGACAGGTTGCACAAGGTTTGATACTAATTGTGCATGTTTTTTGAATCCTTTACCATACCAACTTCTATGGAATCGATCTATCATTTGTTGAGGTGATAGATGTCCCCATGAATGAATTTGTTGAGCTAAGAAGGGCATTAGTGATTGTGGTGCCACTGGTTTATCAGTTTGAACTTGTCTCCAAATATTGTCATCATACAGCTGAATACCTGGTTCTAACCATGTCCATTTTTCTTCCTTTGTACAATCATGCTGAATTTCACGTAAATCATGTAATAAGCTGGTTACTCCCAATTTGTAAATGTGATTGAATTCCTTATGCCATTGGGAGGCAGCTTCCCTTGCTGCTTGGTCCGCAAGAGCATTTCCTCTTGCTTCCATTGTGTCCTCATGATTATGGGCTTTCCATTTTAGAACTGATACTTCTTTTGGCAAGGCCATAGCTTCTAGAAGATCTCGTACTTCCTTTCCATTTCGGATAGGTGTACCTACTGTTGTGAGAAACCCTCTTTTTCTCCACAGATGGCCAAAATCATGTGCTACTCCAAAGCCATATCTGGAGTCAGTATAGATGTTAGCAGTTTTATCTCTTGCCACATGACATGCTTCTGTTAGTGCTTTTAATTCGGCCTGCTGAGCTGATGTACCTGGGGGCAAACTTCCTTCAGCCAATATTCCGTATGGCCTTGTGACTGCCCACCCAACTTTTCTGATACCCTTGTCAATAAAAGAGGAACCATCAATGGCTCTGTAATGGCTCTTCTTCTACTAAGTGTACTTCTTCCATTTCCTCTATTATTTTCACACAGTCATGCCCTTCTCCCTCTCCTCCCTTTTGTTCCTCGGGAAGCGGGAGCAAAGATGATGGGTTTACAGGACTGGCTCTGTGAAAATATAAGTTGGGAGCTTCCAAAACTGCTGTCCATCTAGTCCACCTATCTGTTGTAACTTGTGATACTCTGTTCATGGATAGGAGAGAATGGACTGAATGTGGACATTTAATGGTTAACTTTTGGTCTAGGACAAGGCCTGATGTTGCCATTACAGCTCGACATGTGGCTTCCATGGCTCGTAAACAGCTGCCAAATGCTAGTGCCACATTGTCAAGTTTAATGGAGTAGTATCCAACCGGTCTTAACTGATCACCATGTTCCTGGGCAGTCATGTAACCATCTTTTTAATGAACAATATGGTAAAAGGTTTTCCGTTGTTTGGAATACCTAAGGCTGGTGCTGAATGCAGAGCCTTTCTCAAATTTAGGAATAATTGCTTTTGTTCTGAATTGAGTTTAACTGTGTCTTTTGATTTCCGGTTTCCTTTTAAAAGATCATTCAATGGCTGAGGTAGCTGAGTGTAAAAATCAATCCAATTTCTGTTAAAATTATACAGTCCCAAAAAAGATCTCACTTCCTGAACAGTTGAGGGTTCTTTAGCGGCTTTGATGGCAGCCGTTCTGTTCTGAGTAAGTTCCCTTTTGCCTTTGGGTATTTTCTGACCTAAGTAGATAACGTCTTCCTGGGAAATCTGTGCTTTGGCAAAGCTAGCTTTGTGACCATTATCACTGAGGTGGTTCAGGACCACTCGTAGGTCTTTCTCATGATCATCATTATTGATGGAGGCTATCAGAACATAATCTACAGACTGGATATTGGTGGAAGGCAGATCAGGCAGCTGCGTGAGATGATTCTGCAGAGCCATGTGGTAAACAGTTGGGCTATTGTGGAAACCTTGCGGTGGTCTAGTGTACTGTTGCTGATTAATGGTAAAAGCAAACCATGGTTGTACATCCTTAGCTAGTGGTACTGACCAGAAACCATTTGCCATGCCAATGACTGAAAACCATTGAAGGTCAGGTGTTAAAGAGTTAAAGATCGCAGATGGATCTGCCACTAAAGGAGCTTTTCTGACAATGAATTGATTTGCTCTTCTATAGTCAATAGTAAGGCACCATGTGCCATTAGCCTTTTTTACAGGCCATACAGGGCTGTTTGATGAGCTGTGAATGCGCACTAAAATACCCCTTTCGTCAAGTTGTTTTATTATAGGTAGAATTACTTGAATTGAAGTTTTGTTAATGGGGTATATTTTGGTACAAGGTGGAGCGGATCCCATGAAAGTCACTGGTTCCATTTTTAAAAGGCCACAATCATTTTTGTCATTTGCCCAAATTGGGTGATTTTGTATTTCGTCTTTTCTGATGTGTCTAATGGACCAGGTGATTTTTCCATTATCGAAATTAAGTGAAGAATTTAGTTGAGATAAGGGGCGAAATTCTCCGGTATCGGCGCGATGTCCGCCGACCGCCGCCAAAAATAGCGCAAATCAGTCCGGCATCGCGCCGCCACAAAGGTGCGGAATCCTCCGCATCTTGGAGGGCCGAGCCCTAACCTTGAAGGGTTAGGCCCGCGCCGGACTGATTTCCGCCCCGCCAGCTGGCGGAAAAGGCCTTTGGTGCCCCGCCAGCTGGCACGGAAATGACATTGCCGGGCGGCGCATGCGCGGGAGCGTTAGCGGCCGCTCATGGCATCCCCGCGCATGCGCTGTGGAGGGAGTCTCTTCCGCCTCTGCCATGGTGGAGACCGTGGCGAAGGCGGAAGGAAAAGAGTGCCCCCACGGCACAGGCCCGCCCGCGGATCGGTGGGCCCCGATCGCGGGCCAGGCCACCGTGGGGACACCCCTCGGGGCCAGATCGCCCCGCGTCCCCCCAGGGACCGCGGAGCCCGCCCGGGTCGCCTTGTCCCGCCGGTAAGAGAGGTGGTTTAATCCACGCTGGCGGGACAGGCATTCTAGCTGCGGGACTTCGGCCCATCCGGGCCGGAGAATCGCGGGGGGGGGGGCCCGCCAACCAGCGCGGTGTAATTCCCGCCCCCGCCGAATCTCCGGTGCTAGAGAAATCGGCAACCGGCGGGGGGGGGGGGGGGGGGGGGGGGGATTCCCGCCAGCCCCCGGCGATTCTCCGACCCGGCGGGGGGTCGGAGAATCTCGCCCAAGGTTCCATACCTAGAAGTGCTTGTGTTACCGGACCTACCCAATTTGATGCCATCAGTTGATGTGGTCCAAATTCTAACAGCAGTAGATCAGTCTGTCGGAGGATAAAAGAATCTCCTCCTGCAGCAAAAGCGTTAATTTTTCCTGCAGTTAGCGGAAATAATGCAGCATAGGTTTGAGTAACACAGGTAAGTTCACCTCCAGTGTCAAAAAGAAAATCGATATGAAAACCTCCCATTCTTAGCGAAATATATAGTCCATCCTTTTTCTGTTCCAAAAGTGCATGTCGAAAAATATGGAAAGAATCACCAAGAGTGGTGTCCATTTGTTTTTTGAAGAATCAAACATAGAACACCTTTGAGCTGGTGTGAAGCTGCTCAACATTTCATTCATGTCATTGTCGTCATCGCGTGCATCCCTACGTGGGAATGGCTGGGAGGGTCTAGAATACCTGTACGCAAGTCTGGGTGTGTCTTGTTGGAACGTAACTCTAGGTGTGTCTTGTCTGCGCGTGTTACATGATTGGCCAGTCTGGCCACGGGGCGGAAACGTATTGATGGAGTTATTGGACACGTCACTATCATTTCTTGACTTGAGTCGTTGTTTATAATAACATGACACCATCCAATGCCCTAGTGTACCACAGAAAAGACAGCGTGGTAGTTTCTCATGTGATTTCAATGGAACAAGGGTGCATGCGGAACCCGATGCTTCTGGGGTGGTTGTAGTTACTGCTGATATTCCTGCAGTGGCTGCAGCAGCTGGAGCAGCGGGCAACACAGGCTGATTTTGAGCAGCCGCGGTGTTATAGTTTATCTGGTTATGCATACCGCGATCTATCTGAATGCATCGGTCAACTGTTTCGCGATATGTACCAGCTGTGGCCCAATTTGGTAAAATCAGATTCAAAGCATTAGATATTTCAGGCTTAATACCGGCTACAAAAGCCGTTTTAATTGGACCTAAAGTGCTTGTATCCCAAGTGTCAGTCTCATTTTGGAGTTTCATTGCTGAATGTTCTATCCAGACATGTAAAAATCTGTCTTCGAAATCTTGTGTATCTTCAGTATTTTTCTGAATGCAAGATAAAATTTTAGACCAATGGGTTCTAGGTGAAATTTTAATAGCCAATTTTTGACTGCGAGCCAACCAGCTTCTAAATTTTGCAAATTATCTCCAAGGGCAACTTCTACTTCTTCTCCAAGAGTTACACTGTCACGAGTGCCTACCATAATAGACAGAATGTGTGCTCCATCTAATGGGTGGAGATGATAAATGGATTGCAATTTGTGAAGTTGTTCCCACGTGGTCAAACCATCCCTTTTTGGGTGTTGAAGATCTTTAGACCATCTGTCAATTTTTTCAGGGTCTGCGACCTCATGTACCCAATGATGGTCAAAGACAGTTTTAGTGGTTGTCAAATCGTTTTCTTTTATTTCTTTACTTCCAATTTTAACCCGTTTGCGTCGTAAAGGGGCTAATCAAATTACTTTTGTATTTTGCATTCTAGGAACACATCTTTCATCACTCTCTTCATCCGAGTCAATTGGCAAATGAAAATTAGGTTTTGATTTATTACTAACATTTGATCTTGGCTGTGGAACTGGAGCTGTTTGTTGAATTGGAGCTGTTTGTGGAACTGGAGCTGTTTGTTGAATTGGAGCTGTTTGAGGAATAAGAATTGTTTGAGGAACTGGAATTGTTTGAGGAACTGGAATTGGCTGTGAGATTGAATTTGGAGGTGAAACTGGAGTTGGAACTATGTTGCTGAGAGTACTTCCTCCAGCTTCAGAAACTAACATTCCCATTTGTGCTTTGATTCAAACTATTAGCTGCAAGATTGTCTGTCAAGATTTTGCAGTGTCCCTTTAAATTGCTCATTTCACCTTCCAAAACACATCTTTCCTCGACTAACTGACAATTTTGACTTTTGATTTCATCAGTTTTTGTTTGTAATTGTTGGTATTTGGATGCTGATTCATTATTTTTACGTTGTAATTCACCAATTTGAAATGATTGTTGTTGAACTTTAAAGGTTTTGTTTTCCAATAATGTTTTAATCTGATCACATTGTTCAAGTTTAGAGTTTGCATCTCGTAATTCTTCAACAACTGCGGCTAGTTGATCTTTAGTGGACTTAAGGTCATGATCGCTTTTAGTTTTTGCGATTATCTCTTGCTGTCTGCGGAGCTGTGCCATTATTGCAAAAGACCATTTCTCACGTTTTCTTCTATTTAAGCGTGTGGTTTTCTCCCATGCCTTCTTGATATTATCAAGGGACCACTGCCCTTTGGGGATATCATATTTTTATTCAATTTTTGTGGCTACTTCAGACAGTCCAAATTGTCTACAAATCAAAGATCTAAGATCACCCAATATATCGTCAATAGAGACATCCGGTACAGCGCAACCTCCCTTGGACGTTGTGGGAAGTAGTTCTCTACCATTTGAAGGTCCTGAATCTATTTTAGGAGTCATGTCCACCATAAACTCAGCCTTACACCCAATTTTTTGGTCGTCAGCTATGTTTATGTGCAATCCTTGTACACTACTCAGTCCTGTTTTATGTTAGTTCTACGACTGGCACCCGATTGAATAACACAGTTTGTAAAAACGTCCATTCTAGGGGTCGAAGCACTGCTTTGATGCGGCTTTAAGACTTTTAATGGGTGAAAAAGATGTTTCTTACCCGAGTCTAGCCGTTTTTTGGGGGGTCTTCCGTCCTTCTGGCTTCCGTTAGTGGTACGATCTTTCGTCTTCCGATGTCCTCCGATTCTCCCCGATCGTCTCCGACTCGTTCCGATGTTTTCCGAACCTCTCCAATTTCGTCTGATTTCTGTCCCAGCGCTCCTCCCCTTTTGCCAAACTACGCCAAATTGATGAGATCTACCATGAGGAATTAGTGAGGTCTTGCGACACTAAAACTCAGTAGAAATTTGAGTTAAACTTCTCGGATGCAAACAAGAATCTTTATTGCCTCTATTTGATTACAATTAAGAGAAACTTAAATCTATTCTCAATAAGGTCCGGCTAGCAAAAGGACTTAAAGAGAAGTAACTTGTACACAATTTAACTTTCAAATTAATACAGAAATGATTTCTTGCTTACGGCAAAACAGCTTGCATTTAATTCAAGAGTTGGAGTGAAAATATGAAAAATAGAGATAGCGAATAGTTTAGATCAAAGTATAGAATGATCCTGGATAAAGATGGCTGTACGGATCATCGCGTTTATAGGAAATCTTATCTGCTTGAGTCATCTATCTACACCTCTCTGTCGTCCTAATTGGTTTGAGTTAGAATCAAATGTATTTGATTCGACAGTTAGCTGTCAATCCTTAATATGCAACATAAGTTCTGAATGTTTCATGTTTGAATATTTGTGTATGTTATGAAATGCGATTCTGTGCTATTATCAAGACTAGTTTCTACTGGTTTTCTGCTGACTTCGCTTTATCCACATTATGAACAACAGTGCCTTAATGTTGCTATGGTGCCTGCTTCGTCCTTGATCAGATTACTGGTACAGCTCATGTCTTAATGTCAAACTGTCTTTGAAAATATGTTTGTTAGGACAATAGCTTCTTCATCTTTGCTCAGTAAAAATGTTGTTTTAATCTCCAATGAGTTTATGTATGTGTCAGGCTTTTTGTGTCTGTTGAAGCTATGTGTTTTATCATGACCTGAGGTTATGAGAGCTGAAATCCTCAATTTAAAATGGGTATTAAAACTGGAGCTTGATATTTACACTAAATAGCCTTCTTTTACCTATCAGGTCTATCAGGAAATAGTTGATTCCTAACAAAGCCCCAGGTCAAGGGGGCAATCATTGGCATGCATCAGGGGCACCAGGGCATCAGGGAGTGCCCTGTTTTAACAGGAAGGGGTTCCACTCCCTGAATGTTCAAATTGTGTGCGACCACCACCTCAAGATCATGCACGTATGTGCCCGCTACCCTGGGAGCGTGCATGACAGCTCCATCCTAGGGCAATTGGAGATCACCGGTGTCTTTGATAAACCCAGGATGACGGGTAGGTACGTGGAGGACAAGGGATATCTGCTGAGGTCCTGGCTGATGATGCTAGCATGGAGGCCTACGACTGAGGTGGAGACTGTTTCACTGAAGTCCACACTGCCGCCCGTGCTGTCGTTTTGCGGTGCACAAAACTTCTCAAGATGCAGTTCTGCTGCCTGGACTGTTCTGGTGGGGAACTACAGTACACCCCCGGAGAGTTTCCTGATTTGTGGTGGTCTGCTGTGCACTCCACAACCTGGCACAGCAGTGGGATGACATGTTGGTCGAGGAAGAGGAGAAACATGTGGCCTCATCTGAGGAGGTGGATGCGGACCAGAAGGGGCTGGAGGACAAGCACGAGGGAGGATTCAGATGATCGAGGACAGTCAGCGGCGAGGGTCCAAGATGCCCAGGAGAACCAGCGAAGTTCTCATCATCTCCAGATCCTCTGAGGATGAGGCTGTGTCTGTCAGCTCTACACCCAGCCCCCCCCCCCACCATGCCTCTTCCCTAACCACCCTATTCCCCCCTCCAAAGGTCTATGTAACTTCACTCCAGGGTGGTGGGCATCTGTTGTCACTGTCAACAAGGCAGAAGAGCGATGACCACTCACTGTGAGGAAAGCTCTGGTGCACCTTAGGTTCTGATTAAATCTGACTCCTGTCTTTCTGCTGACAGCATAGTCAGCAGAATATGTGTGTGTGTGTGTGGGGGGGGAGAGGGGCCGGGGGGGGGGGGGGGGGGGGGGGTGCAGCCAGGCCCACTGTGAAGACTAAAGTGACAGATGTTTTGCATGTATCAGGTGTGGAATGTTTTAATGGTGAACATTTTAATATGAAAGATTTGCATTCCCCTAGCTACAGATAGTAACTTCACCAGTGCCCACTCAGTGTTCCTCACTCTTTTTGATCTTCCGTGGTCTAGTGCTACGTCCTGGTGTGCCCCCAGGTTTCACATCAGAGGTGGAGGCAGCCTTCCATGAACTGTAACCTTTGATGCTCTTGACAGTCATCTTCAGGAGAGGCTGGAGCCAGGGGAGGCTCTCTTACCGGTGTCACAATCGTTGGCTTGCCACCCTGTTCTCCTGTTGCACTTAAAATGTGCCAGTGTCAGGAGTGGGGGATTCAGAAGAACTGGAGACTGCTTTAGTGTCCTTGGTGGAAAACCCCAGGGTGGGCTTCAATGCTTCCACCTCACTGAGGGTGCCCGTAGGGACCTGGATGACTCTATGGGTTGGAGGGGAGCTGGAGTGAGCTCCAGGAGCCTCTGAGTCATTTAGTGCTGCCAGTCCTGGAAGCTCGCTATTGTCTGCACCATGGTATCGATGCCCTCAGTGATTGCCCAGAGTGACTGGCCCACACTCTGGAGTGCCTTGGCAATGACCAGCTGCATCTGGAACATGGCCCTTAGCCACAGCATCACTGGGACATGATGTTGAGGCCCTCAACCACGGTTGTCACAGCCTGAGCCCCAAAGAGAGGAGCAGGTCTCCGCACTGTCATCCTCATGTCTTGACTGGGAGTGGGTGCTGAGGGAGTGTTTAACAGCAGCTCTCCCTGTTAGTGACGAGCGGCTGAGACGCGAGTCGGGAAAATCAGACGGTGAGGGAGCCAGGCATGGCACGTTTCACGTGGGGAATTGTTTGCATTAAGTGCAGGTGAATACAGGTCACGGTCATGCCATTACAGCCAGCGCAAATCATCCCGCCAAATCCACCCAAGAGGACATATAGGGCGCGATTCAGCGGTCAGAAGTTAAAGTCCGCCTTTGGGTGCGTTTGGCAGGGTGTTTCTTGGTAGCTGCAGTGCTGAGAATCACCCCGCTATTTAATGCCATTTTGCCTTTTTTGGGCATCTGAGAGCGTCTCCCCGCTGAGGCCACAGTCAGAGCGATTTGATGATGTCAAGCTGGCCATTTTGATCGGCAGCCCCGATCTATCTCACGCCCCTTTCGGCATGGTAGCACAGTGGTTAGCTGTTGCTTCACAGCGCTGTCGTGATGGGTGTTCCGATATACAAACGAACCAACACGGTTGTAGATGGTACAACTCTGTTTTATTATACTGTACAATAACAACTGTTAACTTCTGGCTGTGGTTCGTACTTCACCAGTTAACCTGTGGACCCAGCCCTAGCACTAACTTAGAGAGGCACTCAGCACATGGTGTATGTCTGAGTGGCATGTTGTGAGCTCTGTGCTCTGAGCTATCTCCTGGTGGAATGAGCGGGAACTGTGGTGTTCCCTGTTTATAGTGCGTGTGCTCTCACTGGTGATTGGCTGTGATGTTGCGTGTGCTGATTGGTCCGTCTACCTGTCCATCAGTGTGTGTGTGATTGCACCATGATATGTTAATATGGATATCATAACAAGCGCCAAGGACCTGGGTTTGATTCGCAGCTTGAGTCACTGTCTGTGCGGAGTCTGCATGTTCTCCCTGTGTCTGAGTGGGTTTCCTCGGAGTGCTCCAGTTTCCTCCCATAAATCCCGAAAGACGTGCTGTTAAGTGGATTGGATATTCTGAATTCTCCCTCAGTGTAGCCGAACAGGCGCCGGAATGTGAAGACTAGGGGAATTTCACAAACACTTCATTGCAGTGTTAATGTAAACCTACTTGTGACACTAATAAACATTATTCAGACCCTCCGCTTTATTGATTCCCCCCCCCTTCATGCTGCGAGACTTGTAGAGGCACCTGGGAATCCCCCCTCACCCGATTCTAATCGAGCAATGGCTCCCGGTCCTGACCACTGGCAAGGCCAACCTGGCACCAGGGCACTGCCAGCCTGGCACTGGTGCCCAGGTAGTACTGCCAGGTGCCAGTCTGGAAGTGCCAAGGTGCTGGGGAGTGCCAGGATACGACCCTACCATGTCCTTGACCACCCAGGGGTCTCCAATGGCCTGCGATACCACCCCCTCCCCATGTGCCGTTATGCCTGGTCCACGTTTGTGGCTAAATGACACCCTGGCGAGCACTCACAGGCCATGCCGTTGACTCCTGGGCACCGCGTGAATCCGGCATCCGGGTACTTAATGAGCCAAATGGCTTATTTAAATACACTGATCTGAATCTTGACCTGCGAGGATGAAATCCAGATTGCTCTGGGCAGAACGAGTCAAATGACACCCGATTAGTGTGGCACACGGCATGGAGCCTGATTTGGCGGTCTCGCACGATTCACCCATTGTGCCTGGATCCATGCTGAATTGTGCCGAGTCATTTTTTGGATGAATCACACCTAATGGTGTGATCCAGTTCCTCCACTTACAACAAAATAAATTACTTCAACAGCAATATTCTAACCCCACGGCTTCCACCTCTGTTGCTGCAGTGGAGAAAACACCAACAACCGGTAATGCCTGGGATCTAGATGATGAAGCAGCAATGAATCGCAGCTGCTAAGAAGGTTGGGAGCAGGGGCAAAACCCACCTCCCTACAATAGCTGTGAAAAATCAGGCCCACCATCAAAAACCATCCCTCTGGCACCTTATCACCAGGCGACCAAACCAGGAAAAAAAATGGGTGGAAAGCTAAGACGAGATATTGTTGTTCTCCCTTTCATCACTGCAGAGCGCCAGGTGCTGCTGGACACCTTGCCCTAATGATGACAATCTAGAGTTTTGCAATAAATTACAGGAGCTTAGGGAATCACACTTTCTAACACCACGGGATGTATGTTCATTTGTAAAGGCCAAAATTGACCGAGCTAATTGGGACAAACTGTACGTAAGGCTTAAGAGAGGGACTTTCTTGACTGAGAATTCAGAAGACGAACAATCCCCCCTGTCTGATGAGGACAGGGTTAAAGATCTCAACGACGCCATCAAGGCAGTCTTGGGAAAAGCGACACCTAACTGGACATTGGTCATGGGGATTAAACAAATGAAAGGTGAGTCACCCTTGGGAATATGCGGAATAAAAATGGGTGGCTTGCCGAAGCAATGCGGGAATGTTGAGACCACAAAAGGATTAATTAATTACAACAATTAAACAAAAACATGTCAATAAAGCCATCTCTTATTGGAGAAGCATGATGAAAGAAAATAATCTTTTTAAGCCCACAATAAAATAACGGAAGACAAAATTAATAATCCCAGGTTTACGTATGCTGAGAACCAATATTCATCCTTACTCTATCAGAAGTCACTTAGAGTGATTTCCTGCTGGCGAGCTGGAAAAGATGTTGACAGATCGGGGTGCCATTTAGGGAGGACCCCAGGAACCCCCCACTAACACCTCCCTACCTGGCAAGTGTCGGAATGAGGCCATTGAATCTTGCAAGAGGTCTCTCACAAGATTTGCGATGCTTGAAACATGTTGCAAGATGCTTTGATGGGTCCCATGGGTCCGATCCCTGGCAGTGAGAACCTGGCTCCCCGGCAATGCCAGCCTGCAAAGAGGAGAGCCAGTGTGACACTCTGCCCTGTCCCTGACTACCTGAGGGTCGCCGATGGCCTGGAAGACCTCCCCCCCCCCACGTGCCGTTATGCCTGGTCCATGTTTGTTTGGACCAGTACTAAACGGCTCCCTGGTGATGTCTCACAGGCCTGGCCATTGAGTAACAGATGCCAGGCAAATCTGGTGTATAGATATTTAAATGACCCATATGGCTCATTTAAATATCCTGACATGCGTCACGCTCAGTGAGGGCGAGATCCAGATCATGGTGTCTTGCAAGATGTTTCAAGCATCGCGAATCTTGTGAGAGACCTCTCGCGAGAGTCAATTGACTCATTCCGACATCAAGCCGGGCGTGGCGAGGCTGCTGAATCGCGCCCAATACTCCAGATATGGTCTCACCAGTGCCCTGCAGCAACTGAAGCATAACCTCCCTACTTTAATCAGCAAAATTACAAGAAACAACAATATTCTATTAGATATCCTAATTATTGCTGTACCTGCATACTAGCCTTGAGATTCATGGACTAGGACACCCAGTTCCCTCTGTATTGCAGAGTTCTGAAATATTTCTCAATTTAAATAACATATTGCTTTTCTATCCTTCATACCAAAGTGGGAAAGTTCACGGGCTGGATTCTCTTGCCGGGATTCTCTGATCCCGCGCTGGGTTGGAGAATCGCCGGGGGATGCGAGAATCGCGCCATGGCCGCTCCGACGCCGGGGCACCGATTCTCCACACCATTTCTCCGGCGCTTGCGGGGTCACTGCCGTGCCGGTCGGGCTACCGTTGAAAGCGCTCTCCCCCCCCCCCCCCCCGCGATTCTCCTCGACAGGCCGAGTGCCCGCCGAGTTCGGCCGAGTCCCGCCAGTGTAGGCTATGTATGGTCCTACCCGGCAGGACCTCGGAGTTCTGGCTGCGGGGGCTGTTATGGTGGGGGAGCAGGGGGATCTGACTCTGGCGGGGGGCCTCCACAGTGGCCTGGCCCCCGATCGGGGCCTACCGATCCTACGGCGGTCTAATTCTGTGGGGGCCTATGTTCCTCAGTGGTAGGCCCCTGTAGGGCTCCGCCAGGGCGGCCATGGACTGAGTCCGCAGCCGCCATGGTAGTTTACTGACCGCCAGGACCACGAGTGGGGACTGGCGCCGGTCGGGGGCGGAGGATGGCCGAGTGGGCCTCTAGCAATGGCCGCAGGTAGGTGCTATGTGGCGTGGCATACGGCGCCGGTCCCGATTCCATGTGGGGAAATGATTTCTACGCCCCGGCGCCAGCTATGATTTTGGCGTCATGGTGCGGAGAATCCAGCCCCACATTTTGCCACATTATATTCCATCTGCTAATTTGTTGCACTCTTTTAACCTATCCATATCCCTTCGCAAACTCCTTACATCCTCTTCACAACTTACTCTCCTACCTATCTTTTTGTCATTAGCAAATTTGGCAACCATACATTCTGTTCCTTCATCCATGTCGTTGCTGTAGATTGTAAATAGTTGAGGTTCCAGCACTGATCCCTGTGGCATTCCACGAGTCATAGCTTGCCAACCCAAAAATGACCCATCTATCCCTACTCTGTTTTCTGTTTGCTCGCTAATCCTCTATCCATGCTAATAAGTTAACCCCGCACCATGAACTCTTAAATTATGTAGTAACCTTTGATGTGGCATCTTATCAAATGCCTTTTGGAAATCCAAGTGTACCACATCTACAGGTTCCCCTTTATCCATTGTTGCCTGTTACTTCTTCAAAAACCTTTAATAAATTTGTCAAACATGGTTTTCCTTTGACAAAACCAAATCAACTCTGACTGACCATGTTAAGATTTTCAAACTGCCCTGCTAAAGTTCCCTTAATAATAGATTCTCACATTTTCCCTTTATTAGGCTAACTAACCTGTATTTTCCTGCTTTCTGTTTTCCTTATTTCTTGAATCGAGGAGTTACATTCACTATTTTCCAATCTGATGTGGCCTTTCCCAAACCTCGGGAAATTTGGAAAATTGCAACCAGCGCAATGACTATCTCAGCAGGCTCTTCTTTTAAGACCCGAGGCTTCAGATGCTGGACACTTTCCAGCCTCTAGTTCCAATGATTTTCTCAATACCCATTCCCTGCTAACAATAATTGTTTCAAGTTCCTTTCACCGCTTGATTTACAAGTATTTCTTGGATGTTATTTATATCTTCTACAATAAAAACAATACAAAATATCTGTTCTACACTTCCACCATTTCCTTACTTCCCACTGTTAATTTCCCAGACTCACTCTCTAGACAGCCAATGCTCATTGAAAAGTAGGCCGCCCATCTGTCTTTTTGATGAGATATTACACTAAAGCCCCAAGCTTGGGTGAATGTAAAAAATCCCATGGCCCTATTTCAAAGAAGAGTAGGGGAGCTATTCCTGGCATTCTGGTCAATATCTATCACTCATTCAACATCACAAAAACATATTATCTGTGTAATGTTCTTGTCGGGTGGCCTGATTTATAGCTTGTATATACACTTGTAGCTCAAGCTATAAACGATTTATTAACATTAACTGTGGGTCAACAATATACAAAACAACAGATGAATAACAGTATTAACATGCACAAGCAGCCTCACGCTGCCAGCTCTCCAGTCAGTCTGAGGTCACCTGACTCTAACATTCACTTATACACTAATGAGATTCCTAGTGGTCAGTCGGTGAATTACGACACACCCATGATATCACGACAATCTGATCATTGTCACATTGCTGTATGTGGAAGCTTGCTCTGTGGAAATTGGCTCTGTGTTTCCTAAAACAGTGCCTACACTATCTCATTGGCTGTAAAGCACTTTGAGACATCTGGCGGTCACGAGGAGTGCTATATAAATGTAAGTCTTTTTTCCCAGTGTAATCTCTGATCTACATGACTATGCATTTTTATTTCTGATGACAACCAGTCAGTCACTCACTTTCTTACAATATTCTGTTCAAATTTAAAAATAATGGGATTAATTTAATATTGGATGCTACTATACACATAACCGCATAAAACGGAATTTTGTATACATTTATGCCAATTGTCACATGGTATGAATACTTGTAGCGTGACTAGAAGCTGAAGCTCGCCAGCAGGAAAGGCTCCTTGCAGATCGGGGCACCATTTTGTCCAGCGGCCCCATTCTTTTCTCCACCACCACTCTTTCCCACCCAATGCTTCAGTTGCACAGGGCATTGTTGAGACTTCATCTGGAGTACTGTATACAGTTTTGATCTCCTTACTGACCAGGATATAATTGCTTTAGAAACAGTTCAAAGAATGTTCACTTGACTGATATCTGTGATTTGGAAGGGTTATCTTACGAGGAAAGGGTGGATAGTGGGCTGTATCCATTGGAGTTCAGAAGAACGAGAGGTGAACTTATTAAACATATAGAGTTGGATTCTCATTGGTCTGGTCTTACAATCAGAAAATTGGTGCCGCCCCCGCATTGAACCTCCATCCAGTGGGGGGTTAGCAGCCGCACAGCGTAAAGCCCCCGGCTTTACCTGCGGATAGGGCTGTAGAATGGCCGGGTCCGTGGCCGCGCATGCGCGGGCCCGACCTATCAAAAACTGCCCTCTTGTAATCAGCCCCCGATGAAGGCCCCACTGCCAGCGGAACGGCTCTTCCTCCCCCCCCCCCCCCCCCCCCCCCCCCGACTGTGGAGGTGCTGGACTCAATCCGCAGTCGCCACGCGAGGTCCCTGAACGGTGTGAGCACATATGCCCCACGCCCTCAGGGACTTGGCCCATCGGAGGCGGGCCTCAGGTGACGTCCTGAGGGCGTTCATATGGCTTGGTTTTTAAGCGTGTGGAGCATCGCAAAAACGGCGGCACCCCAATTCCGGCGTAAACGGGGATTCTGCAGCCGATCGCTGAACGCAATTTCAGCGTTGACAATCGGAGAATATTGTCTATAAGATCTTGAGGGTATGGTGATATTCCTGTGTATAATATTTTATATAGTTAGCAGTGCAACCTCCAACCAGCTGGTGGCGCCAGACATCGGTCATGTAACATCCGCCAGTTGATAGTAAGGAATACAACAGGACAATCACACTTCGGGTAGTTTCAGGAGAGTAACTTAGTCTGTACAGCATTCTGTATGTTATCTCTCCACGTGTTAATCAATAAATAATCATTCTAGTTAAGGCACCAGCAGTTCTGTATGAATCAATGAATCATTGCAATGACTAGGTCACAGGACAACACATGGTACAAGGAGCATAATAAGCCAATCCTGTAGCATCTACAAGATGTTGCCATAAACTTCACAGATCCCGGACAGCCAATGTGCTTCACTCTGGAGTTCAAATTTGAATCAAATGAGTACTTCACAAATGAGGTACTTCACAAATGAGGTACTCGCAAAAACATAGCAGATGGAGTCACGTCCTGATCGGTCAGGCTTCTTTGTGTTTACAATCGAGGGGTGCACAATCGAGGGGTGCACATCGACCAGCAGAAAGGAAAAAATGTCAGAATGAAAACCATTGGATTGAAGCAGTCGCATAAGGATCGGCCAATTGTAAAGTAGTTACAAAGATTGTACTAAATGACTCTTGTTTTTCAACTTCTTCACGACTCCTAAGGTTCCAAACATGGAGTGTTAGATGGAAGCTCTGCAGCAAGACTTGTTGCTGATTTGGAAATAGGTCAATACCTGCATGAACACATAATTCCACGAGCTGTGTTATACTTCACGGATTACGATGATGATGAGTATACGGATATTGACTCCGATGGTGAGGACCACGAGGATATGTACGAAGACCATGAATACGATGAAGAAAATTAAGGCTTGGAGGGTGAGCCAGATGAGGCTGATGATGAAACGTTAGTAAGATTGTTTCGTGGGAGTAATGAAGTGGTCACAATGGACGTCCAGTCTGTGCAGGATACCGGGAAATGTGAAAGCTCCACTGAAAGTGAAATTGAGAGGGCGGCATGTGGCGCAGTGGTTAGCACTGGGACTGCAGCACTGAGGACCCGGGTTTGAATCCCGGCCCTGGGTCAATGTTCATGTGGAGTTTGCCCATTCTCCCCATGTCAGCGTGGTTTCACCCCTACCACCCAAAGATGTGTTGGTTAGGTGGATTTGCCATGCTAAATTGCCCCTTAATTGTAAAAGAAAAATAATTGGCTACTCCAAATTTATTTAAAAAAAGAAAGTGAAATTGGAGTAGCAGGCACGTCAAAGGTAAACGACTCTGTAGTGATCTGTACATCTGTACATACATCTGCACATACACCAGGGACTGCAGCACAGATGTTACAGCCACAGCATCACTAGAGGGAGCATCAGAGATGGGTATAAAGGGTTGGGCCCAAGGCAGGATCCGCCTCTTTTAGAAGCACAGAGCTAGTGAGCAGCAGCACACAGGGATAGCTTAGCATAGGCAGTTTACCTTATTTCACTGGTGATACCTCTTAACTGTTTTACATCTAGTTGAGCTCTGGAAGCAGAACGTACCCTTTGAATAAAGTGTTTATGTTAACTGTAAGTCTGCAGTCGTTATTCAGAATTAGAGAATAACATATAGTACCAGGAGTGGTTTCAGCAAGCCAGCTAGACACCAGCAAGAGAAGAGAACTTAAACCAGTCATTCGACCAAGGAAGGCCTCGCAGCATTCGGCCCCTTCAGATACCAATCGACATGACGGACCCAATCCAACCTCCACGCCTGCTCAAGACCACTGGTAATATGCATTTTAATTGGAAACTTTTCACACAACAGTTCAAAATATATCTAGAAGCTAAAGATCTAACCTCAGCGTCTGATACCAGGAAGATAGCCTTGCTCTTATCCCTGGCAGGTCCACAGGCATCAGAAATATATAATTCCTTTACCTACCTGGAAGGGGAGGACAAGGGCAAGCTGGAAATAATCATCAAAAAATTTGAAACCCACAGTCAATCTGAAGTCAATGAGATATTTGAAAGATTCAAGTTCACCAGGCGCTTGCAAAAACCAGGAGAATCTTTCAGCAGTTTTGTAACTGATTTAAAATTACTAGCTCAATCCTGCAACTTTGAAAACCTCCGTGACTCCCTCATCAGAGTCCAGATAGTCAATGGTATATCTGATGAGGGACTTAGAAAATCCTTATTAAAAATATTCGGGCAGCACGGTAGCATAGTGGTTAGCGCAATTGCTTCACAGCTCCAGGGTCCCAGGTTCGATTCCCGGCTGAGTCACTGTCTGTGCGGAGTCTGCACGTTCTCCCTGTGTGTGCGTGGGTTTCCTCCGGGTGCTCCGGTTTCCTCCCACAGTCCAAAGATGTGCAGGTTAGGTGGATTGGCCATGCTAAATTGCCCTTAGTGTCCAAACATTGCCCTTAGTGTGGGTTGAATGGGGTTACTGGGTTATGGGGATAGGGTGGTGTGGGCTTGGGTAGGGTGCTCTTTCCAAGAGCCGGTACAGACTCGATGGGCCGAATGGCCTCCTTCTGCACTGTAAAATTATATATATATATGAAAACGAAAAGACCTAACCCTAGAAACAGCCCTGCAAAGATGCTCTACTTATGAAAAAGGTAAAGAAGAATATGAGGAGTTTACTTACCGGGACCAAGGCCTTCACCACGAGGTCAGGCCCGTCAAAATGGTGGCCCAGACATCCAGAAGGCGCTCGTCTAGCGGCAATCCCACGCGCGCGAACCTGGATGCAGGCCACACGCATGCGCAGTTCTCCCGAAGATTTGACACAGAAGAAAGGCCTACTGCGCATGCGCGAGCATGGAGGGACAGCGTCATGTTGTGTTCCTGCTGTGGATACGCCCACTTAAAAGGGCAATGTCCAGCTTCTGGGAAATAATGTTTAAAGTGTGGCAAATACAACCACCTTGCCTCACAGTGCAGAGCTGCTCTGCAAATGAAGACAAGACAGAAACGCATGAACCTCAACGTAAAAAGCATAGACTCAACGGAGCACAAAAAAAACAATGGTGAGTATTCCTCGGATGAGGACAACCTCGCTTGCAACAACTCGTTTGTCGTGGACACGATCGAGACAATTGAGGAACATGATGCAACAAGCGCCACGCCTCACCCGGTCAACAGCATTGATTCCAGCAGTGAGTGGACTGCGACTGTGCAAGTCAATGACTTTCCATTAGTCTTCAAGCTTGACACTGGGGCCTCAGCTAACCTCCTCACTAATAAGGATCTCCATTCGATTCCAGGAGACCATGAAATAATACCCGCTGCATGTTAGCTGAAGGACTACAACGGCAATCAGATCGCCTCAAAGGGATCGTGCCATCTCCGGGTGGACAACAAAACGATACGCAAGCAGATACGATTCGAGATTGTAGATGACAATAAATCATCACTGTTAGGCGCTCAGGCCTGCAAAGACTTGCGGCTGGTGCAACGCATTTACATGCACACCCAGGATCCATCAAGCCTGGAACCTAAAATCCTCAGCATGCTACAAGAATACCCCGACGTAGTCAAAGGCATGGGCACCCTACCCTGCCAATACAAAATCATGCTGAAGACAGACACCAAACCCGTCATTCAGCCGCCCAGGAGGGTTCCAACTCCACTGCGGCAGAAGTTGAAAGCGGAACTCAACAGACTGCAGTCACAAGGCGTAATATCGCGAGTCACACAGCCGACTGACTGGGTAAGCTCCATTGTCTGTGTGAAGAAACCTTCTGGAGATCTTCGCATATGCATAGACCCAAAGGACCTGAACCAGAACATTCGCCGGGAACACTACCCCATCCCCAAGCGTGAAGATATCACATCTGAGATAGCGAATGCTCGTATCTTCACCAAACTCGACACCTAGCAGGGATTTTGGCAGATAACAGCTCGATGACCCGAGCAGATTACTGTGTACGTTCAACACGCCATTCGGACGTTTCTGCTTCAATCGCATGCCCTTTGAAATTATCTCTGCGTCAGAGATCTTGCACAGGATAATGGAGCAAATGAACGAGGACATCGACGGTGTCAGAGTCTATGTGGCTGACATCATCGTATGTCCACCATTGAAGAAGAACACTTCTGTCGTCTGAAGAACGTGTTTCAGAGGATTCATAAATACGGTTTGAAACTGAACCAGGTGTGGTGATGTGCATCGATATAAATGCATGTAGGCTAGTTAGACACTAGAGGGAGCACCAAAGACATCACACACACTCAACCAATAGATCAGGTAGATAGGACATGACCAATGGACATTTACGATACACACGGAGGTGACACGATCACAGGGGGGCATTACACCAACCCATATATAAAGGACACCACACACATGATCTGCCTCTTTCCAGTGGAGACAGTCAGTGAGTATAGACACAGGGTTGATTCAATATTACACCCACCACATGGATTGCAGCAGCTGGTTAGTCAGTGTGGGTAGCTATAGTACGATTAGCAGTAGTGTCGAACCTGAGTAATAGAAGAGTAAATAGTTTAATAAACATGTTGAAGTTATCTCCACGTCTGAAGCTTCCTTTGTCAAGTGCACCACAAGGAAGCCGCTTATGTTACATCTACAACATAACAAATCATGGTACCAGGACTGAACTGTTTCAATCCATATAGCCATACCTCAGCGTACAGTGACAACCAACAACGATACCGAGGCAAGATGTTTGAGATCCGGGTTCCGCAGGAGCTCCGGTGCCATGGCGATCCCCGTGAAAACTGGCGGGTATTCCGGCAAATGTTTGAATTCTTCCTGGTAGCAGCCGACCTGGAAGATCTGGCCGATGCTGAAAAGACAGAGCTTCTCCTCACCATCGCCGGTGCCAGAGCAGAAGAAATCTTTTAAAAATTCAAGTTTTCCAAGGGGCAAAACAGGAGCGACTTCCAGGCAGTCCTGGACAAATTCGGCAAATACTGTGAGGAAAACACACTCCAACCAGCAAGAAAAGGTAAGAGAAGCGCCAGTACTCACCTCGAGGCCGAGATCTCGGAGCAGAGAACAGTTTTCATCGGCGGCCATCTTTCTAAAGGGACTGCACTTGCGCAGTTGCGAGACGCCGCGCATGCGCAATCACGAAAACGGCCATCGGTAAAGGAACAGCGATATGCGCAATCGCTTCCTACGCGCTACGTCACATGCGTCATGACGTCAGAGGCCTCGGACCACGCCCATTTAAAGGGGAAACATCCCAAATCAAAGAAAAAATCTTTTAAAGCTGCAAAACAACCTTCCTTCACCTTGAATGACAGCACAATGCATCAAATTGAACCAGGAAATGAAATTAACCTCCGAAGAACCATGCAACAAGCAGTTACCTACGCCTAAACTGATGATTCTGACCTTGAATACTTCGAAACCGACCTTTACATTTTCTCTGGACCTCTCGAGCCCAATGCCAGCTCCGACGCAAACAGTGATGATATGGTCCTAAAAGACAACGACTCAGACGAACCTTTCACCGTGGGAGGCTACCCCAGTACCAAATCCGAACCGCAACTAGATGTGTTGCACATTGACGACCCCGATGACGAATTCTTCGGATTTGAGGATCTTCAACCCAGCAGATATGACATCCCAACTCGTGAGTGCAGGATGATGCTGCAGCCTGAAACCAAGAGACAGAGAGCGGTACAAGCCCCCAGAGAGCGGCCTGCTGCCACACAGAGCGTGGTCCACACACCGCTTAGGGTTCCCGACTCTACGAAAGAAGACATGCAAGACTCCACACGGCAGTCCTTGCATGAACAAGAAGTGACTCCAGTGTCACAAGCCTCCACAGCGAGCTCGTGGACAGACTCCACGATAGAAGAAACGCAAGACTCCAGAGCGCAGTCCTTGCACACACAAGACGTGGCTCCAGTGTCACAAGCCTCGGCAGCGAGCTCGTGGACAGCCTCCATGATAGAAGCAATGCAAGACTCCGACGCGCAGTCCTTGCAGGAACAAGACCATGAAGGTGTAGCAACCTCCTCTGGCCAACTAGCGGCAGACGATGCAAGTCTGCCATGCTCAAGTAAACAGCAAGAAGACTATGACAGTCTACCACGCTCCAGTGCACAGCAGGACGACCATGACGGTCTGTCATGCTACAGTGAAGAACAAAGTGACAATGACAGTCCAAGCCCAAATGAAGGACAACTGCAAGACAATGACAGTCCATCCACATTGTTTGCACCATCAGATGAAGACTCTGACAATTACCCAACCTAAGTGGACAACAAGCAGCTACTTTGGCTCTACCCACTATATGTGAAACGAGTGACGACAGCATCCCACTTCCCATGCAAGATGTGCAAGTGACAGACCTCAGCTAGTGTGTACAGAGGCACTCGACGATCACTGTGAGACCACTGCTGACTCCGGTGACACCACGTTACTTCCACCCTCATTCGTTCAAACCTCTCCACAAGACAATGCATTCCTGCATGTTCCGACTTCAGACTTCAAGAAATCTCAGCTGACTCCAGTGAACCTGCTAAGACTCCGGACGGGGAGCATCAACAAACCAACACTGACTCAGTTAAAACAGACCAGACTCCAGATGGGGAGCAACCAAACGCCGACTCTGATTCATGTAAGCCAGACTTTACTTCAGACAGGGAGTGCCGCAACCTCAGTGATGGCACGCTCAAGGTGACAGCAGATGCCACAACGACAGGAGATGGATCACTTAACAATTACACTGGGTCAGTAATAACAAGCAGCGGCTACAGTCCAAGAGGAATACACCAATATTCACCACAGCTATATCCACACAGTTTTTCCACACCAGCAGTGCAGCCAATGACAGCTCATGCTGGACAAACCCAGTATTCAGGCATGTAGCAGCCAGCAGTCTATGCAGCATATTCTCAAACAGGCCAGCACTACGGATTGCCCACTATTGGAATCAAAACCGAAGGAGGACTACCGCAAGCGCAATCTGCACTACAGACTGGATGCCTTAGTTACAGCCCAGGATTTGCTGCACCCCAGCCTGGCCAGATGGCATATTCCTCTCAGATGCAAGGTTCTAGTTTCACACCTTCACCAGGTATTGATGCGAGCAGCAATTCTGTTTCCAATTCGACAAGCTTCAACGGTTCTCAGCAGGATCACAATTCCTGCACAGCATGTGGCCAGAACCAGTATGTACACTCTTATCCAACTTCAACATATGGCACATCCATGACCTCGAATGATACTGTTGATGGTACCTCTTCAACGTCAACACCTTATCAGCTACAAGATGCCATCCAACATCACCATCACAAACATCGCAAAAAGAAAGGGACTCCAAATCAGACAGCGAAGTGATTTGACCACTTCTTGGTTCCTGTGGCACAGGGATGTTGATGGCATTCATAACCAAGAGAGACATTTGACCATGATGATTGATGGTTTTTGGACTCACACAAATGATTTGGACTTATTGTTTAATCACTGTTCCCATGACTTGTATATACCTTAACTTATCTACCTGTTTTATGTTCAATTTTCTGAAAGTGTACAGAAAATATGTGACATATAAAAAAAGGGGGATGTGGTGATGTGCATCAATGTAAATGCATGTAGGCTAGCTAGTCACTAGAGGGAGCACCAACGACATCACACACACACACACTCAACCAATAGATCAGGTAGATAGGACATGACCAATGGACATTCACGATACACACGGAGGTGACACGACCACAGGGGGGTATTACACCAACCCATATATAAAGGACACCACACAGATGATCTGCCTCTTTCCAGTGGAGACAGTCAGTGAGTACACACACAGGGTTGATTCAATATTACACCCACCACGTGGATTGGAGCAGCTGGTTAGTCAGTTTGGGTAGCTATAGTAGGATTCGCAGTAGTGTCAAACCCGAGTAATAGAAGTGTAAATAGTTTAATAAACGTGTTGAAGTTATCTCCACTTCTGAACCTTCCTTTGTCAAGTGCACCACAAGGAAGCTGCTTATGTTACACCTACAACATAACAAATCAGCAGGCAAAAGCACATTTGCGAAGGAGTCTGTAACCTTTTTGGGTGACACCATATCATCTCAGGGTGTCAGCCCTGATGAGGCGAAAATCGCTGCAATATGGACCATGAAGACGCCACACGACAAGAAGGCGGTGCTACGATTTCTGAGCTTCGTCAACTTCCTCGGTAGGTTCACCCCAAACCTGTCCGTACGGACGGCAACTTTACGCAATCTCCTATGAAAGACCACTACGTTTGAGTGGACACAACGTCACCAAAATGAATGGGTGGATCTCAAACAGCAACTAACGAGGGCACCGACCCTTGCTTTCTTTGACGCAACCAGACCCACCAAGATCACCACTGGCTCCAGCCAGGACGGGATTGGCGCCGTTCTCCTCCAACAGGCCGACCAGTCTGACTGGGTCCCGGTGACATACGCGTCCAGGGCCATGACCGCAACTGAGTGCAGATATGCACAAATCGAAAAAGAATGTCTCGGACTCTGAAGTTCCATGACTATGTGTACGGCCTGCCCACATTCATAGTGGAAACCGACCACAGACTGTTGGTCCGTATCATAGACAAGGATCTAAATGACATGATACCTCGTCTGCAGCGCATCATGATGAAGCTGCGAAGGTATGATTTCACCCTAGACACACTCCGGGAAGGGATCTTGTCATTGGCGACACACTGTCCCGATCAATTGGCACTGACAACGCACCATAGCCCCTATCAGAGAAATCGAGGACCAAACACAGTCATGCATGGAGAATTTGCCTGCTTCGGATGAGAAGCTTTGCCTAATCTGACAGGAGACACAGAAAGACGCAACCTTACGGAGGGTGCTGCACCTACTCCAGCACGGTTGGACGAGGGGACAATGTCCACAATTTCAGAATGTCAAATCAGAACTGGTTGAAGTTGCCGGCCTGCTGCTACGCAATGCGCAGATTGTGATTCCGGCCACACTCCGCACCGAGATGTTACGTAAGATTCATGAAGGCCACCTAGGAATTGAGAAATGCAAAAGGCGAACACGACAGGCTGTGTACTGGCCCGGCATGAATCAAGACATAACGGACATGGTCATGACATGTGACACTTGTCAAAGACATCAACCTGCACAGTGTAAAGAACCACTGCAGCAACACAAACTCACAATGGCGCCGTGGACAAAAGTGGGCATTGACCTATTTCATGTCACAGGGCGTGATTATGTTTTGATCATGGACTATTACTCAAACTATCCGGAAGTACTGAAACTCCATGATCTCACGTCTTCATCTGTCATCAAGGCGTGCCAGGAGACATTCGAGCGACATGGAATCCCGCGTGTGGTGATGTCAGATAATGGTCCCTGCTTCGCGAGCTGGGAATGGAAAGAGTTCTCAGACCGCTACAGCTTTCGGCATGTAACATCCAGTCCGCGCTACCCACAGTCAAATGGGAAAGTGGAAAAGGGTGTCCACATTGTTAAACAACTTATTAGCAAGACAACAGATTCACGCTCGGACATCAACCTAGCGCTGTTGTCCTACCGAGCAACCCCATTGAGCTCAGGACTGTCGCCAGTGTAGATGCTCTTCGGCAGGGACATCCGGACAACCCTCCCGGCGATTCAATTCCGAGACCCCGATAATGCTCTGGTACTCGACAAAATGAGGGTACTATGGTCCAAACAAAAACAATACTACGATCAACATGTGATCCCACTCAAGCCAGTGAACATGGGCGACATCGTCAGGATCAGGGACCCAGAAGGTGGATGGTCTGAGCCAGCCACGGTGATCAGGCAGGAGGCACCGCGGTCCTACATTATCAAGTCGTCGGCGGGAGTACTCTTTCGCCGTAACCGCCGGGGTCTGTTAATGCTTCGGCCTACAACGCCTGTGTTTCCCACACTGGACTTGACTAAGTCCATTAATCCACAGGACGTTCCTCGCCACACAACGCCAGACAGTACTCTTGATGACATCAAACCGTCATCCCCACCACCACCGTTAAGATGCTCCAGCAGAGGCCGTAAGGCACCCAACCGGCTAGATTTGTAACAACACTTCAACACACGCACAAGACAAATATGATCATTTCTCACGATAGACTCATAACACAGTTAATTGTTTCTGTATTACTTTATCATTTTTGCTGTGTGCAGCTTTGCTTATTCTCACCACTTGTTATGTCCAGTTTTCTTGAGGCCAGTCTGAAAACATATCAAGTCAAAAGGGGGGGGGATGTAGTGATCTGTACATCTGTACACACATCTGCACATACACCAGGGACTGCAGCACAGATGTGACAGCCACAGCATCACTAGAGGAAGCATCAGAGACAGGTATAAAGGGTCGAACCCGAGGCAGGATCCGCCTCTTTTAGAAGCACAGAGCTAGTGAGCAGCAGCACACAGAGACAGCTCAGCATAGGCAGTTTACCTTAGTTTCACTGGTCATACCTCTTGACTGTTTTACATCTCTTGAGCTCTGGAAGCAGAACGAACCCTTTGAATAAAGTGTTTGTGTTAACTGTAAGTCTACAGTCATTATTCAGAATTAGAGAATAACAAAGACTCCGCTGCAAACAAAATGGTCACGTAAGATATAATACCCATTCTGGAGACACTGGCTCCAGAGGCACCTGGCGAATCATCTCATGCATCTGAAATGGTTCCGGCAGTGGGCTCCTAGGGAAACCACTCCACTGAAAGATCAGTTAGAGGGGCAGGTGGCTGTACTAATATGCAGCTCTATGACGAAGGATGATATATATCATTTTACAAGACAAGGAAGAATCACCACTTGGTTCTTCAGGAACAACTGACATATGCAGTTGTAATTTCAAGTGAAGAGGAACCATCACCTGATGCTCAAACATAGGATGCTTTATAGCCAATGAGATATTGTAGGCACTGTTTTAGGAAACACAACATTGAGGATGTAGATCCAACCCAGACACCAGAGTGGGAGGCTTTGCAGTCACCCATTGAAGGTGCAGACCTGACCGTGACCACATAGCCCCCTGGCAGCAAGCCAACACGAGACGTCTCAGCAGACGATGTACAAACTACTGCTCCCATGGCGCAGGCCAGCGGAACGACAAGGGTTCCCAAACCCTAGCGAAAATAGTGGATCAGTCACAAAATCATTCTCAAAACTAAAAAGAGGAAGAGAAGGAGAGTGGGGATACCGTGAGTCCCACTGATGACAACAAGCAACAAGACGTCAACAATGTGGCCAACAGGCCAGAAAATACACAACAACGCAGCAGCAAAAAGCATTGCATAATGACACGGAAGAAGTTGGTTGTGCCAGAGAGTACGCAACGACTCAATAGCAAAAAGCATCGCGTAAAGATATGAAAGAAGCTGGTGACGCATGTATGGCCAGCAAGGATCCCAGCTTTCAAAAAGCATTGTGCCAAAAGGATAAGGCACAGAAGTCTGGTACAGAACCCAGTCTTCCAGAAAGCTGACGAGCCGAGACAATCAGCGGGGTGACCTTGTTGACAATGCGCAATGACCTGTGCACAAAGGACACATGTAGCAGGCATATCATGTGAACTAAAACACGGTTAAATTTGTACATACATGCCACACGTATTAAATGATGATATCAATCATGTTTTGTATATATGATAACATCTCCAAAAGAAGGGGGGGCTGATGATATAACTGTGTATAATATTGTATCTAGTTAGCAGTGCTACCTCCAACCAGCTGGTGGCGCCAGACATCGGTCATGTGGCATCTATTGCCAGTTGATAATAAGGTGTGCAACAGGACAGTCGCACATTGGGTAGTTCCAGGCGAGTCCATGAAACTTAATGAGTAACTTAGTCTGTACAGCATTCTGTATGTTATCTCTCCACGTGTTAATCAACAAATAATCATTCTAGTTAAGTCACCCGCAGTTCTGTATGAATCATTGCAATGACAAGTTCACAGATGTGATGAACGGTTACTGCCTTATCATCATGTAAGGAGATGTCCCCTTTAAGACCGGGCTTGGAACCCTGGGGACACCGCCTCTGGCTCCACCCATCTGTGAGCCATATATAAAGGGCTGCCTTGTGGGCTGTACAGCAGTTAGCACATGTCTTAGCTCTAGCATAGTTCCTAGTCTAATAATGCCTTCTTTACCGTAAACACTCTAAGCGTCGTTATTGAGGGTACCTCAATTTATTAGACTAAACTAGATTCAGGATGGACGCAGGCCTAAAACTGGAGAAGCTCAACCTGGAAGCAAGGACTCTGGAGGTGAAGGAAATTTTTTAATGCTGGCTGCGGTGCTTCGAGGCCTACCTGGACTCCGCAGAGACTCCCATCCTGGGGCCACGCAAGCTGCGCCTACTCCACGCCCGGGTGAGTCACAGAATCTCCGCCACGCTCAAAAAGGCGACGACTTATGAAGAGGCGGTCGAGTTACTCCGCAAGCGGTTTGTTAAGCCCATCAACGAGGTACACGCTAGGCATCTGCTCTCTACCTGCCGGCAGCGCTCGGGGCAATCGCTAGACGAATTCGTCGAGAAACTCACCGCGCTTGCCAGGGACTGTGACCATCAGGATGTGACAGGGGAAGTCCATATGAACCTGCACATCAGAAACGCTTTCGTGTCCGGCATCCGCTTGACCTACATCCGTCAGCGGCTGCTCGAAAACAGGGCAAAAGACCTCCAGGACACACTAACGCTCGCCTCCTCGCTGGAGGTGGCCCGACATAACTTGGGTACGTACCCCGTGGACTCTGCGAGCCCCCCTGGACTTCCTCAGACTCAGCCGTATTACAGCCCTGCGCCACGTGGCGACCCGCTCACCATGGGGGCACACCATGCTACTTCTGCGGGCAGGGCCAGCATCCACGCCCACGCTGCCCAGCCCGCTCCGTGATCTGCGACTGCGGGAAGAAAGGGCATTTTGCGAGGGTCTGCCTAGCCAGACCCAGGGGCCAGAAAAACAAAGAACAGCCGGCCAGAAAATCAGGCTCTCAGGCCCGCAGGCCTCGCAATGCGGCTGCGCACCGACCCGACACACCCCCTTCTGACGCGTCATCAGCCTCGTGCGAATCATGGGAGCGCCCATCTTGGCGGCGGCCATCTTCTCGACCCGACACATGCGACCGACGGCGGCGGCCATTTTACGAGTCCGACTCGGCTGAGGACTCTGACTACCCGCGAGTGGGTGCGATCACCCTCGACCAAACTCGGCCAAAACACCTGCAGAACTCTATGATGCAGGTCCAGGTCAACGGGTGCGACACTGCATGCCTCTTCGACTCCGGGAGCACGGAGAGCTTTATCCATCCTGAAACAGTAAGGCGCTGCTCCCTACGCACCCATCCCGCATCCCAAACCATAGCCCTCGCATCCGGGTCCCACTCGGTACAAATCAAGGGGTACTGTATTGCGGATCTCTCTATCCAGGGTGCCAAATACACCCGTTTCAAATTTTTTATCCTCCCTCATCTGTGTGCCCCCCTGCTGCTCGGACTGGATTTCCAGTGCAGCCAACGAAGCCTGACACTGAAGTTCAGCGGACCCTTCCCCCCCCTCACGGTATGCTGCCTTGCGACACTGAAAGTCGCACCCCCCTTGCTATTCGCGAACCTCACTCCCGACTGTAAGCCAGTCGCCACCAGGAGCTGGCGCTACAGTGCCCAAGATATGGCTTTTATCAAGTCAGAGGTCCAGCGTTTACTGGGAGAGGGGGTCATCGACGCTAGCAACAGCCCTTGGAGAGCGCAAGTGGTGGTAGTCCGGTCCGGGGAGAAGAAACGGATGGTCGTGGATTAAATCGGATCGCCCAATACCGAGTCTTTTCCACGGTCGACCTCAAATCCGCCTACCACCAGCTCCCCATCCGACCAAAAGACCGCCCCTATACTGCCTCTGATGCAGCCGACCGGCTCTTCCACTTCCTCAGGGTCCCCTTCGGTGTCACAAATGGGGTCTCCGTCTTTCAAAGGGCGATGGACCAAATGGTGGACCAGTACGGTTTGCGGGCTACATACCCGTACTTGGACAATGTCACCATCTGCGGCCATGACCAGCAGGACCATGACGCTAACCTCGAAAAGTTCCTCCAGACCGCCCGAGCCCTTAACCTGACCTATAACGAGGACAAATGCGTTTTCCACACCACCCGGCTAGCCATCCTCGGCTATGTCGTGAATGACGGGGTCCTAGGTCCTGACCCCGACCGCATGCGCCCCCTTAAGGAACTCCCGGTCAAGGCCCTCAAACGGTGCTTGGGGCTTTTCTCTTATTACGCCCAGTGGGTCCCCAAGTATGCGGACAAAGCCCGCCCACTCATAAAGACCACCATTTTTCCCCTCTCGGCTGAGGCTCAATTGGCCTTCAACCGCATCAAGGCCGACATCATCAAGGCCGCTAGGCACGCGGTGGACGAAACCATCCCTTTCCAGGTAGAGAGCGATGCATCAGACATCGCCCTGGCTGCTACCCTCAATCAGGCAGGCTGATCAGTAGCGTTCTTCTCCCAAACCATCACCGCCTCCGAGGTTTGACACTCTGCAGTCGAAAAGGAGGCACAAGCCATTGTGGAGACTGTGCGGCGCTGGAGACACTACCTCGCCGGTAGGAGGTTTACCCTCGTCACCGACCAACGGTCAGTCGCCTATATGTTCGATAACACAAAACGGGGCAAAATAAAAAACGATAAAATTTTGAGGTGGAGGATCGAACTCTCCACCTACACGTACGATATCAAGTATCATCCAGGGGAGCTCAACGAGCCCCCAGATGCCCTCTCCTGCGGCTCATGTGCCAATGCGCAGGACGACCGCCTGCAAGCCATCCACAATGACCTCTGCCACCCGGGGGTTACCTGGCTCATCCATTTTATCAAGTCCCGCAACCTACCTTCCTCAACCAAGGAGGTCAAGGCCATGGTCAGAGCCTGCCAGATCTGTGCGGAGTGCAAACCGCACTTCTACCGGCCAGACAAGGTTCGGCTCGTGAAGGCCTCGGGTCCCTTTGAGCGACTGAGCGTGGACTTCAAGGGGCCCCTCCCGTCCACCAATCGTTATGCCTATTTCCTCACCATGATCGATGAGTTCTCCCGTTTCCCATTCGCCATTCCCTGCCCCGACATGACCTCAGCCACTGTGATTAAGGCACTGCACAGCATCTTCACCCTGTTCGGTTTCCCCGCTTATATCCACAGCGACCGGGGTACATCATTCATGAGCGATGAACTGCGTCAGTGTCTGCTCAGCAAAGGCATCGCCTTGAGCAGAACGACCAGTTATAACCCGCGGGGAAATGGGCAGGTGGAGAGGGAGAACGCGACAGTGTGGAAGGCTGTCCTTCTGGCCCTGCGGTCAAGAAGTCTCCCAATCACCTGCTGGCAGGAGGTACTACCCGATGCCCTACACTCTATTAGGTCACTCCTCTGCACGGCCACGAATGAGACCCCTCACAACCGATTGTTTGTCTTCCCCAGGAAGACTACCTCCGGGGTCTCGCTTCCACCTTGGCTGATGGCTCCGGCACCTGTTCTTCTCCGGAGGCACACGAGGAGCCATAAAATGGACCCCTTGGTCGAAAAGGTCCGACTGCTCCACGCCAACCCCAGTTACGCCTATGTTGAGCACCTCGACGGCAGGCAAGATACGGTTTCCCTCCGGGATCTGGCACCCGCTGGATCCCCCACCACAGACGCCCCTTCCCGCGCTGCTACCCTGCAGGACCCGGCGCCCCCTACAACACACCCCCTTCTGGCCCTACTGTGAGCACCTACTGTACACCTTGCGCACCGCCTTTACACACCCCGTTTAGAGTTTTTAAAAAGGCATTGCCATTTAATATGGAGATTAGGAGAATTTCTGTTCTCTCAGAGAGTCATTAGTCCACCGAATTCTCTTCTTCCTCAGAGAGAAGTGGATAGCAAGGTCATTCATTGTTTTTTCAGACTGAGTTAGATAAGTACCTGATTTGTAATGGAGACAAAGGTTACATAGTTGTGGGCGCAATCAGATTAGCCATGAATTTATCAAATGGCGGAGCAAGCTTGAGGGGCTGAATGGCCTGCTAATTCGTAGGTTCATTTGACTAATCTGAGTGTGGCAAAGAGATGCAGGCCTCCTATTGGCCAATAGCTCTATGAGGCAAGACATTGTCTAAAAGGATGAAAGCCCCACAGCCTAAAAGGTTAGCATGGGACGAGCTGGCCAAGAAGAGGTGGGCTCACCCCAGATATTTATGCAGGGATGTGGGGAACCCACCCTCAGTGTTGAATTCAACCCTAAACATGTGAACCTTCCCATATAGGAAAAAGTCAATATGACTGTGGCAAATATTTTACAGAGGGAAAAGAATGTAGAAAGAATGGAAAATATTTGTTAAATTGGCATAAGCTTGTTAGAATGGAACAAATCATGAAAAACTGACGAAATGATTCCCAGCAAAATAAAAGCAGGGACACACTTGACCACTTTAACCATAAGAAAAAAAAGAAATATAAAAAACCATCTGTGTAATTACTTATTTTTAAACATTGTGTAACTGAAGAAAACGGATTGAAAAAACAAGAAAATTAAAAACAGTTGTGTCAAAGCTTTAAGATTACACAGCTTTCTGCGGTTTCAGAATGCAACTGCATTGAGGACAATTCAACAAGGCTCTAAACACCAGATAATTAGAATTTTCATTTAAATGTTTGACCTCAACGGAAATGACTAATGACAAAAAGGTAACATTTTAAAGAGTTATGCATGATAGATCTGTTCAAAGAAATAGCTCCATTATTTTTTTAAACAAAATTCAAGCAAACCACAAATTCCATTTTGACAGGTCAGAAAAGTAATTTGACAAAAATCAATACATCATTAGATTGAAACTGAATCTTTTTAGATACAGATTTGTTACTAAACTTCAAGGATGCAATGAATTGTAAAGTAAGAGTATTAAAATCACTGACCGAAAAATAATTTTGTGATGGGCACACAAATGAGTTGCAGCATGGGTTTGTCTGATAGTCATTATGGTATTAGACTAGTAATTCAGAGGTTGCACATATAAATCCACCGTGGTATGTGAAATTGAATTAATAAATCTAGTAAACTGTGGGCCAGTAGCAGAAAAATTATCATGAAAACATTTGGATTCAGCTTCAGAAAAGGACAGCTGCCACCCCTATGCAGGCTGGCTTCCAGATTGACTGGTCTAATCTGAAGTGATCTAAAACCACTGCTGTTAAAAAAAATGTCAATAAGTGCAACAATGCTTGCATCGGCCTAATCCTGAAAACAATATTAAAATGTGCTCTATGTTTAACTGGGCAATAGTGGAGTGTAGAATAGTCTGCTGATATACTACCATCAGTTCACTGCCTGGCAATGAAAGATATTGGGCAGGATTCTCCATCCAGCAACGCTGGAATCGCAAAACACGAATGGGCAGGGAATCGCGCGGCGGCCGAGAATCGAGGCTGGTGCCGAGCGCCTAACGGAATGCCATGCTCCGGTGCCTCGACAGCGGTGTGAATGCGTTCCATGCCGCAAGTCGGCATGGGCATGCAAATTGTACAGTAAAGGCCGTTGCCATGTCATTAACGGGCCCAACCTGGCATTCTCTGAGCCTCCCACAGTACTCCGCCTCCACCAGGCAGAATTACCGATGGCAAGGTTCACTTGTGGTATTAAAAATCAGGAACTGGGCGCCTTGATTGCTGAGGGAGAGAGAGGGGTTATGAAAAGTGTCCAACATCTCTACAGTGTTCTGACAGTAATGCTACTGACCAGGGGGTGTCTACCAGGGCCAGCTGGGTGTCTACTAGGGCCAGGGGGAGTAGCAGGGTTGCAGCCAGCAGGTGGACCATGGGGTTGGGGTGGCCAGGCATGGACTACCATTGCTGTAGCTTGCAAGGCAGCCATGCGGCTGTGCACGCCACTGACTGCCCACTGTGAACTTAGTGAACCAGATTAGTTTTACAACAATCGACAATGGTTTTATGGTCATCATTAGACTCTAATTCCAGATTTTTATTGAAATTCAAATTTCACCATCTGGTGATTTTCGAACCGGGTCCCCAGAGCATTATCCTGTGTCTCTGGATTACTAATCCAGTGACAATACCATTAAGCCATAGCCTCCCCTGCCCACTGTGAACTTAGCGCTGCTGGGTGTCTCCCCAGCCAATACCGCTAGGTACCCTCTGGCCCCAGCCAACTCGTTAATGGGATTGGTATGCTCCAGCGCAACCAGTGTCATCTTCTTGGCTGGGATGAGGGTGTGTGGGGAGTGGAGTGCTTATATGCAGCTTCTGCTTTTCAGTCTCTCCAGTGCCGATCCCAACCCCTTCCTATCAAATGCATTGGAATTGCACTGGTTCTATGTGGTGCCTGTGCTAGCTCATTAACCTGTCCTGAATTGCTCCAGGACTGGCACTGCTTCCAGGACTGTAGAACACCCGCGATTCAGTCCAGGTGACAGCGCTTTGTCTCTCAAACGGAGAATTCTGCCCAAAATCTAATTTCTGATTGCTCTCATGATGGAAAGTGCAAGCACATGGATTGGACTTTTGTGTGTTGTTGCTCAATGTCAAATAATTATTGAAAGTCATTACATCCAAAGGCTTATTACGTGGGAAGAAGAATTGCTCTAATTGATAGTTACATTTTAAATACATGCAAGGCAAACATGTTTATGATTTTGATACCCATATCTGGAAGAGGAATTCTTCCACTTTGTAAGGAATACTATAGGACAGCACACAACTGGATTCATACCCAGCTCAATTCACCAACTTCAGGGTAGGAGGGAAAACTGAAAATTATGGGTTCTAATGATTAAATTTGAAAATTGTGTATATTTTGTTTATCAAACTCATTGGTATCATAAAGTGTACAATAATAACAACACTCATTAATGATTCAAAATGCCATTTATTATTTAACCCAAAATAATAAAATAATTACATAAAACAGAACTGTTTCACAATAGAAAGAATGGTATAGATTAGTAGCAATATTTCAAAAGTTCATTACGTAATTATTATTATGCATGTCCATTGCTTATTTATTCTACTCAATTAATTGTGAGCATTTGGACGATTGCAGGCCACAATTGTTCATAACTGTAAAAGTGGTTATATACTTTACATTAACTCCATATGAATTAAACTACATATTATTTGGAATAAAATTTAATTAATTTGCAATGATTCAAATTTTCCATATACTGAAATTTAAGTTCAAGCAGAATTTTTAACAAATGCTCAGGAAAGATACAAGACTGAATTTCTTAGCAATAAGAATTAAATAAATAATAATATTTATTATTGTCACAAGTAGGTTTACATTAACACCGCAATGAAGTTACTGTGAAAATCCCCTCATCGCCACACTGTTCGGGTACACAGAGGGAGAATTTAGAATGTCCAATTCACCTAACAGCTCGTCTTTCAGGGCTTGTGGGAGGAAACCGGAACGCCCGGAGGAAACCCATGCCGACACAGGGAGAATGTGCAGACTCCGCACAGTGACCCAAGCGGGAATCAAACCCAAGACCCTGGCGCTGTGAAGCAACAGTGTTAACTACTGTGCTACTTTGCCTCCCTATTGCGGTAATGGCGTAGTGGCATTGAGTAGATAAAAATTAAATTGTATCCTTGATTTTATGGTTAGTGGTGAAGCAAGTGCACTCACCACTGACCTCAAATAAAGCTACCTACAAAGATCTAGTAACCTCTGTTGTGTAGACTTCCCATTTAACCATGTCAGTTTGTACCTGGCTCCAAGTCAAAGGGATCTCCTGGCATCCAGCAACAGTGATGTCATTAAACAGGGTAAACAACCAAACACATTGAAGTATTCTTACAGACAACAAATCAAGAAATAAAAACCAGTGAATGCTTTCACCTTTGGGGCTGAATTTTCACCGAGTTGGGATGACTCAGGAGTCCTTTAAAAATGGTGGCTAGGGTGGCATTTGGGGCAGTGGTTAGCACTGGGACTGCGGCGCTGAGGACCCGGGTTCGAATCCCGGCCCTGGGTCACTGTCCGTGTGGAGTTTGCACATTCTCCCCATGTCTGCGTGGGTTTCACCCCCACAACCCAAAGATGTGCACGTTAGGTGGATTGGCCACGCTAAATTGCCCCTCAATTGGAAAACAAAATAATTGGGTACTCTAAAAAAAAATTTTTTTAAATAGTGGTTAGGTGATTCAGGATTCCCAACTCCATTACTGGGATTTCGATTCTCAGGAGTACCTTTTAAGGATGCAGGCTGGTTTGGGTTAAAAGCCAGCACTCCCAACCAGGACAGGATAATCATATCTTAGTCCTCTGCAATCTTCATGGAGTCCAGCCGGCTTTTTAAAGAGTCATGGTTCATGGCATCTCAGAGTTGCAATCGTTAGCTTAAGGGGATCTTTCAGAACCTTCTCATGGCCCCATGTTAAACTATGCCTCCCAAACAATCCCCCATCGTCCTTCATGTCAAGCTATAACACTTCCACCCTCTATACAAAAAGGTGGCATGGATGTGGCATGAGAGATGAATGGCCTTTATGCTTTTATTTTAATTGGAATGAATCCCATAACAACAAGATAGACCTTACAAGAAGCCCACCTCAACCCGGCAACTGAGGTCGCCTTTGCTGGCCCGGTGGTAGCCCGCACGCTCAACATCCAACAATCCACCCACCCCCAACAATGAAAATTTCATCATTGTGGGCCCATTCCCCAGAGACAGGTGGCCTAAGCCAGGAATTTTCCCTGTCTCCTGCTACCCACCTCAAGGATGAAAATCCAGCCCTTAAATCTTAAAGGTTCCAGATATTGAAATAAATGATTTGGACAGGCACATGGGATTTAAAATAAAATAAATCAAACCTTTTAAATAAAAATAATTTGAAAAATATGTGGAACTTATTATCCTAATGGAGAAATTTGATATTTATTAAATATAAAATTACACTTTCAGGATCAGCGAAGCAATTTAGAAATAACTACAAATCAAGTATGCTAAATCAAGTTAGATCTCATTCAACAAGATATAACTATTTTAAGGACTTTTACAGTGAGAACAGAAGAATGGAAGCTCTTGTTGGTTCAATGATTTATAAATGATTGCATTCTGGGCGAATCTCAACAGTGTACCCTTGGGGGTAGTGTAGAATCACCAACAGCAATTTCTGGACATCTGTGTTTAGCTGCGGATTTGTGGACTCCAGAAATTGCTTTCAGTTTCAGAGGAGTAGATGGCAACCACTGACAGTTTTGACATCATTACTTCTACAAAATCCAAGCATGATTTAATTTGATTTGATTTGATTGGAGAACTGCTAATGCCCGTGGAACCATACACCAGCAGGAATTACCACTTTCAGGAGTGGAAGAAAGAAAAATTGAAAAAGAAGATTTATATGTTGATTAGCTATAGGATGCTTAGGAATTTTCATGGTGGTTGTTCTGATCTTGCACCAAAACCTCAGTGCAAAACGTGTTGAAATTGCTTGATTGACCATTTGTATTGTTCCTCCAGGATTTCTACTCATCTTCTGCCAAAGTTACAGTGGACATGTGGTAGAACCCCTGTGGAAATTTTGTTCCATCCACTATATGCATCATATGTTTAAAATTATTTATGTTTGGCAAATATGAAATGGGTTTTAAATTACATAATTTTATAAAACATGGATCCAGATTCATTAATTAAAAATAAATAAACATACAGACAATTGTTATAATTCATTTTGCAAATTTGTGATTTTAATTTAAATTTCCAAGCAATTATAATTAAGTATTGATTATTCAGAGATCACAGGAATTGACAGTGGACATTTTTTAAGAGTTTTACACCATTCCTCCAAAGTTTACATTGATCTTCTGCTGAAGTTACAGTGGGAGATTATGTAAACTCTGGGTCTTTGCCCTGGGTTTGTTCTTTGTGCTGTCTTTCGATCGGGAAAGGTAATGCAGGTGGGTACTGGATTCAATTTTAAAATGGCGTTATTCCAATAAATTTACAGCCGGTTGTAATGCAACCCATAATTGGTGCAAAAATGCCACAAACAAAAGTGAACTTTAAAAAAATGTTATTGCATTATTTTATTTTACTGGGGTTAATGGACTATTCTTTACAGTCAACAACAGTTGGCATTGTTTATCAATTTGGTTACTTTGGTTTACATGAACGCTGGTGCACAATCAGTCTGTCTGGGAGGAAGGTACGTCCACAGATGTTGCAAGGCACCAGTTGTTCTTGGGAACTTCTCCAAGCTGCCTCATTTAAAGCATCTATATCGTAAGCACCTTTTCCTGGAAAATTGAGGGAAAGGAATTGAAACTTTTAAGTTAGATGAAAAGAATGCTTGAGGAAAATAAATCCAAGATATACCCAAACAATAAACGAACATCTTAAGCAAATCATTTCAATGAGTGAAATAAAATCCCCCTACATTTTCTCCTTCAAGATGCCTATCTAGGGTCCATAAGACCATAAGACCAGAAGACATAGGAGCGGAAGTAAGGCCATTCGGCCCATCGAGTCCACTCCGCCATTCAATCATGGCTGATTTCAACTCCATTTACCCGCTCTCTCTCCATAGCCCTTAATTCCTCGAGAAATCAAGAATTTATCAACTTCTGTCTTAAAGACACTCAACGTCCCGGCCTCCACCGCCCTCTGTGGCAATGAATTCCACAGACCCACCACTCTCTGGCTGAAGAAATTTCTCCTCATCTCTGTTCTAAAGTAGCCATGATGTGGAGATGACGGCGTTGGACTGGGGTGAGCACAGTACGAAGTCTTACAACACCAGGTTAAAGTCCAACAGGTTTGTTTCGATGTCACTAGCTTTAACCTGGTTTGTCAGACTTCGTACTGTTCTAAAGTGACTCCCTTTTATTCTAAGGCTGTGCCCCCGGGTCCTAGTCTCCCCTGCTAATGGAAACAACTTCCCTACATCCACCCTATCTAAGCCATTCATTATCTTGTAAGTTTCTATTAGATCTCCCCTCAACCTCCTAAACTCCAATGAATATAATCCCAGGATCCTCAGACGTTCATCGTATGTTAGGCCTACCATTCCTGGGATCATCCATGTGAATCTCCGCTGGACCCGCTCCAGTGCCAGTATGTCCTTCCTGAGGTGTGGGGCCCAAAATTGCTCACAGTATTCTAAATGGGGCCTAACTAATGCTTTATAAAGCTTCAGAAGTACATCCCTGCTTTTATATTCCAAGCCTCTTGAGATGAATGACAACATTGCATTTGCTTTCTTAATTACGGACTCAACCTGCAAGTTTACCTTTAGAGAATCCTGGACTAGGACTCCCAAGTCCCTTTGCACTTCAGCATTATGAATTTTGTCACCGTTTAGAAAATAGTCCATGCCTCTATTCTTTTTTCCAAAGTGCAAGACCTCGCACTTGCCCACGTTGAATTTCATCAGCCATTTCTTGGACCACTCTCCTAAACTGTCTAAATCTTTCTGCAGCCTCCCCACCTCCTCCATACTACCTGCCCCTCCACCTATCTTTATATCATCGGCAAACTTAGCCAGAATGCCCCCAGTCCCGTCATCTAGATCGTTAATATATCAAGAGAACAGCTGTGGCCCCAACACTGAACCCTGCGGGACACCACTCGTCACCGGTTGCCATTCCGAAAAAGAACCTTTTATCCCAACTCTCTGCCTTCTGCCTGACAGCCAATCGTCAATCCATGTTAGTACCTTGCCTCGAATACCATGGGCCCTTATCATAACAGAAGCAGCCAGGAGCAGAAAAAGGCAGAGAGTCCACTATATTGCAGCTCCTTCCACTTTTTCACCTGATCCATTTTCATTAGTTGGCCAAGCATTTGCTGTTTTGGGGGCAGTTCTAGTGAAATGAGGTGATAATGATGTGGTGGCACCATATATCATATTTTCTAGCGTTTCAGCTTCATTAGTGGTTGCTTAAATTCCCAGCCAAATAGAATGGTCACCAATTTAAGGAACCACACACACATGTATTAACAAAATATGCAAAATTCTTATTTTGCAATACATTTTGGAGTTTTTTGTTTTTATGTCAATACCCACTACTTCAACATCTTCATTTACAGCATTTGGTATGAAATTCTTGATATGAGGCTTTTACACCAAAGAGGCCATGGTAAGATTTAAACTCTCAACCTCGAAGATACCAGGGGCGGGATTCTCTGCAGTCGGCGCGATGTCCGCCGACCAGTGCCAAAAACGGCGCGAATCAGTCCGGCATTGCGCCGCCCCAAAGGTGCAGAATCCTCCGCATCTTGAGGGGCCGAGCCCTAACCTTGAGGGGCTAGGCCCGCGTCGGACTGATTTCCGCCCCGCCAGCTGGCGGGAAAGGCCTTTGGTGCCCCGCCAGCTGGCGCGAAACTGACTTTGCCGTGCGGCGCATGCGCGGGAGTGTCAGCGGCCGCTCACGGCATCCCCGTGCATGCACAGTGGAGGGGGTCTCTTCCGCCTCCGCCATAGTGGCGACCATGGCGAAGGAGGAAGGAAAAGAGTGCCCCACGGCACAGGCCCGCCCGCGGATCGGTGGGCCCCGATCGCGGGCCAGGCCACCGTGGGGGCACCCCCCGGGGCCAGATCGCCCCGCGCCCCCCCCCAGGACCCCGGAGCCCGCCCGCGCCGCCTTGTCCCGCCGGTAAGAGAGGTGGTTTGATTCTCGCCGGCGGGACAGGCATTCCAGCAGCGGGACTTTGGCCCATCACGGGCCGGAGAATCGCCGGGGGGGCCCGCCAAATGGCGCGGCACGATTCCCACCCCCGCCGAATATCCGGTGCCAGAGAATTCGGCAACTGGCAGGGGCAGGATTCACGCCAGCCCCCGGCGATTCTCCGACCCGGCGGGGGGTCGGAGAATCCCGCCCCAGATGTGCACCAAAACCACTGGACTACCATGAAAACGAATGAATAGACTAGTTGTTCCGTGATGATAGCAGCAAATAAGCATCCTGATACGTCAATAGGCCCAAAAAGTATCATGTTCTTGCCATCTAATTTATGCATCCCCATGGAATCATATACAGGAATTTCCTTTCTCTTTAGTTGCAATGGTAGCATGCACTCGGCTCCAGAAAAGTTTGGATTATCAAGCTGGAAGCTTTGCCAAAAAATAAATATTGTAAGAGCAATAAAAGAATGCAACACATTCCACGCACAATTAGAATAACAGGCAGGATTCTCCATGGGCTGATGCCTGAATCACGAAACGCGACTGGGCGGAGAATTGGTTCTGACACCAAAATCGTGGCAGGTGGACTTCCGGTGGCGTGGGCGAGTAGGGCGGCCGCAGCAACAAGAGATCCCGCCGGTGGCCGCGATTCGCGGCGATTTCGGGGAAATCCCCGAGTCCTCACGCACCCCCCCACCGACTATCGTCGGCCTTTGGGGGCCGCCACGACCAGCCAGCGGGGCCGGTTTAAAAAACAGCGAAGAACCCCGCGTGGGTGTCGGGCGGCATTGGGCTGAGGCACCGGGCCCGACGCGGCAGGTCAGAGTAGCGGGGGCAGAGCTACGAGGAGGCCGAGGCGGCAGGCCCGAGGCCAGGGCACCATGTAGGGAGGGTGCTCCACGTCGGATGGCTCCCACCTAGGAAGAAGAAAGAAGGTTGAAGCCTGGTCCCAGGTGAATGCAGTGGAGAAAGAAAGAAGGTTTAAGGAAGTTTGGTAAAAGTTTTTTTTTCTCTCGCCCTTTTTTTTTTCAAAAAAGAAGAATGTCAGATTGATGAAGGGCAGGAGGGTGAAGGGGGAGAAAGGAGAAAAGAAAGAAGATAAAAAACAATAAGCCGCTAAAGGATGCGAAGAGCAGCGTCGAAGAAAGGAGGAAACGCGGGTTCACTGCCGAAGGAGCAGACGAGCAAAAGTGTTGACAAGATGGCGGAAGGCGAACTGCAAGGCGGGGCCGCACTACTTACGGTGGAGAAGATGACCGAGGTGATGGCGGTGCAGCTGGAAAAACATTTGGTGAGGCACATGGAGGCCTTGAGGAAAGAGATGGCGGTCGTGTTGAGGTCATGGGTGGAGGAGGCAATTGGCCTGATGAGGGTGGAGGTGGCAAAGGCATCGGCCGAGGTGAGAGAGCAGGGTGAGAAGATGAAGGAGGTGGAGGAGGCCGTGACACGACACAGCGACCAGGTCACCTCGATGGGGGACAAGCTGCGGAGGGTGGTGGAGGTTAACAGAGGACTCCGAGCAAAGCTGGAAGACTTGGAAAACCGCTCAAGGCGGCACAATTTAAGAATTGTGGGCTTGCCCGAAGGGACAGAGGGCCCAAGGCCAACGCAATACTTCGCTAAGAAGTTGGCGGAGCTGATGGGGGAGGGTGAGAGCCCCACCCTGTACGAGCTAGACCGAGCTCACCGGTCATTAAGGCCGAAGCCCAAAGTGAACGAGCCGCCAAGGGCAGTAATTATCTGCTTCCATAAGTTTTGCATGAAGGAGAAAGTATTAAGCTGGGCGAAGCAGGAGCGTGAGGTGCTGTGGGATGGTACTGCGGTTCGGATCTACCAGGACTTGACGGTGGAGTTGGCAAAAAGACGAGCGGCATTTGGGCGAGTGAAGGCGGCTTTGTACAAGAAGGGGGTGCGATTTGGTGTGGTGTACCCGGCGAAGTTGAGAGTAACATATAACGCCAAAGACTTTTATTTTGAGACAGCGGAGGCGGTTGAGGCGTTCATGAGGGCAGAAGGCTTGGGACAGACGTGAAGAGCGGAACTGGAAGAGAGACTGTGGACTGTGTTTGAGCGGCTGGAAAATGTACAAATGTTACAACTTTCTTTTTACTGATTTGTATTGAAATTTACTTCTCTTTGCATTGTTACAGAGTTCAAGTTAATGGCGTTCTGTGTTGCGACGGTTAAATGTTATGTTCGTGAATTGTAGGGGTTGGATTGTTGGGTTTGTTTTGGTGTTTCTTTCTCTGGGACTGGGTGGAAGGGGGCGAGAGGTCTTGGCGGGGGGAGCCACCCGCGCTAGCTAACTAAAGTCAGTTAGTGAACGGGGGTGAGGTGAGAGGAGGACTGCGGACGTTGGAGCCTGGATAGCAAGCTTCAATGGGCCTACGAAGCGAGCAAGAGGGGGTGGAGGGATGGATGTTGGGGGATGTTTTTGTAGGGGGGGTTCTTGGGAGGGGGGGAAGGGGTTCGATGTTAACAATGGACAGGGGCGGGTCAGACTTATGGGGCAGGGCCCGGTGATATGGTGATGGTGGATAAGAAAGGTGGGGGGGGGTGAGAGACCTCCAGTAAGGATAATCACGTGGAACGTGAGAGGGCTAGGAGGTCCGGTCAAGAGGTCAAGGGTGCTTGCGCATCTTAAAAGTTTGAAAGCCGATGTAGCAAGAGACTCACTTGAGGGTGAAGGACCAGGTGAGACTTAAAAAGGGCTGGGTTAGCCAAGTGTTTCACTCCGGATTTGATGGAAGGGCTCGAGGGGTAGCGGTGCTGGTCAGCAAAAGGGTACGCTTCCAGATGGAGAAGGTGGTGGCAGATCAGGGGGGTAGCTATGTGATTGTGACAGGGGCGCTGGAGGGGAGGTTAGTGGCGCTGTTAAGTGTATACTGTCCCAATTGGGACGATATGGGATTCGCGAGAAAGGTGTTTGGGGCTATTCCCGACTTGGACACGCATGAGCTGATTGTGGGGGGGGACTGGAATTTGGTGCAGGAGCCAAGGTTGGACAGATCACGCCGCGCTCGCTGGTCCCATCAGGGGGGGCAAAGGAGCTGGCTGGGCTAATGGTGGAAATGGGAGGGGTGGACCCTTGGAGGTTTCTGCACCCAAGGGAACGGGAGTATTTGTTTTTCTTAGCGGTCCATAAGGTATACTCGCGGATCGACTTTTTTGTGGTGGGGAAGGCTTTGCTGGCTGGAGTCAAGGGGTCGGAATACTCTGCAATTGCAGTGTCAGATCACGCTCCACATTGGGTGGATATGGTGCTGGAGAAGGGGGCAGCGCAGAGACCGGGGTGGAAACTGGATGTGGGGTTTTTGGGGAACCAAGTGTTCTATGAGAAAATTGAAAAGGTAATTAAGGAATATGTAGGTTTCAATTGTACAGGTGAGGTGTCGTCTGGGAGGCTCTAAAGGTGGTGGTGAGAGGTGAGGTAATTTTGTTTTAAGGCCAGGGTGGATAAAGAGGAGAGGTTGGAGCGGCAGAGGGTAATAGATGAGATGTTGGAGGTAGATAGGAGGTATGCAGAGGATGGGGACCCGGCGAAGCTGGAAAAGAGGAAGGAACTACAGGCGAGCTTCGACCGACTGTCCACCAGGAAGGCAGTGCGCCAACTGAGAAGAGCAAGGGGTGCAGTTTATGAACATGGAGATGTTAGCAGGTCAGCTCCGGAGGGAGGCAGCGGCAAGGGAAATTCTTCAGGTGAAGGATAGGGCAGGGAAGTTGGTGGTGGCCCCAGTGCTGATTAACAAGGTTTTTGAGGAGTTTTATGAGAGGTTGTACAAGTCAGAGCCACTCGGGGGAGACTGTGAGATGCAGGAATTTCTAGATGGGTTGGAGTACCCGAGGCTAGGGGAGGGGGACAGGGCTGCATTAGAAGGAGCAATAGTGGAGCAGGAGATAAAGGATGCGATTGGGAGGATGCAGTCGGGGAAGGTGGCAGGGCCGGATGGGTTTACGGTGGAATATTATAAAAAATTTAAGGATAGGTTGGCACCTCTGATGGGGGGGATGTTTAAGGAGGCGATAGGGAAGGGGGTGTTGCCGCAAACCTTGGGGCAGGCATCGATTTCCCTGTTACTAAAAAAAGATAAGGATCCGACGGAGTGTGGGTCGTATCGGCACATATCACTTCTGAATGTGGACGTAAAAGTGTTGGCGAAGGTACTGGCAGGTAGGCTGGAGGAGTGCCTTCCGAAGGTGAAAGGGGAAGTTCAGACGGGGTTTGTGAAAGGGAGGCAGCTGTTTTCGAACATTAGGAGGGTTTTGAACGTTGTTATGGCACCGGCGGAAAGTAAGGAAACAGGTAGTTGTGGCATTGGACGCCGAGAAGGTGTTTGATCGGGTAGAATGGGGGTACCTGATGGCAGTGCTGGAGCAGTTTGGGATTGGACCAAGGTTTGTGAACTGGGTAAAGCTATTATATAAGGAACCGAAGGCGAGTGTCCGCACAAATAATATCAGTTCGAGATACTTTTCTCTCCACCGTGGGACGAGACAGGGATGTCCTATATCCCCCCTGCTGTTTGCACTTGCGATTGAGCCGTTGGCCATCGCATTGAGATGTTCGGGAGCATGGAAAGGAATAGTGCGGGGGGGGGGGGGAGATAGAGCATAGGGTGTCCTTATATTCCGACGACTTGCTGCTGTATGTGTCGGAGCAGAGTGCGTCGATAGGAGGAATATTGAAGCTACTGCGGGTATTTGGGTCTTTCTTGGGGTACAAGTTGAACCTGGACAAGAGTGAGTACTTTGTGGTGTCTCGCCCGGGGGTGTGGGCAGGGGTGAGGGGGCTGCCATTCCGTAGAGCAGGGACTCATTTTAGGTATCTGGGGGTGCAGGTTGCCCGCGAGTGGGGGAGGCTTCGCAGGTACAACATCACTAGTTTGGTGGGGAGAGTGAAAGCTGATCTGGCAAGGTGGGATGGCCTTCCTCTGTCACTGGCGGGTCGGGTACAGGCGGTTAAAATGAATGTGTTGCCGCGATTCCTGTTTATTTTTCAATGACTACCGATTTTCCTGCCAAAGTCTTTTTTTAGGGAGATTGAGGGAAGGATTACCTCATTCATATGGGGAGGGAGGGTGGCCAGAGTGAGAAAGGTGCTGCTACAGAGGGGAAGGCAGGCAGGGGGTTTGGGGCTCCCGAACCTGTTGTACTACTACTGGGCGGCGAACGTGGAGAAAGTGCGGAGCTGGGTCAGAGGGGTTGATTCTCAGTGGATCAGAATGGGTCAGCAACAGCGCCGCTCCCGATAGCTCCAGGGAAATAATAGCTTCATTGAAAATCTGGAGGCAGTTTCGCCAACACTTCGGGTTGGGTTTAGGGTCAAGGGAAATGCCGATTCAGGAGAACCACAGATTTGAGCCAGGGAGGTGGGATGGAAGTTTTCGGAAATGGGTAGAGAAGGGGATTAAGACGCTAAAAGATTTGTTTCTTCGGGGTCGGTTTGCAGGATTGAGGGAGCTGGAAGCGAAGTATGGGCTAGAGCAGGGAGAAGTGTTCAGGTACATGCAGGTTCAGGATTTTGCCAGGAAGGAGATACAGAGCTTCCTAGAGGAACCGGCCTCCACATTGCTGGAGGAGGTGTTGACGACAAGGGGACTGGAGAAGGGGGCAGTGTCAACGGTGTACGGAGCTATTCTGGAAGAGGATAAGGCACCACTGGAAGGGATCAAAGCAAAGTGTGAGGAAGAGCTGGGAGAGGTTATAGAGGAGGGGGTCTGGTGTGAGGTGCTCCGGAGAGTGAATGCCTCCACCTCATGTGCGAGGTTGGGGCTGATACAGCTGAAGGTGGTATATAGAGCGCACCTCACGAGGGCGAGGATGAGCTGATTTTTTGAAGGAGTCGAGAATGTGTGTGAGCGTTGCGGGGGGTGGGGTCCGCGAATCACGTTCATATGTTTTGGTCCTGTCCAAAGCTAGGGGAGTATTGGAAGGAGGTGTTTAGGGTCATTTCCACGGTGGTGCGTGTGAAACTGGACCCGGGTCCCTAGGAGGCCATATTTGGGGTGTCGGACCAGCCAGGGTTGGAAACGGGAGCGGAGGCAGATATCATAGCCTTCACCTCGTTGATCGCCCGAAGGCGGATCCTGCTGGGATGGAGAGCAGCCTCTCCACCCAGTGCCCTGGCGTGGCGGGGGGACCTGTTGGAATACTTGACCCTTGAGAAGGTTAAGTTCGAACTGAGGGGAAGCTCGGAGGGGTTCTACAAGTCATGGGCACTATTTATTATGCACTTTCAAGAACTGGATAACATCGAACATTAGTTGGGGGGGTGGGGGGGGGGGGGGGGTGAAGGGGGGCTGTGTAGATTAAGGGTGATTACGGGTAATCCCTGATTCCTTTTTGTCATTTGTTTATGTAAACATGCGGGCTGATGTTTGGGGGTTGGTGGGCGGATGGGATCGTTGTTATTATGGGGATTGACATATCTTGCTGATTATTGTTTATTGTTGATGGGTGTAAATGTGGGAGAAAATGTGAAAAAGGAGGAGAATAAAAATATTTTTTCAAAAGAAAATCGTGGCAGGTGCCAATTTCACGCAAAATCGCAATTCCCTATCGCTTTGATGGTGGCGTCAATATGTTCCACTCCACAAGTACAGTAAACGCCGTTTGGATATCATTCGTGAGCCTCACACGGTATTCTCCGAGACCTCTGTGATTCTCTGCCTCCACCGGGGGGAATTCCTGACGGCGAAGTTCACTTGTGCTTTCAAAAACCGAGAAACAGGCGCCATGGCTGATGAGGAAGGGAGGGGAGGGAGGACACGGACAGGCGCAACCGTGTGCTGCTGGTCCTGATACTGCTGGGCTGTGGGGGGTATTGGGGGGGGGAATGGGCTGTGGGACAGGGGTGACCTCCCCCACTGGACTGGGGCAGTGTCCAGGCATGGACCGCCATTGTCACGGTCTGCAAGGCAGCCATCTTGCTGCGCACCCCACTGACCACCCAGCTTGGCCCCTGGTTCTGCAGAGTGCCACTGGCCATACCCATGGGCAGCTCCCTCAGCAACCCCTACAGGGATGCGCCGGATGGAGGACGCAGAGCATACCACTGGCAGGGGCAGCACCAGCCAATGGTACCCCTGGCAGCAGGTACAGGCTTCATGGCCAGAGGCCCCCAGGGTGCCGAGCACCAATGGGACCAGGTTTGCGGGGATTGGAGGGCATACGGGGGCACAGTGCCAACTGGGCCAATGTATAACCCTGCAGACCTGGTTGGGCGTGGGGTACGCAGCAGGCTAACATGTTGGCCGTTCACCCCCTGCAGACAATGGATATTGGAATTCAACCAGCAATGGTGGCATTCCTCCTTGTTGCTGCAGCACTGGGGGATGCACTGCGGCTGTACAAGCTGGAGCTGCTCGAGGAGGCTGCAGCAGCACAGCATGCCCCAGGGGCTGGGGAGCCAGCCGCCCAACAGGAGGAGGAAGAGGTGCAAAGTGGGTACCGTCAGCGCCTGTCAAATGAGAACCTGCCGGACCGGGCATGCCGTTGAAGACTCCGGCTGAGCACAGGGACGGAGTGACGTATCTGCCAGATCATGGCGTACCTGGAACTGCGGGGGAATGGTGGAGGACACGCAATCCCTGTGGCCATCAAGGTGACGGTCACCCTGAATGTCTGCGCAACATGGTCCTTCCAGGCGCCGAGTGGGGACCTGTCCGGGATTTCACAGAGCTCGGTGCACAAGTGCATCTGTGCCAACGCAGAGGCCCTATATGCTTAGTCGGCACAATACATCCATATTAATTTGCACGTATAGCATAGGAGAGTCTCCCACATCGTTGTAGCCTGCTGCGTCCTCTACAACATCATGCAGCTGAGAGTGACAAAATACAAATTTCTTTACCCGTCAGTCTGGCCTCAATAAAAGTCGAGATGGATTTGCAGGTACAGCATTAGTTATTTTATTTGGCTTGCAAGCCTGATTCATTTCACAGAGGCATAAGACACATCCAGTCTCCTACACCCCGGAAAGCGAATGAACAAAGAGACAAAGGGATCTCTGCAAATCAATTCAAATGGTATCAAGTTTCACATACACGATTCCCATAGGTCATCCTATACCCCCCCTGACCTGGTCATACATTCTGATTGGCTCACTTCTAATCCCTTCCTCTGGCCCCTATTACCCAGCATCCTTTTCTCCTCCTTTGGTGGACACACCTCCTCCTTGCTTTGCCATGCGGTCTGAAATCCTTTGTCTGTGAACTCACCAGAATGAGACTGGCCTATCTCTACATTACAATAACTAATACCTCTAAAGTAACTATTTTATATCACATTCGTCAAGAGGCGACATGTGCTGGAAGAGGAGGATGAACACCAGGCCTTGTCCGATGAGGAGGATGCGGGGCAGAGCCAGGATGGGTAGCTCATGGGGCCCGGCAGGCACAAGTGGCTGGACAATGTGCATGCCTGTGCTGGTGCGCATGAGACGCTCTAATCACCTCCAGTTTCGGTGACGAGAGGGCCTGGCCGACGGCATGAACATCCCAGCCCACCCTCATAACGCCGCCACCCACCACCTCCCATGAGCACCCTCCTTGCACCACCCCCCTGCAACACCCTCCATGATTCCTACCCGCATCACTACGTGCAGGCCCTGGGTTAGCAATCACAGCAGATCTAGTCCATGGGATGGAGGGTGATGATGATCCGTTCTGCGATGAGCTCTGGTGCTCCACATCATTCAACTACGTCCATGATAGCACTTTCCACTGCCAACCTAGGTGATCTTTGCATGTGAACTGACTGATGTGTTGGGTGCTCTGGATCCATGGACCACGTACAAGCCAACAACACTTAAAATAGTACAACCTTATTTTATTAAGCTAGAAACTGTTGAACATACTTTCACTGTGGGTTAACACGATGCTAGATTAAACTTGCATAGGAGCCGATATGTACTGACTTCTCTGCTTTGCCGTTGGATTGGGGGTACAGGGGACTGGACATCACATGGGCAAAATTGTACCACCTGGCAAAGTTGGACCATTCTTGGCTGGCGAAGCAGGGGCCATTGTCCGACATAACCGTGAGCGGGGATGCCGTGTCGAGCAAAGGTTTCTTTACATGTACGAATGACTGCAGACGAGGTGAGGTCGTGCAACCGTATCACCTCCGGGAAATTCGAAAAGTAGTCCACGATCAGGACATAGTCTCTACCCAGCACGTGGAACAGGTTGATGCCCACCTTGGTCCATGGTGACGTGACCAACTCATGGGGCTGCAGGGTTTCACGTGGTTGGGCCGGCTGGAAGCGCTGACAAGTGGGGCAATTGAGCACTGCGTTGGCTATGTCCTCATTAATGCCGGGCCAGTACACTACCTCTCGGACCATTCGGCGGCACTTTTCCACACCAAGGTGGTCCTCGTGTAGTTGTTCCAGGACAAGCTGGCGCATGCTATGCAGGATGACAATGCGGTCCAGTTTTAGAAGATCCCTGTCTACTACCGCCACATCATTTCTGACGTTATAAAATTGAGGGCATTGGCCCTTGAGCCACCCGTCCATTAGGTGGCGCAGGACACGCTGTAGCAAGGTGTCAGCCGCCATCTCGCGGCAAATTTGGACGAGGCGTTCATCCGAGGCAGGTAGATTGGAGGCCGCGAATGCCACATGGGCGTAAACCTGGCAGACAAATCCTGCTGGGTCACATGGAGTGTTGACTGACCTGGAGAGAGCGTCAGCAATGATGAGGTCCTTGCCTGGGGTGTATACCAGCTGGAAGTCGTATTGCCAGAGCTTGGAGGCGAGGCGTCATGTCGTTCAAGTCTTTCTGTGTTATATTGACCAGCGGGCGATGGTCGATCCCGACGGTGAATTGAGGAAGTCCGTAGACATAATCGTGAAATTTAACAACACCGGTCAGAAGGTCCAGGCACTCCTTTACGATCTGCGCGTAGCGCTGCTCCATGGGGGTCATCGCACGTGACGCATATGCAACGGGGGACCATGATGAGGCCTCATCACGTTGAAGGAGCACTGCCCCAATGCTGGATTGACTGGCATCGGTCGAAATTTTGGTCTCCTTTGCTGGATCAAAGAAGGCTAAGAACGGGGCCGTGGTCAGTTTTGCCTTGAGTTCCCACCATTCGCGCTCGTGGGCAGGGAGCCATTGGAAGTCTGTTGTCTTCCTGATCAGGTTCCTGAGAGCCGTGGTATGAGAGGCGAGGTTAGGGATGAATTTCCCTAAAGCATTGACCATGCCCAGAAATCGGAGGACCGCCTTCTTGTCCTCTGGTGTTTTCATAGCTGTGATGGCAGCTATCTTGTCCGCATCCGGCTGCAGACCCAATTGGGAGATATGGTCCCCGAGGAACTTTAGTTCTGTCTGACCAAAAGAGCATTTGGCCCTGTTGAGGCAGAGGCCATGCTCATGTATACGTCTGAATACCCGCTGGAGGCGGCTAACGTGCTCCTGCGGGGTGGTGGATCAAATGATTATGTCATCGACATAGACGCGAACACCTTCAATACCTTCCATCATTTGTTCCATAACTTCTGATGCAGAGATGATCCCAAACGGCATCCAGTTGTAACAATATCTTCCAAAGGGGGTGTTAAACGTGCAGAGTTTCCTGCTGGATTCATTGAGCTGTATTTTGCCAGAATCCTTTTGAGGCGTTGAGTTTGGTAAAGAGCTTGGCACGAGCCATCTCACACGTGAGCTCTTCACGCTTGGGAATTTGATAATGCTCTCTCATAATATTGCGATTGAGATCCTTGGCATCAATGCAGAGTCTCAATTCGGCGGAAGGCTTTTTTACACATACCATGGAACTGACCCAGTCGGTCGGTTCCGTGAGTTTGGAAATCAGTCCTTGGTCCTGGAGGTCCTGCAGCTGCTGCAGCTGCTGCTTGAGGCGGTCCTTAAGGGGTTCTGGGACCCTGCGAGGTGCGTGCACCACAGGCGTGGCATTCTGTTTTAATACAATCCTGTAGGTGTACGGGAGCGTGCTCATGCCCTCGATGACGTTGTGGTACTGGTTGATAATGGCGTCGAGCTGCGCCCTGAAGTCAGTGTCCTGAAAGGCAGGCGCGTCAGCAGGAGAGAGAGAGTGAACTCTCTGAACTAGGTTCAATAGCTTGCATGCCTGCACGCCAAGCAGGGAGGCTTTCGAGGAGCCCACGATTTCAAAGGGAAGGATGGCTTTGCATGACCTGTGCATCACTTCAAGTTGGCATGAGCCGCTGGCAGCAATGGCATTGCCATTATAATCTAATAGCTGGCAGGCTGATGGCAGGATGGCTGGTTTGACACGAAGGCTTTGGGGGTCAATGAGATTGGCGGAGGCACCGGTGTCCAGGCGGAATCGTATTTGGGACCGATTGACCGTAAGGGTGGCACACCACTCATCGTCTGGATCGATGCTGTATACCTGTAGAGGCTGGATTCTTTGCTTCGGGGACACCCTGTTTTCTGTAATGATACTGACTCGAAAAGGCGCCTTCAGGTCCTCGGTGTCAATATCGGGTACCAGGTCCGAATCGGGCTCGGTGACCGTGGGTTGAATGGTCCGGACATTCCTGCGAGGCTGGCTGGAGCGATGATGGTTGGAGGCTGAGCTGATCTGCATAAAGCAGCATAGTGGCCAGGTTTGCCACATTGCAGGCATCGTCGGGATCTGGCAGGACATTGCCGCTTTAAATGGGCGGGGCCACAGTTGCCGCACATTGTAGCGTCAGTCCGCTCGCTGCACCACCGCGCATGCGCGGCGCGGCCGTACATGGTGCGCGCCTGCGTAGTACGTTCGTTGACGTCGCCGTCCCCTCGTTCGGTGCACACAAGCACGGGAGTCCGCGAAAAGCGCGCAAAATGGCCGCCCTCATCCAGGCTGAGGCCCTGGAGTTGCTCGATTGCTTGGACCCGTTCTGCCTCGTGGGGACCTTTCCGCGCCGTTTCAGCCGCTTGGTTGTGGGAATACCGACTAGTGGCGTGTTCATGTAGCACGCAGGTCTCGATGGCAAGGGTGAGCTGCTTTACCTTGAGGGGCTGCTGGCATAGGGGGTCCGACTGAACACCGAAAACAATCTGGTCGCGTATCATGGAGTCGGAGGTTGACCCGTAATTACAGGACTGCGCAAGGATGCAGAGGTGGGTGAGAAAGGACTGGAAAGGTTCATACTTACCCTGCAAACGCTGTTGGAATACATAGTGCTCAAAACTTTCATTCACCTCGATGTCGCAGTGACTGTCAAACTTCAGGAGGACCGTCTTGAATTTTGATTTATCTTCACCATCAGCAAAGGTGAGAGAATTGAAAATGTGGATGGCATGGTCCCCGGCCGTGGATAGGAAGAGAGCGATCTTCCTGGTATCTGAGGCAGCTTCCCGGTTTGTGGCTTCAAGTAGAGCTGGAAGCGTTGTTTGAATATCTTCCAGTTGGCCCCCAGGTTACCGGTGATGCGGAGCGGCGGCGGCGGGCGGACGCTGTCCATTTTGCAGGATGGCTGTATGCTGGTGGAAGGCAGATCACTTGCAGGTAGGTCTAAGAAGTTCTAACATCCCTCAACTACTGGTACCATGATGTGTTGGGTGCTCTGGATCCGTGGAGCACATACAGGCCACCAACACTTAAAATAGTACAACACTATTTTATTAAGCTAGAAACTGTTGAACATACTTTCAGTGTGGGTTAACACGATGTTAGATTAAACTAAAGACCTCTGCCTGTCCTAACCAATCTATGCACTCAGCACATGGTGAAGATCTGTGCTGTAAGCTGTAAGCTCTGTCCTTCTGAGAGGCTGCATCCCGAATGAGCGGGAAAACTGATGCCCTCTGTCTTTACAGTGAGTGTGCTCTAACTGGTGATTGGCTGCGGTGTTGTGTGTGTTGATTGGTCTTGCTGTGTGTCCATCAGTGTGTGTGTCTGCACCATGATATACTGGTGTATATTATGACACTGACCATTCCATCACACGGTCCCACCAAACCCTTGGGGTGGCGGAGATGGGGATGGGGAGCGGAGGAGGGTGGTTGGGGTGGGACCGGGTACTGTGGCGGTGAACGGTGGCTGAACTGGGTGCCCTGGTCCATGCCACTCCAACGGCAACCCATCCCTCCTCCCCAGCGCTCCCTCTGCAGCCAGCCCGTCCCTCACACCCTTCTGACAGAGCACTGAGGCAGATTGGAACATTTATGCATGGGTGTTTATTGTGATAAAGTAAACATTTATGTACAAGTCTGTGCCCTAGCCCCTACCACTGTCCTATGTGCTCCACACATACCAACTTAACTGGTGTTTAAATTTCTGGCCTTGAGGGCCCTAATGGTATGTCTAGGTGGTTCCCCAGCCAGACTGGAGATCCTCGGGAATTGGATACAGGATGCTTAAAACAAAAGAATGTTACAGTTGTGTGCAGACACTGGGGATTATGGTGATGTGCATCAATGTAAATGCCTGTAGGCTAGCTAGACACGAGAGGGAGCACCAGAAACATCACACACACACGCTCAACCAAGAGATGAATTAGATAGGACAGGACCAATAGACATTCACGATACACAAGGTGGTGACATGACCACAGGGGGCATTACACCAACCCATATATAAAGGACACCACACACATGATCAGCCTCTTTCCAGTGGAGACAGTCAGTGAGAACAGACACAGGGTTGATTCAATATTACACCCACCACGTGGATTGCAGCAGCTGGTTAGTCAGTCTGGGTAGCTATAGTAGGATTAGCAGTAGTGTCGAACCCGAGTAATAGAAGTGTAAATAGTTTAATAAACATGTTGAAGTTATCTCCACGTCTGAACCTTCCTTTGTCAAGTGCACCACAAGGAAGCCGCTTATGTTACACCTACAACATAACAAATCAGGGATGGCATCTGATATTGTGCAACATATGTCAAAACAATTGGTGAAGGGAACTAACTACATCCATGACACCATGGTGGATGGCTTCTCGGCATTAGAGTCCACCCTGAAAAATATGGCAGTTGCAGGCCAATTATGGAAGGGGGCTCAAACGTAGAGGCTCTAAGGCCAGAAGGCCAGATTAAAATAGAAAAAACATTCCATTGTGTGAAAATAATGCACTGAATGTGTCTCACAGAAAATATTTTTAGACCCTGACTGAATTCATCTTCAAATAAAATTGCTCCCAAAGTAGAAACTGTTGTAGAATATCAGCTATTTAAAACTCATCATTCTGAGTAACATCTCTATCGGTCTCATATTAAAAATAATCTGTCTCATTCCTTTTGCTTGTTCAATGGGCCGCTCCGGAAATGTTGAGAGTAGACTTGACCTGATGAATCTGGTTTGTATCAGTGTCATTTGTGCCAGCTGTTGTCCATTATTCATGACAGCTAAATGTTCTGGGGTTCTCTTGAATCCCTAGTGCATTCCACACCATATCTTATTCATTCTCCTAACTGAAAAGGGGATAAACTGATAGATGCACATGCATAGCAGGTTTAGTTTGAGATACGTAAATTGTTTAGATTGTGTTGATTTTCAGTCTTGGTGCATATTTAGCTTTATGATAATACAGCAGAACTGCCATAATCACAGTTAGAATTACATCAAAACTCTAACACAATTTCTGTGCATTACTAGCAAGATTAATAGAGGATCAAAATACTCCATGTGTGCTGTTCAGTACATTTCATTCTGTACATATTGATATGTGGTATGTGTTGGATCAATGATTTCAAACAACATTGTTACAGAGTGAAATTTTCAGTGTGGAGGGTGAAATTAGTGAGGGAAGGGGAGATGTGTTAGCAAAAGAGTACCACGTTTACTGTCGTGGCAGATTGTGACCTTGGGGATAGGCTGTTGAATAGATTACTTCATTCAAAGTGTATGTGGATTTGGGGGTGGAATACGTTTATACTGGGTTTTGACAAAGAATGTAATAAATCTTCAGTTTGTCCAAGTACCAAGGCTTCAACAATCATTTACTCAGCTTGGAAATCATTCATTCACTGCCTTTGTTTTCATCCTTTGATTGTCCTTTTTTTTTGCAGCTCTCTGCGAATTCTCCTCATTTGGAAAGCACCAACCATTGGATTTGTGTTAGTTGGTTGGTTGTGAATCAGATCATTCAACAATAAAGCCTATTCTCCATATGGGTGTCTCCCACAGTTTATGCTCTCAGCTTTCAGCATCTGTGATGTTGGTTCTCTGTCGGCTGTGATTTTGATCTTCTACTGGGTTGCACTGAAATCTAAAACTTCAAAGGTACTAACATCTGAAACTAGTTCCTTTTCCTTTTGAGTTGATGCCAGTAATGCTGCTAATAAGAGAAATAATTAGCGGCTGCCGACAAAACACAGATGTGTCTGGAGCCTTCCACTGGGCAATATTCAACTCCCTATGCCATTCCTATTAGAAGCAAAAAATAAACTAATCAGTGTGCAGACTGCTAGGCCTGCAGCTTTTACCTTAACAATTGAGATAAAAGCCGCTTTGGCTGCTGAAACAGCTCTTGGCAGCCTAAGAATCTCAGTCAATACAGCAGGAAAGCACAATGCACTGACTGCACCATCAATGTGTTTGTGGATGAAGTGTTGGCTGGTGAGCAACAGACTTGTGTACGTTACACAACTACCAAAGTTTAGCTAATATGGTTAAAAAAATACTGCTTTCGCAAGTACAGCTGTCAAATAAATTGTGTTTTAAGAGAAAAGAATGCTTGAAGCTAACACTTCAAAGACTTACCATCTCAAGGTATGGGTTTAGCACTTGTAAATGGATGAGTGCATCAACTAGGGAAATATGCAATAAAACAGCAAAAGAATTTTTACACATAATGGAGCACAACTTGGTGATATATGGGGAAGGCCAGCTACAACGCGCCAACACGCCAAGCTCCAATGCGCCACAGCAAAAAACCGCTCCGACCTCCTCAGAAGACAAACACGGGACACAATTGACAGAGTACCCTTCGTCGTCCAGTACTTCCCCAGAGCGGAGAAACTATGACATCTTCTTTGCAGCCTTCAACACGTCATCGATGAAGACGAACATCCCCACATCCCCACTACTTGCCTTCAAACAACCGCGCAACCTCAAACAAACCATTGTTTGCAGCAAACTACCCAGCCTTCAGAACAGCGACCACGACACCACACAACCCTGCCATGGCAATCTCTGCAAGACATGCCAGATCATCAACCACCATTACACGTGAGAACACCACCCAGCAGGTACGTGGTACATACTCGTGCGACTCGGCCAATGTTGTCTACCTCATACGCTGCAGGAAAGGATGGCCCGAAGCGTTGTACATTGGCGAGATCATGCAGACGCTACAACAACGGATGAACGGACACCGTGTGACAATCGGCAGATAAGAATGTTCCCTTTCAGTCGGGGAACACTTCAGCAGTCAAGGGCATTCAGCCTCTGATCTTTGGGTAAGCGTTCACCAAGGCGGCCTTCAGGACACACGCCAACGCAGAATCACCAAGCAGAAACTTATAGCCAAGTTATAGCCAAAAGGTTAGGAGGTGTTATTAGGTTACGGGGATAGGTGGAAGTGCGGGATTAAGTGGGTCGGTGCAGACTCGATGGGCCTAATGGCCTCTTTCTGCACTGTATATTCTATGTTCTAAGTTCCGCACACATGAGTACGGCCTCAACCGGGACCTTGGATTCATGTTGCATTACATTCACCCCCCACCATCTGGCCTGGGCTTGCGAAATCCTATCAACTGTCCTAGCTTGAGACAATTCACACCTCTTTAACCTGTGATTATCCCTCTCTCCAGTTGTTCCATCTGGATCTGTAAAGACTTAATTACTTGCAAAGACTCGCATTCAAAATATCGTCTTGTATCATTGACTTTGTCTCTATATATGTTTCTGGAACCCACCTCTTCATTTACCTGAGGAAGGAGCTGTGCTCCGAAAGCTCGTGATTCGGAACAAACCTGTTGGACTTTAACCTGGTGTTGTAAAACATCTTACTGTGCTCACCCCAGTCCAACGCCGGCGTCTCCACATCAAAGTAAATAGGTTCATCCTATCCACCATATCTAAGTCCCTCACAATGTTGTATATTTCAATTAAATCTTCTCTCTTCCAAGGAGAACAACCCCAGCCTATCCAATCATTCCCACTGTGCTAAATTGGTAGATTCAGAAGAGATCTACCAGCTCAGAAAAGACATCCATGATGCACTCTGATTCATTATCAACAGGAGGAATGCATTCCACCATATCTGTAACCGTATGGCCCAACGCATCCCTCACTCTAAGGAATGGGACCAACTCCGGTTCAAGGAGGAGTGTAGATGAGCACACCAGGAGCAGCACCAAATGCAATGAGAAATGAGGTGTCAGCATAGTGAAGCTACAACTTCTTCCATCGGGCAGGAGATACAAAAGTCTGAGAACACGCACCAACAGATTCAAAAACAGCTTCTTCCCCGCTGTTACCAGATTCCTAAATGACCCTCTTGTGGACTGATGGACTTATGGACTGATCTGATCTCTTCATATATCTTCTCTACTGAGTAGTACTACACTCCTGTATGCTTCACCTGATGCCTGTGTCTATGTATTTACATTATGTATTTTATGTTTGTCCTATTATGTATTTTCTTTTCATGTATGGAATGATCTGTTTGAGCTGTATGCAGAACAATACTTTTCACTGTACCTCGGTACACCTGACAATAAACCAATCCAACACAGGACCAAGTGCATGCTAATCAGTAGAAGCAGTATTCTATAGACAGAGCAAAATAATCCCACAATAAAGGATCCGGTCAAAGCTCTGCAATGATGCTACATCAGACATGAATGGTTGTGGCCAATTAAATAACTAATGGCCCAACATGATGAGATCATCGAGTCCCTGATGTGAAGATGCCATCGCACAAACAGGCCCAGTAATGATGCCATGATGTCATCGCACAACCAGGCCCAATAATTCTGTGAGTAGAGTTTTTATTAAAGTATTTTTATTCCAAATTTTCAACATTTTACAACTTACAACCGAATAAGCCCCCCAACCCCCACCTCTCCCCGCCCCTCCCACTGCAGTCAATGGTAACCAACTCCCCAAAATGCAAAATAAGCAACCCCCAGCTATTGTAGAACCCATCACTCGCCACCCTTAGAGCAAATTTCACTTTATCTCCATGGCCAAAAACTCCAACAGGTCCCCCCGCCATGCCGTGGCACAGGGTGGAGAAGCTCATCTCCACCCCAACAAGGCCCGCCTGCAAGCAATCAACGAGGGGAAGGTTAGGACATCTGCCTCCCGCACCCGCATGCAGCTTCGGCTGGTCCGACACCCCGAATATGGCTTCTCGGGGACCGGGCTCCACATCCACATGCAGAACACCCGGAATGGTGCTGAAAACCATCCTCCAAAACCTTTCCAGCTTCGGGCACGCCCTAAACATGTATGCATGGTTTGCTGGGCCCCTCCCACATCGCTCACAGATATCCTCCACCCCCTTGAACAGCTGGCTCATCCGAGACTTTGTAAGGTGAGCCCTGTACACTGTATCAATCCCAGCCTCGCACATAATGTCAAGGCGTTTACCCTCCGCAGCACCTCACACCACAAACCCTTCTCCAGCGACGCACCCAGCTCTTCCTCCCACTTCCTCTTAACCCCCTCTACGGACACTCCATCCTCCTCCAAAATCCTCCCATAAATCGCCAAGACAGCCCCCCTCTCCAAACCCCCTGCTGATAGCACCGCCTCCAGCAATGAGGAGGCAGATGCTATCGGGAATGTCAGGGAGACCTTCCTCGCAAAGTCTCTTTCTGCAAATACCTTAAACTTTCGCCCCACGCCAACCCAAACTTCTCGCTCAGCTCCTTCAAGCTCACAAACCGCCCTCCCAGAAACAGATCCTTCATCTCCTTAATCCCCTTCTCTTCCCACTCCCACAACCTTGCATCCTCCCTCCCTGGCTCAAACCCATGATTCCCCCTAATCGGCATCCCCTCCGGCCCCGCCCCCAACCTAAAATGCTGCCAAAACTGCCTCCACATCTTCAGCATGGCCACCACAAGTGGACTCACCAAATACTTCACGGGGCCATCGGGAGCGGCGCTGCTGCCACCGCCCACAACCCAACCCCCTATATGTGCACGCCTCCATCCTCACCCACAAAGCCCCCACCACCTCTCTATTCCATCCCTGAACCTTCTCCGCATTCGCCGCCCAATAGTAATATATCAAATTCGGAAGTTCCTATTCAGTGCTGCAAGAAATATGAGGTGAGACTAACACAGTGCACTTTCAAGTCTCCTCTCCCAAGCATTCTCTTGGCAAACGTCTAAGCGATCTAAAACAAGCTGGACGAGCTTAACGCTAGATTTACCTTTCAGGGGAAGTGAGAGACTGCTTTGTTTCATGGACACATGGCTCAACCCTACCTCACCGGACTGTGCCACACAACCTGATGGCTTCTCAATACACCAGATAGATCGCATGGCGTCATCGGGCAAAGCGAAGGATGGAGTGATTTGCATCCTCATCAACTCCTCTTGGCGCTCAGAGGTGGAGACCCTGGCAAACTGCTGCTCCCCGGACCTGCAATACCTGACTGTGAGGTGCCGCACATATTACATTCCACGAGAGTTCACTTCTGCCATTATCATGTGGGTTTACATCCCACCCCAGACGGAAGTGAAGAAGGCGCTTGATGAATTGTGTACCGCTATAAATAACAATGAAACAGAATACCTGGAGGCCTTGTTCATCGTGGCTGGGGACTTCAACCAGGCCAACCTCAAGAGTGTACTGCCAAAATTCCACCAGCACATCTCCTATTCCACCTGGGGCTCCAACATCCTTGACCACTGCTGACAACCAACAAGGGCACCTACCGATCCATCCCCTGACTGCACTTCAGAAAATCTGACCACAAGACAGTGCTCCTTCTCCTGGCATACACGCAGAAACTTAAGTGGGAGAATCTGGTTAAGAAGGTTGTGCAATGCTGGTCCAAGGCACCAGAAGAGCTCCTACGGACTGCTTGGAGTCAGTGGACTGGTCCATATTCAAGAACTTAGTGGCCAACCTAAACGAATATGTCACTACCGTCACAGACCTCATCAGCAAGTTTTTTGAAGATTGTGTGTTGTGTGGCAAAGAAGGTAGTACGTATGTTCCCCAGTCGGAAACATGGTTTAACTTAGAGAATCACTCCCTACTGAAAGCATGTCTGAGGCGTTCAAGAAGGCGACCCTGACCTATACAAGAAATCCAGGTACAACCTCCGCAAAGCCATCAGGGATGCCAAAAGACAATACCAGACTCAGCTAAAGTCACAGATCAACAAAACGGACTGTCGTCGGTTGTGGCAAAGCTTAAACAACATAAAAGGCAACAAAGCAAAGCCGAGTAGAATCCCCTGGAACAGCGCACCCCTCCCCAATGAACTCAATGCATTCTATGCTTGTTTCGAGCAGGAAACCAACAAACCTTTGTCAACTGCCCCAGCAGCCTCGGACACACCCATACCCACCGTCACAGCCTCTGAAGGCAGATCGGCCTTCTTGAAAGTGAACCCTCAGAAAGTGACGAAGCCTGGCAGAGTCCCGGGTTATATCTTACATGGACCAACTTGAGGGTGTGTTCGAGGATATCTTCAACCTCTCCCTACTCTGTTCTAAGGTTCCCACCTGCTTCATGAAGACCATTAACATACCGGTGTCAAAGAAGAACCGGGCAATGTGCCTCAATGACTACTATCCAGTGGCTTTGACATCTATCATTATGAAGTACTTTGAGAGGTTGGTCATGAGACACATCAACTCCATACTCCCAGAATGCCTTGATCCTCGCATATCTCCACAATCGGTCCACAGCAGACGCCATCTCCCTGACCCTACACTCATCCTGACAGCAAGGACTCCTACTTCAGACTCCTATTCATTGACTACAGCTCCGCCTTCAACACCATAATCCCAGCCAAGCTTATATCAAAACTCCAAAACCTAGGACTTGGCTCCTCCCTCTGCAGCTAGATCCTCAACTTCCCGACCCATAGGCCACAATCAATAAGGATAAACAACAACACCTCTTCCACAATGATCCTCAATACCGGGGCCCACAAGGCTGGGTACGTAGCCCCCTACTGCACTCCCTATACACACATGACTGTGTGTGTTATGGGCCAGGGTTTAGAGAGCCCCAAAGTATATCAATGGAGTTCACCTGACCCACAACTTTGAATAGATTGTGGTTATGGGGAGCACATGGCCCTACTCTGCAGGTGTGATGCAACAGAAATCTACAGTTCTTTTAAATTAAAACACTGTTTATTTATGAAACCAGTTAACACTTTAAAAACCCACAGTAAACATCTTAACAACTATCAACACCAATAATTCCCCCAAAGAATACAGCACTCTCTAAGTAACTCTTAATCTTTCCTTGCAACATACATAAGACAAAAAGAACCCTCTTTACATAAATACATCAGGTTTAACTTCACTACTGAAAACAGTTACCACTTTGAAATCGCCAAATGAACATTCATAAGCTTGCAGAGATTCATACACATCTTGCTGTGATTGCAGCTTTTCCAAATCTAAAACGAAACTAAATACACCCTGTTGCAAACAGCCTAAAGTGAAAGTAAAAGCAGACAGTCAATGCAGCTCCACCCACTCTCTGACATCATTGATAAGCACCCATTTCTTAAAGGTACATCCACTACAGATATTTTTATACACACCCATTTCTTAAGGTACTCTCACATGATAGTGTGGCAAAATCTGGCTCCAACTCCATCTACAAGTTTGCTGATGACATGATCATAGTGGGTCGAATCTTGAACAACAATGAGTCAGAGTACAGGAGGAAGATAGAGAACCTAGTGGCAATGACAATGATCTTGCCCTCAAATGTCGGCAAACCTAAGGAGCTGGTCATTGACTTCAGGATGCAAAGTGTCATACACACCCCTGTTGGCATCAATCGTGCCAAGGTGGAGATGGTTGACAGCTTCACATTCCTAGGTGTGCACATCACCAACAATCTGTCCTGGTCCACCCACATCAGCGCTACGACCAACAAAGCACAACAGCGTCCATACTTCCTCAGGAAACTAAGGAAATTCGGCATGTCCACATTGACTCTTACAAAATTTTTACAAATGCACCATAGAAAGCATCCTTCTTGGCTGAATCACAGCTTGGTATGGCAACTACTTGGCCCAAGAACCGTAAGAAACTACGGCAAAATTAACACAGCCCAGTCCATCATACGAACCTGCCTCCCATCCATGACTCAGTCAACACCTCCCGCTAGCCTTGGGAAAGCGGGCAGCATAATCAAAGACACCTCCCACCCAGGTTATTCTCTCTTCCATCCGACAGGAGATACAAAAGTTTGAGAACACCCACTAACAGATTCAAAAACAGCTTCTTCCCCGCTGTTACCAGACTACTGAATGACCCTCTTATGGACTGAACTGATCTCTCCACACATCTTCTCTACTGAATAGTACTACACTCCGTTTGCTTCACCCTGTGTGTCTATGTATTTACATTGTGTATCTATTGTATGTCCTATGTTTTTCATGTATGGAACGATCTGTCTGCACTGTACGCAGAACAATACTTTTCACTGTACCTTTAGTACACATGACAATAAACTCAAAATAAATAAATGTCATGACATAAGCTGATCAGGCAATCTAAGAGCAAGCAGCCACACCTTCCAAGCATGCACTAGTACTGAATGTACTAACAACCACCATCTTCTCATTGTGCTGAAGTACTGATTTTACAATTAATGTCCAGAAGATCTGTAGGTGCCATTTGCTCTCACCGCTTTCAACTACAGGTGTTCCTTCATTTACAGTCTTTTAAATGCACAGATCGCGTTAAAACAAAATATGGCCTTGTGCACATTCTAGAATTTTGAGATTTTTGTGATCTTGCAAGTGGGTGAATCTCCACCTCCCTTTATACGACCAATGATTGGTGTGGGTTAGAGGTATACCAAAAGGCAGAAGTGCTGCCAAATTGCAGAAGTGTCAGACTGATCTGGAGCTCCAGGGTTGAATCAAGACCGATTCTCCGACCCCCCCGCTGGGTCGGAGAATCTCTGGGGGGCAGCGTGAATCCCGCCCCCACTGACTGCCGAATTCTCCGGCGCCGGGGTTTTGGCAGGGGTGGGAATCGCACCGCGCCGGTCAGGGGCCGTTGGCAGCGGCCCCCCCTGGCGATTCTCCAGCCCGTTTTCGGCCGGTCCCAGCAGCGTAAATCACAACAGGTCCTTACCGGCGGGACCTGGCTCCACGGGCGGCCTGTAGAGTCCTCGGGGGGGATCTGGCCCTGGGGGGTGCCCCCACGGTGGCCTGGCCCGCGATCGGGGCCCACCAATCTGCGGGCGGGCCTGTGCCGTGGGGGCACTCTTTCCTTCTGTCAACCTCCGCGATGGCTGGTGCGGAGAAGAACCCCACTGCACATGCGCTGGGATGACGCTAGCACACGCTGGTGCTCCGGTGCATGCGCCAACTCATGCCGGCCGGCGGAAGCCCTTCGGCGCCAGTTGGCGTGGCGCCAAGCCCTTCCGCGCTGGCTGGCGCGGTGCCAATCATTCTGTCGCTGGCCTAGCCCCTGAAGGTGTGGAGGATTTTGCACCTTCGGGGCGGCCCGAAGCCGGAGTGGTTCACGCCACTCCTCGGCGCCGGAGTGGCCCCGCCAGTTCGCGGAGAATCCCACCCCTAGACTCCCAAAGAAAACAGATGATTTTAAAATAGCTTTGTAGTTTGGAACCTCAAGGGAGATGGTTAAATTGTCAGTTCTGTTGTAGATGGTTGTAGATGTTCCTTTTTGAGCTGATGGTGTTTGGAGGTAATAAGGGGTCAGGAGGAAAATAAATTGCAGAAACAGGAAAGATTATCGGCAGCAGTTTTATGCATGGGAGCCAGGAAGTGCACAAATAAATTCTTCTACAAGGAAAACCAAGCATTTGAAACTGCAAATCCTATCTCAAAAAAGTTCCAAAGCTGTAAGTCTATAATTAGCATACGAGAAAAAAAGTGATCACATGTATTTTGATTAATTCAATTGCTCTACTTCATTTACATTTAGCTCTGAATTAAGTGTACAGTTAATGAATTTGCCTGTAGTCAATCAGATGGAAAAAATTTGACTTGAGACGGGCAAATATAAATAAATCAATCAAATTTAAATATGAATTAGAAATCTGCTTAATGCAACAAGATGTGATGAATTCTGACAGGCTGTATCTGCATGCTATATGTACCATTTTCATAATGCAAGGTGGCTTCTTGAAACCCACAATCAAATCTAAAATACTGTCTCTTTACTTCAAACTTATTATAATTACGCTACAATGGCACATTAAATATTATAGTTAATCTGCACCTACCCGTGGTAGATCGGACTTCAGGTTTCCTGGGTTCAGGCCTCCTGAGCTGCTTTGGAAGTTTATCATTTTCAATGTGCCATTTCTTCAAACACTGTGGTTCATGAATACTTATAGATGTGGTTCCATACTCTCGGCCACAAAGGTAGCAGACAACTGTTCGTGGGCGTATAGTTGCTGGTGGCTGGAAATAATTGTTAAGTTTTAGTTATTTAATTCTAACACTATAAGTTACAAAGGGTCCACAGTTGGAGGAACAGGTGTCCATAAAATAATAAATGGCAAAAAATGTGCTAGTCTTTCTAAAAGTACCAATCTAGATTAGCTGAACCCATTTTGTTTGAGTCTAATATTAAAAGTTTGATTGGTATAAAGTTATTTCCATTGGTAACAATAAGGATGTCAGGTTTACCCCACAAATAGGAAAACCAATTAACTTACAAATCAGAAAAAGTCATTAGTGGGTCATAAATGTTTTCTCAAAAATATAAAAAATCTCTTCAGGTCTGTTCTAACCTTATCATTGTTAAAAAAAAATCTTTAATGAAGAGTCCCTTTGAACTGACTATATACAAAATATAACATTCTGACAAAAATCACAATATCCTGATTTACTTTGTCCATCCCATTTCGGCGAATTTGTCATCCTGTCTAATCACTACCCTAATTTTAATCTCTCTTCCTTCTCTTTTTATAAAATAAATTTAGAATGCCCAATTATTATAATTTTTTTTCCAATTTAGCATTGCCAATCCACCTAACCAGCACATCTTTGGATTGTGGGGGTGAAACCCACGCAGACATGGGGAGAATGTGCAAACTCCACGCGGACAGTGACCCAGTGCCAGTATTTGAACCCGGGTCCTCAGCGCCGCAGTCCCAGTGCTAACCACTGCGCCACATGCTGCCCTCCTCTCTTCCTTCTCAATGATTTTAAATGTGACTTTGCCTTCCATCTTCTTTTCTATCTTTCTCATAATTCCTTTCTGGAACTTCTTCAGTCCAGCTTCTGATCTTCATTTAGCATAAAAACACCTCAGCCTGAGTTATGAACATTTAATCTGTGATTGTGACCAGTGGGTCTCTCGGCCTGTCCGCTATCAACTCTCTGTAATTTCACTCCATGGAATTGTTACTGTAATATTCCCTGAAACATTCAGTAGCTTTCCAACAATTATGTCGCCTTTCATCCCACATGAACACCTTTGGTGTTACCGAGGACCCATCATTGATTACCTCCCATTGCACATCCATAAGTTGCTGCTTCGAAATCTCATCCAAAGGCACTAGGTCAACGTCACAATGTATGTTGACTATACCCAGCTCTGTCTCGCTACTATTTCTCTCGACTCTATAACAAACTTCCCTCTGATATAACCTTACAGATTAGACAGAATTTCCTCTAATATGATATTGGGTTGACATAAGCTATCATTTTCAACTCCAGCCAAAAATATGCTCCCTTGCCACCATGTACATGCTGTTCTATAACTATTTGCTCGTATTGAAACAAGTTTTGCACAACCTTGGCATTCTTTTCAAGTCAGAGTTAAACTTGAAATTTAAAGGACAGAGTGATGCATCGTAAGTGATTTTATGCCATTTCTGTCTTTGCAGCAATACTGGCGTTATTATATAGAAATACAGCATAGAACCAGGCCATTTGGCCCAACCAGTCCTTGCTAGTATTCTTGCTCCATTGGAGCTCCTCCCACTCTTCTTCATCTAACTTCCACTCTTCTTCATCCTCTATTCACAAAAAACCTCTATTCCCTTCTCCTCATATGCTTCTCTAGCCTTCTATAAATGTAAAGTTTATCATATATGTCTGTGCAAAATAACCTGAAAGCTCCCATGATTACTTCATTTTGCGAGAATTATATTTTTCTCAAATTCTCACACCTCCACACAGAGTCCTTGGAAATAAGTACCTTGCATATTACACCTGTGAGACCATTGTTGCAGAGGGAAGATACAACAAGAGCCACATGACCACAAGGGCAATTGTTGAGCAACCATTGGTTTGCTGAAGATGTGATTCAGGTGCCTGACCAGATCTCACACCACCCTTCAGCATGCACCAGAATAGGTGTCAAGAATTGTAATGATCTCTGTGCCTTACACGACATCGAGATGCAAAGAGAATGGAGTGGAGCAGGAGGAAGATACACCCAGTTTGAAAAATGAACCCTCTGATGAGAAGGAAGAGGAAGGAGAGGAGGAGGATGTGACCAGTGTGCCTGCAGCCTCTCACCTAGCTACTAGGGATGACCCTGAAGCTCATTCAGATAACCTGAATGTGAGAAGTCATATGACACCCCTATTGCATCTATACCATCCACTCAACAACACAAATTATTTCCACAGTCATAAACACCTTCATCACATGCATGCACTTCGCTCATCCTCCCTGGTCATCCATGAAGGCTGATATCCATTTAAAATTCAGAATGAACCAATCAGATTTTCAATATCTTTGTTGATGCCCAGCCACCTGTTGTAGCTTCTGGCCAACATCTTCATTTTGGTTTGTCCAGGATGGGTGTTACGTTGTTCTTGTAATAGCAGCTTTTTTGCTGGGGGTGGTATCACCACCCGAGACCCTCAAAATAACAGCCCGTCTTTGCAATTGAGTTTGTCTTTCCTCAGTTGGTAGGATCTGAGCAGCTTCGATTTATCATAATGGCAGCCACATAAAGCCAACCACTTAACTTTAGACAGGATCGTGTCCCTCTGAGTCCGATTCTTACTATGATTTGATGATACGGGCAAGATATCAAAGACATTTATAGCTAAGGTAATTTCCTGTGGTGTTGGGAGCAGAGCCACGCTCTGAGGGAGCGGGAGTCAATTCCGATCATCAGCATTGGAAATCTGAGTCCCTGGTTGATGTTGAAAAACATAACTATCGGCAGCCAAAAGCAGAGCCCACCTCTGCACCTTAGCCAAAGCAATGGGTAGAATCAGTTTATCCTCATGGAGTAATGGCAATAATGGTTTGTGATCAGTAATGATGGTAAAAAGGCGTCCACGAACATATTGGTGGAACTTTTTCACCCTGTACACTACTACCAGGCCCTCTTTTTCGATTTGCGAACATTTTCTTTTTGCATCGTTTAACGTCTGGGAAGCTAAAGCGATAGGTCAGTTGGTGCTGTCTTTCATTTTGTGTGATAGGACGGCTCCTACCCCATAGGGTGAAGCATCCAATGTTAATATTATCCATTTGCCTGGGTCAAAGTGAACTAATACATTGGAAAATTATAAAGCCAGCTTAACCTGTTTGAAGGTCTGTTTTTGCAGGTCTTTCCAGTGCCAGATTTCTTTTAGGAAATGGGGCACGGCACTAATGCTGTTGCCACGTTTGGTATTAATCAGCCATAATAATTGATCATACACAGAAATGATTTTAATTCCATGACATTTCTTACTGCAGGAACCTCTCTGATTGCTTTCACCTTATCTTCTAAGGGGTGATGCCTTTGGCGCCGACTTTACACCTCAAATATGTAACTTTACTGGCCTGAAAGGTACATTTTTCCCTTTTCAGTATTATACCTACATCTCTAAACCTCTTCAGGACTTCCTTCAGCCTGGCCAGATGTTCTTCCTGTGAGGTCCCCATCACCAGGACGTCATCCGAGTACACCATGACTTTTGGAATTCCTTGGAGCAAACTTTCCATCATTCGTTAGAAGATTGCCCATGCAGACGATATGCCAAATGGCAACCTTGCACACTGGAATAGTGCCTTATGTGTGTTGAATATGTGAGGCCCCATGCCAGCTTTGAGTAAAGATCTTCTATTCTTCAAGGGAAATTCCGACTCGGGGGAACCATAGATTGAGCCAGGGAAGTGGGATGGAAATTTTGGAGATGGGAGTAGAAAGGAATTAGGGCACTAAAAGATTTATTTCTTGGGGGTCATTTTGTGGGATTGAAGGAGCTGGGAGCAAAGTATGTGCTGGAGCAGGGGGAAATATTTAGATACATGCAGATTCGAGACTTTGCCAGAGAGGAGATACAGAGCTTCCCAGTAGAGCCGGCTCCCACATTGCATGAGGAGGTGCTGACGACAGGAGGACGGGAGAAGGGGGTAGTATCGGTGGTTTACGGGGCTATTTTGGAGGAGGCGAAGGCGCCGCTAGAAGGGATCAAGGCAAAGTGGAAGGAAGAGTTGGGAGAGGGTATGGAGGAGGGGTTATGGTGTGAGGTGCTCCGGAGGGTGAACGCCTCCATCTCATGTACGAGGATGGGGCTGATACAGCTGAAGGTGGTGTATAGAGCGCACCTCACAAGGGCGAGGATGAGCCGGCTCTTTGAGGGGGTAGAAGATGTGTGTGAACATTTCAGGAGGGGCTCCACAAACCACATTCATATGTTTTGGTCCTGTTCAAAGCTGGAGGATTACTGGAAGAAGGTGTTTAGTGTAATCTCTAAAGTGGTGCACGTGAAACTGGACCCGGGCCCTGGGAGGCCATATTCGGGGTGTCGGACCAGCCGAGGTTGGAAACAGGCGCGGAGGCAGATGTTGTAGCCTTCGCCTCGTTGATCACCCAAAGGCGGATCCTGTTAGGGTGGAGATCAATCAACCTCTCCACCCTGTGCCCTGGCATGGCGGGGGGACCTGCTGGAATTCGTGACGCTTGAAAAGGTCAAATTTGAACTGAGGGGAAGGATAGAGGGGTTCTACAATTCATATCCGTTATTCATTATGCACTTTCAGGAATTGGATCACATTGAACATTAGGGGGGTTGAGGGCTGGGAGGGTTGGGGGGAGAGGGACTGTATGTGTTAATGGTGATTATGGGTGATTCCTGATTCCTTTTTGTCATTTGTTTATGTTAACATGTGGGCTAATGTCTGGGGTTTGGTGGGAGGATGGGATCATTGTTATTGATATGGGGATTGACATTACATTCGTTACTGATTATTGTTTACTGTTGGGTGTAAATTTGGGAGAAAATGTGAAAAAGGAGAATAAAAAATATTTTTAAAAAAGATCTTCTATCTTAGGGATAGGATACCTGTCAAGATGGGTCGCTTGGTTTTTGGTGAGTTAGCAATCGCCACATATTCTGATGGTGTGGTCAGGCTTTCGAGATCCGGAACAAGAGGAGCTGCCCATTCAGAGAACCGTACTGACCTTATGATTCCTAATTCTTCCAAACTTCTTAATTCAGCCTCGACTTTCTGATGCAGAGTGTATGGAATGGGGCAAATACTAAAGAATTTAGGAGTGGACTCGGGGTTCACATAAAATTTGGCCTTGACCCCTTGTTTCCAGCCCAGCTCATTTTGTACTTGCACAGAATCGTTTGGAAAGCACCCTATTATTTTAAAAGTTTCCAGCTAATTTAGCTTTATCTGTCATAATCAGTCCTTGAGGTTTGGCCTCTACCTTCCACAACAATCATAGGTAATTGAATAGATTTGTGTTGATACAGCACCGGTGCAGTTGTGGTACCCAATATCTTTAGTGTTTCCCCTGTTTAAGTTGCTAACTTAGCAACCATACTGCTTAACCTCAGGGGTTGAACTCCTCCTGGTAGGTACTTGTAGGTCTGTTCTCCCACTCCCCTGGCAGTAGCACCTGTGACAACCTCCATACTCAATGGTCGCCTGTTTACCATAAGGACTATCTCAACTTCATAGAAATCATAGAATTTACAATACAGAACTTAATGATGTTTAACTTATAAATCTTAGATTCTTCCTCAGAGTCTTCCTCTATTTTATGCAATGGAGTCAATGTGTGTGTTTTTCAAAATAGGTGTACCCTGTTTGATTTGGCACTGTGCTTGAATGTGATCCTTGCTGTTGCGATTGAAGTAAAATAAAATCTTTGCAATTGCACTTATCCTGAGGGTGATATTCCCTACGTCTGTAACACTCTTCAAATTCCCTGGGTTGATGGCCTGTTTTTTTCTTTTGCCTCTCTCCACGATCCTACTCCTGGGATTTCTGTTCAGACTCCTCTACGCGTTCCACTCAGTATCCTCGTCTGGCATCTGTTCGCCAGAAGAACCAGGCAACGTGCCTCAATGACTACCGACCAGTGGCCCTGACTTCAGTCGTAATGAAGTGCTTTGAGAGGTTGATCATGAAGCGCATCACCTCCATACTCCCAGAACGCCTTGATCCACTGCAATTTGCATACCGCTGCAACCGGTCCACATCAGACACCATTTCCCTGGCCCTACACTCATCCCTAGAGCATCTCGAAAACAAGGACTCCTACATTAGACTCCTATTTATTGACTACAGCTCCGCCTTCAACACTATAATCCCAGCCAAGCTCATATCAAAGCTCCAAAACCTAGGACTTGGCTCCCCACTCTGCAACTGGATCCTCGATTTTCTGACCAACGGAAAAGACCAATCAGTAAGAATGAACAACAACACCTCCTCCACAATAGTCCTCAACACCAGCGCCCCGCAAGGCTGCGTACTTAGCCCCCTACTATACTCCCTGTACACACATGACTGCGTGGCAAAACGTGGTTCCAACTCCATCTACAGGTTTGCTGACGATACGACCATAGTGGGCCGGATCTCGAATAACGATGAGTCTGAATACAGGAGGGAGATAGAGAACCTAGTGGAGTGGTGTAGCGACAACAATCTCTCCCTCAATGCCAGCAAAACTAAACAGCTGGTCATTGACTTCAGGAAGCAAAGTACTGTACACACCCCTGTCAGCATCTACGGGGCCGAGGTGGAGATGGTTAGCAGTTTCAAATTCCCAAGGGTGCACATCTCCAAAAATCTGTCCTGGTCCACCCACGTCGACGCTACCAGCAAGAAAGCACAACAGCGCCTATACTTCCTCAGGAAACTAAGGAAATTCGGTATGTCCACATTGACTCTTACCAACTTTTACAGATGCACCATAGAAAGCATCCTATCGGGCTGCATCACAGCCTGGTATGGCAACTGCTCGGCCCAGGACCGCAAGAAACTTCAGAGAGTCGTGAACACCACCCAGTCCATCACACAAACCTGCCTCCCATCCATTGACTCCATCTACACCTCCCGCTGCCTGGGGAAAGCGGGCAGCATAATCAAAGATCCCTCCCACCCGGCTTACTCACTCTTCCAACTTCTTCCATCGGGCAGGAGGTACAGAAGTCTGAGAACACGCAAGAACAGACTCAAAAACAGCTTCTTCCCCACTGTCACCAGACTCCTAAATGACCCTCTTATGGACTGACTGCATTAACACTACACCCTGTATGCATCATCCGATGCCAGTGCTTATGTAGTTACATTGTATATGTTGAGTTGCCCTATTATGTATTTTCTTTTATTCCCTTTTCTTCTCATGTACTTAATGATCTGTTGAGCTGCTTGCAGAAAAATACTTTTCACTGTACCTCGGTACACGTGACAATAAACAAATCCAATCCAATCCAATCCAATTCAATCCTCCCAAGTTGATTCACCTCACAATCTTGCACGCACTGTCACTTGGAAACACCCTTTTCGGCACATTTGGTAGCTTGAGCTGTCTCTATTGCTTCATCCAGGGAGAGTTTTGTTTCTGCCAATAGTTTCCTTTGGATATTCAGATTGTTAACAACACAAAGCAAACAATCGTGTAATATTGTCACTTCATGAAGAGCTGAATTCACAGTGCTCAGCCATTTGATGATGTCTTGCTACAAATGCAGGAAATGCAATAAACAAATCAACAAATCCAATCCAATTGTCTCCCCTAGGTCCCTGATGGCCAAATTCAATTTATACCGTTGTAATATAATAGATTGTCTGGAGTTGTAATGCTCTTTCACTACCTCACTAACTGATCAAATGACTTGGTATCCGGAACCTCTGGAAATGTTAAACTGCGAATGAGGTTATAAGTCTGAGGTCTGCAAACTGTAAGCAAGATGAGTTTTTGTTTGTCTTCCCCACTAATATCATCAGCAGTGAAAAAGTATCGAAGCATCTCAATGTCTTCTGTCCCCTGGTCAAAAGAATCGAGTTTTCCTATTAGCAGTATTATTTTTCACTCACTGTTATTGCAGAGATCAATTCCTTCTCTTTCCTTCTCTGGAATTCTGAAGCTTGTGACCATAGTCCAATTTACTCTCATCGCCAATGCAATAGCCCGCGGTATCAAAGAGGAGGCTTAAATCAGGAAGTGATTTATTCAAGCAAGATAAAGTTATATACAGGCACAGCAACTACAGCTTTTAAATATATATATATTTCATTCCAAACACAATCAATAAGATAATCAGAAAATAAATACAATCAAGTTACAAACAGTTTGTCATTTTCCCCTCTTTTCCCCCTTAACAACCCAACACTTCCCCCCCCCCCCTCCCCCCCACACACACACCCAATCCCCCATGCGCTGGTAATAAACAGATCCTCAAATAGAGACAGACATCGAACCCCTCTTCTGGCCCTTTAAAAGCTAATTTAATCTTCTCCAGTTGTAGAAATTTTGTCATAGAATGATAGGATCATAGAAAAGTTACAGCACAGAAGGAGGCCATTCGGCCCATCTTGCTCATGCCAGCCCTAGGACACCCAGGTGCCCTTTCTAATCCCACCTTCCTGCACCCAGTTCATAGCCCTATAGCTCAGAGCACATAAGGTGCAGAGGTGCAGATCCAGATACTTATTGAAAAGAGTTTAGAGTCTCTGCCTCCACCACCAACTCAGGCAGTGAATTCCAGACTCTCACTATACTCTGCGTAAAAAGGCTTTCCTCATGTCCCCTCTCCACCTTCTGCCACTTATCTTGAATCTATGACCACGGTTCTGGAATTCTCCACCAAGGGAAACAATTTTATCCTGTCCACCCTATCTCTTCCCCTCATAATTTCGTACACCTCAATTAAGTCACCCCTCAGCCTTCTTTGTTCCAAGGAAAATAACCCCAATTTATCCAATCTCTCCTCGTAGCCACATTTTTCTAGCCCTGGCAACATTCTTGTCAATCTCCTCTGCACTCTCCCCAGAGCAGTAGCATCTTTCCTGTTATGTGATGACCAGAACTGCATACAATATTCCAGTTGTGGCTTCACCAGTGTTTTATACAATTCTATTATATCCTTACTTTTATAGTCTGTACCACTGCCAATGAAGGACAGCATATTATATGGTTTCTCAACAACCTTGTCTACTTCAAGTGCTGCCTTTAGAGAGTCGTGTGCCTGCAAGCCAAGATCTTTCACTTCATCTACATTTATTGTGTACTCCCTACAACTGTTTGACTTCTCTAAGTACATGATCTCACACTTCTATGTGTTAAATTCCATCTGCCACTTTATCACCCACTGCACCAATCCATCTATATTGTTTTGAAGGTTATAACTATCCTCTATACTGTCCACCACTTGGCCAATCATTGTGTCATCTGCAAATTTCCCAATCATGGTCCCCACGTTCACATTCAAATCGTTAATATATAACACAAACAGTAAGGGTCCCAACACTGGGCCCTGTGGAACACCACTTGAAACAACTTTCCAATTGTAAGGGCAACCATCAACCATTACCCTTTGTTCCCTGTTACTAAGCCAACTTTTTATTAAGTTTGACACATTGCCCTCTATCCCATGGGCTTTGACCTTCTTCACCAATCTGTCATATGGGACTTTGTCAAATGCCTTGCTAAAATCCATGTACACATCATCCGCTGCACTACCTTCATCAACCCTTCTTGTCACTTCCTCAAAAAATTTGATCAAATTTGTGAGGCAAGACCTTCCTTTAACAAATCCATGCTGACTATCCCTGACTAATCCATGCCTCTCTATGTGACAGTTAATCCTATCTCTCAGGATTGATTCTACTAATTTGCCCACCACTGACATAAGATTAACTGGCCGATAATTGTTCACCATTTCCTTTAATCCGTTTTTAAACAATGGTACCACGTTTGCATTCCTCCAGTCCTCTGGTATCTAGTGAGGATTGGAAAATCATCCTCAGAGCATCTACTATCTCTTCCTTGACCTCCTTCAGTAGCCTTGGAAACAATCCATCTGGCCCTGGTGACTTATCAACTTTCAAGGCTTTTAACCCTTTGAGTACTTCCTCTCTCTTTCTAATTATCCCATCCAATCTCTCACAATGTTCCTCCTGGACTACTATATCTGCATCATCCATTTCCTTTGTAAACATGGAGGCAAAATGTTCATTTAAAATTCTTCCACAGCCTTTGCATCTACACAAGTTCCCTTCTTCATCTCGGAAAGGTTCCAATTTTTCCTTAATCATTAATATATTGGTAAAACATCTTTGGGTTTTCTTTAACTTTACTTGCTCATCTTTTTTCATGCCTTCCCTTAGATATCCTTATTTCCTTTTTGACTCCGTCCCTGCACTTTCTGTACTCGTCTAGGCTATCTGCAGTGCTTAGTGCTTTGTGCCTGTTGTACGCTTTCTTTTCTGATTGATCTTCCCTTGTATTCCTCGAGTGGGGGGGGGGGTCTAGATTTGGAGGTACCACTCTTATTTTGGGGGAGGACATGACTACTTTGCACCTTTAGGGTCTTTCCTTTTCGTGCTTACCACCGGTTTTCCACAGATTTATCCTCTAGCAATGCTGGCTAGTCCAGCTCAGTGAAGTCCCTTCTCATTTTACAAAATTTGCCTTCCCCCAGTTCAAATTTTTTACCGCTGCTTTATCTCTGTGTTTTTTCATGGTAATACTGAATCGAACTGAATTGTGCTCACTATCCCCGATATGGTCACCAACTGTCACTTAGCCTACCTGCCCTTCTTCGTTCCCCAAGACTCGGTCTAGAATTGCATCTCTTCTCACTGGGTTTGTCTCTAACTGGGTGAATACATTTTCCTGGACACACTGCATCAATTTTTCTCCTTCAGTTCTCCTTATATTGTTTGATTCCCAGTTGATATTGGGATAGTTAAAGTCTCCTATTATTATTGCCCTCTTGTTCTTACAGGCAGAAATCTGTCTCCATATTTGCTCTTCTATCTCTCACAATTTGGGGATCGATAGGATGCTCCCAGTAGTGTGACTGCCCCCTTTTTATTTCAAAGTTCAACCATAAAGCCTTGTTTGTTGACCCATTTAATACACCATCCCTTCTCAGAACTGGAATGGATTCTATTAGTGCTACTCCCCCTCCTTTTTTATCTCCCCCTCTGTCCTGCCTGAAAACTCTGTGTTCAGGGATATTGAGCTACCAATCCTGCCCCTTCTTTAGCCAGGTTTCCATTATCATAGAAATACCTTATCATAGAATTTACAGTGCAGAAGGAGGCCATTGCACCCATCTAGTCCGCACCGGCACTAAAAAGAGCACCCTACTTAAGCCCACACCTCCAACCTATCCCCGCAACCCACCCCACCTTTTTGGTCACAAAGGGCAATTTAGCATGGCCAACCCACCTAACCTGCACATCTTTGGACTATGGGAGGAAAACGGAGCACCAGGAGGAAACCCACGCAGACACGGGGAGACTCCGCACAAACAGTGACCCAGGCCGGGATTCAAACCTGGTACCCTGGAGCTGTGAAGCAACTGTGCTAACCACTGTACCACCATGCTGCCCATGGCGATGATATCCTGCTGCCATGTGTCTACCTGTGCTCTTAACTTGTCTACCTTGGTTGTAATACTCCCCCAACCATGCCAATACCTTCAACGGCATGGCCGACCTCTATCGCAGCAAGATTCGCCACCGGGCCACAACAGCAACCTTCCCCCCCTCTTCTACTCTAGCAGCTCTGGCAGCTCCGAAACACTGAAAATCACCTCCAAAGGGCATGTTGTCATCCTCACCCCCACAATCTCTGACAGTGTCTCGAAAATCGATATCCAGAATCCCCCAAACTTCAGGCACGACCAAAACCTATGAACATGATGTGCTGACCCCCTCCGCACCTCTCGCTTTTGTCCTCAGTCTCAGCATAGAACCCACTGATACGAGTCTGAGTCATATGGGCATTGTGCACCACCTTAAACTGTATAAGACTCATCCTGGTACAGGATGATGTTGAATTTACCCAGTGCATAATTTCACTCCAAGACCTTCCCCCCGCACCTTCCCCCCGCACCTCCCCCCCTCCACCCACCACACTCCAAAAGCTCTACCCCCAATTCCTCCTCCCATTTCTGTCTTATCTCCTCCACTGGCATTTTCTCTGGAAACAACCACCCGTAGATATCCGTAATCCTGCCTTCCCCAACTCATCCTGAGTTAGTAACTTATCCAACAGCATATACTTTGGCAGCTGAGGAAATGAGGGAAGCTCCTTTCGCAAGAAATCCCACACTGCATGTTCCTAAATTCACTCCCGCTCAGCAGCTGCAACTTCCCCTGCAATCCTCCAGCCTCGCGAACGTCCCTTCAATGAACAGGTCCATTACCTGGTCTACCCCTTCCCTTTACCAGCTCCTATACATTGTATCTATCACTTTTGGTATGAACCTATGATTCCCGCATATTGGGGCCAATACCGACATACCCACTACACCAAAGTGCCGCTTCAGCTGGTTCTATACCTTATTTATTCATTTTTATTTTTTTATTTAAAAAAAAAACAAATTTAGAGTACCCAATTCATTAATTCCAATTATGGGGCAATTTAGTGTGGCCAATCCACCTACTTTGCACATATTTGGTTGTGGGGGAGAACCCTACGCAAACACGGGGAGAATGTGCAAATTCCACACACAGCAATCCAGAGCCGGGACCTGGGCTGGTTCCATATCTTGAGGAGCGACACCACAACCAGATTGTTGGTATACCTACCTGGGGTGAATGCAAGGGGTCTATTGCCAGGGCCCTTAAGCACCACCCCACTCAGGAGGTCTCCTCAACCTGCACCCAATCCGACCCCCACCCCCTCCACCACCAAATCACCTTGTCCACATTTGCCGCCCAATAGTAATACAGCAGGTCTGGGAGTGAAGAATTCCAATCTATAATTATCTTGCAATTGTGTCCCTCCGATATATGCTATGATTGTGAGCCTGCCTCCACTTCACCTGATGAAGGAGCAGCGGTACAAAAACTTGATATTTCAAGGTCAAACACCCCTGTAGTTTATTTCCTTCTGCTAACAGCTCCCTAGTCGGGCCACCGAGTACAGTCAATCCACTTCTATAATGGCATCCACCAACCTCTGTCTCTCTGCCCTCTCAACTTTGTCCCTCTGGAACATGTAGGATATAACTTCCCCCCGGACCATTGCCTTCCATGCCTCCCAAAACGTGCAGGGTGAGACCTCCCCATACTGGTTAAGCTCCACACAGTCCCGGGGTTGAGGGCGTTGGCAACAGCGCTGCTCCCGATGGCCCCAGGTAAATATTCTGGGAGACCGGTGCTGGTGGCTACCCTGCAGATTTGGAGGCAGTTGAGCAAGCACTTGAAGTTGTGGGCAGGGCCAAGAGAGATGCCGATTAAGGGGAACCATAGGTTTGAGCCAGAGAACTGGGAGGAGATGGGAGGTTTCAGAGATGGGAGGAGAGGGGAGTCAGGGTATTAAAAGACCTGTTCTGGGAGGTCATTTTGTGAGGCTTGAGGAGTTTGGGAGAAATATGGACTGGAACAGGGGGAAGTATTTAGATATCAGCAGCTCTGGCATTTTGCCAAGAAGGTTCAGATAGCGCCGGCCTCCACGCTGTTGGAAGAGGTACTGACGACAGGGGGAATGGAGAAGGGGGTTGTGTCAGCGATTTATGGGAAGCTGATGGGGGAGAACAAGGCATCCTTGGAAGCGATTAAAACTAAGCAGGAGGAAGAGTTTGGGGAGGTTATGGAGGATGGCCTGTGGTGTGAGGTGCTGTGAAGGGTAAACGCCTCAACCTCGTGTGCAAGGTTGGGGCTGGTACAGTTTTTTGATTTGATTTATTATTGTCACATGTATTAGTATACAGTGAAAAGTATTGTTTCTTGCATGCTGTACAAACAATGCATACCGTACATAGGGAAGGAAGGAGAGACTGCAGAATATAATGTTACAGTTGTAGCAAAGTGTAGAGAAAGGATCAACTTAGTACGAGGTAGGTCCATTCAAAAGTCTGATGGCAGTAGGGAAGAAGCTGTTCTTGAGTCGGTTGGAACGTGACCTCAAACTTTGGTATATTTTTCCTGGCGGAAGGAGGTGGAAGAGAGTATGTCCGGGGTGCATGGGGTCCTTAATTATGATGGATGCCTTTCTGAGGCAGCGGGAATTATAGATAGAGTCAATGGATGGGAGGCCGGTTTGCGTGATGGACTGGGCTACATTCACGACCTTTTGTTGTTTCCTGCAGTCTTGGGTAGAGCAGACTCCATACCAAGCTGTGATACAACCAGAAAGAATGCTTTCTATGGTGCATCTGTAGAAGTTGGTGAGGGTCGTAGCTGACATGCCAAATTTCCTCAGTCTTCTGAGAAAGTAGAGTCGTTGGTGGGCTTTCTTAACTATAGTGTCGGCATGGGGGGACCAAGACAGGCTGTTGGTGATCTGTGCACCTAAAAACTTGAAGCTCTCGACCCTTTCTACTTCGTTCCCATTGATGTAGACAGGGGCATGTTCTCCACTACGCTTCTAAAAGTCGATGATAATCTCCTTTGTTTTGTTGACATTGAGGGAGAGATTATTGTCGTTGCACCAGTTCACCAGATTCTCTATCTCATTCCTGTATTCTAGCTCATCATTGTTTGAAATCCGACCGACTACGGTGGTGTCATCAGCAAATTTGAAGATCGGTTGGAGGGGAATTTGGCCACACAGTCATAGGTGTATAAGGAGTATAGTAGGGGGCTGAGGACACAGCCTTGTGGGGCACTGGTGTTGAGGATCATCGTGGAGGAGGTGTTGTTGCCTATCTTTACTGATTGTGGTCTGTGGGTTAGAAAGTTCAGGATCCAGTCACAGAGGGAGGAGCCGAGGCCAAGGCCACGGAGTTTGGAGATGAGTTTCGTAGGAATGATGGTGTTGAAGACTGAGCTGTAGTCGATAAATAGGAGTCTGACATAGGTGTCTTTGTTATCTAGGTGTTCCAGGGTAGAGTGCAGAGCCATGGAGATGGCGTCTGCTGTGGACCTGTTGCAGCGGTAGGCAAACTGTAGTGAATCAAGGCAATCTGGGAGGCTGGAGTTGATTCCTGCCATGACTAACCTTTCGAAGCACTTCATGATGATGAATGTCAGAGCCACTGGACGATAGTCATTAAGCTGCTTGGGTTTTCTTTGGTACAGGGATGATGGTCGTCTTCTTGAAGCAGATAGAATCTACAGTACAGAAGGAGGCCATTCGGCCCATCGATAGGGACCTCAGATTGTTGTAGAGAGAGGTTGAAGATGTCTGCGAATATCTCCGCCAGCTGATCCGCGCAAGACCTGTGTGCTCGTCCGGGTACCCCATCCGGGCCAGTGGCTTTCTGTGGGTGACCTTTGAGAAGGCTGCTCTGACGTCTGCAGGGGTGATCTCAGATACAAGTTCATCCCTGGCTACTGGGGTGGAAGGCTCGCTCTTGCTGACCTCTTGCTCAAAGCGGGCATAGAATGCATTGAGCTCATCAGGGAGGGGTGCGTTGGAGCCAACGATTTTACATGCCTTCATCGCGTAGCCTGTTATGTCTTGCAGTTGAAGTATAGGGCGCACCTCATGAGCGCGAGGATGAGCCGACTCTTTGAGGGGGTGGAGGATGTGTGTGAGCGATGTGGGAGGAGCCCTGCAGGCCATGTTCACATGTTTTGGTCCCGCTCGAAGCTGGAGGGGAATTGGAGGGAGGTTTTTATGGTCATCTCGGGGGTGGTACATGTGAGTTTGGAGCCAGAGCCTTTAAAAGCCATTTTTGGGGTGTTGGATCAGCCCGGGCTGCAGGCGGGTGCGGGGACAGATGTTTTGGCCTTTGCCTCGCTGATTGCCCGGAGGCGGGTCCTGCTCATGTGGAGGTCAGTGTCATAATATGCACCCATGCACATCATGAGGTAAAAACAGGCAGTGACAGATACCCAGGTTAGCCATTCAACATACAGGACAGAACACAACCAATCACCAGACAGAACACCAGAGGGGGGCTTCCAACTATAAAACACACGAGGCATTGGCACTCCGCCTCTTTCCACTGGTGACAACTGTAGCGACAGTCAGGGTGTATGTATCTATCAGCACCTTCTACACGTGGATCAGAGCTAGCCTGGTATAGTAAGTTAGAGTTAGTACACTTAGAGTAGTAGAGTGTCAACCCACAGCCAGCTGTGTGCATTGTTACAGAAGTTCAATAAATCGTATTGAACCAACGCCTATGTTTGGTGTCTGCTTTACCGTTCATCTGCATCCTGTTGCAGTCCGTGTTACCCCAGGGTGAATAACACGACATGATACCAGGAGTCTACTTCATCTAAGTAATTTACCTTGAATAATTCAGTGACGACCAGCAAGTGCCTTCCAGCAGCATGGAGAAGATCCGGGCCTCTCCAGAGCTCCGGATCTCCGGAAAATCTGGCGCCAACTGGCGGGTCTTCAAGCAGAAATTCAGTCTATACATTGAGGCCTCGGGCCTCGAGGATGCATCCGATGCCAGAAAAATCGTGCTGCTCCTATCGACTGCGGGGGACCAGGCCATCCAAATCCTCAATTCACTCACTTTTTATGACGGCGAGGACAAGACCAAGTTCCAGACCGTGTTAGCCAAATTCGACAGTCACTGTGAAGTCAAAATGAATGAGAGCTTTGAGCGCTATGTCTTCCAGCAACGCCTTCAGGTTAAGGATGAGCCTTTCCAATCCTTTCTAACTCATCTCCGCATATTAGCGCAATCCTGCAACTACGGTGACACCGCTGATTCCCTCATCAGGGATCAGATTGTGTTTGTGGTCCACTCCGACACCCTGCGGGAGCAGCTCCTACAAATAAAAAACATGACCCTGCCAGTAGCCATCAAGACGTGTAAATTGCATGAACAGATGAAAAGTCGCTACTTCCGCCTTATATCGGCAGAACAGGACCAACTTGCCTCCCACGAGGCAGAGAGTGTACAGGCCATCGCCCGAATGTGGCGCCTTAGCATCGATGAAGGCGGCCATTTCGCGCGCTTTTCCCGGGGTCCCACGCATGCGCACCACGGACGGGAAACGAAGCGGCCGAAGACCACAATGCGCAGGTGCGACCAGCGGCTGACTGCACTGCGCATGTGCGACGACGCATGGAGCGTTACGACGTCAACGTCATGACGTGCCCGAACTGCGGCACCGCCCACTTAAAGCGCCAATGCCCTGCAAGAGGCAGGCGATGTTTAGCTTGTGGGAAGCCTGGCCATTATGCAACCTTGTGCAGGTCTGCACCTCCGATCGTGGGCCAGCGATCCCAGCTCCAACGCAAACGCGTTTGAAGTGTGCAGCAAGGGCTGCTGGATTCGGAACCTGGTAACACCACGGATCCAGAGGACGACTGCCTGGGATCCCCATATTGTGTGGGCATCATTACCATGTATGACAAGGCCTCCTCAAATTCAGCAACACGCCTATCCATCCTCAAAGTGGATTCTGCAGACGAATGGCGTGCTGTCGTACAAGTCAACCAATGCAGCATCCGGTTCAAGCTGGACACTGGTGCTTCAGCCAATCTCATATCTCAAGCAGATCTTGCTCGCATCCAAAGGCAGCCAAAACTTCTTCCGTCGGCCTGCCAGCTGCTTGATTATAATGGCAATGCCATTATTGCGTTAGGGTCTTGTCACCTGCATGTCTCCAACAAGGCCATCAAAGCCACACTGCGATTCGAAATGGTCAAGCCTGACAAGGCTTCCCTGCTTGGTGCCCATGCATGCAAGCTACTCAATCTCGTCCAGTGCGTACATGCCATGTCCTCTGCCAATATGAATCTTCAGGCTGACATTGACAAAATCCTGTCACAATACCCGGATGTGTTCAGTGGGATGGGCACGCTGCCGTATCGCGACAAAATCTTACTCAGGCCTGATGCCACGCCAGTGATCCATGCACCACGCCAGGTGCCGGCTCCTCTGAAGGACGTTTAAAGGCGCAGCTGCAGGAGCTCCAAGACCAGGGCATAATCTCTAAAGTGACGGAACCGACTGACTGGGTCAGCTCGATGGTCTGTGTGAAGAAGCCCTCTGGAGAACTGCGCTTATGTATAGATCCCAAGGATCTTAACCGAAACATAATGCGGGAACACTACCCGATCCCGAAGCGGGAGGAGCTAACCAGTGAGATGGCACATGCCAAATTCTTCATGAAGCTAGATCCATCGCGTGGCTTCTGGCAGATACAACTGGACGAGTCCAGCAGGAAGCTCTGCACATTTAATACATCTTTCGGAATGTACTGTTACAACCACATGCTGTTTGATATTGTTTCAGCCTCTGAAACCTTGCACAGGATCATGGAACAGATGCTGGAGGGCATTGAGGGTGTGCAGGTTTATGTTGATGATGTCATTATATGGTCCATGACCACAGAGGAACACATATCTCGTCTCCAACAAGTCTTTAGACGCATACATGCCAATGGCCTCAAGTTGAACAAGGCCAAATGCTCCTTTGGCATGTCATCAATCAAGCTTTTGGGTGATCAAATATCCCAGCAGGGCGTGCAACCGGACTCGGACAAAGTCAAGGCCATCAACACCATGAAGACCCTGGAAGACAAAAAGGCGGTACTCCACTTCCTGGGTATGGTTAACTTCTTGGGAAATTTCATTCCCAACCTCGCATCACACACCACGGCTCTCAGGCATCTGGTGAAGAAGTCCACTGCCTTTCAGTGGCTACCCACACATCAAGCAGAGTGGCTCGAGTTAAAGGCAAAGCTCACCACTGCTCTGGTACTAGCTTTTTTTGACACAAAGCGGGAGACAAAAATCTCCACGGATGCCAGCCAGGACGGCATTGGTGCGGTGCTCCTCCAGAAGGTTGACTCCTCGTCTTGGGCTCCAGTGGCCTATACGTCCAGGGCCATGACTCCCACTGAGCAGAGGTATGCTCAGATAGAGAAAGAGTGCCTGGGCCTCCTCACCGGTATTGTAAAGTTCCATGATTACGTCTACGGTCTACCAACCTTCACAGTAGAGACTGACCATAGACCCCTAGTCCATATCATTCACAAGGACTTGAATGACATGACGCCCAGGTTTCAGTTCATTCTCCTTCGACTCCGCAGGTATGATTTCAAATTGGTTTTCACACCAGGCAAGGAGCTAATCATTGCGGATGCCCTGTCATGCTCCATCACCACGCCCTGTAAACAGGTCAACTTCATCCGCCAAATTGAGGCACAGGTGCAACTGTGTGCCAGCAACCTCCCGGCCTCAGACGAACGTGTCGTCAACATTCGAGAAGAGACAGCCAAGCACCCTCTTCTGCAGCGGGTCATACATCACCTTGCAAATGGTTGGCAGAAAGGGCAATGCCCCCAGTTGTTTAATGTCAAGGATGACCTGACAGTTGTCAAGGGGATCCTCCTCAAGCTGGATCGTATCGTTAATCCTCGCAGCCTCCAGAGTTAGTGCTCAAACAGATCCACGAGGGACACCTCGGTATCGAGAAATGCAGGCGCAGGGCCCGGCAGGCTGTCTATTGGCCTGGCATCAACGAGGACATATCCAACATGGTCCTCAATTGTGCGACTTGCCAGTGTTTCCAGCCTGCTCAGCCCAAAGAAACACTCCAGCAACACGAGATCGTGACCTCTCCGTGGTCTAAGGTGGGAATCGACCTTTTTCACGCCAATGGGCGTTACTATGTGCTTATAATTGATTACTTCTCGAGTTACCCCGAAGTGGTGAAACTGTCCGACCTCACATCAAGGACTGTAATCAAGGCCTGCAAGGAGACATTTGCCAGGCACGGTATTCCACTCACGGTCATGAGCGACAACGGTCCCTGCTTCTACAGTCAAGAGTGGTCCAACTTCGCGAAGCTATATTAGTTCAAGCACATTACCTCGAGCCCGCATTACCCGCAATCTAACGGGAAGGTCGAAAAAAGGGTCCATATCATGAAGCAACTGCTCTGCAAGGCTGCGGACTCGGCTTCTGACTTCAACCTTGCGCTGCTGGTGTACAGGGCAACCCCTCTGTCCACCGGTATGTGTCCGGCACAACTCCTTATGAATCGTGACCTGCGGACAACTGTTCCGGCCATTCATTTACCTGACCTGGATCACCTCCCAGTGCTGTAAAAGGTGCAGCGACTCAGAAACCGGCAAAAGCTGACATACGATGCTCATGCTACTGATTTGCCTGTGCTCTCTCCGGAAGATGCTGTTCGCATCAACTTGCCTGGTGGAGGCTGGTCAGCTCCAGCTGTTGTTGTTCGACAGGCTGCTCCCAGGTGGTTTGTGGTTCGCATGGCTGATGGATCCATTGTCAGGCGCAACAGAAGGGCACTACGCAAACTTGCCTGCCCACCACCGGATCTCAAATTCCCAGCTGTCGTTATGCCTTTTCCGGACACCTCGCTCCACGAGGCCACCACTCTGGCTGCAATCCCGCCTGTCAAGGCGCCGTCGTCCCCACCTCTACCTCTCAGGCGGTCGACAAGGATCCGATGCCAGCCCTAGACATTGCACTTATAAATATTTATTTTGTACATATTGCTCTGTATCTGCACGCTAGACACCTTACATGTACATATGCATTCACTCGCCATTTGCTGTAAATAGTTATATCTGTAAATATGTCGTATATGCTCTAAGCAACCGACAAATCTTTTTAAGAAGAGGGGGATGTCGTAATTAGCACTCATGAGGTACAAACAGGCAGTGACAGACACCCAGGTTAGCCAATCTACATACAGGACAGAACACAGCCAATCACCAGACAGAACACCAGAGGGGGGCTTCAAACTATAAAACACACGAGGCATCAGCACTCTGCATCTTTCCATTGGTGACAACTATAGTGACAGTCAGGGTGTATATATCAGTCAGCACCTTCTACACATGGATCAGTGCTAGCCTGGTCTAGTAAGTTAGAGTTAGTACACTTAGAGTAGTAGAGTGCCAACCCACAGCCAGCTGTGTGCATCGTTACAGAAGTTCAATAAATCGTATTGAACCAACGCCTAGGTTTGGTGTATGTTTTACTGTTCATCTGCACCCTGTGCAGTCCGTGTTACCCCAGGGTGAATAACACGACAGTCAGCCTTTCCGTCCTGTGCCTCGGCTTGGCAGGGGGGACCTGCTGGGATTTTTGACACTTGAAAAGGTGAAGTTTGAGCTGAGGGGGAGAATGGAAGGGTTCTACAATTCATGGGCATTGTTTATCATGCACTTTCAAGAATTGGATGCCATCGAACATTGGGCGTGGGGGGGGGGGTTGCTATTGGGGGTGTTGAGTACATTGTTTACTGTGTAGGGAATGACCTTTGATTCTCTTTTGGTCTTTTTGTTTTGTTGTATTTGGAATGTAGGGGTGATGTTTGGGTTTGTATGTTGAAGGGGAAGCTGGTTGGGGGATTGATTTGTATTTGTTATTGTGGGTTATCTTTTGTTGTGTATTTGATGAAACTGTGGAAATTGAGAATACTTTTTTTTTAAAAACTCCACATGGTCCTTTATCACCAAGGCCACCTTCTCACAGAATCTCTTTTACACCAGGTGTGATGTAACCTCTACGCAGGTCTCTTGTCCCGGTAAGTTTTGAACTTCGCATCCACATAATGTGGCGTGCAGTCCAAACTCACTATCACTGCATATTCTGCCTCCACAATCCCTGAGAGTACAGAATTTCCCACCACAAAAAGATCAATATGGGGTATACTCGATCTACATGGGAGAAGAAGGAAAACTCCCACTCTCCCGGTTGCCTAAACCTACATAGATCCACCCTCCAAATCTGGTCCATAAACAACCCCAGCTTCTTCGCCATACCCAACCTTGCCACTGACTTGGGGCTCGATCTATCCATCCTGGGGTCCAACACACGTTTGACATTGGCCCCCATTATCAGTTGATGCGAATCCAGGTCCGGTATCTTGCTGACATCTTCTTGGCAAAATCCGCGTTGTCCCAATTGGGTGCATTAACGTTTACTAAAACAACCGGTGCTCCCGCCAAGACCCTGCTCACCATCACGAACCTCCCTCCAGCTCCGCACCTCCCTAGCCGCCACAAATACCACCGTTTTACTGAACAGGATTACAACCTCCCTTGACTTGGAGTCAAACCCCGAGTGGAATGTCAGCACCGCCCATCCCTTTCTTAGCCACGTTTGGTCCTTCACCCACAGATGTGTCTCCTGAAAGAAGATCACATCTGCCTTCAAACATTTTAAATGCACAAATAACTGTGGTAGTATGACTGGGGGTATTACGGTACCTACAGAGGTGAGCTGCCATTGGTGCAGAGGACTCGCTGCCCATTGGCCCAGGTAAGTCATGTGCCTCTCAGGATATAAGAGCCCGTGTTCCCCGGCAGTCGGCCATTCTTCTGTACGTCTGCTGTCGGGCACACATCTTGTGTATTAAAGCCTTTTGTTTGGATCGCATCTTCGCCTCGTGTCTAATTGATGGTGCATCAATTTAATACACAAGTCTAAAAAGATGGAGCTTCGTATCAAGCCGGAGTGCCTTCGACTCAGCCCGCACGCAGCAAATGCAACAGCTGCATTTAAACACTGGCTGGCGTGTTTTAACAGTTATTTAAGCACAGCCGAAAGCTGCCCGTCGAGGGAACAAAAACTTAATATCCTCCACTCGTGCGTGGGCACTGCCGTGTACACGCTTGTAGAGGACGAACCAGACTTTGATGCAGCTATGGACTTACTAAAAGGACATTTCATCCGGCCGGTGAACCAGGTCTACGCATGGCACTTGCTGGCCATGAGACAGCAATTCCCCGGTGAGTCCTTCGATGAATTCTACCAGACCCTCCTTGTTCTGGGGAGGAACTGCGCCTGTCCACAAGTTTCTGCGGCAGAGCACACCGAACTTTTAATTCGAGATGCTTTCGTGGCGGGTATTCAATCTACCCAGATCCGCCAGAGACTCTTGGAGAAGGAAACTTTAAGCCTCGCTGAGGCGCGGGCCCTCGCCTCCTCTCTCGATATCGCAAACCGCAACGCCAGCGTGTACGCACCCGACCGTGCGGCAGCTCCCTGGGCGGCATGGAACACGCCCCCCTCACCTCCGCAGACTCTGACCCCCCCCCCAGACCTGCGCCGCAGGGCACCCCGATAAACCCACGGGGCACCCCTGCTATTTTTGCGGCCAGGACAAGCACCCCCGACAGCGCTGCCCGGCCCACGCCGCAACCTGTAAAGGCTGCGGCAAAAAGGGCCATTACGCGACTGTTTGCCAGTCCAAGGCGGTCACTGCGGTCCCGTGCATTGACCGCGGGTACCCCCCCACCGTGCTCCTCACGCGCCCCGAGCGGCCCGTGGACCTCGCTGCCCCCACCCCCCCACTGCCACGAGTGACACGGGTGCCGCCATTTTGGGCCCCCGACGCCACATGCGATCCCAGGGTGCCACCATTTTGTTCACCCCCCACCATGTGCGGCCGACGGGAGCCACCATCTTGGATCGGCACCGAGGACCCCGCAAGTGACCACTCGCTGCCGGATGACGACTCGGAGTTCATGCCTCGACTCACCTCAGTAACGTTGGATCAGTCACGGCCTCGCAAGCTTTCCACGGCGATCACGAAGACTTTCCTCAATGGTCACGAAACAAGCTGCCTGTGGGACTCCGGGAGCACGGAAAGTTTTGTCCACCCCGCCACGGTAAGGCACCTCCCGTTCATCTGGTTAGACAAAGAATCGCTCTGGCCTCTGGTTCGTACTCGGTCCAGATCACACGGTGCTGCATAGCAGACCTCAGGGTCCAGGGAAGGGTGTTTAAAAATGATAAGCCAGAGTGAGACAGCAAAGAGTGAGTTTGGGAATTTGAATCTAGGTGGGAATTCGAAGCTGGGTGGGGAGGAAGTGCTTTTCATCCCTGGTAAGTGACTGGTAAGTAGTTTTTCTGTTTTCTTTTTCTTTTCATTGGTATATTTATTTATTTTTTCTTCGTTGTTTATTTTTTGGGGGGGAAATTGTGGTTGTTGAAGTTAACCGAAGGTTTAAGACATGGCAGGAGATCTCAGACCCGTGTCATGCTCCTCGTGTGCGATATGGGAGCTCAGGAACACGTTCACTGTCCCTGGCTCCTTCACGTGCAAGAAGTGTGTCCGGTTGCAGCTCCTGTTAGACCGCTTGACGGCTCTCAACCTGCGGATGGACTCACTTTGGAGCGTCTGCAATGCTGAGGACGTTGTGGATAGCACGTTTAGCGAGTTGGTCACACTGCAGGTGAAAAGTACTGAGGGAGATAGAAAATGGGTGACCAAAAGACAGAGCAACAGTAGGAAGGCAGTGCAGGTGGGTCCTGCGGTCATCTACCTGCAAAACAGATATACCGCTTTGGATACTGTTGAGGGAGATGGCTCACCAGGGGAAGGCAGCAGCAGCCAGGTTCATGGCACCGTGGCTGGCTCTGCTGCGCAGCTGGGCAGGAAGAAGAATGGCAGGGCTATAGTGATGGGGGACTCAATCGTAATGGGAATAGACAGGCGGTTCTGCGGACGCAATCGAGACTCCAGGATGGTATGTTGCCTCCCTGGTGCAAGGGTCAAGGATGTCCCGGAGCGGCTGCAGGACATTCTGAGTGGGAGGGTGAACAGCCAGCTGTCGTGGTGCACATTGGCACCAACGATATAGGTAAAAAATGGGATGAGGTCCTACAAGCTGAATTCAAGGAGTTAGGAGTTAAACTAAAAAGTAGGACCTCAAAGGTAGTAATCTCAGGATTGCTACCAGTGCCACGAGCTAGTCAGAGTAGGAATTTCAGTATAGATAGGATAAATGTGTGGCTCGAGAGATGGTGCAAGAGGGAGGGATTCAAATTCCTGGGGCATTGGAACCGGTTCTGGGGGAGGTGGGACCAGTACAAACTGGACGGTCTGCACCTGAGCAGGACTGGAACTGATGTCCTAGGGGGGGTGTTTGTTGGAGCTGTTGGGGAGAGTTTAAACTAATGTGGCAGGGGGATGGGAACCGATGCAGGAAGTTGGAAGGTAGTAAAACAGGGACAGAAACAAAAGGCAGTAAGGGGGAAAGTATAAGGCAGAGAAGCCATAGTCAAAAATCAAAAAGAGCGACAGTACAAGGTACAGTGACTGAGGGGAGCTCAGTGAATAGGACCAGGAATACTAAAAGGAATAAAACTGGAAGTAAAAACATTCATGGTAAGCGACGCAGCAGGTTGTTACATGAAGATATGGGTTAAACGACAAGGAAAATTAGGAGAAAAGTTAAGAGGAAATATAATTTAGGAGAGGTTACTGATCAAGGTGTTAAGATTCAGAACAGAGGTAAAAAAAACAACCTAAGTGTACTTTACCTGAATGCCCGTAGTATTCGGAAAAAGGTAAATGAGTTGATGGTGCAAATCATCGTGAATGACTGTGATTTAGTGGCCATTACTGAAACATGGTTAAAGGATGGTCACGACTGGGAGTTAAATATCCGAGGGTATCAAACTATTCGGAAGGACAGAGGGGATGGTAAGGGAGGTGGTGTAGCTCTGTTAATTAAGGATGACATCCAGGCAATAGTAAGGGATGATATCGGTGCTATGGAGGATAAGGTTGAATCCATTTGGGTGGAAATCAGGAATAGTAAGGCGAAAAAGTCACTGATAGGAGTAGTCTATAGGCCACCAAATAGTAACATTATGGTGGGGCAGGCAATAAACAAAGAAATAACTGATGCATGTAGTAATGGTAAGCAGTTATCATGGGGGATTTTAATCTACATGTCGATTAGTTTAACCAGGTCGGTCAAGGCAGCCTTGAGGAGGAGTTTACAGAATGTATCTATGCGGCCGCATTTGGAGTATTGCGTGCAATTCTGGTCGCCGCATTATAGGAAGGATGTGGAAGCATTGGAAAGGGTGCAAAGGAGATTTACCATAATGTTGCCTGGTATGGAGGGAAGATCTTATGAGGAAAGGCTGAGGGATTTGAGGCTGTTTTCGTTAGAGAGAAGAAGGTTAAGAGGTGACTTAATTTTGGCATACAAGATGATCAGAGGATTAGATAGGGTGGACAGTGAGAGCCTTTTTCCTCGGATGGTGATGTCTAGCACGAGGGGACATAGCTTTAAATTGAGGGGAGATAGATATAGGACAGATGTCAGAGGTAGGTTCTTTACTCAGAGAGTAGTAAGGGCGTGGAATGCCCTGCCTGCAACAGTAGTGGACTCGCCAATACTAAGGGCATTCACATGGTCATTGGATAGACATATGGTTGGTAAGGGAATAGTGGTGTAGATGGGCTTTAGAGTGGTTTCACAAGTCGGCGCAACATCGAGGTCCGAAGGGGCCTGTACTGCGCTGTAATGTTCTATGTTCTATGTATCCGCGATAGTTTCCTAGAACAGTATGTAATGGAACCTACGAGGGAACAAGCGGTACTAGATATGGTCCTGTGCAATGAGACAGGTTTGATTCAGGATCTCATAGTTAGGGATCCTCTCGGAAGGAACAATCACAATATGGTGGAATTTAAAATACAGGTGGAGGGTGAGAAGGTAAAATCAAACACTAGTGTTTTGTGCTTAAACAAAGGAGATTACAATGGGATGAGAGAAGAACTAGCTAAGGTAGACTGGGAGCAAAGACTTTATGGTGAAACTGTTGAGGAACAGTGGAGAACCTTCCAAGCAATTTTTCACAATGCTCAGCAAAGGTTTATACCAACAAAAAGGAAGGACAGTAGAAGGAGGGAAAATCTACCGTGGATATCTAAGGAAATAAGGGAGAGTATCAAATTGAAGGAAAAAGCATACAAAATAGCTAAGATTAGTGGGAGACTAGAGGACTGGGAAATCTTTAGGGGGCAACAGAAAGCTACTAAAAAAGCTATAAAGAAGAGTAAGATAGATTATGAGAGTAAACTTGCTCAGAATATAAAAACAGATAGTAAAAGATTCCACAAATATATAAAACAAAAAAGAGTGGCTAAGGTAAATATTGGTCCTTCAGAGGATGAGAAGGAAGATTTAATAATGGGGGATGAGGAAATGGCTGAGGAACTGAACAGGTTTTTTGGGTCGGTCTTCACAGTGGAAGACACAAATAACATGCCAGTGACTGATGGAAATGAGGCTATGACAGGTGAGGACCTTGAGAGGATTGTTATCACTAAGGAGGTAGTGATGGGCAAGCCAATGGGGCTAAAGGTAGACAAGTCTCCTGGCCCTGATGGAATGCATCCCAGAGTGCTAAAAGAGATGGCTAGGGAAATTGCAAATGCACTAGTGATAGTTTACCAAAATCCACTAGACTCTGGGGTGGTCCAGGCGGATTGGAAATTAGCAAACGTGACACCACTGTTTAAAAAAGGAGGTAGGCAGAAAGCGGGTAATTATAGGCCAGTGAGCTTAACTTCAGTAGTAGGGAAGATGCTGGAATCTATCATCAAGGAAGAAATAGCGAGGCATCTGGATGGAAATTGTCCCATTGGGCAGACGCAGCATGGGTTCATAAAGGGCAGGTCGTGCCTAACTAATTTAGTGGAATTTTTTGAGGACATTACCAGTGTGGTCGATAACGGGGAGCCAATGGATGTGGTATATCTGGATTTCCAGAAAGCCTTTGACAAGGTGCCACACAAAAGGTTGCTGCATAAGATAAAGATGCATGGCATTAAGGGGAAAGTAGTAGCATGGATAGAGGATTGGTTAATTAATAGAAAGCAAAGAGTGGGGATTAATGGGTGTTTCTCTGGTTGGCAATCAGTAGCTAGTGGTGTCCCTCAGGGATCAGTGTTGGGCCCACAATTGTTCACAATTTACATCGATGATTTGAAGTTGGGGACCAAGGGCAATGTGTCCAAGTTTGCAGACGACACTAAGATGAGTGGTAAAGCAAAAAGTGCAGAGGATACTGGAAGTCTGCAGAGGGATTTGGATAGGCTAAGTGAATGGGCTAGGGTCTGGCAGATGGAATACAATGTTGACAAATGTGAGGTTATCCATTTTGGTAGGAATAACAGCAAAAAGGATTATTATTTAAATGATAAAATATTAAAACATGCTGCTGTGCAGAGAGACCTGGGTGTGCTAGTGCATGAGTCGCAAAAAGTTGGTTTACAGGTGCAACAGGTGATTAAGAAGGCAAATGGAATTTTGTCCTTCATTGCTAGAGGGATGGAGTTTAAGACAAGTGAGGTTATGCTGAAATTGTATAAGGTGTTAGTGAGGCCACACATGGAGTATTGTGTTCAGCTTTGGTCTCCTTACTTGAGAAAGGTCGTACTGGCACTGGAGGGTGTGCAGAGGAGATTCACTAGGTTAATCCCAGAGCTGGTTGGATTACGAGGAGAGGTTGAGTAGACTGGGACTGTACTCGTTGGAATTTCGAAGGATGAGGGGGGATCTTATAGAAACATATAAAATTATGAAGGGAATAGGTAGGATAGATGTGGGCAGGTTGTTTCCACTGGCGGGTGAAAGCAGAACTAGGGGGCATAGCCTCAAAATAAAGGGAAGCAGACCGGGGAGAAAAATCGGATGGTCATAGACTACAGTCAGACCATCAACCGATTTACGCAGCTGGACACGTATCCTCTCCCACGTATCTCCGACCTGGTTAACAGGATCGCGCAGTACAAGGGTTTTTCCACGGTGGATCTTAAGTCCGCCTATCACCAGCTCCCCATCCGCACGAGTGACCAAAAGTATACTGCGTTTGAAGCGGTTGGGCGACTCTACCACTTTTTAAGGGTTCCTTTCGGTGTCATGAATGGGGTCTCGGTCTTCCAAAGGGAGATGGCCCGAATGGTCAACCAACACGGTTTACGGGCTACCTTCCCGTATCTCGATAATGTCACCATTTGCGGCCACGACCAGCAGGACAACGACGCCAACCTCCTCAAATTCCTCTGTACCGCAAAACACCTTAACCTGACCTACAATAAGGATAAGTGCGTGTTTAGCACCGACCGTCGAGCCATCCTCGGCTACGAAGTGCGTAACGGAGTGATAGGCCCCGACCCCGAACACATGCGCCCCCTGATGGAGCTCCCCCTCCCCCACTTCCCCAAAGCCCTCAAGCGCTGTTTGGGCTTCTTTTCGTATTATGCGCAATGGGTCCCCAATTACGCAGACAAAGCCCGTCCCCTCATCCAATCCCGTACCAGCCTCCCCGAACAGGCGCCGGAATGTGGCGACTAGGGGCTTTTCACAGTAACTTCATTTGAAGCCTACTTGTGACAATAAGCAATTTGCATTTTTTCATTTCAATCAGCCACGTACTCCCTGTCGATGGAGGCCCGCCAGGCCTTTAGCCGCATCAAAGCAGACATTGCAAAGGCCACGATTCGCGCTATCGACGAGTCCCTCCCTTTTCAGGTCGAGAGCGACGCGTCTGATGTTGCTCTGGCGGCCACCCTCAACCAAGCGGGCAGACCCGTGGCCTTCTTCCCCCGGACCCTCCACGCTTCCGAAATCCAACATTCCTCGGTCGAGAAGGAAGCACAGGCCAAGTTGAAGCTGTGCGACATTGGAGGCACTATCTGGCCGGCAGGAGGTTTACCGTCCTCACAGACCAACGGTCAGTAGTTTTCATGTTCGATAATGCACAGAGGGGCAAGATAATGAACGATAAAATCTTGCAGTTGAGGATTGAGTTGTCCACGTACAACTACGACATCTTGTATCGTCCTGGGATGCCCTGTCCTGCGGGACCTGTGCCAACGCACAAGTGGACCGCCTTCGAACCCTCCACGCGGACCTCTGCCACCCGGGGGTCACCCGTTTTTTTCCATTTCATAAAGACCCGCAACCTGCCCTACTCCATCGAGGAGGTCAGGACAGTCACTAGGGACTGCCACATCTGCGCGCAGTGCAAGCCACACTTCTGCCGCCCTGAATGAGCACACCTGATAAAGGCTTCTCGCCCCTTTGAACACCTCAACGTGGACTTCAAGGGTCCCCTCCCCTCCGACAACTGCAACACATACTTCCTCAACGTTCGCCATCCCATGCCCCGACATGACCACAACTACTATCATCAAAGCCCTGCATACCATCTTCTCCCTGTTCGGTTACCCCGCATACATTCATAGCGATCGGGGGTCCTCCTTTATTTTTTATTTTTTTAAAGTATGTTTATTAAGAATTTTTAAACAAAATTTTCAACCATACAAACCCCCCCCGCCGTAACAAAAAGAAAAGAGAGCTCACATAGCAAGACATAAACATGGCAAGTCAATATGATACAGAACTTTGTACATTGGATTCCTCCCGTGCATATCAGTTTTCCGGATCATTCATGTATTTTCTTGCTCAGGTGCCCCCCAGAAAAAAAAACCTTCCCCATCCCTCCCTCTTCCCCCCCCCCCCCCCAAGAAAGATATCCCCCCCCCCCCTTCCCCCCTGGGTTGCTGCTGACTGAACTTCATCTATCGCTCCACGAGATAGTCTAGGAACGGTTGCCACCGCCTGGAGAACCCCTGCACAGACCCTCTCAAGGCAAACTTTATCCTCTCCAACTTGATAAACCCTGCCATGTCATTTATCCAGGCTTCCACACTGGGGGGCTTCGCCTCTTTCCACATTAACAAGATCCTTCGCCGGGCTACCAGGGACGCAAAGGCCAGAATACCGGCCTCTTTCGCCTCCTGCACTCCCGGCTCGTCCGCTACTCCAAATAATGCCAACCCCCAACTCAGCTTGACCTGGACTTTCACCACCATAGGTATAGTTCTCTCAACTCCCCTCCAGAACCCATCCAGTGCCGGGCACGACCACAACATATGGGCATGGTTCGCCGGGCTTCCTGAGCACCTCCCACATCTGTCCTCCACCCCAAAGAACCTACTCAGCCTTGCCCCCGTCATATGCGCTCTGTGAACAACCTTAAATTGTATCAGGCTAAGCCTGGCACACGAGGAAGAGGAATTAACCCTACTTAGGGCATCAGCCCACAGACCCTCCTCAATCTCCTCCCCCAGCTCCTCTTCCCATTTACCCTTCAGCTCCTCTACCAAAGCCTCCCCCTCTTCTTTCATCTCCTGGTATATCGCCGACACCTTGCCCTCTCTGACCCATACGCCCAAAATCACCCTGTCTTGAATCCCCTGTGCCGGGAGCAGCGAGAATTCCCTCACCTGCCGCCTCACAAACGCCCTCACTTGCGTGTACCTGAAAGCGGGGGTAGCCCAAACTCCTCCTCCAGCGCCCCTAAGCTCGCAAACGTCCCATTGATGAACAGGGACCCCATTCTTCTAATCCCTGCCCGATGCCAGCTCTGAACCCCCCCGTCCCTCCTTCCTGGGACAAACCGATGGTTATCTCTGATCAGGGACCACACCGAGGCTCCCATCGCACCCCTGTGCCGTCTCCACTGCCCCTAGATCTTTAGCGTTGCCGCCACCACCGGACTCGTGGTGTACCTTGTCGTCGAGAGCGGCAGCGATACCGTCACCAGCGCCCCCAGGCTCGTTCCTTTGCAGGACGCCATCTCCAACCTCTTCCATGCCGCCCCCTCTCCCTCCATCACCCACTTACAGATCATAGCCACGTTGGCTGCCCAGTAGTAGCCACCCAGATTCGGCAACGCCAGCCCTCCTCTATCTCTACTACGCTCCAGGAACCCCCTCCTTACCCTCGGGGTCTTACTCGCCCACACAAAGCCCATAATGCTCCTGCCTACCCTCTTAAAAAAGGCCTTGGTGATTACAATTGAAAGGCATTGGAATACAAAAAGAAACCTCGGGTGGACCACCATTTTAATCGACTGTACCCTGCCCGCTAGCGAGAGTGGCAACATGTCCCACTGTTTAAAGTCCTCCTCCATCTGCTCCACCAGCCGCGTCAAATTAAGTTTGTGCAGGGCCCCCCAGCTCCCAGCTACCTGGATCCCCAAGTATCGAAAGCTCCTTTCCGCCCTCAAAGGTAGGTCGTCTATCCCTCTTCCCTGATCCCCCGGATGCACCACAAAGAGCTCACTCTTCCCTACATTGAGCTTGTAGCCCGAGAAGTCCCCAAACTCCCTTAGGATCTGCATGACCTCCACCATCCCCTCCACTGGGTCCGCCACATACAGCAACAGGTCGTCTGCATACAGCGACACTCGATGCTCCTCTTCCCCCTCGAACCACCCCCCTCCATTTCCTAGACTCCCTTAATGCCATGGCCAAAGGTTCAATTGCTAGTGCAAACAACAGGGGGGACTGGGGGCACCTCTGCCTCGTCCCTCGATACAGCCGAAAATAGTCCGACCTCCGCCGATTCGTAACCACACTCGCCACCGGGGCTCTATATAGGAGCTTAACCCAACTGATAAACCCCTCTCCAAACCCAAACCTCCGCAACACTTCCCAGAGATACTCCCACTCTACTCGGTCAAAGGCCTTCTCCGCGTCATAGCTGCCACTATCTCTGCCTCTCCCTCCACCGATGGCTTCATTATCACGTTTAGGAGCCTTCGCACATTGGTATTTAGCAGCCTACCCTTTACAAATCCCGTCTGGTCCACGTGAATCACCCCCGGGACACAATCCTCAATCCTCGTAGCCAACATTTTTGCCAGCAACTTAGCATCTACGTTGAGGAGCGAGATCGGCCTGTACGACCTGCATTGCAGTGGGTCCTTATCCCGCTTCAGGATCAAAGAGATCGTAGCCTCCGACATTGTCGGGGGCAGGGTCCCCCCCTCCCTTGCCTCATTGAAGGTCCTTACCAGCAACGCGGCTAACAGGTCCACATACTTCCTATAGAACTCCACCGGGAACCCATCCGGTCCCGGGGCCTTCCCTGCCTGCATGCTCCCCAGTCCTTTAACCAGCTCCTCCACCCCAATTGGTGCCCCCAAACCAGCCACCTCCTGCTCCTCCACCCTCGGGAACCTCAGTTGGTCCAAGAATCGTCGCATCCCCTCTTTTCCTCCTAGGGGCTGGGACCTATACAGCTCCTCGTAGAAGGCCTTGAATGCCTCATTCACTTTCACCGCACTCCGCACCGTAGTTCCCCTGCCATCCTTGACTCCACCTATTTCCCTCGCTGCCATCCTCTTACAGAGCTGATGTGCCAGCATCCGGCTCGCCTTCTCCCCATATTCATACATCGTCTTCCTCCACTGTGCCTCTGCCTTCCCTGTGGTCAACAGGTCGAACTCCGTCTGGAGACTTTGTCTCTCCCTGAGTAGTCCCTCATCAGGGGCCTCTGCATATCTCCTGTCCACTCTTAAAATCTCCCCCACTAACCTCTCCCTTTCCCTGCCCTCTCTCTTCTCCCTATGAGCCCAGATGGAGATTAACTCTCCCCTGACCACCGCCTTCAGCGCCTCCCATACTACTCTCACCTGCACCTCCCCGTTGTCGTTGGCCTCCAGATACCTTTCGATGCACCCCCGCATCCTCCCGCACACTTCCTCGTCTGCCAGCAGTCCCACATCCAACCGCCACAGCGGGCGTTGGTCCCTCTCCTCCCCCAGCTCTAGTTCCACCCAGTGCAGGGCGTGGTCTGAAATGGCTATGGCCGAATACTCCGTTCCATCCACTTTCGGGATCAATGCCCTGCCCAGAACAAAAAAATCTATCCGGGAGTAGGCCTTGTGTACATGGGAGAAAAAAGAAAATTCTCTGGCCAAAGGCCTGGCAAGTCACCACGGATCTACTCCCCCCATCTGATTTGGGGCGTATACATTTACCAATACCACCCCCGTCCCCTGCAACCTACCGCTCACCATCACGTATCGGCCTCCATTGTCCGCTACTATGTTCTTGGTCTCAAACGACACCCGCTTCCCCACCAGTATTGCCACCCCTCTATTCTTCGCATCCAGCCCGAATGGAACACCTGACCTACCCATCCCTTCCTTAACCTGACCTGATCTGCCACCTTCAGATGTGCCTCCTGAAGCATGACCACGCCTGCTTTCAGTCCCTTTAAGTGCGCGAACATTTGGGCCCTCTTAACCGGCCCATTTAGGCCTCTCACATTCCACGTGATCAGCCGGATCGGGGGGCTACCCACCCCCCCCCGGCCGACTAGCCATCTCCTATCTTAGGCCAGTCCCGTGCCCGCGTCTCCCGCACCCTCCAGTCCCCCAGACTGGGAACCCCGCCCCGACCACCTCTTTCATTTTCAGTTCCCCCTCGGCCAGTGCAGCAGCAACCCTATTGGTCCCCCCTCCCCTCCCCGCTAGATCCGGATCTAGCTCTTTTGCTCCCCCCATAATACTTCCGTAAGTCAGCTGACTCCTGCTGACCCCGGCTTCCCGCGCCTTCCCGTTGACCTCCCCGTGTGGAAATCCCTCCTCCTCCTTGCGCTCCTCCCTCCCCCCCTCCCTAACGCGGGAAAAAGCCCGCGCTTTCCTGAGCCAGCCCCGCCCCCTGTGGCGCAGCTCCTGTTGCGGCCTTATCCCAATTCCCCCATCCCCAAGTCTCACCTCCCTCCAGCACCGACGCCCACATTCCCCACTGTCCCATCAAAAAACTCTTCCCCCATCCCCATCCATCGTCCCACCCGTGAAACATTTTTTACCCATATTTACAACCCTGTATACGGTCAACATCTCCCCCACAACCACAGTCCCTCAGTTTGAGTCCAATTTTCCCGTTTGGGTAAAGGTCCAAGCCTCTTCTGGCGTTTCGAAATAGTGGTGTCGGTCCTGATAAGTGACCCACAGTCGCGCTGGCTGCAGCATTCCAAATCTCACCCTTTTTTTATGCAGCACCGCCTTGGCCCGGTTGAAGCCAGCTCTCCTCTTTGCCACCTCCGCGCTCCAGTCCTGGTAGACTCGGATCACCGCATTCTCCCATCTACTGCTCTGCTCCTTCTTGGCCCATCTCAGGACACTCTCTCTGTCCGCGAAGCGATGGAACCTCGCCACTATCGCCCTTGGCGGCTCACCAGCCTTGGGTCTCCTCGCCAGGAACCGGTGAGCCCCTTCTAGCTCCAGGGGGCTCGGAGAGGCCTCTGCACCCATCAGCGAATGGAGCATCGTGCTCACATACGCCCCGGCATCAGCCCCCTCCACTCCTTCGGGGAGACCCAGAATCCTGAGATTCTTCCTCCTCGACCTGTTCTCCAAGACCTCGAATCTCTCGGCCCACCTCTTGTGCACCGCCTCGTGTGCCTCCATCTTCACCGCCAGGCCCAAGATCTCGTCCTCTTTCTCATTAGTTTTATCCCTTACCTCTCGGAGCTCCACCGCCTGGGCCTTCTGGGTCTCCTTCAGCCCCTCGATCGCCAACAGCATTGGCGCCAGCACCTCCTTTTTAAGCTCCTCCACGCAGCGCCTGAGAAACTCCTGCTGGTCCGGCCCCCATGCTGCTCGATCTCCGTCCTCCGCCATCTTGTTTTTTTCCCCTCGTTTCTGCCGCTGCTCCAAATCCTCTTTTTCCGCCGCTCCACTGCTAATCCCTGCCATACGACGGGAGGGGGACCTTACTTCACCTTCCCACACGGGATTTGATCAAAAGATTTCCATTGGGGCTCCTCCAGAGAGCCCAAAAGTCCATTATAGCGGGAGCTGCCGAAATGTGTGGCTTAGCTCCGCATCGCCGCAGCCGGAAGTCCCGGGGTCCTCCTTTATGAGGGACGAGCTATGTCAATTCCTGCTCAGCAGGGGCATCGCCTACAGCAGGAGACCAGTTACAACCCCCGGGGTAACGGGCAGGTCGAGAGAGAGAACGGTACGGTCTGGAAGACCGTCCTGCTGGCCCTACGGTCCAGAAATCTCCCAGTCTCCCACTGGCAAGAGGTCCTCCCAGACGCCCTCCACTCCATCCGGTCACTTCTCTGTACCGCCACTAACCAAACGCCTCACGAACGTTTCCTTGTTTTCCACAGGAAGTCTTCCTCAGGGACCCCGCTCCCGACCTGGCTGGCTACCCCCGGGCCCATTCTGCTCCGGAAACATGTGCGGGTGCACAAGTCGGACCCGTTGGTCGAAAGAGTCCAGCTACTCCACGCGAACTGGCAGTACGCGCATGTGGAGTATCCCGACGGCCGACAGGACACGGTCTCCCTCCGGGACCAGGCACCCGCTGGATAAAGGCCACACACCCCAGCACCAGCCACCCCCCCCCCCCCCCCGACACCCACTGCCCCCAGCAACGACGCACCCAAAGCTCAGCAGACAGGGACCCCCGGCCTGGCCCCCGCTAGCTCCAACTAGGGGTATGGACACAGAAACAAGATAATCGCTCCCGGAGTCACGGACGACCACCGCTCCAACAAGATCATCGCTCCTGGAGTCACGGACGATCACCGCTCCGACGTCACCTACCGACGTCCCATGATCAACTGGTGCGTGGCCAAATCCGGGATCGCTGCCAGCACCCCCTCATAAAACCCACATCGTTCCAATTTGGACTGTACACATTCACCAACACCAACGGTGCCCCTTCAAAAACCCCACTCACAGTCACATATCTCCCACCCGGATCCTTCACCTCCCTCACACTCACAAATCCCATTTTCTTGCTCATTAAAATCGCCACTCCATTCCATTTCGAATCAAACCCCGAGTGGAAAACCCGCCCGACCCATCCCTTCCGTAACCTAACCATGGGCGTCATTCTCCGACCCCCCGCCGGGTCGGAGAATGGCCGTTGGCCGCCGTGAATCCCGCCCCCGCCCCCGCCGAAGTCTCCGCTCCCGGAGATTGGGCGGGGGCGGGAATCCGGCCGCGCCGGTTGGCGGGACCCCCCGCTGGATTCTCCGGCCCGTATGGGCCGAAGTCCCGCCCAGGAATTGCCTGTCCCGCCGACGTAAATCAAACCTGGTATTTACCGGCGGGACCAGGCGGCGTGGGCGGGCTCCGGGGTCCTGGGGGGGGGCACGGGGGGATCTGACCCCGGGGGGTGCCCCCACGGTGGCCTGGCCCGCGATCGGGGCCCACCGATCCGCAGGCGGGCCTGTGCCGTGGGGGCACTCTTTCCCTTCCGCCTCCGCTACGGCCTCCACCATGGCGGAGGCGGAAGAGACTCTCCCCACTGCGCATGCGCGGGAAACTGACAGCGGCCGCTGACGCTCCCGCGCATGCGCTGGGAAACTGACAGCGGCCGCTGACGCTCCCGCGCATGCGCCGCATTTCCGCGCCAGCTGGCGGGGCAACAAACGCCATTTCCGCCAGCTGGCGGGGCAGAAATCCCTCCGGCGTCGGCCTAGCCCCTCAATGTTGGGGCTAGGCCGCCAAAGATGCGGAGACTTCCGCACCTTTGGACCGGCGCGATGCCCGTCTGATTGGCGCCGGCTTTGGCGCCAGTCGGCGGGCATCCCGCCGTTGGGGGAGAATTTCGCCCCTCGTCCTTCACACGGAGGTGCAACTCCTGCAGAAAGACCACCCCCGCTTTCAAGCTCCTGAGGTGCGCGAACACCCGTGACCTTTTAACCAACCCATTCAGTCCCCGGACGTTCCATATTACCAGCCTTACCGGGGCTTCCGCTTCCAATCCCCTCTACAGGCTGTCGTCTTCCCAACTTAACTCTCGCCCCTTAATTCCACCACATACCTCGATGGCCCCTTCCTCCACTGCTGACCATGTCATCTCTCACCCTCTGCTACTTTTGAAAAAAAAAACCTCCCCTTCCTCCCCTCCCACACCCTTCCCTCCTCCCCCCCGGCCACCCCTCTCAGTCCACCCTATATTTACAACGTCCTCCAGCATTATGTCACTTCTTATGCAATCTAATGCTCTGATTCTGCCTTTCTCCCTCTTATTGCTCTCTGTTTGACTAGACAGCTTTTGAAGTACTTGTTAGAAAAGATATTCAAACACTTACAGAACTGTAACCTGTACTTGTCTCGCGTGTTCTGGATGATCTGCCTCCATCTTTTGGTTTACAGCTTCTTTGGTGCGCAGAAAGTCGATCAGGCAGGAATGTTCGGCCACAGTTCTCACAGGGAATAAGCTGAGCATTTGCACTTGCGAACGCTGCTGCATTGGCAGCATCAACATCATACGAACCATCAGTTTTATGAGCCTCTGGTTTTCTTGGTTCTGGTCTTCTTTGGTGTTTTGGTAATTTCTCATTCTCAATGCGCCATTTCTCCAGACACTGAGGTTCATGTATGACAATTGAATGTAATCCAAATTGCTTACCACAGATATAGCACACTCTCAAGAGTTTTGACATAGCTTACTTTTAACTTATTGAGCTACTACTGTTGGAGGTGTTTCCTTTTCAGTTGTACAATTGTTGCTTTAATTCTCGACAACTAGACATCTGATTTTCTGTAGATACCTAATATGTTAAACAAATGAGTGTCCGATGGATGACAACTATCTGATTTGAGATTAAACATGAATAGTTCTCGATGTTAGTCTTGTTAATCCGTATGGAGTTATGCTTAATGGATTACTTAGGGGTCCATTAGGGGGTGAAACATTTTGAATGTTTTGATGGCTTATCTTGGATAAGCTTCTTTTCAATTGATTGCTTCCTTTTATAGCTGTGTTCATGGATAGGACATTTGGCAATAATATTTTTTCACAGTCAGCACATACTGCACGTTGATCTTGGTACTCAGACTAATTCGTCAAGTGTTGTAGTATCAGTATTTGTAATGGATAAAACAAAATAGAAGATTGAGGCTTCATAAGAGAATGTCTGAGAAAGAGACAGTCTGGGTTCAATTAAACACAGTAATTGCATTTTTGGAAACAATTATTTTATACAATCATCATAATTGTATACAATCGTTTACTATTTATAGTACTGTTTTGAGTACAATATTTAAATAATTTTGAAAATTTGTGCACATATTGTTTCAGTCAATTAAAGAAATGTTGGTTAATATTTTAATTGTCATCAGGAAACACATTTAAAATTCAGCTTCACCAAAATACTATGGTTTACTATATGTACTTTTCATACTAATTGCCTACATCACTGAAGGAGGGAATGTTTACACCGGTTAGTCTCTTTGTCTGTAAACAAAATATCTCAAAAATTAATGGATGGATTTCAATGAAACTTGGTACACAGATCGGTCCAAGGAAAAGTTGAATAGCTCTTGGCAAAAATACAGATCCAGATGCTGTAATTTTTTATATGATTTGTTAACATTGGGTGACAGGACAAACTGATTAGTTTTAAAATGTTGTGGGATATTCTATTTAGAATGATTTTGATTTTGGATTGTCTCAGCTGCTATGGTGGAATTTGTTACTGCTGTCAAAATATGAGCAGAGTTTTCAGAGCAGGTTATTTGATGCGGATTTATTATAATAATAATAATCTTTAATATCACACACAGGCTTACATTAACACTGCAATGAAGTTAATGTGAAAACCCCTAGTCGCCACACTCCGGCACCTGTTCAGGTACACAGAGGGAGAATTCAGAATGTCCAATTCACCTAACAGCACGTCTTTCGGGACTTGTGGGAGGAAACCCATGCAGACATGGGGAGAACGTGGAGACTCTGCACAGACAGTGACCCAAGCCGGGAATCGAATCTGGGACCCTAGCGCTGTGAAACAACAGTGCTAACCACCATGCTACCATGCATTTGCCTGAAATTTCCTCAGTGAGGTGGAAGCTCTTAATAAAAGGAATTATTGCTTTCAGCTTTGCGGTACAGAGCATCAACCGGGCAGGGAAAAGCTTCAGGGAAGAGTTGTTTAATTGTAGTAACGTTTAGTTAACATAGATTGTGGAAATATGAGCTCTGCTGAGTGTCCTCTTCATTTGTGAATTTTTTGTGGTCTAGCTAGCTCACAATTGATGGACAAAATGTTAAGTCTGAAACCTCAAAACATTTGTGATCTCTAAGTCATTTAATTTCAATTTAGCTTCATGGAGGAGGCTTCACGAGGACTGATTTTAGGCCAATTGCCAATGTGCTATTAGGGAATCTGGCAAGAATATTTCTCACAATTTACCCATGCTGGAAGTTGGTCATTTGTATGTTGATAATATTCAAGCATTAGAGGCGGCACAGTGGCGTAGTACTTAGCAATGCTGCCTCACTGCGCCGAGGACCCGGGTTCGATCCCAGCCCCGGGTCACTGTCCGTGTGGAGTTTGCACATTTTCCCAGTGTCTGCGTGGGTCTCACCCCCACAATCCAAAGATGTGCAGGCGAGGTGAATTGGCCACTCTAAATTGCCCCTTAATTGGAAAAGAAAGAATTGGGCACTCTAAATTTATTTTAAAAAGATAATATTCAAGTATTGATGTATCAGAATTTCAGTGGGTAGTAAAGATGGGAAAAGTCTTAAATTTCATAGGAGCACGTCCGAGTTGTTTGTGGAAAAGAACCAAATGGGCGGGGGGGAGCAAATCAGTAATTTTGAAATAAGCGCACGAGCCATTCTGTGGACAAAAAGTGAAGTCATATTCCAGTGTGAAATTATACAGGTGAAAATTTCTCAATAGCTTACTTCAGAGACTCTGAAAGTACGTGACAGGTTTCCGAAAGATCAAACATCTGGGCCAATGAAACATTGGAGTGACAAAGCAGCATTGTGATGGCACTGTATCAGCACCAGAACCCTGCTTGTACAATGCTATTAAAACTAGTTTTGGTTTAGAGTTAGGATTAAGGATTACTTGTTATTGGTTAGCAGTTAGTATTGGGATTATAGTTATAGTGGTTACAGTTATGGTTCAGGTTACTCATTAGGATTAGGGGTTAGTGAGTCAGGTGAGAAACCAAAGTTATAACTAGATGCATCCAAAGATTTACTTATGATTTATGCAGCTTACTGACCTGCTTCTTTCCAGATGTTACCGACCTTACACCACCATTATCTTCCAGCCACTCCTTCCATGCTTTCCATAACTAAAACTCTGGTTTTGGTGTTAGGATTAGCTGGCACAGGATCATATCAGCAGAGTCAATCTGCCACAAAGAAGTAGCGTTCCACTGCAGCCGCGGCAACGATTGTGGCTTCCAGGACAAAGTTCCATGACTTGGCTGTTTCCTAGCAGCACAATCAACACAAAAGAGAATATCCATCCACATGGTTACAACCAGTATGAGCAAGATGAAGAGAAAACACCTCCTCTAAGAGGCTGAAGAATGTTAGGCACAAGACCTTCGTTTACAGAGATTTGGTCTTACCTGTGCCAAATTGATATATGAAAAATATTTCATAATTTTAGCCCCAAAAGATTAGTGACTTGAAGTGTGTGCAGGCTTGTGGTGCTATCGTTTATAATACGTGTTAATTATTTGATTACACATTGTTGCAAAAAGTAAAAGAAATTTCAGTTCAAATCATAACTTGTGTGCTTACAGCAATTTGCATTCTCTTTTTTTCCCAATTAAGAGGCAACTTACTGTGGCCAATTCATCTATCCTACACATCTTTTTGGGTTCTGAGGGTGAGACCCATGCAGACACAGGGAGAATGTGGAAACTCCACAAGGACAGTTACCCAGTAGAAAATTTACATTCTCTGATGTATGTTAGGCTGCTGCAGGATGCTTGAGGAGCCTGGGGAAATTGAAATACAAGTGCATGTCCACATGAACGTGTAGAAATCAGTATCAACTCTTCAAGAATTATTTCACTTGCCAGGACCAAAAAGATTTTCTCTGCTAAAGGAAAAGTTAGGGCATTTTAATGTCAGAAGTGGTGTGTTATGGGATGCTGTGACTGACCAATATGAACCGGAATTTGATGGCATGTGGAGCCCTTGGTGCTATTTAGCAATGTAGGTAGTGCGGGCAAAAAACAACTGCAACTTGTTGATAATGAGGCGGACATTAGAGAAAATAATGGCCGGGAGTCTCCATTCTCTGCCGCTGCAATCAGGAATCCCAATTGGGAGGAGGAAAATGGAGTGTCCCCCGAAAAACGGGTTTGGCGCCCGTTGCTATGCTCTGATCCCTCGCCAGTAGCGGCAGTGTGCAACCAGCCCGGCGTGCAGGAACACGTATATTAAAGTATAACATGCATATGCATGCAATTAACAGGTTTGAAGCCAGAGTCTTCCCCCCCGCCCCCCCACCCCAATGGTGCTCCGGAACTCCACTGGGCAGACCTTTGTGCGTGGTTGGTCAAGTGCAGCCCTGCTGTTGGGGATCCCATGGGGGGCTCAAAGGGGTCAGGGCACTGAAGTGCCCCTCTGCTGCTGCCAGGCTGCAGAGAAGGGCTCTCCAAATGTTCCAGGGGGTGGTCCCCACACAGTCCACCATGAGATCCCCATCAGAGACCCCTCTTCAGAGACCCCCAATCAGAGACACCCCATCAAATACTCCCCCTTCAGACCCCCGCTCCTCCCTCACCCCCCCCCCCCGCCCCCGCCCTCCCCCCCCCATCAGTCACCTTTGCCTAAAAGCTGAAGAACAGTCCAGGCAGTACAGTGAAAAATCACTGCATTTTCACTTACCTTTTCCTAACGTCTGCTGCCTCAGACCAATCTTTAAAGCCGCAGCTGTTACAAGTGCCAGAGGCGGCGGCGATGACCAGCTAAGTCGCACGTTTCGGCAGCTCACGGTGGAACGGACTTTTGGGCTCTTAATAGGAGCCCCAACGGCAATTTAAACGGCCAAAAACACTGTGCGGTAAACTAGAAGGGAATCCCCCCGGACACGCATGGATAAAGGAGAGGATAGCAGCTGGAATGCGAAGGATCCTCTGGAGCAGCGGCAAGGAAGGCAAGCTCAAAGCAAGCTGGCATCGGAAGGTGGCCATTTGCTATGGAGCCCAGACCAACAAGAGTTCCTGCGGCGCTGTGTGGAAGAGCTGAAAAAGGAATTGAAGAAGGAGTTGTTGGCCCCGATATTACAGGCGATTGAAGGGCTAAAGGAGGAGCAGAAGGTCCAAGAGCAGGAGCTTCGGGTCGTGAAGGCAAAGGCTGCTGAAAACGAAGATGAAATACAAGGCCTGGTGGTGAAGACAGAGACGCACGAGGCGCAGCACAAAAGGTGTGTAGAAAGGCTGGAAGTACTGGAGAATAATTCGAGGAGGAAGAATTTAAGGGTTTTGGGTCTTCCCGAAGGCGTAGAGGGGGCGGACGTCGGGACATATGTGAGCACGATGCTTCACTCGCTAATGGGATCGGAGGCCCCGACGGGCCCTTTGGAGGTGGAGGGAGCTTATCGAGTTATGGCGCGAAGACCAAGGGCAGGAGAAATACCTCGAGCCATAGTGGTGAGGTTTCACCGCTATAATGACAGAGAGATGGTCCTAAGATGGGCGAAGAAAACTCGGAGCTGCAGGTGGGAGAACGCGGTAATCCGCGTATACCAGGATTGGAGTGCGGAGGTGGCGAGAAGGAGGACAAGTTTTAATCGGGCTAAGGCGGTGCTTCACAAAAAGAAGATCCAGTTTGGAATGTTACAACCGGCGAGATTGTGGGTCACACACCAAGGGAAGCACCACTACTTTGAGACGGCAGAAGAGGCGTGGACATTCATTGTGGATGAGAAGCTGGAATAGTCTGGCGAGAGAAAGAACTTTTGGGACAAAGTGGTGGGGTGATTATGTGGGGCGAGGAAAAAAAGGGGGGGGGGGATGATTTTTCAGTTTGTTAATCTTGCGATCCTGTAACTTTTCTCTCTTCCCCATGTTGGGGGGGGGGGAAATATGAGGAACTGTGGGCGCCGGTCATTAGGGGCGGGGCCGAGTGGGAAACGCGGGCTTTGTTCCCGCGCTATGGTAATTATGGCAGGAACAGGGACGCAGGAAGGAGGGGGCCTCGCACAGTGGGGGCCGAGGACAAGGGGGGAAGCCGAGGTCAGCCAGAGTTCGCTGACTTCTGGGAGCAACATGGGGGGGTGCAACTACGCTAGGAAGGGATCTAGCGGAGGGGGGAGGGGGGGTTAACTGTGTTGCTGCTGCTAAGGAGAAGGGGGAGCTGTTATGGGATGGGGTGGTCGAGGCGGGAGGGCGCCGTCGGGGGGATACACGGGTACGTGGGAAACGGGTGAGGAGCTGGGCTAAAAAAGGGGCTGGCTAGTCGACAAGTGGGGGGGGTAAAGAGCCCCCCAACCCGGCTGATCACGTGGAACGTGAGAGGGCTGAACGGGCCGATTAAAAGGGCACGGGTACTCGCACACCTAAAGAAATTAAAGGCAGATGTGGTTATGTTGCAGGAGATGCATCTGAAACTGATAGACCAGGTCAGACTTCGTAAAGGATGGGTGGGGCAGGTGTTTCATTCGGGTTTGGATGCGAAGAACAGGGGGGTGGCTATCTTGGTGGGGAAACGGGTACTGTTTGAGGCAAAGACCATAGTGGCGGATAGTGGGGTAGATATGTGATGGTGAGTGGCAGATTGCAAGGGGAGGCGGTGGTTCTGGTGAACGTATATGCCCCGAACTGGGATGATGCAAATTTTATGAGGCGTATGTTGGGACGTATCCCGGACCTGGAGGCGGGAAAGTTGGTAATGGGGGGAGATTTCAATACGGTGCTTGATCCAGGGCTGGACCGATCGAGGTCCAGGACCGGGAGGAGGCCGGCAGCGGCCAGGGTGCTCAAGGACTTCATGGAGCAGATGGGAGTGGTAGACCCCTGGAGATATAGTAGGCCTAGGAGTAAGGAGTTCTCATTTTTCTCCCATGTCCACAAAGTATATTCACGGATAGACTTTTTTGTCTTGGGAAGGGCACTGATTCCGAAGGTGACAGGGACGGAATATACGGCCATAGCTATTTCGGACCACGCTCCACATTGGGTAGACCTGGAGGTAGGAGAGGAAAAAGAACAGCACCCACTCTGGAGAATGGATATGGGCTTATTGGCGGATGAGGGGGTATGTTTAAGGGTGAGGGGGTGCATCGAAAGGTACTTGGAGCTTAATGACAATGGAGAGGTTCAGGTGGGAGTGGTCTGGGAGGCGTTGAAGGCGGTGGTTAGAGGGGAACTGATATCCGTAAGGGCACATAAAGGGAAACAAGAGGGTAAAGAAAGGGAGCGATTGCTGAAAGAACTTTTGAGGGTGGACAGGCAATATGCGGAGACACCGGAGGAGGGACTGTACAGGGAAAGACAAAGGCTACATGTGGAGTTTGACCTGCTGACCACGGGTAAGGCGGAGGCACAGTGGAGGAGGGCACAGGGTGTACAGTATGAGTATGGAGAGAAGGCGAGTCGGCTACTGGCCCACCAATTGAGGAAGAGGGGAGCAGCGAGGGAGATAGGTGGGGTGAGAGATGAGGAGGGAGAGATGGAACGGGGAGCGGAGAGAGTGAATTCAAGGCATTTTATGAGAGGTTATATAAGGCTCAGCCCCCGGAAGGGAAGGAGGGAATGATGTGTTTCTTGGATCAGCTGGAATTCCCTAAAGTGGAGGAGCAGGAGAGGGCGGGACTGGGAGCACAGATTGAGATGGAGGAGGTGGTAAAAGGGATTGGGAGCATGCAGGCAGGGAAGGCCCCGGGACCGGACGGATTCCCGGTGGAATTTTATAGGAAGTATATGGATTTACTGGCCCCGCTTCTGACGAGAACCTTTAATGAGGCTAGGGAAAGGGGGCAGCTGCCCCCGACTATGTCGGAGGCAACGATATCGCTCCTTTTGAAGAAGTAAAAAGACCCGCTGTAGTGTGGGTCCTACAGGCCCATTTCCCTTTTAAATGTAGATGCTAAGCTCTTGGCCAAGGTGATGGCGACGAGGATAGAGGACTGTGTCCCCGGGGTGGTCCACGAGGATCAAACTGGGTTTGTTAAGGGGAGACAGCTGAACACGAACATACGGAAGCTGCTAGGGGTAATGATGATGCCCCCACCAGAGGGGGAGGCGGAGATAGTGGTGGCGATGGACGCCGAGACAGCATTCGACAGAGTGGAGTGGGATTATCTGTGGGAGGTGCTGAGGAGATTTGGTTTTGGAGAAGGGTATATCGGATGGGTACAGCTGCTGTATAGGGCCCCGGTGGCGAGCATGGTCACGAACAGACAGAGGTCTGATTACTTCCGTCTTAATAGAGGGACGAGGCAGGGGTGTCCCCTGTCTCCGTTACTGTTTGCATTGGCGATTGAGCCCCTGGCCATAGCACTGAGGGGCTCCAGGAAGTGGAGGGGAGTGCTCAGGGGAGGAGAAGAACACCGGATATCCTTGTATGCAGATGATTTATTGCTGTATGTTGCGGACCCAGTGGAGGGGATGCCTGAGATAATGCAGACACTCAGGGAGTCTGGGGAATTTTCGGGGTACAAATTGAATATGGGTAAGAGTGAGCTGTTTGTGGTGCATCCGGGGGAGCTGAGCAGGGGAATAGATGACTTACCGCTGAGGAAGGTGACAAGAGATTTCCGGTACTCAGGGATTCAGATAGCCAGGAGTTGGGGAACCTTACACTGGCTTAATCTAACAAGATTAGTGGAACAGATGGAGGAGGATTTTAAGAGATGGGACATGGTGCCCCTGTCGCTGGTGGGTAGGGTGCAGGCGGTTAAAATGGTAGTCCTCCCGAGATTCCTCTTTGTGTTTCAGTGCCTTCCGGTGATGGTCACGAAGGCTTTTTTCAAGAGAATTGAGAAAAGTGTCATGAGTTTTGTGTGGGCCGGGAAGACCCCGAGAGTGAGGAGGGGGTTCTTGCAGCGTAGCAGGGATAGGGGGGGGCTGGCACTACCGAGCCTAAGTGAATACTACTGGGCCGCCAATATCTCAATGGTGTGTAAGTGGATGGGAGAAGGGGAGGGAGCGGCGTGGAAGAGATTGGAGATGGCGTCCTGCAAGGGAACCAGCCTACAAGCAATGGTGACGGTGCCGTTGCCGTTCTCCCCGAAGAAATACACCACAAGTCCAGTGGTGGTGGCAACACTAAAAAATTTGGGGGCAGTGGAGACGACATAGGGGAAGGACGGGAGCCTCGGTGCGGTCCCCGATAAGAAATAACCATAGGTTTGTCCCGGGGAGAATGGATGGGGGATTTGGAGCATGGCAAAGAGCATGGGTTGTGCAACTGAGAGATCTGAGAAGTGGCTGCTGGGAGGTAAGTCTGTCCTTTAAAAGCACTTGTCTTTGCAGGGGCAGGCCAGTCGATTTCGGCGGGAGTGGAGCTGGCTGGTTAGTCACTACACTACACGTGTAGTGTCTCCCACCCGCCCTCCTCCTCTAACCTAATAATAAAACCCATTGGTCTGAGGTAAGTACCATATTTTATTATATTATTATTTTTTATAAAAAATTTAATTTAGTTGTTAGCCAGATCTTGGTAGAAAGTTAGAGGAATGGCAGGGAAGGGAGTGCAATGTTCCTCCTGCAGGATGTTTGAGGTGAGGGATGCAGTTAGTGTCCCTGCTGATTTTACCTGCAGGAAGTGCTGCCATCTCCAGCTCCTCCAAGACCGAGTTAGGGAACTGGAGCTGGAGTTGGAAGAACTTTGGATCATTCGGGAGGCAGAAGGGGTCATAGATAGCAGCTTCAGGGAATTAGTTACACCAAAGATTGGGGATAGGTGGGTAACTGTAAGAGGGGCTGGGAAAAAGCAGTCAGTGCAGGGATCCCCTGCGGTCGTTCCCCTGAGAAACAAGTATACCGCTTTGGATACTTGTGGGGGGGACGACTCACCAGGGGTAAGCCATGGGGTACGGGCCTCTGGCACGGAGTCTGTCCCTGTGGCTCAGAAGGGAAGCGGGGAGAGGAGCAGAGCATTAGTAATTGGGGACTCAATAGTCAGGGGCACAGATAGGAGATTTTGTGGGAGCGTGAGAGACTCACGTTTGGTATGTTGCCTCCCAGGTGCAAGGGTACGTGATGTCTCGGATCGTGTTTTCCGGGTCCTTAGGGGGGAGGGGGAGCAGCCCCAAGTCGTGGTCCACATTGGCACTAACGACATAGGTAGGAAAGGGGACAAGGATGTCAGGCAGGCTTTCAGGGAGCTAGGATGGAAGCTCAGAACTAGAACAAACAGAGTTGTTATCTCTGGGTTGTTGCCCGTGCCACGTGATAGTGAGATGAGGAATAGAGAGTGAGAGCATTTAAACACGTGGCTACAGGGATGGTGCAGGCGGGAGGGATTCAGATTTCTGGATAACTGGGGCTCTTTCTGGGGAAGGTGGGACCTCTACAGACAGGATGGTCTACATCTGAACCTGAGGGGCACAAATATCCTGGGGGGGAGATTTGTTAGTGCTCTTTGGGGGGATTTAAACTAATGCAGCAGGGGCATGGGAACCTGGATTGTAGTTTTAGGGTAAGGGAGAATGAGAGTATAGAGGTCAGGAGCACAGATTTGACGTCGCAGGAGGGGGCCAGTGTTCAGGTAGGTGGTTTGAAGTGTGTCTACATCAATGCCAGGAGTATACGAACCAAGGTAGGGGAACTGGCAGCATGGGTTGGTACCTGGGACTTCGATGTTGTGGCCATTTCGGAGACATGGATAGAGCAGGGACAGGAATGGATGTTGCAGGTTCCGGGGTTTAGGTGTTTTAGTAAGCTCAGAGAAGGAGGCAAAAGAGGGGGAGGTGTGGCGCTGCTAGTCAAGAGCAGTATTACGGTGGCGGAGAGGATGCTAGATGGGGACTCTTCTTCCGAGGTAGTATGGGCTGAAGTTAGAAACAGGAAAGGAGAGGTCACCCTGTTGGGAGTTTTTTATAGGCCTCCTAATAGTTCTAGGGATGTAGAGGAAAGGATGGCGAAGATGATTCTGGATAAGAGCGAAAGTAACAGGGTAGTTATTATGGGAGACTGTAACTTTCCAAATATTGACTGGAAAAGATATAGTTCGAGTACAATAGATGGGTCGTTTTTTGTACAGTGTGTGCAGGAGGGTTTCATGAAACAATATGTTGACAGGCCAACAAGAGGCGAGGCCACGTTGGATTTGGTTTTGGGTAATGAACCAGGCCAGGTGTTGGATTTGGAGGTAGGAGAGCACTTTGGGGACAGTGACCACAATTCGGCGACGTTTACGTTAATGATGGAAAGGGATAAGTATACATCGCAGGGCAAGAGTTATAGCTGGGGGAAGGGCAATTATGATGCCATTAGACGTGACTTGGGGGGATAAGGTGGAGAAGTAGGCTGCAAGTGTTGGGCACACTGGATAAGTGGGGCTTGTTCAAGGATCAGCTACTGCGTGTTCTTGATAAGTATGTACCGGTCAGGCAGGGAGGAAGGCGTCGAGCGAGGGAACCGTGGTTTACCAAGGAAGTGGAATCTCTTGTTAAGAGGAAGAAGGAGGCCTATGTGAAGATGAGGTGTGAAGTTTCAGTTGGGGCGATGGATAGTTACAAGGTAGCGAGGAAGGATCTAAAGAGAGAGCTAAAACGAGCAAGGAGGGGACATGAGAAGTATTTGGCAGGAAGGATCAAGGAAAACCCAAAAGCTTTCTATAGGTATGTCAGGAATAAGCGAATGACTAGGGAAAGAGTAGGACCAGTCAAGGACAGGGATGGGAAATTGTGTGTGGAGTCTGAAGAGATAGGCGAGATACTAAATGAATATTTTTCGTCAGTATTCACTCAGGAAAAAGATAATGTTGTGGAGGAGAATGCTGAGCCCCAGGCTAATAGAATAGATGGCATTGAGGTACGTAGGGAAGAGGTGTTGGCAATTCTGGACAGGCTGAAAATAGATAAGTCCCCGGGACCTGATGGGATTTATCCTAGGATTCTCTGGGAGGCCAGGGAAGAGATTGCTGGACCTTTGGCTTTGATTTATATGTCATCATTGGCTACAGGAATAGTGCCAGAGGACTAGAGGACAGCAAATGTGGTCCCTTTGTTCAAAAAGGGGAGCAGAGACAACCCCGGCAACTATAGACCGGTGAGCCTCACGTCTGTAGTGGGTAAAGTCTTGGAGGGGATTATAAGAGACAAGATTTATAATCATCTAGATAGGAATAATATGATCAGGGATAGTCAGCATGGCTTTGTGAAGGGTAGGTCATGCCTCACAAACCTTATTGAGTTCTTTGAGAAGGTGACTGAACAGGTAGATGAGGGTAGAGCAGTTGATGTGGTGTATATGGATTTCAGCAAAGCGTTTGATAAGGTTCCCCACGGTAGGGTATTGCAGAAAATACGGAGGCTGGGGATTGAGGGTGATTTAGAGATGTGGATCAGAAATTGGCTAGCTGAAAGAAGACAGAGGGTGGTGGTTGATGGGAAATGTTCAGAATGGAGTACAGTCACAAGTGGAGTACCACAAGGATCTGTTCTGGGGCCGTTGCTGTTTGTCATTTTTATCAATGACCTAGAGGAAGACGCAGAAGGGTGGGTGAGTAAATTTGCAGACGATACTAAAGTCGGTGGTGTTGTCGATAGTGTGGAAGGATGTAGCAGGTTACAGAGGGATATAGATAAGCTGCAGAGCTGGGCTGAGAGGTGGCAAATGGAGTTTAATGTAGAGAAGTGTGAGGTGATTCACTTTGGAAGGAATAACAGGAATGCAGAATATTTGGCTAATGGTAAAGTTCTTGAAAGTGTGGATGAGCAGAGGGATCTAGGTGTCCATGTACATAGATCCCTGAAAGTTGCCACCCAGGTTGATAGGGTTGTGAAGAAGGCCTATGGAGTGTTGGCCTTTATTGGTAGAGGGATTGAGTTCCGGAGTCGGGAGGTCATGTTGCAGCTGTACAGAACTCTGGTACGGCCGCATTTGGAGTATTGCGTACAGTTCTGGTCACCGCATTATAAGAAGGACGTGGAGGCTTTGGAGCGGGTGCAGAGGAGATTTACCAGGATGTTGCCTCGTATGGAGGGAAAATCTTATGAGGAAAGGCTGATGGACTTGAGGTTGTTTTCGTTGGAGAGAAGAAGGTTAAGAGGAGACTTAATAGAGGCATACAAAATGATCAGGGGGTTGGATAGGGTGGACAGTGAGAGCCTTCTCCCGCGGATGGAAATGGTTGGCACGAGGGGACATAACTTTAAACTGAGGGGTAATAGATATAGGACAGAGGTCAGAGGTAGGTTCTTTACGCAAAGAGTAGTGAGGCCGTGGAATGCCCTACCTGCTACAGTAGTGAACTCGCCAACATTGAGGGCATTTAAAAGTTTATTGGAAAAACATATGGATGATAATGGCATAGTGTAGGTTAGATGGCTTTTGTTTCGGTGCAACATCGTGGGCCGAAGGGCCTGTACTGCGCTGTATTGTTCTATGTTCTATGTTCTATCTGTTCGTAGACGGGACGTTTGCGAGTCTGGGAGCGCTGACGGAAAAATATGGGTTGCCCCAAGGGATTGCATTTCGGTACATGCAACTGAGGGCTTTCACGAGGCAACAGGTGAGGGAATTCCCGCAGCTCCCGACGCAGGATGTTCAGGATAGAGTGATCTCGGGGACATGGGTGGGGGATGGTAGGGTGTCGGATATATACAGGGAAATGAGGGACGAGGGGGAGATCATGGTGGATGAGCTGAAGGGGAAATGGGAAGAAGAGCTGGGGGAAGAGATTGAGGAGGGGCTGTGGGCTGATGCCCTACGTAGGGTAAACTCGTCGTCCTCGTGCGCCAGGCTAAGCCTGATACAATTCAAGGTTTTACACAGGGCACATATGACCGGAGCACGGCTCAGTAAATTTTTCGGGGTAGAGGATAGGTGTGGGAGATGCTCGAGAAGCCCAGCAAACCACACCCACATGTTTTGGTCATGTCCGGCACTACAGGGGTTCTGGGTGGGGGTGGCAAAGGTGCTTTCGAAGGTGGTGGGGGTCCGGGTCGAGCCAAGCTGGGGGTTGGCTATATTCGGGGTTGAAGAAGAGCCGGGAGTGCAGGAGGCGAAAGAGGCTGATGTCTTGGCCTTTGCGTCCCTAGTAGCCCGGCGAAGGATATTGTTTATGTGGAAGGAAGCCAAACCCCCGGGCGTGGAGACCTGGATAAATGATATGGCAGGGTTTATAAAACTAGAACGGATAAAGTTTGCACTAAGGGGTTCGGCTCAAGGGTTCACCAGGCGGTGGCAACCGTTCATTAACTACCTCGCAGAACGATAAAGGAAATGGGAAGGTAACAGCAGCAACCCGGGGGGGGGGGGGGCCCGGGCGGGTCCTCAGGGGTGTTTTTGTATATATATTTGTATTAGGCTATGTATATTGGATTGTTTGATTTTATTTTTGGAGAGTTATTATTTTTGATAGGGCAGTTGCCATTTAGTTTATATATTATTTATTTATTTGTTAAAAACGGCCACTGTTATTTATACTGTTTTACTGTTGTAAAAAGGAAAACCTTTGTATTGTTTTGTTTGGCCAAAAAATTTGAATAAAATATATATTTTTTTAAAAAACAAGTGCCAGAGGCTTCCTCGAAAGCCAAGTACACTTGTAGGGCTTCAAATCCCCTGAAAGCCTTTGAAATGCAAATCTTCCATTCAATTTATATAACAATATATTTCCCGAGCTAGTAATTGACATTTTATTGGTCCAGACACAGCTGCTTGTGGATTGTTTATTTATTGTTCTCTTCATGCTTGACGCATCTCCATTATCCTGTTTTGATGTTAACCACAATGTGTATAAACACACTTACTATGATTGACAGCTTCTCACCACATCAAAAGCAGCTATGTGGTTTCACTTTTAAGATGTTGGGAAGAAGGGCATGCTGCTGAACCTCGGGATCAGGCCGCCCGCTCAAAATGGAGGCCCAATACCAGGGTTCCAAAGCTCTCCACCATGCATATATTTTGCATGGTTAAGGAGAGAGACTTGCACCTGGGCCCCGCTCCCAGAGCCAGTGGAGACCAGTCCCAATTCTCCACTAATGGGAACACTTTGGCTCCAGAACGGAGAATCCTGGCCAATGTTTTTAATTGAGAAATCCAGCTCCAAGCAGATCTGAGACAATGAAGTCTTGCGATAGCACAGGGTATTGGTGAGACTGCACCTGAGATATTGTGCACAGTTTTGGTTGCATTACTTAAGGAGGGATGTTGTTACATTGGATGCAGTTCAAAGACATTTCACTCGGCTGCTTTCTGGGATAAAGGGGTTGTTTTATGAGGAAATGTTGAGCAATTTAGGCCCGTACTTAATAGAGCTAAAAAAATGAGAGGTGATCTTATTGTAGCATATATGATTCTGAGGGGGCTTGACGGGGTAGATGCTGGGCAGATGTTTCCTCTTGTGGGGGAATCTAGAACAAGGGGACACAGTTTAAAAGTAAGGGGGTCTGCCATTTAAGACAGATGTGAGAAATGTATTCCTTTTCACAGAGAACAGTGGATTTGGTTTATTGTCACGTGTACCGAAGTACAGTGAAAAGTATTGTTCTGCGTACAATCTAGCCAGATCATTCCATACATGAAAAACAGAGGGCATATGATTGATGCACAATGCAAATACATAGACACAGGAATCGGGTGAAGCATACGGAGTATAGTATTACTCAGTAGAGAAGATATGTGGAGAGATCAATTCAGTCCAAAAGAGGGTCACTTAGAATTCGGATAACAGTGGGAAAGAAGCTGTTTTTGAATCTGTTCATGCGTGTTCGCAGACTTTTGTATCTCCTGCCCGATGAAAGAAGTTGGAAGAGTGAGTAAGCCTGGGTGGGTGGGGTCTTTGATTACGCTGCCTGCTTTCCCAAAGCAGCGGGAAGTGTAGACAGAGTTAATGGATGGGAGGCGGGTTCGTGTGATGGACTGGGCAGTGTTCATGAATCCATGTAGTTTCTTACGGTCTTGGGTCGGGCAGTTGCCATACCAGGCTGTGATGCAGCCCTATAGAATGCTTTCTATGATGCATCTATAAAAATGGGTAAGAGTCAATGTGGACATGTTGAATTTCCTTAGTTTCCTGAGGAAGTATAGGCGCTGTTGTGCTTCCCTGCTCATAGCGTTGACGTGGTTGGACCAGGACAGATTGTTGATGATGTGCACGTCTGGGAATTTGAAACTGTTAACCATCTTCACCTCGGCACCATTGATGCAGACAGGGGTGTCAGTACTTTGCTTCCTGAAGTCAATGACCAGCTCCTTAGTTTTGCTGACGTTGAGGCTGCATCATTGAATATATTAAAGGCTGAGTGAAATCTTTGATCGACCAGGGAGTTAAGTGTTATCAGGGGCAGGCAGGAATGTGGAGTTAAGGCTACAATGAAATCAGCCATGGTTTATCAAAAGGTGGTTTACAATGGGCCTATTCCCACTCCAATTTCTTATGATCCTGTGCTGACTGGTACAAGAGGCATAATATGTGCAACTTCTTTACAATATGGGCTTTGTTTATCTGATACTTATTGATACCAAATGCATTAATAACAGCTAGTACTGAAGGTTAGATATAGTAGGGGTGAAATTTGTCAATCTTTGTTATTTAGACTGGCAGATGCCTGAAGGAATAAAGCTAAATATTTTTGATTGGCATAGACTTGATGAAGCAATTAGTACTATCCATTATCCTTTTAAAACTTTGATCACCAAACCCCACTTCAAAACAAAGAAACGTAAAAAAATAGCAGGAGGAGGCCATTCGACCCTTCGAGTCTCCTCCGCCATTCATTATGATCATGCCTGATCATCCAACTCAATAGCCTAATCCTGCTTTCCACCCATATCCTTTGATCCCCTTCGCCCTAAGTGCTATATCTAACTGCTTCTTGAAAACATACAATGTTTTGGGCTCAACTACTTCCTGTGGTAACATATTTCTCCTCATCTCTGTCCCAAATGGTCTACCCCGTAACCTCAGACTGTGACCCCTGATTCTGGACCCACGCACCATCGGGAACATCCTTCCTGCATCTACCCTGTCCAGTCCTCTTAGAATTTGATATGCTTCTATGAGATCCCCCTCAATCTTCTGAACTCCAGCGAATACAATCCTAACCGATTCAATCTTTCCTCATACGTTAGTCCCGCCATCCCAGGAATCAGTCTGGTAAACCTTTGCTGCACTCCCTCTAGAGCAGGAACATCCTTCCTCGGGTAAGGAGACCAAAACTGCACACAATATTCTAGGTGTGGCCTCACCAAGGCCCTGTATTATTGCAGCAAGAAATCCCTGCCCCTGTGCTCAAATCCTCGTCAACTTATTTGCTCCTGACTTCCGGGTGCGGCGATGACCAGCTGAGTCGCACGTTTCGGCAGCTCCCGGTGAAACGGACTTTTCAGCTCTTGATAGGAGCCCCAACGGCAATTTTGACGGCTAAAAACACTGTGCGGTAAACCAGAAGGGAATCCCCCCTGGATACGGATGAAAAAAGGAGGAGAAAGTGGCCGGATTGCAGTGGATCCTTTAGAACAGCGGCAAGGAAGGCAAGCAAAAACCAAGATGGCGTCGGAAGGTGGCAGTTTAACATGGGGCCCTGAAGAACAAGAGTTCTTGAAATGCTGTGTGGAAGAGCTCAAAAAGGAAATGAAGAAAGAGCTGTTGGCCCCGATACTACAGGCGATCGAAGGGCTAAAGGAGGAACAAAAGACCCAGGAGCGGGAGCTTCGGGTCGTGAAGGCAAAGGCAGCCGAGAATGAGGACGACATACAGGGCCTGGTGGTGAAGACGGAGATGCATGAGGCACATCAGAAACGATGTGTGGAAAGGTTGGAGGCACTGGAGAACAACGCAAGGAGGAACAACCTGAGGATTCTTGGTCTTCCTGAAGGTGCGGAGGGAGCAGATGTCGGGGCATATGTGAGCACGATGCTGCACTCGTTAATGGGAGCGGAGGCCCCGGCGGGTCCGTTGGAGGTGGAGGGAGCATACCGAGTGATGGCGCGAGGACCGAGAGCAGGAGAAATTCCCAGAGCCATAGTGGTGAGATTCCTCCGTTTTAAGGATAGAGAAATGGTCCTTAGATGGGCAAAGAAAACTCGGAGCAGTAAATGGGAGAACGCGGTGATCCGTGTTTATCAAGACTGGAGTGCGGAGGTGGCGAGAAGGAGGGCGAGCTTTAATCGGGCCAAGGCGGTGCGTCATAAAAAGAAGATAAAATTTGGAATGCTGCAACCGGCAAGACTGTGGGTCACATATCGAGGGAGGCACCACTACTTTGAGACGGCGGATGAAGCGTGGACTTTTATTGTGGAAGAAAAACTGGAATGAGCGGGTTATTAAAAAGAACGTTTGAACAAAGTGGTGGGGCGAATGTGGGGGGCGAAGAGGGGGGTTGAAAAGGGGGGGAAAGAGGAGTTTTATGTACTAATCCTGCGATGTGGTAACTTTTCTCTCTTCCACAGGTGGTGAAGGGGGGAGGAGGGGAGGTGGAGGAGATGGGGCGTTGGCCATTGGGGGCGGGGCCAAGGGAGAAGCGCGGGCTTGGTTCCCGCGCTATGATAATCATGGCGGGAATAGAAAAGCAGGAAGGAGGGGGCATCGCACGGTGCGAGCCGAGGTCACGGGGGGAAGCCGAGGTCGGCCAGAGTTTGCTGACTTCTGGGAGCAACATGGGGGGAGTAATTACGCTAGCGGGGGATCTAGCGGGGGGAGGTGGGAGGGGGGAATTACTGGGTTGCTGCTGCTGGGGAGAGGGGGGAGCTGGTATGGGAGGGGATGGGCGGGGGGGCACCGCCTGGGGGAGATACAGCTGCGTGGGAACCGGGTGAGGAGCTGGAAAAAGGGGATGGCTAATCGACAAGGGGGGGGGGGGGGGGTAGGAAGCCCCCCAACCCGGCTGATCACGTGGAACGTGAGAGGGCTGAACGGGCCGATAAAGAGGGCACGGGTACTCGCACACCTTAAGAAACTTAAGGCAGATGTGGTTATGTTACAGGAAACGCACCTGAAACTGATAGACCAGGTTAGGCTACGCAAAGGATGGGTGGGGCAGGTGTTCCATTCGGGGCTAGATGCGAAAAACAGGGGGGTGGCTATATTAGTGGGGAAGCGGGTAATGTTCGAGGCAAAGACTATAGTGGCGGATAACGGGGGCAGATACGTGATGGTGATTGGCAAACTACAGGGGGAGACGGTGGTTTTGGTAAACGTATATGCCCCGAACTGGGATGATGCCAATGTTATGAGGCGGATGCTAGGACGCATTCCGGACCTAGAGATGGGAAAGCTGATAATGGGGGGAGATTTTAATACGGTGTTGGAACCAGGGCTGGATAGGTCGAAGTCCAGGACTGGAAGGAGGCCGGCAGCAGCCAAGGTACTTAAAGATTTTATGGAGCAGATGGGAGGTGTAGACCCGTGGAGATTTAGCAGACCTAGGAGTAAGGAGTTCTCGTTTTTCTCCTGTGTCCATAAAGTCTACTCGCGAATAGACTTTTTTGTGCTGGGAAGGGCGTTGATCCCGAAGGTGAGGGGAACGGAATATACGGCTATAGCCATTTCGGATCACGCTCCACACTGGGTAGACTTGGAGATAGGGGAGGAAACAGGAGGGCGCCCACCCTGGAGAATGGACATGGGACTAATGGCAGATGAGGGGGTGTGTCTAAGGGTGAGGGGTTGCATTGAAAAGTACTTGGAACTCAATGATAATGGGGAGGTCCAGGTGGGAGTGGTCTGGGAGGCGCTGAAGGCGGTGGTTAGAGGGGAGCTGATATCAATAAGGGCACATAAAGGGAAGCAGGAGAGTAAGGAACGGGAGCGGTTGCTGCAAGAACTTTTGAGGGTGGACAGACAATATGCGGAAGCACCGGAGGAGGGACTGTACAGGGAAAGGCAAAGGCTACATGTAGAATTTGACTTGCTGACTACGGGCACTGCAGAGGCACAATGGAGGAAGGCACAGGGTGTACAGTACGAATATGGGGAGAAGGCGAGCAGGTTGCTGGCACACCAATTGAGGAAAAGGGGAGCAGCGAGGGAAATAGGGGGAGTGAGGGATGAGGAAGGAGAGATGGAGCGGTGGGCGGAGAGAGTGAATGGAGTGTTCAAGACATTTTATAAAAAATTATATGAAGCTCAACCCCCGGATGGGAGGGAGAGAATGATGGGCTTTTTGGATCGGCTGGAATTTCCCAAGGTGAAAGAGCAGGAAAGGGTGGGACTGGGAGCACAGATCGAGGTAGAAGAAGTGGTGAAAGGAATTAGGAGCATGCAGGCGGGAAAGGCCCCGGGACCGGATGGATTCCCAGTCGAATTCTATAGAAAATATGTGGACTTGCTCGCCCCGGTATTGACGAGGACCTTTAATGAGGCAAAGGAAAGGGGACAACTGCCCCCGACTATGTCTGAAGCAACGATATCGCTTCTCTTAAAGAAGGAAAAGGACCCGCTACAATGCGGGTCCCATAGACCTATTTCCCTCCTAAATGTAGATGCCAAGATCCTGGCCAAGGTAATGGCAATGAGAATAGAGGAATGTGTCCCGGGGGTTGTCCACGAGGACCAAACTGGGTTTGTGAAGGGGAGACAGCTGAACACGAATATATGGAGGCTGTTAGGGGTAATGATGATGCCCCCACCAGAGGGGGAAACGGAGATAGTAGTGGCGATGGATGCCGAGAAAGCATTTGATAGAGTGGAGTGGGATTATTTGTGGGAGGTGTTGAGGAGATTTGGTTTTGGAGAGGGGTATGTTAGATGGGTGCAGCTGTTGTATTGGGCCCCGATGGCGAGCGTGGTCACGAATGGACGGGGATCTGCATATTTTCGGCTCCATAGAGGGACAAGGCAGGGATGCCCTCTGTCCCCATTATTGTTTGCACTGGCGATTGAGCCCCTGGCGATAGCGTTGAGGGGTTCCAAGAAGTGGAGGGGAGTACTTAGAGGAGGAGAAGAACACCGGTTATCTTTGTATGCGGACGATTTGTTACTATATGTGGCAGACCCGGCGGAGGGGATGTCAGAAATAATGCGGATACTTGGGGAGTTTGGGGATTTTTCAGGGTATAAATTGAACATGGGGAAAAGTGAGTTGTTTGTGGTGCATCCAGGTAGAGAAGAGTAGAGAAATAGAGGACCTACCGTTGAGGAAGGTAACAAGGGACTTTCGTTACCTGGGGATCCAGATAGCCAAGAATTGGGGCACATTGCATAGGTTAAACTTAACGCGGTTGGTGGAACAAATGGAGGAGGATTTCAAGAAATGGGATATGGTATCCCTGTCACTGGCAGGGAGGGTGCAGGCGGTTAAGATGGTGGTCCTCCCGAGATTCCTCTTTGTGTTTCAGTGCCTCCCGGTGGTGATCACGAAGGCTTTTTTTAAAAGGATTGAAAAGAGCATCATGGGTTTTGTGTGGGCCGGGAAGACCCCGAGAGTGAGGAAGGGATTCTTACAGCGTAGCATGGATAGGGGGGTGCTGGCACTACCGAGCCTAAGTGAGTATTATTGGGCCGCTAATATTTCAATGGTGAGTAAGTGGATGGGAGAGGAGGAGGGAGCGGCATGGAAGAGATTAGAGAGGGTGTCCTGTAGGGGGACTAGCCTACAGGCTATGGTGACAGCCCCATTGCCGTTCTCACCGAGGAACTACACCACAAGCCCGGTGGTGGTGGCTACACTGAAGATTTGGGGACAGTGGAGACGGCATAGGGGAAAGACTGGAGCCTTGGGGGGGTCCCCGATAAGAAACAACCATAGGTTTGCCCCGGGGGGAATGGATGGGGGATATGGAATGTGGCAAAGAGCAGGAATAACGCAACTGAAAGATCTGTTTGTGGATGGGAAGTTCGCGAGTCTGGGAGCGCTGACCGAAAAATATGGGTTGCCCCAAGGGAATGCATTCAGGTATATGCAACTGAGGGCTTTTGCGAGGCAACAGGTGAGGGAATTCCCGCAGCTCCCGACACAAGAGGTGCAGGACAGAGTGATCTCAAAGACATGGGTGGGGGATGGTAAGGTGTCAGATATATATAGGGAAATGAGGGACGAAGGGGAGACTATGGTAGATGAACTAAAAGGGAAATGGGAAGAAGAGCTGGGGGGGGAGATCGAGGAGGGGCTGTGGGCAGATGCCCTAAGCAGGGTAAATTCGTCGTCCTCGTGTGCCAGGCTAAGCCTGATTCAGTTTAAGGTATTACACAGGGCGCATATGACTGGAGCACGGCTCAGTAAATTTTTTGGGGTGGAGGATAGGTGTGCAAGGTGCTCGAGAAGCCCAGCGAATCATACCCATATGTTTTGGTCATGCCCGGCACTACAGGGGTTTTGGAGGGGGGTGACAAAGGTGCTTTCAAAAGTAGTGGGGGTCCGGGTCGAACCAAGCTGGGGGTTGGCTATATTTGGGGTTGCACAAGAGCCGGGAGTGCAGGAGGCGAGAGAGGCCGATGTTTTGGCCTTTGCGTCCTTAGTAGCCCGGCGCAGGATATTGCTAATGTGGAAAGAAGCCAAGCCCCCGGGGGTGGAGACCTGGATAAATGACATGGCAGGGTTTATAAAGCTAGAGCGGATTAAGTTCGTCCTAAGGGGGTCGGCTCAAGGGTTCACCAGGCGGTGTCAACCGTTCGTCGAATACCTCGCAGAAAGATAGATGGAATGGAAAAAAGAAGGCAGCAGCAGCAGCCCAGGATCGGGGGGGAGGGGGGGGGGGGAAGGAGGAACCAGAAGGACTCTCAGGGTTGTTAATATATACTGTATAATATGTATAGGTCGTTGCTACAGATAATTATATATTGGACTGTTAAATTATATTTTTGGAGAGTGTTACTTGTGATAAGGCAGTTGCCAATTAGGGTTAGTTTTCATTTTTGTTATTTATTATTTATTCATTTTTTGTTTATAAAATAGGTCATTGTTATTTGTGTTGTTATAATATTGTGTAAAGGATGCACAATGTACTGTGTTGGTTGACCAAAAATATTCAATAAAATATTTTTTTTTTTAAAAAACTTATTTGCTCCTGCCAGCAATTGCCTTAACTCTAACCATGTTTCCCCTCTAAAAGCAATGAATGTATAGTCATCTCTATGATCCATGTTTATCTCGTCTACAATTCTCTTCTGGAATTTCTCCAAATGGATTTGCACCTCCCCCATAGCACGGAATTGGTCCTAATCAAGTAAAGTTATTTTCAGCTGTTTATGCCTGTGGGAAATGGGCAACAACTCTAGGCTGTATGTTTGTGCTCCCAAATGTGCAACTTCCACCCACTTTTGGGAGGCCTCGCAAAACCAAATTTTAGTGTTCAGCATAAGGCTTATGAAGTCACTCCTTAAAAATGTACCAAATATTAACTCCTGGCAATTGGTGATGTTCATTAGATGAAGTCTAGCTTACTTTTCTATAATATGTTACTTTCGCTGTAAAGTGTGCCTGTGTGGATATTGGGTAAGAACAGAATCGGGTTTAGTTCCAATGACCACTTCCTTCAGAATGAACAGATTTTGATAGTCAATGTCCAGTGTGCAAATGAAGAATGGTTACTTGAGTGAGTTGGAGAAGAGACTGTCTGTTTTGATGTAATCATATTTAGCAAAAATCAGTTCCTTTAGCAGTGAGAGAAAATTGGCAAAGGACGCCCAAGAAAAAGGCAAGCAAACTGTGGTTACCAACATTCTTCATGGTGGTTTTCGTGGGAGGCATAGCCTCACTGGAGCAGGATCCAGGTATTTATTTACATAGCAATCAAATGCAAGTTTAAGGAAAATCTTTTTTATTTGACATATATTTCATTGTAGGTTTAGATGTGCTTTCCTTCCCTATAACCTTGCGGTACTCATGATTTCTCATGTTAATATGCTTGCTAAACCGCAAGAGTAAGTACTAAAATAATAATCCACTTACCACCAAAAGACCCAATAGCTGTAGTGGGGATATAAACTATTTTCTGCTGGCTGTAAGCTTATGTTGGCCACAGAAGATAATATTCAGGTGAATGACATAATTGTGACTTGAAAAAATTCCTATTTATAAAATAAGAGATGACAGACAGGTGGACAGAGACAGATAGACAGAAATGCTTAAAATTTCAAAATCCCCCCCACATTCAAGCTACATTAAAAGACAATAGCGCTACTTAGTGGCCAGTATTGATATTGATAGCAGCTATGCATTAAAAGATTATACAGTAATGTTAGTCACTATTCATAAATACGTTAAGTCTTTCTCAATTTTCTCCACTTGCCTCCTTTTTTTCGAAAGTACTTGAGATTAACAAAGCAAGATGAGCCAAGACTGCTGTGAAGGAAGATGATTGGACTCTAACTGCTGTCTTTGAAATAGACTGTTACCTGGGAGCTGAAAGACTTCCATTTTTCAAACGGTTTTAGAGGAAGACCACTGCATCAATACCTATTTTAAAAGTCTTCAGTTATCACAATAAATTTAGAGAGCTGTAGCTTTTCACACTAGAAAATTGTAAACTTTAGAGATTAGATTTGAGATTAGATTCAGATTGGATTTAGATTTATTGTCACGTGTACTGAGGTAAAGTAAAAAGATTGTTCTACGTGCAGTCCAAGCAGATCATTCCATACATGGAAAAACATAGGACATACGATAGTTACATAATGTAAATATAACGGGTGTGGCATACAGAGGAGTGTGGTGCTACTCAGTAGAGAGGATACATAGAGAGATCAGTTCAGTCCACAAGAGGGCCGTTCAGGAGTCAGATAACAGTGGAAAAGAAGCTGTTTTTGAATCTGTTAGTGTGTGTTCTCAGACTTTTGTGTCTTCTGCGCAATGGAAGAGAGAATAATCCGGGTGGAAGGGGTCTTTGATTGTGCCAAGGCAGTGGGTGATGTATACAGGGTCCATGGATGGGAGGCTCGCTCGTGTGATGGACTAGGCTGTGTTCACGACTCTCTGTAGTTTCTTATGGTCTTGGGCCAAATAGTTGCCATACCAGGCTGTGATGCAGCCAGATAGGATGCTTTCTATGATGCATCTGTAAAAATTGGTAAGAGTCAATGTGGACATGCCGAATTTCCTTAGTTTCCTGAAGAAATATAGGTGCTGTATGCTTTCTTGGTTGTAGCGTTTATGTGGGCAGACCAGGGCAGATTGTTGGTAATGTGCACACCTAGGAATTTGAAGCTGTCAACCATCTCCACCTCGGCACCATTGATGCAGGCAGGGGGGTGTACGACACTTTGCCTCTTGAAGTCAATGACCAGCTCCTTAGTTTTGCTGACATTCAGGGAGAGATTGTTGTTGCTACACCGTGTCACTAGTGTCGTGTTGGGTGCTCCGCTATACAAATGAACCAACACGGTTGCAGATGGTACAAATCTGTTTTATTACTCGTGTTAACAACATCTGTAAACTTATGACGGTGGTTCGTTCTTTACCCTTTAACCTGTGGACCCAGCCCCAACACTATCTGAGAGAGGCACTCAGCACATGGTGTATGTCTGAGTGGCAAGCTGTGAGCTCTGTGCCCTGAGCTGTCTCCTGCTGGAATGAGCGGGAACTGTGGTGTTCCCCGTTTTATAGTGCGTGTGCTCTCACTGGTGATTGGCTGTGATGTTGCGTGTGTGTTGATTGGTCCATTGATCTGAACATCAGTGTGTACGTGTGTTTGCACCATGATGTTTATCTGAATATCATGACAACTAGGTTCTCTATCTCCCTCCTGTACTCTGACTCATTTTTGTTCGACATCCGACCCACTACGGAAGTCGAGGATCCAGTTGCAGAGGAAGGATCCAAGTCCTAGGTTTTGGAGTTTTGATATCAGCTTGGCTGGGATTATGTGTTGAAGGTGGAGCTGTAGTTAATGAATAGAAGTCTGACAAAGGAGTCTTTGTTGTTGAGATGCTCCCGGGATGAGTGTAGGGCCAGGGAGATAGCATCTGCTGTGGACCGGTTGTGGCAGTATGTAAATTGCACTGAATCAAGGCAGTATGGGGGTATGGAGTTTATGTGTCTCATGACCAAGCTCTCAAAGCACTTCATCATGATAGATGTCAAGGCCATTGGATGGTAGTTGTTGAGGCACGTTGCCTTGTTCTTCTTTGGCACTGGTATGATGATGGTCTTCTTGAAGCTGGTGGGAATCTCGGAACGGAGTAGGGAGAGGTTGAAGATATCCGCGAACACACCTGCCAGCTGGTCCAGATAGGATCTGAGTGCAAGACCAGCGACTCCATCAGGCTGCATTTGCTGATAGCGAGTGAATCTCCTGATTAAACCATGGCTTCCGGTTGGGGAACGCACGTACTACCTTCTTTGGCACGCAATCTTCTCCACACATGCTGATGAAGTCTGTGATGATGGTGGCATACTCGTTTATATTGCCCGCTGAGTTCTTGTATATGGACCAGTCCACTGACTCCAAGCAGTCGCATAGGAGTCAAGTGAGGAGATTAGATTACTGTCCTCCAATAATGAAAGGACTCCACTTAATCCATGTAGATATGCTATTTGAGGTAGATTAGGGAAAATTAGGTAACACAAATGTAAACTTTGAACTTAGTTAAATATTACAAGATACTTCTTTTAACAAAGAGTTGCCACCTTTTGAAACTAGTTTCTGTCACGTACTGAATGCAGATTCACTGCAAACATTCAAAAGGGATTTGCATGAGTTCCTGAGTGTGAGCCACATAATCTCAAATGAAAGGCAACTGGTTATTAAAAGTACATGTTTGGTCACCTTTGGAATCAGAAAGGAATTTCCCAGAGATTCCTTTTTCAAAATTGGCCTAAGATTTTAAGAGCCTCCCTTCAGAGACTTTGTGGCTGTGGGGCAGTGACAGTCAGGTGGGGTGACAGTATAGGACAGGTCCAGTGAACAGTTGGTCTTTCCCTGTCCTACACCTTCATATGTTTCTATATTTGTGTCTTCAAATGTTCTGTGATTTATTTACTGAACTTTGCATATGTTTGACAGCTAATAAGCTGTTTTGTTACCTGTGTGGTAGGTAACATGTGCTACTCAATCTTTGGCTAATGAAGAGGTCTTCTGAATCTCGATGAAGAAGACTCGAACTCATCCAGTAGTAACAAAAGGTTTATTGAGTAACTATAACAATAATTGCATGAGTTCTTTACTTTAACTTTGATACTAGTGATAAGGTTAACAAGATCTAACTACAGTAACTGTACGTAACTCTACTAGCCATCTGAACTGCTCTGCTAATGCCCTGGTCACAGTGCACCCCCAAGAGAGCCCGAGACCCAATGTGACTGCCTTTTATACCCCTGTTGGTCCGGCCATCTAGTGGTCATGTGGTGCTGCTGATTACACATTAACCCCTTGTGTACATGCACATATAGGGATTGCTACATCCCCCTTTTTATTGTTTTACATATTTTCTGTATGTTGTAAAGAAAATTGAACAAACATAATGGATGCAGTTTGCAAATGCATTACATAAAATCAATGAGTTAGTCCGTCAAATGTGAATACATTTAGTCTCTAAGGTTTTTTCGCTTGCATGAAATAGGTAAACAAATGATGTTATGTACAGGTTGTGATGATATTGATGATTATACAAAGCCAATTAATATTTATGAGTCCAATCTTAATAAAACAATTTGTGAGTCCAAAGTTTATGAATTTGTTCGGTTGAGTTGCTTTCGTCGTCTGTTGTTGAAGTGGTGATGTTGATGTTGTTATTTATTTGGGAATGTCGTCAGTGTTCTTGTGTTTAAGTGACCATCACATCATCATGAGGTGTTCGAATGATCGAATCACTTTGTTGTCTGATTTAGACTTTTTTTTTTCTACACTTGTGGTAGCGATTCTGTGTTACACCATTGTCTGACCTGGACCTTTTTCTACGCTTGCGGTATTGATTCTGTATGTCATCTTTGTTGTCTGACCTGGACATTTTCCTGTGCTTGCAGTATTGATCTAGTGTGTCATTTGCCTTGAAAGCTGGCGTGCTTGCTTGTGCTGGAGCAGATGTGAATTTGTGAGATTCGTTGTCATGCCTTGGCATGTTTGTGGTCTTGTCATTTTTGCAGTGTGCTGTGGCATTGTCCTTCATGTGCAGAGTTGTACCATGTTATCCAGGTCTTTGTTTCATTGTTGTTGTTTCTGTGTTTGTTGTTTTCGTTGTTGTTCTTGTTGTTGTTATTCTTGTTGTTTTTGTCATGCTTGTTGTTTCTGGTTTTGTTGTTTTCGCTGTTCTTGTTGTTTTTCTTGTCGTGCTTGTTGTTTCTGTTATGCTTCTTGTTGTCTTTGTTGTTCTTGTTGCACTGCATGTTGTTTTTGTTATTGCTGTTGTTGTTCTTGTTTCTTCTGTGTGTCTTGCAGTGTTTGTTGTTCTTGTTGCGCTCAATGAGTGTTCCATGTGGATGATTTGAGTCATTGTCACAGTTATTGGTGTCAGTGTCCGTTGTGGTATCTGTTACATTGAGCGTTTCTTTTTGAGAATTGTGAGAATGATCTGATGTTGCATTGATGTTGGTGACATCAGTCATTTGTGGTGAATTTTATTCCTCTTCTTTGCTTCCTTGGTACTCCTCTTCTCGAGTCATTTCTGGTTCATTTGAATCATCATTGGTTTCTTGGTGCTCTTCTTCTGGAGTCAAAATCTTCACGATTTCATTTTCTTGTTGGTCTTGCTGCTCCTCTTCTGAAGTCAAAATCTTCATGATTTCATTCTCTTGTGGGTCTTGGTGCTCCTCTTCTGGAGTCAAAATCTTCACGATTTCATTTTGTTGTGGGTCGTGGTGCTCCTCTTCTGGAGTCAAAATCTTCAAGATTTCCATTGACGTGGTCTCTCTGGACTCATGGTGCTCCTCTTCTGGAGTCAAAATCTTCAAAATTTCAATTGACGCGGTCTCTCTGGACTCATGAGTAGCCCTCCTCTGATTGTTGAGTGCTTCTGTGCAGACGAGCTGAGATATGTCAGTCTCGCTGTGATCCTGCACATCCTGTATGGGAATTGTGATTTCTTCGTCACTTGTCTCACATACAGTGGGTAGACATTCAGTGTCTTCTTGTTGGTTAAATGAGCTGAGTAGACTTTCATAGTCTTCTTCTGGTGGCTCAAATAAGCTGGGTAGACTGTCTTCTTGTTGGTTAAATGAGCTGAGTTCTGGTGGCTCAAATAAGCTGGGTAGACTGTCATAATCTTTTTGTTGTTCACGTGAGCTTGGTAGACTTTCATAGTCTGCTGCTGGTTGCGCAGATAAGGTGGATAGACCTTCATAGTCTTGTTCATGCAAGGCGTTCGCTATGGAGGGTTTGCTTGCTTCCATTTTTGAGTCTGTCACCGAGCTGTCTGTGGAGGCTTGCGTTGCTCTCTTTGTGGAGGCTTGTGTCGCACTCTCTGTGGAGTCTTTCATCGCTCTCTCTGTGGAGTCTTTCATCGCTCTCTCTGCGGAGTCTTTCATCGGTCTCTCTGTGGAGTCTTTCATCACTCTCTCTGTGGAATCTGTCATCGCTCTCTCTGTGGAGTCTTTCATCGGTCTCTCTGTGGAGTCTTTCATCACTCTCTCTGTGGAGTCCTTCATCGCTCTCTCTGTGGAGTCTTTCATTGCTCTCTTTGTGGAGTCTGTCATCGCTTTCTCTGTGGAGTCGTGCAGTGTTCTCACTGTAGAGTCGATCTGTGCTCTTTTGTGGCATCGTCTTCTTCTTGGGTATTGATGTCATCCAATGTATCGACGATCTGCCATGGCATCATGGTATTGGATTCATTTACCATGAGAAGAGTCGTGTTGACCATTTCAACCGTGTTGCTGATGCAGTGATCATCAATTCCGAATAACTCATCCATGTCTGAGCAGTAGTCTTCAATGAACAAATCATCTCTTTTTGTTTCGGATTTGTCATTGTTTGGTCTATGTCCAATGAAAAAATCATCTTCTGAGTAGTATTCTTCAATGAACAAATCATCTGTTTGTTTCAGATTTGTCATTGTTCTTTCAATGTCCAATGAAGAAATCATCTTCTGAGTAGTATTCTTCAATGAACAAATCACTGGGCTCTCCGCTTTGGGTGGTGCAAACTGCTTGTGCCAGGGAGCTGCGGAGGTTATTTTTAACTGCTGGTGTAAGTTCGGGCATTGTTCTGCCTTTTGATGTAAGAAAATTTGGCTTTGCAGCTTTAAATATCTTTTTGTTCATTTTCGAGCATTTCTCTTTTAAGTGGGTGTGGTCCGGGTTCTCTGATGTCATGATGCTCGTGACGTCATGCGTATGAATCGATTGCAAATGCGCAGTTCGAGTTTCTTTTACTGTGCGCTCTTTTCGCAACTGCGCATGCGCGCTTCGCGAGTGTATTTTGCCGTTTTCCTTTTTGAGAAGTGCGCATGTGCGTACCATCCAGAACGCTCTCGCTCAAGATGGCTGCCAATCAAAAAGCGCTGTTGTATCGAGTGAGATCCTGCCTCTGCCTCGTGATGAGTGTTCGCGCCATTTTTACCAATTTTGTTTTCTAGATACTGATTCTGTGTTTGTAAAGACTCACAGTATTGATTTTGTTTTTGTTCATAAGCAAGGCATTTTTGTATAGCAGTTTCGAGAGTTAGATACTTATCGTGTACAAGTTCTTCCTTCAAATTTTTGTCAGATAGTCCAGAAATTAATTGATCCAATATCATACTGTCTCTGAAATCAGCATAATCACAGCCTTGTGGTACTAACTTGAGATTTGTGATAAAATCAGTGATGGGCCCTCCGTTTCTCTGGCATTTATGACAAGAGTTAAATCTTTCCAGCATCTCTCCAGACTGACTCTTACAGTGTTCATCACTTTTTTTGAGTATTACTTCCATTTTGGTGTTGTCCTCACCTTCTAAGTTATTAAAGCAATTATAGATTTCTCTAGCTTCATGCCCTCCTATTGAGAGTAGTAGTGCTATTTTTGTTGCGTCTGAGACCGTGCTTAAATCATTAGCTGCGATAAATATTTGGAATATCTGTTCAAATCTTTTCCAATTATAACTTAAATTACCGGTTGTTTCCAGCTGCCCTGGTCCAATAAGTCCCATAGTTATTTGTTGAGGATCCATTTGCTGCGAAGTCTTTTTGTTTAACCTAATCTAACTAGTTCTGTTAAAGCCAATACGCCTGGTACCATGTTTTGTTACCTGTGTGGGAGGTAACATGTGCTACTCAATCCTTGGCTAATGAAATGGTCTTCTGAATCTCGATGAAGAAGACTTGAACTCATCCAGTAGTAACAAAAGGTTTATTGAGTAACTATAACAATAATTGCATGAGTTCTTTACTTTAACTTTGATAGTAGTGATAAGGTTAACAAGATCTAACTACAGTAACTATACGTAACTCCACTAGCCATCTGACCTACTCTGATACTGCCCTAGTCACAGTGCACCCCTGAGAGAGCCCGAGACCCAATGTGGTTGCCTTTTATACCCCTGTTGGTCCGGCCCTCTAGTGATCATGTGGTGCTACTGATTACACATTAACCCCTTGTGTACATGCACAGATAGAGATCACTACATAAACGAGACATCTAACTCCAGGAAAGATTATGGGCTGATCGTATGTTAGCATTGTAGATTGAGAAAGAGGACCACTTGGTCTCATTTAAATAATGATTTATTTATCTTTGCACTGATTGTAAAATGCACTGGGAGAGGAATCCATGAGAAGCAAAATATCCAATAAAAGGATGCATGCATTTTTCTTGCTGTGAAAATAAACAGCTTACTGCTTGTTTCTGCTGTCAAACGAGCTCTCAATGACCCAGAAATGGGGTTGTCACGGTAATGCTCACAGAGATAAAGCAGAGCGTTGTTTCAATTTTTGATCTAGAGAGGCAACCTCCTCAGAACCCAGCAGATAAATGCAGCTTCTGAACTCAGGGAATCATTTTTGCCAATGCCGAAGTTTAACGCTTCAAAGAAATTTAACAGTATTAGTGTCTATTGAATTGAACTCTTTCAATGTTCTGGTTTTGTGTGGCAGCACTGCACGTTTCCACCTTAGAATCCTGCAACCCCACATGCGATGCCTGCTCATCACTAAGGCAATGAATTTTCATGAATGATGCAACTTCCATATTATAACTAAACATTTCTTTGAATGAGGTAGAACCATAAAATACTCCAATAAGGCCTGCTTACATGCTCCCTAATTGATCTTGAAATGGTGGTGGGTGAACTGCATTCTTGAACCCCTGCTGCAATCCATGTGGTGAAGGTGCTCTCAGTGTTGTTAGGTAGGAAGTTCCGGTATTATGACTTAGCAATGATAAAACAGCCTCAAGAGTCAGGATAATGTGTGACTTGGGGGCAATGGTGCTCCCATTCTAACTGATCTTGTCCTTCTAGTTGATAAAAGTCACGGATTTGAGAGGTGCTGTCAAAAAAACCTTCGCGAATTGCTACAGAACATATTATAGATGGTACACACTGAAGATGCAGTGCATTGGGAGTGAATATTTGAGGTGGTGGATGGGGGCCGATGGTGTGAAGCACCTTGAGTGTTGTTGAAGGTGTACTTGTCCAGGCCAATGTATTCTATTGTATTTCTGATATGTCTTCTAGATAGTGGAAAAACTTTGGAGAGTCAGAAATGCTGAGTCACTCACTGCAGAATATTCAATGTCTGACCTGTTCTTGTAACCCCAGTATTTATATGGCTGGCCTAGTTATGTTTCTGGTCAATGGTAAATCATGGGATGTTGATGGTGGGAGGATTTGGCAATGGTAATATGGTTGAATGTCAAGGGCAAGTGATTAAACTCTTTTACTAACTATTCCCTGCCACTTGAGTGGCATGAATGTTTCTTGGCACAGCAGCCAAAGTCTGAATATTTTCCAAGCCTTGCTGCATGGGGACACTGACTGCTTTGTTATTGGAAGGGTTGCAATTGGAACTGAACACTGTGGAATCGTCAATGAACATTATCACTTCTGGCCTGATGAAGAAGGATTATAGATGAACCAACTGAAGATGCTGATACTGCCCTGAGGAGTTCCTGCAGCAGTGTCATGGAGGCTGAGATGACAGCCTCCAACAAACACCTTTCTTTGGCCTAGGTGTAATTTCAGCAATGATTGGAGCATAGAATATCCCTATATGCCGACGACTCGCTGCTTTATGTGACGGACCCAGTCCCCACTATGGGTGATATAATGGAGCTACTGAAGAGCTTAGGCTCTTTTTGGGGATACAAGTTGAATTTGGGAAAGAGTGAGTATTTTCCCTTGGATTCCGCAGGGACAGGAGCCAACCCGGAGGACTTTCCCCTTTGCCTTGCACCCCATCAAGTTTCAGGTATCTGGATGTCCGAGTGGCCCGGGACTGGGCCCAGCACCATAAATAGAACTACGCTAGTGTGGTGAGCAAGGTCAAGTCTGATCTGCAAAGGTGGGATAACCTTCCCATATCCTTGACGGGCAGGGTCTAGCCTATCAAAATGAATATTCTTCCACAGTTTTTGTTTATTTTTCAAAATCTTCCTGTTTTCCGCCCTAAATCCCTTTTTGGGAGGGTTATTAAGTTGGCAGCAGATTTTATATGGGTCGGTAAGATTCCGAGAATTCGTACGAGTAGTGATCACTATGTGTAGTGATCCAGGGGCTGCTTGGGTGCAGGTTGAGGCGAGGTCATGTAGGGAGTCCCTGGTGGGTGCACTGATGACAGTTTCGCTCCAGTTGTCGGCAACAAAATATTCGTGGTCATATCAACCTTGAGGATATAGGGACAGTTCAGGCAACATTTTAGGCTCGGGCCTCTGTCGCGGTTTGCCTCTATTTGTATCAACCATCCGTTCAAGCCGGCGAAGCTAGGCGCCTTGTTAGGGGAATGTGGAAAGAAAGGGCTGCAGAGATTAGGGGACTTGTTTCTGGAAGGGCAATTTGCCGGCTTGGAGGAATTGATGGTGAAATACCTAATTCGTTTAGATATCTCCAGGTTTGGAATTTTGTATGGAAGGCATTCCCGACAATCCCTGTGGTGCCGCCGGCGTTGCTTATGGAAAGGATCCTTTCGCTGGCTGGGTCAGTGGAGGATAGCACATCTGCCACCTATGGGTGGATCCTGTCAGAGGAAGTGGGCCTCTATTTGTATCAACCATCCGTTCAAGCCGGCGAAGGTGGATGGTGTGAAAGTGAGGTGCGAGGGTGAGCTGGGCCCATAGTAGATGGCAAGGTGTGGAGTGAGGCCCATTGCAGGGTGAACTCCAACTCCTCGTGTGTGAGACTGGGCTTGATCCAACTCAAAGTAGTGTTTAGGGTACATCTGACCAAGCAAAGATGTGGAGATGCCAGCATTGGACTGGGGTGAATTCAGTAAGAAGTCTTACAACACCAGGTTAAAGTCCAACAGGTTTGTTTTGATGTCACTAGCTTTCGGAGTGCTGCTCCTTCCTCAGGTGAATGAAGAGGTATGTTCCAGAATCATATATATAGACAAATTCAAAGATGCCCACATAGCCCCCCCTTCTCGCTGCTTGTGCCTATCAGGTCCTCTCATAGTGTGCTTTCTGGGGCCCCAAGGTGCCCTACTGTTTCTTTGCGGAGGAAGTGTTTTATTTGGAGGTGTCTCATTTCCTGTCCTTTTGCTAGTTTTCACTTCCTCTTCAGTTCGTCCAGTGTCGCCAGTCTGTGCCCAACGTAGAAGTCCCCGACCGTCAGTGTGCCCCCGTCCCGCCTCCATCTTTTGAAGGTGGTATCTAGCATGGCGGGGAGGGGAATCTGTGATTGCCGCATGTGGGGACATTTTGGTCATCCCGAAGTGTTATCTCAGCTGGGTCCACATTCTCAGCATGGCCGCTACCGCTGGGCTCGTTGTGTATCTTGTTGAGGAGGTTGGGAGTGCTGCTGTAGCCAGGGCCCGGAGGGTCATTCCTTTACAGGATGCCTCCTCCATTTGTACCCAATCTGTGCCGGGTTCCTGTACCCATTGTTATGGGCCAGGGTTTAGAAAACTCCAATGTATATCATGGGGTTCACCTGACCTACAACTGCTTATTAATTTTGTTTACAAGGAGCACAAGGGCCTACCTTTCAGCTGTTATTCACAGAGGCCTCAAGCACTTTTAAACAAAGCAAAACTTATTCTACAAATTCAGTTAACATTTTATAAACACACACAGTAAGCATTTTTTATCAACTACAAACATAAATTCCCACACAGCTACAGTTCTCTCTATATATATAACCCTTAATAACATCCCATTCTGCAGTTTCAATTTGATAACAGCATCCAAGAAAACCAGGAAAACCCTTCTAACAAAACAGTGGGTTTGAATTCTTTACAGATTTTAACATAAAGAGAGAGAAAAGAAGCCTTATTTTTATGAATGCAGCTTCCAGCAGTGTAAACCGAAAATAAACTCAGAGCTTCCAGCTCAAAATGAAAGTAAAAGCCAGAGCCACAGCCCAGCTCTGCCCACACAATGACATCATTGAAGTCATTTGATAAACTATATATTTCTTCAAGGTACACTCCCATGACACCTCCCACGCTTGTACGCGCCAAAAGAGATGTCGACACAGAGGGACGTGACGCGCAGGCGTGCTCTACGCAGAACCGAACTGCGCATGCGCGGTGGCGCAACGAACGCCATGACGTCACAACGTGCGCCAACTGTGGATCTGCACATTTAAAGTGGCAATGTCCAGCGAAAAATCGACAATGCCTCCGCTGTGGCAAGATGGCTGCCTGCTGTCGAGCAGCTCAACCTCCCAACGCTCCCCAATTCCGCCAGCCTCGCAGGGACGTGTGGGCCATTCAGCCTCCATACACCAAGTCATACCCTGACGACGTACAGACCGGTGATACCGACGGCCGGGAAGCCTTCCGCATTGCGGTAATAGACAGAAATCGGATGTCCCCAAATAGGACCCACCAGCCGATGCCAGTGAACAGTGCCAATCCGGGTGATGAATGGTGTGCCACCCTAACGGTCAACCGATCACCAATCACATTCCGTTTAGACACTGGTGCCTCCGCCAATCTCATTGCCTGGTCAGCCTTCTATGCCTTGAAGATCAAACCACCGATTCGGTTATCCCGCTGTCAGTTGTTCGATTACAACGGTAATGTTATCCCGGCCATGGGATCCTGCCAGCTCGAGGTTACACACAATTCACACGCAGCCACACTGTCTTTTGAGATAGTTGGATCCTCGAAGGACTCCCTGCTAGGCGCACAGGCGTGCAAGGTTCTCCACCTCGTTCAGCGGGTACACACTCTGTCTCCAGAAGGCACGTCCGATTTCTCAGATGCAGACTTTAGGGCACAGCTCCACTCGCTCCTCGCCCACAACCAGGATGCTTTCGAGGGCATGGGCACACTGCCCTACACTTACAGAAAACGGCTCAAACCGGGCGCCACCCCGGTCATTCACACACCTCGTGGAGTCCCAGCACCACTCAAGGACTGCCTCAAGCAGCAGCTGCAGGATCTCCAGGACCAAGGAGTGCTTTCCCAGGTCACGGAGCCCACGCCATGGGTCAGCTCCATGGTGTGCGTCAAGAAGCCCTCTGGCGAACTCCGGATCTGCATCGACCCGAAAGACCTGAACAATAACATCATGAGGGAACACTACCCCATACCCAAATGGGACGAGATCACGAGCGAAATGGCCCAGGCTAGAATTTTTACAAAGCTTGATGCCTCAAAGGGTTTTTGGCAGATTCAGCTGGATTAGTCCAGCAGGAAGCTGTGCACCTTCAACACTCCCTTTGGCAGGTACTGCTACAATAGGATGCCGTTTGGCACCATCTCGGCATCCCAGGTGTTTCATCGAATCATGGAACAGATGATGGAGGGCATCGAAGGGGTGCGCGTCTATGTTGATGACATCATCATCTGGTCCACCACACCACAGGAGCACATCAGTCGTCTCCAGCGCGCCTTTGCTCGGATATGAGAACACGGCCTGCGCCTCAACCGAGCCGAGTGTTCTTTTGGCCAGACTGAGCTAAAGTTTCTGGGGGACCACATATCCCGGTCAGGGGTGCGTCCGGATGCAGACAAAGTGACAGCTATTACAGCCATGCCACAGCCGGCAGACAAGAAGGCAGTGCTACGCTTTCTTGGGATGGTCAACTTCCTGAGTTCATTCCCAACCTTGCCTCCCACACAATGGCTCTTCGCCACCTAGTGAAGAAGTCTACAGAGTTCCAGTGGCTGCCCGCACACCAGAAGGAATGGGAGAAGCTCAAGATCAAGCTCACCACAGTCCCTGTATTGGCGTTCTTCGACACTACTCGAGATACAAAAATCTCGACTGATGCCAGCCAATCCAGCGTTGGGCGGTACTCCTGCAACGGGACGACACTGCATCATGGGCCCGGTCGCCTATGCCTCGCAGGCCATGACCCCCACAGAACAGCACTATGTGCAGATTGAGAAGGAGTGCCTGGGTTTGTTAACCGGCATAGATAAATTCCACGACTACGTGTATGGTCTCCCTCAGTTCACCGTGGAAACCGACCATCGCCCCCTGGTCGGCATCATACAAAAGGACCTTAATGTGATGACCCCTCGCCTCCAGCGCATTCGCTCAAGCTCCAGAGGTACGACTTCCAACTGGTCTACACCCCGGGAAAGGACCTCATCATCGCAGATGCCCTGTCCAGAGCAGTGAGCACACCGCCCAAATCGGGGGGGTTCGTCTGTCAGGTCAAAGCGCATGTGGCCTTCACATCAGCCAATCTGCCAGTTAATGATGCAAGTCTGGCCCGTATTCGAAAGGAGACTGCGGCTGACCCCCTTCTACAACATGTGATGTGCCACATGACGGAAGGGTGGTTCAAAGGACAGTGCCCACAATTCTACAATGTCCGGGACGGCTTGGCCGTCATTGACGGTGTCCTCCTAAAGTTGGACCAGATTGTGATTCCACACAGCATGCACAGGCTGGTCCTCGAACAATTGCACGAAGGCCATCTCGGGGTTGAGAAGTGCAGACGGAGGGCCCGAGAAGCTGTGTACAGGCCGGGCATCAGCGACGACATTGCCAACATGGTGCTTAACTGCCAAAGGTTTCAGCCAGCGCAACCCCCTGAGACGCTTCAGCCCCATGAGTTGGTAACGTCCCCCTGGGCAAAGGTGGGTGTGGTCCTTTTTCATGCGCTCGGCAGGGACTACGTCATCATAATTGACTATTTTTCAAATTATCCGGAGGTCATTCGCCTGCACGATTTGACATCATCAGCTGTAATCAGAGCATGCAAGGAAACCTTCGCTCACCATGGCATTCCGCTTACCGTCATGTCGGACAATGGGCCCTGTTTTGCGAGCCAAGAATTGTCTTCTTTTGCCGCTTCGTATGGCTTCACACACGTGACGTCCAGCCCTCTGCATCCCCAGTCAAATGGCAAGGCGGAAAAGGGCGTCCATATCGTGAAGCGGCTCCTCTGCAAGGCTGCTGATGCCGGATCTGATTTCTGTTTAGCCCTGCTGGCCTATCGCTCGGCCCCACTGTCCACAGGCCTCTCACCAGCTCAGCTGTTGATGGGTCGCGCCCTCAGGACCACTGTGCCGTCCATTCATGTTCCTAAACCCGACCATGCTCCAGGAGTGCAGAGGATGCAACAGCAGTGTGCTCAGCAGAAGGTGGCACATGACACTCGGGCAACTGATCTTCCTGCCTTGGCGCCTGGAGACAACGTCCGCATACACCTACCGGAGGGTGGCTGGTCGGCAACTGCCGAAGTTCTCCGCCGCGTGGCTCCCCGCTCATTCCTGGTTCACATGCCTGATGGCTCCATTCGCCGGCGTAATCGGCGGGCTCTTCAGCTGCTTCCGCGCTCGCTACTTAATCATGCACCGGTGCCACGCCCTCCTGTTGTCCCTGATGTCGACTTTGTGGAGTTTCCTGCCACTCTGCCTATTCCTCTATCGCCCGTGGCCAAGCCCATTCCTCAGCCGGTGGATCCTGACCCACCCTTGAGGCGGTCAACCCGAATTTGTCGCCCACCTACTAGGCTGGAGTTATGAGCCTGTTTGCACATTGGACTCACTGAATTGTTGTGCAACAATGTTAATGTGTTTCTCTTTTTGTCGTTCCAGGAGTTCTCTTTCGATATTTGATGATTGCACTTGTTTTGTTTATAGTACAACCTCGTTGCTATGTTGCACCTGACACCTTCCTCTGCATATAGTTTAGCCTCATGTACGTGTTGTAGATATTGCACACACATATTCAGCTGCACTCAGTACACACCAATATTTATTACCATATAGGCACATATTCTTGTGAAAAGGAGGGATGTCATGATATTCAGATAAACATATCAAGGTGCAAACACACACACACACACTGATGGACAGATCAACGGACCAATCAACACACACGCAACATCACAGCCAATCACCAGTGAGAGCACATGCACTATAAAATGGGGAACACCACAGTTCCCGCTCATTGCAGCAGGAGATAGCTCAGGGCACAGAGCTCACAGCATGCTACTCAGACATACACCATGTGCTGAGTGCCTCTCTAAGATAGTGCAAGGGCTGGGTCCACAGGTTAACGGGTAAATTACGAACCACAGCCAGAAGTATACAGTAGATGTTATCAAGAATAATAAAACAGAGTTGTACCATCTACAACCGTGTTGGTTCGTTTGTGTATCGGAACACCCAACACGACACTTACCTGGTGGACGTGCCCCCGCACTCCGGGATTTCCCTTTGTTGGGGGGCCATCTAAAATGGCCATAGTCGCCGTTCACCCCATGAGGTCACACCCCTGCTCCGGGGTCTCCCTTTGCCCTCCCGAATGGCTGTTTGCGGCGCCATCTTGGTTCCTCGCTCTGCTCCATGCCCGCTGAGGCCTGTGTTTGTTGTGTTTCTCTGCCTCACCCTTCGCTTTGCTTCTCTTTTGTTCTCCTCCCGACTCCTGCCCCCCCAGACCCTGTCCCTCTGTCCCCCCCCCCCTGTGTTTCCTCCCCCCGCTTCTGCCCTGCCCCTCCCTTTGTGTCAGGCGTTCCCTCTCCTCTGAGAGGCACGCCGCAACCCTCCTTTCTTCCTGCCCTCCTGTGTTGGCCCTCCTCGCTAGCACGGTGGCCCCCCTCCCAGTACTTGCCCTGCTCTGGCCATGTTTCACCTTTCTCTTACTAGCCCTTATCGCGCCCTCCTATCCGCTTTTCTCACCCTCAGTTCCCTTGCTCCACTCCCGCCTCATTGCATTGAGAGAAGAAACAAGCCCGGAAATGAGGCAGCATAGTTCCGCGCAAAACACAATACACATATGTACAGTTCATGATCTTATTGACTCTGTTTGCGGTTTGTCCTCAGCTCTTTCTTCCATTCTTTTCCGTCCCCGTGGCTTTCACTGCTATTGTGGCTGTTTCTCCCCCAGTTTTTTCGATCTAACAAAATCATCAGCCTCTGCTGGGGTGTTAAATTACAGCTCCTGTCCCCTAAATGTTACCCAGAGTCTGGCCAGGAATAGCATCCCAAATTTCACCTTACTTTTGTAGAGTTCTGATTTTGCCCTGTTAAACCCAGCCCTTTTGGCCAAGTCCGCCCCAATGTTTTGGTACACCCTTACGTTCTTCCCTTCCCATGTGCTCAATCTCGTCTCCGGGCCCACTTTAGGATTTTTTCCCGGTCTTGGAACTGGTGCAGCTTCACGATAATCGCTCGGGGCTGCTCCCCAGCTTTGGGTTTGGGTCGAAGCGACCTGTGCGCCCTGTCTATTTCTGGGGGGTTTGAAAATCCTTTCCTTCCCACTAGCTTGCCCAGCATTTGGGCGATGTAGCCTGTTGGGTCTTTGCCCTCTATCCCCACTGGCAGACCCACTATTCGAATGTTCTGCCGTCTGGAACTGTTTTCCTGGTTCTCCACTTTCTCTCTTAGGCTCCCCTGGGACGTTATCAACCTTTTCACCTCGGTTTCCAGAGCTATCATCCTATCACTCTCGTCTGAGGCGCTCCTCTCCAACTCCAGAATCATTTTCTCCTGTGCCTCCACCTTCCTTCCCAGGCCTTCGATGGTTTGCTGCATTTTGTCCGTTGTCTCCGCCAGCATCTCCTTCATCATTGTGCGAAGCTCCAACCTGATCGCCTCCTTTATGGCGTTTAGCTCTGTTTTCAGCACGCTTCTTGAGTTTTTTGCAAGAAGGTCGATCAGGGCAGTGTAGTTGACGTTGTCTACATGGACTTTAGCAAGGCTGTGACAAGGTATCGCATGGTAGGTTGTTGCATAAGGTTAAATCTCATGGGATCCAGGGTGAGGTAGCCAATTGGATACAAAATTCGCTTGGTGACAGAAGACAAAGGGTGGATGTAGAGGGTTGTTTTTCAAACTGGAGGCCTGTAACCAGCGGTGTGCCTGGTGCTGGGTCCACTGTTAGTTGTTATTTATATTAGTAATTTGGATGAGAATTTAGGAGGCATAGTTAGTAAATTTGCAGATGACACCAAGATTGGTGGCATAGTAGACAGTGAAGAAGGTTATCTAGGATTGCAAAGAGATCTTGATCAATTGGGCCAGTGGGTCCATGAATGGCAGGTGGAGTTTAATTTAGATAAATGTGAGGTGATGCATTTTGGTAGATCGAATCGGAGCAGGACCTACTCAGTTAATGGTCGGGAATTGGGGAGAGTTATAGAACAAAGAGATCTAGGAGTACAGGTTCATAGCTTCTTGTAAGTTGAGTCACAGGTGGACAGGGTGGTGAAGAAGGCATTTGGCCTGCTTGGTTTCATTGGTCAGATCACTGAATACAGGAGTTGGGACGTCTTGCTGAAGTTGTACAAGACATTAGTGCGGCCACACTTGGAATACTATGTACAGTTCTGGCTACCCTACTATAGAAAGGATATTATTAAACCAGGAGTGCAGAAAAGATTTACTGGGATGCGACTGGGACTTGAGGGTTTGAGTTATAAGGAGAGCTGGATAGCCTGGGACTTTTTTCCCTGGAGCGTAGGAGGCTTAGGGGTGATCAATTGAAGTCTATAAAATAATGAGGGACATCGGTACGGTGGGTATTCAACATCATTTCCCAACGGTAGGGGAGTCTAAAACTAGAGGGCATAGGTTTAAGGTGAGAGGGGAGAAATACAAAAGGGTCCAGAGGGGCAATTTTTCACACAGAGGGTGGTGGGTGTCTGGAACGAGCTGCCAGAGGCATTAGCAGAAGTGGGTACAATTTTGTCTTTTAAAAAGCATTTGGACCGTTATATGGGAAAGGTGGATATAGAGGGTTATGAGCCAAATGCGGGCAATTGGGACTAGCTTAGAAGTAAAAACTGGGCGGCATGGACAAGTTGGGCAAAGGGCCTGTTTCGATGCTGTAAATCTCTGACTCTATTCCTCCCCCAGTGCCCTCATGGGGTTATTTCCTCCTGGTTCCCCCCGATTTATTATTATTTGCAGGCATATTTCTGTTATGTGCCTTTCTCCTTTTGCTGCGTTTTGGTGGGGGGAAAAAAACAAAGATTTTTTTTTATTTTTCAGGAGAGGGGATAAAAAGGTTTTATCCTCTTTGTGGTCTTTGAGTCCTCCGACTTTCAGGCTGTTTCTTGGGGAACACATTCGCGATCCCCACTCCTCCTCCACGTGCAGCCGCTCCGCTGAACCCACCGGGACCAGACTCTCCTCTCTCGCCCTTTTAACTTTCCGGCTCCGTGGAACGGAGCTTTGACGGTTGGGCAGGGCTGACAAGTTTAATTTTTTTTTTAAACCCCGGGGGAACCCCCCGAAAAAGACCGCGATTTTGCAGACCTGCGGGAGCCTCTTTAGTGCGGCCGCTCCCCTCGCGAACGCCACTGGAGGTCCTCGGCTGTTTCTTAATGTGAGGTGGAATGAATCGAGCTGACTGAAGACTGGCCATCTGATGCAGGGATCTCATGAGGAGGTGAAGAAAGATCATCCATTCAATACACCTGGCTTACTATTGTTGCAAATACTTCATCCCTGTTTTGAACTCATATGCTGATCTATGTCATTATTGAGGATGGATTTGTTAATTGAGCCTTCTCTTGTTAGTTGTTTACTTCTACACAACTATTCATAACTGGGTGTGAAAGGACAGCAGAGCTTTGATCTGATTCATGATTAGTTAGATAGCTCTGGTCTGTCCCTATACTGTTTCTGCTGTTTAGCATGCATGCAATCCTGTGTTTTAAATTCACCAGGTTGGCACCTTATTTTAAGTTACATTTTATGCTGCTCCAAGTATGCATGGTTTCTTTTGGCAGACACTTGTGGTCAATTGCACAGCAAGAGGAGGGTTTGTGAAACAGTCAGCCCTTTACCAGTGTCTTTATGAATGCACCCAAAGGAAGAGACGTAGCAACTGATGGCAGCATACCAATCTAAACTCCTCACCACTTGGAAGGTTCAAATTCGGAGATTATAGGGTGGCACTCAATACATCAGTTAGGAAAGGTTCATGTAGGTGGTCAACCTGCATATCTAACCAAGTGTCCTAATTGTTACTTTTTTCCATCTCTGTCAATGTGTCACACAATCTGTCAGCAGTAAACATATGCCAGCACGGCATGAAATATTTCACTTACTGAAATGTGTTTTAAGGAGTGCCTGGCCAGTGGCAATAAACACTACTTCCCATCATGTTTCCTGCCTGCAGTATGAGATTATGTGAGGCTTCCATCTCAGAGCACTTTCATAGCATAGAATTTACAGTGCAGAAGGAGTCCATTCGGCCCATCAAGTCTGCACAGGCCCACGGAAAGATCACCCTATCTAAGCCCACATCTCCACCCTATCCCCGTAATCCAGTAACCCCACCTAACCTTTTTGGACACTAAGGGCAATTTAGCATGGCCAATCCACCTAACCTGCACATCTTTGGACTGTGAGAGGAAACCGGAGCACCAGGAGGAAACCTATGCAGACACAGGGAGAACGTGCAGACTCCGCACAGACAGTGACCCAAGCCGGGAATTGAACCTGGGACCCTGGAGCTGTGAAGGAACTGAGCTAACCACTATGCTACCATGCCGCGAACAATGAACAGTCGATGCAACAAAGATAGGTTTGATGCAACCACAAGAATTTGCATCACTCCCCAGGCAAATTTTATACTTCACAGTTCCAATATTCTGTTCTTTATTCATTCAGGGTAAGTCAAGAGTTCAGTCCAACAGCAGCTTTAGCCTTCGGTTTCACAAAGCCCCTTTTCCTTGGGTCACAACAGTGCTAAGGTGTAGATGACCAGAGTTCCTGATCAATTGACCGACCAATAACATGCTGGGTCACATTTTGGCCACTTCTGGGGAAACACTAAGCTCAGCATTTCTGAGCTATTCAGACAGCTTTCCAGTTTTTACACCTTTTGGCCAGCTTACAAAGTACCTCATAGAGCTCCTGTCTTCTTTTCTGACAAATAGAAAACTGACCTCTTTCTAAGACTGATTTTCTTCTTTTCCTCACAAGGATTCTCTGTGTTCCTCTTTCTGTCTTTAAAAAAAATTAATTTATGGGATGTGGCCGTCGCTGATTAGGCCAGCATTTATTGTCCATCTCTATTTGCCCTTCAGAAGGTGGTGGTGAGTTACCTTCTTGAACCGCTGCAGTCCTTGAGGTGTAGGTATGCCCGCAGTGCTGTTAGGGAGGGAGTTCCAGGATGTTGCCCCAGCGACAGTGACGGAACGGTGATATTTTCCAAGTCAGGGTGGTGAGTGACTTGGAAGGTAACCTCGAGGCGGTGGGGTTCCCAGGTAACTGCTGCTCTTGTCCTTCTAGATGGTAGTGGTTGTGGGTTTGCAAGGTGATGCCTAAGGAACCCTGGTGAGTTCCTGCAGTAAATCTTATGAATGGTACACACTGGTGCTACTGTGCGTTGGTGGTGGAGTGAGTGAATGCTATTGGAAGGGGTACGCCAACCAAGCGGGCTGCATTGTCTTGGATAATATTGAGCTTCTTGAGTGTTGTTGGAGCTGCACTCATCCAAGCAAGTGTGGAGTATTCCATCTAACTCCTGACTTGTGCCTTGTAGGTGGTGGAGAGGCTTTGGGGAGTCAGGAGGTGAGTTACTATCCACAGGATTCCTAGCCTCTGACCTGCTATTGTATCCACAGTATTTATATGGTTAGTCCAGTTCAGTTTGTGGTCAATGGTAACCCCCAGGATGTTGAGAGTGGAGGATTTAGTGATGGTAATTCTATTGAATGTCAAAGGGCGATGGTTTGACATTGTCTTCGTGGATGTAACAAAAAGCTTTCAATTTTGACTTAATGAGTCTGGAAGTAGAATTACTTGAGATTCAGTTTACAGATGCAACACAATATCAAAAGGAAAGAAACAAAGCTGGATTCCTCTGAGCTTTTTCACAAAATTAACAACCAGCTATGAGGATCAGATTTTGGTGCTTATTTAGAGCATCTGTCCATAGAGAGTGATTGAACAATGACGTAAAAGGGATTTGCTAGATTAATAGCTAAACATTACAACCTTTGACTCTACACTACTCGGAGCGGCACGGTGGCACAGTGGTTAGCACTGTTGCATATGGCGCAAAGGGCCCGGTTTCGATACCGGACCCACATCACTGTCTGTGTGGAGTTTCACGCCCACAACCCAAAGATGCGCAGGTTAGGTGGATTGGCCACACTAAATTGCCCCTTAATTGGAAAAAAAATAATTGGGCACTCAAAATTTATTTAAAAAAAGACTGTATACTACTCATAAAATCAGGTAGTTCAGGAAAAGTAAATCTGAAATATAGTACTATGTCAATGGTCAAATGGTCAAGGTTACAAGTTCAAACACACAATCAAAAACAATTAAACAAATACAGAAGATACTCAAAAAGGGTAATTTATATTGAGAGGAATAGAATACAAAGGGGAGAAGATGTTCTTCAGCTGTACAATGCCTGATTTGACCACACATTTGTCTTTTTCGGAAGCACGGCATAGATTTAATGACACCTGGAGTCCAATGGTCAAGCTGTGAAGAGATATTGAACAAACTAGACTTGTATTCTCTGGAATTTGGAAGAACAAGGGGTGATTTGATCACGTTTTTCAGGATATTATGGGAAAACAAATAAGTTTGATTGGGAAGAGCTATTCAAATAGCTGGGGACTGGGTGTCATCGTCAAAAAATTAGAATGAGGGTTCGGAAAATAAAGGTAGTTTTATGGGATTTATATTAGTACTGGTAAACATTATAAATAAGGTATACTTTTAAGTGGTTTAATGTTTCTGGGCCTGGAAGGGTAAAACCTAACAAAGATGTTTGTATGTGCAGGAGTTGTTATCAAATCCAATTGTGATTCTATTGTGCTTAGAGAGGGCAGTGGCATGAAGAATAAACAACTAGAAGTGGTTGCTTAGCAACTGGGGCCTTGTAAGGTAGAGAAGCTTTTAAGTTTTTGTTTAGCTTATGTGTTTGCAGTTGGAGGTCGTGAGAGAGAAGGCTGCTCTCACAGTTCTGCTAGAAGCAGTTGGTTTAGTCGGCTAGAAAGGGAACATCTCACTCAGCTTTGTTGGAAGACAAGCCAGACCATGGAGTAATGGTAAAGAAGCCAACAGAGATTTGAAGAGCAGTTAGTTAAGGAAACTAGAGAAATGAGAGGTTTCCAAGAATGTACTAGAAGAGAAGACAGACAGAGCTGAGAAGAAGGCTGAGATGCGAGAAATATATCTAAAGTGATTTTCAGGTGTGTGAGATTTTACTACAGCCTATGGAATGTGAGTTGAAATAGCTACTAAAATTAGTGGCTGGATGGCACAATTTGTGTAAAAGCAGTTAAGACAAAGGTAACCTAAAAGTGGATGGTGTAAAATCCTGGACTAGATTCACTGTTAAAAGTGGAGCAGAAGCTTTGTTTAAAAGTGTTATTTGGAAAACCTGGTGTGGATTTTTTGGAGTGCAAACTGCTAAGGGAAAGCATACATATGAGAGAAGATTTTTAAATGTGTTCTTTGGAGTCGAGTTTGGAAACTCTCACAAGACAATCATCTGGGGGATTCTGAGAAAACATGCCAAAATATTCACTTAGGGTTCAGAGTGGAGAATGTATTTCCCCAGTCATCTTGTGTGCTTAAAAGTGACTTTGTGTTAATGAGACCACTGTAGAATAACAGTACGAAGTCTTACAAGACCAGGTTAAAGTCCAACAGGTTTGTCTCAATGTCACTAGCTTTCGGAGCGCTGCTCCTTCCTCGGGTGATTGATTTCTGAGGAAGGAGCAGCGCTCCGAAAGCTAGTGACATCGAAACAAACCTGTTGGACTTTAACCTGGTGTTGTAAGACTTCGTACTGTGCTCACCCCAGTCCAACGCCGGCATCTCCACATCACTGTAGAATAAGATGTACTTTGTAATCTGCGTTAATCCTAAAACCTGTGTGTAATTGTTAAACTGGACTACAAACTTATTTCTGTGAAATTAGGTTAGGCATTCTTAATCTATTAGTAACAATGTGTCGACAGTGCAAATTTTCCCTCAAGTAGGCACAAATGGACAAACCTAGAATAGAAACATGATGTCACATTGGTGTGACAGGGCCCGTGTGGAGGGGGTGATGCTTTTCTGAGGTTGAGTTTCCAGCATGTTACTGGGGCAAGTTAGAAGGTGCATTACTTTAAACCTGATTGTGTTATACATAGCCAGTGCGTGCATGTGCTGACGATAAATCGGAAGAGCTGCATTCCTTAGCACTTACATCCCAGCTCAGTTGGCTGGACAGCTAAAAAAATCTGGGATTCTCAGATAAATCACCACCAGTCAGCTCGCCCCCTCAAAGGGGAAAGCAGCCAATGGTCATCTGAGACTATGGCAACCTTACACTTGCACTTTACATCCCTTCATGAATGTCAACAAAAATTAAACATGCTGGCAAAGCTTTTCATTTTGTACTCTTCAGAACAGATTTGCAAGATTACCAAATCTCTTGTGAATCTTTCCTGATGAGTGCAATATGAAAAGCTTCAGCCGCAGCTCTCTTTTCTCAGTAGTACGAAGTGCCTATTTAAAAATGAAACAGTTATGTGATGTGATGCGGAACCATAGAGTCGTTTTGGGATCAGATGAGAAAACTGGTTTTCCTATTTGTAATAATTCTGTGGTCTCACAAACATACAAAAGATCTGTTTAATTTCATCCCCAGACAGGAATGGTTCTTCTCGACCTGAAAACGGTGTGGGATTGTGAGTGCAAGGCAAGAGGATAATCTTTCTGCCTATATGCAAGGATAAATGATGATATTTTATAATAACAACTATTTAGTAGTTTTGAAGATGCAGAGATTAACGTCATGAGCTTTAATGTGGTCAAGATATAACTTGCATTGGCTGTTTTTAGCTGAAGAATATTTAAACGCATTGTTCCAAGTTCGTTGTGAGAGTCCTGGCTGACACCGGGAATCAATAATGCACATGCTCTCATTAAGTCGAAGCATTAATGAGTTAGTCCTGTGGGCATTATTTCCACCTGAAACTTGGAAGGAGCGGCGAGTCTGTCAGTCGACACTAGATGGCACACAGTAAGCAGGAACGAAATCGGATATCTAAAAGAAACAATGTACTATGTGTTAAAATCATCAGTGGCAAACGGATCGAAACCAACACCCAACGTCATTAAAGTTACTAGAACTGTTAAAAGCAAAGGGCGATAACGCTACCTCTCAAATTGAAGTATCTGCAGTCAAATATATTTGCAAATCATCCAACATTCCGGATTTCCAAGTGTTTCCGGAGTGTACAAATTCGAACGGCTGCTGCGGATAATTTACCTGCCAAAATACCACAATTCCTTTGGAAGTTGTGTACAGAATTATCAGAAAAGAATAATGTCGCCTCTTGTGCTTCCTTATGCTTATGTTTTTGTATTGCCGGAGTGTTACATAAAATAATGTTTTTTCTGGGGGTGGGGGGGGGTGGGTATGCTTAACGAACACTGTCAGCTGTTTATGGAGCAATAGATTTACGTTAAGTTGCACAGCTGTAAATTAAGTCTTACAGATATTTTGATCTGTCTCGTCAACATGATACAGGCGAGCTGCGAAATGGAATGGTGCCCGGTAAAGTAATGCTGAAATGAGACACTGGGGGGCACAAACGTGGAGAGAGACACACACCAGTAAGAGAGAACGAGGACATGTAGTGAAACTGTCAGCCTCTGAGGAAAGAGGCTGGCTGGAACTGGTTCAGATTTCCACTTCAACCCGTAGTAGATAGAAATAAAAACAATTTTCCTTTGTTCAGTCTACTTTAAAATCAGGGCAGAGTGCCTATTTGTGTGGTTTTGGATGGTTGGTGGTTGAAAGGGGTTGAACACACATTAATGTAGAGCTGTGCGTGGTGATGTTTGAACGGAGTTGGTTTTTACACAAGCGTTGCGGGAATCGCTGAAAGCAGTTAAAATATTTTCATGAAAGGTCTCGAATTCCTCCTAACGAAGAAACGAAGACTTGTCCATCGAAATCCTTTTCTACCACAGAACACGTATCCCGGAGACTTCAACCGCCGTTCAATGAGAGTTTAAGGGTTGTAGATATATTTCCTGCCAAGATTGATTTGAATTATAGTGAAAATAATTGATAAAATCACCAATGATCTCTTAATTTTATTGAAAGTGTGGAAATATAGAATATTAAGTGTACCGTCTATGGGCGTTAATGTTATATTGAAACATAAGAGTTTCTGAAAGTATCAGTACCGCTGGAAACGGGTTGTCCTCTAATCAAACAAGTCTTTCGCCATTATTTTCCACACATGAGACCGCACTGGTTTCCTCAACTTCGCTTTATGACTTTCATCAAGGTTACTTTGACGGTTCTTTAAACTGAATTACAGTATTCAAATGAAAAGTGAAGACACAAATATTGACCCGTGTGGTATTTTCCAGATAGTTATTTGTCCTGTGCTATTTACAGTTTCAGACATAAACAGTAGCCAATTATATTCCACATTTTGTAACTGATCATTTTCTGTTCCTGTAAAAAGCAGGCACTCCCTACAAAAACATGTAAATTCTAAAAATGGGGAATATCATTTAGATCATTTCGTCAGAGGCGCCCATGTCTGAAAATGACATGTCACCAAAACACTACAGATTTTATTTTTCCAAACATGAGACTTTATAAGCACGGTAGAAAAGGCAAAACCTCTCTGCATCCAGAATCACAATTCACACATTTATTTTATTTATTTCTTAAGTCGACCACTAATTACTTATAAAATTCTAGATGTGTTAATTGGAAGTGAGATGACCTAGTTTTCTTTGATGAGATCGGGAATGGATTTTCCATTTCAAAAACTAACACAGATCCCATCTAGTCAATTTTAAAATCTGTCGTCGGATACAGCAATAAGTATCATTTTTTCAATATACATTGAGACTTAAAATAGTTTCGTGTATAAATCTTTGTGTGTATAATTCACACTTCACAGTAAAATTAACAGAATAAGATTAACAACCGACAAATTGGAAAGCCCACTGGCATCGACGAGGAGCTAAATTCTTCAGCCAGACAAAACTTGGAATTACAGAACAAAACCCCGCCCCTTACAATTGAGCAAAACGGGGGTTGCTTCAAAATTAAGGTACATAAACCACAAGACGACCGCATACTGTTTTCCGTCTCTAATTTTCTCTGGCTGGTGTTCTGCTTTCTGATGGCAAGACAACATAACATGGCACATGCAGCGATCAAACCTCAATCACAGCCGCCCTGAGGCACCCCTTCAACTCCCTCAAACCTCCGCGCCATGTGTTATTAAGTTTTGCCTGGATCGGCATGCTGTTCCGCATGATGATCTAATTTTTTTTTTGTGCGCATACTTTGGCACAACCCACCGGTTAGTTGGCGAGCCGCAAAACGGATGGTTGTCTGGGGCCATGAAATTCCTTCGTGTCGGCTGGAGTGGAGGAAGGGATCGGGAATGGAGAGGAACTGTCAAACTGCACGTTCCTAAGCATTACGTGAACAAATAGCGAGTAGCCTGGGAGCAGGTTGTGTAACTTTGCTAATGTGCCAGCAACTTTAAAATCCCTTCCTCCTTCTCCACTCCAGGCAGTATCAAGAAAATGTGAGGCACTCTATACAGCTGCAACTTTTGGCAAGCCGGCTTTTGATACTCTCTGCTAGATTCTATGTGTGCATATATATATTCTATGTGTACATATATATAAGGTTTTGAAGAATTACATTGACTTTTACATTTAAAATATATTTGATGGAAATATAGACTTTGTGAAATATATTTTTCTGGGGAATTACAATATTTCCCTCGCTTGATTTAAGAAGATGAATTTTCAAACGTTAATGCATTTAGTCAAACTTTTTGGTCTTTACTTGACTTGTCTGGTTCGAGACGTCGATGGACAGCAGCAGCAGCAAGAACAGGAGAGCTCGGCAGCGGCTGTTTGGCGCCAGCGAATTCAATGGAGAAACAATGGGCGCGTTTATAGTTTGTTGAGCCTGGGCTCCGAGTACCAGCCGCCTCAGAGCTCCAGCGGGAGCAACAGGCTCTTCCTGTTGAGTGACAGTGGCACCAACAGCACGGTGGGCAGCGCCAGCGCCAGGAGGAGGCACTCACCCTCAGCCCAGTCCCCCCGAACCAACTCCGGTGCCCGTACAGCCCGGCAGCCGGATGACTCCCCTTCATCCACATCCCAGCAGCGCCCCTCCGGCGCCAGGCGGCCAGCTGCCAGTCAGTGGTGGCAAAGCACAAGTAGCAGCAATAGTCCCAGGTCTCCCGGCCCCCGGGGCGCTTCTCGGGCCGGGGACAGGGAAGCCAGCGGGGTGCCCAGGCAAGCGGCTCGGGTGACTCCAGCCGCTTCCTCCACCGGCCAAGGCAGCAGGGCAACTGGCCACCGCAACACGTCGAGCCAGAGCAATCGCGGGGCTGGCAATGAGGATGTCATGGCTGGGGATGATCCTTACAACCCGTATAAACAAACTGATGACAATCCCTACTACAATTACTACGATGCATATGAGAGGCCCAGGGTTCGGCCCCGCAGACCTGGCTATGGCACCAGGTACTTTCAGCATGGTAAGCATGTTGCTCAAACCTAGAATTTATTCTCTTAGAAAGAAGACAATCGTAGTTTTTTTTTAAATCTGAAAATAGGAACAATTGATTGATTGAAAATACACCCTTATGTTTGCTTTGATACGTTACATTAAATCCGTGCATTTTTGCATCTGTAGGTTTACCAGATTTAGTCCCAGATCCATACTATATTCAAGTCTCAACATACGTTCAGAAGATGCACATGTACAACCTTAGATGTGCTGCAGAGGAAAATTGCTTGGCAAGGTACAGTCTACTTAATCACAAACATGTGCCACTCATTCTTGCATCACAACTGCGCCTTTAACTCGTTTTCTGCCTTTGCGTTGTAACTCTATCGGCAGCTTCTCTCAACCCGAAGATGTTTAACCATTTAATTTCCTGCCCGGCGGCCTCATTTAGATTTCCTGCACAAAATCGAAGATTGCAGACACTTTATTACATTAGAAACCTTGCAGAAAATCTTAAGCAGTTGTTTTCTCGTATCAATTACAACGTGGGTGTGAAGTGGTTTGACTTGGTTTCACTGTTACGAGTGTGGAGCGGACATTCGAAATCAGGATCCAGAGCTGAAGAGCGACAATGGAGTAGATTTAGGGAAAGTTCAGCATTGTGGAAGTCTCCGCTGCTAGACTGCATTCGTTCCTGAATAATACCAGCCCCCATTTCGGGATTAGTGTTCTTTGTGGCCGTGCATGGGGAGGACTACAATTCTTCTTCGACATATTTTATGTTTTAAAAAATCGCATTCTATCAGTTAGCTTTAAGAACGCCCAATAACTAAATACATCTGAACCATTTCATCTAACTTGTCTAAGTGATAGAAATGAAGAATTGAGGATATGAAAGAATAGGAATTTGCTTCGTTTTCCAAAATTCAGCTAATGTGAAAGTAGTTTAAATGGGTTGTAATTGTAACCATGACAGTTTTTACACGTCTAAAGTTTCACAGTAACGTCATTGCAGTGTTAATGTAAGCCTACTTGTGACAATAATAATAATTTAGATCTGTACGGCAGCTCTTGGTTTTCCCATTGAGCTTGTATCAGGTGAGGAGTGCTGGCCTGAACATGTCACTGCTCATGTTTTGAGGTGTAATGAAGGCTTTTTTCCATAAACATGAAACTTACATTTCAACGTGATGGCTATCTCTCTCTCCAACGTTTCCTTATAGTTCAGCCTACAGTGGGGACGTCAGAGACTATGATATGAGAGTGTTGCTAAGATTCCCGCAGAGAGTAAAGAACCAGGGCACAGCGGACTTCTTACCAAGCCGACCTCGTTATTCATGGGAATGGCACAGTTGTCACCGGTAAGTGAGATCCGCAGGATAATCTATACCCGGTCCCATTATCAGATTTCAAACAGATTTGTACATTTCCCAGCGACATAACAGAGGCATTTGATTATTTAACTTTAAATGTCACCCTCATATTTGCAGCCAATTTCCCCGTCTTTTTCTTTTTGTTCTTCCTCCATTTGCTCTCTTGCAACTGAGCTTTTATCCGCTCTTCTTACCTAACAGGAGGCAAGCCTAAGGAGCACGACAGGGACCTCACTGCAATGGTGTGATCGGACTGATTGGAGCCCATAATCCAGGTTTAGGTTCTGGAGAGGTGCTGCACTGTTGGAGGTGCGGTCTTTGGGTTATACCGAGGTGTACATAAAATATCCTCTAAACTATTTGGAACAAGAGAAGAGGATTATTCCTGGTCTCTTGGCCAACATTTGTGGCTCAACCAACATCACTAAAACAGATGATCTGGTTAATATCCTACTGTTGTTTCTGGGCTCGTACTGTGTGCAAATTGGCTGCCACTTTCCAACATTAGAACACTAGACTTCAATAAAACAATTCATTGGTTGGAAACCACTTGGGGATGTCATGTGGTCATGAAAAGTTCAACATAAATGCAAGTCTTTTTTGACCTTGCGCTACACTATCAGTGTCAATCTGTTTCAAATTCCAACAGTGCAGAACTTCTACATGTGTCCAACATGCTCGTTAAGCATTAGTATCATTATCAGGCACAGGCCCATAGCATTCAAATTCAATAGAGCTCGAATAATGTGGACATTAAAACACAAAACAAGCATACAAGGTCAACAGAGTGAGGATTTCTCTCATCGCAGTTCTTGTTATTGCTGGAGCATGCCAATATCACACGATGTCTGATGGGGTCAACCCAATGATGTGTGCAGAATTATATCAACGTGCAAAATACATCAGTTCTATTGAAGTGTGCATACACATGAACGCGTATTGGCAATTATATATTTAATTTCCTTATTCCCAAGCAAAGGCTCATCTTATCCTATAATGACCCTCAGTGGTTTAGTAACTATAAGAAGCCTCAGTGGTTTAGTAACTATAAGAACCCTCAGTGGTTTAGTAACTATAATAACCCTCAATGGTTTAGTAACTATAATAACCCTCAGTGGTTTAGGAACTATAATAACCCTCAGTGGTTTAGTACTATAATAACCCTCAGTAGTTTGCTAACTATAATAACCCTCAGTGGTTTAGTAACTATAAGAACCCTCAGTGGTTTAGTAACTATAATAACCCTCAGTGGTTTAGTACTATAATAACCCTCAGTAGTTTGCTAACTATAATAACCCTCAGTGGTTTAGTAACTATAATAACCCTCAGTGGTTTAGTACTATAATAACCCTCAGTAGTTTGCTAACTATAATAACCCTCAGTGGTTTAGTAACTATAATAACCCTCAATGGTTTAGTAACTATAATAACCCTCAGTAGCTTAGTAACCCTATCAGTACGTGCCTTTATCACTGAAAACAGCATCCGCTTCTTTTGAATCTTACTTTAATGACCTCATCACTTTTGTTTCAGTCCAGTCAGTGGTAGTGAAAATGTGCATCCATGTGTTAGGGAATAAGTCTGTTCATTAACATATATTGTTATAAAAATAGACAATCTGGGCAGCAGGGTGGCATGGTGGTTAGCATTTCTGCCTCACGGCTCCGAGGTCTCAGGTTTGATCCCGGCCCTGAGTAACTGTCCATGTGGAGTTTGCACATTCTCCCAGTGTTTGTGTGGGTTTCACTCCCACAACCCATAGATGTGTAGGAAAAGGTGGATTGGCCACGCTAAATTGGCCCTTAGTTGGAAAACAATAATTGGGTATTCTAAATTAATTTAAAAAAAAATAAAAAATAAAAATAGACAATCTGTTCCTTTATTATACTTACCTACACTGCTAGCACGAGTGCCAACATTTGTTTTAGCATTTTCACAATAATAAATGTTACTTCCCAACCACAAGTTTGTTCCACAATCAGTCACCTAACTGAAGAAAAAAAGACTGAAAGCTAAAGATATAAAAATGAGCATAAAGATTCAATATCAGGAGAAGAAGAACCAGTGACAGAAGGTACAAGACTGAGCAAACTGAATATAAAAACTAGGTCCATTGTCTCCTCCAACAAATTTGGGGAAAACGTCAACATTGCAACACAGTAAAATTATAGGAAACACTAATGGACCACTTGGCCCAGTTTAGTTTTCTGACAATTTGCTTCTGTCCAAAAAGGGGCTGAAATAAATTAATAGAACAGGATAAGAATTATGAAAAAAACTTGTGCATTCTTTAAGAATATGGAGAATATCCGGTCGTAAAATATTTAAGTTCAGACCCAGAGCTAGTCATTTTAAGGAGTAGGCAATTTTGAGGGGTATCATCAGAGGAATTAGGCTTGTGGTAAAGGAATAAGGAGGGAGTTGGGTATGAGATTCAGATTTAGGGTGACCCCCGAATCCATTCCTAAGTGCCTTGGTATTTAAAGCAAAAGTTCTTATTATCACAAATGTAATCTGAGGAAAATTGTATTTGAAAAAAGACCTAAATGAACAAATTTTCAATCTTTTTAAGAACATAGGAACAAAATAAATAGGTACAGGTATAAGCTCTTTCTGCCCTTTGACTTAGGCTATTTCATGCCCTTCGTATCTAAAAATCTATTGACCTCTGGCTTGAATATACTCAATGACTGAGCATCCATAACTCTCGAGGGTAGAGAATTCAAAGATTCATAACCCTGCAAGAAGAAATTTCTCATTTTGCTTCTAAATGACCAGCTCCTAATTCTAAGACTATGACTAGATGTTCCCGATTCCCCAACCAAGGAAAACATTTCTCAGCATCTGCCCTGTCAAGACCTTGAAAAATGATCCATGTTTCCATTTGATCACTTCTCATTCTTCTATATTATTGGAAATACAAGTCGAGTCTACTCAATCTTTCCTCACAGGACAATCTCCTCACCCCAGGAATCAGTCTAGTAAATCTTTGTTGCACTTCCTCTCGGGCAAATATGTCATTCTTTATATAAGGTGACCAAAACTGTATACAGCACTTCAGGTGTGGCCTCACTAATGCTCTGTAAAGTTGTAGTTATGCTCTACTGCCTTTGTGACAAAAGCTAACATATCATTTCCCTTCCCAATTGCTTGCTGTACCTGTATATTACATTTCTGTTATTCATGCACAAGGTCCTTTTGAACACAGGTGTCCTTAATGATAAATTCCAGCATATATCTTACTACTGATATTAGGCTACATGTTCCAGAGGCTGAGGCTAATTGACCTATTTTTTAGCCAAATTCATCATTTTTAGCCTAATTCCTTATGTTAATTGGCCTCTAGTATCCTGTTTTCTCTCTCCCTTATTTCTTAAATAATGGGATTATTTTTGTTACTTTATCAAATGGCTGCTTATGAAGTAGATTTTGTCATACATGGATTATCTTTCATTGTGTTAATTGTCTTGAAACAATATTGCAGTGCGGGGATGGACTGAGCTCAAGTGCACAGGGCTGTGATCTGAGGACATTCTCCCCGTAATAAAAACCATATTTAATTAATAAGACTGTTGAACAACATGAATGTGATTTACCCATATTTTCTTTTGGGGTTCCATTGGGGTTTCTCATAGAACTAGATATGAAGTTTTATATTATACTTACATGCAGCTCAGCTTTTTGAGGATGACTTCAATAGATGAGTGTGCAATAGATTGTTTTGAGTATTGTTTGGAACAGAGTGGAAAGGGACAAATACTTCTAACATTTTGTTTATTTATGGGTGCTTTTAAGAACTTTCAGAATATAATTTCATGTATAAAACACATGCTGCATTGGCAGCTCTCAGTTTTGTTGCTACTATACCCCTCACTTCCAGATGCTCAAACATATTCTTCAATTCCATCTGTATCACTGTTTCTTTCCCATCCTGGCATTTTCACTTCATGTACGCCTTTGTCTGTTACCAGGGGTGTCATTCTCCGACCCCCCCGCCGGGTCGGAGAATGGCCGTTGGCTGCCGTGAATCCCGCCCCCGCCCCTGCCCCCGCCGAAGTCTCCGGTACCGGAGATTGGGCGGGGGCGGGAATTGGGCCCCGCCGGTTGGCGGGACCCCCCGCTCAATTCTCCGGCCCGGATGGGCCGAAGTCCTGCCCAGAAATTGCCTGTCCCGCCGGCGTAAATCAAAGCTGGTATTTACCGGCGGGACCAGGCAGCGTGGGGGGGGTTCGGGGTCCTGGGGGAGAGCGCTGGGCGATCTGACCGCGGGGGGTGCCCCCACGGTGGCCTGGCCCGCGATCGGGACCCACCGATCCGCGGGCGGGCCTGTGCCGTGGGGGCACTCTTTCCCTTCCGCCTCCGCCACGGTCTTCACCATGGCGGAGGCGGAAGAGACTCTCCCCACTGCGCATGCGCGGGAAACTGTCGGCCGCCGCTGACGCTCCCGCGCATGCGCCACATTTCCGCACCAGCTGGCGGGGCACCAAACGCCATTTCCGCCAGCTGGCGGTGCAACAAAGGCCGTTTCTGCCAGCTGGCGGGGCGGAAATCCCTCCGGCGCCGGCCTAGCCCCTCAATGTTGGGGCTCGGCCCCCAAAGATGCGGAGCATTCCGCACCTTTGGGCCGGCGCGATGCCCATCTGATTGGCGCCGTTTTTGGCGCCAGTCGGCGGACATCGCGCCGTTGGGGGAGAATTTCGCCCCTGATCTTTTTAACTGTAGGTGCCTGCCTCGCCCTATCAAATGTCTTTATTCTTCCCATGTCTTTATCTAACACTGTGGCTTGAATTTTCACCCCAGGCTGGTAGTACAGTGTCAGGACAGCTCTGCAAACCTGAGCTGGGAGGAAGTACCCTGGAAATTGGGATTTGTGTTCTGGGGTGGCAGAGTACTATAGCTACCCTGGTGTAGAGGCAGTTGGGCAGAAGGTCTGCCTTGGTGCACCGGCACTTTGTCAAATATTATTTCAGAAGCATTAAATCAAAAAGCAACCTTCACACATTCCCCATGCCTCATCCAAGCCAACCTGTTGCCACCAGCCCCCCCCCCCCCCCCCATGGTGCCTCATATCCTCCATGCCCATCACCTTTCATACCCTCCAAGCTAGTGGGGAGGCAGTGGCATAGTGGTATTGTTGTTGGACTAGTAATCCAGAGACCCAGAGTCGTAATACCGGGATCGAATCCTGCCATGGCAGATGGTGAAATTTGAATTCAATAAAAATCTGGATTTAAAAAGGACCATGAACCCATTGCTGATTGTCGTAAAAACCTATCTGGTTCCTTTAGGGAAGGAAATCTGTCATCCTTACCTGGTCTGGCCTACATGTAACTCCAGATCCAAACAATGTGGTTGACTCTTAAAATGCCCTCAGAGATGGTCCACATCCCATGGACGAATAAAAAAACTTGTGTCCTTCATCCATCTCCATAATCCCTCACACCTTTCATGCCCACATTCACCCTATGGCCGTTAATATATTAACCTATGCCCCTCTACCCCTGCCCATAACGTCTCACACCATCCATGCTAACCTATGGCCTCCACCCACTCTCTTGACCCTTTATAGCTCCTATGCTACTTAGTGCCAAATCATGCCAACCCACCCAACCAGTCCACCTCAGCCAGTATCTATGGGCATACCTTATTAGCTACGCAGAGATTAAATACAATTCAAAGTGTCGATTACAGAAATTTTTTTTTAAACACTCATTGGTAAAAATACATTCATTATATTTGCATTTGGTCAACTACATCCTTATAAAAAGAAACATTTCACTCAAATTCCTTATGAAAACAAATATTTAATCCAATGAATATTTAGTTAAATGATAAATAATTTTCTGAGGTATTTGATAAAAATGTTGAAGATGATGATGTCTGCTAGTTCATTATTATATTATGCAGTTTTCCGTTTTTCATGATTGGTAAAATTAACATAGGGTAAAATGCAGGAATTTGAATGGTTGGATAAGGGGACAAACTAAATATAATCTAGAAAACAATGTAAAATGAATTATTAATGCCCATAGTCTCTCACTAGCTTTGGACTTGTTTGTGCACTCGTGGCTTAGCTTTTCTAATATGCTAATTGGCAAAAAGCCCTTCACAGGAGGAAAAAGTAGTTTTCCCATATATTTGCTAAATATATAATCAAAATAAAATATTCCATGTGTGGGATCACTGGGAGACTAATTGTTCTGTAATAAAACTTCAACAATTAAAATTACAGCGTTTGGATTCAGTATTGCTGGCACCTGTAATGGAAAAAAAATCATCTATGCACAAAGATGAATCGGTTGATTTGGCAATGGTGACAAAGACGGTATTAACGTATTGAAGCTTTTAACATGTCAGCAGTTTGTTTTGGCATAAGTTAAAGCCAATCTATTTAAAAAATAATCAGGGTAAACTCCTTAAATTTTTGTTCAAATTCTGTTTTCCTAACCTTAAACCAGCTGTGGCCAAGCTAAAGACTTATTTCGAGATCTCTGCTACTCTAAGTAGATCTGGGTGATTCTCCAATCCAAATTCAAAATAATTTTTTAAAGGGAATTATCCAGTTTCCAAATTGCTACAGCACATAGAAACTAACATAAGATTAAGAAATGATTGGTAAGGAGGCTGAACTGGTATCACACCATGTCAAGGCACCAGGGCCTGAATTTTTCAGATGACAGGGGCTCAACTCCCGCCATCTAAAAAGTTGGCAGGGAACACGTCCCCATCAACTCTGGCTGCCCCACAGTCAATTTATGTCCTAATAAGCGTTAACTGGCTACAGGCAAGATCTATACCCCTCACTTGGGAGGAAGCGCCCTCTTAGGTAGCCGCCAACCAATCTGATTGGCAGGCAGTGCTGCAGCGGCAGAACAGGAACTATACCAACCTGCCTGGCCTGAAGTGTCAGAGCCGCAAGACAAGGTCAGTGTAAGGGTCTCAAGGTGAAAAAGGTAAGGAAGGCCTGGGGGCTACCAGGGGCATGATTAGATACACAGCGGAGAGATCAGGGAGGAGGGAGATCCAGAGGTCACTGGGCTTAAAGGAAAGGCACCCACTGTCGGAAGGGGGTTTCTTATGGAGGTGCCCGCACCCACGCCCGCCACCTTCCCATCCCAGATCCAACATATTTCCAGTCTTCTCCCATGGAAATTTAATGTTTCCGCCAGCCTAAAAATGGAGGGCCTCAATTGAGGCAAGGGCAGGCTTCCCATCAAAGGCCTTGCCTGCTCCATGTTAAAATTACTGTGTGGTCAGGGCAGGCGGGAACCTGGAGGGAATCCCATCCCTTCAATTTTACATTCCCCCCACCCCCCAAACAAAGGAAACACCATTGAGGGAGCATAAAATTCAAGCCCATATGTTAATGCTCCAGTTTTCCACTCTTTCAGCCAAACCAATACATTAGAAAAAAACATTAAACTTTAACAGTCATTGTTTGTAGTGATCGATCGATAGGGGCTGTTTAGCACAGGGCTAAATCGCTGGCTTTGAAAGCAGACCAAGGCAGGCCAGCAGCACGGTTCAATTCCCGTATCAGCCTCCCCGAACAGGCGGCGGAATGTGGCGACTAGGGGCTTTTCACAGTAACTTCATTTGAAGCCGACTTGTGACAATAAGCGATTTTCATTTCATTGTCAAAACTTTTAAATTCTGGAACACAGTTAGCTGAATGCAATATTCTAGGACTGATTTGCCTGACCCGTAGCCTTGGGAAATTTCAATTTCCTGGGTGCAAATATATAAATGAAGCTGTAGAGAGTGTTCCAAGACTCTTGCTACAACGTTTCCTCTTTGACAACCCATTGGGCCCACAAGTGGAAGAATGCCTGAGGAAACGGTTTCAGAGTGGGCTGCATTAACATTTACGTGGTGAGCAGCAATGAACTAGATTTTGACCTTTGCCTGTCTGAACAATGATCACATCTTGGGGCCTCCAGCAGTCAAATGAACAAGTACACAGCTGTAGGCCATTTAGCACTTCTGCTGACTAGGAAATAGCCCTCTGGGTGTATTTTATGCCATGTTCAGATGCAATGCAATTTGGGTTCACCGCTTTTCCCCTGTGCAGGAGAGGGCAGGAAATTACAGCTCTACAGCAACATTCTGAAACACTTTTTAATGGCAGAACAGTGGTCAATTGATGTACTCATGACGCATTTATTTTGATATAATTGGGAACAATTTAGCTTTTCTTACATAACCACCACTAAATAACATTTCATTGCCATACTGCATGAGACAATCATGTAATGTAACATAATCTTGATGTTGTAACTGTTATCTTATGATTTCATAAATACAGCCTAACTACCTTACACATTGTTCATCATCAGAAGTCATTCTTAAAAAGCCTGTTCCAGTGCCATCTGAAGGAGGTTATACATATTGGTGTTGTGGAGATCGAGGAATAGGAGGCTGGAATTTAATCTGGTGGTAAATTCTGAACGGGAGAGGGACAGTTATGCAGTCAGGAAATCCAGAAAAATAGGTTTTCCATGATCTACAGGATTCTCTGAAGTGGGATTTCTGTCCACCTGGAGGAATTTCAAGCAGGAAGAGTGATTCAAAGGGCCAAAGCTTATGGGAGCAGGTAGGTTTTTTGGGGGAGTGGGAAAGATCATGGCATAAGGGCCCCACTCATGAGTGGGGTGGTCTCAGGATCAGATGGTGGTCAGAAGTGTGGCGTGGGAGCAACCGGATTATGGTGGTGAGCTTGTTTACTGTGCTAGTTCATTGCTTGTTGAATCTGAAAGAAGCTCTCTTCTCCTGGCCCATAAGCAGTGGTGTAAATGCTTATGGATTCAGCCCCTCTCACCTCCTTTCAGCTGCCAAGTTTTCTGCAACTAGGAAAAAAGTCATTTGCAGTTTAAAAATAGAATGACTGTAATGAAGCCTCATTACAACACATAAATGGACAACCTACTTCCAACAAGAGAATTGATTGCCTACCCCTTGTCCTACTCGGTTAAAGCCCAAAATGAGCGGGTTGCACTCTTGCATCAAATTTCTTCCATTTTAACCTGGACACTACCCCAACTCATCGATGTTTGGAAGATAAAATTCAGCCCAGGTCATCTGTCAGATCTTTCCCTTTATAACTGCATAGATGTAATTAAAAATAAACACACACATTGGACAATCTATAATGGTTGAATAATAACTGAAAGTAAGGAGGGTGTAGGAGAATGTAAAAGTGTGTGCTGAACACTTGGCGGCTGAGAAGCAGAAGTCTTAAAAAATTAAAGGCTCTTTTGAAAACTGTTCCCAGTGTGTGGCTGTGTTTATAAAATTGCAGTACATGGCACTCGTAGCTGGGAAAATGGTGGCAGGTTTGTATAAGACAAGTTGGGTTGTGTTCCCCATTTTAAAACTCTTCCCTGCCCCATTGAGAGAGACTGTGGATAGTTAATATTGAGGCTAGTTACCTCAATCCATTGTTATATATCTAAATGGATTGTGTTTATATGTGGCTTAATAAGAATACCTGTTATAAAATAATACAATAAAGATATATTGCTGCTTCTTTAATAATTATAGTGAATGCCTAGACAGCGTTGCTATTGGTATGGTGATCTGCACATTTTATGGTTGAGACCTCTATAATGGGTGTTTATAGAGGATCTGTAACAGTGTACTGATAAAATGGGCATGATTTAACAGAAAAATTTATAAGTGTCATTTTGGGCACGATTGGCGGGGTGTTTCTCGACGGCTGAGTTGCAAGATTGTGGCCCATACTGAACAACACTTAGTTTCGGAAATGTGCTCCCACGAGCTTCTCGCCAGTACTGGCTGTCTCACCATCTGATTCACCAGACTCGCACCTCAGCGTCTAGCCGCTAACACGAGGGAGCTGCTTTTAAACACTTCTTCACCACTCACACCCAGACAACACACGCGCATGGCAGCATGCAGACCTGCTCCTCGCTTTGGAGATGCCGACCTGGCCAGGCTTACCGACACCGTCGATGTGAGATGGGACATCCTATACCCCCAAAGGGGTCAGAGGACCAGTAGCAGGGTCAGCAATTCTGCCATGGAGGCAGTGACAGCAGCTGTCAGTGTGGGTAGCATGACAAGAAGACCGACGTCCAATGTAGGAAGACCAACAAATTCCACCTAGCTGCAAGGGTAAGTTACCACCTCTCTCCTGGCATTGGCCCTGCCTGCCACCCTTCAAATTCCCATCACCCCCCCCCCCCCCCCCCCAAATCATTAGCTGACACCTCACACTTTCCCCACATCTGATCTTCGTGCTTGCTCCTCATGGTATAGACCCCCCCCTGATTCATTAAGTATGCAGCTCACAATGCCTTCTTTTTATCTCCACGGGAGAAGATCGTCCATATTAAGCGGGAAAGGCCAAGACAGGGGGTGGAGTACCAGAGATTCAAGACTGCACGTCTATGAGGAATGGGCCCTGGATATTGCGGGGTTGTCCAAGGAGTGAGCAGTCACCGACAGTAAGGTTGGCCTGTGCTGCAGAGGTGAGGATCCACTGCCCCTTCCCCCAGATGACCTGTCTCAAGTGAGTTGTTCATGTCAGATAAAATGATCCTTCCCTCTCACTGACCACATGTCCATTGTCTCGCAGGATCTCCATCTGATGGGGCCAGACCATCCGGAGGCATTCTCCTCCCCCCATCACCCGAGACCACCTCGGAGGAGGGCTCCGAGGAGACCACCATTGATGCATCACAGCTATCAGCTGCACTCTTCACCAGTGCAGAGAGACACACCTCAATGGGTGACATTAGTGGACAGCCTTCTGGGGTACAATCTGGTGAGAACCACACATTTGCTGATGCATATCAGGTGGAGACAGGAACATACAAGAGAGTCCGTAGTCGGAGGTCTTCTGGATCCCAGGACACAGCTGGGTCCCAGTCAGATGCTGAGCCTCTGGATAAGGTACTCCCAGAGCTGATGCAGATGAAAGGACACAGCCATGAGAGGATGTCAGTGAAATTCCAGCAAGTGCATAGCCGATTGGAACAGTCCCAAAGACTATGGGCGCAGGAGATGATGCCGACAATGCGTGGCACCAAGCCAAACACTGCTGGGGTGGTGACCGCTGTGAAAAGCCTGGAGCACGAGGTCAACGTCTTGGATGGTGGTGCCCAAGGCATGGCTCAGTCTGTGACGACCATGGCTGAGGGCCTCGACATCATGTCCCAGTCACTGAGGGACATGTCCCAGATACAGGTGGACAATTGCCAAGGCGCTGCAGAACACAGCCCAGTCACTCAGGAGCATCGCTGAGGGCAGAGGCCTCTGGTGCTCACTCCAGCTGGAGACCCATAGAGACCCCCAGGGCTCTATGGGCACCGTCAGGGAGGAGGAAGCGCTGGAGGCCAACCGAGGACCTGTGACCAAGGAGACTTAAGGCATTCTTCTGAATCCCCCCCCCCCCCTCCGCCCTCCTCCTCCTTCTGACACCGGCGCATCTCAAGGACATGGGCAGAACAGGATGGCACGGTGACAGCGGTAAGTCGGTCGGGACCCTCTGGCTCCAGGCCCTCCAGAGGATATTCGCCAAAGACATCAAAGGCCACAGGAAAGTAGCAGGCTGTGCCCACCTCTGATATCTATCCTGTGGACACAGATAGATGTAGACTAACAACACATGTACACCTTGGGCCATTGCTAGTGTCCCCCTCTGGGCTCCTCCTCAGCCTCATAGGTGGCCAGGTCTTCAGGGTGTGTGGCGGCCCCTTATGGCCATCTTCTCCTGCATCTGGCTGCCTGGAATGTCACCAGCACTGTGAAGGCAGCCTCTGCGGGACCGACATAACCTGCCATAATTTGTACACCTGTAAGGAATTGGAGAAGGAGAGAGACCAACAATCAATTTGGACTTCCACCCAGGACCCTCAAATCCCCACAAGCCTCCTTCACCCTTACGTTTCCCGCCTTCTCTCAGAGTGCCATCCAGTGAGACAGTTGTGCTGGAAAACCTCACTCTGCACACTCACCCCCAGCCACAGCAGGATGTCCCAGTTCCTAGACTCCTGCAGGGAACATTAGGGAGACCGTGCTCAGGTACCCTCCCCTGATCCACACACTTACCCTTTGGTCATGAGGACATTTCCAGTGCTGAAGACCAGTTCTTAAGTGTTTGATTGTTGGCTGCTGCTTCTGTACAGCTGATACTTCTAGAGTCCAGGCAAACTGTTCAGGCTTCAAAGTTTGATTGAAATGCGATGTAATAATCATCTGAGACATGGTACAAGTACCCACGAGAATCCTGTTGAGAATATTTGTTTATTAAGTGGTCAACAGTAACAAAGATTTGAAAATCAACTATGTAACATTTCATATATCACACTAAACATTAAACAACAAGGAAACATCACCATTCTATGGAGAGAGAGCGGGTAAATGGAGTTGAAATCAGCCATGATTGAATGGTGGAGTGGACTCGATGGGCCGAATGGCCTTACTTCCGCTCCTATTCAGGTTCCTCAACAGAAATGAGGATAAGCCTGAGAATGTGTTATCATGTCTAGAACTTTATCGCAGAAATGATCTGTTCATCTATGTGTGACTTGTTCCACGTATCAGTGCCATTTTCCGTCCAGGAGTCGCAGCTGTGCAGGCCCTCCCACATGGCCCAATCTCACCAGAACCAAATCCTGGCATCCACATATTCTACTGGCACTCAAGGTGCAGTTCAACATCTTGTTTAACCTGCGGTGACGTGCCAGTTCCATGCAGCACTCACCACACCAGCAACAAAAGCATCAGCAATTTGCAAAAGCATTTCTTCAGTGGCGTCATCAGGTGGCCCATTTGGAACAATGTCGTGCACCAGGTCCCACAGCATCTTCCTGCTTCAAACCGGATTGCCTTCTGGACTCATACATGCCCCCGGGCCCAGAGTTGCAGGGCCCAGGTATCATAGAAAAAATTGCCCTTCTTCCCGGCTACAGAAAAGGAAGGAAACAGCAACAACAGCCTCCAGGCATCTGCAGCCACCAGCAGGAGCAAGCAGCAAACACAACCTGCAGCTGTGAAGTGCTCTCACAACTTTCAATGCAATTCCTCATTAGCAATAGCTTTCAGCCGTGAAGCTAGAGGCTGCTCACAGTCAGAGGGAGTTAAAGTGAGCTCTAGCATAGAACCACAAAAAGGGTTCTGTACTGGAAGTGTTTGGCAGTACAGACAGGCAAGAGCTCTAGTTGCCCCTGTTATGGGCATTCATAATATTTAAAGATGGCTTAAAGGCCTCACATACCAAAAGCTCTTCACACCCCCACTACCGGCCCTGAGATGACCACCGACCTGGAATGCTGCAGGCTCCCCAACCCCCTGGGTAGAGGGGTACCCCACCACCTCTGAGCACTGGGACAGCAGCTCCAGTGCCCTTGAGCTGCATGCCGGAAAATGGAAACGGGGACAGAAATTTATGCAAATATGGGTTAATGATATGCCGACCAAATTTGGGCGTGATTGGAACTAGGCATCTGGCCCATTTGGAACAGTGTCACGCACCAGGTCCCACAGCGTCTTATTGCTTCAAACCGGATTGCCTTCTGGACTCATACATCCCCCTGAGCCCAGTGTTGCAGGGCCCAGGTATCATAGAAAGAATTGCCCTTCTTACCGGCTACAGAAAAGGAAGGAAACATCAACAGCAGCCTCCAGGCATCTGAAGCCACCAGCAGGAGCAAGCAGCAAACACAACCTGCAGCTGTGACGTGCTCTCACAACTATCAATGCAATTCCTCATTAGCAATTCCAATGAGTAAGATAGCAAACTGATTTGCACCTGGCCCGAATTTCAATTTTGGCTTTTCCCGCTATATAGCTGGCACGTCCAGATCTGCACTGGGCACAGTGCGGTGGTTAAATCGCGCCCAATGTTATCTCACCTGTATAAAACTGATTCCGGGGGCACATCATTGTTCTTACACAGAATTATCTCAGAACGTAAGCAATAAGCTGTACACATACAAGGCTGGGGTTTCCTCTCCCGTTTTGACCAGGCAGGTCTGCTGACGGGAGTGGAAAATATCACAAGATGTCCAAACTGTGTGAAATGCCAACATAAAAGCGTGACGTGTAACGGGATTCCTGACATTCAACGTCTGTAACATCATTTCATACATTAACATTTCACCATCAAGCCTCTACACCTGAATCATATCCTCCGTAAGAAAATCCATTCACATATGCGTGTGGGCAGACCTGTGTGAATCACATATGGTCTCCCAAGCCATTCATCTAGCAAACAGTCCTCCAAGGCTGTTTGCATTGATCAGAGTGGAAAGGGTCATGGCCAGGCACTATTCCATGGCACTGCCCCGGCTGTGTTGGGGTGGGGGAGGCTGGATCCTGGCTAACCTTTGTGCACTGCCATTAAAAATGGCCCCCGATCTTCAAAAAATGATGTTCCTGGTAGGGCAGACTCAATCGGAACCCACCCTGGCAGGGTGACATTGTGGGATCCACCCTTAGCCATTGTGTTTCGTAAGACCAGGACGATATGGCAGAGAAAGCAGCTGTTTTTCTTTCTAATTTTGGGCCTTTGCCAATATTCGAGAAAAGCTTGCCCAACGTCTTTAACATTGAAACATGTCCTAAGGAACTTCACTGAGACATTCAGAAAAATGTATAGCAAGCTAAAGAAAGTAAGTTTAGGAGTTGTAACCTAAAGGTTGATCAATGTAGTTTCACAAGAAGGAGAGGCAAGAGTTGAGGAAGGGATTCCAGAGCATAGAGTCAAGGTGGCGGAAATCATGGTCACCAATGCTGAATTAAAAGCAAGGGGAGGATTAACAGGCTCCATTTAATCCTTATAATACAGGAGGAGGTATTTGACCCATCGGGTCTGCATCAATCATGGGGAGGCAGTGCAGTAGTGGTTTTGTCACTGGACTAGTAAACCAGAGACCCAGAGTAATGCTCTGGTGTCCCCAGGTTCAAATCCTGCCACTGCAGATGGTGAAATTTGAATTCAGTAAAAATCTAGAATTAAAAGTCTAATGATGACCATGAAACCATTGCCAATTGTTGTAAAAACCCATCTGGTTCACGAATGTCATCTGCCATCCTTACCTTGTCTGGCCTACATGTGACTCCAGACCCACCCAATGTGGTTGACTCTTAACTTCGCCCTCGAGAGCAGTTAGGGATGGGCAATACACGCTGGCATAGCCTGCGACGCCCACATCCCATGAATGAATAAGAAGAAAATCCTCCGAAAGAGTATTCCATCTAGGCCCACTCCCCCGCCCTATCCATACAACTATGCACATTGATCACGACCAATCCACCTAACCTGTACATCTTTGGACTGAGAGGGGGAACCGGCGCACCCAGAGGAAAAAGAATGCAGACACGTGGAGAACGTGCAAACTCCACACAGCAGTCACCCAAGGCCGGAATGAAACCCTGCTCCATAGTGTTGTGAGGCAGCAGTGCTAACCACTGTGGCACCGTGTCTCCAGTATACATAATGGAGAGTTTGGAAAGGGGAAAAGTGGAAGTGTTGTCAGGTTAGAGGACATTACAGAGACCAAGGTAAGCAGACGTGAGGAATTTAGAAATTAGGATTTAGGTATAATTTTAACTTGGCATTGGGAGACCTGGAGTGATGGTAGAGTGTTAGATAAGCAGGACTTGGCATGAAGTAGAATACAGGCATTAGAATTTGGATAAGCTTAAATTTATAGAGGATGCTGGGTGGGAAGTTGACTAGGGTAGCAGTAGAATAATCAACTGTGGTGGTGAAAAAGGGAGGGCTAGGCTTTTTTGCGTGATCGTGGTGATTGTGTGACAGAGATGGAAGAAGGTTATCTTTGTAATAGAGAAAATACGGGGTGGAAACTTAGTTCAGGGTGTGAACAATGTGATTTGGCCTGAGACACTAAGGAAGGTAGAGTTTGTGGCATGAAACTAAGACCAAAAGACATAGGAGCAGAAGTAGGCCACTTGGCTCATAAAGTCTGCTCTGCCATTCAATGAGATCATGGCTGATCTGGTATAATCCTCAACTTTACTTTCCTGCCTTGTCCCCACAGCCCTCGATTCTCTTACCGATTAAATATCTGTCTATGTCAGTCTTGAACAAACTTAATCACCCAACCTCTGCAGCTCTCTGCGGTAAAAAATTCCAATGATTCACTACCCTCTGAGAAAATAAATTCCTCCTCATCTGTCTTATATGGGCGACCCCTTTCTCTGAAATCATGCCCTCTGGTTTTAGAATCTCCCACAAGGAGAAACATCCTCTCAACATCTATCCTGACAAGCCCCTGAGAATCCTACATGTTTCAATAATGTCACCTCTCATTCTTCTAAACTCCAATGAGTACAGGCTCAACCTACTCAACCTATCCTCATATGAAAATCCCTCCATACCCGGGATCAACCTAGTGAGCCTTCTCTGGACTCCCTGCAATGCAATACATCTTTTTTTAGGTAAGGGGACCAAAATTGTTCAGTTTTCCAGGTGTGGTCTAACTAGTGTCTTGTACCGTTTTAGCAGGACTTCCATATTTTTATACTCTATGCCCTGTGGTGATGTGCATCAATGTAAATACATGTAGGCTAGCTAGACACTAGAGGGAGCACGAGAAACATCACAGACACACACTCAGCCAATAGATCAGTTAAATAGGAGACGACCAATGGACATTCACGATACACAAGGAGGTGTATACCAACCCATATATAAAGGACACCACACACATGATCTGCCTCTTTCCAGTGGAGACAGTCAGTGAGAACAGACACAGGGTTGATTCAATATTACACCCACCACGTGGATTGCAGCAGCTGGTTAGTCAGTCTGGGTAGCTATCATAGGATTAGCAGTAGTGTCGAACCCGAGTAACAGAAGTGTAAATAGTTTAATAAACGTGTTGAAGTTATCTCCACGTCTGAAACTTCCTTTGTTACACCGAGAACATAACAAATCATGGTACCAGCAGTGAACTGTTTCAATCCACATAGCAATACCTCAGCGTACAATGATAACCAGCAACGATACCCAGGCAAGATGTTCGAGATCCGGGTTCCGCAGCAGCTCCAGTGCCACGGCGATCTCCGCGAAAACAGGTTGGCATTCCGGCAAAAGTTTGAAATCTTCCTGGTGGCAGCCGAACTAGAAGAAGTGGCCGATCCTGAAAAAACAGAGCTTCTCCTCCCCATCGCCGGTGCCTGAGCAGAAGAAATCTTTTAAAAATTCAAGTTCTCCAAGGGGCAAAACAGGAGCGACTTCCAGGCAGTTCTGGACAAATTCGGCAAATACTGTGAGGAAAACACACTCCAACCAGCAAGAAAAGGTAAGAGAACGCCAGTACACACCTCAAGGCTGAAATCCCGGAGCAGAGAACGATTTTGGTCGGTGGCCATCTTTCTAAAGGGACTGCACTATTGCAGTTGCACGAGAAGCGCGCAGAACGGGAAGGTCCATTTGCGCATGCGCGAGAAGCCGGGCATGCGCAATCACGAAAAAGGCCCAATGTAAAGGAACAGCGATCTGCGCATGCGCAATCGCTTCCTACGCGCTACGTCACATGCGTCATGATGTCAGAGGCCCCAGACCACGCCCATTTAAAGGGGAAACGTCCCAAATCAAAGAAAAAATCTTTTAAAGCTGTAAAACAACCTTCCTTCACCTGGAATGACAGCACAATGCCTCAGATTGAACCAGGGAATGAAATTAACCTCCGAAGAACCCTGCAACAAGCAGTTACCTACACCCAAACTGATGATTCCGACCTTGAATACTTCGATACCGACCTTTACATTTTCTCTGGACCTCACGAGCCCAATGACAGCTCCGACGCAAACAGTGATGACATGGTCCTAGAAGACTACGATTCGGACAAAGGTTTTTTCATTAGAAATGGCGACCCCCGTACTGAATTCGACGCAGAAGCGGATTCGTTCTTCGGATTTGAGGATCTTCAGCCCAGCAAATATGACATCCCAACTCGTGAGTGCAGGATGATGCTACAGCCTGAGACCAAGAGACAGAGAGCGGTACAAGCCCATAGAGAACGGCCTGCTGCCACACAGAGCGTGGTCCACGCCCCGCTCAGGGTTCCCGACTCTACGAAAGAAGACACGCAAGACTCCACACCGCAGTCCTTGCATGAACAAGAAGTGACTCCTGTGTCACAAGCCTCCACAGCGAGCTCGTAGACAGACTCCACGATAGAAGAAACGCAAGGCTCCAGAGCGCAGTCCTTGCACACACAAGACGTGACTCCAGTGTCACAAGCCTCCGCAACGAGCTTGTGCACAGCCTCCATGATAGAAGCAACGCAAGACTCCGATGCGCAGTCCTTGCAGGAACAAGACCATGAGGGTCTAGCAACCTCCTCTGACCAACTAGCTGCAGATGATGCAATTCTGCCATGTTCAAGTAAACAGCAAGAAGACTATCGCAGTCTACAGCATTCCAGTGCACAGCAGGACGACCATGATGGTCTATCATGCTACAGTGAAGAACAATGCGACGATGACAGTCCAAGCCCAAATGAAGTACAACAGCAAGACAATGACAGTCCACCCACATTGTTTGCACCACCAGATGAAGACTCTGACAATTTACCCAACCCAAGTGAACAACAAGCAGCTACTGAGGATCTACCCACGGTATGTGAGACGAATGACGACAGCATCCCACTTCCCATGCAAGATGTGCAAAGTGACAGACCTCAGCTAGTGTGTACAGAGGCACTCGACGATCACTGTGAGACCACTGCTGACTCCGGTGACACCACGTTACTTCCACCCTCATTCGCTTGAACCTCTCCACAAGACAATGCATTCCTGCATGTTCCGACTCCAGACGTGCAGCTTCAAGAAATCTCAGCTGACTCCAGTGAATCTGCTGAGACTCCGGACAGAGAGCATCAACAAACCAACACTGACTCAGTTAAAACAGACCAGACTCCAGATGGGGAGCAACCAAACGCCGACTCTGATTCACGTAAGCCGGACATTACTCCAGACGGGGAGTTCCGCAACCTCAGTGATGGCACGCTCAGGGTGACAGCAGATGCCACAATGACAGGAGATGGATCACTTAACAATTACACTGGGTTAGTAATAACAAGCAGCGGCTACAGTCCAAGAGAAATACACCAATATTCACCACAGCTATATGCACCCATTTTTTCCACACCAGCAGTGCAGCCAATGACAGCTCATGCTGGACAAACCCAGTATTCAGGCATGCAGCAGCCAGCAGTCTATGCAGCATATTCTCAAACAGGCCAGCACTACGGATTTCCCACTAATGGAATCAAGACCGAAGTAGGACTACCGCAAGCGTCTGCACTACAGACTGGATGCCTTAGTTACAGCCCAGGATTTGCTGCACCCCAGCCTGGCCAGATGGCATATTCCTATCAGATGCAAGGTTCTAGTTTCACACCATCACCAGGTATTTATGCGAGCAGCAATTCTGTTTCCAACTCAACAAGCTTCAACAGTTCTCAGCAGGATCACCCTTCAAGCACAGCATGTGGCCAGAACCAGTATGTACTGTCTTATCCAACTTCACCATATGGCACATCCATGACCTCGGATGATACTGTTGATGGTACGTCTTCAACGTCAACACCTTATCAGCTACAAGATGCCATCCGACAGCACCATCACAAACATCGAAAAAAGAAAGGGACTCCAAATCAGACAGCGAAGTGATTTGACCACTTCTTGGTTTCTGTGGCACAGGGACGTTGATGGCGTTCATAACCAAGAGAGACATTGACCATGATGATTGATGGTTTTTGGACTCAAACGAGTGATTTGAACTTACTGTTTAGTGACTGTTCCCATGACATGTATATACCTTACCTTTTCAACCTGATCTTTGTTCAATTTTCTTAAAGTGTACAGAAAATATGAACATATAAAAAAGGGGGGACGCGGTGATGTGCATCAATGTAAATACATGTAGGCTAGCTAGACACTAGAGGGAGCACTAGAAACATCACACACACACACTCCGCCAATAGATCAGTTAGATAGGATACGACCAATGGACATTCATGATACACAAGGCGGTGACACGACCACAGGGGGGCATTACACCAACCCATAGATAAAGGACACCACACACATGATCTGCTTCTTTCCAGTGGAGACAGTCAGTGAGAACAGACACAGGGTTGATTCAATATTACACCCACCACGTGGATTGCAGCAGCTGGTTAGTCAGTCTGGGTAGCTATCGTAGGATTAGCAGTAGTGTCGAACCCGCGTAATAGAAGTGTAAATAGTTTAATAAACGTGTTGAAGTTATCTCCACAAGGAAGCCGCTTATGTTACACCGAGAACATAACAAATCATTCCCTTTGAAATAAAGGCCAATATTCCATTTGCCTTCCCAATTACCTGCTGAACTTGCATGCTAGTTTTTGTGATTTATTCATGAGGACTCCCAAATCCCTCTGTGTTGCAGGTTTCTACAGCCTTTCTCTATTTAAATAATATTCAACTTCTTTATTCTTCCCACCAAAGTGCATAACATCACATTTTCCTACATATATTACATCTGTCAAGTTTTTGCCCACACACCTAACATGTCTATATCTGTCTGTAGACTCTGTTAACCTCACCACTTGTCTTTTAGGTAGAGAAAATTAAAGCTCATTCAAGAGGGAATGTTTAAGATGAGTGGAGTGAAAATCTGACTGATGGGATTCAAATTGGACACTTGAGAGATGACAACATGTTCAAGGGCTTTGGTGAAGAAAAGGAGATTGCGGTAGGTAGGGTAGCAGTTGATGAGAACACAGGGGTGAAGGGTGGATTTTTTTGGCCATTTTCAAAGGGAGGGGACAGTATACTTAACGTTTGGTCAACGGTTTAGTCGGAATGGGGTCAAGCGCAAGTTAGTCTCACGGATGAGCTAAAATTGGAGAAGGCTTGTGTTAGGAAATTAAATTCAGGGCTTGGGTAGAAAGGTGACTGGGCATAGATTTGAATGATCTTTAAGGAGTACATGTTTTTTAGTGAATGATTTTGATGAGTGAAGACTGATGTCTCATATAGTTTGGCACAATTAAGTCCGATCTGTTGTAATGTAAAATTGCCAACAGTAAGCTCCTACAAACAGATGTGCGATAATGGCCAGATCATTTGTTTTTTTTGTGCTGTCCAGCCATCGAAGGATAAGTGTTATTCAATACACCATCGTTAACTTGCCTGCTCTTGTTTGAAGTAGTATCATCCTTTAGATCAACTTGAGAGGGCAGATGGAGCCAATTAAACATCTCATCCAAAACACCGCACCTCAGAGTGCTGCCACTCCCTCATTACTACGTTGAAGTACCAGCCTAAAGTTTTGTGCTGATCTCCTACAGTAGGATTCAAACCCACAACCTTCTGACTCAAATGGAGGCTGCACCAGGTGGAATGACTGAGATGGGCAATGGTAACTTTGCTATGAATGAGGCCATCAAAGGTGGATGTGAATGACTGGTAAACAAATTAACATTAGCCGTGACATTAATGCAGATAGAAAAGCAAAGGCTGGGCAGTTGTCAAACGGACTTATAAGTTACCATTCCTAGTTATGGAGAAGATCATGAGGGTGCCAGATAATAAGCACTTTGCATAAATTCACCAAAGTAAAGCAACACCCCATTTCTCGTTTTAACATATTACTGGAGCTCGCTGTGCACAATCGGTTGCCACATTTCCTACTTGATGACAACATCTGCACTTCAAAGGGACAGTACCACATTGACTGTAAACCACCATAGAACGTCCCAAGGCTGTGACAGGTGCTATATAAATGCACATCTTTCTTTCATGAAAAACATTTTGATGAGAAAATCTGATATAAAGTGAAAGTATTCAATTTTATAACTAAATTGCTAAGTGATTTAGGCTACAAATTTCTCTAACCAATCACCAAACTGTTCCGTTGGCAAGCTATTTAGCCAAAGCAAACAGTGACATTTCCTTTCACAACTTAGATGTGCTCATGTGGTCTCACTTGCCAGATCACCATTACAAATCTACTGTAGAATTCATTATTCCTGTTTTGCTTTATATTCATCCTCATTCTATCTACTTTCTTTGTACAATCTTGGAATTCAATGCACAGTAATTACAAAGCCAACACTGTAACAGTTTTTTTGGGGTCAGCTGGGTGGCTGACATACACCACCAAGAAATTCACCACTGAGTTTAAGAATCTCGAAACTAACCTCTGAAAATCGACCCAGGTAGAGTTTCATACTTGCTAGATACTGAGCATGAACTCTGTCTTCATAGTGGCGCACCCCTACACCCAAACCAAGAGAACCTAGCTTTGGTTGACAATGCCAAAGTTTAGAGATCACCAAATGTATGCAAGTACAGTTGGTGTTTAACCAGTTAATATCAACAGAGTACTGTTGAGCTTCTTGAAACAACATATTGTTTGTACCTAAGCATAGTAGTTTTTTTTGTTTCAAATCACAGACATTACCACAGCATGGATGAATTTAGCCACTATGATCTCCTGGATGCTGCCACTCATAGAAAAGTTGCTGAAGGACATAAGGCTAGTTTTTGTCTAGAGGACACCTCTTGTGACTATGGGTATTACAGAAGATATGCTTGTACGGCACATTCACAGGTACGTGAAACACAATTTAATATTGGGGTGGCACGGTGGCACAGTGGTTAGCACTGCTGCCTCACGGCACTGAGGAACAACCCAGGTTCGATCCCGGCCCCGGGTCACTCACTGACCGTGTGGAGTTTGCACATTCGCCCCATGTCTGCATTGATCTCACAGTTGGATTTCACAGTTGGATTCAACTGAGGAGGGAGCAGTGCTCCGAAAGCTAGTGTTTGAAACAAGATTTTAACCTGGTGTTGTAAGACTTCTTACTGTGCTCACCCCCCGTCCAACGCCGGCATCTCCACATCATAGTAAAACAATAATCAGGTTGGATTCTATTCTTTGTGATGAAGTGACATCCCAAGTGGACTGTCAAAGATTTTATGACTCGATAGATCTGGACTTCCAAAAGCATTTGATAAAGTTCTGCAAATAGGCCATCCACTAACATTATTGAACTCAGGATTAGGAACAAATAAGAAACTGTCTTTTGGCTGTAAACAATAGGGACTTGGTGGAAGATATATGTCAGGATGGAGGATATCGGGGTTCAATTCCTGTACCGGCTGAAGTTATGCATGAAGTTATTCTACCTTTCCCCTCGCCTAGGATATGGTGATCCTCGGGTTAAATCACCACCAGTCAGCTCTCAAAGGGAGAGCAGCCTATGGTCCTCTGGGACTGTGGCAACATTTACATTTTACAAGGATTGGTATTGAGACCACAATTGTTTCTATTTACAACAATGTTTACTCTCTTATTAATGTAGCATAGGTAGATTGAAACAAGGCATCCAAAGGAGCAAGGGATTGAATAATTGCTGATTTTCTGTTTTGCGTTTTAATTTTCCTTTTTTTCATGAGATGTAGGTATCACTGGCAAAGCCAGCATTTGTTCCCCATCTTTAGTTGCCCTCGCAATGAGGGCAGTTAAGAGTCAGCCACATTGCTGAGGGTCTGGAGTCACATGTAGGACAGACCAAGTAAGGATGGCAGATTTCCTACCCGTAGAACCATGGAATTCCTTCAGTGCAGGAGGCCATTTGGCCCATTGAGGCCGATCCTCTGAAGGAGCACCCTACCTAGGCCCACTCCCCCATCCTACTCTCATAACCCCACCTAACCTGCACATCTTTGAACACTAAGGGGCAATTTAGCATGGTCAATCTACCAAACCTGCCTTCTTTGGACTGTGGAAGGAAACTGGAGCACCTGAAGGAAACCTAGCAGACATGGGGAAAATTAAATCGGAATTAATTTTTTGAAAAAGAGTTAGGAATTATTGAGGCAGATTCTGTCCTTCTGAATTAAATTTATCTGGATATGCAAAAGAGTGCACATAAACAAATGTTTTTAAAGTTTATATTTGCAGCTGTTTAGTGATGGATGAGCACGATCCATGCAAATCAGTGATAGAAAAATTGCTTCAATTACTTGTAGAGGGCATTCAGAATTTCTACAACCTCAGTATGACTGTAGGAACCTGGCCTGATAAACTGCTGAATTAGTACATGACACAGAGGGAAGTTAAAGACCAGCAATTCTACTTGCTGCTGTTGCTAACCAAAAATAACTCTACTCATAGCAGCATGGCCCCACATTTACTTGCATTTTGTGGACAACTCATACTCAGGTTTTGGTGTAAATGTTTTGAAACCATGGTTTGTACCTGATCATTATAATAAATTTGAGAGTACACTAATGGATGTTAAATACTGTCACCATTAAAACAAAAGTCTTATGGAAAACAATATCCAGTAAGAGTCATACTAGTGTTATATGTGCCAAATGATATAAAAATGTTTACATGAAATTTGTTTGAAAAAACGTCACTGTTGAACAGTGCAGACGTCCCTTTCGTAAATAATGTTACTTAAGTTACCTAATGTGGACATAAAAAAGCCTGGAAACATGTATTTTACCGAAACATTGACTTAAAAAATTATTTAAATTTTACTAAGTATATGAAGTTATCATAAATTGACCCACCCAATCACACTCATGCGTATATTATGCACTGTCAGTCAAGTAAGTCTGATCGCACAGTGGCAAAGTCAAATGTATAAGTGTTTTGTATTTATTTTACTGGATTAGCAACTCAGAGTTCGTAGATATAATTTTTCCCAAATTTGGACCCGATTGGCTTAAGAAGCCAACTAGTTCTCTTGGGCAGCACAGTAGCACAAGTGGATAACACTATGGCTTCACAGCGGCAGGGTCCCAGGTTTGATTCCCCGCTGGGTCACTGTCTGTGCGAGTCTGCATGTTCTCCCCGTGTCTGCGTGGGTTTCCTCCGGGTGCTCCGGTTTCTTCCCACAGTCCAAAGACGTGCAGGTTGGGTGGATTGGCCATGATAAATTACCCTTAGTGACCAAAAAGGTTAGGAGGAGTTATTGAGTTATGGGGATAGGGTGGAGATGAGGGCTTAAGGGGTTGGTAAAGACTCGATGGGCCGAATGGCCTCCTCCTGCACTGTACGTTCCATGTTCTTCGGGAACCAGCCACCCTATTGGGCCTGGGATTTTAGTCCCACAACATGTGCTTTACTTTTAGTACTCTCAAGGCAAGTAGGGATGGGCAATAAAACATCCCAAGGACTGCAAACAAAACACTGATTCAATTCAAGACTTTTTCATAAGGCTAGACTAATGAATGGGAGAAATTTGTCATCAGACATACTAATTAAACTTTCAGAATTAGCAAAATGCTTTCACAGCCTTTTCATAAAAATGTAATTAAGTTACAAAAGGCAAGTTCAATGAATTAATCACGAGACAATTTTCTGAATCTCTTTAAATTGTACACTGTTGACCTTATGCTTACAGGGATTGAGTCCAGGATGTTATGATACCTACAATGCTGATATAGACTGCCAATGGATTGATATTACAGATGTTAAGGCTGGAAACTATATACTAAAAGTAAGTGACATTGAACAGTTATCACAGAAGAAGAATGACATCACAGTGATTGTTACTGATGTCTAATTTCCCCATTCTACAGGTTGCAGTAAATCCAAGCTATTTGGTACCAGAATCAGATTACACTAATAATGTGGTTCGGTGTGACCTCCGCTATACAGGCCAACATGCTTATACCTCAGGCTGTAGAATTTCACAGTAAGTGCTCATGAAATTAAGTTCCAATTTGATGTCTAAACAAATCTTTTTGTATAATCAAAATGTTCGAGTTGGTAAAAAATATGTTGTTACATATTACAATTTTAGTAGAAAGGCTAAACGAATAAGGAATGCACTAATGCCTGATCTATTTAATCTACACTAGTAATCTCTGTTCTTTATGAATTATTGCAGACAGAAAAGCAAATGTTTATATCTCATAAATATATTTTTTAATCAGCTTCCTTATCATAAGGTAAGGGTGAACAATGAAACTAGTAAATCACCAAAGTATTCAATTGAGAACACAAATTTAGACCCATGTGTATATAACATTACATCAGTTACATACATTTCTTTGTCTAGTCGTAAAATATGAGATTTTGGAATATATGTTTTACTGGTAACATGTAGTACATTCCCCTATATTAGCCGAAAGGAAACACAGACTATATATCCAAAGAGAAAATGCTGGAAAATCTAAGCAGGTTTGGCAGCATCGGTAGGGAGAGAAAAGGGCTAATGTTTTGAGTCCAGGTGACCCTTTGTCAAAGTCAGACTATATATCATTGGTTTGACTGACTGATGAATATTGTGGTACTTCATTCTCTCGCATGAAATTGCTGTGAACCGAACTAATGATATAGTAAGCTATACCAATAGGAGAGGCAGTGGCGGAGTGGTATTATCGCTGGAGTAGTAACCAAGAGACCCAGCATGATACTCTGGGGACCTGGGTTCGAATCCCACCACAGCAGATGGTGAAATTTGAATTCAATACAAATCTGGAACTAAAAGTCTAATGTTGACCATGAAACCATTATTGATTATTGTAAAAACTCATCTGGTTCACTAATGTCCTTTAGAGAAGGAAATTTGCCATCCTCATCTGGTCTGGTCTACATGTGCCTCCAGATAAATAGCAATATGGTTGAGGGGCAATAAATGCTGCCCCAGCCAGCAACACCCACATCCCACAAACAAATTTTAAAAAATTAAATTCCCAGGATTGGGAACAATTCTCTCTACTGACAATAATCAAACATTTTTGAATCTTGATCAGTTAACAGAGCAATTAATTTGATAACCTCAATTATAGAAATAACTGCAACTACAGAACTACTCAGACGCAACAAATATTTTGCTCTTCGTTTTGCATTTTAATTGGCTTTCTGCATCCTAATCCATCTGCATAGGCAGGCATATTCTGTGTTTTTCTTCTGCAAGGGCTACATTGGAGATGTCCAATCTTAGCACCATTATTGCACTGCTCCCTCCTGCCTGGCAGCTCCAAATGTTGAGATGTTCCTCTTTATTTCCCCTAAGATTTGAGAGCTCTCCTGGTCCTTTCCTCCTTGTATGCTGATGTAATTCATAACAAATTAATTAGATTGAAAAAAAAAATATTTAAGATACTATGAAGTAAAAAATGGATTTTTAAAAATTATGCAATAATGAACTTTCCTGAATGAACTTTGGGGAAACAAAAGTATGCATTTTGTCAATTCTAAAGACTATGGTGGAAGGTCATGGTTGTGTAGGGTCAGCAGGAAAAGGGGAACAGTACAGTTGAGCGCACAAAATTTATTTTTCTAACTATAGAGCTATCTTATTGGAGCTAAGCAAAAGGCATTCAAAAGGCACGTTGCAACATTCATTAGAAAATCATGGTCCTATTAAAATAGAGCTCCCGAGTTACATACTCTGCTCTCATACAGAGATCTTACATAGTTGTTTTGTAACTCTAGGTTTTACCTACCATTTCATATCTGCCTCTTGCAGAATTATCCTGCAACACATCACACCATAAACAGGACGCAGTAAAGTATTGCAAACGAGGCAACAGGGATGGTCTTCGCAGAATTCGTTGTTGCTTTTCCCTGGTCCAACTGCCATTTGCCCTCATGTTACTCTTGTTGATGTGGCATTTCTTATTCTTCCATTTCCATCAAGGCTGCCATTGAATTTTTATTCCGTTATGTTCATAGTTCTACTTACATTTTGTAAACTTTACTCATTACAACTGGCATCTTGATCATAGGAAGCATACTGAGCCAAGTTTATTGATGCTAGGAACCTTCAAGCCTGGTTCTGTGAACTAGTTTTGTTTCCTTTTCCTTACAACAGTCATTCGTTTTCTACAATTCTCTTAAATTATATGCAATTCCACCTTTTTGTCTTTCTTCCTTTTGGTGCTAGCTTTCCTAAAGAATTAATTGTCCTTTTAACTGTTTTTATATCTCAGCTGAAGTTCTAGTGATTTAAACCTAAAAGTTTTTGGAAATGTTTGACCAATATCAAATTTTGATTTGTAATTCGGATCCTCCACTCATTGGTCCTAAAAATACTTCTTAAATTAACCTCAAGATTTGCATCTCTCAATTTACCTCTGTTGGGCGGCACGGTAGCACAGAGGTTCGCACTGCTGCTTCACAGCGCCAGGGTCTCAGGTTCGATTCCTGCTTGGGTCACTGTCTGTGCGGAGCTTGCACGTTCTCCCCATGTCTGCGTGGGTTTCCTCCGGGTGCTCTGGTTTCCTCCCACAAGTTCCGAAAGACTTGCTATTAGGTAAATTGGACATTCTGAATTCTCCATCTGTGCACCCAAACAGGTGCCGGAGTGTGACGACTAGGGGATTTTCACAGTAACTTCATTGCAGTGTTAATGTAAGCCTACTTGTGACAATAATAAAGATTATTAATTATTATTGAACGCCAATTCTAGTTGACATGCACTTTTTTGAGTGTTTGCCATGCTCATCCATATCGTCAGTGTTAGTTTTTAAAAATGTCTTGTGTAATCATGTACTTTCGTAGGGGCAGATCTCCATTTGTTTGCTAAGCTATTTCAGTAGTTTTGTTTCCAATTAAGTGCCAATCTTGATCATGATCACCTATCACTTTACTGTAAATAATTGTATGTATTTCTTTACAGCAAAGTTCTGAATTGAATCAGCAGTACTTTTGTCAAATTTCACCAGATATGAGTATTGCTGAAAATAGAGGCATGCTGTTGAAGCTTTTGGTCTTGCACTTATCAAGTTAGACACACAAGAATACCAATTGTAAAGGGAACAAGAATTTATAAACTGCATGAGAAGAGAGTTCTGATTGGTTGGCAAGTGGACTCTGATTTGACAGCACATCTCTCTTTTCAGCAAAACTCAAGTTCTGTACTACCAAATTACTTCTGTATTCCATATTTCAAAGTCTGGAAATAATCCAAATGGAATATTAGGAATTTTATATTCTTTGATAAAATAATTAGAGAATACAACAATATGGTATGAGGAAGTGATTCTTTGTAGTACTGTTATTCTAAATACTAGAGATGCTCACGGTCATGCTTCTTTAACTAGTTGTTATAATTGGATGGTTTGAACAGATTGCTTTCTTTGATACTGTTACTGCTGTGCCACATTTATTCATTGAGATCTTTAGATTGTAACAACATAAAAAAGCAAGATTGGCAAAAGGTTATTCAAACTATTGAACCTACTTCATTTACTCTAAATTTTCCATCTTAATACCCAAAACATTAAAAAAACGATTTATTTATTTACCTGCTTGTCAGATTTATTTTTAAAAATATTACTCTTTCAATAAATTATTGTTCATAACATCAGCTTCACACCTTTCATAGAACTTTGGTAATAATGTGCGAAATTCACCTGAGCTCAATTTGTCTTTTCAGATACTAACTTCACAAAGAACAAGACATGTTTAAGAATGAATTGAATCTGAAACCTTTACAAGATACAAAACAAGTCAAGCTTCAGTCTTCTTAGTTTGGCACCATTTCAATTTATACAATCCCTAACAGGTATTATTTGCAGAAGATGCTGAAATCTATGAGAACAAATGTTTTAAAACCCGTAACACTGTGACTGGGACCTCTGGAACCAATCTTAACTACTGCAGTGGAATCACGTTTGACACTTTAACTCATTCACTACACATTGCCATTGTGATGGCACTTGCTACAGTTAACATCTAATTTGCAAAGATGCATTCTCCCAGGACCAAGGATTGCAATGAGAATAGTCCCATTATTGAATGAATTAAGAAAGTTTGGTGTTTAGACTATATGTAACTTGTGATTTTAAAAATATTTTACATTTAATAAGCACATGACTATTCTAAATCATCCACCCTAAAAAAGGCAATTTTCCGCCATGGAAATCACAGCAACCAGATGAATAACAGAACATCACAGGGCGGGGCATGTATCATAAAAAAGCGGATGAGTTAGAAGAAGACATGTGGTTATGAACAAGACTGTGTTTACATTTAACAGTGATCCAGTTACATTCCACTGCTTTCATTCCAAACAATGAATCCTTTGTTCGTTGCAGGATGATTGCCTATTACCATGCACATTTGACTATGAAAGTTATAATTACAGTTGAAACATTAGAATTGTTTCTATTTGTTGTGCATTTATGCGCCAAAGAGGTGTAGAAATCTAAATTTGCTGTTGCGATGCATTCAAGATCATCAGCAAGGATCCCATTAATATATATGTTTTATGTACTATTTGATCCCAAATAATACACTATTGAATGTCACTACATTCAATTGGTAAGGGCAAGTGTGCCTTTTTGTAAATTTGAGCCTGACCTCTTCATCGGAAGCTCCCCAATGAATGGTTAAAATTTATTCCTGTGGAATGAATGTTAAAGGCATTTCATCTTTTTTTTTGCTCCACAATAATAGCTGAGCAGAATTTCAAATCCAGAATCTAAAACCTACCATCACCGTATCAAATTCTGTAAATATGAATTGAAGAATTTAGGACTGAAATAAATTATGGTTCAAGGCTTCCGATTTTTAAAACTGATGCCCGGAGGATGGTTAATTTCCAGCATCTCTAAAGATATTTTACTGTAGAAGAATATTGTTCCAAAATGTAACATTTAATTTAAAACAGTGTGCAAAAATTAATAATGAAAATGAAAGGTAACCATCAAGTTGATGTAAATTTTCATTTTTACATTTAAGTAATTTCTACTCACTGAAAAATTATGAATTATCTGCAACTAAATTGAACTTTTATTTAACATTATTGATTATAACTTTTGCAAATGAAAGTTATTTATGAAGGTGAAATATGAAGACTTAAATAAAAATAAATTAATTTTAGAGAAAAGTGAAATTAGATTTTAAAATAATTTCAATTTCTAAAGACTGGGCATAAAATAAGGGACAAAGGACAGACCAAAACAAAAATGGCTTCATGTGCCTGGAATTAACTTGTAAAACCCTCTTTGGGAATTATATGAATAAATATGAAGAAAGAACACACAAACAGAGTGGTATGAAGTATGAGGATTTGATGACACAATTGTCTAAAACACTAGCAACCCAGAAGACACGTCAAATCCAGACTAAAGTAAAGGTTATCCTTCATTCATGTCAATCAAGTGCAGAAATAGCTAATATGTAGCAATGCATGGATTATATTTTACGCACTAGTTATTTCAGACATATAGGGCAGAATCTTACGCCCTCCCCTTGGTGAGTTTCATGATTGGTTGGGGAGGTGGAATTTAATCAGGCAGGAGGAGAGTCTGCCACCTTCCTGCCTTCACCTTCATTAAGTCGGTGACAGAAAGATCCATGGACTGCCTTCCCGCCCCACTGCCATGTGAGACTCTTGTTGCTCAGTATGCCAGGTGTGGTGGCCCCTCATTTAAATGCACTCAGTATTTGTTCGGTGGACATGGCATTGGGAAGGCTGGAGTCTGATGAAAGATCCCTGCTCTTTCTGCTGACGCCCCTCCCTTGCAACGCCCATCACCTCATCTCCCTTCCAACATTACTCACATCTGGCCTGGAATACAGCTACAATGCTTTGGTGGGTGCCATACTAGCATAGCTACTGCCTCCCTGGTAGGGCTGAAATTCAGTTGAGTTGCTGGCCTCTGATCAGCCTACCACCCTCTGGGGTCCTTGATCCTGGGGAGATCCGCTGCTGGCCTGTCAAGTGCCTGCTGGCCTGTCAAGTGCCTCAGTGGAACAAGACGCAGTTAGCTTTCCTGGAAAGAGGCAAGATAGAACTCTCACTGGTTTTCCAGTCATCTCCACAAGTTTCTGCCCATTGGCAGCCAATCCCATGTAGAATGGTGGATATGGGTGTCAGCAAACCTTCACCATTCAATATGTTTTGCAGAAGTTGGGTGCTTAATAAATTTTTTTACGTATTGTATTTACAGTCCACACTGATTTTAGTGTAGCAGATGCATTTCTAAGAGGCTTATTCTGAAGGCAGGGCAAAATGGAGTACACAGCAAATATATGAAGTTGCTGTGTACTCTCAATAAAAGTTACTCATAAAAATGATTAATTTTCTAGTTTAAAAAAACATTTCATTGGAATATATCACCTAAATTACTAAGTGATCCTCCCTTTCATGTATCGCGCAAATGCTGTACAGTTGCTGAGTTGCACTTAAATGACAGAAACATTATTTGGCAATAATCACTTTAATGCATTTGCTACAATTTAAATAATTGGAAAGTGATGATGTTTGTTTCATTTACTGTATTTATTGTACATCATCATGACATGAATTCACACAACCTGCACTGTAAGGCCTAGCTGTAAAGTGGATTGTACTACCAGTTTTAGAGTTCAAAACAAAAAGGAAATAGTTAAATGAAGGTTCGTTAGTATCATGGATTACATAATACAAGATGCTGTTCAGCCTATCATGACAATTTTGTTTCTTTGAAAGAAGTACCATATTAGTCCCATTCTGCTACTTTTGCTCCACAACCCAGCAAACATTTCTTTCCAAGTATGTATCCAATTTCCCTAATGACCTTTGAATATGCTTCCATTATGGTTTTATGCAATATATTTTATTTTTCCTCTTATTCTTCTACCAATTATTTTATTTTTTGCCTTCTGTTTATGTAGGAACAATCTCTTCTTTTTTAATCTATCAAGGTCCATCATAATTTTGACCACCTCAATTAAATCTCCTCCGAACATTTTTCTTTCGTTCTTGGGATGTGGGCGTCATTGGCTGGGCCAGTATTTGTTGACCATCCCTAGTTGCCCTTGAACTAAGTGACTTATAGGCCATTTCAGTGGGGGGTAGTTAAGAGTCAACCGCATCGTAAGAGTCACACGTAGGCCAGACCGGGTAAGGATGGCAGATTTCCTTCCCTGAAGGACATTAGTGAACCAGATGGGTTGTTACAACAATCAACAATGGTTTCATGGTCATCATTAGACTTTTAATTCCAGATTTTTATTTTAGTCAATTCAAATTTCACCATCAGCTCTAAATTAATTGACTCTGAGGTCTCAACCTCAAAAGGAATTTTTCACCAACCACTTCTCTTTCAAAATCTGAAACTTCTCTCATTTGCCAGTACTTCCCTGAATATAACACACACATGGGCTTTGCATCCCTATTTTCATTGGCAAAATTGACAAAACCATATCTCAATACTGCTTTGTTCCCAGTTAAGTTTCTTCTTTGCAGGCTGCTATCCAGAGTCCTTGAAGCTCTGTACAGAGCTAACACTAGCACTGCTCTGTCCTGCCGTGGATTCTCCTGAACAGCTCTCTGCAGCAGATTCATGTGAGACACTAGCCAGTAGGTACTCTGTCTATTTATGTCTCTGGCCATCTCTTTCTTGTAAGAAAATTATTCATCTTCACAGTCCTCTTGCCTTGCTTTCCATCAGCTAGAAAATGGAAGAAGCTCTCCTCCGTGATTTGGCGCTAAAAGCATGTACACACAGGGCACTTAACGTCAGGTGTACATGCAGGGCGTGTGGCCTGCTCACTGCTGCCGCTTATGGCTGGAAGACTGTACACAGCCTCATTTCCTTCTTGTGACAGAGGCTGCCATTCTCAATAAAAATGCCGGTTGTGGCCGTTGGGCGCTTCTCCCACGGTCAGGACCACTGCAGGAATGCCATGTCTGATTGCTCCGTGACTTCCCGCGACCTGCCCACAGGTCATGACCCAAACCCTGTTTTAAATCACGTAGATTGAAGTTAAGCAATCTTTTAAATTGAACACATAAATTTGAGTACGGATAATAAGCCAGCAAAGAATGTACACTTAGACAATTTAATACGGTTAGTCAGAAAGGCATACTTCCCATAAACAGTGCACTAAGCATTATTTCCTTTACACAATTGACTGAAACAGTCTATTCCAGTCACACAATCATCATTACCTTTTTATTAGTGTCAGAAGTGCAAGGTTTGACAAGTAGATGTATCATAATTACCTGCTAAATTCTGAAAACTACTCCTGAAAGATAAAGAAATGATCAATTTCACACTATCCATTAATCATGTGGTCGAAATGTATTTTTTCAGGTACAATAGTGTTGAACTGGAGTGCTTTAAAAAGAAATCACAATATAGGAAAATATAATTTTCTTCTATTAGTGGGCTGATGGTCGATAAAAATACCACAGTTACTTATTCTGGTGATCCTTGCTTTTAGCTGAAGTGCAACATCATTATGGAAGATAATTGCTTCTATGGGGGTGAACAAATACATATATTACAAATTAATTATATTTACTGACCCCTTGGGGAAATATTTCATCCTGAGAAGCCCTAGCATAAATACAATAATTTTAGGATAGTCAAAGATTAATGGTAAAGGCTGTGGGCTACAACTTAATAAAAGAACAACTTTCATTGTAATGGGTTTTATTCCCAAAGATTTTCGATAATTAATATGCATCTTAATACAAAGGATGCTATTTCAATTTGGAACTTTGTTTAGAAAAAACTTGGTTTCATACAAAATGCAATGAAAATGCTATTGCTGGAAATATGCTCAGTGATAAGTAAAAAAATGAAATGCCACTAAGTTTACAAGCCTCTTTTGGTGCTTTTTACCATATGTATCTGCTTCAAACTGAATTTCATAATTTTTAGCTGCAGGTAATTTTTATTTCTAGAAATCATTGTATCTATACTTGAAGCTTATAGTTACTGCAATAACTTGTAGATGGTAGTTATGTAATGGTTATTGCAGATTTATAATCCAGAGTTATTTGCCTATATCTGATTGTGAGACCTTAACTTGAATAAAAATATTTTCAACTAGTGATACTGCTTTGTGACTTTATTTAGAGGCATCTAATTCACCTTGAAATGTAGTGCACAAAATTAGATAAGTGATCGAGATTGTTGCAAATGTATTGCTTCACATTCACCCCGGGTTCAGCAGTGATGACAACAGCAGTCACTTATTGATGATTTGTTCATCACTGTTAACGATAACAGTCTGTTTATTTCCAAATTAATAGTGTATTGATTCTCGTTTGATTGTAAATCTTGTTTTTGCTTGGAATGCTTTCCCACACATAAGACAGCAGGTGGCAAATAGCCTTGATTTTCTTTGGACTAGCTGGGTATATCTTACTTCAAGCTTTGTCATGCCATCATAAGACATCTTTTGAGATATTTTTCTGTCAAGCATCATGCTCCCATGTGGCAGATTGAATGTTTTCCTTAAAAAAAAGATTGGAGTTAGATAATCCTTGTATCTTTTGAATGGACTTACCGTGAGAACTTTATCCAAGCTTCACAAAGAAGACCTTCTTGGGTAACCTAGTGTCAGGCATTCAGCTTCGGTTAGTATTAATATCTTTACCCTTTTGTATATTCATTTGTTTGTGGACTTCAATGGCTAAAATCTTGTCCCACCAGTAAATTTGGTAGCTGGGGAGACGCCCATCTTGATTCCTAGTGTTTAAAATCTACTGTCATGGACCCACAAATATGCTTACTTTTTCTAACTGAGAAAGCACAATGGCAAAGCTATGCTCATATATAATTGGCACGTATGCATCAGGTATCGTGGGCCATCCAATGTAGATGACTTCAAATGCAGCTATTCTTTAAAAAATATATATTTTTATTACTGTTTTACATTGTTACACTGTACATTCATCAGAGATAGAGGAGATGGTTATGGTTTACATGTTGTTCCTTTTAGGCCCCCCCCCCTCCATCCTTTCGCCGTTGCCGGGTCTTTTCCTAGGCCCATTATTTCACCGTGGGTGATTGCTCAGTGTTTGTTTGTGGGCAGTGCCGTTCTGCTCTCTTCCCTCACCCTGTCTTGGTCTCCCCTGCCTTCTTTTCTGCTCTTCCCATTATGTTGCCTGCCTCCTTTCTGTGGGTTCTTTTTCATGTAGCCTTGTGTTGGGCCGCTTGGTTCCCATGTCGGTCACTCTCTGGCCTCCCCCTTGGTGTTTCCTCTGGTCTCGGCGATTAGAGAAGCAAAGGCAAGGGTTTCAGCCCTTTTCTCCATATGTAGTTCTGGCTGGTCCGTTGCCCTGGCGATTGCAATTCTCGAGCATGGCTCCACCCTCACCTCCACAGCCTTGGACATTGCCTCGAAGCAGGCTGCCCAAAACCTGACAAGTCTGAGGCAGGCCCAGAACACGTGGGCGTGGTTGGCTGGGCCTCCCTGGCACTGTTTACATTTGTCCTCCACCTCCAGGAAGAACCTGCTCATTCGGGTTCATGTCAAGTGTACTCTGTGTAGTGATCTCTGTATGTGCATGTACATAAGGGGTTAATGTGTAATCAGTAGCATCACATGATCACTAGAGGGCCGGACCAACAGGGGTATAAAAAGCAACCACATTGTGTCTCTCCCTCTCTTGGGTGCACTGTGACCAGGGCAGTATCAGATTAGTTCAGATGGCTAGTGAAGTTACGTATAGTTACTGTAGTTAGATCCTGTTAACCTTATCACTAGTATCAAAGTTAAAGTAAAGAACTCATGCAATTATTATTATAGTTACTCAATAAACCTTTTGTTACTACTGGACGAGTTCGAGTCTTCTTCATTGAGATTCAGAAGACCTCATCATGAACCAAGGATTGAGTGCACATGTTACCTACCACACAGGTAACAAAACATGGTTCCAGACGCACACCAGCTTTCAAGGCAGATGACACACTAGATCAATACCGCAAGTACAGGAAAAAGTCCAGGTCAGACAACGGTGTAACACAATCGCTACCAAAAGCATTGAGAAAAAAAAAGAAAGTCTAAACCAGACAACAAAGTGATTCGACCATTCGAACACCTCATGATGACTTGTTGGTCACTCACACGCAAGAACACTGACAAAGCTCACAAAGAAATGACGACATCAACATCACCACTTCGACAACAGAAGAAGAAAGCAACTCAACCGAACAAATTCATAAAGTTTGGACTCACAAATTTTTAAATTAAGATTGGACTCATAAATATTAATTGGCCTTGTATAATCATCAATATCATCACAACTTGTACATAACATCATTTGTCTACCTGTTTCAAGCAAACAAGAAGATAGACCTAAGAGACTAAATGTATTAACATTTGACTGATTAACTCATTGATTTTACGCAATGCATTTGCAAACTGCATTCATTATGTTTGTTCAATTTTCACATACAGAAAATATGTAACACAAGAAAAAAAGGGGGATGTAGTGATCTCTATATGTGCATGTACATAAGGGGCTAATGTGTAATCAGGAGCACCACATGATCACTAAAGGGCCGGACCAACTGGGGTATAAAAAGCAACCACATTGTGTCTCTCCCTCTCTTGGGTGCACTGTGACCAGGGCAGTATCAGATTAGTTCAGATGGCTAGTGAAGTTACGTATAGTTACTGTAGTTAGATCCTGTTAACCTTATCACTAGTATCAAAGTTAAAGTAAAGAACTCATGCAATTATTGTTATAGTTACTCAATAAATCTTTTGTTACTATTGGACGAGTTTGAGTCTTCTTCATCGAGATTTAGAAGACCTCATCATTAACCAAGGATTGAGTAGCACATGTTACCTACCACACAGGTAGCAAAACACTCTGTGCACCACTTTCAGCTGCATGAGGTTGAGCCTTGCACAGGAGGTGAAGTTGGCTCTGTTCAGTGTTTCGCTTCAGAGTCGCCACTCTATTTCCGTCCCCAGTTCTTCCTCCCATTTTGCCCTAGTTTTGTCCAGTGGGGAGCGTGTCCTTTCGAAAAGGCGTCTGTATATGTCCCCACAGTTCCCCTTTCCCAGACTGTCCGCATCCAGTAACTTCACCAACATTGTGTCTCTCGGGGCCCTTGTGTACCTCCTTGCAGAGAAAGTTTTTGACTTGCAGATGTCGTGGTTCCTGACCGTTCGCTAGTTCCAGTCTCTCCATCAGTTCTGCTTTACATTAGAAGTTCGCTGAGCGGTGCCTGCCACTCGCGTGTAGCTTTCATCAAGGTTTATCCTTGGTTTGAGAAAATGGGGAGAATTTTACCTTGGATCTGGATTCTAGTGGGAAGGCGCTCTGATACACTTCCTGACTTGGAAATCTAACTGCCGTTTGTTCACTGTCACTGACTCAAAGTCCTGGAACTCCCTTCTTTATAGCATTTTGGGTGTTCCAGCATCAGATCGACTGCAGCACTTCAAGGCAGCAGCTCACCATCACCCTCCCATTAGACAATTAGGGATGAACAAATACTGGCCTTACCAGTAAGGCCCACATCCTGTGAAATAATAAATTTGCAGCCAAAGGGAGAAAGCAAGAGGCCACTGTAATTTCTGACCACCCACCTAAAACGGGTGTGAAGCAGGCACAACCGGACTGCCAACAACCTAAAATAAAACATCCCATTGCCAAACATTCACTGCCACAAATGTGGCGGTCACGGACCACAGTGACCGAATTGTGGAGTTGAAGGTAAAGGTGGCGATGCTGAGAGCGGTCTGCAAGGAGCTGAAAATAAAGGTGGACGACCAGGTGAATTGACCCAGGCGCCAACACATATGCATTGTAAGCCTGCTGGAGGGGGTGGAGGGAACGAGTGTCACTGCCTACGTCTCAAAGATGTTGGCGAAGCTGGTGCATGAGAAGGCCCCGGAGGTAGACCGGGGGGCACATTGGTCGTTAAGAGGCCAAGATGGGGGGAGCCACAGAGGGCGGTGATAGTGCTAATGCATCGATTCCAGGTGAAGGGGCAGATCGAGGTGGACGAGGACAACGAGAGACTGTATTTGGGAGGGCCAGCGGATTCCAATATACCAAGACATTGGTGCTGCCCTGGCCAAGCAGCGGGCTGACTTTAATCGAGCCATGGCGGTACTTTTACGAAATAAGGTCCGGTTTGACGTGCTGTACCCAGCCAAACTTTGGGTAACTTTTAAGGGCAAGAAATATTTTTAAAGATAAATTTAGAGTACCCAATTTTTTTTTAGTAAAAGCCCCTAACTGTCAGTGTCTCCCCCCTTCTCCCCCGTCCTGTCTCCACCTCTTAAAGGTGGCGTCGAGCATGGCTGGTGGAAACCTGTGGTTGCCGCAGATGGGGGTCATGGTGGACACTTCGGTCAGACCTAAGTGCTGCCTCGTCTGGTTCCAGGTTCTCAGTGTTGCGACCACCACTGGGCTGGTTGAGTGTTTTGTTAATGAGGATGGGAGTGGTGTTGTGGCGAGGTCCCGGAGGGTCGTCCCTGTATAGGAGGACTCCCCCATTATAGGGGCTGGTTTAGCACAGTGGGCTAAACAGGTGGCTTGTAATGCAGAACAAGACCAGCAGCGCGGGTTCAATTCCTATACCGGCCTCCCTGAACAGGCGCCGGAATGTGGCGACTAGGGGCTTTTCATTGTAATGCGATTATTATTATTATTATTAACTCATTCCGTGTTTCGTTCCTTCACTTATCCCCTCACTCTCTCGGCCGTGGCTGCCCCAGTGGTAGTTTTGCAAGTTCAGGGAGCCAGGCCTCCCAAGCATCTTCTGCTTTGTAGTACAGTTTTGGGGATTCTTGGATTTTTGCCTCCCACGCAAACGCCATAATCATTTTGTCTATTGCTTGGAAAAAGGCCTTGGGGATGTAGATCGGCGTGGATGTGAACAGGAAGAGGAACCTTGGCATCACGTTCATCTTGATTGTCTGCACCCTCCCAGCCAGGGAAAGCAGAGGTGTATCCCATCTCACTAGGTCCTTTTTAACTTCCGCCACCAGGCTGGTCAGGTTCCACATGTGGATCCATGTCCAGTCATGGGCCATCTGGCCCCCAGGTAGCGCAATTTGTTTGGGGCTATTTTAAATGGTAGACCCTCCAGTTCTGACCTCCCCCACACACCCTGCCCTCTCAGGTTCACCGGGACAACTTCGCTTTTGCCAAGGTTGAGTTTGTAGCCCGAAAAGGTTCTGAATTCTCCCAGGAGCTTCGTGATTTCTTTCTTGCCTTTTCGCGGGTCCGAGATGAAGACGAGCAGGTCATCTCATAGAGTGAGACTATGTGCTCTCTGCTTCCTCTTCAGATTCCCCTCTAGTTTCTCGCATCTCTGAGGACAATCGCCATGGCTCAATTGCCAGGGCGAACAAGAGCGGGGACAGTGAGCATTCCTGCCTTGTGCCTCTATGCAGCTGGAAGCATTCAGAGCTGGTGTTGCTGGTCCGAACACTCGTCTTGGGGGCATTGTACAGGGGTTTCACCTATGAGAAGAACCTTGTCCCTAACCCAAACCGCTCTAGTACTTCAATGAGGTACTTCCACTCGACTCTGTCGAAGACCTTTTCTGCATCCAGGGAGACGATCACCTCTGGCGGTCTCTCCCTGGATAGGGTCAGTATCACATTCAGCAGCTGTCTGATGTTCGCAGCCAGTTGTCTATAGTTGTCTATCCTTAACAAAGCCCATCTGGTCCTCTGCGACCACTTCTGGTGCACAGTTCTCCAGTCTCTTTGCCAGGAATTTCCGTGTCCACATTGAGCAGCTAAATGGATCTATATGATCCGCATTCCATCGGGTCTTTGTATTTTGTGGATATTAGCGATATGGTGGCCTGTGTTAATGTTGGAGGCAGGGTGCCACTTGGGTGAGCCTGTGAACATCTCCCGCAGGTGCGGTGCGAGAGCCGGAGTAAATATTTTCCAAAAGTCCGCCGGGTATCTATTGGGTCCCGGCGCCTTCCCCGCCTGCATGGAGTTAAGGCTCTCCATGATCTCTCCCAGTTCTATTGGTGCTTCCAGCTTTCTCAGTCTATCATCCCCCATGACTGGCATGTCCAGTCCATTGAGGAATCGTTTCATCCCTGAGTCCCTGTCGGGCGGCTTTAAGGTGTACAGTCCCGGGTAGAAGGCCTTGAATGCTTTGTTAACCTTTTTTGGTTCGACTTTTTTGGTTCGTTTGCCTCTGCTATCCTTTACTGGACTATTTCCCTTGTAGCTGCCTGCTTTCTCAGCTGGTGAACCAGCAGGAAGCCAGCCTTCTCTCTATGTTCATAGAAGATCCCCCATGCCTGGCAGAGTTGGTGCACTGCCTTCCTAATGGATAGCAGGTTAAAGTCCATTTGTAGCTTTTTCCTCTCCGTCAGGGTTGGGGCCTCGGAGTATCTTCTGTCGACCTTGTGTATGGAGTCAATCAGTTGTTGCACAGCCGCCCTCTCTTGCTACCCCGCGAGTTCTCGTCCAGGAACAGGAATGGTAGGTCTGTCCCACCTAGCTCTTCCTTACCCGCAGTCGGCCCTTCTCGCTCAGGTGCATCCATTGGAGGAAGACTATGTTGGCTTTCATAATTTTTAGGTGGGCGAAGACTCTGGATCTTTTCACTAGGCCATTAAGTCCCCAAACATTCCAGGTGACTATCCTGCTGGGGGGTTTCTGTCCCCGTATCCTACAGGATAGACCATATTTACCTTATGGATGTACCCCTGCACTCTAGGGTTGCACTTTGTTAAGGGACCATCCAAAATGGCCACGGTCACCGTTCTCACCATGAGGCCAGGCCCTTGCACTCCGGGGTTTCCCTTTGCCCAGAAGCCACCCAACATGGCCAGCAACTATGTGTATGCCGGGGTTTCCCTTTGTTCAGGGACCCTCCAAGGTGGTGGCTTATGGTGCCACCTTGTTCCATCTTCCCCAACCTGACCCGCTGAAGCCAATCTAGAACCCTTCACTTCCTTATCGCTATGTTCCCAGTGTGGTCCCGATTCCCCCCTTTATCCCCCTCTCTGTACTCTCCCTCCCTTCTATGTGCCCCCTTACCTTCAACCCGCCATCCCTGTGTTCTCCCCGCCCCCTCTGACCAGGTACTCTCTCCCCGCTGTGAGATGCGCCACGGCCCCCTTCTCTCATGCTTCCTAGCGCGAGCTTTCCCTGCTGGTTTGGTGGCCCCCCTCCTGGGGTTGCTCTGACCCCCTCCTATGCCTGTTTTGTTGTTCTCTCTGTCTCCTCCCCCCCTCCGCTGCGCTCAGCTGCCCTCGCCCCTTCCTTCCTATGAGCTAGTTCCCTTACTCATAGCGAGGCAATGCAGTCCCGCGCAAAATTGTCCATTTTCATCACTTTTTCTCTCTCTACAACTTCCTCACCACTGCCTCATTTGCCTTTGTCCAGTCCGTTCATGGACGAACCTGTCCCCTTCTGCCGGGGTAGTAAAATGATGTTCCTTATTCTGGTACATCACCCAGAGCCTGGCTGGGAATAACAACCCATATTTAACATTGTTTTTGTACAGGGCCGACTTGGCCCTGCGCTTTGCCAGGTACACCCTTATCCTGTGTCCCTCCCAACAGCTTGCTTTTGTCTGCCAAACCCAATGCAGGATTCTCTCCGGATCTTGGTACCTGTGCAACTTGGCTAATATCAGGCGTGGCTGCTCCCCGGCCTTGGGCTTTGGTTGGAGTGACCTGTGTGCCCTGCCGATCTCCGGTGGCTTGGGGAGGCTGTTCCTTCCAACCAAGTTGTCCAGCATCTGGGCCGCATAGTTGATTGGGTCGCTGCCCTCAATTGCCTCTGGCAGGCCCACCATTCGGATGTTTTGTCTCCTGGATTGGTTCGCTTTGTCCTCCATCTTCCCTTGGGTCTCCACCAACCTCTTTAGCTCTGTGTCCAGGGCGACGATCCAGTCGCTGTGGCCCGACAATGCCTTTTCGAGTTCTTGGATCGTTTTCCCCTGGACCTCCAGACTCCTTCCCATCCTGTCGAGCTCCATCTGCATGGCGGCAAGCGCTTCCGACACTGTCACCCTGATGTAGTCTTTCATTGCAGTCAGTTCCTTAGTTAGGACATCTTCCAACCATTTCCAGTGGGAGGAGGGTGGGGGTTGAGCCCGCTGTCCGGACCTCCGGTCTCCTTATTGCAAGGGTGGCCAGGGACCCCTCACCCCATGGGTTCGTCGACCTGTCCGCTCATTCTCCTGCCCTTTTCCGCTGTTTCTGGCTTCCCTGTGGCCTCTCGAGCTACTGCTTCCTAGCATACTTTCTTCTTCTCTGTCTTTGTGGGTGAGAGAATGAAGGAGTTTAATTTTCCAGGCTAAATTCTGCCAAAAGGGCCTATTTTGCTCTGTTCTGGAGGAGAGCCATCTGATGTACGACTACTCAGCACATCCCCATCACCGGAAGTCTCCATATGCAACTATCCTGAGCATGGTGTCACTTTCATCTTCACAATACCATACCATTTCCTAATGTCCCCTGATGATGGGCTAGTGGAGAAGCAATGTATCTAGATTCAGGGGAAGCCCAAGCCCCAGCAGCAGTGCATATCAGCAGCCTCGAGTGACTGAGCAATCCCATTTAGATTCACACAGCTTAGCTTTGTAGAATGAGGAAGGGGCAAGAAATGGTGTCTTAAACGATGCTGCTTCACCAACTCTTGGCTACTTTATCATAGCTGATGGAAATTGAACACGTGGTCAAAACAGTAGGAGAACCAAATTCAAGCATAGTAGCTTGGAATATGGGATGAGTCAACAACTAACGGTGAAGTGCACTGATCAAAAAGGGATGACGATCATATAAAATTCAATATTGTTGCTTTCATCAAAACCCGTTTAGCTCAATAATTTCAGCTGCACGTTGGGGTGGCAGATACACCTTCTTCTGGATAGGCGATTTTAGAGAAACTGGAGTTGGCTTTGATGTGAAATTCAACATGTTATCTTACTTGGAAAGTTTTCCAAATGGACTCATTGGCTACCTGATAAGTGTTTAGTTGTCCTGTAAGAGGTATGTCACCATTATTAAAATCTATACACTAATCATGGCAAATTCTGATGAAACCAAAAATTAATCCTATGATGAAATATACATGCATGGCGCGATCTTCCGGCTGTTCATTCCAACGGGATCTTCCGGTCCCACCAATGGCGCAACCTGCCGTGGGTTTCCCGGCGGCATGGGGTGGATTCATGGGAAATGCCATAATCTCAAGAGTTTCTAGAAGGGACAAGGTCATTATAATGAGTTTCTATGATCCCAGTCGACAGGGAGTTAATTCCACTATTCAAGAAAGGAGAGAGAGAGAGAAAATGAGGGAAAAACAGGCTGGTTAGCCTGACATTAGTCATTGGGAAATGCGGGAATCTATTATTAAGATAGTCTGAACGATGCACTTAGAAAATCATAGTATGGCCAGACAGTGTCTATGTAGTTTTACGATTAGATTTTTAAGGATGCAACTGGTAAATGCAATCAGTGGATGTTGCATACTTGGGATTTCCAAAAGACATTCGATGAGCTACAAACATAAATGATCAGCATGCAAGAAAAAGACTCACAAAGATGGAGTGATAAATTAGCATGGATGAAGGATTGGATAACAGACAGGAAGTAGAGTGTGGGCATAAATGCGGCAGGTTGTAACTGAAGTGTCACAATGATCACTGCTGAGGCCATCACTATTTACAGTCTATATAAATGACTTTAAAAAAGTTTCTAAAGCTTGGTGGACCAAATGACGCTTGCGGAAGTAGGTCGTAAACCTATTTACGACCTACCTGTCGGTCTCCCTAGGGAGGCTGCAGCTGGGTGCCGATCAGTGCTGGTCCACACAGATGTGGAACGGCACCCGGGGGTCTTCCAGGCCATCGGAGACCCTTGGGTGGTCAGGGTAAGTGCAGGATGGCTCCCTGGCAGTGCCCAGCTGGCACTTTGGCACTGCCAAGCCGGCAGGAGCACTGCCTGTGTGCAAGGGCAGCAGTGCAAAGGTGCCCAAGTGCCAGGGTGACACTGCCAACGGTCAGGGATCAAGGGGGGCCATGGCCAGGAAAGTGGTGTGGAGGGGAGAGTTTGAAGGGTGGGGGAGTGCAGGGCAGGGCCTCTGGGAGATTGGAGGGGTGATGGGTGGGGGTTCTGGAGGGGAAGGGGTGCTTTAAGTGGGTGTGGGGGTGGGCTGAAGAGTGGGGACCTCCAGGGACCCCATGGCGGGATGTCCTCACTTGGGGGGTGTGGTATAGTGTCAATGCATATGGGGGTGACAGTGCCCATGGGTGGAGGGCACAAGCTCACTTAGAGATCGGAGCACCCTTTCAAAATGGAGGCCCGATCTCAGAGTTCATCTCCCCAGTGCTAAAAAAAAATTCTAAGTGTGGGCTAAACCGGTGAGAAACCCTCCAGGACCCAGAAAAGTGACTAATTGTCATTGAATAGCGGTGGGAAACTCACCGGCAGAGCCGGTGGGAAACTCCCTGAAAAATCCACCACAAATTAACTTCGAACTTCGTGCCCATAGATTCTTAAAATAAACACAAAGTTAGCGTGGAGGGTGCAGAAAGCAATTAGGAAAATGACACATCAGTTTTTATTTTGTGGGGATTGGAGTACAAGAACAATGGGCAGGATCCTCTGCTTCGCCGGCTGCGCACTCACGCCCGCAGATTTCCCGACAATGTGGGGGTGGCCACAATGGGAAACCCCATTGGCTGGCTGCCGGGTCAGAGGATCCCACTGCTGGTGGGGGCACGTTGCACCAGAAAACAGGTCTGGAGGGACGGAGAATCCCACCCAATAAGCCTTGCTACAATTGTATCGGTCTTTGGCAAGACTAACCTGTGGAGTCTGTGCTCAGTTTGGTCTCCATGTCTAAGAAAGGAAATGCATGTCCGGGAAGTGGTGCAGTGAAGGCTCACGAGATTGGTTCCTTGGATGAGAAGGTTGTCCTAAGATGAGAGGTTCAGTAAATCAACTCGACACACTCGGAGTTTTGAAGATGGAAAGGTGATCTCATTCAAACATTAAAGATTCTGATGAGATTTGACAGCATACTGAAAAGAATTTCCTTGGCTGGATGCCATATTCCACCAATTGAAACATCAACCTCAGAAACTGTGCAATGGAACTTGAGGGTAGGTGAGTGATGATGGATGGTTCATTGACAGTTTCTGCGGTTGGTGGTTTAATTGGTAGAATATGACATTTGTAGATGCATTCGCTGACTACTTGTATGAGATTACTGAACATTTTGTCTTGGGGGTGAGAATGGTCACATTGGCATCAATGGCTGCCTGGTCCCACTGCCTTGCCATGTCTATCTGTAGGGCCTCCTGTAGTCTGAGGACTTAACTCTTCCCCTCAAACTCCTGCAACAAGACTTCCACAGTGCAGCCTTCCGAAGACTGTAAGGCATGCTCTCTCCACCTCTTGCACCATAACTCAGTCTGCCTCATGCACTTACAGCATCTGGTATTTCAAAGGTGCAGTTTGGGTTTAAGTAGTGCAGGGTAGCTTTGAGTGTTGTTAACCTCACAAGAGTTTGTCTCCCCTTCTGAGGCGTACAGCCGCTCAACATCATGTCTAGCATTGGGCTGCACACTGCTGTAATTGCATGAGGTTTCTGTGCTGCCTGGAATGGAAGCAATGGAAATGGGTACGTTGTGCTTTGTGATCCCGCACCTATTTTTCCTCAGAATCACTTAAAGAGAATCCTGTCATGGAACTCTGGCAACAGAATCTTATTGCATTGCTGTCTTGTGTTTTCTTACCATTGTGGTTTTATGCAGTGAAAAGTAATGAGGTTCCAGAATATAGATACTGTGCAAGAATCTATAAATCACTATTCCAACTTTGGCACATGGAATCTAAAATTCATTGGAACTGTTAGCAGTCTAAGGGATAATCAACATTTGAAAAGTAGAAATCCTCTAGACTAGAGCAGGTTTTCGGTCAATTTCCATGTTTGTTGTGGTTTATAATCAATTATTAACTTTTATGAATCAAGGAACTTGCTATTAACTTGCAGTAACTTGCTATTAGCTTTTCTGAGTATACCTTCAATTCACCAAGAGAGCGAGTGAACATAAGGCTTTATTAGTCGTGAACTTGCCTAGCCAGAGTCGGTTGTGCAGATGAGTGCCACCCGCAGGTGGCCAGGTTATATATGGCCGCGGTGAGGGCGGAGCCAGAGGCGGAGCCCACCAGGGTTACAGTACAGTACCTGGAGGCAGCTCCTTTCACCACTTCCAGGTCAAAGGTTACATTAGGTGGATACAATGGTTGCAGTGTCATGCATTATGGTGAATACATTCACCACATGTTAAAAAATGAAGTCCAGCGGGGGTGACGTGGGGTCATTACATATTCAGTCTCTCTGGAGGTCGGATCGTTCTCTTCGACATCCTCAGCTCTGGCGGTGCAGCGGGCACGGTTGTTGCAGGTGGTTACTCCAGGGGCGTTGTGTCTGGAGCTGGAGCCTCAGTCCGGCGAGTCGGAGACGGCTGGGGTGTGGGGGTAGACAGGGGGGTGGTGGTTGGCGGCAGTGTCGGCGCGGGACAGTACAGGAGACCCTGAGGGCGCTGGGGGTGGGTAGCAGCGTGTTGGCAGGGGAACCAGCTGATTCCAGGTCTCGTAGGGAGACCGTATCTTGTCGTCCATCCTGGTGCGCGATGTAGGCGTACTAGGGGTTGGCGTGGAGTAGCTGGACCCTCTCGACCAGCGGGTCGGTCTTATGGCTCCTCATGTACTGCCGGAGGACATGTCCCAGAGTTGACAGCCAAGGTGGAAGCGAGACCCCGGAGATGGACTTCCAGGGGAAGATAAACAAACAATTGTGAGGGGTCTCGTTCGTGGCTGTGCAGAGGAGTGATCTGATGCAGTGGAGGGCGTCGGGGAGGACCTCCTGCCAGTGGGGGATTGGGAGACTTCTAGACCTGAGGGTCAGAAGGACGGCCTTCCATACCTTCGCGTTCTCCCTCTCCACCTGCCCGTTTCCGTGCGGGTTATAGCTCGTAGTCCTGCTCGAGGTGATGCCTTTGCTGAGCAAGCACTGGCGTAGCTTTGAGTGTTGTTTTTTTGTTTTTAAATAATTTTTATTGAAGGTTTTCATAAAATATCAATAACAAAATGAGAAAGAAAAAGAACCCAATAGAGTTAAGGACAAAACACAATCTAAAAAAGCAACCCCCAAACCTCTCCCTCCCCTGTACATGAACAATAAATTAACATTAACACCCCGACTTAACACAACAGGTGGATACACCCCCTCAGACCCTCCAGTGTAAATAACATAAACAAAAATAAAGTAAACCCCCCCCCCCAAGCTGCTGCTGCCATTGACCAATGTCTATCATTCTGCTAGAAAGTCTAAGAACGGTTGCCACCGCCTAAAGAACCCTTGTACCGACCCTCTCAAAGTGAATTTCACCCTCTCCAATTTAATGAACCCTGCCATATCGCTGATCCAGGATTCCACGCTTGGGGGCCTCACATCTTTCCACTGAAGGAGAATCCTTCGCCGGGCTACCAGGGACGCAAAGGCCAGAATTCCGGCCTCTTTCACCTCCTGCACTTCCGGCTCCCCTGCCACCCCAAATATTGCGAGCCCCCAGCACGGTCTGACCCTGGATCCTATCACCCTCGACACCATCCTCGCTACGCCCTTCCAAAATTCCTCCAGCGCTGGGCATGCCCAGAACATATGGGTGTGATTTGCTGGGCTCCCTGAGCACCTAACACACCTGCCCTCACCCCCAAAGAACCGGCTCATCCTTGTCCCGGTCATGTGTGCCCCGTGCAGCACCTTAAACTGTATGAGGCTGAGCCACGCGTACGAAGAGGAAGAATTCACCCTCCCTAGGGCATCTGCCCACATCCCCTCTTCGATCTCCTCTCCCAACTCCTCCTCCCACTTAACTTTCAACTCCACCACCAAGGCCTCCTCCTCCTCCTGCATCATCTGGTAAGTTTCCGAGATCTTCCCCACTCTCCCCCCCCCCCCCCCCCCCCCCGAGAGCACCCTGTCCTGTACGGTGTGTGGCAGTAGCCGCGGGAATTGCACCACCTGCCGTCTGGCAAACGCCCTTACCTGTAAGTACATGAAGGTGTTCCCCGGGGGGAGACCGTACTTCTCCGCCAGCTCACGAACGTCCCGCCCACAAACAGGTCCCCCAACTTTGGTATCACTGCCCTGTGCCACCCCGAAAACCCTCCACCTGCTCTTCCTGGGGCGAACCGGTGGTTCCCCCGTAATGGGGTCCATGCTGAGGCTCCAACTTCCCCTCTATGCCGCCTCCACTGCCCCCAAATTTTGAGGGCTGCCACTACCACCGGGCTCGTGGTATACCTCCTTGGAGGGAGCGGCAGCGGGGCGTTGCCAGCGCCCCCAGACGCGTACCCACAGGACGCCCTCTCCAGCCTCTTCCATGCAGCCCCCTCCCCCTCCATCACCCACTTGCGCACCATTGTCGCATTAGCGGCCAAGTCGTACCCACAGAGGTTGGGCAGCGCCAGCCCCCCCTATCTCTACTCTGCTCCAGGAACACCCTTCTCACCCTCGGAGTCCCTCGCGCCCACACAAACCCCATTATACTCCTGTTAACCTGCCTGAAAAAAGCCTTCGGGATAAACACGGGGAGGCACTGGAACAGGAACAAAAACCTTGGGAGCACCGTCATTTTGATTGAGTGCACCCTACCCACCAAGGACAGCGGCAACGCGTCCCACCTCTTGAACTCCTCCTCCATTTGCTCCACCAGCCTTGTAAAGTTAAGCCTATGCAGGGCCCCCCAGACCCCCAAATATCTGAAGCTCCTCTCCGCCCTTTTTAGTGGGAGCTCGCCAATCCCCCTCTCCTGGTCCCCTAGCTGAACTACGAACAGCTCGCTCTTCCCCATATTGAGCTTGTACCCCAAAAAGTCCCCGAAGGATCCTCATTACCTCTGGCATTCCTCCCATCGGGTCCGCCACATACAGCAGCAGGTCGTCCGCATAAAGCGACACCCTATGCTCCTCCCCACCCAGCACCAACCCCCTCCAGTTCCTCGACTCTCTCAGTGCCATAGCCAGGGGCTCAATCGCCAGTGCGAAGAGCAGGGGGGACAGGGGACACCCCTGTCTCGTCCCTCGGTGCAACCGAAAGTACTCGGACCTCCTCCTATTTGTGGCCACACTCGCCATCGGTACCTCATACAACAGCCTAACCCACCTGACAATCCCCTCCCCAAACCCGAACCTCTTCAGCACCTCCCACAGGTACCCCCACTCTACCCTATCGAAGGCTTTCTCAGCGTCCATCGCCACCACTATCTCCGCCTCCCCCTCCCTCGCCGGCATCATGATAACGTTCAAAAGCCTCCGCACATTCGCGTTCAACTGTCTCCCCTTCACAAACCCAGTCTGGTCTTCATGGATGATCTGCGGCACACAATCCTCAAGGCTAAGACCTTCGCCAGCACCTTGGCATCTACATTTAGCAAGGAAATCGGTCTCTAAGACCCACATTGCAGGGGGTTCTTGTCCCGCTTCAGGATCAAGGAGATCAGTGCCCGGGACATCGTCGGGGGTAAAGCCCCCCCCCACCCGCCCTCCCTTGCCTCAATAAAGGTCCTAACTAACAGCAGGCCCAACAGGTCCATATATTTTTAAAGAACTCGACCGGGAAACCGTCCAGCCCCGGTGCCTTCCCTGCCTGCATGCTTCCTATCCCTTTGATCAGCTCCTCCAGCCCAATCGGGGCCCCCAGTCCCTCTTCCACCGTTGGAAATCTCAATTGGTCCAGGAAACGGCCCATACCTCCCTCCTCCCGTGGGGGCTCGGATCGGTCCAATTCCTCGTAGAAGTCCCTGAAGACCCCATTGATGCCAACCCCACTCCGCACCATGTTCCCCCGATCTCCCTAGCTGCGTCCCACTTCCGAAGCTGATGTGCCAGCATCCGGCTTGCCTTTTCCCCATACTCTTAGACCACCCCCTGGGCCTTCCTCCACTGCACCTCCGCCTTCCTGGTGGTCACCAGGTCGAATTTGGCCTGGAGGCTGCACCTATTCGTCAACAATCCTTCCTCAGACTCTTCCGCATACCTCCTGTCTACCCTCACCATCGCCCCCACCACCCTCTCCCTCTCCCGCCGCTCCTTGTGGGCCCTAATGGAAATCAACTCTCCCCTCACCACTGCCTTCAGTGCCTCCCTTACCGTCCCCACTCGGGCCTCCCCGTTGTTGTTGGTCTCCAAGTACCTCTCCATACTTCCTCGGACCCGCTCGCTCACCTCCTCGTCCGCCAACAGCCCCACCTCCAAGCGCCACAGCGGGCGCTGGTCCCTCTCCTCCCCATCTCCAAGTCCACCCTATGCGGGGCGTGGTCCAAAATGGATATTGCCGAATACTCGGTATCCTCTACTCTCGTTATCAGCGCCCTACTCAAAATGAAAAAGTCGATTCGAGAATAAGCCTTATGGACATGTGAGAAGAATGAAAATTCCCTAGCCCCGGCCTTGCAAATCTCCAAGGGTCCACCCCTCCCATTTGGTCCATAAATCCCCTCAACACTCTAGCCGCCGCCGGCTTCCTACCCGTCCTAGACCTGGAGCGATCCAGCGCCGGATCCAACACAGTGTTAAAGTCCCCCCCCATTATCAGGCCCCCCACTTCCAAGTCTGGCATCCGACCCAAAATACGCCGCATAAAACCCACATCGTCCCAGTTCGGAGCATACACATTGACCAGTACCACCCTCTCTCCCTGCAGCTTACCACTTACCATTACGTACCTACCACCATTATCTGCCACAATGATCGACGCCTCGAATGACACCTTCTTTCCCACCAAGGTCGGCACCCCTCGATTTTTGGCATCTAGTCCAGAGTGAAACACCTGACTTACCCACCCTTTCCTCAGTCTTACCTGGTCTGCAACCTTCAGGTGTGTCTCCTGGAGCATAACCACATCCGCCTTGAGCCCCTTCAGGTGCGCGAACAAGCGGGCCCGCTTAACCGGCCCATTCAGTCCCCTTACATTCCAGGTTATTAGCCGGATCAGGGGGCTACCCGCCCCCCTCCCCCGCCGACTAGCCATGACCCCTCCTTGGCCAGCCACGCGCCCGCACCCCACACCCGGCCCATTCCCCGCAGCGGCACCCCCCCGTCTCGACCCCCCCACTCGCTCCAGCTCCTCCTTGACCTTAGCAGCAGCAAATCAATTCCCCCCCCCCCCCCCATCCCCCAATGGCTAGGACCCATCCTAGCTGGTTTACTCCCCCCATTGCACTTCCACAAGTCAGCTGACTCCTGCTGACCCCGGCCACTCCCGCCTCCCCTTCGACTCCTCCCATTGTGTGGCACACCCTCCTTTCCCGCTCCCCATCCACAGCCTCTACCCCTCCCCCCTCCGTTCTAAGCGCGGGAAAGAATCCTCGCTTCCCCGGCCCGGCCCCACCCCCCCCAGTCTTCGGCGCGGGAAAAAAGCCCGCGTTCTCCACCTACCAGGCCCGCCACCAACCAAAACAGAGCCCAACCCGCCCCATCCACCCTCCCCAACCCGAAAGAGAAAAACACCGACAAAATGAAACCCAAAACAATGCAAAGGCCCCCCCCACCCCCCCCGAACCAAAAATAGGCATAACATATCCACCGCAGTCCCCAATCGCCCATCCCGACCCTCAGTCTGTGTCCAGCTTCTCGGCCTGAACAAAGGTCCACGCCTCATCCGGAGACTCAAAATAATGGTGCCGGTCCTTGTAGGTAACCCACAGTCGCGCCGGCTGCAACATGCCAAACTTCACCCCCTTCACGTGCAGCACCGCCTTTGCTCGATTGTACCCGGCACTCCTCTTCGCCACCTCCACACTCCAGTCCTGATATATCCGAACCTCCGCGTTCTCCCACCTGCTGCTCCTCTCCTTCTTGGCCCACCTGAGCACACACTCCCGATCGACGAACCGATGGAACCGCACCAGCACCGCCCGCGGAGGATCGTTAGCCTTGGGCCTCCTCGCCAACACTCTATGGGCCCCTTCCAGCTCCAGGGGCCCCTGGAAGGACCCCGCTCCCATCAGCGTGTTCAACATGGTGACCACATAGGCCCCCACGTCCGACCCCTCCGGGAGGCCCAGAATCCGCAGATTCTTCCGCCTTGACCGATTCTCCATCTCCTCGAACCGCTCCTGCCATTTCTTGTGGAGCGCCTCCACCTTTACCGCCTGGCCTAAGATCTCGTCCTCATTGTCAGAGATCTTTTGTCGAGCCTCTCGGATCGCCACCCCCTGGGCCGTCTGTGTCTCCAGCAGCTTATCAATAGAAGCCTTCATCGGCTCTAGCAGGTCCGTTTTAATCTCTCTGAGGCAGCGCTGGATACCCTCCTGTTGCTCCTTCACCCACTGCCTCCACGCTGCCTGGTCTCTTCCCGCCGCCATTTTGTCCTTCTACTCCTTCTTCTGGTCCACCACCACCTTTTTTGGTGCCCCGCTCCTAGTTAAAGCCATATACTGACGGGGAGCTATTATTAACGCCTTCCCACACCGGGAAACGTCGAAACAGTGCCCTTGGGGGTCTGAAAAGAGCCCAAAAGTCCGTTTTTGCGGGAGCCGACGAATGTGCGACTTAGCTCCGCATAGCCGCAACCGGAAGTCTCGAGAGGGAATTTTTTGGCAGTGTTCGCTTCACCAATCTGCCCCTAAAAGTCTGGAAACTCCTGAAAAGGTTTGAGAGTCCGTTCCAGACAGGAGCTGCCGAATGCGCGACCTACTCCTCCATGGCCGCCACCGGAAGCCTCGTCTCCGCTTCTTCAATGGCCTTGGTAGATCTTTTCACAGTTGTTCCCTCTGCTGCTAGAATTCACCTTTAATAAAGGCCCTCAAGTCAGCTTGCAGCCTCTAAGCTTGCCCTTCCCCCTCCTGCATGCTGGAAGAGGCTTTGTTTATCCTGCAGTTAAAGCCAAATCTTTTACTGTTTCTGCTGAGTCTGGTAACCAAGAGACATACCATTCCTAGGGGACACTGTCGGGGGAATGTTACAGTCTTCTTCCCACACCGGGAAATGTCAAACAAATGCCGTGGGAGCCCTGTAACGCGCCCAAAAGTCCGTTTCAAGCGGGAGCTACCGAACATGCGACCTAGCTCTGCATAGCCGCACCCAGAAGTCCCTTTGAGTGTTGTTAACCTCACAAGAGTTTGTCTCCCCTTCTGAGGCGTACAGCCGCTCAACATCATGTCTAGCATTGGGCTGCACACTGCTGTAATTGCATGAGGTTTCTGTGCTGCCTGGAATGGAAGCAATGGAAATGGGTACGTTGTGCTTTGTGATCCCGCACCTATTTTTCCTCAGAATCACTTAAAGAGAATCCTGTCATGGAACTCTGGCAACAGAATCTTATTGCATTGCTGTCTTGTGTTTTCTTACCATTGTGGTTTTATGCAGTGAAAAGTAATGAGGTTCCAGAATATAGATACTGTGCAAGAATCTATAAATCACTATTCCAACTTTGGCACATGGAATCTAAAATTCATTGGAACTGTTAGCAGTCTAAGGGATAATCAACATTTGAAAAGTAGAAATCCTCTAGACTAGAGCAGGTTTTCGGTCAATTTCCATGTTTGTTGTGGTTTATAATCAATTATTAACTTTTATGAATCAAGGAACTTGCTATTAACTTGCAGTAACTTGCTATTAACTTTGCTGAGTATGCCTTCAATTCACCAAGAGGCCGAGAGAAACAGTGAAATGTTTGCAACAAAGTTACCATTTATTGGAAGATTTTATTCAGAGGACCCCAATAAACATTTGTTGTTTAGTTTTCTTACTAACATTCATCATTGGAAGCTTAACAAAAAGGTGCCTTTAACTATGCAAGGTTAAATGATTTTGCTGCTGTGGGAACAATCCACAAAAGAAAAGTAGGAAATTATGACATGAATCTGTTTTTACAATAGTGGCAAAACACTGACCATCACAAATTAGAAATTATCAAAATGCTGAATGAGAAGATTTACTGAATATTCAATAGATATAGGCATGAATTTACTTCTATTTCCAGACTTCAACGTTCTATATTTGAACATGTTGAATATTTCTAATCTGAAACATATATATCAAAAAGCACTCTTATATTACTTACTTAATGTTTAATAAATCTTGTATTGCATTTTAATATGAATTTTAAATGTTTGGTCTTCCTGAAAGTGTACTTAAAAAAATCTGGAAACTATCTGTGATAAATAATCTGCATTAAAATGAACTCTACACAATTCTTTCTGGCATAAAAACACAGGACAGGTGTTTGATGTTGATGCGATAACTGCCATTGAATAGAACTGTCGTGAGTACAAAGTAATGTAATAAAATATTATTTCCATGGTTTTAGAAAAAACTAATCATCAAATCTGATCTTTTTCCCCTGGAATGCAAGAATTTGGGTCTGTTCTTTCCGCTTTCTGCTCGCTTCCCAAGAGGGATGAAGTGATTGTTGTGGCTTTGGAATTACAACACCAGGCCCCCCACGTGATCTCCCACGAAAGGACAAGCTTTTGTTTTGTATAACATCTGTACAAGCAAAAGCAACAATGTAAGAATTATGACGTACAAGCAATTAAGAGTTCATTTACAGTACAATGCAACTATACCACACAAGAGACTTTAGATCAACATGCCTGAAAAGTATCAATTTTCATATCTTAATAGTATGACATAATTAAGCATTTATTTTATCCTTCGGGAAAAGATAATTCTCTACACAGCGTCTGAACTAGAAAAAAACACATACTGGAAAAGTTAATTAATTAACTAATTTTGTGTCACTTACTGACTGCAGGAAATTCTTAACTTAATTGCAGAAGAGAATAATGGAAACATTTCAGATAACATATTGAATTGTTTTAAAAATGGTGTCTGCAGACCTGATAGCCATACTATGGTTCAATCTGTTCTTAATAAAAATACCTTCCCAGGTCCAGGGTAGTGTGTTGAGTTCACACACTAATTGATTTCTAAAATCTGGGTTAGCACCTACACCAAACTGATGGAATGATTTGTTGTTTTTTTTGCTAGAGATAAGGGTTTTACGTGGACTGGGCTGGGTGATTTCACCCTAGGTCATAATGACCTTATGGTTATCAGCAGGATTACAAACATGGAGGTATTATAAATTTGAATTTGCACAATAGGAATGTTTTCTTCATTAAAACACATAATAGAGGCAGAGTAAATTAATCCTTTTTCTGCACCTATCCTGGAACACTGAATGACAACTAGTAAAGTGAGAAGGCATTTAACTTCCTTGCACTGATGAAACAATTGTCATTAAAAACCCATTTGGTTCACTAAGGTCCTTTAGGGAAGGAAATCTGTTGACCTTACCAGGTCTGTCCTACTTGTGATTCCAGTTCCACAGCAATTTTGTTGACTGTTAACTGCCTCTGAAATGGCCCTTGTAAGCCACTCAGTTCAAGGGCAAGTAGGATGGGAATAGAGGGATACGGACCCAGGAAGTGTAGAAGATTGTAGTTTAGTCGGGCAGCATGGTCGGCACGGGCTTGGATGGCCGAAGGGCCTGTTCCTGTGCTGTACATTTCTTTTTTCATTGGGTGGCCAACAAATTCTGGCCTTGCCAGCGATGCCCACATCCCATCAAAGATTAAAAAGACATGTTTAAAAATGTGAGAGGAAGAAAAAGTCCCAGAAACACAATTTTGTATTTTTTCCAGTGCGACCTGACATTTCAATGTGTGGCCTCATTTCCCCTACACACCATCTTGCTCTGGTCATTGGAACATTTTCAAGGATCAAAACTCTTCAGGCATCAATCATTGTATGTTTATGGCATGACAATTTTGCGCATTTACCCCAAAGGGCAAGGAATGTTTTAGTTTTCATGTTTTAGAAATCTTCAATTATTCACCTCGTATCAGAAAATTGAACAAATTGAGGGCAGTCGTTGACATAATAATAATAATCACTTATTGCCACAAGTAGGCTTCAATGAAGTTACCGTGAAAAGCCCCTAGTCGCCACATTCCGGCGCCTGTTCAGGGAGGCCGGTACGGGAATTGAACCCGCGCTGCTGGCCTTGTTCTGCACTACAAGCCAGCCATTTAGCCCACTGTGCTAAACCAGCCCCAGATCTGATCTGTTTGAGGAGACACAAACATTGGACTAATCAGCCTAGGTTATCCTTCTTTAACGATGTTGGGGATGCTCAGTTGATCAGTATATTCGAAATTGAAATTGATGTATATTTTGCTTCTAAGGCAATCAAGGGACATGAAAATAGAGCAGGAAAGTGAAGTTGATGTAGAGGTTTAGCCATAATCTTACCGAATGGTGGAGCATGCTGGAGAGTCCCTATGGCCTACACTAGCTCCTATTTCTCGTGGTTTTCTATGACTCTTTCCTCTAGTGCTGATTTTTCCAGTAGAATCTGTAGCTTGTGCTTGAAATAAACTTAAGGACTTCCGGGTGCGGCTATGCAGAGCTAGGTCACATATTCGGCAGCTCCTGCTTGGAATGGACCTTTGGGCACTTTTACAGGGCCCCCACGGCATTTGTTTGACATTTCCCGGTGTGGGAAGAAGGCTGCAATATTCCCCCGACAGTGTCCCCCAGGAAGGGTATGTCTCTGCGTTGCCAGACACGTCAGAAACAGTAAAAGATTTGGCTGCAACTGCAGGATAAACAGGGCCTCTTCCAGCATGCAGGCGGGGGAAGGGCAAGCTTAAAGCTGCAAGCTGACCTGAGGGCCTGTATCAAAGGTGAATTCTAGCAGCAGAGGGAACAACTGTGAAAAGACCTCATCAAGGCCACTGAAGGGACTTCCGGTTGCGTTGATACCTAGCTAGCCGCACGCTTCGGCGGCTCCAGCTCCGACGGACCTTCGGGCTCTTTTAAGAGCCCCAACGGAGAATTTTTCGACGACGCAACCCGGTGTGGGGTGTTTGAGAAGGGAGTCCCCCCCAAACGAAGGAGGAAAAAACCGGCGGCGGCGGCTGCAGCGCGAGGAATCGTCGACTAAAGGGTCAGAAAGAGAGAAGTACAAGATGGCGGCGGAGAAAGCGCAGGCGACATGGGGGCCTGAGCAGGATGAAATTGTGAGAAGGTGCATGGAGCTGCTGAAGAAGGAGGTGCTGACCCCGTTGCTACAGGCAATTGAGGGGCTCAAGGAGACATTAAAGACCCAGGAGACAGAGCTCCGCGTGGTGGAGCAGAAGGTGACGGGTATTGAGGACGAGATCCTGGGCCTGGCGGTTAAGACACAGACGCACGAGGCACTTCATAAAAAGTGTACTGAAAGGATCGAAGCCCTAGAAAATGGAGCGCGAAGGAAGAACCTTTGGATACTGGGTCTCCCTGAGGGTGTGGAAGGAGTGGACTGTGGAGCGTACGCAAGTACGATGCTGAGCTCACTGATGGGTGCTGAGGCCCCTACGGGCCCCTTGGAGGTGGAGTGGGCAAATCGGATTCCGGCGAGAAGACCAAAAGCGGGAGAACCACCCAGGGCGATAATCGTGCGATTTTACCGCCTTAAGGATAGAGAAGAGGTCTTGAGATGGGCTAAAAAGGTGCGGAGTAGCAGATGGGAGAATGCAGTGGTACGGGTATACCAGGATTGGAGTGCGGAGGTGGCGAGAAGGAGGGCGAGCTTCAATCGAGCCAAAGAGGTGTTGCATAAAAGGAAGGTGAAGTTCGGGATGCTGCAGCCGGCAAGACTATGGGTCACGTATCAGGAGAGACACCATTATTTCGAGACGGCGGAGGAAGCATGGACCTTCATCAAAGAAGAGAAATTGGATCGGAACTGAGGGACTGATGCTGCAGGAAATGTTATTGTTAATGTTATGGTTGAAGTTAATTGAGAAGTAAATTGGGAAGGGGGGAGACATTGGGGAAATGTGGGCGCCGGTGAGGGGGGAAAGACGGGACATAGTTGGAGAATGGGGAAGGGGAGGGGGAGGGGAAAGGGAGCTGCGCCATAGGAGGCGGGTCAGGTAAAGGGATGTTCCCGCGCCAGAAAGAATAAGGTGGGAAGACAGGCGCAAGGCGGATGGGAGTTCCCCACACGGGGGGGGGGGTCGAGGAGTGAGCAGGAGTAGCCGGGGTCAGTTGAAGTCAGCTGACTTACGGAAGTAATATGGGGGGAGCAATCATGCTAGAAAGAGATCTAGCGGGGAGGGGGGGAGGGAGGGGGAGGGGGTGGGGGGACAACTGGGTTGCTGCTGCGGAAATCCAAAAGGAAATGGCTAAAGACTGGGTGGGCGGGGATGGTGTGCGACGCTGGGGGAGCGAGCGGGAACGCGGAGGCGGGATAATTGACTGGCCTAGAGAAGGTAATGGCTAGTCGACACGGGAGGGGGGCAGGTAGCCCCCTAGTGAGGCTGATCACGTGGAACGTGAGAGGCCTGAACGGACCGATAAAAAGGGCCCGAGTGCTCGCGCATTTGAAAGGACTAAGGGCAGACGTGGTTATGCTCCAAGAGACGCACCTAAAGGTGGCGGACCAAGTTAGGCTAAGGAAAGGATGGGTGGGACAGGTGTTCCACTCAGGACTGGACGCAAAGAATAGAGGGGTGGCCATTTTGGTGGGGAAACGGGTAGCATTTGAAGCAAAGAACATCGTAGCAGATAGCGGAGGTAGATATGTAATGGTGAGTGGCAGGCTGGAGGGAATGGAGGTCGTGTTGGTTAATGTGTATGCCCCAAACTGGGACGATGCGGGATTTATGAGACGGATGCTGGGGCGTATACCGGACCTAGAGGTAGGAAACTTGATTTTAGGAGGGGACTTTAATACGGTGCTGGACCCGGGGCTAGATAGATCCAGCTCAAGGACCGGAAGAAGGCCGGCAGCGGCCAAGGTACTTAAGGGGTTTATGGACCAAATGGGGGGAGTGGATCCATGGCGATTTCTTAGACCAAGGGCTAGGGAGTTTTCCTTCTTCTCCCATGTCCATAAAGTGTACTCCCGGATAGATTTTTTTGTTTTGGGAAGGTCGTTGATCTCTAGGGTGGAAGAAGCTGAGTACTCAGCCATAGCGGTTTCGGATCATGCCCCACATTGGGTGGACCTGGAATTAGGAGAGGAAAGGGAGCAGAGAACACTCTGGCGATTAGATGTGGGACTGATGGCGGATGAGGGAGTGTGTGCAAGAGTGCGGGGGTGTATTGAGAGATACCTGGAGGTCAATGACGACGGCGAGGTCCCTGTGGGAGTGGTATGGGAAGCACTAAAAGCGGTGGTCAGAGGAGAGCTGATCTCTCCACAAAAGGAAAACAGAGGCCAAGGAAAGGGAAAGATTACTGGGGGAGATTTTAAGGGTGGATAGGGAATTTGCAGAGACCCCGGAGGAGGAATTGTACAGGGAGAGGAGACGACTCCAGACGGAATTTGACCTTCTGACCACCAGAAAGGCGGAGGTACTGTGGAGGAAGGCACAGGGGAGGAGGTATGAATATGGGGAAAAGGCTAGTCGCCTGTTGGCTCATCAATTGCGAAAGAGGGCAGCAGCGAGGGAGATAGGAGGAATTAGAGATGAAAGGGGAGACACGGTGCGAAGGGCAGGAAAGATAAATGAGGTGTTCAAGACCTTCTATGAGGAACTGTATAGGTCTCAACCCCCAGAGGGAGAGGAGGGGATGCGGCAGTTCCTGGACCAATTGAGGTTCCCGAAAGTGGAGGAGCAGGGGGTGGTAGGCCTGGGGGCACCGATTGGGGTGGACGAGGTTATTAAGGGACTGGGAAGCATGCAAGCAGGGAAGGCCCCAGGACCAGACGGGTTCCCGGTGGAGTATTACAGAAAATATGTGGACTTGTTGGCCCCGTTGATGGTGAGGACGTTCAATGAGGCCAGGAAAGGGGGGACTCTACCCCCGACGATGTCGGAGGCGACGATATCGTTAATTTTGAAGAGGGATAAAGATCCGTTGCAGTGCGGGTCCGATAGACCCATTTCATTATTGAACGTGGACGCCAAATTGTTGGCAAAGATACTGGCATCGAGGATAGAGGACTGTGTCCCGGGGGTGGTGCACGAAGACCAGACAGGGTTCGTAAAAGGGAGACAACTGAATGTTAACGTGCGACGACTATTAGGGGTGATAATGATGCCCCCAGTGGAGGGGGAGGCAGAGATAGTGGCGGCAATGGACGCAGAGAAGGCATTTGATAGGGTGGAGTGGGAGTATTTATGGGAAGTGTTAAGAAGGTTTGGGTTTGGGAACGGGTTTATTAGCTGGGTTAGTCTTCTTTATGGGGCTCCAACGGCAAGCGTAGTTACAGGTCGACATAGATCGGAGTATTTCCGACTATATAGGGGAACAAGACAGGGATGCCCGCTGTCTCCATTGTTGTTCGCGTTGGCAATTGAACCTCTGGCCATGGCGTTGAGAGACTCCAGGAAATGGAGAGGGGTGATTAGAGGGGGAGAAGAACACCGAGTCTCGTTATACGCGGATGACCTATTGTTATACGTGTCGGACCCAGCGGGGGGGATGATAGAGGTTATGCGAATTTTGAGGGGGTTCGGGGATTTCTCGGGGTATAGGCTAAACATGGGGAAGAGTGAATTATTTGTGATACATCCAGGGGACCAGAGTAGAGAGATAGAAGGCTTGCCTCTAAGGAAAGTGGAAAGAAACTTCCGATACCTGGGGATTCAGATCGCTAGGAGCTGGGGAACCTTGCACAGACTTAATCTGACACGTTTGGTAGAACAAATGGAGGAGGACTTCAAGAGGTGGGACATGCAGCCTCTATCGCTGGCGGGCAGGGTGCAAGCAATTAAGATGATGGTCCTCCCGAGGTTCTTATTTGTATTTCAATGTCTCCCTATACTAATCACCAAGACCTTTTTTAATAAAATAGACAGGAGCATCACGAGCTTCGTGTGGGCAGGGAAAGTTCCGAGAGTAAGGAGGGGGTTCCTTCAGCGTAGTAGGGACAGAGGAGGATTGGCACTACCGAACTTGGGCGATTACTATTGGGCCGCCAATGTGGCAATGATACGTAAATGGATGATGGAGGGTGAGGGAGCGGCGTGGAAAAGACTGGAGAGAAAGTCCTGTAAAGGGACGAGTTTAGAGGGGCTGGTGACGGCGCCGCTACCGATCTCACCTAAAAAGTTTACCACGAACCCGGTGGTGGCGGCAACATTGAATATCTGGGGACAGTGGAGGCGACAGAGAGGGGTGCGGGGAGCCCTGGTGGGGTCCCCAATCAGGAACAACCATAGGTTCGCCCCAGGAAGAATGGGTGGAGGATTTCAGAGCTGGTACCAGTTGGGAATTAGGAGGGTGGGAGATTTATTTATAGATGGGACTTTTGCGAGCTTGGGAGCATTGGAGGAAAAGTATGGGTTGCCCCGGGGAAACTTCTTGAGATATATGCAGATGAGGGCGTTTACTAGACAACAGGTGAGGGAATTTCCGTTGCTCCCGACACAGGGGATACAGGACAGGGTGCTTTCAGGGGTGTGGGTCGGAGAGGGCAAGGTGTCAGAGATTTACCGAGAGATGAGGGAAGAGGGGGAGGAGTCGGTGGGTGAACTAAAAGGAAAGTGGGAAGAAGAACTAGGGGATGAGATAGAGGAGGGTATGTGGGCTGATGCCCTAAGCAGGGTAAATTCCTCTTCCTCTTGCGCCAGGCTTAGCCTGATTCAATTTAAGGTGCTACATAGAGCACACATAACGGGAGCAAGATTGAGCAGGTTCTTTGGAGTGGAGGACAAATGTGGGAGGTGTGGCGGGAGCCCGGCAAACCACGCACATATGTTTTGGGCGTGTCCGGCACTGGAAGGGTATTGGAAGGGAGTGACGGGAGTGATTTCGTGGGTGGTGAAGGCCCGGGTCAAACCAGGCTGGGGGTTAGCTCTATTTGGAGTTGCGGAAGAGCCGGGAGTGCAGGAGGCGAAAGAGGCCGACGTTGTGGCCTTTGCGTCCCTAGTAGCCCGGCGCAGGATCCTACTCATGTGGAAGGAGGCGAAACCCCCCGGACTGGAGGCCTGGGTAAATGATATGGCGGGGTTCATTAAACTGGAGCAGATAAAGTTTGCCCTGAGAGGATCGGCTCAAGGGTTCACCAGGTGGTGGCAGCCATTTCTCGACTACCTAGGGGAACGTTAGAGGGAAGACAGATGACCAGCAACAGCAACCCAGGGGGAAGGGGGGGGGGGGGTGGTTTAGTTTAGTTTAGGTCAAAGATAAAGGGGTTTTGTTACTTGTGTATTGTTAAAAATGTCTGTATTGTTATTGTTGCATTTGCTTTGTAAGAGGGGAAAAATTGTTGTTTGGGAAAAAAATTTCAATAAAACATATTTAAAAAAAAAAAAGAAATAAACTTAAGAAGTGCACAAGAGTGGTGTTGTACCCTCACCCCAGTTTGGCATTTTCCCAAAGACAGAAGGCAAGCCAACATCACACCAATTTATGGTGCCTCCAACAGTGCTCCCAAGCATTCATTCCATCATGCTGCGTGTTCCCTACTTGCTTCCAAAAATCTCATGGTGCAATACACCGTAGTACATCCACAGCAAAGAGCATTACAGCACCATGAAATTCAGCTTCAAAATTAGGGCTCACGCTTATTAAGATATGATCACTGGTCAAAATGATAACTGGAAAGACAATTAAAAGAAAAGTATCCATTCTGACCTGATTTCTTGTTCTTGATATCTCCTTGAAAGTTGCTGAAAAAAGATTAAAAGAGGTTTTGAAGCACAATTTATCTTGCTGTTGGGAAACAGTATTTATTTTTTGTATTATCTGTAACAATTTAATTCAAAAACAAATTTGAAACCAAAGTTGAACCTGGTGCTTACCTCTTCTGCTTTGAAGCTTTTGAATCAGACAAATTATTACAAAATAAAGAACCAAATGTTGTTTTTGTGCGGTTCTTTTTCCCAGCATAATCCATGGGATCATTCTTTTCTTCCTTCATTTTACTTGGCATACTTTTATCTTCTTTCACAGTGTTGGTTGTTGGATCAAATTCTTGCTTCTTTTTATTTATTCTTTTCACCTTTCCAATAAAGAAATCATCATCCCCGCTGTCATCACTAGATGTCTGATTGTAAAACCTCTCCTCTGTGCTATCGTCAAAATATTCCTTTTCTTCCTCACTGGAAACATTCAGGTCACTGGCATCTGCTTCAATAGGTTTTATATTCTCTGACTTAATGGAAACTTTTAATTCTTTCTGTGTTTTTGACAAGGTGCATGTGTTCTCTTCAATATCTTGATGGCTCTGTGTCACTTCTGCAGCTTTGGTTATGGAGGCTGTGTCATCATGTGGAGCCTCACTTTCAAATTCATTTACTGTTGCGCTGGTTTGTTTGATGGCTTCTACTTTGGCATTCTCGCCTGCAGTATCATCCTCTTTTACCTCATTTGTTTTATCAGATGAAATTTCTTCTGGACTTGCCTGTTGTAATGATCCTGTTTGCAGATTAGCCGTATTGTGAAATCTCTGTCCTTTTGTTTTTTGTCTCGCTTCTTTGAATGAATTTACAGCAGCTGGAAGACAAGTAAAAATCTTCACTGATACATTTACTTCAGAATACCAGCTTTAAAATGATTTTATAATCACATTTGCTTCCTCTACAAAATTACTACACCTCAACTGTTAGGGTTAAGGAAAATACCAAGGCTTTTACTTGTTCATAAAAGGCAAGAGGGTAGCCAGGGACAGGGTTGGCCCACTGAAGGACAGGGGAGGGAATCTGTGTGTGGAGCCAGAGGAAATGGGCGAGATACTAAATGAATACTTTGCATCAGTATTCACCAAAGAGAAGGAATTGGTGGATGTTGAGTCTGGAGAAGGATGTGTAGATAGCCTGGGTCACATTGAGATCCAAAAAGACGAGGTGTTGGGCATCTTGAAAAATATTACGGTAGATAAGTCCCCAGGGCCTGATGAGATCTACCCCAGAATACTGAAGGAGGCAAGAGGAAATTGCTGAGGCCTTGATGGAAATCTTTGGATCCTCACTGTCTTCAGGTGATGTCCCGGAGGACTGGAGAATAGCCAATGTTGTTCCTTTGTTTAAGAAGGGTAGCAAGGATAATCCAGGGAACTACAGGCTGGTGAGCCTTACCCTCAGTGGTAGGGAAGTTACTGAACAGAATTCTTCGAGACACGATCTACCCATTTGGAAGCAAATGGACGTATTAGCGAGAGGCAGCAAGGTTTTGTGAAGGGGAGGTCGTGTCTCACTAACTTGAGAGAGTTTTTCGAGGCGGTCACAAAGATGATTGATGCAGGTAGGGCAGTGGATGTTATCTATATGGACTTTGACAAGGTTCCTCATGACAGACTGGTACAAAAGGTGAAATCACACAGGATCAGAGGTGAGCTGGCAAGATGGATACAGAACTGGCTAGGTCATAGAAGGCAGAGAATAGCAATGGAAGGGTGCTTTTCTGATTGGAGGGCTGTGACTGGTGGTGTTCCGCAGGGATCAGTGCTGGGACCTTTGCTGTTCGTAGTATATATAAATGATTTGGAGGAAAGTGTAACAGGTCTGATTAGTAAGTTTGCGGACGACACAAAGGTTGGTGGAATTGCGGATTGCGATGAGGACTGTCAGAGGATACAGCAGGATTTGGATCGTTTGGAGACCTGGGTGGAGAGATGGTAGATGGAGTTTAATCCGGACAAATGTGAGGTAATGCATTTTGGAAGGTCTAATGCAGGTAGGGAATATACAGTGAATGGTAGAACCCTCAAGAGTATTGACAGTCAGAGAGATCTAGGTGTACAGGTCCACAGGTCACTAAAAGGGGCAACAAAGGTGGAGAAAGTAGTCAAGAAGGCATACGGCATGCTTGTCTTCATTGGCCAGGGCATGGAGTATAGAAATTGGCAAGTTATGTTGCAGCTGTATAGAACCTTAGTTAGGCCGCACTTGGAGTATAGTGTTCAATTCAGGTCGCCACACTACCAGAAGGATGTGGAGGCTTTACAGAGGATGCAGAAGAGATTTACCAGGATGTTGCCTGGTATTGAGGGCATTAGCTATGAGGAGAGGTTGAATAAACTCGGTTTGTTCTCGCTGGAACGACGGAGGTTGAGGGGCGACTTGATAAGAGGTCTACAAAATTATGAGGGGCATAGACCGGGTGGATAGTCAGAGGCTTTTTCCCAGGGTAGAGGGGTCAATTACTAGGGGGCATAGGTTTAAGGTGCATGGGCAAGGTTTAGAGGAGATGTACGAGGCAAGTTTTTTTACACAGAGGGTAGTGGATGCCTGGAACTCGTTGCCGGAGGAAGTGGTGGAAGCAGGGACTATAGTGATGTTTAAGAGGCATCTTGACAAATCCATGAATAGGATGGGAATAGAGGGATACGGATCCCGAAAGTGTAGAAGATTTTAGTTTAGATGGGCAGCATGGTCGGTGAAGGCTTGGAGGGCCGAAGGGCCTGTTCCTGTGCTGTACTTTTCTTTGTTCTTTCCCAACTTGGCTTTTCAGAAGTGATAGTTATAGCTAGAAACCCATTCGCAAGAGTGCATACGTAAACTTCTTGTGACATTGCATCCAAGGATTCAAGGCTTGACTCCTGACATTGACTGCATGGTTTACCTTTGTACCACTACCATTTGAATATTTACCTGGAGAGCCTTCTGGCCTCCTGTGGACACAGCTGTCATCCTTTGCACCTCCTCCAGCAAGAACTCCAATGCAGCATTTGAGAAACTTGGAGCCCACGTGCTGTCATGTTGTGCCATTCTTCAAACTTTTTACATGTCAGCGTAACTTAAGAACCTGCACCACCTGCTCCAGCCTCGGTGCACCTCCCCATGAAAAGGTATTGGCTGGCTAGAACTTGTGCTAACCCCTTACAATTTGGGCTCCCTGTTGAATCATGCACCCACTCAAAGTATGGTTAATGCTGGCTGCAAGTGCAATCATGGTGATGAGCAGGCAGCATGAGGTTAAGTGAGAATTCTTCAATTTGGTTTGTTGAAGAGATTTGCAGTTGCTTGCCCTGCCCACAGACACCATAAATGTCCAGTAGACTACATCATGCTGGAGCAGACGCCTGACAACAACAACATTTGCTTAAAAGCCGACAAAACGCCTGGAATGTTACCAAGGTAGTGAATGGCAGTCCTGTCCCTTTGCTGGTGATCTTACAATCTGGATTGCTGGTTTTATTTTTTATGAGAAGAGTAAAGTCCTATTTTGGAAAAAATTATTTTGTAAAATAAATGATTGGTGAAGCATTTTATAAATCATAAGCTGCAATCTTGGTATCAACTACACGAATGCTGTTCAATGGTCCTGTAATGTCGCTTCTGTAAGAACATGCCACAATTGTGTGGGAAACCCTTGGATCACAAAATGAGGGGTAACAGCAAGGAAATAGCCTTTCAAGATTATGAATGTTTATGCATTTCTTTGTTGGAACAAGTTGAAGAGGAACTTCCATTATATATTTATATCATTCTCAAATTACACTGATCTTTGGTAGTTCTTTGGTTGCAAGTAAAACAAAGGGGTTTCATCTGCTGACAGATCGAATTTTGCCAAGAAACTGTGGTGAAAAAGATTTGCAGTTTAGTGACCAGCTTCAATCCCACAATGTTTGAGGGAAGGAAGAGTGCATCCAAGAGTGGTATTTTAAACTTAAATAAGGGCAATTAGAAGGGCATGATAGCAGCGCTAGCTAAAGTGACTGGCAAATGTGGTAAAGGGATAGGTCAATAGAGATGCAGTGGCAAACATACAGAATAGACACATTCCAAGGGGTGGGACAACCACCCGTGGTTAACTAAAAATGTTAAAGACAGTAATAAACTTAAAGCAAAAGCATATAATTGCGTAAAGAGGGGTGGCAGGTCAGGAGACTGGAAAGAATATAAAAAACAGCAAATAATGACTATAAGAACAACAAAGAACAAAGAAATGTACAGCACAGGAACAGGCCCTTCGGCCCTCCAAGCCCGTGCCGACCATACTGCCCGACTAAACTACAATCTTCTACACTTCCTGGGTCCGTATCCTTCTATTCCCATCCTATTCATATATTTGTCAAGATGCCCCTTAAATGTCCCTATCGTCCCTGCTTCCACTACCTCCTCCGGTAGCGAGTTCCAGGTACCCACTACCCTCTGCGTAAAAAACTTGCCTCGTACATCTACTCTAAACCTTGCCCCTCTCACCTTAAACCTATGCCCCCTAGTAATTGACCCCTCTACCCTGGGGAAAAGCCTCTGACTATCCACTCTGTCTATGCCCCTCATAATTTTGTATACCTCTATCAGGTCGCCCCTCAACCTCCTTCGTTCCAGTGAGAACAAACCGAGTTTATTCAACCGCTCCTCATAGCTTATGCCCTCCATACCAGGCAACATTCTGGTAAATCTCTTCTGCACCCTCTCTAAAGCCTCCACATCCTTCTGGTAGTGTGGCGACCAGAATTGAACACTATACTCCAAGTGTGGCCTAACTAAGATTCTATACAGCTGCAACATGACTTGCCAATTCTTATACTCAATGCCCCGGCCAATGAAGGCCAGCATGCCGTATGCCTTCTTAACTACCTTCTCCACCTGTGTTGCCCCTTTCAATGACCTGTGGACCTGTACTCTTAGACCTCTTTGACTTTCAATCCCTTGTCAGACAGTGAGCAGCTGCACACACTTGAAATGTGCTGTGAGGAGGCCCCCAGGTGGTCTGGCTGATGCTCATGTTCCCCTCGGAATGCCCAAGGGCCCTGGCTTGATTCCTGTATGAGATGGTGCACTGGGAGGATGGTCAAGGTGCCTCACAAGGTGCCATGTCACCTATACCTTGATGGTATCCACCACGGTGTGGGGCCATGAAGTGCTGGGTCGAGCACAAATCCTGCTGGACCAAGTTCTGCATGGTGGTCACCAACCTTCCCATGGTGGTCTTGAGGCGCTCGCAGATTGGAGACACTGAATGGATCCCTCCCACGTTCACTTTAGTCTGCTGAGTCACGGTTGAACATCTGCTTGATGTTCTGTCGTTGCATCTCCAAAATCTCTTCATAATTAGCATGATCAAGATCAGAAATACAAACTACATTTCATCATTCTCTGACACCACATTCAAGTTTCTATGTGGCATACCAGGAAACGTCTTTCTCCAAATTCTTGACGTTGTCAATGCACATTAGGAAAATTCTGAATCTTGGTCAATGACTGAAAACTTAATGAAACTAAACGATGAAGCAACCTGGAATGAACAACCTGTAGCATAGTGATATATACAGCATTTCTTTTATTCACTACATGTTTCACAATAATCTGTAGCTTACCTTTAATAGCTGCAATTTTTCTGCTCATGAGTGGATGTGATGCAATTCGTGCAACTGCTCGTTCAACTGCTGTGGAATTAGGCTGTCAAGTCCAAACATTAAAGAAAATGATTAGTATGTTGGTGAACAATTAATTAAAGGCATTAATTACTCCAGCACAAACAGGTAACTGTCCCCTTCATAATAATTAGTATAAAAACTGGTCCCTTCATAACAACCAGCCCATCGATCCTACCCTCAGTTTTCTGTATGATGGGGAATCCTTATAAAGAAAGCCATTGCTAGAGTCAGTTATTATCTGAAATGTAGGCCAATTTCCAAGAGATGACTGCACATACGGGATAGTGAATTCCTAGATCCTTCTAAAATCTGTTAGAAATCCCCAAAGCAACGCCTCAAGCTATAATTTAGCACAGCCCTGACATTAAGATTTCAGCAAATAAACATGTGAAATTTTCACGCCATGCCCACAATCACTGAAAATATGCAGCAGTCTAAATATAAATGTTAGTCATTCAATTTTGGGTTGTTGTTTCTTGGGAGTGTATTTGAACTGCAAAACTCTCGAGTAATAGAACTTCTGGTTACAGCCAACACAGAATTACAGGTTTGTTATGCTGCAGAAGGAGGCCAATCAGCCCATCGTGTCTGCACCGGCTCTCCAAATGAGCATTATGACTTCCTGCCATTTTACTGCCTTTTCCCTCACGTCTGCATGATCAATACCCTCTTGACAACCTCGATTGAACCTTCCTCCACCACATTGCCAGGCAGTGCATTCCAGACCCGAACCACTCATTGTGTGAAAAGTTTTATTTCACATCACATTTACAAATCACTTTAAATCTGTGCCTTTGTGTTGCTGATCCTTTAATGAGTGGGAACCGTTTCTCCCCATCTACTCTGTCCAGCTCCCTATGATTTTGAACATCTCTATTAAATCTCCTCTTAGTCTTCTTCTCTCCAAAGAGAACAGTTCCAACCTCTCCATCCGATCCGGCGAGCCTTCCATCAGTGGTAGGGAAATTACTGGAGAGAATTCTTTGAGACAGGATATATTCCCATTTGGAAGCAAATGGACGTATTAGTGAGAGGCAGCATGGTTTTGTGAACATAAGAACTAGAACCGTAACAGCCTCCCCGAACAGGCGCCGGAATGTGGCGACTAGGGGCTTTTCACAGTAACTTCATTGAAGCCTACTTGTGACAATAAGCGATTTTCATTTTTTCAGAAGCAGGAGTAGGCCATCTGGCCCCTCGAGCCTGCTCCACCATTCAATGAGATCATGGCTGATCTTTTGTGGACTCAGCTCCACTTTCCGGCCTGAACACCATAACCCTTAATCCCTTTATTCTTCAAAAAACTATCTATCTTTGTCTTAAAAACATTTAATGAAGGAGCCTCGACTGCTTCACTGGGCAAGGAATTCCATAGATTCACAACCCTTTGGGTGAAGAAGTTCCTCCTAAACTCAGTCCTAAATCTACTTCCCGTTATTTTGAGGCTATGCCCCCTAGTTCTGCTTTCACCCGCCAGTGGAAACAACCTGCCCGCATCTATCCTATATATTCCCTTCATAATTTTATATGTTTCTATAAGATCCCCCCTCATCCTTCTAAATTCCAACGAGGACAGTCCCAGTCTACTCAACCTCTCCTCGTAATCCAACCCCTTCAGCTCTGGGATTAACCTAGTGAATCTCCTCTGCACACCCTCCAGTGCCAGTACGTCCTTTCTCAAGTAAGGAGACCAAAACTGAACACAATACTCCAGGTGTGGCCTCACTAACACCTTATACAATTGCAGCAGAACCTCCCTAGTCTTAAACTCCATCCCTCTAGCAATGAAGGACAACATTCCATTTGCCTTCTTAATGACCTGTTGCACCTGTAAACCAACTTTTTGCGACTCCTGCACTAGCACACCCAGGTCTCTCTGCACAGCAGCATGTTTCAATATTTTATCATTTAAATAATAATCCCTTTTGCTGTTATTCCTACCAAAATGGATAACCTCACATTTGTCAACATTGTATTCCATCTGCCAGACCCTAGCCCATTCACTTAGCCTATCCAAATCCCTCTGCAGACTTCCAGTATCCTCTGCACTTTTTGCTTTACCATTCATCTTAGTGTCGTCTGCAAACTTGGACACATTGCCCTTGGTCCCCAACTCCAAATCATCTATGTAAATTGTGAACAGTTGTGGGCCCAAAACTGATCCCTGAGGGACACCACTAGCTACTGATTGCCAACCAGAGAAACACCCATTAATCCCCACTCTTTGCTTTCTATTAATTAACCAATCCTCTATCCATGCTACTACTTTCCCCTTAATGCCATGCATCTTTATCTTGTGCAGCAACCTTTTGTGTGGCACCTTGTCAAAGGCTTTCTGGAAATCCAGATATACCACATCCATTGGCTCCCCATTATCTACCGCACTGGTAATGTCCTCAAAAAATTTCACTAAATTAGTTAGGCACGACCTGCCCTTTATGAACCCATGCTGCGTCTGCCCAATGGGACAATTTCCATCCAGGAGGTCGTGTCTCACTAACTTGATAGAGTTTTTTGAAGAGGTCACAAAGATGATTGATGCAGGTAGGGCAGTGGATGTTGTCTATATGGACTACAGTAAGGCCTTTGACAAGGTCCCTCATGGTAGACTGGTACAAAAGGTGAAGTCACACGGGATCAGGGGTGAGCTGGCAAGGTGGATACACAATTGGCTAGGTCACAGAAGGCAGAGAGTAGCAATGGAAGGGTGCTTTTCTAATTGGAGGGCTGTGACTAGTGGTGTTCCGCAGGGATCAGTGCTGGGACCTTTGCTGTTCGTAGTATATATAAATGATTTGGAGGAAAATGTAACTGGTCTGATTAGTAAGTTTGCAGACAACACAAAGGTTGGTGAATTGCGGATAGCGATGAGGACTGTCAGAGGATACAGCAGGATTTAGATCATTTGGAGACTTGGGCGGAGAGATGGCAGATGGAGTTTAAACCGGACAAATGTGAGGTAATGCATTTTGGAAGGTCTAATGCAGGTAGGGAATATACAGTGAATGGTAGAACCCTGAGGAGTATTGAAAGTCAGAGAGATCTAGGTGTACAGGTCTACAGGTCACTGAAAGGGGCAACACAGGTGGAGAAGGTAGTCAAGAAGGCATACGGCATGCTTGCCTTCACTGGCTGGGGCATTGAGTATAAGAATTGGCAAATCATGTTGCAGCTGTATAGAACCTTAGTCAGACCACACTTGGAGTATAGTGTTCAATTCTGGTCGCCACGCTACCAGAAGGATGTGGAGGCTCTAGAGAGGGTGCAGAAGAGATTTACCAGGATGTTGCCTGGAATGGAGGGCATTAGCTATGAGGAGCGGTTGAATAAACTCGGTTTGTTCTCACTGGAACGAAGGAGGTTGAGGGGCGACCTGATAGAGGTCTACCAAATTATGAGGGGCATGGACAGAGTGGATAGTCAGAGGCTTTTCCCCAGGGTAGAGGGGTCAACTACTAGGGGGCATAGGTTTAAGGTGCGAGGGGCAAGGTTTAGAGGAGATGTACGAAGCAAATTTTTTACACGGAGGGTAGTGGGTGCCTGGAACTCGCTGCTGGAGGAGGTGGTGGAAGCAGGGACGATAGTGACATTTAAGGGGCATCTTGACAAATACATAAATATGATGGGAATAGAGGGATACGGACCTAGGAAGTGTAGAAGATTTTAGTTTAGACGGGCAGCATGGTCGGCACGGGCTTGGAGGGCCGAAGGGCCTATTCCTGTGCTGTATTTTTCTTTGTTCTATCCTCAAAACTGAAGTTTCTCATCCTTGGAACCAATCTTGTAAACGTACACCAGGATTGGAGTGCGGAGGTGGCGAGAAGGAGGGCGAGCTTCAACCGAGCCAAAGAGGTGTTGCATAAAAGGAAGGTGAAGTTTGGGATGCTGCAGCCGGCAAGACTATGGGTCACGTATCAGGAGAGACACCATTATTTCGAGACGGCGGAGGAAGCATGGTCCTTCATCAAAGAAGAGAAATTGGATGGGAACTGAGGGACTGATGCTGCAGGAAATGTTATTGTTATTGATTTTGTTAATGTTATGGGTGAAGTTAATTGAGAAGCAAACTGGGAAGGGGGGGGGGGGGAGACATTGGGGAAATGTGGGCGTCGGTGATGGGGGAAAGACGGGACACAGTCGGAGAATGGGGAAGGGGAGGGGGAGGGGAAAGGGAGCTGCGCCATAAGAGGTGGGTCAGGTAAACGGATGTTCCCGCGCCAGAAAGAATAAGGCAGGAAGATAGGCGCAAGGCGGATCGGAGTTCCCCCACACGGGGGGGGTCGAGGAGTGAGCAGGAGTAGCCGGGGTCAGTTGAAGTCAGCTGACTTACGGAAGTGACATGGGGGGAGCAATCAAGCTAGATAGGGATCTAGCATGGGGGGGGGGGACAACTGGGTTGCTGCTGCGGAAATCCAAAAGGAAGAGTGGGTGGGCGGGGATGGTGTGCGACGCTGGGGGAGCGAGCGGGAGCGCGGAGGCGGGATATGGGACTGGCCTAGAGAAGGTAATGGCTAGTCGACACGGGAGGGGGGCAGGTAGCCCCCTAGTGAGGCTGATCACGTGGAACGTGAGAGGCCTGAACGGACCGATAAAAAGGGGCCGAGTGCTCACGCATTTGAAAGGACTAAGGGCAGACGTGGTTATGCTCCAAGAGACGCACCTAAAGTTGGCGGACCAAGTTAGGCTAAGGAAAGGATGGGTGGGACAGGTGTTCCACTCAGGACTGGACGCAAAGAACAGAGGGGTGGCCATTTTGGTGGGGAAACGGGTAGCATTTGAAGCAAAGAACTTCGTAGCAGATAGCGGAGGTAGATATGTAATGGTGAGTGGTAGGCTGGAGGGAATGGAGGTCGTGTTGGTTAATGCGTATGCCCCAAATTGGGACGATGCGGGATTTATGAGACGGATGCTGGGGCGTATACCGGACCTGGAGGTAGGAAACTTGATTCTAGGAGGGGACTTTAATACGGTGCTAGACCCGGGGCTAGATAGATCCAGCTCAAGGACCGGAAGGAGGCCGGCAGCGGCCAAGGTACTTAAGGGGTTTATGGACCAAATGGGGGGAGTGGATCCATGGCGATTTCTTAGACCTAGGGCTAGGGAGTTTTCCTTCTTCTCCCATGTCCATAAAGTGTACTCCCGGATAGATTTTTTTGTTTTGGGAAGGTCGTTGATCTCTAGGGTGGAAGAAGCTGAGTACTCAGCCATAGCGGTTTCGGATCATGCCCCACATTGGGTAGACCTGGAATTAGGAGAGGGCAGGGAGCAGAGAACACTCTGGCGATTAGATGTGGGACTGATGGCGGATGAGGGAGTGTGTGCAAGAGTGCGGGGGTGTATTGCGAGATACCTGGAGGTCAATGACGACGGCGAGGTCCCTGTGGGAGTGGTTTGGGAAGCACTAAAAGCGGTGGTCAGAGGAGAGCTGATCTCTATTGGGGCCCACAAAAGGAAAACAGAGGCCAAGGAAAGGGAAAGATTACTGGGGGAGATTTTAAGGGTGGACAGGGAATTTGCAGAGACACCGGAGGAGGAATTGTACAGGGAGAGGAGACGACTCCAGACGGAGTTTGACCTTCTGACCACCAGAAAGGCGGAGGTACTGTGGAGGAAGGCACAGGGGAGGAGGTATGAATATGGGGAAAAGGCTAGTCGCCTGTTGGCTCATCAATTGCGAAAGAGGGCAGCAGCGAGGGAGATAGGAGGAATTAGAGACAAAAGGGGAGACACGGTGCGAAGGGCAGGAAAGATAAATGAGGTGTTCAAGACCTTTTATGAGGAACTGTATAGGTCTCAACCCCCAGAGGGAGAGGAGGGGATGCGGCAGTTCCTGGACCAATTGAGGTTCCCGAAAGTGGAGGAGCAGGAGGTGGTAGGCCTGGGGGCACCGATTGAGGTGAACGAGGTCATTAAGGGACTGGGAAGCATGCAAGCAGGGAAGGCCCTGGGGCCAGACGGGTTCCCGGTGGAATATTACAGAAAATAAATAACTTGTTGGCCCCGTTGATGGCGAGGACGTTCAATGAGGCCAGGGAAGGGGGGACTCTACCCCCGACGATGTCGGAGGCGACGATATCGCTAATTTTGAAGAGGGACAAAGATCCGTTGCAGTGCGGGTCCTATAGACCTATTTCACTATTGAACGTGGACGCCAAATTACTGGCAAAGGTACTGGCATCGAGGATAGAGGACTGTGTCCCGGGGGTGGTGCACGAAGACCAGACAGAGTTCGTAAAAGGGAGACAACTGAATGTTAACGTGCGACGACTATTAGGGGTGACAATGATGCCCCCAGTGGAGGGGGAGGCAGAGATAGTGGCGGCAATGGACGCAGAGAAGGCATTTGATAGGGTGGAGTGGGAGTATTTATGAGAAGTGTTAAGGAGGTTTGGGTTTGGGAACGGGTTTATTAGCTGGGTTAGACTTCTTTATGGGGCTCCAACAGCAAGCGTAGTTACAGGTCGACATAGATCGGAGTATTTCCGACTATATAGGGGAACAAGACAGGGATGCCCGCTGTCTCCATTGTTGTTCGCGTTGGCAATTGAACCTCTGGCCATGGCGTTGAGAGACTCCAGGAAATGGAGAGGGGTGATTAGAGGGGGAGAAGAACACCGAGTCTCGTTATACGCGGATGACCTATTGTTATACGTGTCGGACCCAGCGGGGGGGATGATAGAGGTTATGCGAATTTTGAGGGGGTTCGGGGATTTCTCGGGGTATAGGCTAAACATGGGGAAGAGTGAACTATTTGTGATACATCCAGGGGACCAGAGTAGAGAGATAGAAGGCTTGCCGCTAAGGAAAGTGGAAAGAAACTTCCGATACCTGGGGATTCAGATCGCTAGGAGCTGGGGAACCTTGCACAGACTTAATCTGACACGGCTGGTAGAACAAATGGAGGAGGACTTCAAGAGGTGGGACATGCAGCCTCTATCGCTGGCGGGCAGGGTGCAAGCAATTAAGATGATGGTCCTCCCGAGGTTCTTATTTGTATTTCAATGTCTCCCTATATTAATCACCAAGACCTTCTTTAATAAAATAGACAGGAGCATCACGAGCTTCGTGTGGGCAGGGAAAGTCCCGAGAGTAAGGAGGGGGTTCGGACAGAGGAGGATTGGCACTACCGAACTTGGGCGATTACTATTGGGCCGCCAATGTGGCAATGATACGTAGATGGATGATGGAGGGTGAGGGAGCGGCGTGGAAAAGACTGGAGAGAAAGTCCTGTAAACGGACGAGTTTAGAGGCGCTGGTGATGGCGCCGCTACCGTTCTCACCTAAAAAATTTACCACGAACCCGGTGGTGGCGGCAACACTGAATATCTGGGGACAGTGGAGGCGACAGAGAGGGGTGCGAGGAGAGCTGGTGGGGTCCCCTATCAGGAACAAACATAGGTTCGCCCCAGGAAGAATGGATGGAGGATTTCAGAGTTGGTACCAGTTGGGAATTAGGAGGGTGGGAGATTTATTTATAGATGGGACTTTTGCGAGCTTGGGAGCATTGGAGGAAAAGTATAAGTTGCCCCGGGGAAATTTCTTGAGATATATGCAGGTGAGGGCGTTTACTAGACAACAGGTGAGGGAATTTCCATTGCTCCCGACACAGGGGATACAGGACAGGGTGCTTTCAGGGGTGTGGGTCGGAGAGGGCAAGGTGTCAGAGATTTATCGAGAGATGAGGGAAGAGGGGGAGGAGTCGGTGGGCGAACTAAAAGGAAAGTGGGAAGAAGAATTAGGGGAGGAGATAGAGGAGGGTATGTGGGCTGATGCCCTAAGCAGGGTGAATTCCTCTTCCTCATGCGCCAGGCTTAGCCTGATTCAATTTAAGGTGCTACATGGAGCACACATAATGGGGGCAAGATTGAGCAGGTTGTTTGGAGTGGAGGACAAATGTGGGAGGTGTGGCGGGAGCCCGGCAAACCACGCACATATGTTTTGGGCTGGCCCGGCACTGGAAGGGTATTGGAAGGAAGTGACGGGAGTGATTTCGCAGGTGGTGAAGGCCCGGGTCAAACCAGGCTGGGGGTTAGCTCTATTTGGAGTTGCGGAAGAGCCGGGAGTGCAGGAGGCGAAAGAGGCCGACGTTGTGGCCTTTGCGTCCCTAGTAGCCCGGCGTAGGATCCTACTCATGTGGAAGGAGGCGAAACCCCCCGGACTGGAGGCCTGGGTAAACGATATGACGGGGTTTATTAAACTGGAGCAGATAAAGTTTGCCCTGAGAGGATCGGCTCAAGGGTTCACCAGGCGGTGGCAGCCATTTCTCGACTACCTAGGGGAACGTTAGAGGGAAGACAGATGACCAGCAGCAGCAACCCAGGGGGAGGGGGGGGGGTTTAGTTTAGTTTAGGTCAATAGATAAGGGGGTTTTGTTACTTGTGTATTGTTAAAAATTTCTGTATTGTTACTGTTGCGTTTGTTATGTAAGAGGAAAAATTGTTGTTTGGGAAAAAAAATTTCAATAAAATATATTTAAAAAAAAAAACTGTTCTCTCCACCTGTCCTGCCACCTTCAACGATCTACGCACATACACACCCAGGTCCCTCAGCTCCTGCACCACCTTAAAAATGGTACCCCTTATTTTCTATTGTCTGTCCATGTTCTTCCTACCAAAATGCATCACAACAAACTTCTTTGCATTGAACATCACCTGCTACCTATTAGCCCACTCCACCTCCTTGTCTATTTGTAATTTTGCACTGTCTTTCTCACAGTTTACAACGCTTCCAGGTTTCGTGTCTTCTGCAAACACTAAAAGTGACGTCCCCCCCCCCCACAGGACCTCCGATGGTGACCATGGTATGAGTGGTCGCACATTTGGTGGCTCCCACTCGTGGCGTTTTTTTCGGACCTTTTCCCCGGTTAACTGGTGGATGTGAGGAGGCAAAAACGTGCAGGAGAGTGAGTGGAAGGGGTTGACCCATTCCTGTATGGTGCTGAGGGCCAGAAGCGGTCGCAAAAGAGGGAATCAGACTGTAACAGTTGGTGCGGTTCCTGCAACACGCATGGAGATAGCGGAGGGACAGAGGGCGGCCCTGGTGGCTCAGTGGTCAGCAGAACAGCTGGTGGGCTTTCTGAGCGAGACGTCACCCAACAACGCAAGGAGAATCTAGAGGACCTGGTCCGGGTGGTGGATTCGATTAAGGTGGTGACCGACCGCATGGAGACGAAGCTGGAGGCCCAGGGTGAAGCGATCCAGAAGATGGAGGAGGTGGTGGGGGAACACGAGGAGCAGTTTGCCTTGATGGCAGTGGAGATGGGGCTAATGCGAGACCAGCAGAGGCGGCTCCAGGAGAAGGTTGAAGACCGGGAGAACGGGCCCGCAGGCAGAATATCAGGATTGTGGGTCTGCCGGAGGGAAGTGAGGGAGCCGACGCTGGCGTGTACGTGGGGAAGATGCTGGAGAAGCTGCTAGGAGATGGTGCATTCTCACGGCCTCTGGAGGTGGATTGAGCGCATAGGGCGCTAATGAGGACATCCCAGGGTAATGAGTCGCCGAGAGCGATGGTGGTGCGATTGCACCGTTTCCTGGACAAGGAGCGGATTATGAGGTGGGCCAGGCAGACAAGGCGCTGCACCTGGGAAGGCAGTGAAAACAGATTGTACCAGGACCTGGGTGCACAGCTGGCCAAGAGGAGAGCAGGTTTTAATAATGTCAAGGTGGCCATCTACAAGAAGGGGGTGAAGTTTGGGTTGCTGTACCCGGTGTGTCTGTGGGTGACCTACGAAGGCCAGGAGCTGTACTTGTGGGAAGACGGAGGAGGCGATAGAATTTGTCAGAGACAATGGACTGCAGGAGGTGGACTTTGAACTTTGGTGGAGATGCTTTGGTGCTGCTTTTAATTTATGTTTGGGGCCATTTTTTCGGCTTCAGGTTTATTTTTGTTCTCTGTTGGAAAATGGGGGGTTGGTCTCTTCGAATAGGCTTGGGATGGGGTTGTTTTTTGTCTGCACTAGTGGGATGTTTGAACAGGGGGGAGCGGAATCAGTGGGGGGGGTAGGATGTTAGGTGCCATGGGAGGGGGCTGCCAGGCTAGCAGGGCGGGCTAGTTCACAGAAGCGCAGTGGGCCATGAGCAGAAGGTCAGTGGGGGGAATGGGGGCAGGGGTTGTTGCTAGGGGAACTGGGTGTGGGGGTCGATGACGGTGGGCGCCCGAGGACGGGCCTGAGGAGATGCGGGACGCGGGCTGGAGGCTAGCCCAAGAGGGACTATGATTGATCGGCACTGGGGGGTGGGGGCAGGGGGGAGTAGATTGCCCACGACCAGGCTGATCACGTGTGGAATGTGCGAGGATTGAATGGGCCAGTCAAGAGGGCCTGTGTGTTCGCACATTTAAAAAGATTAAAGGTGGATGTGGCCACGCTACAAGAGACTCACCTGAAGATGGGGGACCAGACTAGACTGAAGAAGGGATGGGTTGGGAAAGTATTTAATTTGGGATTGGACTCTAAAACGAAGGGGGTGGCGATTTTGATCAATAAGCCGGTGGCGTTTGAGGTGTGAAGTACAGTGGCTGAGTCTGGGGGATGGTATGTTATAGTAAACGGGAAACTGGAGGGGATGCCGGTGGTGTTAGTGAACATCTGTGCCCCAAACTGGGACGATATTGAATTTATGAGGCAGATTCTGGGGAGGATCCCTGACCTGGACTCTCATCAGTTAATTATGGGGGGGGGGGGGGGTGACCTTATTGCGGTTCTGGATCCGAGACTGGACTCATCGAGCTCAAGGTCAGGGAGGGTGTCAGCAACAGCCAAGGAGCTTCAGTGATTCATGGTGCACTCGTGGAGATTTGCGAGGCCGAGGGCGAAATAATTTTTGTTTTACTCCCATGTGTACAAGGTGTACGCCTGAATAGACTCTTACAAGACATGGCAGGGGTGGTTGATATCAAGTATTTGGCAATAGTGGTGAGGGACATGGCCCCCACTGGGTGCATCTACGAGTGAACAAAGAGGGGGGGGGGTCAACGGCCGCAATGGAGGCTGGATGTGGGATTGTTAGCTGAGGAAGAGGTGTACGAGTGGGTGAGGAAGGCTATCTGGGGTTATATAGAGATTAATGACACGGGGGAGGTTACGCAGGTACGGTTTGGGAGGCACTGAAGGCAGTGGTCAGGGGGAAGTTTATTTCAATTCAGGCACAAAGGGAGAAGGCGGAGCGGGCGGGGATAGAAAGCAGAGTGCAGGAAATCCTGCAGGTGGTGGACAGGAGGTATGCAGAGGCCCCGGAGGAGTGGCTGTTAAAGGAACGCCAGAGGTTGCAGATGGAATTCGGGCTATTATCTATTGGTAAGGCAGTGGTGCAGTTGAGAAGGGCGAGAGGGGCGGTATATGAGTATTGGGAGAAGGCAAGCAGGATGTTAGCACACCAGTTGAGGAAGCAAGAGGTGGCGAGAGAGATTGGGAAAGTCACACAAGTGGGAATACGGTCTTGGACCTTGCTGGGGTGAACGGGGTGTTTAGGGACTTCTATAGTCAATTGTAAGAGTCGGAACCCCCAGCCGGGGAAGAGGGAATGAGGCGGTTTCTGGAAAGGTTGGAGTTCCCGAAGGTTGATGAGGAGTTGGTAGAGGGCCTGGGGCCCCAATTGGGCTGGCAGAAGTAGTGGAGGGGCTGGAGGAGGTGCAATCGGGTAAGGCCCCGGGTCCGAATGGGTACCTGGTGCAATTCTACAAGACGTTCTCGGGGGTTTTGGGACCGCTGTTAGTAAGGGCTTTCAAGGAGGCAAAGGAGCTGGAGTACTCGCCCGACATTGTCGCAGGCGTCGATCTCCCTCATTTTAAAGCGAGATAAGGATCCGGAAGAATTTGGTTCATACAGATCGACCTCCCTGTTAAACGTAGACGCCAAACTATTGGCAACTATCTTGGCCACGACGATCGAAGACTGTGTCCCAGAGGTGATAGAGGAGGACCAGACTGGGTTTGTTAAGGGGAGGCATCTGGCGACCAACATCAGAAGGTTACTCAATGTGACCATGATGCCTCCAGAGGGCGCAAGGTAGAGGTGATGGTTGCCATGGATGCAGAGATGGCCTTTGATCGGGTGGAGTGGGAATACTTATGGGAGGTCCTGGGACGGTTTGGGTTTGGGCAGGGTTTTGTGGACTGGGTCCGGTTGTAATATCAGGCACTGGTGGCGAGTGTGCGGATGAACCGGGTGAGATCAGACTATTTCAGGCTACATCGGGGAACGAGGCAGGGGTGCCCACTTTCACCACTGCTGTCTGCCCTGGCTACAGAACCGTTGGCAATGGCACTGAGAATGTCGAACGTATGGCATTCGGGGGGGGGGGGGGGGGGGGGGGGGAGCACAGGGTCTCGCTTTACGTGGACGATTTACTTCTGTACATATCGGACCCGCTGGGGGGGGATTGGAGGAATTATAGAGGAACTCGGTCGGTTTACCGGGTATAAATTGAATATGGGTAAGAATGAGGTGTTTGCAATCCAGGCAAGGGGGCAGGAGAAGAGATTGGGTGAGATGCCATTCAAGGTGGTGGGAGGGAGCTTTCGGTATTTGGGTATCCAGATGACGCGGGAGTGGGAGCAGCTGCATAAACTGAATCTGGGTCGGCTGGTAGAACAGATGAGAGGGGACTTTCGGAGGTGGGATGCGCTCCCGTTGACATTGGTGGGGCGGGTACTGACAGTTAAAATGACGGTCCTTCCTAGGCTTTTGTTTGTTTTTCAGAGCCTTCCAATCTTTGTCCCCAAGGCGTTCTTTAAAAAAGTGAATACAGTGATCTTGGGATTTGTCTAGGCAAGTAAAACCCCGCAGGTGAAGAAGGTATTGCTGGAGCGGGGGCTGGGTCTCCTGAACGTTATAAATTACTACTAGGCGGCGAATATTACGATGGTCAGGCAGCACGGTGGTGCAGTGGGTTAGCACTGCGGCCTCATGACGCCGGGGTCCCAGGTTCAATCCCGGCTCTGGGTCACTGTCCGTGTGGAGTTTGCACATTCTCCCCGTGTTTGCGTGGGTTTCGCCCCCACAACCCAAAAATGTGCAAGCTAGTTGGATGGCCACGCTAAATTGCCCCTTAATTGGAAAAAATGAATAGGGTACTCTAAATTAAAAAAATATATATTGCGATGGTCAGGAAGCGGGTAGTGGGGGAGGGGTCGGTTTGGGAGCGGGTGGAGCCGGCCTCATGCAAAGACACGTGTTTGGAGGAACTGTTAACAGCACCTCTGCCGTTTTCACTGGCCAGATATCCACAAGCCCGATAGTAGTGGCAGCCTTGAGTGTGGGGACACTGGAGGCAGCATATGGGGCTGGAGGGGGCGGCGGTGTGGGCACCGATATGTGGCAACCACCAGATCGCTCCGGGGGGGTGGGGGTGTTGAATGGGGGATTTCGGCGGTGGCAGCGGGCGGGGATCGAAAGATTTGGAGACCTTTTTATTGATGAGGGTTTCTCGCGTTTAGAGGAGCCGGAGGAGTTTGAGTTGCCAGGTGGGAATGGGTTCCGGTATCTGCAAGTGAGGGATTTTGTGCGGAGTCAGGTTTCGACCTTCCCGCACCTGCCGCCCCAGGGGCTACAGGATAAGGTGGTGTCGAGAACAGGAGTAGGAGAGGGGAAGGTTTCAGAGAACTATAAGGAGCTGATGGAGAGGGTGGGAGCCCCGATAGGGATGGTGAAGAGAAGAAAGCTGGGAGGGGAGTTGGTGGCTGGATTGTGGGAGGAGGCCCCGAGGCAAGTGAATGCAACTTTGTCGTGTGCCAGGCTCAGCCTGATAGGGCATACATGACTGTGGCCCGGATGAGCAGGATAGGTGTGGGCACTGTGCGGGGGGGGGGGTCCTGCGAACCATGTCCATATGTTTTGGGCATGTCAGAGGCTGAGGGGTTTCTGGCAGAGGTTTGCTGATGTCATGTCAGAGGTCTTAAAAGTGAGGGTGGTGCCGAGTCCAGAGGTGGCGATCTTTGGTATGTCGGAAGATCCGAGAGCCCAGGGGGTGAGAGAGGCCGATGTCCTGGCATTTGCCTCCCTGGTGGCCCGGAGACGGATCCTACTAGGATGGAGGGACTCGCAGCCCCCGAAGTCTGGAGTATGGGTTAGCAACATGGCGGGGTTCTTCAGATTCGAGAAAATTAAATTTGCCTTGAGGGGATCGTTGCAGGGGTTTGCTGGGAGGTGGCAGCCGTTCATCGACTTCTTAAGAGAAAAATTAAGCTGTCAGCAGGGGGTGGGGAAGGTGTTGGGGGAAGGGGAGGCATGGGGGGGGAGACGAGTAAGGGCAGGAGAACCAATGGAAGGGGGGCTGGGGAAGGTGGCATTGTCTGTGTAAGCCATGTTGGCTGGGGTTTGTTACTGGGGGGGTTTGTTGGTTATGTTCGAAAGAGAAAAGAAAATCTCAGCAAGTCTGGCAGCATCTGTAGGGAGAAAAGAGCTAACGTTTCGAGTCCGATGACTCTTTGTCAAAGCCATCGGACTTGAAACGTTAGCTCTTTTCTCTCCCTACAGAGGCTGGTTATATTGTTTTGTACTTGTTGAAACCTGATGTTTAAATTGTTAAAATTATAAATGCCTCAATAAAATATTTTCTAAAAAAAATAAAGTGTCCCTTGCACACCATGATCCATCGCTTATGATGCAAAAAACTTTCAGCGAACTAAAAGGGAGTTTGGACAGGTGGGCTAGAGGGAGGGGAGGACAGGACATGGCAACAGCAGGGAGCTAGGGTGGAGGGAACAGGGGAAAGGGGATTAAAAAGGACAGTTTTCAGCGAAGAAGGAAGATAGATAAACCGTTATTTAAAACAAACGCCCATCACTTGCTACCAAAGTAATGGAGCTTTCCATCGTTTATGCGCAATTAGTACAATAACATCATAGAGGGCAGATGCCCAGTGAGGGACTGGCTGTTCGTTGCTGTTTTCTGAAAATGGCACTTCGCTGTTTGCCTCAGCACTGAATTTCATTAAACATGATTACACTGTTGTATTTGGACAGTAGATATGAAAAGAACATATCACAGAAAGTTAAATCATGTCTTACCAAGTTTAAGTACAGTAAGAAGTCTTACAACACCAGGTTAAAGTCCAACAGGTTTGTTTCAAACACTAGCTTTCAGAGCACTGCTCCTTCTTCAGGTGAATGAAGAGGTAGGTTCCAGAGTCATATATATATAGACAAAGTCAAAGATGAAAGACAATGATTTGAATGTGAGCATTTGCAGGTAATTAAGTCTTTACAGATCCAGAGATAGGGGTAACCCCAGGTTAAAGAGGTGTGAATTGTCTCAAGCCAGGACACTTGGTAGGATTTCGCAAGCCCAGGTGAGATGGTGGGGGATGAATGTGATGCAACATGAATCCAAGGTCCCGGTTGAGGCCATACACATGTGTGCGTAACTTGGCTGTAAGTTTCTGCTCGGCGATTTTGCGTTGTCGCGTGTCCTGAAGGCCGCCTTGGAGAACGCTTGCCTGGAGATCAGAGGCTAAATGCCTTTGACTGCTGAAGTGTTCCCTGACTGGAAGGGAACATTCCTGTCTGGTGATTGTTGCGCAATGTCCATTCATCCGTTGTCACAGCATCTGTATGGTCTCGCCAATGTACCACGCTTCGGGACATCCTTTCCTGCAGCGTATGAGGTAGACAACGTTGGCAGAGTCGCACAAATATGTACCGCGTGCCTGGTGGGTGGTGTTCTCACGTGTAATGGTGGTATCCATGTCGATGAAGAATGGGGATGAGAAAAATATCAGTCATGATTGAATGGCGGAGCAGACTCGATGGGCTGAGTGGCCTAATTCTGCTCCTATGTCTTATGGTCACCCGGAGGAAACCCATGCAGACACAGACAGTAACCCAAGCCCGGAATCGAACCTGGGACCCTGGTGCTGTGAAGCAACAGTGATAACCACTGTGCTACCATGCCACCACAACTGGAATTGATTCCTTAACCATTAGTGCTACTCCTCCCTCCTTTTTTATGTCCCTCGTTGTCCTGCCTGAAAACTGTACCTACCCATACTCTTAACTCATTTGACTTGTTTGTAATACTCTTTTGCATTGATGTATAAACAGTTTAACCCCACCATTTTCCCTTGCTGGACACTTTTAAAGCTTTAATTCTCCTGCAATTCCAAGTCTATCATTACCGCTTCTACATCACTAGCTAAAGTGATCCTACTCCTGGGATCCCATCCTCCTGCCACACTAGTTTAAACACTCCCCAACAGAACTAGCAAAAGCTCCCGCTAGGATATAGGGCCCAGCTCTACCTGGTGGCAACCTGTCCGGTTTGTATAGGTCCCACCAGCCCCAAATCCGGTCCCAGTGTCGCAAGAATCTGAATCCCTCCCAGCTATACCATCGCTCCAGCCACGCATTCATCTGATCTGCCCTCCTAATCCTGCTCTCTCTAGCTCGTGGAACTGGGAGCAATCCAGTCATACCAAACATTTTTAAAACCTAGCCGAAGAAAGACAAACACGATCTAATGGCAGACCCGGTTAGCTGCCTACACATCAAATATTGCCAATGTGTTTATTCGAGGTCCTCCATTTTAGTTTCTCTCCTAACTTCCTGTACTCGGCTTGCAGGACCTCATCCTTTAGTTTACCTATGTCGTTGGAACCAATGTGTACCACAGCCACTAGCTGTTCACCTTCCCTCCCCAGAATGCCCTGCAGCCGCTCCCTGACAGCCCGAACCCTGGCACCAGGGAGGCAACATACCATCCTTGACAGAAGCGTCTGTCTGTGCTCCTAATTATTGAATCCATTATCACCATAGACCTGCCCCTTGTTTTTCTCCCACTCATCTGAGTAGCAGAGCTACCCACAGTGCTGTGGGTTTGGCTGCTGCTGCTGTCCCCTGAGAGGCCATCCCCGTCAACAGTATCCAAAGTGGTATATCTGTTTGAGGGGGATGACGACAGGGGACTTCTGCACTGCCTTCTTGAGTCTTTTACTGTTCCTGATGGTTACCCATTCCCTTTCTGCCTGTGCAATTCTCACCTGCGGTGTGACCACCTCGTTAAACGTGCTATCCACGACTTCCTCAGCATCGCTGATGCTCCACAGTGAGTCCACCCGCAGCTCCAGCCCCGAAATCCGGTTAGCTAGAAGCTGCATTTGGACCTTCTGCACACATGATGCCCAGTTTACCTCACTAGCATGTTATCTGCTTGAATCTTTAATTATTGTCATACAAAACATTTTTAAAACCTAGCCGAAGAAAGACAAACACAATCTAATGGCAGACCCGGTTAGCTGCCTACGCATCAAATATTGCCAATGTGTTTAAAGCTAGTCAAACCTGAACAATTTGAAAAGAACTTTCACTCCCCTGTATTTATTAAGCATCATTTACATGCACAGGGTGCCCCAATGTGTTTTCCACCCGATTAGTTAATTTTGAAATGTTGACATCATTATGCAAGTACTAACAGCAAACTGCAAAAAGAGAAAGGACCAGATAACGTTTTTTGTTGGTGGCATTGTTTCAACAGCAAGGCCTGAACTAATTACTGCACAGGATGTTGTTAAACATTGCAGCTTGACATATGTACATTACAAGGATAATTTAATTCAGCCAGCATTTAGCATCTGTTCTGTAAATTGCCCTTGAGCTATGTCTCGTCCATACCCAACAAGAGTAATTTTCAGCACTGGGGATAAAAAATGAAATCAGACTTAATTTTTTATTAGTTAAATATATTTTCATATAAATTATTCAAAAGGAAGCATTTTATAACTGTGTATTTCTGCAGAAATCACATTCAGTGCTGACTGTCAGCATGTATTGACTGCTTCAAATATCCCCAGTGGAAAAAAATCTAAACACGCACACCAGATGTGCTCTATGCATGAAGTAGATGAGGATTCCCAGGAAACTTACATATGCTCTTTCTCTACAGGAGCATGTCATGCTATTCACTCACTTAACCATGGATTGCAAAGTAGCCCGTGTGACCAGCCTTGATTCAACACAATGATGGTGCATCACGGAGGATTTGTCATTGGCAAATAGGGTTAAGGAAAATCCCAAGGCTTTTTACACTTACATAAAAAGCAAGAGGGTAGCCAGGGAAAGGGTTGGCCCACTGAAGGATAGGCAAGGGAATCTATGTGTGGAGCCAGAGGAAATGGGCGAGGTACTAAATGAATACTTTGCATCAGTATTCACCAAAGAGAAGGAATTGGTAGATGTTGAGTCTGGAGAAGGGGGTGTAGATAGCCTGGGTCACATTGTGATCCAAAAAGACGAGGTGTTGGGTGTCTTAAAAAATATTAAGGTAGATAAGTCCCCAGGGCCGGATGGGATCTACCCCAGAATACTGAAGGAGGCTGGAGAGGAAATTGCTGAGGCCTTGACAGAAATCTTTGGATCCTCGCTGTCTTCAGGGGATGTCCCGGAGGACTGGAGAATAGCCAATGTTGTTCCTCTGTTTAAGAAGGGTGGCAGGGATAATCCCGGGAACTACAGGCCGGTGAGCCTTACTTCAGTGGTAGGGAAATTACTGGAGAGAATTCTTCGAGACAGGATCTACTCCCATTTGGAAGCAAATGGACGTATTAGTGAGAGGCAGCACGGTTTTGTGAAGGGGAGGTCGTGTCTCACTAACTTGATAGAGTTTTTCGAGGAGGTCACTAAGATGATTGATGCAGGTAGGGCAGTAGATGTTGTCTATATGGACTTCAGTAAGGCCTTTGACAAGGTCCCTCATGGTAGACTAGTACAAAAGGTGAAGTCACACGGGATCAGGGGTGAACTGGCAAGGTGGATACAGAACTGGCTAGGCCATAGAAGGCAGAGGGTAGCAATGGAGGGATGCTTTTCTAATTGGAGGGCTGTGACCAGTGGTGTTCCACAGGGATCAGTGCTGGGACCTTTGCTATTTGTAGTATATATAAATGATTTGGAGGAAAATGTAACTGGTCTGATTAGTAAGTTTGCAGACGACACAAAGGTTGGTGGAATTGCGGATAGCGATGAGGACTGTCTGAGGATACAGCAGGATTTAGATTGTCTGGAGACTTGGGCGGAGAGATGGCAGATGGAGTTTAACCTGGACAAATGTGAGGTAATGCATTTTGGAAGGGCTAATGCAGGTAGGGAATATACAGTGAATGGTAGAACCCTCAAGAGTATTGAAAGTCAAAGAGATCTAGGAGTACAGGTCCACAGATCACTGAAAGGGGCTACACAGGTGGAGAAGGTAGTCAAGAAGGCATACGGCATGCTTGCCTTCATTGGCCGGGGCATTGAGTATAAGAATTGGCAAGTCATGTTGCAGCTGTATAGAACCTTAGTTAGGCCACACTTGGAGTATAGTGTTCAATTCTGGTCGCCACACTACCAGAAGGATGTGGAGGCTTTAGAGAGGGTGCAGAAGAGATTTACCAGAATGTTGCCTGGTATGAAGGGCATTAGCTATGAGGAGCGATTGAATAAACTCGGTTTGTTCTCACTGGAACGAAGGAGGTTGAGGGGCGACCTGATAGAGGTATACAAAATTATGAGGGGCATAGACAGAGTGGATAGTCAGAGGCTTTTCCCCAGGGTAGAGGGGTCAATTACTAGGGGGCATAGGTTTAAGGTGAGAGGGGCAAAGTTTAGAGTAGATGTACGAGGCAAGTTTTTTACGCAGAGGGTAGTGGGTGCCTGGAACTCACTACCGGAGGAGGTAGTGGAGGCAGGGACGATAGGGACATTTAAGGGGCATCTTGACAAATATATGAATAGGATGGGAATAGAAGGATACGGACCCAGGAAGTGTAGAAGATTGTAGTTTAGTCGGGCAGTATGGTCGGCACGGGCTTGGAGGGCCGAAGGGCCTGTTCCTGTGCTGTACATTTCTTTGTTCTTTGTTCTTTGAAACATATATATTTGAAGAAGAGGGTGATTATGATGCATTGGTTTTTAGGCTAGCGGGGTCTGGACGATGCTATTCTAACATCAGACATGCCTGGATGAATGCAGGCCCAACGACACTCAAGAGGCTCAACACCATCCAGAGTACAACAGCCCACTTGATCTGTACCCCATCCACCACCTGAAACATTCATTACTTTCACCACCATTGCACAGTGCCAGCAGTGTGCACCATTTACAAAGTGCACTGCGGCAACTCTCCAAGCGTCTTCAAATCACTGACCTATACCTGCAGAAGAACAAGGGCAGTAGATGGATGGGAACATTACCACCTGAAAGTTCCCTTGATACTCCAACCCCCCCCACAGAGTCAACTCCTTAATACATGGAGATGCTCAGTTGGCACTCACCGTTCAGCTCCCCTCAGAGGGGTGCTCAGCAGGGAGGTGTTTTTTCAAGCCAGTGGGATTCATGCCGTTTTGACATCACACCACATGAATGGGTTTTTTGATGGGAGTATGGGAGTGGGGTGGGGGGGGGGGGGGGGGGGGGGGAAAGAGTATGATTCCCGGTGATGAGATGTAACTGTATTATAATGATGTTCCCAACGTTGAACAGCAGGAAATGAAGGGAGGAGATGATCGCAGCAAGCTTTCAACATCAATGTAAGACATGATTTTGAACCCCCCCCCTTCACCCTCCCCCACACGATCAGGAGCAGAAAATCCCAGCCTAGGTTTTTTTTGTTGACTTTACACTGCCTTGGATAACATATTTTCCACCGTTAACCAACCAAGTAGGCGTTGGGCTTTGTGTGAAACTATGACAAATCATTTCCCCAGACCTCTGAACACAATTTATAGTTGCTGCTTTCATCTTAAAGTCATGCAGAGCTCAGAAATTGCGCTGGATGTTGCCAGATAACTCTGTTGTTACCAACTGCTGATACATGATCAAATAGACAAAGGTAATGTAGCTAAACACAACACAAGACTTTAATCTTTGGCGGAATTGACATTTGAAGCAATTGTTGGTCAGCAGGCAAACAGATCATAGCTTATCATAGAATTTACAGTGCAGGAGGAGGCCATTCGGCCCATCTAGTCTGCACTGGCTCTTGGAAAGAGCACCCTACCCAAGGTCAACAGCTCCACCCCATCCCCACAACCCAGCAACCCCACCCAACACCAAGGGCAATTTTGGACACTAAGGGCAATTTAGCATGGCCAATCCACCTAACCTGCACATCTTTGGACTGTGGGAGGAAACCGGAGCACCCGGAGGAAACGCACGCACACACGGGGAGGATGTGCAGACTCCGCACAGACAGTCACCCAAGCCGGAATTGAACCTGGGACCCTGGAGCTGTGAAGCAATTGTGCTATCCACAATGCTATTAAAGCATAACCTTACTTAAATGGTCATAACATGATTTTAAACATTATAAACATAACGGGTTGTCCACACATAATGGGCGTGATGGCTCACGCTGCGCCCAAAAAGCAGCGTACCGTGGCCTAGGACACCCACTCTTGGGATCTACCCAGCTCACAACACCAAGAGATCTAACGTGATTTCACAAGATGTTGCGATGTAAATCCCGCCCATTGTGGGCGGGATCACTCTTTTGCAAAAGTGCATATAAGACCATAAGACATAGGAGCGGAAGGAAGGCCATTCGGCCCATCGAGTCCACTCCACCATTCAATCATGGCTGATTTCAACTCCATTTGCCCGCTCTCTCTCCATAGCCCTTAATTCCTCGAGAAATCAAGAATTTATCAACTTCTGTCTTAAAGACACTCAACGTCCCGGCCTCCACCGCCCTCTGTGGCAATGAATTCCACAGAACCACCACTCTCTGGCTGAAGAAATTTCTCCTCATCTCTGTTCTAAAGTGACTCCCTTTTATTCTAATGCTCTGCCCCCGGGCCCTAGTCTCCCCTGCTAATAGAAACAACTTCCCTACATCCACCCTATCTAAGCCATTCATTATCTTGTAAGTTTCTATTAGATCTCCCCTCAACCTCCTAAACTCCAATGAATATAATCCCAGGATCCTCAGGCATTCATCGTATGTTAGGCCTACCATTCCTGGGATCATCCGTGTGAATCTCCGCTTGACCCGCTCCAGTGCCAGTATGTCCTTCCTGAGGTGTGGGGCCCAAAATTGCTCACAGTATTCTAAATGGGGCCTAACTAATGCTTTATAAAGCTTCAGAAGTACATCCCTGCTTTTATATTCCAAGCCTCTTGAGATGAATGACAACATTGCATTTGCTTTCTTAATTACGGACTCAACCTGCAAGTTTACCTTTAGAGAATCCTGGACTAGGACTCCCAAGTCCCTTTGCACTTCAGCATTATGAATTTTGTCACCGTTTAGAAAATAGTCCATGCCTCTATTCTTTTTTCCAAAGTGCAAGACCTCGCACTTGCCCACGTTGAATTTCATCAGCCATTTCTTGGACCACTCTCCTAAACTGTCTAAATCTTTCTTCAGCCTCCCACCTCCTCCATACTACCTGCCCCTCCACCTATCTTTGTATCATCGGCAAACTTAGCCAGAATGCCCCCAGTCCTGTCATCTAGATCGTTAATATATAAAGAGAACAGCTGTGGCCCCAACACTGAACCCTGCGGGACACCACTTGTCACCAGTTGCCATTCCGAAAAAGAACCTTTTATCCCAACTCTCTGCCTTCTGCCTAACAGCCAATCGTCAATCCATGTTAGTACCTTGCCTCGAATACCATGGGCCCTTATTTTACTCAGCAGTCTCCCGTGAGGCACCTTATCAAAGGCCTTTTGGAAGTCAAGATAGATAACATCCATTGGCTCTCCTTGGTCTAACCTATTTGTTATCGCTTCAAAGAACTCTAACAGGTTTGTCAGGCATGACCTCCCCTTACTAAATACATGCTGACTTGTCCTAATCCGACCCTGCACTTCCAAGAATTTAGAAATCTCATCCTTAACAATGGATTCTAGAATCTTGCCAACAACCGAGGTTAGGCTAATTGGCCTATAATTTTCCATCTTTTCCCTTGTTCCCTTCTTGAACAGGGAACAGGGGGGTTACAACAGCGATTTTCTAATCCTCTGGGACTTTCCCTGACTCCAGTGACTTTTGAAAGATCATAACTAATGCCTCCACTATTGCTTCAGCTATCTCCTTTAGAACTCTAGGATGTAGCCCATCTGGGCCCGGAGGTTTATCAATTTTTAGACCTCTTAGTTTCTCTAGCACTTTCTCCTTTGTGATGGCTACCATATTCAACTCTGCCCCCTGACTCTCCGGAATTGTTGGGATATTACTCATGTCTTCTACTGTGAAGACTGACGCAAAGTACTTATTTAGTTCCTCAGCTATTTCCTTGTCTCCCATCACTTGATTACCAGCGTCATTTTGGAGCGGCCCAATGTCAACTTTTGCCTCCCGTTTGTTTTTAACGTATTTAAAGAAACCTTTACTATCATTCCTAATGTTACTGGCTAGCCTACCTTCAAACTTGATCCTCTCTTTCCTTATTTCTCTCTTTGTTATCCTCTGTTTGTTTTTGTAGTCTTCCCAATCTTCTGACTTCCCACTACTCTTTGCCACACTATAGGCTTCCTCTTTTGCTTTGATGCATTCCCTAACTTCCTTTGTCAGCCATGGCTGCCTAATCCCCCCTCTGATAACCTTTCTTTTCTTTGGGATGAACCTCTGTACTGTGTCCTCAATTACTCCCAGAAACTCCTGCCATTGCTGTTCTACTGTCTTTCCCACTAGGCTCTGCTCCCAGTCAATTTTCGTCAGTTCCTCCCTCATGCCCCTGTAGTTACCTTTATTTAACTGTAACACCTTTACATCTGATTCTACCTTCTTTCTTTCAAATTGGAGATTGAATTCGACCATATTATGATCACTGCCTCCTAAGTGCTCCCTTTCTTTAAGATCTTTAATCAAGTCTGGCTCATTACATAACACTAAGTCCAGAATGGCCTGTTCCCTCGTGGGCCCCATCACAAGCTGTTCCAAAAAGCCCTCCTGTAAACATTCAATGAATTCCCTTTCCTTGGGTCCACTGGCAGCATTATTTACCCAGTCCACCTGCATATTGAAGTCCCCCATGATCACTGTGACCTTGCCTTTCTGACATGCACTTTCTATTTCGTGGTGCATTTTGTGCCCCCGGTCCTGACCACTGTTAGGAGGCCTGTAAATAACTCCCATTATGGTTTTTTTGCCTTTGTGGTTCCTCAACTCTACCCACACAGACTCCACATCATCTGACCCTATGTCGTTTAGTGCTATTGATTTAATTTCATTCCTAATTAACAAGGCAGCCCCGTCCCCCCGGCCACCTCTCTGTCTTTTTGATAGGTTGTGAATCCCTGGATGTTTAAATGTCAGTCCTGAACCCCCTGCAACCATGTCTCTGTGATGCCTACCACATCATACCTGCCAGTCACATTCTGGGCCACAAGCTTATCTGCCTTGTTCCGTACACTGCGCGCATTTAAATATAGCACCTTTAATTCTCTATTGACAGTCCCTTTTTGTTTTCTTAGTGTGGTGGACCTTGGTTTACTGAGCCTTTCCATACACTGTGTCATATTTTGTGGGATGGGGACAATCGTAACCACTCTTGAGTTTTGTCTGTTCGTGTTTTTTTGTATTCCTAAGCAGCTACGCTCCCCGCTGATTACTTCACCTCTTGGTTCCCTGACTTTCCCTTCCCCCCCCAATCTTTAGTTTAAAGTCCTATTGACCACCCTATTTAAAGCAAGACAACTAGTCTCACTTTAATGTGCAGATTCCAGAGTTACCCAAGGCATGGGATCAATCCCCTCCGCCTCGGAGAACCCTTGAGAGCGTCATTCAGTACTGGTCTCAACAAACGGGGACCAGACAGAACGGCAGTTGTGGGGATTGGGGGCACCTAGGTGCATACCCATTGGGCAGGGGAGTACCCTGGGACTGCTGGCACCACGCAGGCATGCTGGCACTGCCAAAGTACCCAGGTGGTACTGCCAGATGGCAGGGGCCAGGTTAGCATTTTTCGTGCCTTGCGTGTTTGTTTTGGGGGGGGGGGGGGGGGGGGGAAAGAGAGAGAGAGAGAGAGAGAGGAGGGCGATCAGGGACCCTCCCATAGTGCGTTGGGGCTTTGGGGGGGGGAGGTGTCAATGTTGCATCGGGGGCCTCGGTGATCGGACGCCATTTAAAAATGGCATCCAATCTCTCGCTACACTGAGGAGTTCCAGTGAGCAGAGCTCCTCAGCGCAGGAAACGGGGCTGTGTGCTGCCTTGGCCACACATTTCTGCTGAGGCCCCTTAACTAATGTGAACGGTGTTTTATAGCCATGTGTTTCTCAGCGCTCTGAGCACCGGTTAAACATGCTTGCTGTGGGACTTGTGTTCCCTTTTAGTTAAATTGCGTCCAAGGAACTCAATCTGTTTCAATTACTGATTAAGCAAGATTGAAAACGTGGGCACCTTACGGACTCATGGGACATCAATTAGAATTTATTTCATCCTAACTGAATTATTTGGTTTGGATCACTTCACAATTATATATTTGCAAAAGATCAAATTGAACTCAGAGACATGATATTCTTGGCACCATTTTCACTGTGTGTAAATATATTAAGAAATATGTTTCCGTGGAAAACTAAAAACCTAAACAAACAAGAAGTTGTTTCACTGATGTACGACCTAAAATTAGTAAGTGACAGGTCTGACACCACACTACTTGTCAATCGGACTGAAATTATATTTGCCCAGTACGATAATCCGTGAAAACAAATGCATCTTCAACACTGCAGACAAATTTCAATTTACTTAGCTTGCGTGTTAGTATTTTTGTGTTAAACCTGTCATCCAACCAGTCATATTAATATTCTAAACTTTGCTAACTTTTATCAAAGGGTGCTAATTGAGGTCGCTTCAATTGTCAGTACAATTCAATTCTTTGATTCTTTAGACAGAAATTATGTTATAAACAGCATTACAAACAGGCTTCCCAATAGATAATTTCTATTCAGAAATAACCGTACAACTTTAGCAACAATAGAAGCGACTCTCACAAAAAATTTCTAAGTTAGTTTGGGGCAAGTTTTGCAGGGAGTTTCCATCCGGTTCTGCCAGCGAGTTCCCCACCGCTATTCAATGACACTTTAAAAAAAAATTCTCCTCCTTTTTCACATTTTCTCCCAAATTTACACCTACCAACAAAAAACAATAAGCAGTAACGAATACAATGTCAATCCCCATATCAACAACAACAATCCTATCCTCCCACCAACTCCCAAACAACTGCCCGCATGTTAACATAAACAAATAACAAAAAGGAATCAGAAATCACCCATAGTCACCATTAACACATACAGTACCCCCCCCCCACTAATGTTCGATGTTATCCAATTCTTGAAACTGCATGATGAATAACGGCCATGAATTGCAGAACCCCTCCAAGCTTCCCCTCAGTTCAAACTTAACCTTCTCAAGAGCCAAGAATCCAACAGGTCCCCTCGCCACGCCAGGGCTCAGGGTGGAGAGGATGCTCTCCAACTCAACAGGATCCACCTACGGGCGATCAACGAGGCGAAGGCTACAACATCTCCTCCGCACCCGTTTCCCGGCTGGTCTGACACCCCGAATATGGATTCCCGAGGGCCTGGGTCAAGTTTCACGTGCACCACTTTAGAAATTAACCTAAAAACCGCCTTCCAGTAATCCTCCAGCTTTGGACAGGACCAAAACATATGAACGTGATTTGTGGGGCCCACCCCCGCAACGTTCACACACATCTTCTACCCCCTCAAAGTACCGGCTCATCCTCGCCCTTGTGAGGTGTGCTCTATATACCACCTTCAGCTATATCAGCCCCAACCTCGCGCACGAGGTGGAGGCGTTCACTCTCCAGAGCACCTCACACCAGATCCCCTCCTCCATCCCCTCTCCCAACTCTACCTCCCATTTTGCTTTGATCCCTTCCAGTGGTGCCTTCTCCACTTCCAAAATAGCCCTATAAACCACCAACACTACCCACTTCTCCAGTCCCCTGCTGTCAGCACCTCCTCCAGAAATGTGGAGGCCGGCTCCACTGGGAAGCTCTGTATCTCCTTCCTGGCAAAATCTCGAACCTGCAAGTATCTAAACATTTCCCCCTGCTCCAGCCCATATTTCGCTCCCAGCTCCTTCAGTCCTGCAAACCGACCCCCAAGAAACAAATCTTTTAGTGTCTTAATCCCCTTCTCCTCCCATTTCTGAAAATTTCCATCCTACTTCCCTGGCTCAAATCTGTGGTTCCCCCGAATCGGCATTTCCCTTGACCCTGCCCCCAACCCAAAGTGTTGGCGAAACTGCCTCCAGATTTTCAATGAAGCTATTACTACCGGACTCCGAGTATTTCCCCGGGGCCATCAGAAGCGGCGCTGTTACTCGTGCCTTCAATTCCGACCCCCGACACAAACTCTCCTCCATTCTGATCCACTGGGAGTCAACCCCTCTGACCCAGCTCCGCACTTTCTCCACTTTCGTCGCCCAGTAATAATACATCAGATTCGGAAGGCCCAAACCCCCTGCCTGCCTTCCCCTCTGTATCAGCACCTTTCTAACTCTAGCCACCTTCCCTCCCCATATTAACGCGGTACTCATTCCTTCAATCTATCTAACAAATGCCTTTGGCAGGAAAATCAGCACGCATTGGAAAATTATCAGAAATCGCGTCAACACGTTCATTTTAAACACCTGTACCTGACCTGCCAGTGACAGAGGGAGACCATCCCACCTTGCCATAATCAGCTTTCACTCTCCCCACCAAACTAGAAATTTGTACCCCACTCCCGAACAACCTGCACCCCAGGTATCTAAAGTGAGTCCCTGCCCGACGGAATGGCAGTCCTCCCACCCCTGCCCTCATCCCCGGCCGAGACACCACAAAATACTCACTTATGTCTAGATATAATTTGTACCCTGAGAAAGACCCAAACACCTGAAGCAGCTCCAATATTCCCCCTATTGACACACGGTTCCGACATGTATAACAGCAAGTCATCAGCATATAAGGACACTCTATGCTCTATCCCCCCCTGCACTACCCCTTTCCATACCCCCTTCCATACCCCCGAACTTCTTAACGCAATAGCCAACTGCTCAATCATGAGTGCAAACAGCATGGGGGACATAGGACATCCCTGCCTAGTCCCACGGTGGAAAGAAAAGTACCTCGAGCTGATGTTATTTGCGCAGACACTCGCCCTTGGCTCCTTATATAGTAACTTTACCCAGTCCACAAATCTTGGTCCAGTCCCAAACCACTCCAGAACTGCCATCAGTACCCCCATTCTACCCGGTCAAACGCCTTCTCAGCGTCCGTTGCCACAACCACCTCTGTTTCCTTCCCCTCTGCCGGTGTCATAACCACGTTCAATACCCTCCTAATGTTCGAAAAGAGCTGCCTCCCTCTAATAAGCCCTGTCTGATCTTCACCTATCACCTTCGTGAGGCACCCCTCCAGCCTGCCTGCCAGTACCTTTGCCAATACTTTTGCGTCTTCGGTTAAAAGTGATATGGGCCTATATGACCCATACTCCGTCGGATCCTTATCTTTTTTAAGCAACAGGGAAATCGATGCCTGCCCCTTCTCTATCGCCTCCTCAAACATCTCCACCATCAAGGGTGCCAGTATTCAATGACACTTAGTCACTTTTTGGGGGCCTGGGGGAGTTTCTCACCGGTTTAGCCCACACTTAGAATTTTTTTTAGCACTGGGGAGTTGAACTCGGACATCGGGCCACCATTTTGAAAAGATGCCTCGATCTCCAAGTGAGCTTGTGGGTCCGTCCGTCCCCCCCCCCCCCCCCCCCCATGGTCACCCCACACACATGTGCACTACCCCACATCCTCCAAGTGAGGACAACTCGCTATGGGGTGCCCGGGGCCCCCATCTTCAGGCACCCCAAGCCCCCTTACAGCACCTCCCCCCTTCCAGGACCCCAATCCATCACTCCTCCAACCTCCCAGAAGACCCTACTTATCTACCCTGCATACTCCCACCCTTCAATTCCCCCCTCCACCCTCCTTTCATGGACATGGCCCACCTCGCACTCTGGCCCTTGGCAGTGCCACCCTGGCACTCAGGCACCCTTGCACTGCTGCCCTGGCACGCAGGCAGCGCTCATGCCGGCCTGGCAGAGTCATCAGGGCATCTTGGCAGTGCCAAGGTGTCCACGTTCCAGGGGGAGGGCCAGGGAGCCACTCTGCTCTTACCGTGACCACCCTGGGGCGATGATGGCCTGGGAGATCCCCCCCGGGTGCCTTCCCGCCTGGTTCGCGTTTGTGTGGGCCAATGCTGAATGGAGCCCGGCTACGGCCTTGCTGGGGAGGCCGGTGGATCCCGCGTTGCCAGTGGATACCAGATAAGTTAGCCTCAGCCGGTTTAAAACCCGCGGTATCGTTTGGTCACACCCCTTTTGGGCGTGTTTCAGATTCGGACGCCTCATGGGACTTGGGCGAATTCCACGAAGCGAGAAGACTGTTGAGAAGTACACGAGGGCTCTCCTGGCATTCACTGGCCGCACCGCACTCAAGGTTGGTGGATTGTGCCCAATATTTCACTTTTAACATAGCAAAACATCCCAAAGTACTCAATAGGAGTGGCATCGATCAAAATTGGATATGGAGTCAATAAGCAGCCGATGGCAAAAACCAACAGTTTAATCGAAGAGCAGGTCTAACGGACCATCTTAAAGGAGCAGCTCAAGAGAGAGGGAGAGGGAGGTTTGGGAGGAAACTCCAAGTGTTAAGGTCATGGCAACAGAAGGATGGGCCATCAATGGTTAAATGATAAAATCAGAAATGCTCAAGGGGCTTGAATTCGAGGGGCACAGATTGCTTGGAGGGATGTAGGGCTGAAGGAGATGACAGAGATCGGAAAGGGCAAGGACATGAAGGCATTTGAAAACAAGGATGAGAGCTTTAAAATCGGAATGTTGCTTAGCTAAGATCTAATGTAGATCACAGAATATGGGTGATGGGTGAACAGAACTTGGTACAAGTTAGGACATGGGCAGCAGAGATTTTGGAATGCGGGAGCAGAAAGAGAGGTGAATGTGGGTGATCTTCTGGATATGACTAGGTCTATAAAAATTGAACCAGGTGAATGTGATCCCACGCAGCTGGAAGAAGGTGGAGAGGCTTAGAGGATGGTGTTGCCAATTGTGTCAAAGGCTGTAGGTCAAGAAGGCCAAGAAGAGATAGTTTATTTCAGTCACTGTTACATGGGATATTATTCGTGACTTAGATAATAACATGATGTGGAGATGCCAGCGTTGGACTGGGATGGGCACAGTAAGAAGTCTTACAACACTAGGTTAAAGTCCAACAGGTTTGTTTGGAGTCACTAGCTTTCGGAACATAGCTCCTTCATCAGGTGGTTGATGAAGGAGCTGCGCTCCGAAAGCCAGTAACTCCAAACAAAACTGTTGGACTTTAACCTGGTGTTGTAAGACTTCTTACTAGATAAGAACAGTTTATGGACTGTGGCTGGGGTAGAAACCTGATTGAAGGTATAAAAACATGGGGCTCCAAGAAAGGTTGGCAGAAATCTGGGAGATGACAAGGCACGCAAGGACTTTGGTAGGGAAAAGGAGGTTGGAGATGGTGCTGTATGTTTGCAATGGCCAAGGGTTCAGTTTTTAAGGAGACAGGTAATAACAGTTTTGAAGGAGGGGGTGATAGTACTTGGGGAGAGGGAGTGTGTAATAATGTCAGTAACATGGAAAGCTGGATGAGAAGTTTGGTTGTCAGCAGATAATGTGGCAAGAGGGTTGAGGGAATAGGGGAATGGGTCTCAAGACAAGATAACCTTGGAGAGAGTATAAGGCAAAATAGGAGGAAAATGAGAAAGAGGGGTTAAGAGAAAGTTGAGGGAAGGGTAGGAACTGGCAAAAGCAGTAGTGCCAGTCTCAGTGACAAAGAAGTCCATGAACCTCTTGTTGGAGGTAAGAGTGAAGGAGACAGGAGAAGTTCAATGACCTCCATGGGCCGCACGGGTGAGTTGGCATTGGCTCCCTGACATCGGTTCTGCCTGCCAACAACAACCTCCGCCCGGAAGACCCTGTGTTGGCACCTCCCCCACTGCCCCCCCCCCCCCCCAGCTCACTAGCCCGTTCATGCTCCAGCATACCTTGGCACCCACCAGCACACCTCACCCATGCCCAGCGGCAGTGCCCATGCCTGCTCCACGTCATGGTTCCCCCCCCTCGAAGCATGCAGTGTTCGGTTCACGGCGCCCCGTAGAGGGGGAGAGATGATGGACGAAGCAACGTCCTTTGAGAAGCAGGCAAGGACGAGATCCTCCCTGGTTCTCCGGGCATGTCGGATTCTCGACGCAACCCACTGTCCTCCATCCTCCGGGTGCCCAGAGCCCATCCTCTACCCCTCCTGGTCTGGCTCCTCCTTATCCTCTTCATCCAACATGCCGCATATTCCTCCTGCTCCACCATGTCGACCCGCTGCTGTAGCAGGTTGTGGAGGGCACAGCAGACCATCACAAAGCGGGCGACTCTCCGACGGGTGTACTGTAGTGCACCACCAGGACAGTTGAGGCATCGGAACTGCATTTTTAGCAGTCCGAAGCACTGCTCAATGACAGCCAGGTGGCCACATGGGCCTCGTTATATTGGGTCTCTGCATCGGTCACTGGCCTCCGTATTGGCGTCAATAGCCAGGACCTAAACGGGTATCCCTTATCCCCGAAGAACCAACTGTCATTCTCAGGTGTCCCTCCAAGACGCCGGGAACCTCTGACTACCTCAGGATGTAGCTGTCTTGCACATTCCCTGGGATGCATGCACACGCTTTAGGGATAGGAATCCCTTCCTGTTAATGAACGGTGCTCCCCGATCGTCCAGTGCACGCAAGGCAATATTCGTGCCATCCATTACCCCCTGGACCTGGACAATCCGGCGATGGCAGAGAATCCTGTTGCCTGGGCATAGAACATAGAACAATACAGCGCAGTACAGGCCCTTCGGCCCACGATGTTGCACCGAAACAAAAGCCATCTAACCTACACTATGCCATTATCATCCATATGTTTATCCAATAAACTTTTAAATGCCCTCAATGTTGGCGAGTTCACTACTGTAGCAGGTAGGGCATTCCACGGCCTCACTACTCTTTGCGTAAAGAACCTACCTCTGACCTCTGTCCTATATCTATTACCCCTCAGTTTAAAGTTATGTCCCCTCGTGCCAGCCATTTCCATCCGCGGGAGAAGGCTCTCACTGTCCACCCTATCCAACCCCCTGAGCATCTTGGTGGGCCTGGTCCAGGTCAAAGTTTATACAGTCAGGTGCCCAGGCATCACGGATGCACTTGTGGGCTGTTGGATGGGGTATGCCACACGTGTCCTCACCCGAGCCCTTGAATGGGCCTGAGGCGTAAAGATTCAGAGCTGCAGTGATCTTGGCCACTACCGGGAGCGGCTAGCCTCCTCGTGGTGCAAGTCTCTAAGGACGTGGAACAGGTGCCACAGCATCTCTTTGTTGTGGCGGAGCCTCCTGTCTGACATCTTTTTGAAAGATCAACGACTCCTGTACATCGTGGGCCATTGCTGGTCTCCCCCTCTGGGTCCCTCACTGGCCTGATGGGAGGCTGGGTCCTCAGTGTAGGGGCGGGCCTCTGCAAATGGGCCGCTGTGCCGAGCCTTTGTCAACACTGCTGCCACTGCTTCCTATGGCGTCTGACTGCCTGGACTGCCAAATCGACCTCGAGAGCAGCTTCTGCAGGGTGCATGATATCACCCATAATGTAATATTTGTAAGGAATTGGAGAGGGTGTGAGACAGAAAATCAACTGTGGCTTCCACCCCGGGATCCGTGGGTCCATGTCTCCCCATCCTCACATCCCCTGCCATTCTTCAGGGTGCCATCCAACATGCCCTGCACATGAACGCCCAGTCGCAGCATGGGCCCCTGGGCACCGGATCCCAAACCGTGTATCTCAGACACCCGCTGGTAATGTTACCTGGATTGGGCGCTGGTTCCCTCCCTGGTCCACATACCCATCCTCTGGTCGTGGATTGTCTCCAGTGTGACGGCCCAACATTTGGGTGTTTGATTGTTGGCTGCTGCCTCTGTGGTGTTGAAGCCTCCAGTGTTCAGGCAAAGTGTCCAGGCCCCTCAGTCTGATTGGGATCCTAGGCAGTAACACTCGCCTGCGACATGGCATGCCTCCCATCGGGAATCCACTTGGGAGCTGTAAAGAGCTCACATTACTAGAATTGCCAGTTAGTTCCCTGTTAGCAATAGCCTTCATCTGTGAAGCCAGCGGGCATTAAAGTGACCTTAACCATATTACCAAATATGGGGTGTTCGGTGGGACGGACAGGCACCAGTTGGAGCTGCCCCTGTTGTGGGTATACATAATTGGGGGGGGGGGCAGGGAAAAGCGGGTACAATGCCGGATCCGTGAACGCGGCCCCCAATCCCCACCCTACCCTACCCCCCGGGGGCTCATCCCCTCCAAATTGGCCTTGATTGGTGATTATTGCTTTTTCGCCGCGGCGGGATCCACATCTTGCCAACGGGAGTAGGCCAGTTAGATCGGAAGCCGATCGCCGCCCGGTCTGGTTCTCGATTTTGGCATCTCCAGCGATCTAACCGACCTGTGTGTTTGCGCCTGATGTGGCCCAGGATATCAATAGGTGGAGGTGAGGGTGTGCTTGAGCAGATCAGTAGCTGCAGGAATGGTTGTGGAGAAAGAAGGCAGGTCAAGGCTAGAAATGAGAATTTTGAAAGTCTAAAGTGTCAATTTGCGATGGAGTCATATAGTTAGGAGTTCAAACGTTACTCGGCTGATACTTCAATGCTGCATCTTACAGATGTTGCCTTTCAGAAGTAACTTGAAACCAGACCCCCCACCTGCCTGCTGGGGAAAAAGTAAAAGATTTGTGGCACATTTTTGAAGAACAGAGTGTGCTCATGATGTCCTGGGCAACACCCAAAACAACGGTGAGCTGGATTTAACAAAATCCCCTACTGACAGGTTTAAAGGTAGAGGAGCATGTTATATCCAACAGGTAGGCCTGCCCACTGCCTATTGGCACAACCCTGCCCCACCACAATTAGACCAGTGTGGGACTAGCCCACCATCAGCATTTAACCAGCAGTGGGAGTGACCCACACCAAACGGCCAGCCAGGCAGATCTCCCTTCTTGGGCTGGTGGTGGGCCAGAGGGAGTCCCTCCTTAATTGGCTCGGTTCCATCGGAATCCTCCCCAAGGTTTTTCTGCTGTAGGATGTTGGTTACAGGTTGGTAGGTTTAAGGAAATCTTTGTAGTCTTTGACTCGTGGAACAATTTACAATATATGGTAAAGAATAAAAGCTAGGAGCGGTCTCTGTGCTTGCTGGTACACATGGTTCAACACTAAGACTGACCCTGGCTGTGGATCATGTGCTCACTTCGATCATATTGTGTACGGTACTGTACTCAGTCCCACATTAAACCTATATGAGTCGAATACTATATTTCCCACCCTCCTGGGTGTCCTCCCTACCCCCTGTGCCAAGGTCTGCCAGCTAGCCACCTGGTGAGACCCCTAAACACGCACCAGGTCCGATCCGTTGCTGCATGCCTCCTCCTGGCATTAAGTGCTGGAGAGCTAATGGTCCGATTGGTTGGCTGTTCTTCGAGGTGAGACTTCCTGTCACTGAGTAGCAGAAATAATGCCTCTGGCCTAATAGGGCTAATTGGCCATTAAATGGCAGGGAGGCAGCAGGTTCTCTCTTATCGGGCTCCCCCATCGACTTTTTAGTTGGGTTGTGGGGGCGGAAGTGAGCAGGGAATCTGGTGTAGTTTATAACTCAGTCCATTGGCTTTTCATCTTACTGCTTTTTGTGGGATCTTGCTTTGCACAAACTAACTGCTGTGATTGTCCACAAGTACTTCACGAGTAACTCGTTAGTTAGAAAGAAATTTGGCAGGATCAGAGGATGTGAAAGTGCTGTGTAAATGTCAGTCTGTCTATTTTATTCCTGTCCTCATGCACACTTTTAAATAATAACAATAATCTTTGTCACAAGTAATTGTCCCACACCCCCTCACTTCCCACCCTGCCAAATCCCCTGCTTGCACCCCTCTCCGTTATACATACCTGCAGTGCTACGTGGTGGAGGCCCTGGGTTGGCAGTAACGGTGGGTCTGGTCCATGGGATAGAGGATGATGACAACCCGCCCTGCGATGAGCTCTAGTATTCCGCATCGTCTGACTCATGCCCATGGTTACAATGTCCAGCTGGGTGATCCCTGCATGCACACTGGCTATTCCATCTCAAGGTCACACCGATTCCCTGGGGTGGGAGTGGTGGGGATATCAGGGCACGGAGGGGGGAGGAGGATCATAGAATTTTTTTTTTTTTTTTTTTTTTTTTACAGTGCAGAAGGAGGCCATTTGGCCCATCGAGTCTGCACCGGCTCTTGGAAAGAGCACCCTACCCAAGGTCAACATCTCCACCCTATCCCCATAACCCAGTAACCCCACCCAACACTAAGGACAATTTTGGACACTAAGGGCAACTTATCATGGCCAATCCACCTAACCTGCACATCTTTGGACTGTGGGAGGAAACCGGAGCACCCGGAGGAAACCCACGCACACACGGGGAGAACGTGCAGACTCCGCACAGACAGTGACCCAAGCCAGAATCGAACCTGGGACCCTGGAGCTGTGAAGCAATTGTGCTGTCCACAATGCTACCGTGCTGCCCGAGCATGGTGCTCCCCCCCCCCCAATCCCCAACCCTAGCCCACCCCACAGACCCAACAGAGCACCGAGGCTGGGTGTAATGGTGGTAACAGGTGTTTATTGTGAACAAATATTTACAGATCTGTGCTCCAGCCCCTTTCACTAAACTGTGCTCTGCACCCAAGCCAACTTAACTGGTGTCTAACTTTCTGGCCTTACAGGCCTTAACCTAGGTGGTTCCCCAAACGGGGAGACACATACAACAAAACTTTTAAGCGGTCCGACGCATGCTGTCCAGGATGTGGGTAGCTGGAGGCCTCAGTGGCCAGGGCACCCGGCCATGGCAGCTGCATGGGCGCTGGCATGTGGGGCAGGGTAGGGGTTCGGCCATCTCCTGGATGGGAGGAGCTGGGTTACGGGTGTGTGAGGGGGTGGGGGACAGGTTTAGGCCAGGGGCACGGTGCTGCCAACTCACCCTGGCCGCCCTGAGGAGGTTGTGCAGTTTTTTCCTGCACTGGATGCCGGTCCTGACGATGTTGCCCACAGTGCTGACTGCCTCTGCCACCTGCAAACAGTGGCGCCTGGCGGCCTTCCTCCCGGGCCATGGTATAGGGTCATCCGCCTCTCCTCCACCGCGTCCAGGAGAGTCTCCAGCTCAGCGTCCCTGAACCGTGATGCTGCTGTCCACCCAGCCATGTTGTTGGCTGGGATGGTGTGTGTGGTGAGAAGGACCGTTTAACTGCGGCTTGTCAGCCTAATGAGTGCCAATCACGGACCCGATGAGTTCGGCAACGTTTTTCATGGAATTGGTTGTGTTCCACGTGGCGCCGGAGCAAGCCCATTATTAGTACTGTGGGCAGCACGGTAGCACAAGTGGCTAGCACTGTGGCTTCACAGCGCCAGGGTCCCAGGTTCAATTCCCCGCAGGGTCACTGTCTGTGCGGAGTCTGCCTCCCTGTGTCTGCGTGGGTTTCCTCTGGGTGCTCCGGTTTCATCCCACAGTCCAAAGATGTGCAGGTTAGGTGGATTGGCCATGCTAAAATTGCCCTTAGTGTCCAAAAAGGTTAGGAGGGGTTATTGGGTTGTGGGGATAGGGTGGAAGAGTGGGTCAGCCTAATGAGTGCCAATCACGGACCCGATGAGTGCAGACTCGATGGGCCGAATAGCCTCCTTCTGCACTGTATGTTCTAGGGCCTAAGTAGGTTTACATTAATACTGCAATGAAGTTACTGTGAAAATCCCCTAGTCGCCACAGTTCGGTGCCAGTTCGGGTACACAGAGGGAGGATTCAGCATGTCCTTCACCTGACAAGCACATCTTTCAGGACTTGTGGGAGGAAACTGGAGCCCCCGGAGAAATCCATGCTGACAAATAATCAGGGCATGAATAGTATGATAGGTTTCACTGGGTGTGGAATTTCAGGTGTATGATATATTTGTTTGTTAAATGTGCACTCTTGTCGATAGGGCTCACCCAGACTGCCACATCCAGGCCATAATCATACCAATGATGTCTCGTTTGAAGAAATAGGTAAATGTAATCAGCCAACAACATCTGAGGTAATGCTAAAATACTGTACCATTAAGATGACGAGTGTAACTGGCCTGGTTATTGTACCAAGGATTAAACCATGATTCACCACGAGTCAGCCTTGCTGTCTGCATTTTTAAACAGCAGTCTGCTCAGTTGCTTGCGCTTGAGATGTACCTGCCTATACTGGTAGTAAAAGGATGTACGTGCCTGTTTATACTTCACCATCTAGAGCAGAACAGCCTAAAATGTTGCAGTGTAAGACAATCTTTCTACGAATTTATACAGATCTCAAATTGTGAATATTGATAAACTTTGATATTCTGATTTTGGATTTAAACAATCATGAGGCAACAACACGAGGAACAGTCCTTTGCAGATGCATAACATTCCAGCAACGGGAAGAAGTAACTTTGAAGAGTATTAACTTGCCAGTCTTTACATGATCCATGGGTATTAGCATTGATCAACTGTGTAAAATGTTTCTTACTAGAGACACAAGTCAGTGAGCTCACACAGAACTGTAGTTAGAAGAACAGTAATGCGGTACAACAAGGAATCAGCTGCAATGCCATAATTTATGCACGCCATTTAGAATAGTGGAAACATTTTAACACAATCAGTTTATTTCTAATTTGAATAGAGCATAGCATTGACTTTTGCACATTCTATGGTTGAAACACAAGACAGAAGCTCCCCCCCAAAATGACAATGACCATGTCTGTGGATATCCTTGCAGACCTTGCACTGGACTCTTCAGTCATGAGAGGACCTGCAGAAGACTATGAAATTATTTACAGCTTGGACATACTCAAATAATCAAGAATCTACCACCACCTCAATATCCAATTCCAAATACATGAACAGTAAAATTAAAAGTGAAACAAAAAAATACCAATCAAAATAAAACAAACTTAAGTTTTTCAATTCAACTGTTAAAAGGGTGGTCAGTACTAATGTCTTTATTTGCAGATTATTTTCTTCTGCAATGAATGAGTAACAATGAACTAAAAACTGGTTTAGTTCCTTATCACTGAGCTCGAAGCTGCCTTACAATTTCCTGCTTCATGTATCTGACACTCAGTGAACCTATTTACCCTCTCATGTTCTGTTTGTTTTGGCAACTGCTCTTATACAACTCAACAACACTTTCAATGTCTGGTCTACTCACACAGTCAAACCTTTTTCCGTCTGCACTTAATGATACAGTCACCACGAGGTAACCACATTTATTACTTTTAGCACTGATTGATAATACTTTTAGTTTAACGTGAAATGTCATTTAGTATTTTACCTGTCAGGTTGCTGATGACAATCCTTTTAGAACACCTTCTGTTGCCTCACAATTCTATTTTGTCTACATATGGAAATTAACACCTTTTAATCTGCTCACTCCTTCAATTATCTATCCAATTTTCCACACGATCAGCCTTTGCTGCCTCTGAGTAAGTCTGGTCCATTCATTCAACAACCTCGGCGTAACTAATTAAAATCAAAATTGTGCACCCTCCCTCTTCTAAGCTAAAATATCTATGGTTGTCGAGTTTGTGGCAACTTCAAACATATTAGACTTCAATTTACCTATTCCTTAATCTATTCCCCCAAATGCTTAAAATAATAGCTCATCTCTTCTGAGCTCTCCCTTCAGAATAAGCAAGCCCCAGCTCCCGAGACTCTCTTTAAAGCTCAGGTATCTTCAACGAGACAGACATCAGTTTGGTGTTATTTTCTGCACGACCTCCAGTGTCTGGATAATCTTGTTGAAATACAGAAATTATGAATTATACTCCGGCCACTCTCATTTTGACACTTCCAGTGCAGAGCATAAATTGAGAATAATTTGGGATGCATAGGTCCCAAGACTTTCTATCCAGATTTCGAATTTGCGCTATCAGTTGAAACATTGCAAAACTGGGAAAGTGAAGACAAAAAAATTACCCAATAACCATTTCCTGGAATTTGTGCTCCAACTCTGGATGTATATCTCAAGATCTGGTTAGTTTTCATTACTGCTCCTACTGCTTTTAATGTTACTAACTGCAATGCCTGGAAGGTTCATGCCCCATTCTGGGAGACTCCAGGGCAATGAGGAAAGGTTAGCAATCTTATCATTATGACTGGCATCACCTTGTTTCATTCTCATCTACCTGATCATACATACAGCATCTGGACAAATAAGTTATCTTCCCATCCTTGCAATATTGTTTCCAGGGTTCATCCATTGATCTACCCTCCCTTCCAACTCCTCCCTTCTTCATATTTTCTCTTGGTCACAACAGCAAAGAATATGGAGTCAGCTTCCAAATGTTAGAGTTGATACCCAGGCTCTACCACAGAACTGTTTATCCCAACTCTGTCACCAACATTGCGATGTTAGAATTCTTGTCGACAAATCAGTCTTGGATAAATGCAAATTCCATCAGCTAAAGAATGGGAAGACTGAAACCAGCGTCTTCAACCCTCACCATCAATTCAATTTCTCTCGCTGGTCACCGACTCAGGCCGAACCAGAGCTTTTGCAATCTCAGTGCCCTATTTACACCGAGCTGAACTTCAAACTCATGTCTATTTCATCACAAAGACAGTCTAATTCTATCATTAAATGTAAATAATCTTTATTGTCACAAGCAGGCTTACATTAACACTGCAAAGAAGTTACTGTGAAAAGCCCTTAGTCGCCACATTCCAGCACCTGTTCGGGTACATAGAGGCAGAATTCAGAATTTTCAGCTGGTACGGGAATTGAATCGGCGCTGCTGGACTTGCTCTGCATCACAAACCAGCTGTCTAGCCCACTGAGCTAAACCAGCTATTAACTTCACCAGCCTCTGTGAACAACCTTAACCCATTTGCCACTAAAACTCTCATTGAATCATAGAATCCCTACGTGCAGAAGGAGGTTATTTGGTCCATCAAGTCCGCATCGGCCCTTTGAAAGACCACCCTACTGAGGCCGAATCCGCTGCCCTATTCCTGCAGCTCCACTCTAAGGGGGCAATTTTAGCATGGCCAATCCACCTAACTGGCACATCTTTGGACTGTGGGAGGAAACCCACGAAGACACGTGGAGAATGTGCAAACTCCAAACAGACAGTCACCTAAGGTCGGAATAGAACCCAGGTCCCTGGTGCTGAGAGGCAGCAGGACTAACCACTGTGCCACCGGTTAAACATGTTTTGAAACCACTCAGGTAAGCAGGATGGAGTTTTACAGGCTACTCAAGATTTTATTAGCTTCATATAAATTAAATTGAGAATACAAAAAAAAATACAAACTTAGGGAATCAGGCAGGTTAAGTCAGGAATACTCACCATTTGCCTGGATGGATGTAGTGGTAACAACACATGAAGTTCATCACAAAGCAGAACAGTTTTGCTTGATTGGCACCAAGATCAATTGGTTCACTGGTCACCCTTTCTAGTACTAGCATATTTTGGTTGCAGTATGTGGCATCAACAAGATATATTGCAACAACTCAGAAGCTTTCTTCAATAACACTTAAAAGGTTCAAGTCCCCATGTGCTTCCACCAAGGACAAGAGCAACAATCCCAGGGGAGCACTATAATCTCTACGTCAAACACTTTCCTTACAGACATATATCATGATTCCTTCATCCTTCCTGGAATTACCCATCAAATGTCACCAGTATCAGCCTAAGCAGATGGTTCTGGGTGTAAAAGATAAATATAGTCTTGTACATTTGAAGAACCTAAAGATGGTGAATAATTTGTCATGAGTGGGCAGCAATGCCATAGGAAAGGATAGCCCTTGTGCGAGTTCCTGGGAGGGAGGGTCACACTAGAGTTCTGCTACATATGAATCAGGTGAGGACTTCGGGTGGCACCTTTAGGGTGGCACAGTGGTTAGCACTGCTGCATCACAGTGCCAGGGACCTGAGTTCAATTCCAGCCTTGGGTGACTGTGTGGAGTTTGCACATTCTCCCTATGTCTGTGTGGGTTTCCTCCGGGTGCTCCAGTTTCCTCCCATAGTCCAATGATGTGCAGGTTAGGTGGACTGGCCATGTTAAAATTGACCAGTAGGTTAGGTGGGGTTATGGGTTACTACAGGTAGTGGGTTGAGGTTAGGGTGCTCTTTCAGAGGGTCGGTGCAGATCCGATGGGCCGATTGGCCCCTTTCTGCGCTGCAGCGATTGTATAGTTCTGTGACTTCAGTACATGCCAAAGTACTTGGTACATTGGCAGGCCTGACAAAGCATCTCTTGTCACCGTCAGAGAGCATGATGGCGTCTGGTGTCAACTTGGCACAGGGCTTCCCACGTCCATAGAGCCTACTCCCGGATAGATTTTTTCATTTTGAGGAGGGCGCTAATCTCGAAAGTGGAGGGAACGGAATATTCAGCCATAGTCATCTCGGACCATGCCCCGCATTGGGTAGAGCTGGAGTTGGGGGAGGAGAGGAACCAGCGCCCACTGTGGCGCCTCAATGTGGGACTGTTGGTGGATGAGGGTGTGTGTGGGCGGGTGCGGGGGTGTATTGAAAGATACTTGGAGGCCAACGACAATGGGGAGGTGGAGGTGGGGGTAGTCTGGGAGGCGTTGAAGGCGGTGGTCAGGGGAGAGCTAATCTCCATTAGGGCCCACAGGTAGAAGAGAGAGAGGAGGGAGAGGGAGAGGTTGGTGGGGGAGATTTTAAGGGTGGACAGGAGTTATACAGAGGCCCCCGAGGAGGGGCTACTTAGGGAGCGACGGAACCTCCAGACGGAATTCGACCTGATGACCACGGGGAAAGCAGAGGCACAGTGGAGGAAAGCGCAAGGGGCGGCGTATGAGTATTGGGAGAAGGTGAGTCTGATGCTGGCACATCAGCTTCCTAAGAGGGAGGCAGCGAGGGAGATTGGTGGAGTTAGGGATAGAGGGGGGAATACGGTGCGGAGTGCGGAGAGAATAAACAAGGTATTTAGGGACTTCTATGGAGATTTGTACAGGTCTGAGCCCCCAGCGGGGGAGGAGGGGATGTGACGATTCCTAGATCAGCTGAGGTTCCCGAGGGTGGAGGAGGAGCAGGTGGCTGGTTTGGGGGCGCCGATTGGGCTGGAGGAGCTGGTTAAAGGATTGGGGAACACGCAGGCGGGGAAGGCCCCAGGTCCGGATGGGTTCCCGCTTGAGTTTTATAGGAAATACGTGGACCTGCTGAGCCCGTTGCTAGTGAGGACTTTTAATAAGGCAAGGGAGGAGGGGATCTTGCCCCCGACAATGTCCAGGGCGCTGATTTCTTTGATCTTGAAGCGGGACAAGGATCCATTGCAATGTGGGTCGTATAGACCGATCTCGCTCCTCAATGTTGACGCTAAGTTGCTGGCGAAGGTGCTGGCTACGAGACTGTGTCCTGGGGTGATTCATGAGGACCAGACGGGATTTGTGAAGGGGAGGCAGCTAAATACAAATGTGCGGAGGCTCCTCAATGTGATTATGATGCCCTCGGTGGAGGGGGAAGCGGAGGTAGTGGCAGCTATGGACGCGGAGAAGGCCTTTGATCGGGTGGAGTGGGAGTATCTTTGGGAGGTTCTGCAGAGGGTTCGGGGAGGGGTTCATCAGGTGGGTTAAGCTACTATATAAGGCCCCGGTGGAGAGTGTGGCTATGAACCGGCGGAGGTCGGAGTACTTTCGGCTGTACCGGGGGACGAGGTAGGGGTGTCCCTTATCCCCCTTGTTGTTTGCACTGGCAATTGAGCCGCTGGCCATGGCACTGAGGGAGTCCAGGAAATGGAGGGGATTGGTTCCGGGGGGGGGGGAAGGAACACCGGGTGTCGCTGTATGCCGATGACCTGTTGTTGTATGTTGCGGATCTAGTGGAGGGGATGGCGGAGGTCATGCGAATCCTTAGGGAGTTTGGGGACTTTTCGGGGTATAAACTCAACGTAGGGAAGAGTGAGCTCTTTGTGGTGCATTCAGGGGACCAGGGAAGGGGGATAGACGAGCTACCACTGAAGAGGGCGAAAAGGAGCTTTCGGTACCTAGGGATCCAAGTAGCCAGGAGTTGGGGAGCCCTACACAAGCTCAATTTGACGCGGTTGGTGGAGCAGATGGAGGAGGATTTTAAAAGATGGGATATGCTGCCACTCTCACTAGCGGGTAGGGTGCAGTCGGTCAAAATGACGATCCTCCCGAGGTTTCTCTTTGTGTTCCAGTGCCTTCCTATTGTGATCCCCAAGGCCTTTTTCAAACGGGTAAGCAGGAGAATCATGGGATTTGTGTGGGCGAATAAGACCCCGAAGGTGAAGAGGGTGTTTCTGGAGCGTAGCAGGGACAGGGGGGGGCTGGCGCTGCCGAATCTGTGTGGCTATTATTGGGCAGCCAATGTGGCGATGACCCGTAAGTGGGTAATGGAGGGAGAGGGGGCGGCTTGGAAGAGGCTAGAGATGGCGTCCTGTGTGGGCACGAGCCTGAGGGCGCTGGTGACGGCACCGCTGCCGCTCTCGCCGACAAGGTACACCACGAGTCTGGTGGTGGCAGCGACGCTGAAGATCTGGGGGCAGTGGAGGCGACACAGGGGCAAGGTGGGAGCCTTGGTTTGGTCCCCGATTCGGGAGAACCATCGGTTTGTCCTGGGAAGGATGGATGGGGTGTTTCGGAGCTGGCATCGGGCAGGGATTAGAAGAATTGGGGACCTGTTCATCGATGGGACGTTTGCAGCCTAGGGGCGCTGGAGGAGAAGTTTGGGCTTTCAGGTACATGCAAGTAAGGGCGTTTGTGAGGTGGCAGGTGAGGTAATTCCCGCTGCTTCCGGCATGTGGGATTCAGGACAGGGTGATTTTGGGTGTATGGGTTGGAGAAGGCAAGGTTTTGGCGATTTACCAGGAGCTGCAGGAAGAGGAGGAAGCCTCGGTGGAGGAGTTAAAGGGCAAGTGGGAGGAGGAGCTTGGGGAGGAGATAGATGAGGGTCTGTGGGCTGATGCCCTTGAGTAGAGTTAATTCTTCCTCCTCTTGCGCCAGGCTCAGCCTAATACAGTTTAAAGCTACTCACAGAGCGCATATGACAGGGGCGAGGTTGAGTAGGTTCTTTGTAGTGGAGGACAGATGTGGGAGGTGCTCGGGGAGCCCAGCAAATCACGTCCATATGTTCTGGTTGTGCCTGGCGCTGGATGGGTTTTGGAGGGGTTTTGCAAGGACTATGTCCAAGGTAGTGAACGCCCGGGTCAAGCCGAGCTGGGGGTGCAGGAGGCAAAAGAGGCCGGTATTCTGGCCTTTGCGTCCCTGGTAGCCCGGCGGAGGATTTTGCTTCTATGGAAAGATGCGAAGCCCCCTAGTGTGGAAGCTTGGATCAATGACATGGCAGGGTTCATCAAGCTGGAGAGGATAAAGTTTGCCTTGCGAGGGTCTGTGCAGGGGTTCCTCAGGCAGTGGCAACCGTTCCTAGACTATCTTGCGGAGCGTTAGGAGGAGGTCAGCAGCAGCCCAGGGGCAGGAGGGGGGGGGGGGGGGGGAGGGGGGAGGGGGGGGGGTCTTTTTGGGGTGGCGTTTGGGTTAAGGTGGAGGGTTTTCCCTATTTGTGTTTTTTACTGTTATCTGGGGGGTTATTGTATATGGGGGAAATCCAAGCAATTTCTGCTTGTTGTGTTCTTGTTTCTTTCTTCTTGTTGGGGGGGGGGGGGCGTTTTGTTGAAAATTTGTTGAAAAATTTGAATAAATATATATATTTTTTAAACTTGGCACAGGGCTTCGCAGACAGTTTAGAGCCCATCTGTTCCAGCATGGATGTGGCCAACTTCACAACAGATCAATCTGTGATGCAGGATCGGGTTGCAATGCCTCAGCTTCTGTTGCAGCACAGGCAGTAGCACCTCAATCGCTTCATTGTTGCAATGGACACTGACTCAGGCCATGAAGGGATTCTATGATTGTCCAGAATGCATCTAACTGTAGGTTTAAACATTCCAGGCACATAAACATTAAACCCACTTAAAACTATAGCTTTTTTCTAATGTTTACCAATACAAATACCCTTAAAACTACCTTTGTTTTCCTAACATTCCTCATTTCTCCCAATCCGCCTGCAGCCTTTCACATGGCTGACAATGCAATCCTCAAATGCTTTTGCACCTTTTCCCAGCTGGTTATGATTGCATTCATTTGATTTATTCTTATTTATCCACATGTAACAAGAGAAACACGTGCAATGTCTTCTCTTTTTGCTCTGTCACAAGTGTCCTCACACAATCTATTCTTGGTCTCTTCACAAATTTCATCTGCCACCCTTGGTGGCAACATCTAAAAATATAGGCCGGAATTTCATATTGCTCTGGTGAGCGTGTGCATGAACCGGAAGCACATTAAATTGTGCAAGAAGCTGCAGAGTGTGCGTCCCAATGTCATTGCAAGAGTCGGAAGTGCAACCGCCAACAATTAAGACGGCAATTAAGCCCAATAAGGAGTCAATTGAAAGCTACTTTATATGGCCCGTCTACTTTTACGGTTGATGGGTGGTCTGATTGGCCAGGTGGTCTTAACACTTTAGCTACAACCTCGATCCAGGGCGGGATGAAATGTCAAGGCTGAAATAAAATTAGCAAAGGTGTCTTGGGACTGATGTATTCTGAGTTCTGCTGTCAGGTATTTGAATCTGCTGCCTGGGTACAGTTTGCTGCGCTTTTTCATCGGGATTTGTTTTTTACAGGTCTGCAGCTCCCCGAGAGTGCCCATTAGAAGAGTCCGCTCACACCCTCCCTTTACCTGGCGCCAGCGTTCTTCCCAACTCCCTTGGCAACACTGAGCTTTTCCCAGTGCACATTTCCCACTGGCTGCCTATTAATTAGCCAGGCAGCATGAAATTGCATTCGGGGTCTGATCGCAGCTGGAAGCCCATTTCTCTTCTGCTTCCGAGTCCACCGAATGTGCATACCCGACGGGCGCAATATTCAGGCCCAGTGTCCGTTTCCATATGTACGCTGATGACGTCCAATTCTATGTCAACACCACTTCTCTTGTCTCCTCCACTGTCCCTAAATTGCCAGTTTGCTTGCCCGACATCCAGTACAGGTGAAAATAAATTTCTTCCAACTAAATGTTGGGAAGTCCACACGACTACCTATAGTCTCCACCACTAACTCAGTTTGCTAGCCAGTGACTCGAGCGCTCTCCCTATAAACTGGGGCTGAACAAGACTGCTCACAACATGGTGCAAGATTTGATTCTGAGATGTGTTTTGTTATGTTTTCTTTGTAACATAAGCGGCTTCCTTGTGTTGCATTTGTCAAGGAAGGTCGAGACGTGTAAATAACTTCAACTCATTTATTTACACTATGTACACTTTTATAACTTGAGTTCGACACTACTGTTAATCCTATTATAGTTACCCAAACTGACTAACCAGCTGCTGTCTTCCACATGGTGGGCGTAATATTGAATCAACCCTGTGCCTCTCCTCACTGACTGTCTCCACTGGCCAAAGGGGCTGATCATGTGTGTGGTGTCCTTTATGTATGGGTTGGTGTAATGCCCCCCCTGTGGTCGTGTCACCTCCTTGTGTATCGTGAATGTCCATTGGTCGCCTCCTATCTAACTTATCTATTGGTTGAGTGTGTGTGTGATGTTTCTGGTGCTCCCTCTCGTGTCTGTCTAGCTTACATGTATTTACAGTGATGCACATCACCACAAGATGTGCAATACTCCTGGCTAACCTCCCACATTCTGCCATCTGTAAACTCGAACTCTTCCAAAACTCTGCTGCAGGTATTTTAACTCATACCAAGTCCCATTGACCCATCACTCCGTCACTGACTACATTAGCTCCCTGTTAACTGCGATCTCAATGTTTAACGTTCTAATCCTTCTTTTCAAATCCCTCCATGGTCTCACTCCTACTTACCTCTGTGATCTCCTCCAGCCCTACAAATTTCTGAGTTATTTGTGCTCATCTAACTCTGACCAATTGTCTGTCTCCTAAGCTCTCGAATTCCCTACTTAAGCATTGTGCTTCCCCATCTGGCTTTCCTCTTTAAGACACACCTTAAAACCTACTTCTTTGACCAAACTGTTGACCATCCTTATGCAACAGTGTCAAACCTTGCTGGATTACGCACTTATGAAGTGGCTTCGGACATTTTTGTTATATTAAGAAATGCTATAGGCCAGTAGTTTGTGTTGCTATATAACGCAAGTTGTTGATGTAATGATATTCCCCTGGTCTAATCATTTTATACATACCACAGAGAATATGTACAGTAGAGTACGGTAGCACAGTGGTTAGCATTGTTTTTTGACAGCACCAGGGCAGCACGGTAACATTGTGGATAGCATAATTGCTTCACAGCTCCAGGGTCGCAGGTCCGATTCCTGGCTTGGGTCACTGTCTGTGTGGAGTCTGCACATTCTCCCTGTGTGTACGTGGGTTTCCTCCGGGTGCTCCGGTTTCCTCCCACAGTCCAAAGATGTGCAGGTTAGGTGGATTGGCCATGATAAATTGCCCTTAGTGTCCAAAATTGCCCTTAGTGTTGGGTGGGGTTACTGGGTTATGGGGATAGGCTGGAGGTGTGGACCTTGGGTAGGGTGCTCTTTCCAAGAGCTGGTGCAGACTCGATGGGCCGAATGGCCTCCTTCTGCACTGTAAATTCTATATCTATATCTCACCAGGGACCCAGGTTTGATTCCTGGTTTGGGTCTGTGCGGAGTCTGCACGTTCTCCCAGTGTCTGCTTGGGTTCCCTTTGGGGTCTCCAGTTCCCTTCCACATGTCACGAAAGACGTGCTTGCTCGGTGAATTGGACATTCTGAATTCTTCCCTCGATGTACCCGAACATGCACCGTGGTATGGCAATTTGGGGATTATCACAGTAACTTCATTGCAGTGTTGATGTAAGCCTACTTGTGACACGAGTGAAGGTTATTGTTATTATATTTTTGAAAGCTTTCCCTGAAAAATGAAACCAGTCTTAATTCACAACATATTCCACAAACCACAAAACAATAAACTCACTAACAATGAGCTCAAATGCTCCCAAAAGATGACGTTTTATATATGGGTGGGACGGTGGTACAGTGGTTAGCAATTCTGGTTCAATTCCAGCCTTGGATGAGTATGTGGAGTTTGCACTTTCGCCCCAAGCTCCGGTTTCCCCCCACAGTCCAAAGATGTGCAGGTTAGGTGGGATTCTGGGGCTAGGACATGGAGTAGGCCTAGGCTTTTTCAGAGGATAGGTGCAGACTCAATGGGTCAGACTGCCTCCTTCTGCACTGCAGGAATTCTATGTTCTATATTTATTTCTAATCCATAAACTAAGACTCAAGTAATTCAATTTGAACTTATATCCGGTGTTATTTAATTTATTTTTGCCCAGCAACATCTTCACGAGAAATACAAAAGGTACGTTGCACGATGATGAGTTCCAGCTCCCAAAATAAAGTTCACCCTTTACTGATCCCCAGCTGATTTCTGCACAGTCTAAGCGTAGCAACAGTCTTAACCAATCAGTACAGTGGGAACCATAATAAGAAAAATATTTACTCATGAAAAATGAGATGCTGTTATTTTTATACAGCAAGACAACTCTGAATAACAATAAATATAATCTCTGAACATTCCAATATTGGATCAATTTGAAATTTTGATTTTTCATACACAAGTTTTATTTATTATTCATGCATTTTAACAATCTGTTCCAAGTGGGGTAAAAATATATTTGTTCTGAGCCAACAGGAGGTGCATCTTCACATAATGAAATGCTCCATAATCCAGAACACTACGCAAAACTCAACATTTCATAATTTAAGTCGATAGTTACTGAATTATTATGGAAGCAATTTCGCCGAGGTATTTTCTTATCTTGCAAAATTTATGCAGTTGCATACAATTTCTCAATTGCTTTTTCAGGAGTTCGAAACCATTTAATGCCATCATAAATTTCAATTTCTAAGACAATACTTGTGCTGTGTACAGTGAATTTACTCACATGTGCATTCAAACTGAATTTGGCATTGCTTGTGCCAACTTTTTAAAATAGGTTTTCTGCTTCCTTTTTAGTATTAACGCATTGAATAGCTTTTACACAAATGATATTTGGCTCATCCCATTGATTTAATGATTTGGGGCATATAATTTTATTCTTAAAGGCTTTCAAAAAGTTTAAAAAAATTAAAGGCATGACTGTACTACAGTGCACTATACTTAGCTCAATCCGGTTTAGATCAGATGACTGGACAGCTAGTTTGTGATGCAGAGCAAGGCCAACAGTGTGCGTTCAATTCCTGCACCGGCCGAGGTTATTCATGAAGGCCCCCGTCTTCTCAATCTTATCTCTGACCTGAGGTGTGATGATCCTCAGGTTAAATTACCATGAGTTAGCTCTCTCTTGCAAAGGGGAAAGCAGCTATGGTCATCAGGGACTATGGCAACTTTACTGCACTACATAATTGGCCAAATGGAGTTACAGTTCTGGTGATTTGTGAGCTCAATCAGAGGAATCCCAGAGGTACCTTTAGTACACTCGGGAGTTGGTTCACTGATAAGAATCCTGAATTACATTGATATTTTGACATCAATAGAGTCAGATTCCACCACATGAAGAAAAAATATACAGGCACTGTACAATACATCTGCACACGTACCTAGTTCATTGTTACTGACCTCAGAGTCCCAGACAAAAAATGTTCACAACACTGCAATTCTCCACATAGCAAAACAATTATGCTGGTAAAGCTGTCCAAGGCTAACTTTGTGGACTTATAAAGAAAAACTAGCTATAATGCATACTAAGATCCATAGTGCCAGATGTGATTAATCTTACAGCACACTCTTGTTCTATTACTGATTTGAGAACTGAAGAATTTCACAACATTCCAGCTTTGTTCCTTTGGCTAACTGTTTCATACTTTTTTGAAAAATGACTTTAAACTGTCAAATGTCACATAGCTTCCATGAGAAAACACACAAAACTAGCCGTAGATAGGATGGACAAAATTTCCATGTGCAAGTGTGTTTCCATCTTCTTAGCTATGTTACATCGAGAGTTTTAAACAGGGCAATCTGTTCAATTAGTTAAGAGGTCCAATTGAATATCATACCATTTAAGCTATTCCAACTTAATGTTACAATGTTATTTAATACCTAAAGGGGCCCATTAGCATTTGCATGGAAATACTTAAACAGCTGCATTATTTAATTTTTACTTTCTTCAAGTTATTATTTTACCAACGAAAGAGAAAATTTCCATACATTTTCTCTTTCGTTTCAGATTCCAGCACCCGCAGTAATTTGCTTTTATCCAGTATTATTTTACCAAAGCGGTGAATCAATGCAATATGGGAACTGTGGTGCAAATTAATGGTAGAAAGGGGCATATTTCTCGAAACTCAAGAATTCCATTCTGTTCCTAATAGCACTCGAGCTGCTGTTGTGCCAGGACATAAATTTCCAACATCAGTTGTACCATCAGTGAAATCATCTAGGTCACTTGCTTAAAGGGACACTTACTTCAAGGGCACAATCAAGCACTGTCTGCAACTAAGAATAAAAAGTTGCATTTATTAAAGGATAAGGTATGTGTCAGCGAGAGAGAGTACCATAAAACATCACACTACATAATAGTTATGACCTGCTCTTACCCTGCATGCAAAAAGTTTAGCCTTTCCTTTTTACAGGTACTGAGTACTGAAATCTTCAAAAAAAAGTACTCAGGACAATCCTATGGAGAACTACACATGTCAAGCTGGCAAAACATAACAGGAGCAGGTCCTTCAGCATGTTTTGCAATTCAATTAAATCATGGTTGATCTGCGCCTCAGCTCAAAAAAAATCAATGTCAGGGCAGATTATTACTCTTTAATTATCTCCTTTACTTTTATCAGAAGCCGAGGATGCATCCCATCTGAACTAAGCTGCAATTGCAGTTTGAGATAAGAACATAATAAATAGGAGCAGTAGGCCATACACCCCTTCAAGCCCACTCCACCATTCAAAAAGTTCACTTCTGGGGCAGCACGGTGGTGCAGTGGTAGCACTGCGCCCTCACGGCACTGAGGTCTCAGGTTCGATCCCGGCTCTGGGTCACTGTCCATGTGGAGTTCGCACATTCTCCCCGTGGGTTTCACCCCCAGAACCAAAGATGTGCAGGGTAGGTGGATTGGCCATGCTAAATTGCCCCTTAATTGGAAAATATGAATTGTGCACTCTAAATTTATTTTTTAAAAAGTTCACTGCTGATATTTGACCTTCCATTGGATTCCTATTTCCTGGATTCCTTGCAAGTCCAAAAATGCAATCTCAGCCTTGAATATACTCAACAACTGAACATTCACATCTCATGAGATCACCTCTCATTCTTCTCAACCCCAGACAGTATAGGCCTATTCTATTCAATCGCTCCTCAGAGGACAGCCCTCTCATTCCAGGAATTAATCTAGTGAACTTTTCCCATTCTACGGCAAATATATCCTTCCTTCCGTACAGGGACCAAACTGTTCATAACACTAGAGATGTGCTCTCATCAAAGTCCAGTGCAACTGCAACAAAACTTCTTTACCACTTCCTTAATCTTGTATTTCAACCCTCTTCCAAAATACAATTTATATTCCTAACTGTTTGCTGCACCTGCATTTTAAGTTTCTGTTTAATGCATACGAACACCCAATCTTCTCAACAGCATTTAAAGGTTTCTCACCATTTGAAAAAAATATTAGATTGTTTCCACCAAACTGAATAATCTTGTTTCCCCACATTTTACTCCCATCTGCCACCTGCTTATGTTGTTTTTGTTTTTGCAGATCCTGTGTGCTGAATTGTCCCTGCCCCATAGTGGCAGCTAAGGGTTCCGTGGCAAAGGTGGATCTGGTAAAATTAAATATGGCAGAACAGATAAAAGGAGAACTAGAGTATAGGGAGAGATACCTGACTGATATTAAATTACTACCAGAGCAGCTAACACAGATTAGGAAGGGATTGGAAGGGACATACAAAACCTATGTGGAAGTAGAACAAAGGGCTAAGGGAACCAAGAATAATATTGAAGTAATTAAAGAAACAAATTAGTGGAACTGCAAACCAATGTTCAGATTCATCCCTGGCTCCGTATAATATCTCATGTTGCTGTGATTTTAATTTTCTCTACTTTGATACATCGGATATTTACTATGATTATGTTCGTTAAACGGAAGGAGATAACTCAACAATGGAATATGGAATTAATGTTGCGAAGACGGGATCAATTAAATTGAAAATTTGAGTATGAATTATTGCAAGTAGCTTGGACTTGGGGTATTGCACAAGGTGGAGTACATGGTTAGGTGTTTTGATCCATCGCGTTATAACTCAATGGATCAAAAGGAGGACTATAGCCATATGACTAATGGCTAACATCTTAATGCATGATGGGAAAAATATGCCAATTTTTGTGAGGGCCACGAAGAATCCAGCACGAGTTTTAAGGATACAAAGTAATAACATTTATTTACTATATATATATATATATACTATATATATATATATATATATATATATATATATATATATATAACAGCAGCAACAACTTCCCTTGCTGCACACACCTTCCTGCTGGTTCCAAACTGGCCAGCTTTATTTATACATTGAGTTTACTAATGGTTTCTCCGCCCCCCTCATTGGGGAAGCTCATACTCCCACAGGATTGTGGGATTGTCATTAGTCCCCAGCCAATGGTAAGCAGGCAGGTTATAACATCCCTCCCCCCCAAAGTCCAAGGAATCCACCGATGACCCTGGCGAAGGAGGGCGTCGGACTCGTTTTGCCGCAGGCCGGACACCATTTGCACGCGGCGCTGGATCAGGTGGCGTGTAACGAGACGGAAACTGGCGCTTCCGTGATGAACGGCGTAACGGTTGTACATCCACGATCCGTGGGCCCGAGGAATCCCCCTCTGATGCGTCCTGTGTCTCCATCTCGGAGTCAGAGTCTGCTGCCTCTGTCATCTCGGCGTCTCTATCTCCGCGCGGTTCTGTATCGACCTGCGCAGGCTTTGAGTGAGGCACCAGAGGAAGATTGTGAGGACTACCTTCCATTGTCTCTGGTCTCTGTGGCTGTAGCAATGAGCTCCGGGGGCGGGGAATCTTTGGAAGGGATAGTCTTCTGGACCGAACGTGGTCTACATGTTTGCGCTGGAGATGACCCTGGGCTTGCACCTGGTAAGATATAGGGCCCGTTTGGCGAAAGATTAAGCCAGGAACCCACTGGGCACCACCAGCAAAATTCCTAACGAACATTGGGTCACCGGGCACAAACTGCCGAATTGGCAGATGCCGAGAAAAACCCTGTCCCTGCCGTTCTTGTGTGCGACGTGCTTTTGCGCCAATGTCTGGGAAAACCATACTAAGGCGGGTGCGAAGTCTCCGGCCCATTAGGAGTTCTGCGCGAGCTGCCCCATTCACCGCATGGGGGGGGGGCGGTCCTATACGAAAACAAAAAGCGAGCCAGTCTCGTGTCCATTGATCCGGAAGACTGCTTCTTTAGGCCTCATTTGAATGTCTGCACTGCGCGCTCTGCCAACCCATTTGAAGCAGGGTGGTAAGGGGCAGTGCGGATATGGTGTATGCCGTTCACCTTCATGAACCTCGCAAACTCCTCACTCGTGAATGGAGTGCCGTTATCCGTGACCAGCACCTCGGGGAGGCCATGCATACTAAAGGACAAACGCAGCTTCTCAATTGTTGCGCAGGACGTTGTGCCCTGCATCTTATGCACCACTAGCCATTTAGACTGGGCGTCGATTAATAGAAGGAACATGGGTCCTTGAAAAGGGCCTGCGAAATCCGCATGCAAGCGCGCCCAAAGCCGCCCTGGCCATTCCCAGTGATGTAGGGGCGCGGCCGGCAGAAGCTTCTGATGCTCCTGGCAAATGGAGCAGTTTTGGGCCACCTTCTCAATGTCGGTGTCGAAGCCTGGCCACCAGACATAACTCCGGGCCAACATTTTCATTTTGGTCACACCTGGATGCCCATTGTGCAAGTCTCTTAGTATCAGCTCCTGTCCTTTTTCCGGGACAATCACACGCATCCCCCACAAGAGGATGCCGTCTTCCACGCTGAATTCGGAAAGCTTGGAGGAAAATGCCCGCAGCTCGCCTGGGAGCTGTCTATGCTGCCCACCATACAGGACTATGTGCCGAACCTTTGACAGGACTGGCTCCGTCTGGGTCCACTCACAGATCTGTGATGCCGTGACAGGCAAGGTATCCATAACATTTAAGGTTGCAACCATGTCACCGGTCGTGGGGGTCGACATGGGGCCGGTCGATAAAGGCAATCGGCTCAGTGCGTCGGCATTCGCTATCTGCGTTCCTGGTTTGTGCTCCAGAGAATACTCGTATGCAGCAAGCAACAAAGCCCAGCGCTGGATCCGTGCGGAAGCAATGGGCGGTATTGGCTTATCCTCTCTGAAAAGTCGCAGCAGAGGCTTATGATCAGTCACGATAGTGAAATGGCAGCCATACACGTACTGGTGGAAGCGTTTCACCGCAAAAACCACTGCCAGGCCCTCCTTCTCGATCTGCGCGTACTTTTTCTCCGCTGCAGTCAATGTGCGGGAGGCGAAAGCTAGCGGCCGCTCGGCCCGGTTCTCCATCTTGTGGGACAGGACGGTCCCAATACCATACGGGGATGCATCACATGTGACGAGCAAAGGCTTTCCAGGATCATAGTGGGTTAGTAACCCAGACGACGACAATTGTTGCTTTACCCGCCGGAAAGCAGTTTCTTGCGTCTGACCCCAACCCCAGGTGTGATTTTTCTTTAGCAGAAGGTGCAACGGGGCCAGCGTAGTTGCCAGATTGGGGAGGAACTTCCCGTAATAGTTTACGAGACCGAGAAAAGAACGAAGATGCGAAGTGTCAATCGGGGCGGGGCCTGTTGAATCGCGCGCACCTTCTCTGCGACGGGGTGCAAACCTTCGCGGTCCACCCGATAACATAGGTAGACTACTTCCTTTGCCTGAAATACGCACTTTGTGCAACGTAAACGGACTCCAGCCTCCGAAAAGTGAAAAGGACAGCCTCCAGATTTTCCAAATGTTCCTGCTCCGACGGCCCTGTAATCAAAACGTCATCTAAGTAGACAGCGACACGCGGTAAACCTCTCAAAATGCCCTCCATAACACGTTGAAAAATAGCGCAGGCAGAGGATACTCCAAAGCGCAACCATGTATATTCATACAGGCCCCGGTGTGTATTAATTGTTACATATGGTCGGGAGGCAGGGTCCAGCTCCAACTGTAGGTAGGCGTGACTCATACCTAACCTAATTTTGTGAACGAGAGTCCGCCTGCAAGCTTCGCGTAGAGATCCTCTATGCGAGGCATTGGATATCGGTCGAGTCAGGAAGCCGTATTCACTGTAAGTTTATAGTCGCCACACAAGCAAACTGCGGCATCTGGCTTCATTACAGGTACAATTGGTGCTGCCCAGTCAGCGAAACGGACGGGCCTGATAATACCCAAACTCTCCAAACGAGTGAGCTCCCCTTCTACCTTCTCGAGCAAGGCGTAAGGCACCGCGCGCGCCCGGAAATAGCGCGGCGTGGCTCCTGGTTCGACTTGGATACGGGCTACGGCCCCTTTTATTTTCCCCAAACCGAGCTGAAATACATCTGGGTATCGTCCTAGCACCTCAGTCAACCCTCCAGAAACTGTTTGGAGGACGTGCTGCCATTGCAACCGCAAATGGCGCAACCAGTCCCGACCCAACAGGCTGGGCCCATGGCCGCGCACCACGATAAGTGGGAAACGGCTCTCCTGGCGTCCATAAACAACAGGGGTCATTGTAGTTCCTGCAATGTCCACTGGTTCCCCCGTGTAGGTGGCCAACCTGGACTGTGAGTCGGTTAATGTAAGGGTCTGTATACCCTGCTTTATGCGGTCGAATGCCCTCTGGGCGATCACGGAGACCGCTGCGCCAGTGTCCAACTCCATCTCAAGCAGGTGACCATTGATCCGTACTGTCACCTTAATGGGGGCCACACGGGGAGCTGCCACACAATGCAGCTGCAGGCAGTTGTCCTCCGTCTCCACGTCCTCAGGAGTAGTTGCTGCAGGTTCATCCACATGGAAGGTACGGCCCCTGGGCTGGTCCCAGTTTCGGTCGGAACAACGGCGCCTCTGGCGCCCCCAGGACCGGTGTCCGCGACAGGGTCGGCGCCTACAAGTCTGACACGGTCATGGCTCCTCATCCATTAGTTCTGGAGAAGGCTCCCTTCGGGGAGGAATGTCCGACGGCCACTGGTGTCGATCCGGACGTCGCCTCGCCCAAGGTACCGCAGGAGTGCAGGGGGACGTTTTCGGACGGAAGGGGCTGTGCCCCAAGGCATGCACCTCCATTCCCTGTAGCTCCTGCAGTCCTCGTTCTGCGCTCTCTCAGGACAATACTATTTGAATGGCCTGTTGAAAAGTCAATGTTGGCTCAGCTAACAACTTTCTCTGGGTGGCCGCATTGTTAATACCGCAAATCAAACGGTCGCGTAACATTTCTGACAAGGTCTCACCATAGTCACAGTACTCCGTAATCCTGCGTAGCCTGGATAGAAAGTCGGCAAGGGATTCTCCTGGGGTCCTCTCAGCAGTATTAAACCGGTAACGCTGGACTATAGTGGACGGGGTTGGGTTAAAATGTTGGCGCACTAAATTCACAAGTTCATCAAACGTTTTGGTGTCCGGCACAGCTGGGTACGTAAGGCTCCTAATCACCCCAAACGTATGCGGGCCGCAGGCGGTGAGCAATATGACCACCTGGCGCTCGTTTTCGGTGATATTGTTTGCCCGGAAATAGTAACACATCGGTTGTGCGTACTGGTTCCAGCTTTCCAGCGCAGCATCAAAAACATCCAAACGTCCGTACAGAGGCATGGTATAATAGAAAACAACTTCCAACCTGTATCCAACAAAAATCCAGGGAGGTGGCTTCAGCGGTGTAGACAACTATTCACTTTAACCCTCATCGCCAGTTTTGTGAGGGCCACGAAGAATCCAGCACGAGTTTTAAGGATACAAAGTAATAACATTTATTTACAGTAACATATATATATAAATATATATATATAACAGCAGCAACTTCGCTTGGTTACGCCGGTGCCTTACGCCTTCCTGGGGGGTGGGGAAGAGTGGGGGGGGGGGCGGGGGGAGGGGGAAAGAGTGTGGGGGGGGGGAGGGGAAAGAGTGGAGGGGGTGTGGGAGTGGGGGGGGGGGGGGGGTCAGGAGGTGAGTTACTCATCGTAGGTTTTCTGGCCTTTGACCTGCCCTTAGCCACAATATTAATATAGCTAGTCCAGTTCAGCTTGTGATCAATGGTAACACTCAGGATGTTGATTGTGGGGGATTCAGTGATGCTAATTCTTATCCTTCATTAATAAATGTTAATTTATTAGTGGATCCAGTGGGTTCGTGTTTATCCGCAATTCCAGTTGAGCAGAGTGGGACTCTGACCCTCAACAAGATGTTATGGAAAATTAGAGATTATTTTGTTTTGAACGTCCATGGGAAAGAAGTGAAGGCGAAGGGAATAGTGGATTACAGTGATGGATTCAGATGAAGAAAATTTGGAGAAAGTGGAGCAGAAACCATGGACTGGTTGGGCTAAATGGCCTATTTCTGTGCCATGTAATCTTATTTACTAAAAACAAAATCTTCTCCTATGTTTGGTGGGCAAAGCAACGTGGGGTGTTGTATCCTGGGTGAACAGCAGAACTATCAATGGATAGATGATATAAATGATAGAGATATTTAATAATTAATTTGCATTGCAATTCACTAAAAAGAGAATGTCAGAAATAAGGTGAAGCCTAATGTACATGAGAGCAAGATGATGAATAAAAGTAAAGTATGAGAAAGACGAAGTGTCAAGGCCTGATTAGGGAGGGAGAGGGGGAAGAAAATTATGATGTCCTAGAAATTATATTCCTGTGCACTTCAGAGTGTAGATTCTTGTCAGAGGACTGGAGAATAGCCAACGTAATATCCATTTTTAAAACGGGAGACAGAGATAATCCAGGTAATTACAGGCCAGTTAGCACAGCATCTGTGGTAGGGAAAAATTTTGAAGTCTTTAATTAAGGATGAAATTACCACATGTCTCGATAAGAAAAACAGTTAGAAATGGAGATCACTGATTTCAAAAGGGAAGATTGTGTTTGGCAAACCTCAGAATTATTTGAGAATGTAACAGACACAGTTGATAGCAGAAATGCATTGAATGTCATGTGCAATGTTTGGAAAAGCCGTAGTCAAGGTACATAGGAGATATTTTTCGAAAGTAAGGAGAGGATAGCAAACTGATTAAAAACTGGCTCAAAGGGAGGAAACAAAGTGCTTATGTTGTATTTTTCGAAGTGGTTTTAAATGGGAAGTGGTGTCCCACAAGTTTTAGTTCTGGGCCATTTTTGTTGTCTATATAATAATGTTTTGGATATAGATCTAGAAGGACTGGTGTTGAAGTTTTCAAATAATACTAAAATAGGAGGTCTGGGTAATTCTTTAGAAGATCAAACAAAGCTGCAATGGGATACTGAAAAGAAAGGGATCTGGGCTGAACAGCAGCAGATGGAATGAAATGTCAGAAAGTGTGAGATCCTACATTTTGGTGAAGAAAAGCATCAATTATATCCGAATACAAGTAGGCTCAGTACTGTGGAAGATCACTGACATTTGGGTATAAACACTCATAGGGCAATACCATCACACATTGATGTGTTTTTTAAAAATCTAGTTGTTCACAGGATATGGGATTTCGCTGGCTAGGCCAGCATTTAGTGCCTATCCCTAATTGCCCTTGAGAGGATGGAGAAGAGCAGAGAGCACCCTTCTTGAAGCACTGCAGTCTCTGTGGTGTTGATATACCCACAGTGCTGTTAGGAAGGGAGGTCAGGATTTTGATCCAGCAATAACAAATTAACTAATTCCAAGTTAGGATGTTGTGTGACTTGGAGGGGAAGTTGCAGGTGGTGGTGTTCCCATGCATCTGCTGACCTTGTTCTTCTAGATAGTAGAGGTCACTAGTTTGGAAGGTGCTGTCGAAGAAGCCTTGAGTTACTGCAATGCATCTTGTAGATGATACACCCTGCTACCACTGTTCTTCGGTAGTGCCCTGCTACCACTGTTCTTCGGTAGTGGAGGAAGTGAATGCTGAAGGTGGTGGATGGGGTGCAAATCAAGTGAGCTGCTTTGTCTTGGATGATGCCAAGCTTTTTTAAGTGTTGTTGGAGCTTCACTTATTTAAGCATGTGGAGATTATTCCATAATACTCCTGACTTGTGACTTGTAGATGGTTGACAAGCTTTGGAGAATCAGTAGATGAGATACTTGCTACAGAATTCCTAGTCTCTCATGTGCTCTTGTAGCCAGTTCAGTTTCTGGTCAATGGTAACCCGCAGGGCATTGATAATGTGGGATTCAGCAATGGTAATGCCATTGAATATCATGGGAAGATGGTCAGATCATCTATTGTTGATGTGATCATTCCCTGACACTTCTGTGGCACGAATATTACTTGCCACTTGTCAGCTTGAATATTGTTCAGGTCTTTCTGTATATGGACACAGACTCCTTCAGTACCTGAGACAAGACAAATGGTACTAAGCATTGTGCAATCACCAGCGAACATCCCCACTTTTGTATTATGATGGAGGGGAGGTAATTGATGAGGCAGCTGAAGGTGATTGGGCTTAGAACAGTACCCAAAAGAACTCCTGCAGCGATGTCCTCGGACTAAGATGACTGACCCCAAACAACCAAACCAACTTTCTTTGTGCTAGGCATGATTCGAACCAGTGGAGAGTTTACTCCTCGATTCCCTTTGATTTCAGTTTTGCTAAAGCTCCATAGTGCCACACTTGGTAAATATTGCCTTGATATCAAGTATCACATCTTACTTCAGCTCTTTGTCTATGTTTAGACCAAGCATGTCATGAGGTCAGGTGTTGAGTGTCCTGGCAGAACCCAAACTTAGCATCAGTGAACAGATTATTGCTGAACAAGTGACGCTTGATAGCGTTGTCAATGACCCTTTCCATCACTTTGCTGATAATCAAGAGTAGACTGATGGGGCGGTAATTGGCTGGCTTGGATTTTCCTGCTTTTTGTGGACATGACATACCTGGGCAATTTTCCATATTGACAGGAAGATGTCAATGTTGTAGCTTTACCGGAACAGCTTGGTTTGGGCAGGGCTAGTTCTGGAGCATTAAAGTCTTCAGTACTATTTTCAGAACCCATAGCATTTGTAGTATCCTCACCTCGAGTACTGTATGCAGTACTGGGGTGCATTGGGGAAGTTGATGCAAGATTAAAGGGAGCATACTGGCATTGAGTGGGTAGTTTTGGGAAGAGGTGAGGATAGTGAATGGAATAAAGAGGCAATAGAAAAAGATGCTAGCAAGGGCAAAGTAGGGAAGTGAATGGGTAGGGATTGCAAAGGTGGTAAAGTGGGGGCATGGTTGATTGGAGGAGGGAATGGAAGACAGCTGGTGATAACTGAAATTCCCCAGTAACCCTCATCCCAAATACACACTGGAGTCATTAGTGGTTCCATTTCGGGCCACAGAAAAACAGGGTACATTAAAAAGAGTTAAGAGCATAAGAGCAGGAGTTAGCCATAAAGCACATTGAGCTTGTTCCGCCATTTAATAAATTCACAGCAGATTTTTGATCTCAATTCATTTCCCTACTCAAGCCCCAGTTGGCCAAATCTGCCTTGCTAGAATTAAGTCAGAACAGAGGCAGGTGATAGAATAAAGGGTGTTATTATGCATCAGAAGTCCCACCTCCATGCCTGATCGGACCAATTTTCCAAGGAAGGTGAACTCATCCAAATCATTATAATAAAAGCAAAATACTGTAGATGCTGGAAATATGACAACAGAAAATGCTGGAAAAACCCAGCATGTCTGGTACAATCTGTGGAGAGAGTTAACGTTGTGTCCAATGTGACTCTTCTTCCCACATCATTAATTGGGTGCATTTAGGTAATTAGTCAGCTCCTTCAAAGACAGAATTTGGAAATATTTGAGGGAGTGACCGACCATTGGGAGCCATGTAAAGCCGAAACGCAGCTGGCAGTGTGGAAAACGTTTTTTCGAGAAAAGTGGAGATTTTGAAAAAAGCCCATTTCACAAAGAAATTTTGATAACATTAACATTTCTCCACCCCAATCCCAAGTTCCAGTTCTCTATCTGTCCTGGTTAATTTAAAGAATCAAATGCATTCTTTAAAAAAAAAACATTTATGGATGCATCCATAGCAATGGCTGTCAGGTTGGGACATAATGTGGCCTGCTTCCTTGGTGTCCTGCCTCTATTCCTGCCAATCCCTCAACCCTGGCCATTAATCTGCTGCCACTCCCAACCCCTCATCAAAAAACCTCTTGCCTCAGCCAAAACTGGAAGCTATGTCCACTTCCTGTTTGGGTTGGTTAGTGACCCAGAATTGAACCCACCTCCCAAATCCAGCCTCCTGATGCAAAATCCTGCCCCATATCTCTTAATTCCCTTAGAGTCCAGAAATCCATCCATCGCAATCACGATGATACTCTAGGACTGGACATTTACGGGTCTGTGGGTAGAGAATTCCAAAGGTTCAGAACCGTTGGAGTGAAGAAATTCTTCTTTATCTCAGTCTTTCTTTAATAATAAATTTATAATACCCAATACTTTTTTTCCCCAAATTAAGTCACAATTTTGCGTGGCCAATTCATCTACCCTACACATCTTTTTGGGTTGTGGGGGTGGGATCCCACAGGCATAGGGAGAATGCGCTAACTCCACACGGGCAGTGACCCGGGGCCAGGATCGAATCCGGGTCCTCGGCCTGTGAGGCAGCAGTTCTAACCACAGCACCACCGTATTTCCCTCTCAGTCTTAAGTGATCTATCATTTATTCTATTGCTACAGTCCCTATTTCTGGACTCTAACCAGGGAAAACAACCTTTCACCATCTACCCGGAGAAGAATCTTCAGAATTTGTATGTTTCAATTAGGTCACTTCTCATTCTTCTAAACTCCAGCCAACATAGGCCCAATCTGTTCAACTCTCCTTCATAAGAGAACCTATCATTCCAGGAACCAATCAGGAAGCTTCACTGTACCGTCTCCAAGGCAAGTATACCTTTTCTACAACATGGAGACCAAAATTGTGCACAGTATTCCAGATACAGTTATCGCCAAAGCCCCGTAAGAATTGTAGTAAGATTTCTTTACTCCTGGATTTTCTTACCCTTGCAATAAAAGGCTATCATGCATTTTCATAGAATCCTTATAGGGTAGAAAGAGGCCATTCGGCCCATCAAATCTGCACCGACCCTCTGAAAGGGCACCCTGTCAAGGTCCACGCCCTTGCCGTATCCCCACCTAACCTACACATCCCTGGATACTTGGGGAGGAAACCAGAGCACCTGGCGGAAACCCAGCAGACACGGGGAGACAATGCAAACTTTACACAGTTATCCAAGACCGGAATTGAACCTGGGTACCTGGCGCTGTGAAGCAGCAGTGCTAACCACTCTGCCACCGTGCCGCCCTATTTTTCTTCCTAATTGTTTGTTGTATCTTCATGTGCTTGCAGATTATTCTGCATTCCTTGCACAAGTTCACCCAAGTCCCTCTTGAATATTGACGTTTAAAAGGTATTTCCGCATTTAAAAAATGTTCTGTTTTCTATTCTTCTGAACAAGGAGCATAACCTCACATTTCCCCACATTATGCTCCATCTGCCACTTTATTGACCACTCAGTTAGCTTCTGCCCTCCTCACAGGTTTCTGCCCCACCAAGTTTTTGTATCATCAGTAAAGTTGGATACTTGGCTCTTGGTACCTCCACCTAAGCCATTAATAGAAATTGTAAACAGCTGACTTCCCAGAACTAATTCTCAAGGCACCCACTGGTTACAGACTGCCAACCTGAAAACTGCCACTTTCTTAGTCCCTATTACAATTTTTCCTGTCTTAGCTGTTAGAATTACAAAGTTTATAACTTCAGCTATGTTTTGGGACTGTGCCTTCAAGATAAAATGAAGGGGGTCATGTGACCCATTCTGAAGCCTACTTGACAGCAGCCTGGATGGTTTGATTGTTAAAAATTAGTGGGGGGGGGGGGGAAAGACCAGATTGTTTGACTGGGATGATGATGCAAGTTCTTAACACTTGGAAACAATAGCAGCAGCCTGTGTGCTAACAGTGCATAAACTGTGAGTCTCTAAAGTCCTGGAAAAGTGTTGAGAATATTGGGTTGTAAACAGCTGCTTTTAAACTGTCCATTCTGTTCCGAGCTGAAAGAAAGTTAGGTTCTCAAGGATAGCTAAACAGTATTTTTATGTGAATACAAGGCCCATACGATTCACAGTGCCATGGAAATGCACTTTAAGAGGGGAAGGAAATACCCAAAACTCTAGTCTGCCATAGTCCAGAAGAGAGAGAGCAGCTTGAGGCTGAAATTTTCTATGGTCCACCATGATGGAATATGGGTAGTAGCTCGCACTCAAGATTGAAAAGACAAAATTTGTGAGACATTAAAATGAAGCTGAAGATTCAGCTAGTTTGCACTACTGGAAGGATCTCAAGTAATACTCTTACTGTGCAGAATAGTTCTGGGGTTAGAAGTTACCAAGCTGAGAAAGTAAAAGAACAGAAGTAACCTGTGGAGAGCCAAGAGTCACCATGGACTGATTTCTGTCAAATTGAATGTCGACTTAAAGGACATTGTAACTAAAGTCTCTCATCACCAGAACCGTTCTTGTAAATCTTTCCTGCACCGTTTACAATGCCTCCACATCCTTCCTAAAGTGCGGTGCCTAGAATTGGACACAGTGGCGCAATTTAGTGGAAAAACACCAATCCTGCTTTTGGCACGTTTAGTGAGGTGTTCCCCGGCGCTTGCAGTGCCACGACCGACCCCCTTATTAAATGAGACTCTGCTTCTATTTCGGGCCTCTGCGAGTAACGCGCCACTGAGGCCACACCTGGACTTATTTCATGCACTAACCTCAGCTCGCCAGTGCAGGAAGCCAATCTCTCGACTCCTCTCCTCCCCATGGCCTTTGTACCACCCCAACTTACTAATTAGGGAGTCCTCAAGCCCCACATATCCCACCTCATAAGGGCAGGGCACCTCCAGGCCCAATTCCGGGAAAGGGCAAAATGCTACCTGGGTACCTTGGCACTGCCAACCTGGTTGGGGCTCTGACTTTTAAAAATAATTTTCAGTGAAGTTGAATTATTTCTAATGCTAGCTACTTTCTTGTGAGGTAACATATGGCAGAATCAAATCCAAGCTTAGGCTTCAGATGAACTAGAGTAAGGGGCAGGACATAAGAGGGGCAGCACGGTAGCCTTGTGGATAGCACAATTGCTTCACAGCTCCAGGGTCCCAGGTTCGATTCCAGCTTGGGTCACTGTCTATGTGGAGTCTGCACATCCTCCCCGTGTGTGCGTGGGTTTTCTCCGGGTGCTCCGGTTTCCTCCCACAGTCCAACCAGTGCAGGTTAGGTGGATTGGCCATGATAAATTGCCCTTAGTGTCCAAAATTGCCCTTAGTGTTGGGTGGGGTTACTGGGTTATGGGGATAGGGTGGCGGTGTTGACCTTGGGTAGGGTGCTCTTTCCAAGAGCCGGTGCAGATTCGATGGGCTGAATGGCCTCCTTCTGCACTGTAAATTCTATGATAATCTATGAAGAACACAAACACATAATTTAGTTCTCATTTTAAAGTAATGCTTTCTGACCTTATTTTAATATGTCCACTTTTAGAATGGAAATTGCCTAAGTAAACTTCCCACTCTGTAATTGCAACCTCCTGTCTGTGGTGGTGCGGTTCAGGAGTTATTGCGTGACAGTTTTTTAATAAGCAATTTGCATTATAACTGTTGACTTAAATTATAATGAAAATGTTGACAGGAATTGCAAGCAAAAATAAGATTTTGGTTATTACTATTCAATCTTCAGTGGCTTTGCACTTGGTGCAACTGGAGGCTACAATCAATCTTTTACATATCTCAGGCTTCCAAAGAGAATTGCTTAAGTTTCTGAAAATCAAAGATTTACAGGGCAATGGGGAAAAGGCTGGATTCTGGGTCTCCTTTGCTCATGCAGAGAAATAGCATGGGCATGACAGCTGAATGACCTCCTTCTGTGCTGTAACCGATACAATCAGGCACCAACGACATAGCTAAGAAAAGGGATGAGGATCTAAAAAGTGATTTTAGGGAGTTAGGTTGGAAGCTAAAGAGCAGGACAAACAGAGTTGTAATCTCAGGATTGCTAGCGGTGCCACGTGCAAGTGAGGTAAGGAAAAGAGAGTGAGTGCAGCTGAACACGTGGCTACAGAGCTGGTGCAGGAGGGAAGGCTTCATATATGTGGATCATTGGGATGCCTTCTGGGGAAGATGGGACCTGTACATAAAGGACAGATTGCATCGAAACTGGAGGGGCACCAACATCCTGGGTGGGAGGTTTGCTAGAGCTCTTCGGGAGGGTTTAAACTAGTTTGGCAGGGGGGTGGGAACCAGAGCTATGGATCAGAGGACAGGGTTTGAACATGCAGAACTAGTATGCAACTATTTAGTCTGTGACAAAGCATAGACAGTTGATAGGGCAAAGTTACACTCAGTGGAATGGGCTAAAGTGTGTCTGTTTCTATGCAAGGAGTGTCAGGAATAAGGGAGATGAACTTAGAGCATGGATCAGTACTTGAACCTACAATGTTGTGGCCAGACTGGAGACATGGATTTCACAGGGGCAGGAATGGTTGTTAGATGTGCCGGGGTTTGGATGTTTTCAGAAGAATAGGGAGGGAGGTAAACGAGGAGGGGGGAGTGGCAGTGTTAATTAGGGAGTGCATCACAGCTGCAGAACAGGAGGCAGTCGAGGAGGGTTTGTCTACAGAGTCAGTATGGGTGGAAGTCAGAAACAAGAAATGAGCAGTCACTTTTTTGGGAATTTTCTATAGACCCCCCAATAGCAGCAGAGAGATAGAGGAACAGATTGGGTAGCAGGTCTTGGAAAAGTGCAGAAGTAACAGAGTTGTTGTCATGGGTGACTTCAACTTCCCTAATACTGACTGGAACCTCCTTACTGCAAATGGTTTGTATGGAGCAGATTTTGTCAGGTTGTACAGGAAGGGTTCTTGATTCAATATGTAGATAGGCCGACTGGGGGGGGGGGGGTATTGGGCTTGGTGCTTGGCAACGAACCAGGCCAGGTGTCAGGTGTCTCGATGGGAGAGCATTTCGGTGACAGTGACCACAACTACTTGACCTTTACCATAGTCATGGAGAGGGATAGAAACAGACAGTATAGGAAGGTATTTAATTAGGGGAGGGGAAATTATACTGCTATTAGACAGGAGCTGTGGAGCATAAAGTGGGAACAGTTGTTCTTGGGGAGATGAACAACAGTAATGTGGGGGTTGTTTAAAGAGCACTTGCTGCGTGTGCTGGATAGTTTTGTCCCACTGAGACGAGGAAGGAATGGTAAGGTGAAGGAGTCTTGGATGACAAGAGAAGTGGAGCTTCTAGTCAAGAGGAAGAAAGAAGCTTACGCAAGGTTGAGGAAGCAAGGGTCTGGCATGGCTCGACAGGGTTACAAGGTAGTCAGGAAGTAACTCAAAAATGGACTTAGGAGAGCTACAAGGGGGCATGAAAAAGCCCTGACAGGAAGGATTAGAGAAAATCCCAAGGCGTTCTACACTTATGTGAGAAATAAGAGAATGATCAGAGTGAGAGTAGGGCTGATCAGGGATAGTGGAGGGAACTTGTACCTAGAGTCTGAGGAGATAGGGGAGGCACTAAATGAATATTTTGCTTCAGTATTCACCAGAGAGGGACCTTGTTGCTTGTGAGAACAGCGTGAGCCAGGTTAGTAGACTCGAACAGGTTCATATTAAGAAGGAGGATGTGCTGGAAATTTTGAAAAACATCAGGATAGATAAGTTCCCTGGGCCTGATGAGATATACCCAAGGTTACTACGGGAAGCGAGGGAGGAGATTGCTGCACCATTGGCGATGATCTTTGCGTTGTTACTCTCCACTGGAGTAGTACCCGGATGATTGGAGGGAGGCGAATGTTGTTCCCCTGTTCAAGAAACGGAATAGGGAAATCCCTGGGAATTACAGACCAGTCAATCTTAAGTCTGTGGTGAGCAAATTATTGGAAAGGATTCTGACAGATAAGATTTATGATTATTTAGAAAAACATAGTTTGATTTAAGATAGTCAGCATGGTTTTGTGAGGGGCAGGTCATGCCTCACAAGCCTCATTGAATTCTTTGAGGATGTGATGAGACATATTGATGAAGGTCGGCCAGTGGATGTGGAGTATATGGATTTCAGCAAGGCATTTGATAAGGTTCCCCATGGTAGGCTCATTCAGAAAGTTAGGAGGCATGGGATACAGGGAAATTTGGCTGTCTGGATACAGAATTGACTGGCCGAAAGAAGACAGCGAGTGGTAGTGGATGGAAAATATAAATGACTTGGACGAGGAAGTGGAAGGGTGGGTTAGTAAGTTTGCCGATGACACGAAGGTTGATGGAGTTTGTAGATAATGTTGAGGGCTGTTGCAGGTTACAACAGGACATGGACAGGATGCGGAGCTGGGCTGCGAAGTGGCAGATGGAGTTCAACCTGGATAAATGTGAAGTGATTCATTTTGGAAGGTCGAATTTGAATGCTGAATACAGTGTTAAAGGCAGGATTCTTGGAAGTGTGGAGGAACAGAGGGATCTTGGGGTCCACGTACATAGATCCCTCAAAGTTGCCACCCAGGTTGATAGTGTTGTTACAAAGGCGTATGGTGTGTTGACTTTCATTAACAGGGGGATTGAGTTTAAGAGCCGCGAGGTTTTGCTGCAGCTTTATAAAACCCTGGTTAGCCACACTTGGAATATTGTATCCAGTTCTGGTTGCTCATTATAGGAAGGATGTGGATGCTTTGGAGAGGGTGCAGAGGAGATTTACCAGGATGCTGCCTGGACCAGAGGGCATGTCTTATGAAGAAAGGTTGAGGGAGCTAGGGCTTTTCTCACTGGAATGACGAAGGAAGAGAGGTGACTTGATAGAGGTGTACAAGGTGATGAGCGGCATGGATAGAGTGGATAGCCAGAGACATTTCCACAGTCACGAGGGGACATAATTTTAAGGTGATTGGAGGAAGGTATAGGGGAGATGTCAGAGGTAGGTTCAGAGTGGTGGGTGCGTGGAATGCACTGCCAGCAGAGGTGGTGGAGTCAGAGTCATTAGGGACATTTAAGCGACTCTTGGACAGGCACATGGACAGCAGTAAATTGAAGGGTTGTAGGTTAGGTTGATCTTAGACTAGGATAAGTGGTCGGCACAACATTATGGGCCGAAGGGCCTGGACTGTGCTGTACTGTTCTATGTTCTAAAAGGTGGAATTTTCCATTCTCTGCATAGAGTGCTGGCTGTGGTGTGAAAACTGTCAGGCAGTTTGCCGGCTGCACAACAGGCTTTTCTCGCCAGATAGTCCAGCACCAAGAATCTGCTGGCATGGCCCACGCTGTGACGCTAGCAACTGGGAATTCCGAGATCAGGGCACAATTTTTAAAGGGCATCTGGTTCACTGATGTCTTTTTGGAAAGAAAATCTACTATCCTTAACCAGTCTGGCCAACATGTGGCTAACAGACCCACAGCGATGCGCTTGATCTTTAACTGCAGGCTCATGGCATTGGTTCATACATGGGCAAGGAAAAGTCCTGGTGATAAGCACCTATTGCCCTCCCTCAGCTGATGAATCAGTGCACCTCCATGTTGAACATCAATTAGAAGAAGCACGGAAGGTGGCAAGGACACAGAACATACTCTGGGCAGAACAATACAGTGTCCATCGCCAAGAGTGGCTCAGTAGCACACTACCGACCGAGCTGGGTGCGTCCCAAAAGGAGATATCTGCCAGGCTTTGCCTGTGGCAGGTGGTAAGGGAAGCAAGAGGGGATTGATTACTTGACCTCACCCTCACCAATTTACCTGTTGCAGTTGCATCAGTCACAATATTGGCAGGACTGATCACCGGCAATCTTTGTGGAGACAAATTACCTTCTTCACATGGAGGATGCCGCCATCATATTACGTGGCACTACCGTCATGCTAAATGGGATAGATTCAGAATAGCTGTAACAGCTCAAACCTAGGCATCCATGAGGTGTGGGCCATCAGCAGCAGAATTGTACTCGACCACAATCTGTAACCTCACGGCATGGAACATTTCTCACTTTACCATTAGCATTAAGGCAGAGGTTCAACGCTGGTTCAGAGAGGAATGAGAAGAAAATGCCAGCATCAGCACCAGATATATGTAAAATATAAATGCCAACCTGGGAAATCTACAGCACATGACTACATACATGCTAACGACAGACAGGGTTAAGTAATCCCACACCAATAGATCAGATCAAATCTCTGCTCTCCTGCCACATTCAGTCATGAACTAATTGACATCCCTGTCCTCAATGATGGGAGACCCAGCATGTCTGTGTAAAAGACAAAACTGAAGCAGTTGCAAAGATCTACAGCCAGACGTGTCAAATGGATGATTCATTAAAGCTTCCTCCCGAGTTCCCCAGTAGCCCAGCATCACAGGTGTCAGTTTGAAAACAATTCAATTCATTCCACGTAATAAAAAAAAAAAAGATCTTGGGACGTGAGTGCCAAGAGTGCATCTTGTAGATGATACACTGCCAATGGTGGAGTGACTGAATGTTTGTGAAAGGGGTACCAATCAAGGAGGCCTCTATCCTGGTTGGTGCTGAGCTTCTCGAGTGTTATTGGAGCTGTACTCATTGAGGCAAGTGAAGAGTATTCCGTCACTCTTCTGACTTGTGCCTTATGATAGTGGGCTGGCTACAGCTGGGATGTGGTCAGGACCAATGGTCTTTACTGCATCCTGTGCATTCAGCCATTTCTTGTTATCATGTCAGAAGTGTGGATTTTGCTGATGATTACACCTTGGTCAGTGCTATTATCACAATTCAAATACCAAAGCTTCTATAGCCATACACCCAAAGACCTGGAAAACATTCAGGCTCGGGCTGATAAGTGGCAAGTAACATAATTGCCATATGATGACCATCCTCAAAAAGAGAGATTCTAACCATCGCCCCTTGACATTCAATGGCATTACCTTTCCTGTAGCAATAATCCAAGGAAATAGATTAAAAACTGCATATGCCCGAGTGGCATTTTCCTGTAAATATTAAACCATTATTATGACCATGTGGCAAAACCAAGAAACATCTGCAATTTTTAAAAATGTACAATTATTTATACTTACTATTAATGTGTTACCAAAATTGGGTTGAATCTTATTGTAATAAAAAAATGTGTATAAGCATATCTTGGTTTGGTATAGAAGTAATATTTTTGGTATATGTCAAACACATGTGCTTCACCTATGAATATGTGATTACGTTTAAGCCAAGTTTTGATTCCTTTGGGATTTTTGTGGTGGATTGGTCCAATGCTCCTGCCAATAGTCTCCCTAGATAATTGTACTTTTAAGAAAAATGTTGGTGCAAAGAACTGAAGAAGATGATGTAGTTAGAAATCACCAGACAAAATCAGTTAACAGCTTGTCTGGATTGGTGATTTAAAAAAAAAATTCTATGTGATGGAAAGATTCAAATTAGACAAAGTTGTCCAAAATGAGACTCTGAGTTTGAGTGTTCAGTCATATTTGGAACATGCTTCAAAGCAACAAAAGTGAAGAAATGATCCATCATTATTATGGCAATCTATCATAGCTTTCTTTCACACTAAAAAAAGATTGATATGTGACATGAACTCTAATGTTGGGGGGGAAATAACTCAAAAATATGTCTTTCAAACAAACAAGAAGTGGTGACTGTCAAATAATACGCAGCTCATGAAAATAAGCTAGCAAGTTAAAAATGTACAAAAGTTAAATATTGTGGATGTTGGAAATCTGAAATAAAAACAGAAAATGCTGGAAATACTCAGCAGGCCGACAACGTTTGTGGAGAGGGAAATAAAATGAACACTGTATGAAATGTCACAGACGTGAACTTAGCATTTAAGTCAGTGAGAGGGTGTGACTCTCATAATAATCATTTGGGTAGCCAGAATTGCACTGTAGGCTTATGGTTAGGCTAACTTTAGAGTTGTTTACCATTACTGAAATGGCGAAACTCCAATTTTCCTTTATCTAAAGTGCAAGCTATGCTAATCAGATGGTTTTTCTTTAAAAAGCATTAGTTTGTTAACTAATACTGCTGGCTATCATTTGTTAAACAATGATGTCCCATCACAATACTCCATTTTACATAGGAATGCTCACACAGCTGCATTTTATTAAACAGATAAATTCATAGCGATTAACAAGCAAATTGACAAAACTAATAATCTATATCCTGCTTCATCAATTTTCAGAAATGAATTGAAGGAGACTCTTATCTCTTATTGTACTTATTGTGGGCATTCCTCTCAAGACAACACAAGCCCTAATTATAGGAATAATTATAGTTATGGCATAGGAACTAAACCTCAAAAATTGAACTTTATCATCGCGTGAACAGCTTAATGCAGCTAAAATTTCATATACCTGCATGGCTTTAATTACCCCAATAAATACAATTATCTCGATGGAATTCACCTGGTAATCATCAAAACCAAAATACTGTAGAAACCTCCCTGATTTATATGATTCAATTAACATTGTTCATATTTGAAACTGTGTATCTGTATCGTGTGTGCTGGGAATGAAATAATAATAATCTTTATTAGTGTCACAAGTAGGCTTACATTAACACTGCAATGGAGTTACGCTGAAAATCCTCGAGTTGCTACGCTACGGTGCTTGTTCGGATACACCGAGAGAGAATTCTGAATTTCCAATTCACCCAACAAGCACGTCTTTTGGGGGTCAATTAATTGCAACATGGCTGAATGAGACAGAAGTCATGAAGCAACTGGTCTTTTTCTGTCTGCCACTTAGTATATTTGTATTTGTGCCCTTGGAACTTTATCCAGGCAAGGAAACAACATCTTCAGAAGAGGTTAGGTTAAAATTTAAAAAAATATTTTCACTCAACTATCCAGCTGATTACAGACATCCGGTGGCGGCATGTAATGGGAAGTCGCACGTTGGGATGTAATTTTAAGAAGTTTGAAGTCCGGTCCCGGGGGTAATTTTTGGAGGATTGAAGAAAGAAAGATAATAAGTCGCTAAAGGATTCGAAAAAGACTGCGAGGAACAGCTGTGAAGGGAGGAAATGAAGATTCGCCGTCAAGTGAGAGGGCCAGCAAAAGGGCTGGCAAGATGGCGGATGCTGGACCGCATGGTGGGACTGCACTGCTTACAGTGGAGATGATGACTGAGGTGATGGCTGTGGAGCTGGAGAAGCAGTTTGTGAGGCACATGAAGGCGTTGAAGAAGGAAATGGCGTTCGCACTGAAATCATTGGTGGAGGAGGCAATTGTCCCGGTGAGGGTAGCTGTGGCAAAGACATCGGCCAAGGTGAGAGAGAAGATGAAGCAAGTGGAGGAGGCCGTGTCGCATCACAGCGATCAGCTCACCTCGATGGGGGATGAGCTACCGAGGGTGGTGGAGGCCAACAGAGCTCAAAGGTTTGGAGAACCGCTCGAGGTGGCACAATCTCAGAATTGTGAGCTTGCCCGAAGGGGCAGAGGGCCCGAGGCCAATGGAGTACTTCGCTAAGATCCTGGTGGAGCTGATGGGGGAGGGTGAGGATTCCTCCCGGTATGAACTGGACCGAGCTCATTGGTCGTTAAGCCGAAGCCCAAAGTAAATAAGCCACCAAGAGCAGTTATTATCTGCTTCCATAAATACCACATGAAGGAGAAGGTGCTAAGCTGGGTGAAGCAGAAGCGGGAGGTGCAGTGGGCTGGTGCTGGAGTTCGGATATACCAGTACTTGACGGTGAAGTTGGCGAAGAGACGAGCTGCGTTCGGCTGAGTAAAGGCAACACTATACAACAGTGTGCGATTTGGTCTGGTGTACCCGGTGAAGCTGAAGGTGACGTACAACACCAAAGATTTTTATTTTGAGATGGTACAGCCGGCTGAGGTGTTCATGAACACAGAAGACTTGGGACAGAAGGGAGGAGTGGAGCTGGAAGAGAGATCGGGGAGCTGGAAAATGTATAAATGCTATAACTTTCTTTTCATTGACTTGTTTTGTAACTTACTTGACTTCACATTGTTATAGTGTTTAGGTTTTTGTTTGGTTTGATTGGCATTCTTTGTTGCGACGGTTATATGTTCCTTTATTGAGTTGTATGGGTTGCATTCTTTTTCTTCTGAAACTGGGTGGGAGGGGACGGAATGACTTGGGGGGGCACTCGCACTGGCTAACTACCGTCGGCTAGTGGACGGAGGTGAGGTGGGAGGAGGGCTGCGGACATTGGAGCCAGGTTAGCAGGTTTCGATGGGCCTACAAGGTGAGCAAGGGGGGGGGGGGGGGGCGTGGAAATCGATACTGGGTGAGGTTTGTTTCAAGAGGAAGTATGGGGGGATTCTGGGAGGGGGTTTGATGTTAACAATGGATAGGGGCAGGTCAGGCTTTTGGGGCAGGGCCCGGTGGTATGATGATGGTGGATAAGAAGGGGAGGGGGTGTGAGAGACCCCCAGTTAGGGTAGTCACGTGGAATGTGAGGGGGATGGGAGGTCCAGTCAAGAGGTAAAGGGTGCCTGCGCATCTTAAAAGTTTGAAGGTCGATGGAGCAATGCTGCAGGTGACTCACTTGAGGGTGAAGGACCAGGTGAGGCTTAAAAAGGGCTGGGTTAGCCAAGTGTTTCACTCTGGATTTGATGGAAGGGCTCGCGGGGTAGCGGTAATGGTCAGCAAAAGAGTACGGTTCCAGATGGAGAAGGTGGTTGCAGATCAGGGGGGTAGATACGTGTTTGTGACAGGGGCGCTTGAGGGTAGGTTAGTGGCGCTGGTAAGTGTATATGGTCCCAATTGGGACAATGTAGGATTCGCGAAGAAAGTGTGGGGGGCCATCCCCGACTTGGATTCACAGGAACTGATAGTGGAAGGGGACTGGAACTTGGTGCAGGAACTAAGGTTGAACAGGTCATGGCTGCACTTGCTGGTCCCATCAGTGGGGTAGGGCAAAGGCATTGGCTGGGCTAATGGTGGAAATGCGAGGGGTGGACCCTTGGAGGTGTCTGCACCCGAGGGAATGGGAGTACTCGTTTTTCTCAGCAGTCCATTAGGTATATTCGCAGATCGATTTTTTTGTGGTGGGGAGGCCCTACTGGCTGGGGTTATGGGGTCGGAGTACTCAGCAATTACAATATCAGATCATGCTCCACATTGTGTGGATATGGTACTGGAGAAGGGGTGGTGCAGAGGTCGAGGTGGAAATTAGATGTGGGACTGTTGGGGGCCCGAGGGTTCTGTATCAAAATTGAAAAAGTAATCGAGGAAAATGTAGGTTTTAACTGCACGGGGGAGGTGTCGAAGGCTTCTATCTGGGAGCCTCTAAAGGCGGTGGTGAGGGGTGAGGTGATCTCGTTCAAGGCTACGGTGGACAAAGAGGAGAGGTTGGAGCGCCAGAGGTAATAGAAGAGATGCTGGAGGTAGATGGGAATCCAGCGAAGTTGGAAAAGAGGAAGGAACTACAGGCAAGCTTTGACCGACTATCTACCAGGAAGGCGACGTGCCAATTGAGGCGAGCGAGGGATGCAGTTTACGAACATGGAGAGAAGGCGGGTATGTTGGCGGGTCAGGTTCGGGGGGAGGCGGCGGCAAGGGAAATTGTTCAGGTGCAGGACAGGTCAGGGAAGTTGACTCCAGATCAGATTAATGAGGTCTTTCGGGAATTCTATGAGAGGTTGTACAGTTCGGAGCCATCTTGGGGAGACTGGGAGATGCAGGAATTTCTGGATGGGCTGGAGTACCCGAGGTTAGGGGAGGGAGCCACGGCTACATTGAAAGGGGCGATAGTGGAGCAGGAGATAAAAGATGCAATTGGGAGGTTGCAGTCGGGGAAGGTGGCAGGGCCGGATGGGGTTCAGGTGGAATATTATCAAAAAATTCAAGGATTAGCTGACAACGCTGATGGTAGGGATGTTCGAGGAGGCGATGGGGAAGGGGGTATTATTACAAACCTTGGGACAGGCATTGATTTCCTTGTTACTTAAGAAAGATAAGGATCCGACAGTGTGTGGGTCGTATAGGGCCATATCATTTTAAACGTGGACGCAAAGGTATTGGCGAAGGTACTGGCAGGTAGGCTGGAGGGGTGCTTCCCGAAGGTGATAGGTGAAGATCAAACGGGTTTGTGAGAGGGAGGCAGCTCTTCTCAAACATTAGGAGGATATTGAACATGGTTATGGCACTGGCGGAGGGTAAGGAAACAGTGGCATTGGACGCTGAGAAAGCGTGTGACCGGATAGAATGGGGGTACTCCTTCTGGAGCGGTTTGGGATTGGACCACGATTTGTAGACTGGGTAAAGCTACTGTATAAGGAGTCGAGGGCGAGTGCCCGGACAAATAACATCAGCTCGAGATACTTTTCTCTCCACTGTGGGACGAGGCAGGGATGTCCTATGTCCCCCCTGTTGTTTGCACTCACGATTGAGCCGTTGGCCATCGCATTAAGAAGTTCGGGGGTATGGAAAGGGATAATGCGGGGGGGGGGGGGTAAATCATAGGGTTTCCTTATATGCCGATGATTTGCTGTTATACGTGTCGGAACAGAGTGTGTCGATAGGGGGAACAAATTAAATCTAGACAAGAGTGAGTATTTTGTGTTGTCTCGGCCGGGGGTGGGGGCCTGCCATTACCTAGGGCAAGGACTCACTTAGATATCTGGGGGTGCATGTTGCTCGGGATTGGGAGGGGCTCCGTAGGTACAATATTTCTAGTTTGGTGGGGAGAGTGAAAGCTGATCTGGCAAGGTGGGATGGTCTCCCTCTGCCACTGGCGGGTCGGGTACAGGCAGTTAAATGAACGTGTTGCTGCGATTTCTGTTTATTTTCCAATGCCTGCCAATTTTCCTGCCAAAGGCATTTTTTAGAGAGATTGAAGGAATGAGTACCTCGTTGATATGGGGAGGGAAGGTGGCCAGAGTTAGAAAAGTGCTGCTACGGATGGGAAGGCAGGCTTTGGGTCTTCCAAAGCTGATGTATTAATACTGGGCGGCGAAGTTGGAGAAGGTGCGGAGCTGGGTCAGAGGGGTTGATTCCCAGTGGGTCAGAATGGAGGAGAGTTTGTGTCGGGGGTCGGAATTGAAGGCGCTAGCAACAGCGCTGCTCCCGATGGCCCCGGGGGAATACTCAGGGAGTCCGGTAGTAGTAGCATCGTTGGAATTTGGAGACAGTTTCGCCAGCACTTCGGGTTGGGGGCAGGGTCAAGGGAAATGCCGATTCGGGGGAACCACAGATTTGAGCCAGCAAAATGGGATGGAAATTTTCGGAGGTGGGAGGAGAAGGGAATTAGGACACTAAAAGATTTGTTTCTTGGGGGTCGATTTGCAGGATTGAAGGAGCTGGGTGCGAAGTATGGGCTGGAGCAGGGGGAAGTGTTTAGATATATGCAGGTTCGAGACTTGGCCAAGAAGGGGATACAGAGCTTCCCGGTGGAGCCGGCCTCCACATTGCTGGAGGAGGTGCTGACGACAGGGGGATTGGAGAAGGGGGTAGTGTCGGCGGTTTACGGGGCTATTTTGGAAGAGGAAAAGGCACCGCTGGAAGGGATCAAAGTAAAGTGGGAGAGGGTATGGAGGAGGGGTTCTGGTGTGAGGTGCTCCGGAGAATGAATGCCTCCACCTCGGGTGCGAGGTTGGGGCTGATACAGTTGAAGGTGGTATATGGAGCACACCTCACAAGGGCGAGGATGAGCAGATTCTTTGATGGGCTAGAAGGTGTGTGTGAACATTGCGGGGGGGGGGGGGGGGGGGGGGGGGGGGGGGCAAATCACGCTCAGATGTTTTAGTCCTTTCCAAAGCTTGAGGATTACGGGAAGGAGGTTTTCAGGGTAATCTCTAAAGTGGTGCACGTGAAACTGGACCTGGGTCCTCGGAAAGCCATATTTGGGGTGTCGGATCAGCTGGGGTTAGAAGCGGGTGCGGAGGCAGATGTTGTAGCCTTCGCCTCATTGATCGCCCAAAGGCGGATCCTGTTGAGGTGAGGTCAACCTCTCCACCCTGTGCCCTGGCGTGGCAGGGGGAACTGCTGGAATTCTTAACTCTTGAGAAGGTTAAGTTTGAACTGAAGGGAAGGATGAAGGGGTTCTACAATTCATGGGCATTATTCATTATGCACTTTCAAGAATTGGATTACATCATTCGGGGGGAGGATTGGGAGAAGGGGGACTGCATATGTTAATGAGTGATTCCTGACTCCTTTTTGTTTATGTTAACACATGGGCTATTGTTTGGGGGTTTGATGGGAAGATGGGATTGTTGTTATTGACGTGGGGATTGATATTGTATTGTTACTACTTATTGTTTGTTGGTGGATGTAAATTTGGAAGAAAATGTGAAAAAGGTGGAGAATAAAAACATTTAAAGAAAAGCATGTCTTTCGGGACTTGTGGGAGGAAACCAGAGCACTCGGAGGAAACCCCGCAGACATGGGGAGAACGTGCAGACTCCGCACAGAAGTGACCCAAGCCAGGAATCAAACCCGGATCCCTGGCCCTGTGAAGCAACAGTGCTAACCACTGTCTGCCTCTAGACGAGTTTAGAATGAAATAATGACAAGATGGCCAACATGGTTATCATGGGTAAGTGAAGTTCGAATACATTCGGACATATAGACAATCATGTAATATTTGTCAAACAAGTTAGAAAACGCAAAATAAATTAATTTAGTCCAATACTTTGAGAAAGCTCAGATAAGAATGAAGCCTTTACAATAATTGAAAGTCTAATTTCATGTTGTGAAAGAAAGTCAGTGCGCCACAACTGGCTGAAAAAGGTAATACCACGAATTATTGTATAAAGGAGACGGAGAAGATTAGTTAGTTGGCACTTTGAGAGAAGAGGATTTGGATTGGGAGTTGGATTCTAACCAAGGTGAGACATTTTGAGTTGTGTGTATGCAATGATTGGAAACTGATTACTAGACAAAGACTATGCAGCACAGAATTGTAACCTATAAAGTGAATGCTTTGTCAGATTCATGTGGATTTGAGGTAATAAAACTATACATATATCTTGTGAATTTTTGTTAATCAAATGATGCACTCAATAGAATACAAAATAAATGGTACTCAGTTAAGGACACTGAGCATTGGACATGTTTAAGCTGATATCAGAAAGTCAACAGGGGCTTGTGAAGGGTAGGTCATGTCCAATTCGTCTAGTTAATTTCTTTGAGGAAATCATTAAGTAATGATCTACTTGAATGGTGGAACAGCTCAAAGGGTTGAAAGGTGTACTCCTGTTCTTACAAATTAACTTATGGCATACATCTGGATTACATGACATTGTATCCACTGCATCTGTGTAACATGACAGGAACCAAATTGTCTAGCTACTTACTTCACTTTCAGCTCATTTACCTTCTATAATATATGCAGAAATGGTTCAGACATTATACAGACAGCCACCATGAACATCAAATTATAATTGCTGTAGTACCAAGAGAGATTAACATAAGCATAGTTATTTTAGTTCAATATTTTTGAACTGCATGCAACTAAAGATTGCAAAGGCAATTTCAGTTTTAAAAACAAGCTGATTTAAAAAAATATATGTTGCTTAATAGAGGAAAACCATAAAAGACAGCAGGAATGCAATGTTAAGATCTGCCTCATGGATTGAGCTTTTGGTTACCTGTCCCAATATCTTATGTGGTTTATGTCAAATTTGATTGATAATAGCTGAAGTGAAGACCATTGGGATATTTTACAACAATTAAGGTGTTATTTTACAATTCTGAGATTTGATTTATTCTACTGTTGCCAGTAAAATAACCAGAGATTGCTTGTAACATTTATTCGATCTTTGAAGGAAAGTAACAGTATGAAAAATATTTGAAGTCAAAGGAAGTATTTATTTATATTTAAAATGAGTTAATTTTACATTCTGGTAATATTGATGGTAGCTCTATGGCTCACAAACAAAATGCAAATTGTTGTTCCTTAAGCTCTACATTAATTTTATTGCTCTGGTTTACCTGTTACGAGAAGGGCTGAGAAAAACACAAGCAAGAGGGAAGTAAAGTTAAGTTGAGGCCAAAAAATAGAAATAAACCAAAGTAAAATAGAGTTAACCTAAGTGAAGCACTGCAAGGCAGCTCAGTCATGTGGAATGCACATCTTGTAGTATGTGGGAAGTCATGGATGCTCCCTGTGACCAAATATGCAGGAAGTGTCAACAATACAGAAATTTGAGCTTTGGGTTTCAGTGGTTGAGCAGCTACTGGAGTCACTGGCATATCCACGAGGCAAAGAACTAGGTGGAAAGCACATTGAGAGAGGTAGTCAGACTGCAGTTTAGGAGCATGGAGGCAGAAAGGGAATGGGTGACTGCCAGGCAGTCCCAGACAACCAGGCAGATAGTGCAGGAGACCCCTTGGGTCCCTCACACTAATCAATCTTCCTCTTTGGATAGTTACTAGTGAGGGTGTGGGTTCCTCAGAGGATTGCGGTTGGAGCCAAGTACATGGCACCATGACTGGCTTATGTGTGCAGAAGGGGCGAAGGAAGGAAGAGCAGCAGTGATAGAGGATTTGTTAATTAGGGGAATTGGCAGATATTTCTGTGACCGTAGACACGACTCCAGGATGATATGTTGCCTCCCTTGTGCCAGAGTTCAGGATGTCATGGAGCGCATGCATGACATTCTTCTGGAAGAGGGTGAATAGCCAGGAGGTTGTTCTCCAATGATTTAGGTGGGAAAGAAGATGAGGTCCTGAAAGCAGATTTAAGGGAGCAAGAAAGGAGATGGAAAAATTCGAAAGCAATAATCTCAATTTACTCCGAGTCCCATGTGCTAGTAAGTAGAAAAATAGGTGAATTCAGTGAATGAAATGTGGTTGGAAATCTGGTGTAGGAGGGAGAGCATCAGATTTGAGGCTTTGGGACAAGTTCTGGAGAATGTGGAACCTCACAAGTTGGGCGATCAGCACTTAGAATTAGAATTTACAGTGCAGAAGGACGCCATTCAGCCCATCGAGTCTGCACCGGCTCTTGGAAAGAGCACTCTACCCAAGGTCCACACCACCACCCTATCCCCGTAACCCAGTAACCCCACCCAACACTTAAGGGCAATTTTGGACACTAAGGGTAATTTTAACATGGCCAATCCACCTAACCTGCACATCTTTGGACTGTGGGAGGAAACCGGAGCACCCGGAGGAAACCCACGCACACACGGGGAGGATGTGCAGACTCCGCACAGACAGTGATCCAAGCCAGAATCAAACCTGAGACACTGGAGCTGTGAAGCAATTGTGCTATCCACAATGCTACCGTGTTGCCCTAACTTGAACAGGACCGAGATGAATATCCTCACAGGGAGGTTTGCTGGTACTGTTGGGGAGGGTTTAAAGTAGGGGATGGGAACCTGAAAGCAGGTGCAGATACGTCAAGTTCAGAGCAGAGAATGAGACACAGAAAATTAGCCAGCGACTCTGAAAGACAGAAGAAGCAGGAGTTTAAAAAATATACTGTAAAGAACAAAGAACAAAAAAAAACAGCAAAAAAAAACTAGGAGCAGGAGTAGGCCATCAGCCCCTTGAGCCTGCTCCGCCATTCAATGAGATCATGGCGCATCTTTTGTGGACTTAGCTCCACTTTCCGGCCCGAACACCATAACCCTTAATCCCTTTATTCTTCAAAAAACTATCTATCTTTATCTTAAAAACATTTAATGAAGGAGCCTCTACTGCTTCATTGGGCAAGGAATTCCATAGATTCACAACCCTTTGGGTGAAGAAGTTCCTCCGAAACTCAGTCCTAAATCTACTTTTCCTTATTTTGAGGCTATGCCCCCTAGTTCTGCTTTCACCCCCCCCAGTGGAAACAACCAGCCCGCATCTATCCTGTCTATTCCCTTCATAATTTTATATGTTTCTATAAGATCCCCCCTCATCCTTCTAAATTCCAACGAGTACAGTCCCAGTCTACTCAACCTCTCCTCGTAATCCAACCCCTTCAGCTCTGGGATTAACCTAATGAATCTCCCCTGCACACCCTCCAGTGCCAGTACGTCCTTTCTCAAGTAAGGAGACCAAAACTGAACACAATACTCCAGGTGTGGCCTCACTAACACCTTATACAATTGCAGCATAACCTCCCTCTAGCAATGAAGGACAAAATTGCATTTGCCTTCTGAATCACCTGTTGCAACTGTAAACCAACTTTTTGCGACTCATGCACTAGCACACCCAGGTCTCTCTGCACAGCAGCATGTTTTAATATTTTATCATTTAAATAATAATCCCTTTTGCTGTTATTCCTACCAAAATGGATAACCTCACATTTGTCAACATTGTATTCTATCTGCCAGACCCTAGCCCATCCACTTAACCTATCCAAATCCCTCTGCAGATTTCAAGTATCCTCTGCACTTTTTGCTTTACCACTCATCTTAGTGTCGTCTGCAAATTTGAACACATTGCCCTTGGTCTCCAACTCCAAATCATCTATGTAAATTGTGGGCCCAACACTGATCCCTGAGGGACACCACTAGCTATTGATTGCCAACCAGAGAAACACCCATTAATCCCCACTCTTTGCTTTCTATTAATTAACCAATCCTCTATCCATGCTACTACTTTACCCTTAATGCCATGCATCTTTATCTTACCTTGTGTGTGGCACCTTGTCAAAGGTTTTCTGGAAATACAGATATACCACATCCATTGGCTCCCCGTTATCTACCGCACTGGTAACGTCCACAAAAAATTCCACTAAATTAGTTAGGCATGACCTGCCCTTTATGAACCCACGCTGCGTCTGCCCAATGGGACAATTTCCATCCAGATGCCTCGCTATTTCTTCCTTGATGATAGATTCCAGCATCTTCCCTACTACCGAAGTTAAGCTCACTGGCCTATAATTACCTGCTTTCGGCCTACCTCCTTTTTTAAAACAGTGGTGTCACGTTTGCTAATTTCCAATCCGCCGGGACCACCCCAGAGTCTAGTGGATTTTGGTAAATTATCATAGTGCATTTGCAATTTCCCTAGCCATCTCTTTTAACACTCTGGGATGCATTCCATCAGGGCCAGGAGACTAGTCTACCTTTAGCCCCATTTGCTTGCCCATCACTACCTCCTCCTTAGTGATAACAATCCTCTCAAGGTCCTCACCTGTCATAGCCTCATTTCTATCAGTCATTGGCATGTTATTTGTGTCTTCCACTGTGAAGACCGGCCCAAAAACCTGTTGTCATTTCCTCATCTCCCATTATTAAATCTCCCTCTTCATCCCCTAAAGGACCAATATTTACCTTAGCCACTCTTTTTTGTTTTACTATCTGTTTTTATATTCTGAGCAAGTTTACTCTCATAATCTATCTTACTCTTCTTTATAGCTTTTTTAGTAGCTTTCTGTTGCCCCCTAAAGATTTCCCAGTCCTCTAGTCTCCCACTGACCGACGCTACTTTGTATGTTTTTTCCTTCAATTTGATACTCTCCCTTATTTCCTTAGATATCCAAGGTCGATTTTCCCTCTTTCTACCGTCCTTCCTTTTTATTGGTATAAACCTTTGCTGAGCACTGTGAAAAATCGCTAGAAATGTTCTCCACTGTTCCTCAACTGTTTCACCATAAAGTCTTTGCTCCCAGTCTACCTTAGCTACTTCTTCTCTTATCCCATTGTAATCTCCTTTGTTTAAGCACAAAACACTAGTGTTTGATTTTCCCTTCTCACCCACCATCTGTATTTTAAAATCCACCATATTGTGATCGCTCCTTCCGAGAGGATCCCTAACTATGAGATCCTGTCTCATTACACAGGACCAGATCTAGGACCGCTTGTTCCCTCATAGGTTCCATTACATACTGTTCTAGGAAACTATTGTGGATACATTCTATAAACTCCTCCTCAAGTCTGCCTTGACAGACCTGGTTAAACCAATCGGCATGTAGATTAAAATCCCCCATGATAACTGCTGTACCATTTCTACATGCATCCGTTATTTCTTTGTTTATTGCCTGCCCCACCATAATGTTACTATTTGGTGGTCTATAGATCACTCCTATCAGTGTCTTTTTCGCCTTACTATTCCTGATTTCCACCCAAATGTATTCAACCTTATCCTCCATAGCACCAATATCATCCCTTACTATTGCCCGGATGTCATCCTTAAATAACAGAGCTACACCACCTCCCTTACCATCCACTCTGTCCTTCCTAATAGTTTGATACCCTCGGATATTTAACTCCCAGTCGTGACCATCCTTTAACCATGTTTCAGTAAAAGCCACTAAATCATAGTCATTCACGATGATTTGCGCCATCAACTCATTTACCTTTTTCCGAATACTACGAGCATTCAGATAAAGTACACTTATGTTGGCTTTTTTACCTCTGTTTTGAATCTTAACACCTCGATCAGTAACCTCTCGTAAGTTAATTTCCTCTTAACTTTTCTCCTAATTTTCCTTGTCGTTGAACCCATATCTTCATGTAACAACCTGCCGCGTCGCTTACCATTAAAGTTTTTACTTCCCATTTTATTCCTTTTAGTATTACTGGGCCTATTCACTGAGCTCCCCTCAGTCACTGTACCTTGTACTGTCTCCCTTTTTGATTTTTGACTGTGGCTACTCTGCCTTACACTTTCCCCCTTACTGCCTTTTGTTTCTGTCCCTGTTTTACTACCTTCCAACTTGCTGCATCGGTTCCCATCCCCCTGCCACATTAGTTTAAACCCTCCCCAACAGCTCTAGCAAACACCCCCCTAGGACATCGGTTCCAGTCCTGCCCAGGTGCAGACCGTCCGGTTTGTACTGGTCCCACCTCCCTCAGAACCGGTTCCAATGCCCCAGGAATTTGAATCTCTCCGTCCTGCACCATGTCTCGAGCCACGCATTCATCCCATCTATCCTGACATTCCTACTCTGACTAGCTCATGGCACTGGTAGCAACCCTGAGATTACTACCTTTGAAGTCCTACTTTTTAGTTTAACTCCTAACTCCCTGAATTTAGCTTGTAGGACCTCGTCCCGTTTTGTACCTATATCGTTGGTGCCTGTCACGACAGCTGGCTGTTCACCCCCCCCCCCCCAGAATGTCCTGCAGCCGCTCCGAGACATCCTTGACCCTTGCACCAGGCAGGCAACATACCATCCTGGAGTCTCGATTGCGTCCGCAGAACTGCCTGTCTATTCCCCTTACGATTGAGTCCCCTATCACTATAGCCCTGCCATTCTTCTTCCTGCCCAGCTGCGCCAGCCACGGTGCCATGAACCTGGCTGCTGATGCCTTCCCCTGGTGAGCCATCTCCCTCAACAGTATCCAAAGCGGTATATCTGTTTTGCAGGGAGATGACCGCAGGGGACACCTACACTGCCTTCCTACTCTTGCTGTGTCTTTTGGTCACCGATTTTCTATCTCCCTCAGTAACTTTCACCTGCGGTGTGACCAACTCGCTAAACGTGCTATCCACAACGTCCTCAGCATCGCTGAGTGAGTCCATCCGCAGCTCCTGAACTGTCAAGCGGTCTAACAGGAGCTGCAACTGGACACTTCTTGCACGTGAAGGAGCCAGGGACAGTGGACGTGTCCCTGAGCTCCCACATCACACACGAGGAGCATGACATGGATCTGGGATCTCCTGCCATGTCTTAAACCTTCGGTAAACTTATACAACTACAATTCCAAAAAACGAAAGAAAAAAGAAAAACTACTTACCAGGGTTAAAAAGCACTTCCTCCCAACCCAGCTTCGAATTCCCACCTAGCTTCCAATTCCTAAACTCATTCTTGGTTGTGTCTCACTCTGGCTGTGTCTTCTCTGGCTCACTGGGAGAACTCACTGGGAGTGGTTACAAGTTGCTCTTTTTAAATTAGCCTGAGTTGACTCCTCTCCTTCACCTGCTTTTAGATCAAAGTAGATTTGTCCGGATTAAACTCCATCTGCCATCTCTCCGCCCAAGTCTCCAAACGATCGCAATCCTGCTGTACCCTCTGGCAGTCTCATCGCTATCCGCAATTCCACCAACATTTTTGTCGTCCGCAAACTTACTCATCAGACCAGTTACATTTTCCTCCAAATCATTTATATATACTACGAACAGCAAAGGTCCCAGCACTGATCCCTGCGGAACGCCACTAGTCACAGCCCTCCAATCAGAAAAGCACCCTTCCATTGCTACTCTCTGCCTTCTATGACCTAGCCAGTTCTGGATCCATCTTGCCAGCTCGCCTCTGATCCTGTGTGACTTCACCTTTTGTACCAGTCTGCCATGAGGGACCTTGTCAAAGGCCTTACTGAAGTCCATATAGCCAACATCCACTGCCCTACCGACATAAATCATCTTTGTGACCTCCTCGAAAAACGCTATCAAGTTAGTGAGACACGACCTCCCCTTCACAAAACTGTGCTGCCTCTCGCAAATACGTCCACTTACTTCCAAATGGGAGTAGATCCTGTCTCGAAGAATTCTCTCCAGTAATTTCCCTACCACTGACGTAAGGCTCAACCGGCCTCTAGTTCCCTGGATTATCCTTGCTACCCTTCTTAAACAGAGGAACAACATTGGCTATTCTCCAGTCATCCAGGACATCACCTGAAGACAGTGAGGATCCAAAGATTTCTGTCAAGGCCTCAGCAATTTCCTCTCTTGCCTCCTTCAATATTCTGAGGTAGATCCCATCAGGCCCTGGGGACTTATCCACCGTAATATTTTTCAAGACGCCCAACACCTCATCTTTTTGGATCTCAATGTGACTCAGGCTATCTACACACCCTTCTGCAGACTCAACACCTGCCAATTCCTTCTCTTTGGTGAATACTGATGCAAAGGAATCTGGCAGTGTTAAAAGATAAATATTCAATTGTGAGTATAGCAAATAAAGCTGATGAGCTGAGAGCACAGATAGACACATGGCAAACATGATATCATCATTATAATGGAAACTTGAGCACGTTTTCTCTGTCTTCACAAAGGAGAGGGATGGTGTAGAGATTCTAGTTAAAGTGGAGGACAGCGTATTATTATATACAATGGGTGGGATTTTCTGGTTCCCCAATCGTGTGTTTCTCAGTGGCTCATCATTCGCTGGTGGTGGGATTCTCTCTTCCTGCCGTTTGCCACTGGGGTTTCCCATTGATGGCACCCCATGATGCCGGGAAACCCACGGGCAGGGATGCGCTGTCAACGGGAAAAGAGAATCCCAAAGGCCAGAGAATTCTGGCCTATGAACTGGGAAGTACATGTGGGACTGTCATCCTTGATGGTGGATAAATAACCAGGGCTGGATGGATTGTATCCCAGGATATTAAAGTAAGCCAGCGAGGAAATAAATACCGATCCTCAATAGATATAGGTGATGTGACAGAAGATCGGAAGTCTGTGAACATTGTACCATTATTCAAAAAGGTGTGATCAATGGGCCAAATAATTACAGGCTTACATCGGTTGTGGGTAACTTATTAGAATCAATTCTGAGAGATGTTGACTTTAGCATGTTAGGCCCAGTATAGACCTATTTTAACCAAATATGGGTGAGGGAGAAAAGAACCTTTACAAAAATGCTCTGACATGGAAAAATAAAACCATAATCTGTAAGTGATTTCAAGTCTCATTCGTGGATGAATTACGAATACTGTATTAAAGCTATTAAATTTCAATATTTCAACTAATATCAAGTTAAACATTTGAGAAATTACTAATGCATTTTCTGTCGTGAAAGTCAGAAGTTTCCTCCATCACAAGATTATTACACCATGAAATGGAACAGATTCAGTAGATCTCTCATTGTATTGTTTGCAAATAATTTTTTTTTCTGTAACTATCTATTTGTCACTGGCTCTCTCATTTAATCTTCCTTTGCACAAATATTCCTTTGTACCAACATCCTGTCTAAGATATACCCCAGTTTTTTTCCTTTGTATTTCTCTTTATTTAGCCATGGAGCACTTTATGTTTTTGCGCATTCACTTTTTCAATGTCTTCAGTCTGTTTTATTTCACTCATTTTCATCTCACTTGTCAGAAAGATCTGGAATTCCACACAAAATGATCCAAACTACCACGGAGGCTGGGGTGTCAGGATTAAGTTGGAGGCAGGGATTGCAGGTCCAGCTGTATAATTACTTTAGCTTCATGCTATTTTTGTATTTATTTATACCCACTGGTGAATTCTCCTCAGCATCCTGACCAATAATTCTGTCTCAATCAAACAAAATACCTGGCCATTATCACATTGCTGTTTGTGGAAACTTGCAGAGGACAAAATTGGTTCCATCATTTCTTGCACCACATAAGTGACTTAAGGCTGAAATGTTTACATACTTAACCCACTGGGCGTAGGCCAGTATGAAAGACAAGAGGAAACCGGAGGGGGTGGGTTGTTCAGTCAGGGGTTGGTGATGGAGTTGGGAGGCCTGGAATAGGTTGGGAGAAAATCGGTTTGTGTGTGCGTATGGGCTTTGCGTGGTACCAATTGCAGAGGCTCCCAAGGCTTGCCTCCAGAAATTTCCTAGTCCTTGCCTTGATGAAGTTGCCAGGATGGAGAAGATTGCGGTAATAAAATTGAGAGGAAAATGAGTAGTTTAGAAAAGATAAGTCACTTTGATTTTGTTACTCTTGTTATATATGCACAATTGGGAAATTTTTAAGCACACATTTGACAGCAGCATTTCTTCCAAAATAATAGCTTCATTTATTCAGGAGTCTTACCTTTTTGCAGACTATTTCAAAATTGAGGTTCCTCTGAAGTGCAGCTTTTGAAACATAATCTGGTTTCAAATCCTATGCAAAAGATAATAATATATTTCAGTTTACACATTTCCTACATTCCAACAGTGACTAATATCAAAAGTAGTTCATTGGCTGTGAAGTATTTAAGACATCGGATAGTTACAAAAAACTCCAAAATAAATGCAAATCTTTGCTTTCATTTTTCTCTTTAAAAGGTGGAAAGTCTTTATTGCAAAACGATAGAGGTGTATGAACATGCAACTCTTTACAGTAACAAAAATGCAAGACGTCCTGTATAATTCCTTGATTGGAGATTCCAAGGTTGATACTAAAAGCTCATTCAAATTGATCAAAGGTGCTTAAAAAGGTTTCTTTAAGAAGAGGACAATGGGCAGCGCAGTGGTAGCACTGCAGTCTCACGGCGCCGAGGTCCCAGGTTTGATCCCGGCTCTGGGTCACTGTCCATGTGGAGTTTGCACATTCTCCGCGTGTTTGCGTGGGGTTTGCCTCCATAACCCAAAGATGTGCAAGGTAGGTGGATTGAACACGCTAAATTGCCCCTTAATTGGAAAAAATGAATTGGGTATTTTTTTAAAAAGAGGACAATGAAACATGTCCAACTATATTTTAGGCATGCCATTGAATTATACTACAAATTGAAGTTGTCCAGCATGCAGCCCAAAAGCCGATCCTTGTTGATTAGGATGATACAAGGAACATATTTGGTAAGTTAGTTAAGCTAAAGGAAAACAAAGTGTCATGGCACAATGGGATACATTCTATGATCCAAAAATGATAAGGAAATAAATTGCAACTGTTGTATAAATTATATTTTAGGCCTAGTGTGGATGTGTGCTAGAGAACTAGAAAGTGGCCAAAGTAGAACCTATTTTTAAAAAGGGAGATGGGGCTCATCTGGGTAATTACGATCAGTTAGCTTAACAGCTGTGGCAAGGAAAACTTTAGTGCTTAATAAGTATAAATCTACCATGCCTCTGGATAAAAGATAATAAATAGAAAGAGCTTGTATGGATTTCAAAATGGATAATTGTGCTTAACAAAATTCACAGAATCCTTTGAGGAAGTAAAAGATGTGGTTGGTGGGAGAAATGCAGTGGACATACGAGTTTAGGAAATCCTTTGACAAAGTATCACACTGGACATTACCTAAAGACAATTCTGCAATATGGAGGATAACAACCCGATTTAAAACAGGAGAAACAGACTAAAAGAATAAAGGGTATTTCAGAAGTGGTTGGGGGTGGATATTGGAATGCCACAGGATTCAGGTTGCTTCCCGTCATTATGTTTTTCAATGATATTGATGGCCTGGGAGTGGTGTCAAAATTTACAGATGGTATCCAAATGGAAGGTATAGTTAATTCCTTAGAAGACCAGAGGAGATTGCTCATTCTTTAAAATTGTGCCATTAAGTTTATATTGCCACCCCATCCCATTTGCCAAAATGCATCAGAGTACACTTAAAAAAAATTCCATCTGTCATTTGTCTGTGCATTCTGCTGCCTGTCAGGTCCTGTTGCAGTCAATTTGTATCATCCCCACTGTTTGACACTTCTCCAAGTTTGGCATCATCTGCAAATTTTGAAATGTTACTCTGTATTCCAATATCCAAGTTATTAATATATAACAAAAAGTAATGTGGTCTTTGCGTTGAACCTTGGGGCTCTTTTTACGATTACTTTTTATGATCAGTCGTATAAGGATAATTACTGTTTCTTTTGAACCAAAAGTCATCTTGCAATTACTGACAGTGAATTTCATCTGCCATTTTAGCCCATTCCCCATCTTATTAAAATCCCTTTTCAGCCTAGACCATTCACCCAGGAGGATGGACGTTTGAAATCACAATTTGGCTGCCGTTCAGCAGCCCTGCCCCTTGGAGGAATTTACCTCCCTCTCTTCATCCCTGCCTCTGACTGCAGACAATGGTGAATGGCACAGAGTGAATGGCAGCTGCCCTCAATGTCACGAAACCCATGATTCAGAAACAAACCTGCCTCAATGCTGCATTCACCATAGAGTGGAGAACACAAGTAAGCATGGTCGCCATCCAGTTGCTTCAATTATTGAGTCGGCAACTTGTACTGACCTTGAACTCCACCCACCTGAAAAGACCCTGCTCCCACTTTGAAGGATCCCACTGACTGTCTAACTGCATGGTGAAGGTCAGATTAGAAAAATGGTGCTTGTCACCTTTCAAACTCACTCCACCTTCTACCCTCCCAGACACTCACCTTCTACCCTCCCCTTCACCCACCTACTCCCTCCCCTCCCCCACAAAACCACCATCCTAGACCTACCCAATATCACTATTCCTCTTCCCTCAGTCACTGTTGAAACTCCCTCATTACCCTGAAGCCTCTCACAATCCACCTTTACATGCCTTCGTTCCAGTCAGAACAGACAACCATTACCATCCCCATGCCCACACTGACCCTGTCCCCTCCAAGCCTGAATGTTCTAAATTCTCACTGGCAGGGAATCTAATTTGGAGGATGAGCTGGCTTTTTACTGAGCACTCATGAGATGCCTTTGAATGCAAATAGGGGGTGGGATTCTCCGACCCCCCGCCGGGTCGGAGAATCGCCGGGGGCTGGCGTGAATCCCGCCCCCGCCGGTTGCCGAAATCTCCGGCACCGGATATTCGGCGGGGGCGGGAATCGCGCCGCGCCCGTTGGCGGGCCCCCCGCGGCTATTCTCCGGCCAAGTCCCGCTGCTGGAATGCCTGTCCCGCCGGCATGGATTAAACCACCTCGCTTACCGGCGGGACAAGGCGGCGCGGACGGGCTCCGGGATCCTGGGGGGGGGGGCGCGGGGCGATCAGGCCCCGGGGGGTGCCCCCACGGTGGCCTGGCCCGTGGTCGGGGCCCACCGATCCTGTGGGCCTGTGCCGTGGGGGCAGTCTTTTCCTTCTGCCTTCATTTTCCTCAATTGCCGTCCAATATCCTTTTGAAGTCATTGCCTACGGGAGTGGTATAAATTGAGACGAGTCCCAGGTTAGCACAAAATGCTGTGTCAAAAATGTACTTCACATTCCCGCTGAATCTTTTTCCCAAAACCTTGCATCTGTGTCCCCTTGTCCTTATGCCATCAGCTAAGAGACCCCCTCCACTGCGCATGCGCAGAGATGCAATGAGTGGCCGCTGACGCTCCCGCGCATGCGCCGCCCGGCAAAGTCAGTTTCGAGCCAGCTGGCGGGGCACCAAAGGCCTTTCCCGCCAGCTGGCGGGGCGGAAATCAGTCCGACGCGGGCCTAGCCACTCAAGGTTAGGGCTCGGCCCCTCAAGATGCGGAGGATTCCGTACCTTTGGGGCGGCACGATGCCAGACTGATTCGCGTGTTTTTGGCGCCGGTCGGCGGACATCGCGCCAATTGCGGAGAATTCCGCCCAGGGATCCCGACATCAGGAAACTCACTAACTTGCCATCAGAGTCAGGAGAACAAAATTCCAAACTCATTTTCTTAAAGCAGCAAAGTGACTTTTCTAAAATCACTCCAAATTTAACCCACCATAATTTCCTCCGTTGGTGGGTGCAGAATATTCTGCCCTGTGACAGGACTGGACAAATAGAAAAGCGGTTAGCTGATGGCATAAGGACAAGGGGACACAGATGTAAGGTTTTGGGAAAAAGATTCAGCGGGAATGTGAAGTACATTTTTGACACAGCATTTTGTGCTAACCTGGGACTCGTTGTCTCAATTTATACCGCTCCCGTAGGCAATGACTTCAAAAGGATATTGGATGGCAATTGAGGAAAATGAACTTGCATGGCCATAGAGATAGAGCAGGGGAATAGGACTTAATGAGTTGCTCTACGTGGGACTCAATGGGCCAAATAGCCTCCTTCTGTTTTGTTATGACTCTGACTCAAGTAGGCACTGTGTTGTGACAGAGGAATTGGGAGGGGTTTAAAAAAAAAGGAGGACATAATAAGGTTAAGGATGACTGAGGGGAGCTCTCAACTGTAAGCCGTTGGTTGCGTTTGCAAGAGATAAGAATTAATTGTTGGTTTGAAATGTTCTTAAATGGCATCTTCTCTGTCGCTAACTACAGATTCATGGCTTTAATAAAATTGTATATATAGGAATTTTATGAAACGTGTTAACCAGCTCAATAAAAACATTTTAAAATAGTGCTTAAGGAGTGTCAGTCTGAGTCCAAAGAATTTAAAGAAACAATAATTCCAATGTCCCACAGGCTGATGGACATTTGTATTTTGTGATTCAACCACTTTGCTGTTAACAGAATAAAAATTCTGCACTTTGAAGAACTTTGATGAGTGTGGAGTGAATCATCAGCATGGGTGGATAAGGCAGATGAATATTCCTTTTTAGAAAAATTTAGAATACCCAATTATGTTTATCCAATTAAAAAGCAATTTAGCCTAGCCAATCCACCTATCCTATTAAGGGGCAATTTAGCGTGGCCAATCCACCTACCCTGCACATCTTTGGGTAGCGGGGTGAAACCCACGCAGGCACGGTGAGAATGTGAAAACTCCATACAGACAGTGACCTGGGTCGGGATTGAACCCTGGTCCTCAGCGCTGTAGGCAGCATGCTAACTGCGCCACTGTGCCGCCTGAATATTCCTTTGTCAAAATAAATGAAAAAAATGTAATACCCTGCAATATTTGCATACCTTTGGAATATACGAGGCTGAATTTACCATTTTGGGGTGCTGTGACAGAATGAAACTTCTACTAGGGAATTCTTGCTGCTATCTTTCTTCACTGGTCTTGGAAATTGACATTAAGGTGGGCAAAGAAAAAGGAAATCAAACAGGAACCCAGGTCTTGTCCACTCAATAACACTTGTACATATTGTACAGGGAAGATGCTGCCAGCAGAGCCAGGGAACATAGGTCAGGTGGGGGGAGCTGACAGTACGACCTGCCATCTCAGTACTCATAGAATTTACAGCGCAGGAGGCCATTCAGCCCATCGAGTCTGCACTGGCTCTTTGAAAGAGCACCCTACCCAAGCCCACACCTCCACCCTATCCCCATAACCCAGTAACCCCACCCAACACTAAGGGCAATTTTGGACACTAAGGGTAATTTTAACATGGCCAATCCACCTAACCTGCACATCTTTGGACTGTGGGAGGAAACCGGAGCACCCGGAGGAAACCCACGCACACACGGTGAGAACGTGCAGACTCCGCACAGACAGTGACCCAAGCCGGGAATCGAACCTGGGACCCTGGAGCTGTGAAGCAATTGTGCTAACCACTATGCTACCGTGCTGCCCCAATTTCCACCATTATCCTTTCTGATTTTAGTTAGGATGGGAGAGGAAAATTAATGATCCTTAGAATGAACTGAATCGTACACCAGATCAAAGAGTCAGTGGGTGGAATTTAATGCCCTCCCCATTGGAACGTTTAAGAGTGAGGGAGCAATTGTTCAGATGGGAGGGTGGTGGGTGTGGACCCCACTCCCTTCCTGCCCTCACCCGATGAAGTCCATGGTGGGGTGACCTGTGGATGGCCTTCCTGCCTGCTGCCAATTGAAGCACTTGTGGGCAATTGATACCCACTTGAGAGGCTCATCCCATCACCAGTGATATTAAGCCCATCTGGGGGGGGTTTGCACGATAAGCAAACCTGTGTGGGCCCAGTGCCTGGTCGAGGGACATCGGGAAGGGGGGCCCTTGGAAAGCCAATCCCCTCCAATTTCTGTCAACTCCCCTTCCATTTGCCCCTGTCCTGCCATCTTCTACTCTGCTCTTGTTGGTTAGTGAGGAAGGGGATCCTGTGATTCTGCCACCGAGGATCATACGGCTCACGTATGCTATGGAGGGTTCATGCTCGAATCTGCTTCGCAAATACTGGCAAGACATCCAGTAAGTTCTAGGTCATGATTACTTCTTCCAATGCCGGCAGAGGAGCCAGGATTGTGAGCAGTGGGAGGCGACTCAGGACATCCTTGTTGGCAACTGAGTTCCTGGGCTGTGCTTGAGAGAGTATTCATGGGCTGCTAACACCAATGCCCAACTTTGGATCCGAGCTAAGGCGACGGGGGGGGGGGGGTAGGGGGGGGGGGGAATCATTTTATTCTCTTTGAAAAGGACCAGCAGGGATTTATAGTCCGATTTGATTGTGTAATGTCGGCCATAGACATATGGGTGGAATTTCTTTACACCAAAAATAGCAGTCAATTCTTCCTTTTCGATCGGATAATAGCATCTGTCTGCATCCGTCAAGGTTCAGAGTGCATATGCTATTGGTCTCTCTGTCGCATCGTCCTATCAATGGAAAGGACTGCCCCAACTCCATATGGAGAGATATCACATGTTTAATACCAGGCTTCATCCTGCAGCACCTGCCACGACCACATCTGGTGTTTTTTTAACAGTGTGTGCAGGGGTGACAATAAAATGGCCAAGTTTGGGAAAAATTTCCCATTAGTAGTTTACGAGCTGGGAAAGATTTTAATTCTGTCATATTTCACGGCGTCGGTGCCTCTTTGATGGCCGTACTTTAGCCTCTACAGGGTGTAGGCCTTTTTTATTGACTTCGTACCTGAGGTAGATCACTTCGCCTGCCTGGAACACATTTTTCTCGTTTGAGACAGACACCTGCATCAGAAAATAGTTTCAAAACTTCCTCCAGGTTTGCTAGGTTCTCTTTTTCCATGACTCCAGTGATTAGTATGTTGTCTAAGTATACTGCCACCTTAGGTACCTGAGAATGTTATCCAACATGGGTTGAAAAATGGTGCACGCCAACGAGGCTTTCAAGGGGAGGTGTGTATATTTGTATAAACCCTTATGGGTGTTAATCTTTACATACTTCCTGGATGACTCAGAGTTCTAGTTGGAGGTAGGCATAGCTCATATCTAGTTTGCCAAGACAGGCCAGCAGCACGGTTCAATTCCCGTACCAACCTCCCCGAACAGGCGCAGGAATGTGGCGACTAGGGGCTTTTCACAGTAACTTCATTTGAAGCCTACTTGTGACAAAAAGCGATTTTCATTTCATTTCATTTTTCATATCGATCTTCGATGCGTGGTAGGGGATACCGATCCAAAGGCGAGGCTTTATTAACAGTTAGTTTATAGTCCGCACAAAGGCAGATCAACTAGTAGAACTAGAGGAGGGAGCTACTGGTACAGCCCACTCCGAGAACTACACTGGTTGTATTATTCTGAGGCTGTCTAACCGCTCGGGTTCGGTCTCTACTTTGGTAAGTAAAGCGTATGGGACTAGCTGTGCCCGGAAATATTTGAGTAGGACATCGGTGCCCACACCAATCTTTGCCCTGGTCCTTTTATTCTACAAATGCCTTCTTGGAATACCTCGGGGTATTTGCCAAAGACCTTGTAGAGCCCACCGGTTCCTAGTTTAAAAATTTGTAGCCAGTCCAGATGGCTTCTCTGAAGCCAGTCTCTGCCTAAGAGGCTGGGCCCTGGCCCTTGCACAACTATGAGTGTGAATTGGGCTGTCTGCTGTCCATAATTAACGTGAACCATATAAAGGTTCCCCTGTATATGTGGCCAACCTGGTGTCTCGTATACCTAGGGGCAAGATACCCATCCGGAGGTGCCAGAAGGTCTGTTCCCTGATGATGGAGACAGCAGCTCGCGTATCCACCTCCATTTCTATAAGTGTTATCTTTATGTGGGCAACCTTAGGGGTGATGCAGTTTAGCTGAATCGTTTCACCCTCTACAGGCTGATAGACTTGCAAGGCTGGGGTCTGAAGTGACTTTGGCTTCCAGTTTGGGCAGCACGCGACGCGTACTGTGGATTCTGGGAGCCTTGCCTAGGTCGTGTCCTTTTGTCACATTTACAGCAGCAGCCTTGTGGTTGATACTTATAGTCTTCTGGGGAGGCTTCCCAGGTACTTCGAGGGTTATCTGGCCATCTGTTGAGACGTCAGAATGTCCTGGCTCAATGTTGAGTTGGTGTTGGGTGAAGCACATGAATGCCTTCACTGGGAATACTGGCTTTTCTTTATGTGAGTGCCCTCTTCCCAAGAACACTACTGTCCATCAACCCTGGAGTCCTTGTCTCTTCCTCGGCATTCTCGAAGGATAGCACTAATTCTGCAACCCTTGGAGGTCTAGGATGAGTTCTGCCAACAATTCTTTTTGTATTGCAACATTATTAATCCCACACACTAGCCGGTCGTGTAGCATCGTGGTCAGGGGTGAACCAAAGTCGCAGTATTTGGCCAGCTTCTTTAAACTAGCCAGGAATTCTGTCATGGGCTCCTTCAGGGGTCCTCCCAGATGTGTTGAATTGGTAACACTAGAGGATTATGGATGGCTTTGGGACATAATGGTTCTTTACTAGATCCACAAGATCATTGAACGTTTAGTGTCGGGGCTGCGGGATAAGTTAAACTCTTAATAATGCTGAATGTCAGGGCCCCACATTCTGTCAGAAGGATTACTTTTTGTCTGTCACCTCTTTCTATGCTGTTGGTGCGGAGGAATTAGTGCATGCGTTCTGCATACTGAGGCCAATCCTCCACATCCACATCGTAAGGCTCGAGCTTCCCAAACAACCACATTTCTGGGTTTTTCCTTTTGTGGTTGCTTACTGGAATTGTCATTGGGGAGTTTAGAAAAGACTACTCAGAATCCTGTGCTTGATCTTCATCACCAATGTACTAATTCCAGGAGGCACAGAGTGAAAGGCCAAACTGGTTTATTTTAAACTTAAAATAAAGCCGCCACCACATCACACAAAACATCCCAGCCCAAGACTTTCGGGAACTGCTGCTCTGGTCTGGAAGCTACATTTAAAAGTCCCGCTAATGAGCCCCAGCTGGGTTTGCCTCCACCTGCTCACCACAGGAACTCTTATTCTGCAAAGCCCAAGGGTAGTACAATCAGCGATCTCCAATGGTTCTCGTGAAGGTTTTCACACTATTATTACAGCTTCCCACAAACCTTCCCAGGAGGTGTTTTATGTGTGTGGGAGGAATGCAGTTTGCCTGTGGTCCTCACAATGGGGACCCCAACAGAATAGATACATGCGCGATTTGCACCCAAACCTTTCCGGCCTGCAAAACAGGTCACACAAAATTGGTGAGGTCAGGAAGGCAGAGTAAAATTGTTCTTCCAGCCAAAAAAAAGTTAGTTCAGCATTTCGCAACTGGGTTCCTACCTCCATTGGGAACCAAACTCTGGCCCATGGTGGTCATGAGATGCAAGATATAAATGCCAGTAGTTTTCCCTTTTGAAATCATTGTTAATTGACCATCTCGGTCTCCACCAACCTCGTGAGCAATGAGTTCTAGGCTATTGCCATTTGCTGTGTAAAAGATTTCTCCCTCATATTCCTCCTGCCCAAAACTTTATATTTGTATCCCCCAGTCCTTGTGCCGAAAACAGTTTTTCCTTATCTACCTTATCCACATGTGCCATAATCTTATATATACCTCTATCAAATTCCCCCGAATCTCCTTTGCTCCAATGAGAACAAGTACCACATTCTTCAACCGAACCTTGTAAATAAAATCCCCCATCACTGGAAGCTACCTGTTCAAGGACCTTCCATTCCTTCCTAAAGTTTAACAGTCAGAACGGGACACAATACTCTAGTTGTGGCCTAACTAGAAAAGGTTCAGTATAATTTCCAATCTTTTTTTCTCAATTTATGAAGCCCATGATCCATGTGTTTTGCTAACAACTCTTTCAAATATGTCCTACCACCTTCAAATAAGTCATCCCTTGAACATGATGTATATGAACCCCACGTCCCTATTATTGCATACCTCTTGAGCTGTGCCATTGAGTCCAATGCCTCTCCTTATTCCTTCTGCCAAAATGCATCATCTCAAGCTTCTTTGTATTAAATTCCATCTTCCATTTTCACAGCAACTTCATTTGAAGCCTACTTGTGACAATAAGCGATTTTAATTTCATTTCATTTGTCTGCCCATTCTGCTAGCCTAATCACATCCTATTGCAGTTGTGTCATTCTCAATACTTGCTACTTCTCCGAGTTTGGCATCATTGGGAAATTTTGAAATTTTCCTCTGTATTCCAATATTAAAGTATCTTATATATAGTCACATACAAAGTAGTCCTAACATTGATCCTTGAGGAACCCCACTGTCTACTATCCTCCAATCTGAAAAGTAACTATCTACATTGACTTCTTGTTCTCGATCTTTCACCAATTTTTCTTATCCAAGTTGACACGGTTTCTCCTATTCCATGAACCAACCTCAATGTGATACTTTGTAAAAGGCTTTCTCAAAATCTATACAGACCACATCCATTGCATTCCCTTTATCACCCATCTCTGTTATTTCAAAATATTCAAATAGATTCGCCAAACAGGATCTACATTTTAGAAATGTATGTTCTCAGTCATTAACTCAAAACCCCTCTCAGCACCTATTGATTTTTTCCTCCTGATAATTGTGCCTAAAATTCTACCCATCAGTAATGTTAAAGTAGCCGGCCTGTAGTTGCCAGAGATGTCTTTATACCCATTCTTGCGTAAGAAAGGGTGTCGCATTTGCCACTCTCCAATCCATTACAGATCTCTTTGAAAGGGCTGGGGGGCAGCAGAAAGAGGGGTCAACCAAGGTGTAGTTGGATGAAAGACATCATGGAGCGGTTGCAGATAGCTACAGTGGATGTGTGAAGATGCATGCTGCAAGATAGACGAGCTGGACTTTTCATGACAGTAGATCGCCTGGTAGGAATAGCTACAAGCAGCAATTATCTGGCCCCTCCAATCCAGGGAAGAGGATGATGGCAAGCCCTTCTGCCACCTCCTTCCCCCCCACTTCCTTTAGCAACCTGGGATGCAAACCATCAAGACCAGGCTATTTATTGGCAGCACAGCAGCATTGTAGATAGCACTATGGCTTCACAGCGCCATGGTCCCAGGTTCGATTCCCAGCTTGGGTTACTGTCTGTGCAGAGTCTGCACGTTCTCCCAGTGTCTGTGTGGGGTTCCTCCGGGTGCTCCAGTTTCCTCCCACAAATCCTGAAAGATGTGCTATTTGGTAATTTGGACATTATGGATTCTCCCTCGGCGTACCCGAACAGGTGCTGGAATGTGGCGACTAGGGGATTTCCGCAGTAACTTCATTGCAGTGTTAATGTAAGCCTACTTGTGACAATAAAGATTATTATCCGTTAAGGAGAAGTCAACCTTTCCAGTATCTGTTTCCTTTCAATTTTCACTCTATTCATTACCTCGAGCAATATTTTGTCTGATTATAGGTGTAGGCAGTTCAGATGAACCGTTCTCAGACATTAAAATTAACAGCAAAACAACAGCAGCTCCTTCACATATTGGCTCAGATTCGACTTGACTAAGGTATCTCACAGCATGGGCTGAGAGCTTATTTCCGAGAGACAGAAAGGAATATTAAGAAAAAAAAAAGAAGATTGTAATTTAAAATACCTCGAGGAACAATTTCCCACAAGTAAGAGTAAGATTCCACAGTTTCAATTATTCCCTCCAAGGTTGGGTAGGACTGGAAGAACATTAATAGCATTAAAAGGGTCCTTACACCATGAAAAAGGAAACCCAACTTCATTTGGTTCATATTAACTACACAAATCTAACAACTTTGTTGACAATCATTTGAGGTTGGTGGCGAGCTCCTATTTTTGTAAGGCTAAAGACAGAGTTACATAAATCACCGACCAATTTGTGGCAATTCTCAACTCAAGGCACAGCTCCTCCTCACCACAAATTACTGGATTTTTAATGCACTAATAATGGTGTGCGCTGTGAACTTGTCAATATTCTTTCAGCAAATACTGGGCATCTGAAGCAATGGTTTAAAGTGAATGAGAAAATGGTTTCCGGTTTTGATAAATCAAATTATGTGGCACTAAAAACTTTAATTCTACTATGTTCATACGTTAGAAGAGGCTTTTACCAAACGTTGGGACGACAGCAATTAGAAAGTATGCTCTCGACTTCCTCCCCTCCACAGGAATACCGAAAGTGGTGAACTTCGACTCATAGAGGTCGACAGCTCGGTAGCACAAGTGGATAGCACTGTGGCTTCACAGCACCAGGGTCCCAGGTTCGATTCCCCGCTGGGTCACTGTCTGTGCGGAGTCTGCACGTTCTCCCAGTGTCCGAGTGGGTTTCCTCCGGGTGCTCCGGTTTCCTCCACAGTCCATAGACGTGCAGGTCAGGTAGATTGGCCATGCTAAATTGACCTCAGTGTCAAAAAAAAGACTAGGAGAGGTTATTGGGTTACGGGGATAGGGTGGAAGTGAGGGTTTAAGTGGGTCGGTGCAGACTTGATGGGCCGAATGGCTTCCTTCTGCACTGTATATTCTATGACAGCATAGATAAGGCCCTTCGGCCTAGCTCATCAAAAACCATGCAAGTATTCTAATACCATTTTCCAGCTCTTGGCCCATAACCTTGTATGCCTTGGCATCGCAAATGCACATGTAAATACTTCTTAAATGTCATAAGAGTCTCTGCCTCCACCACCCTTTCAGGCAGTGAGTTCCAGACTCTCACCACCCTCTGGGTGAAAAAGGTTTTCCATCACATCCCCTCGAAACCTCCTGCCCCTTACCTGAAATCTATCTCCCCTGATCATTGATCTTTCAACCAAGGGGAAACGTTTCTTTGCGTCCACTCCATCGATGCCCCTCATAATTTTATACACCTCAATCATGCCCCCACCCCGCCCCCTCCCAATCAATCTCCTCTGCTTCAAGGAAAACAACCCCAGTCTATCCAGTCTCTCTTCATAGCTAAAACTCTCCAGCCCAGGCAACATCGTGGTAAATCTCCTCTCCTTGCCAGTGCTATCATATCCCTCATAATGTGGATTCCAGAAATGCACACAATACTCTAGCTATGTCCTAACCAATGTTTTATACTGTTTCAGCATAACCTTCCTGCTCTAAATTCTATGCCTCGGCTAATAAAAGCAAGTATACGATATGCCTTCTTAACCACTGTATCTACCTGTCTTGCCACCAGCAGGGACCGGTGTACATGCACACCAAGGTCCCTCTGATCCTCAGTGCTTCCCAGGGTCCAGCCGTTTATCATGTATCCCCATGCCTTGTACATTCTGCCCAGGTACATCACCTCACACTTATCCGGATTGAATTCCATTTGCCACCGATCAGCCCATCTGACCAGCCTGTCTCTATCCTCTTGCGATCTTAGGCTATCCTCCACACTACTGCCTCACAACACCAGGGACCCAAATTCAATTCGTCCTTGGGCGAGTTTGCACTTTCTTCCCGTGTCTGCGTAAAATTCCTCCGGATACTCCGGTTTTCTCCCACAGTACAAAGATGTGCAGGTTAGGTGGGATTAAAGGGGTAGAGTGCTCTTTCAGTGGGCCTGTGTAGACTCGGTGGGCAGAATTACCTCCTTCTGCACTGTAGGAATTCTATGGTTCTATTTGGAACTGAATATAGGAGGGTTAATCGGCAAGTTGACGGGTGACACGAAAAGTGGTAGGATGATAAACTCTGCAAATGCAGATTAATTCTGTCTCAAAATTGCTTCCAATAGTTTCCCCACCACGGAGGTCTGGCTTGTAGTTTCCTGGTTTATCCCTTCCTCCCTTCATGAATTATGGTACAACATTGTCTATCCTCCAGACGTCCGGCACCACGTGGCCAGAGAGGAATTGCAAATTTTCAGCATCCTTGATATTTCCTCCCTTGCCTCACCCAACAGCCTGAGATACATTTCATCTGGCCTTGGAGATTTATCTACCTTGAAGCCTGCTAGACCACTTGGAACCTCCTCTCTGTCTATATTGATTTCTTTAATTTTTATCACAGCCCTTCTCCCTGATTTCTATACCCACACCTGCCCTTGCACTAAAGAACACCAACATAAATTATTCATGTAGAACCCCACCTACATCCTCCTGCTCCATACACAAATTACCACTGTGGTCCTTAATGTGGCCCTACTCTTTCCCTAGTTATCCTTTTACCCTTAATGTACTTGTAAAACAACAAAGGATTTTCCTTTATTTTAACCTGCCAGTATCCTTTCACGTCTTGTTTTTGCTCTCCTAATTTTGTTTTTAAGTTCCCTCTTGCACATTCCAAATGTCTCTGCGGCATCTGTTTTGCCCCCTCAATATCTGCTATTAACCTTCCTTTTTCTCCTGATCCAATGCTATATATTCCTCGACATCCAGGGTTCACTGGATTTGTTGGCCCACCCCTTTCCTTTATTGTTCTCCCTATACCCTTCTTGAATGCGCCCCACTGTTCTATCACAGATTTACCTAAAAGTGCCGGTCCCAGTCAACTCTGGCCAAATCATGTTTGATCTTATTAAAATTGGCCTTCCTCCAGTTTAGAACTTTGATTTCAGGCTCATCGTCGTCTTTTTCCATATCAATTTTGAATCTAATGGAGTTATGATCACTGTCTGCAAAATTCTCCCCCGATGATACTTCAACCACTTACCCAGCTTTGTTACCTAGAATTAAATCCAGGGCCGCCCCTCTTGTAGGACCTTCCACGTACTGGTTTAACAAGTTCTTTTGGATACATTCTTAAAAATTCCACTCCCTCTAAACCTTTTACTACTCCGATTCATGTTGGGGAAGTTGAAATCCCCCCACTATCACTACCCTATTACTTTTACACTTTTCTGAAATATGCTCACATATTGAATGGCTGATAGCAGTAATTGTGTCTCTGCAGCCATGTGATAGAAATTAGGAATCAGATTTTATACTTTAACAATTCCTTAACGCACAGATTTTCTTCATTTAGAGGCTGTTAGCCAAAATGCATCAATTTAATGTTGGTCCGGAAGACTGGTGTAGGCTTATGGGATCCATCAGTAGGAAAGCTGCCTTTCTGACCACGATGAGCATCCTGAATGTTCAGCCTGCACACTGATATAAAAATATTTTATTTAAATTGTTTTAAAAATTTTAAATCAGGATCTAGATTGAAATTCAATGCAGTACTAAGAAAGCGTTGGAATTAAACAATGGCACAATCTCTCTGTTCTGATGGACATTATCAACCAACGGCACTTTTGTAATTTCAACTCAAAAGATTATCATAGAATTTACAGAGCAGAAGGAGGCCATTCAGCCCATCGAGTCTGCACCGGCTCTTGGAAAGAGCACCCTACCCAAGGTCAACACCGCCACCCTATCCCCATAACCCAGTAACCCCACCCAACACTAAGGGCAATTTATCATGGCCAATCCACCTAACCCGCACATCTTTGGACTGTGGGAGGAAACCGGAGCACCCGGAGGAAACCCACGCACACACGGGGAGGATGTGCAGACTCCGCACAGACAGTGACCCAAGCCAGAATCGAACCTGGGACCCTGGAGCTGTGAAGCAATTGTGCTATCCACAAGGCTACCGTGCTGCCCCGATAAAGAGAGGAGTCCCTCAGTCTTCTGGAAAACATCATTTTCTGAATGAATGCCATCAATATGAGATCTGTAGTCATTCGCCATATAGTAATTTATTGTGCATGAGTTGCTTTTGAATGTTCCTAAGAGAAGCAATGAATCACCCCTGGTTGAATCTTCCTCTGAGCTTGGGAAAATCCAATTGGTGCACTTTCACGGCTTGCAAATTGCGCACCAGACCCATTTGTCACTTCATATGCCATTATTGTCTTTTCAGGATTAGGTTCACAGTACTGTTTGGGAGGAGTGCGGGTGCAGAGGCAGCACAGTTAGAAGGGTTGCCTTGTTTGCCTAACACAGTATCCTCGCTCCCAAATGTGTTTAAAGGGTTCTTCAAAGTTTGAAGGACGTTCCGTCCACCCACTCTCATACTACTCTATGCCCTACAGGTCACCCATCCCACCAGATGCCGATTGTACGACACCCTGGGCAAGTACGCAGTCAATTCCAGCCCCACAGGCCCCAGAATCCCAACATAAGTGAATTAACCAATAATTTGTAGAAAGATTTTGAGTTATTTGACCCTCAATTGCTCCAATGACTTACCAGGCATCAGATTTGTAAGTAAAACATTAAAAAACTGTTTATTTATAACATGAGAAGAGATAAATATGTAATGGCGATAATAGAACAATAGTCTGCTAATCTAATTATTCCCATAACCCCATCCCCCTTCCACCACACATACGCGACAGGCACACTGTGGGAAAGGGTAGGGTCAAAATAATGAGCATTAAAAGGGACCCGAGGTGTGTACCTTCGCTACTGTGATTGTAGTTTTTGTAGTCGGCTATCTTCTTGGGACCAGTTGGGTCAGACCTTCTGGTATGCCTTCAATCAGACCTCACAGGCTGTAGGGATTTTTCTGGGGAGTAACTTCACTTTTAGCAATTGGGGTCTTCACACTGAAGATTCCCCCCTCTGAGGGCCTTTCAATCATGACAAGCCTCCACTAGATTGACTCTCAGCCTCACTGAGATAATATTAGAATTCTCTACCTAGGAATTTAAAAGAAGGTTTCATAGAATTTATAGAATTTACAGTGCAGAAGGAGGCCATTCGGCCCATCGAGTCTGCACCGGCTCTTGGAAAGAGCACCCTACCCAAGGTCAACACCGCCACCCTATCCCCATAACCCAGTAACCCCACCCAACACTAAGGGCAATTTTGGACACTAAGGGCAATTTATCATGGCCAATCCACCTAACCTGCACATCTTTGGACTGTGGGAGGAAACCGGAGCACCCGGAGGAAACCCACGCACACATGGGGAGGATGTGCAGACTCCGCACAGACAGTGACCCAAGCCAGAATCGAACCTGGGACCCTGGAGCTGTGAAGCAATTGTGCTATCCACAAGGCTACCGTGCTGCCCGTTTCCCGACCACCCCACCTCTCAACTGCAGATCCTGTCTTTCTGCAGGCTTTAGTTGGTTATGGTGTAGAGAGAAAGAAAAAGGTCTTTTCTTCAAGACCTTTAAAGGTCTCAGGAAGGAGATATCAGAGCTGTGCCTTCCACAGTCCCTCAATGAGAAGTTAAACTTTCACAGGCAGGCTAGAGAGAGCTTTAATCACCAGGCACAAGTTGATAGCGAACATCCAAATCTGTGTCCCTTCTCTCTCCTGGATGAAGCAGAACTAAACTCAAAATGGGATCTGCCCTCCTTCTTCCAGATTCTTCTGAAGCTCTCTACCAATCAAAATCGATAGCCAGACAAGACCTGAGATTTCAGCGGAGTTGAAAGTCCATCAAAATGTGATATCACTGGACCATGCCAAATAGCACACTGTACTGGGGGTAGTCCTTGGATCACTCCAAAGAGCACATTATGGCTATTTGGCTATTTAGCACAGGGATTGGTTTAGCACAGTGAGCTAAACAGCTGGCGTGTAATGCAGAACAATGACAGCAGCGCGGGTTCAATTCCTGTACCGTCCTCCCCGAACAGACGGCGGAATTTGGCGACTCGGGGCTTTTCACAATAACTTAATTGAAGTACTTGTGACAATAAGTTATTATTATTAGAAGGATTATTCCAGTTTAAAAGCAGTCTGCAGAATTGTAGCAGCCAGCGTAACAGAACGTAAAGGGGGTTACAGAGGAAAAGCAAGGTTTAAGCATGGGGGTCCTTACACCTCTCATATATCATCCATGCCCTCTCAGATCACTCATGGCACCACTGTACCTGTCCCACCCCACCCGCCAGGTATCCTCCACAGCCCAGTGATCCAGTATGCAGCGCTCAGAGTTCATGCCATATCAATGTAAAATATTCTACCTTCCTTGGGGAGAGAAATTAAACTCTCATCATCTAATAAAAGCCTCCATATCACTGAAATAAAGAGAAAATGGATTCTGTCATGCATGAAAAAAATTGTAATACTTGTAATCCTGTTAGTTGTGTCAACAAATCAGCGAAAGCACATTGTTATTACAACTTCTTGAAACGGTCAAGATATCCACATCCACATGATATCCATATCATGGTGCAATCACACACACACACTGATGGACAGGTAGATGGACCAATCAACACACACACAACATCGCAGCCAATCACCAGTGAGAGCACATGCACTATAAAACAGGGAACACCACAGTTCCCGCTCATTCTACCAGGAGATAGCTCCGAGCACAGAGCTCACAGCGTGCCACTCAGACATACACCATGTGCTGAGTGCCTCACCAATATAGAGAAAGGGCTGGGTCCACAGGTTAGCTGCTGAAGCACGAACCTCAGCCAGCAGTTATTAGTTGTTATTGCTTAAGACAATAAAACAGAGTTGTACCATCTACAACCGTGTTGGATCATTTGTGTATCGGAACACCCAACACGACATGATACCAGTAGTGGAGGCTAGCCAGCGACTGTGAGACCTACCTGCACCCTTTCAGAAATCCGCCATCCTGCTCCATGGAAAATATCAGCCCGCCGCAGCCGCTCCGAATCGCTGGAAATCTTGGCGTCAACTGGAAGCTGTTTAAACAGCGCTTCCAGCTCTTCCTAGAAGCCCCACACAGGGAGAATGCATCAGACACCTTGAAGTTCCTCACCAAGATAGTGAAAGGTCTGGGTCCACAGGTTAGCTGGTGAAGCACGAACCTCTTCCAGCAGTGATTGGTTGTTATTGTTTAAGACAATAAAACAGAGTTGTACCATCTACAACCGTGTTGGATCATTTGTGTGTCGGAACACCCAACACGACAGAAAAAGTAATTAATTCTCAGATAAATGGAACACATACTGTGCTGAAAGCACATTAAGGAAATATGTGCTGTTGAAACTCAGCACACTCATGGTCATCCACTTTCCAATGAGACTTCTGTTGGCCAGGGGAGGTAAAACACAAATGATGTGCGAATAATGGTGAACAGCAATGTGTTGCATTATTTCTATCTCAATTGTGCCCAGCAATGCAGTTGCCTGTACAAGTGTTGAGCAGTGTTCCGAAGCATGATAGATCATTGGCAATGATGTTTAAAGAACCCATTGGCTAAAATGCAGGGTCTCCAGAAACTTTATTCTCTGTCATTTTCTTTTATTACTTACCACGAGTCCGTGTAATTTGCTGTGGGGCTGTTAATTATTCCCACCATCCCCAAGGCCATAAAGGACAGAATGCATTTCCTGGTGGAAATTTCCATGCACCTTTCTAGTAAAAGGAGGATTGTCAAGATGCAAAAGCACATCGCACCCCAAAGCCAGAATTTACATACCAGAAAAGGTAACAAATCAGGCAGTAACAATCTCTGACAAATTCTACGTCATTTTAAAAAAAAAAGTACTTTTATTGAAGATTACATTGTTACACTGGACAGGTGATGACTGAAACAGTTATTATTTACAATTTACATGTGTTCCTTTATTGGCAGCCCTCTTCCCTCACTTTGTTCCCCCCACCCCTGCTCCTCCCTCCCCTTTTCTAGTGTCTGCAGACCCTATCTTAGGCCCTTTTCTTCGCCGTAGGTGGTTTGTTTGTCATTTGTTTTGCTCTTATAGCTTTGTGGGTGCCCTCTAGCCCCCGTGTCGGTCTCTCCCTGGATTCATAGATACATAGAAGATAGGAGCAGGAGGAGGCCTTTTCGCTCTTCGAGCCTGCTCCGCCATTTATCACGATCATGGCTGATCAGCCAACTCAATAGCCTAATCCTGCTTTCTCCCCAAAGCCTTTTATCCCATTCTCCCCAAGTGCTATATCTAGCCGCCTCTTGAATATAGCCAATGTTTTAGCATCAACTACCTCTTGTGGTAATGAATTCCACAGGCTCACCATTCTTTGGATGAACAAATGTCTCCTCATCTCTGTCCGAAATGGTTTTACCCTGAATCCTCAGACTGTGACCCCTGGTTCTGGACACACCCACCATTGGGAACATCTTCCCTGCATCTACCCTGTCTAGTCCTGTTAGAATTTTAAAAGTCTCTATGAGATCTCCCCTCATTCTTCTGAACTTATCCAAATTATACTGCATCTGCCATTGATTTGCCCATTCGCCCAACCTGTCCAGATAATGCTGAAGAATCTCTGCATCCTCGTCACAGTTCACCCTTGCACCCAACTTGGTATCATCTGCAAACTTTGAGATGTTACATTTTGTTCCCTCATCCAAATCATTAATATATATTGTGAATAGTTTTGATTTGATTTGATTTATTATTGTCACATGTATTAGTATACAGTGAAAACTATTGTTTCTTGCATGCTGTACAAACAATGCATACCGTACATAGGGAAGGAAGGAGAGACTGCAGAATATAATGTTACAGTTATAGCAAGATGTAGAGAAAAGATCAACTTAATACGAGGTAGGTCCATTCAAAAGTCTGATGGCAGTAGGTTGAGTCGTGACCTCAAACTTTGGTATCTTTTTCCTGACGGAAGAAGGTGGAAGAGAGTATGTCTGGGGTGCGTGGGGTCCTTAATTATGCTGGCTGCCTTTCCGAGGCAGCGAGAATTGTAGACCGAGTCAATGGATGGGAGGCTGGTTTGCGTGATGGACTGAGCTACATCCACGACCTTTTGTAGTTTCCTGTGGTCTTGGGCAGAGCAGGCTCCATACCAAGCTGTGGTACAACCAGGAAGAATGCTTTCTATGGTGCATCTGTAGAAGTTGATGAGGGTCGTAGCTGACGTGCCAAATTTCCTTAGTCTTCTGAGAAAGTAGAGTCGTTGGTGGGCTTTCTTAGCTATAGTGTCGGTATGGGGGGACCAGGACAGGTTGTTGGTGATCTGTGCACCTAAAAACTTGAAGCTCTCTACCCTTTCTACTTTGTTCCCATTGATGTAGACAGGGGCATGTTCTCCACTACGCTTCCTGAAGTCAATGACAATCTCCTTCGTTTTGTTGACATTGAGGGAGAGATTATTGTCGTCGCACCAGTTCACCAGATTCTCTATCTCATTCCTATACTGTCTCGTCATTGTTTGAAATCCGACCCACTACGGTGGTGTCATCAGCAAATTTGAAAATCAAGTTGAAGGGAAATTTGGCCACAGTCATAGGTGTATAAGGAGTATAGTAGGGGGCTGAGGGCACAGCCTTGTGGGGCACCGGTGTTGAGGATGATCGTGGAGGAGGTGTTGTTGCCTATCCTTACTGATTGTGACCTGTGGATTCGAAACTTCAGGTTCCAGTCGCAGAGGGAGGAGCCGAGGCCAAGGCCACGGAGTTTGGAGATGAGTTTCGTAGGAATGATGGTGTTGAAGGCTGAGCTGTAGTCGATAAATAGGAGTCTGACATAGGAGTCTTTGTTATCTAGGTGTTCCAGGGTAGAGCGCAGGGCCATAGAGATTGCGTCTACTGTGGACATGTTGCAGCGGTAGGCGAACTGTAGTGAATCAAGGCAATCTGGGAGGCTGGAGTTGATTTGTGCCATGACTAACCTTTCGAAGCACTTCATATGATGGATGTCAGAGCCACTGGACGATAGTCATTAAGGCACGCTGCTTGACTTTTTTTTGATACAGGGATGATGGTCATCTTCTTGAAGCAGATAGGGACGTCAGATTGATGTAAAGAGAGGTTGAAGATGCATGCGAATACCCCCGCCAGCTGATCCGCGCAAGACCCGAGTGCTCGTCCGGGTACCCCATTCGAGCCAGTGGCTTTCTGTGGGTTGACCTTTGAGAAGGCTGCTCCGACGTCTGCAGTGGTGATCTCAGATACAAGTTCATCCGCGGCTTCTGGGGTGGAGGGCTCGCTCTCGCTGACCTCTTGCTCAAAGCGGGCATAGAATGCGTTGAGCTCATCAGGGAGGGGTGCATTGGAGCCGCCGATTTTACATGCCTTCATCTTGTAGCCCGTTATGTCTTGCAGACCTTGCCATAGACGGCGGGGTCCCAGCGCCTATCCCTGTGGCACCCCACTAGTTACTACCCACCTGACCCTGATGGGTCTCTCCCCCGTTGCCCTCCCCTCTTCCTGTCTGCTTTCTGTGGCCCTGGTGGTTCCCATGTGTCCCCCCCACCCCCATATCTACCCGTTGTTTGCTTCAAACAGGTCCTTGAACAGACTGATGAACAGCCCCATGCTTTGTGGAAGCCATCGGGTTCACTGGGAAAACCTCACTTTTGCCCAGGTTGGGTTTGTAGCCCGAGAAGGCCCCAAACTCTTCCAGGGCTTCATTATTTCTTCCATGCCGTTCTGCGGGTCCAAGATGTAGAGGAGCAGATCATCCGCATAGAGCGAGACTCTGTCCTCTGCGACGAAAGAGAAAAAATGCTGGTGTATTTGATCTTCTCCAGAAGGAGAAATTCCAATAGGTCTGTCAGCAAGTCTCCAGCTGTGGGTGGTGCTGATCTCCAGCCGAGCAGAGTTCTCTGATGGGAAATAAGGGAGGCAAAGGCAAGGGCGTCAAGCCCTCTTCCCCATAATAAGTTCTGGCTGGTCCGATACCCCGAAGAATGGCACTCTCGGACACCCTCACAACCTTGGACATCACCTCGAAGGCGGCTTTCCAGAACCCCACAAGCCTGGGGCATGCTCAGAATATGTGGGTGTGGTTGGCCGGGCCTCTCTGGCACCATTCACATTTGTCCTCCACCTCCAGGAAGAGCCTGCTCATTGGGGAACTCGTCAGATGTGCTCTTTGCACCACTTTAAACTGCATGCGGCTTAGCCTTGAGAAGGAGGAGTTGGCCCTTCTCAGTGAGTCACTCCAGAGTTCCCACCCTGCCTCCATCCCTAATTCTTCCTCGCATTACTGCCTTGTTTTGTCCAGTGGTGAGTGTGTCCTTTCCAAAAGTGATCCGGATATGGCCCCGCAGTTCCCTTTTTCATACTGTCCTTTTCCAGTAGCTCCTCCAACATTGTATCTCCCAGGGCTCTTCGAATACCTTGTCCTCTTCTTGCAGAGAAAGGTTTTGACATGTAAATGTTGGAGCTCCTATCCATTTGTTGGTTCCAGTCTTTCTATCAGATCTTCAATTTTGCCCAGGGCTTCATTTTTTCTTTCATGCCGTTCTGAGGGTCCTAGATGTAAAGGAGCAGATCATCGGCATTGAGCGAGACTCTGTCCTCTCTGCGACGAAAGAGAAAAAATGCTGGAAAATCTCAGCAGGTCTGGCAGCATCTGTAGGGAGCGAAAAGAGCTAACGTTTCGAGTCCAATGACTCTTTGTCAGAGCTTGAGCTTTGACAAAGAGTCATTGGACTCAAAACGTTAGCTCTTTTCCCTTCCAGTGAGAACAAACAGAGTTTATTCAACCTCTCCTCATAGCTTATGCTCACCAAAGCAAGCAACATCCTGGTAAATCTCTTCTGCACCCTCTCTAAAGCCTTCACATCCTTCTGGTAGTGTGGCGACCAGAATTGAACACGGTTCTCCAAGTGTGGCCTAACTAAGGTTCTATACAGCTGCAACATAACTTGCCAATTTCTATACTCCATGCCCTGGCCAATGAAGGCAAGCATGCCGTATGCCTTCTTGACTACCTTCTCACCCATGTTGCCCCTTTCAGTGACCTGTGGATCTGTACACCTAGATCTCTCCGACTGTCAATACTCTTGAGGGTTCTAACATTCACTGTATATTCCCTACCTGTATTAGACCTTCCAAAATGCATTACCTCACATTTGTCTGGATTAAACTCCAACTGCCATCTCTCTGCCCAAGTCTCCAAACGATTTAAATCCTGCTGAATCCTCTGACAGTCCGCATCGCTATCCGCAATTCCACCAAACTTTGTGTTTCCCGTAAACTTACTAATCAGACCAGTTATTTTCCTCCAAATCTTTTATCTATACTATGAACAGCAAAGGTCCCAGCACTGATCCCGCAGAACACCACTAATCACAGCCCTCCAATCAGAAAAGCACCCTTCCATTGCTACTCTCTGCCTTCTATGACCTAGCCAGTTCTGTATCCATCTTGCCAGCTCACCTCTGATCTCGTGTGACTTCACCTTTTGTACTAGTCTACCATGAGGGACCTTGTCAAAGACCTTACTGAAGTCCATATAGACAACATCCACTGCCCCACCTGCATCAACCATCTTTGTGACCTCCTCGGAAAACTCTATCAAGTTAGTGAGACACGACCTCCCCTTCACAAAACCGTGCTGCCTCTCGCTAATACTTCACTTGCTTCCAAATGCGAGTAGATCCTGTCTCGAAGAATTCTCTCCAGTAATTTCCCTACCACTGACGTAAGGCTCACCGGCCTGTAGTTCCCTGGATTATCCTTGCTACCCTTCTTAAACAAAGGAACAACATTGGCTATTCTCCAGTCCTCCGGGACATCACCTGAAATCAGTGAGGATCCAAAGATTTCTGTTAAGGCCTCAGAAATTTCTTCTCTTGCCTCCTTCAGTATTCTGGGATAGATCCCATCAGGTCCTGGGGACTTATCTACCTGAATACCTTTCAAGACGCCCAACACCTTATGTTTTTGGATTTAAATGTGACCCAGGCGATCTACATACCCTTCTCCAGATGGGTCTGTATGATGCACATTCCGTTGGGCCGTTGCCTTTTTTGGGTATAAGCAATATGGTGGACTGAGTTAGCATTGGAGGCAAGGTGCCCTGAGCTAGTGAGTCTGCGAACATCTTCTGCAGGTGCAGGGCGAGAACTGGTGCGGATTTATTGCAGAAGTCAGCAGAGAACCGGTCAGGTCCCAGTGCCTCTCCGCTTGGTGCTGATACACTGCATGACCTCTCCCACATCTTTTGGTCCTTCCTGCTACCTCCATCTATCGTCCCCACCGACTGGCATGTCCAGTCCATCAAGGAACTGTTCCATCCCCAGGTTCCCGTCGGGAGGCTCAGACGTATACAGTCCTCGGTAGAAGACCACAAATGCTTTGTTGACCCTTTTTGGTTCGCTTACCAGTCCGCCTCTGCTGTCCTCTACCTGGGCTATTTCCCTCGTGGCTGCCTGCTTTCTCAACTGATGAGCTAGCAGGTGGCTATCCTTTTCTCCGTGTACATAGAAGGTCCCCCGTGTCTGACGGAGTTGGTGCACTGCAATCCTGGTGGATAGCAGGTTAAAGTCCATTTGTAACTTTTTCCTCTCCGCCAGAAGCCCTACGGTCGGGGCCTTGGAGTATCTTCTGTCGGCTTCCAGGATGGAGTCGATCAGTTGCTGCCTAGCCGCCCTCTCTTCCCTGTCTCTAGGGGCCTTGTAGGCTATAATCACGCCCCTAATTACTGCCTTCAGTGCCTCCCAGAATGTGGAAGATCGCACTTCCCCATTCTGGTTGTTAGTAATACACTCACCTAAGGCCTGTGATGTTTTCTGGTAGAAGACCTTGTTGGTCAAGAGGTCAGTGTGCAACTTCCATGTGGGGTGTTGAGCATGGCCCATCCCCAACCTCACATCCATGCAATGAGGAGCATGGTGGGAGATGACAATCGTGAAGTATTCCATTCTGACTATTTCTGGAAGCACCAATTTCCCTACTGGTGCTCTTGCTCAAAGCAAGGCAGTACTGTCCTGCACAAACATTGTTCATGTCCATTACTTTACTTTTTCTTTTCTCTCTCTGCATCTTCCTCATCGCTGCTTTATCTGCTTTTTGTCTTGGCCATTCGTCCGCACGAACCCGTCCGCCTCTGCCGGAGTGGTAAAATAATGTTGTTTGTTCTGGAATGTCACCCAGAGCCGGTCTGGGAATAGCATCCCGAATTTTATTCCGTTTTTGTACAGGGCCAATTATGTTTGGTTGAACTCGGCCCTGCGCTTCGACAGGTCTCCCCAGTGTCTTCGTACACCGTATTCTGTATCCTTCCCAACTGCTCGTTTTTGTCTGCCGAGCCCAAAGCAAAATCCTCTCCCGATCCTGGTACCGATATAGTTTGGCGATTATCTCTCTTGGCTGCTCCCTGGCCTTCGGCTTTGGTCAGAGTAACCCATGTGCCCTTTGATCCTCCGGCAGCTTGGGGAAGCTGTCCCTTCCAATCAAGTTGCCGAGCATCTGGGCCACATAGTCTGTCGGGTCCCTGACCTCAATCCCCTCTGGCAGGCCCACTATTCGGATGTTTTGGTGCATAGACTGATTCTCCCCATGCTCACCTTTCCCCTTTAGGCTCCCCTGGGTTGAACCAATCTTTTTATTTCGGCCTCCAGAGCAATCATCCTGTTGCTCTGATCAGTCACCGCCTTTTCAAGCTCCTGGAGCAACTTCCCCTGAGCTTCCAGCTTCTTCCCCAGCTTGATTTGGCATGTCACCTACGACTCTCACCAACTTCTACAGATGCACCATAGAAAGCATTCTTTCTGGTTGTATCACAGCTTGGTATGGATCCTGCTCTGCCCAAGACCGCAGGAAACTACGAAAGGTTGTGAATGTAGCCCAATCTATCACGCAAACCAGCCTCCCATCCATTGACTCTGTCTACAATTCTCGCTGCCTCGGAAAGGCAGCCAGCATAATTAAGGACCCCACGCACGCCGGACATACTCTCTTCCACCTTTTTCCGTTAGGAAAAAGATACCAAAGTTTGAGGTCACATACCAACCGACTCAAGAACAGCTTCTTCCCTGCTGCCATCAGACGTTTGAATGCACCTACCTCGTATTAAGTTGATCTTTTCTCTACACTGTGCTATAACTGTAACATTATATTCTGCAGTCTCTTCTTCCTTCCCTCTGTAGGGTATGCATTGTTTGTACAGCATGGAAGAAACAATACTTTTCTCTGTATACTAATACATGTGACAATAATAAATCAAATCAAATCAAATCCCCATTCTGTCGATCACCATTTGCATGGCGACCAACACTTCCGCCACCGTCACCTGGATTTCTACTTTGATTACCCCCCTCATCGCGGTCAATTCCTTAGTCAGAAATGTCTTCCATCTATCTCCAGGTGGGGAGGGGGGTGAGCCCATTGTTTCGACCATCAATCTCCCTCTCCATGGGGTGGCCGGGGACCCCTCACTTCGTCAGTCCACTGACTGTGTTGCCTGCTATTTCTGTCATTTTCTACTGCTTCTACCTTCCCTGTGGCCTCGTGATGGCCTCGTGAGCTCCCACTTGCTGGCATATTGCTCCTTTCCTCTTCTTTTTCTGTTTATGGGTAGAGTGAGCCTGGATTTTCAGGTTAAATTCGTCCAAAAGTGCCTATTTTATTCTGTTCTGGAGGAGAGCCACCTAATGTGCGACTGCTCAGCACATCCCCCTCACCTGAAATCAAGTTCCATGTTAGCAAGGAAGCATAACGGATTCATATCCCATGGTTCAAAATGGCATTCAAACTCTTTCACCAAAGGCACTGCACTACAGATGGTTGCTACCGGCATAACAACCCTTAATCGTTACAGCATACTGTCATTTCAGGATGCCATCATCCATCACACTCTTTTGTCCTGGCCATTCCCTTTGTTCAGCCCTTGTTGTCTCTGTTCCCTAAGTGCAATGGGCACAGACTTGACGGATGTGGCAGACAAGTTTAGCCATTCACTACCAGATCCGGCTGGACAAGGTTAAGCACCATCAGATACTGCTCCCCTGGTTAAAACTGCTTACTCTTCCAGGATAATCCTGCAATGCAAAGATAACACCTGTCTTTTTACTAGTACAAACTATGTTTTAAACCCTTCTCGACCTGTCTTTTTCACCTTCATCTCCAACAATGTAAACAGCTCATGGACCTTTGTCACTATGATTGAAACCAACTGATCAGTTGCCTCAGCAGCTTCCTTTCCTTCCACAACCCACTGGACCATACTTCAAAAGTTCTCCCACCCATAGCTCCGAATTCACACCCATCTCTTGTTTCTCTCCAAGCTCCTCCATTGCCCTCTTCAAGGCTCATCTTGTCGATGAAACCGGCTTCCTGCTCCCTCAGCTCCCATAAAACCAGCTGACTTCCACTACTGACCCCCATGTTAGCTGATGTTGTTAACCATTCTCTCTCGTCAGGAACTGTCTCTCTGTCCTTTAAATCTGCCATCATGAACCCCACTTCTCAAAAAAAAAGCTTGTCTTGTCCCATCTCCAACCTTCCTTTCCTCTACAAAGCCTTTGAACATGTTGTCAGCACCCAAATCTGTGTCCATCTTTCCCTGAACTCCATGCTTGAATTACTCCAATCATGTTTCTGCCCCTGACACAGTACCTAAATGGCTCTCAACAAAGTCACAAATTACATTCTATATGACTGTGGCAAAGGTAAACTATTTTTCATTATCTTGCGACATATCAGTAGCTTTTGACATAGAGTTGACCATACATATCACCTTTATGCCTCTCTACTTTATAGACACTTTATAAGACTCGGAGTCAAGTTTTTCTTTATAAGGCTCTTGTGAAGTGCTTGGATCCATTTATTACATTAAAGTTGCTGTATGAGTGCAAGTTGTTGTGATTGGGGTCATCATTAACATTAGACCTGTCCATTGCGAAAGCACACAATGAGCTCAGTATGCATTGTAGCCAGCAATTAACATATTTTCCAAATAAAGTTAATACATTTTATATGGAACAATTTTCCTCAGCAAGATCTATCAGCACACATTCCGTGGATCAGAAATGGGAAAGATAGGAAGTTATGAACATGTTCCGTGTGACACACCCCATCTATCGAATGGCAGGCTTTGAACCATGACGGTGAGAGTGGTCCTTTCCAAACAGGCTCAGCACATATCAAGGCACCTGTGCAGCCAAACTCCACCACTGGGGTCTCAGTACAAACTTCTTAAGCCACAAACAATGCTGTCCATAACGGAGGAGTGTCGCCTAGGACAGACTAGGCTGTGGACTAATTAAACTCAGCAAATGAGCAGGCTATTATTTGGCTTTGAGGATTTGAATTTGCTAAATAAATAAATATATTACCCAAGGGCAGGCAGTTCCAGAAGTGATCTCTAAGTGCATGTACATAAGGGGTTAATGTGTAATCAGTAGCACCAGATGATCATTAGAGGGCCAGGCCAACAGGGGTATAAAACCAACCGCATTGTGCCTCTCTCTCTCTCTTTTGGGTGTACTGTGACCAGGACAGGAGTATAAGATTAGCTCAGATGGTTAGTGTAGTTAAGCATAGTTACTGTAGTTAGATCTTGTTGACATCATCACTAGTATCAATGTTAAAGTAAAAAAACTCACGCAATTATTGTTATAGTTACTCAATAAACCTTTTGTTACTACTGGACGAGTTTGAGTCTTCTTCAGCGAGATTCAGAAAGCCTTATCAGCCAACCAAGGATTGAGAAACACATATTACACTCAGTAGTATATCAAAACATACAAAGAAGTGTAATAAAAGATAGTACAAGAGTGTAATAAAAGATGGTACAGGAGTGCAATAAAAGATAGTATCAGGACAGTTGGTTTTAAAAGAACCAGTTAGATTAGGTCAGACAAAAAGAAAGAAAAAAAGTACTGTCAGTTCGACTGTGGAAGACTTCGCAGCATATGGACCCTCGACGACTGACCGATTTGATGGAACATGTTCAACCTCCACGGCAGCTGAAAACAACCAGTAACTTACCTGATAACTGGAAAATTTTTTAACAAATATTCCAATTATATCTGGCAGCTAATGATTTGAGCACGGCCACTGAAGAAAAGAAAATAGCAATGCTACTAACAATAGCAGGACATGAAGCTCGAGAAATCTATAACTCCTTTAATTACTTAGAAGGTGAAGACAAAATTAAATTGAAAGTGATACTCGAAAAATTTGAAGATCACAGTAATACCTGCAATTATGCTGCTTTAAGAGACTTAATGGTAATGGACCAATTAATTTATGGACTAGCTGATGAACATTTGAGGCAAGCACTTTTAAAAGAAAAGGATTTAACATTAGAAATCGCTATACAAAAATGATTTGCTTATGAACAAAAATAAAATCAATACTTTGAGTCTTTACAAACAAAGAATCATTATCTAGAAAACAAAATCTGTAGAATTGGCGCAAATACGCACCACGAGGCAGAGGCAGTGTTGAAACTTAAGATGATGGATGTTTTGAGCGGCAGCCATCTTGTGCATGTGCAATCTGACCAGTCCGCACATGCGCACTTCCTTAAAAAATGGAAATCGGCAAAACAACGTTCTGCGCATGCACGAGAAGCCGCGCATGCGCAGTTGATAAAGAACACACAGTAAAGAAAAATTGAGTTGCGCATGCGCAATCGATTCCTACGCTTTAAGACACGAGCATCATGACATCAGAAGACTCAGACCATGGCTAGTTAAAGCAACACTGCCCAAAAATTAAAAATATGAGTTTTAAAGCTACAAAACCCAAATTTTTTACCTCGAAAGGCACAACAATGCCTGAACTTCGTCAAATGGTTGAAAACAACTTTCGCAGCACCCTGGAACAAGCAGTTTGCACCACCCAAAGTGAAGAGCACAATGACAAATCCGAAACCAAAGAAGATGATTTGTTCATTGAACATGAAGAGCACAATGACAAATCCGAAACAAAAAAAAGATGATTTGTATATTGAAGAATACTACTCAGACATGGCTGAGTTATTTGGATATGATCATAGCATCAGCAACACGGTTGAAAAGCTCAATACGACTCTACTCATGGTAGATGAATCCAACACCATGATGCAATGGCAGATCGTTGATACATTGGATGACAGAAACCTGTCAAATAGCCAAGAAGAAAACGACACCACACAGAGTACTGAGCGACTCCGTTGAGAGAGCACAGATCGACGCCACAGAGAGAACACTGCACGACTCCACACAGAGAGCGATGAAAGGCTCCACAGAGAGCGACGCAAGCCTCCACAGAGACCTCGTTGACATACTCCAGAATGGAAGCAATTAAAGACTCCAGAGCGACAACCATGCATGAAGAAGGCTATGAAGGTCTATCCACCCTATTTGAGCAACCAGAAGCAGACTATGAAAGTCTACCCAGCTCATTTGAACAACAAAAAGACGACTATGAAAGTCTATCAACCTTATTTGATGAACAAGAAGACAATGAATGTCTAAACACTATGTACAAATAGTGACACAGTAATCACAATCAGCATACATGATGTGTAAGATCACAGCAAGACTGACAGATCTCAGCTTATCTGTACAGAAGCACTCAACAATCAAAGTAAAACTACTTGAGTCCAATGAGACCGCATCAATTAAAATCTCATCTATTCTTGACAACCTAGAAGAAATTGAAATCTTTTCGACGTTAACTCCAGAAGAGGAGCACCAAGAGATCAAAGAGGAAGCCAATCAACCAGAAATTACTCCAGAAGAGGAGCACCAACAGATCAGATGAAGCAGATCAACCAGAATTGATTCCAGAAGAGGAGCACCAAGGAAGCAAAAAGGAATTAAATCAACCAGAAATGACTGATGTCACCAAGATCAATGCTACATCAGATCATTCTCACAAGCCTCAATTCAAAAAGCTCAATGAAACATCAGATACAACAAAGGACACTGATAAATAATAACTTTGAGAATGGCTCAAATTATCCACAAGGAACAGTCATTGAGCACAACAAGAACAACAACAAGAACAACGAATACAACAACAAAGATGACAGAAATAACAAAAACGACAATGAAACAACAACTTGTACGACATGGTACAACTCTGTACATGAAGGACAATGTAACAGCACAATCCAGAACAATGACAAGAGTACAAACATAACATGGAATGACAATGCATTTCACGAATTTGCATTTGTGCCGAGACAAAGAAGCAAGACAGTTGTTAAGGCAAATGTAACACAGAATTGCTACCACAAGCACAGAAAAAAAAGTCAAAAACAGACAATGAAATGATTCAACCATTTGAACACCTCATGATGACTTGTTGGGACTGAACCACAAGCAAACGAAAAAAAAACCTAAGAGACTAAATGTATTAACATTTGACGGACTAACTCATTGATTTTATGTAATGCATTTGCAAACTGCATCCATTATGTTTGTTCAATTTTCTTTACAACATACAGAAAATATGTAACAACACAAGAAAAAAAGGGGAATGTAGTGATCTCTATGTGCATGCACATAAGGGGTTAATGTGTAATCAGTAGTACCAGATGATCACAAGAGGGCCGGACCAACAGGGGTATAAAACCAACCGCATTGTGCCTCTCTCTCTCTCTTTCGGGTGTACTGTGACCAGGACAGGAGTATAAGATTAGCTCAGATGGTTAGTGTAGTTACGCATAGTTACTGTAGTTAGATCTTGTTAACCTTATCACTAGTATCAATGTTAAAGTGAAGAACTCATGCAATTATTGTTATAGTTACTCAATAAATCTTTTGTTACTACTGGACGAGTTTGAGTCTTCTTCATCGAGATTCAAAAAACCTCATCAGCAACCAAGGATTGAATAACACATATTACACTCAGTAGTATATCAAAACATACAAAGAAGTGTAATGAAAGATGGTACAGGAGTGTAATAAAAGAGTTCCAAAATGCTTCCTGGCGCATTCTGAGTTAGTGAAAATTTTTAAGATCACTTGGGTACAGAAGCAGCAATAAAGTAAGATCAACAAATGATCAGAGTGCAAGTCAGCACAGGGGCAAGATTTTCTTTTAATTGCAATGGTTAGTGACATGTTAATAAACATGTAAAAAATCAAAACTGCATATCAAACTTCGTTTTTTTTGCTATTTTAAAATGCACTTTTGCTGAATTAAAAGATGGTGGCTACGGTTCACGTGACTCACAAAATTGGCCATTTGTTCTGGAAGCTTTCAACAGAAATTACAAGAACAAAAGAATTTTACTCTCACCCTTGTGGAATCTCGCACCCCATTTTAAGGCCACATTGTAATCACGAATGTAATCGCGGAACTAGAAGGCGAACAAACAAATTGACTCCCCAGCTGAGGTGATAACAAAGGCAGAGACATCTGAACTTGTGGTACGTGGAAAGGGTTAACAGTCCCTATTTCACTTTGAAGGAAAGCAAACAATGGATTTTGACCAGAAGCACAAACACTGCTCGGGAAAATGCGATTAACGCATTAATGGGCCACATCACAGTCCCTTACAGTTTCAAAAATACATTTCTCCCAGATCAGTATGATTACTTCCATCCTGAAAATAATAATAACAGTGCTCCACACTCACCAAGTACCAGCCACTATCTCAGCTCCTCGAAGATTGTTTAATTTTTTTAAAGTCCAATATCGCATGACAAACTTAATTTATTCTAAAGCACATTTGTTCTGCTGTTTCCGAATGCTAATTCATTTGATCTGAACTTTGCCATAAAATGAAATTCTCTATGGACTTTGGAATCACATCAACCAATATTAATTTCTGTGGTTCTTTTTACTGTTGTCATCCATAGTTTTTTTTAAAAAATCCCACTTTTCTATCCCACTTAGTGTATATGTGCATGAGTGTGATTGCAAACATAAACCCGCCCCCACTTTTCAGGTTTGAATGCGAAATAAACTAACCTTCTGAGTTCTTCATAAAGAGTTTGCCGTGTTTCACTATGAAAATTGAATCACACAAAAGGAGGGTTTGGGGAAACGAACCACTGTCAACTTTTAAATATAATTCAAAAACACCTCTGTTTATGCACAGATGGCAAGAGGATAACAAAGTTCAGTTTGCTTTTCTCTCCTGTCCAGAACATTAGTTTTCTAACTACAGGTTTCATAAAGACATGGGACGGGAGCAGTTTTGAACAAAAAATAACTTCCTCAATTTTTCTTCCCCTTAAATCTCTATCATGTGTTTTTATTTCATTTCAGCATAACATTTATAATCCGGTTTTTACCATACAAAACATTTATATGTTGGGGAAAAATCCTGAGTCAGTAAAACATAACATGACAATATGTGTTATGTTTAGAACTCCAGCCAAAAGCTTTAATAATTGCTTTGAAAGCAGTTATTTTGTAGCTTAATACAACGTAGATGTTCCATGTCGTGGCCCAAAGGAGTTCTCATTGACACACATGGAATTTATTCCACTTTCAGCAGGTAATAATCAGTTGAGAAAACACATGTACCTTCATCTTTGAGAACCAATTCACACCCGATGAACATTGAAGCCAACTGGGGAAACACCCAACACATTTGTTACTTTTAGGAAAAAAAAAATGTTTGAAACACTTGGAGAGAAACACTTGAAAAGAGAAACAGAGTTAATGTTCCATAAATGCTGCCCAACGAAAGAAAATTAATGTTCCTCTATGGAATATGAGCACCCAGAGCAGGTACAGCATTTGTTGCCTGTCCCCAATTGCCACTGACCCCAGTGGCTTGCTAGGCTACTTCAGAGGGCAGTTTAAGAGTCAGTGGGTCTAGACTCGTATGTCAGCCAGACCAGCCTCCCTAAAGAACATCAATGAACCAGATGGGTTTTTACGATAATCATGGTCAAAATTACTGAGACGAGACTTTAAATTAAATTCCACCAGCAGCCCTGATGGGTTTTGAACCCAAGTCCCTGGGGTATTAATTTGGGCTTCTGGATTACTATTCAAGTGACATTACCACTGCATCACTGTTTCCCTTTAAGGAACAACAGGAGTAAGCCATTCAGCCCCTTGAGTTTGCTCCACCATTCAACTGAAAGGTTTGCATCTCTGATTTTAAAACTCCCTCCAATATCTTAAAACAGTGCCTTGTTTTCACTCTTCTTCAAAATCCAAGACAATGTGCTTCCCTTTCTGACTGTCCGAATTGGAGAGGGTCCCCTAATGAGTTTCTTCTGCATTTATGTCTCCTTCTGTCTCTCGTGTAATATAACCAGTTGGTTGGCTTTATATGCACCATTTTTTGTTTTATAACTTTTGCCTCTTTATTGGAGTCCTCGTAATCACAGCTTTCATCTCCATTTAGTAATGCAGACTCCTACAATTTGTGCTTTCTAGATTTCAACTTCTTTGAGATATACCAAGGTAAAACCTGTGGCTAGGAGTGTCCATGATGGATGTGTTGAATTGAGGAGCTATTGTTGCTTTAAATAGTGGTGTCCTGCAACTACTTTTCATATCATTATCAGAATCAGAGGATAGCACATTGTTGGTTCCATGAACTTTTGGTTTTTGTTGACAGATGTGGTTGCAGAATCACTGCATGGTTCTTCATCCATATAATGTGGAAAACGAGAATGAAAATGTATATTTTTTTAAAAAATGGTTCTTCATCCACCTTCCTCTTCACTTTTAAAAGGAATTGATCACTAATTATGTCATCTCCTTTGCTATTTGCCTCCTTTGCCTTGAAGAGGCACTGTGGACTTTTAAAAGGAGATAGGTTAATCAGCTGTTTGCTTGGTGTCAATTCAGTCATTGTCATTCTCATCCTGAATAGCTGATGTCATACTATTATGTATATTTTTCTTCAAGACAGGCATGCTCTAGGAAATATTTGCACCTGAAGTGAATGGCAATGGTTTTACTACGAGAGGCTGCCGCAAGTTATTATTAGGAAAGTCCAATTCACTTTCTTCTTCTGGTTTGGAAAAATGACTCACCATTTGTTCAAGATCAGTTAGTGACAGGTCTATTCTGTAGCAGATGACTATCATGTTGTCATAATCAGAATCCAAATCGTATTCAGAACTCTCGTCTGAATCTTCATCACAGTCCTTATTATTATATTCGGACTCCTCTTTCTAGGATCACCTTCAGTCTTGGAGTTCGCAGAATCTGGTTTTCTACTAGATTCTATCCTTGACAAACTTGTGTGTGGAATCATTCACGTAGAGATAATTTCACCGGTATCAACAGAATTACATTCACTGCCATTGTCATTTGATGTGTGATTAATAACTTTAAACATTTCTTTCTTTTGAGTCATTTAATGATTAATGAGTTTTCCGAATTTGCACATGTTTTGCCATTGGTATTTTATGCGCTATCCTCAGTACGTCCCTCAGACTCTCTGTAATTATGGGTGACTCTGCAAACTTCACTCTTGCCAAATCATTCTCCAAAAGTAAGTCTACTTCATCCACTGCTAATGCCTTAACCACTCAGACAACTTCTGGACCTGACACTAAAACACACTCCAATTGTACCTTATACAATAGAACTGGGATATAATCTCCACTTATCCCCTTCACAAATACCTTAACTTTCATTGAACTCTCTGGAGGGAAACCAGATCCTTCTCCATGAAGAAAATTTGCATAGCACCTGTGTCCCATAAAATAGTTATGGGTTTGGCTACCTCAGTTGAGGAAAATAGGATGATCTTTCCCTTAGATAAAAACCCTGTATATCTCTCATCTACCTCATTCATCAAACCTGCTCCCACAGCAGTGTTTACCTCATGTCTCCTAAGTCCAGTTAGAGCTACAATCTCCCCATCAGTACTCTCCACCTGAATTCCTTTTCAAAATCCTCCTATGAACTCCAACAAATCCCATGGGCATTCCTCGCAAATACCAATATGCTGAACGAGTGTGTTCCACCTTATTACAATGGTAACACCTAAGCTTTTGAGTCTCACCTTCACCCTCAGTACCTCCCTTCCTGGTCAGAGGGGGAGATCTTGGAGCATTTCCAGCTATCTATTACTTACCTTGGCTACCTGCCTTCCTTTCACTCTCCCGCTTCCAATCCGTTTCAAAATTATGGGGGTGATGGAACAAAAATTTAAATTTATGGATCAGATCAGACATTATTGCTGCTCGTCTAGCAGTTTTCACCTTTTGGTCATCAACATGGGTTCTTATCACAAAAGTTAGGGAATTCTTAAATTCCTCTAAGAGAATGACCACTCTCAGAGCCTCATATGTAGGTTCAACTCCTAATGCTCGTACCCATCTATCAAAATTACTCTGTGTAACCCTTTCAAATTCGGCATACATTTGTCCCGGCTGTCTCCTCAAATTCTGAAACTTTTGTCTATGCGCCTCGGGAACCAATTCAGTTGCAACCAGAATAGACTTTTTTATTTTGTCATAATTCTTAGACACCCCCTCTACCTGTGCCGACCCCATCAATTTACTTTGCATGGGTAATGTCCACTTTTTTTTTTGGTCACTCCATTTGGGTTGTTATTTGCTCAAATTCCCTTAAAAAAAAAAAGGGTTTCTACTTCTTTCTCTTCAAACTTTGAGAGGGCCTGTATAAATTTAAACATATTGCCACTGGGTTCCGTTCTAGGATTAAGCCCCCTCTAGCTCTTGGCAGCTCCCTTTCAATTTCAAGTACCTTAAGCTGGAACTCTCTCATGCCTTTTCCTCCCTCTCTAATGTCTTTTTCTCTCTCTCTAATTCCAATCTCCTCATTTCAATTTGCATTTGAAAAGCTTTTGATTTTTGCTGCATTTCCATTTCTTTCTCCATTCTTTTTAATTCCCTCTTATGCTTGAACTGCAACCAAATTATCTCCAGCTCAATTTCCCCACCAGAAAGTGTCTTTGATGCAACTCTACTTTGTGGGCTCTCCTGTGTTTCTAACAGACCCAAGTATTCAACCAATATATCATATAGCTCTGCCTGCCTAGCTTTAGCTGATACCTCTATTTTTAATTCACCTGTCAATTAGATTAGCTTGTTGTAGGGGCAGCATGGTGGCGCAGTGGTGGCACTGCAGTCTCACGGCGCTGAGGTCACAGGTTCGATCCTGGCTCTGGGTCACTGTCCGTGTGGAGTTTGCACATTCTCCCCGTGTTTGTGTGGGTTTTGCCCCAACAACCCAAAGATGTGCAAGGTAGGTGGATTGAACATGCTAAAATTGCCCCTTAATTGGAAAAAATGAATTGTGTACTCTAAGTTTATTAAAAAAAAGATTAGCTTGTTGTTTTAAAGCCCATTCGAACAATCCAAAGACAAGTCGTCCACCTGAGGAAAACTCTGAGCAGCCTTCAGAACCATCCTGTTATATTGCTACAAACCTGGTGTCTCTTTTTGTTTTATATCGTAACCCAAACATCGCCATCTACCGATGGTCATGGTCCCGAGCCTCCAACTTATGTTACGACCCCTTGGGCTGGTGTGCAGTTTATTCCAGCTCCACTTGACCCAGAGTCTCAACACAATTGAAATGAATAAATAATTCTTGGAAAAACACGAAGTCTTTGGGCCCGTGGCTGCCCAAAAACTGCAGTCATCAGGTTTGTAAATTTAAACACAATTACGTTTATTAATAACAATAACTACAATTACGTACGCAACAGATACAACAGGTTAACTATTATCCAATTCCTAGCCCCCCCCACTTAAATTTATCCTGCCCTCTACATATATACAAATACACACACACACACACAACCACACACAACAGACAAATATAGAGGGAGGAAGAGGGGGATAAAATAACAAGCAAAAGGGAATGAAGTCTTTGTTTCAGACGGTTGTCTTAGAGAATACCTTCCTTCAATCTAGGCTTTTCAGGTTGTCACCGTAGATTCATGCAGATCCTGTGTACAGTGATGCAGCTTTTCTGGAGAAAATAGGAGGGAGAGGGAGACAGCAGCTTCTTTCCTGAGTGTCCAGGATTCCAACTGTTCTGCCCCAGGCTCTCTGAAATACAGCCTTTTGGCTAATTCGTTGGCCACCAGGCAACCAATCGAACTGAGTCACACTCATTTCTTGGATGCTGAAAAGTTTGAGTTTTTCGGCTCAACGCTAGCAGTGCTGTTCTCTTTTGTAACTTTTGAATTCCTCACTTCCCCTCCTCGACTTAAAGAAATATGCCCATTAAGCACCCATGGATCAAAATGATAACAGCAAAAAAAAGAAAGGGGAAACAAGGGAATCAACAGGAAGGGCCCTTGCAGTATGTCACTGGATCCAAATGCTAGCATAAAAGCAATCACTAAATTAAAAATAAAGTGCTGGAGAAACACAGCACGTCTGGCAGCATCTGTGGAGAGAGAAACCGACTTGATGTTTTTAATCGAACATGACACATTTTCAGAACTGTTTAACGGTTTCTGTCTTCACAGATGCTGTCAGAGTTTTTCTTGTACTTTGTTTTTATTTCAGATTTCCAGGACCCACAGAATTTTACTTATGGTTTAATTGTTATAATCTTTGCCACCAATTCACTGCATTATTTGCTTGAAATGGAGAACAGAAAAGTCTGAAGTTTTCTTTTTCGCAAAATTATTTTATTGATTGCAGTAATATTTTCCCTGGCAGTTCATCAAATATCTTTTCTCAAATAAAAATGTAAAGACAGTTTCCCAGAGTCATAGAATCGTACAGCAGAGAAAAGGCCCTTGTGCATATCGCATCTGCACCAGTCAAAAACAACCACCTACCCATTCTAATCCCATTTTCCAGCACTTGGCCCATAGCCTTGTATTTCCTTGGATTGCAAGTATACATCTAAATACTTCTTAAATGTTATCAGCGTCTCTGTGTCCACCACCCTTTCAGGCAGTGAATTCCAAACTCCCACTCTCTAAAAAGGCTTTTCCTCACAATCCCCTCGAAATCTATGTCCCCTGGCCAGTGACCCCTCAAGAAAAGGGGACAAGTTTCTTCCTGTCAACTCTATCTATGCCCCCATAATTTCATACTTAAATCTCAACCGTGTCACCCCTCAGTCTCCTCTACTCCAAGGAAAACAATCTAAGTCTATCCAATCTCTCTTCATGACTGACTCCAGCTCAGGCAACATCCTGGTAAATCTCCTCTGCATCCATTTTAGTACCATCATATCCCCCGTATAATGTGGATTCCAGAACCGCACACACCACCCCAGCTGTGGCCTAACCAATGTTTTATACAGTTCCAGCATAACCTCCCTGCTCTTAAACTCTATGCCTTGCCTAATAAAGGCAGGTTTACCATATGCCTTCTTGACCACTGTATTCACATGCTCTGCTACCTTAAAAGATCGGTCTACATACACACCAAGATCCCTCTGATCCTCGGTGTTTCCCAGGGTCCTGCCGTTTATCATATCATAGAACCACAGAATCAGAATCACAGAATACCTCAGTTGAAGAGCCTTCTGAGATGTCATCCCTCCTTACTGCTGCAATTGATTCCTTGATCAAAATTGCGACACCCCCTCCTCTTTTACTTTCTTCCTTATCTCACCTGAAGATGCTGTTTCCCGGAATATTGAGCTGTCAATCCTGCTCCTCTCTCAACCATACCTCAGTGACAGCAATCTCACATCCCATGTTTTAATTTGTGCCCTCAATTCATCTGTCCTGTTTATCAGACTCCACGCATTGAAATAAATACCATCCAATCTTTTTAAAAAATAAATTTAGAGTACCTAATTCATTTTTTCCAATTAAGGGGCAATTTAGCATGGCCAATCCACCTACCCTGCACATCTTTGGGTTGTGGGGGCGAAACCCATGCAAACACAGGGAGAATATGCAAACTCCACACCTACAGTGACCCAGAGCCGGGATCGAACCTGGGACCTCGGCGCCGTGAGCCAGCAGTGCTAATCACTGCGCCACCGTGCTGCCCCAATACCATCCAATCTTGCTAAACTCTCTGGTGACTTAACTGATCTAGACATGCTATGCCTTCCTGGCTCACTTGATGCCTCCTCTAATTTTGGCTGTGCTTCTATCCCTGCTGAACGTTCTCTCAGGATCCCAGGCAGCTGCCAAGTTAGTTTAAACCCTTCCCAACAGCACTAGTCCTTTTACAGGACTCATCTGATTTGGAAGATTTTCCGTCCTGCTAGACACAGGAGATCTTTTCCATACCCAGTTTTAAAGGGAATAGGTGAGAACACTGCAGATGCCCCAACTATAATCTTCCAAACTTCTCTCAATTCAGGAACCATATTGGAAAATTGTGCACATCACTCTGTTATTTAAGAGGAGAGCGGCAAATCAGGGAATTGTAGACTAGTTAGCCTAACATCTGGGGCGAAATTCTCCTACCCGCCCCGCCACATTTCTGCGCCGACCGGCCGGCGGGAGTCTCCGTAACACCGGCCGGTCAATGGGGTTTCCCATTGTGGGGCACCCCCACGCCGTCGGGAAACCTCCGGGCGCCGGCAGAACGGAGACTCCCGCCTGCGGAGAATGACACCCCTGTTGTCAGGAGATTACTAGCATCTGTAATTAAGAATAGAGTGACTGAATATGTTGAACATTTTCAGCTGATCAAGGAGCAGAAGCATGGACTTGTGAAGTTAGGCCATGCTGACAAAGCTGATTGGATGGTTTGAAGAGGTGACCAAGTTAGTGGACAGGGGAATGTCAATGGATATTATTTATATGGATCTCTTGAAGGCATTTGATAAAGGAACAATGTATAATTTTAAAATTAAATATGTGTGTCAGGGAAGGTAAAAACGGTTTCAGTTTCAAGTAGGTTTGGTATGAACCTTAGTGCCCAAGTCGGAGTGGACCTGTGGCTGAAAGGTCAGTCTTTTCGGTTCATGATATCTACATTTTTAATGAAGTTTTCCCCTTGACGTTCAAAAGATGAGTTAAAAAGGGTTTGAAGTTTAATGATTTTGGAATTCCCAATGACAATGCTCAAGTGACACAGAGACAAAAAAAGGGAAGAGTTTGGTGTGTGCCAGAGAGTGAAGCCAGGGATTTTCAGCTCTCAGATAAGAAATACCCCAAGCTACTGAAAGGCTAAGTTTAGAGTGAGGTTATGGGTGTCTCAGGGGGAGGTAGGAGTTGGGTGAGAAGCATCAAATTAATCCTTAAGAGTTCACCAGAAGAAAATAGTTTGTACGAGTGCCAATCCCTAGCAAGGAGCTTTTGTGTCAAGCTGGTAGTAACTCTTTACTGGTTTATGTGCCTGTTAGTTAGAATCTATCAAGGTTTCACTCTGGGATCTGACTTGCCCAGTATTATCAGTGGGATTGTAACATAAAATTGAACCTTACGGAATTGAAGTCAAATTATTGACCTAGCTAGGAAATTGGCTGAGCGGCAACAACCATCAAGTAGGGACAATGGGCAGGTACTTTAAATGGCTGGATCAATTAGAGGTATCCCCCAAGGATATGTTTTGGGGTTTCAACTATTCATCATATTTATTAATGACTTAGATGGTAGGTTAGACAGTCACATACCCAAATTTGCCAATGGCACAATATAGGCAGCATTGTAAACTTTGCAATAGAAGCATTAAATTGTGGAGATATTGAGAGATTAAGTGAATGGGTGAAATAGTGGTACTTGGATTTCACATTTGACCAGAAAAGTATCGAAGAAAAGCTTTCTAAATGATAAAAAGTTAGAAACAGCAGAGGTCCAAAGAGACTTGGGTTACAGAGAAACATAGATTATTAAAATGTTATGAACATGTATGTAAAGTAATAAATATGGTTATGGAATGCTGGCCTTCACATCTAGAGGACTTGAATACTATGGGAGTAAAAGTAATGTTTCAGCTAGACAATGCTCTGGCCAAACCACACCTGAAAAATAAACAGCTAATTGTGTTCCTTAAAATCATGATTTTAAGCTAAATAAAAGGTCCCCATAAGAATCAATGTTAAAACCAGTATTAGGTTTGTCCAAGTTGGAAAGTACAACACGTATACAGTACTGTGCATTCTTAGCTGAAATAACTTAAGTGATTTAAATTCAAATGAGATAATATGTACCAGCCTCTTGGATTCAATGGTGGCTTGCTTCCACTCTGGTTCGATGGGTACGGAGAGGGCTGGTAAATCCAGGATGCAATCTACGGAATCTGCTGCATGTGCAGGTGTACCTTGGAAGATCAGATCGGCGAGTTGTTTGGAGGTTTATGCACACTCTCTGATGCCTTGAGTTTGCCTCTGCAAGTTCTCAAAGTCTCTTGATGTGTTTGGTGTCTTCACTAATTAAACTTCTCCATTTTGGTTGGTCACCATTATTCAGTGGGGATATTTGACCTCTTTAGTGGCTTTGAATGATTAGTGCCTTGGCACTACACATGTTGGCTTGGGAGAGGGTGCTGCTGTTACACCACTTTTCTTGACACTATATTTGAAGGATCTTGCAAAGGCACCCCGGGTGGTGAGGTGACTACTGCAGTCCAGAAACAAATGTAGGAGCGCAGAGATCACTGTTGGCCTGTGAGCCATGACCTTAGACTTGGGTTTGAGATCCTGGTCCTCAAATGTTCTTATCCACACTCAGCTGAAGGCGGAGTTTGCACATTGGAGGTGATGATCAATTTTGTTGCACATGTCTATCTTTACCAACAGAAGGCTTTCAAGGTACGGAGAATGCAGCACATTTTTCAGAATCTCACCGTTGATCTTAATCAACAGCGGGAGGTGTTGTTCTGTGGAAGCTGATTGGAAGAGGCTAGGTTTCTGAGTATTTAGGGAAAGGTCCATATTCTCATCTCCGTTCTGAGTGAGCACACATACAAGTGTTTTCTGCATAAAGGTCAATGACTGAATAATAATAATATAATAACAATCTTTATTGTCACAAGTAGGCTTACATTAATACTGCAATGAAGTTACTGTGAAAAGCCCCTAGTCACCACATTCCGGCACCTGTTCACTGACGGAGAGTACACTGAGGGAGAATTCAGAATGCCCAAATTACTTAACAGCACATCTTTCGGGATTTGCGGGAGGAAACTGGAGCAGCCGGAGGAAACCTCCGCAGACACGCGAACCACGTGCAGACTCCGCACAGACAGTGACCCAAGCCAGGAATCGAACATGGGACCCTGGTGCTGTGAAGCAACAGTGCTAACCACTGTACTGCCATGCCACCCAGTTGGCAGAGTGATTGGGAGTTGAACTGAAAGTTGAACAGTCAGGTCGTGGTGGAGTTGATGGGAGGCAAGGCCAGGATTGTCAATAAACTTGAAAAATGTATCCAAGGATAGATGAACAATTTTACATTTCTTCTGCTGGTACATCGCCTTGTAGCAGTTGATGCCATAATTGATCACAGTGGCATTTTGTTCTTGGTTCGGATCATCCTTGATTAAGATTTCTCTTGCCTTTTTGATGAGTTTGAAAGCACATTAGAGTTGTTTTGTTGACAGAATCCAAGGGGGTTGTGTTTCAGTGCGGTCTTCCTCTTCAGTTATTGAACTCTATTGCTGCATTAAATCTTCATTGGGCAATTCCACCTAGTCAGTCTCCTCCACCTCATCAAAACCAACTTCCCTCGCCAATATGGTAACTTCACGTTTAACTTTGGGGACAGTGCTGTGAAACCCTGTGTGATTGTTAACAAGCTCAAGCTACACTTTCTGCGATGCACCATTCATATACAACAACGTAACTGCATCCCATGAATCAACTGTATTGCCAATACCCTTGAACGTGTTGTAAGCATGCCAAAATTCCCTGGGTTGCTGGTGCATTCTTGCCATCTTTTGCCTCGATGATCTAGGAGAAGGTATGATGTAGGCCTTGAATGCTACTTTAGCTCAATGATCTGTGTGCTGTAGTAACAAAGTTGCATTGGGTGGCAGGAAAATCACATGTCACATTCTCAGACAAGTCAGCAAGGTTGTTGGTAGGATGGCCTGGGCAATTATCCAAGAGGAGCAATATCTTGAAGGTGATTATTTTTATGCTGCAACATTTTCCCGCACCCAGAGAGGACGCATAGGGAGGTAACTATTTTGAAAAAGAGAGCCCTTGTCATTCAGGTTTTCTTATTTGCATGCCAAAAGATGTACAGATGTTCTTTGGAATAATTCCTCAAAACCCTGGTCTCTTGGACTGGTACACCACTAAGATGCAGCCTTGAAATCTCCTGCAGCTTTCCCACCTAACAGAAAAGTCAGGTGATCTTTGACAGCTTTAAATCCTAGCATTGTCTTCTCCTCTTTGGAGATATATGTTCTCTTTTGTGTTCTTTGTGACATACGCTTCCAATAAAGCCCTGTCTCATCAAAGTTAAAGATTTGTTTTAGTGAGTTGCCACCTTCTTCAATGACTCTCCTCAAATAGACAGGGAACTCTGCTGCTTCAATATTGGCCGCTTCGCGGGTCACTTGGTTATGCAGATAGGAACATTTCTTGAAATGCTCGAATCTTCCATGACTAGCACTGAAACATTCTAGCTGTGATCTTTCAATCAGCAGTCGTTATACAGGTTTTTAGCTTTGCTTCGATAAGCATCAAGCTAAGGGCACCTTGTACTGGTTTTGGTCTTCGATCCAAACTAGCAAGAGTCTTTTCATATTCTCGTGATGCTGCTTCTAGTCCCATTTACCCTGTTAGCATTTAAAGGTATAGTTTTTTTGGAGTACTTGAATTTGCCAATGTTACCACAGATTGTTGTCACCATCGTAGTGGGTAGTCCAAGTTCTTGAATATCAACTGCTCGTTCACAAACTCAAAACATTTTCAAAACCTCCAATTTAATTGCTAAAATGATAGTTTTTCTTAACTGCAGCAGACTCACTCCCATCACTTGCTGGGCATTTTTTGATTCATGTTTAAAAGTGATTCCAAGGGATTCCTGTTCGAAGTCACAAGCCTGAAACAATCTCAAATGACTTGAAGATGCCCTCGGCCTCCACCCAAACTTTAACAAGGATTATCCTCGGTGCTCCAAAATTAATCCTAAAATTGCAGTCAGAATCTGTTGGTTTCTGCTGTCCTCCTGAAAGACCTTGCAATTTCTGCCATGAAAAGGCCTTGAACCAAGGGCAGTACGGCAGCCAACACCCCTCTGACTTAAAAATGCCCTCTTTCCCTCAAGAGCAGCAAAGTTGAACAAGGGCCACACATGGGGCTCCGAAATTATTCAGAGGATTGCAGAGTCAGGCTCTTTAAGAGCAGGTACTGTATTTTGTAGATGGGATTTTCTGGCTCTGCCCACAGAGACGGAAATTTCTGTCTGAGGTCAATGGACCATTCAGTGGTCTGTCAAATCTTCTGTCCCACCCGCGATGATTTCCACGGCGGGCGGGACTGGAAAATTCACCTGCGTACTGTTTGCCCAAGCAAGCTCCTGAGCCAAGGAAAACAATCTTACTTACTGCAGCAAATTTCTCTTCCATTGACTTTAAAACAATCTCTCTACCTCACCCGATGTAAAGCTCCGTAACAGGCACACTAGGGGCTCTAAAATTAAAACTGGATTGCAGCGTTAGGAGCTACACCTGTACTGCACAAAACTGAGCAGGCCAGGCTTCAACTTTACCCTTGAAGAAAAGTATTGTAGATATAGATATTATTCATACAAAGCTGTACTGCAGAGTTTAAAAAAAAACTCAGTTGCTTCAAGTACGATCAAACATCTTTCCTCACACCCACTCTAAATTGGCATTGGCCGGTTCACGCAATGTCACGTAGGCCGTGGTGCGCAATTATGCTAACAGGGATTTTCCGATGCTAAGTAAGTACGCATAGCAGCCCCATCATAACCCTGACGTTAAAGCGCAACATCACCAAATAAGGCAGCTTAAAACAGGGGCTTACTGCATTGGCCTTGAAAGCTGGACTCCATGGGAAAGGTTACACTAACCAGGGCTGTAATCCATGGAATTTAGAAGGTTAAAGGACGATTTGATTGATGTTTTCAAGATAAGGGGAACAGATAGGGTAGTTGGAGAGAAACAATGGACCTAGGGCATAGTCTAAAAATTAGAGCTAGACCCTTTCAAGAGTGAAAGAAGGAAACACTTTGTGTGGAGAAGTGTTATATGGGGCAAATGCAGGTATATGGAGTTAGATTTTAGGTCACCTTGGCGACTGTAGATTACCACTGAATGGCGGAACAGGATCTTAGGTCTGAATGACCTATTCCCTTTCCTGCATTTTGATCAATAACAATGTACTAGTATAAAATCTACCCATATCCATTTAGATTATAGCTTCAAATACTCAACAAGATAAGCAAAATATTGCGGAAACTGGAAGTTGAAACAAGAACAAAGAATGCTGGAAAATCTAAGCCAGTGTGGCAGCAGCCGCAAGAAGAGAAAGCAGAGTTAACGTTGAGTCTTTTTGACTCTGCTTTCTCTCCTTACAGATGCAGCCACACAGGCTGAGTGTTTCCAGCGTTCTCTGTTCTTGTTTCAAGAACTGAACAAGAGTGGATTTCAATTAAGTTATTTGGTCTTGCTAACGTAGCCCCCCCCCCCTTCCCCCCCCCCATTGAAGGTTGTTTAGTAATTGAGGGGACAGGCAAACAGCCACCTGCTAGGTGTCATCAGGTTCACCCTATAAATGGCAAATAGAAATGGAATCAGATTGTCTTGGGATAATTTGGTTTATTCTTTTTCTCCTCTCTCTTTGATTGAGAAAAATGCCCCATCTGTACACGATTCCCCTTTCTACAGTGTACTATATCCAATTAAATTGTAAAAAAAGTATTTTTCCACATCTCTAAATTAAAAATGGGTCGGTGGAACAGTGTAAAAAGGCTCCCCTTCAAAGATCAAACTAATTTTCCACTCAGGTATTCCGTTCCGTGTAATAATATTCCACTGCTGTGAGACTGTGTGGAACAGAAACTCTTCAAAGCAGTGCCTACCTCCATCTGGGTCTAATTACATCAATAGTTTAGGCTGACACTTCTTTTTTTAAATAATCAGTAGAAATCAAATGCATGACTATTATGTTCCTCAACATAGACTCTACAGTAAAGGTTGTAATTAAATGGTAAACATTTCACCCAGGAAGGTTAGTAAAAAGGAGGAAAAATAAATTTTAAGTTCATTGCTAGGACAAGGTTGTTTATCACTGGTATACATGTCACCTTCTGTATTCAATCATATGAAATGACATATTATAATAAAATTATCCATCTCAAAAATATACATAATTATGCTTCCGAAAAGAGGTTTAAGATGCTTAGCATTTATTTTGGACAGGATGGAAAGAATCTTTGGGCCATGTTTTTCCTCTCTGTTTGCACATCAATGTCAGCACAGTATCAATATCCTTTATCCTTGGATCAGGTATTACGCAGGTATGAGGCAAAGCAAATTTTCTTCCAACCAATATCTATCAAATGTTATTCCTGTGATCGCTAATGCAAAAAAACATTACTGAGAATAAAAATGGAATTCCCAATTTATTTTCCTGCATGAGTGACTGGAGAAAAATGTACTTGTATGTGTGCTCTTTAAAATCTCAGAATGACCCTCTGTTACAGAAGTGTAAATATTTGCACACTGTTACAGAGAGGCATTTATCCAGTCCCACTGGATTAAATGAAAATCCAATGAATATCTTACTGTTAAATTACAAAATGGAAATTTCAGCTTGAACCTTTGTTCAAAATAAATTAAGAAAAAGCAGTAGTAAACACTAAGAGCTTACAATTGGCAGGTAAATAAAGAGGTCCCTGCCTTGGGCATTTTCCACTGTTAGAAGCATGTCCATTTTTCACTGCTTCAATCTTCAACAAGCTCTTGCTATACAGTAATGAGAAAATGCAACCCATGGTATTGTATTAAACTGTACAGGCTGTAAAACATTACCAGGTTCATTCCGCTTTAGCTGCCGTCAGTTGGGATGTGGTGAGGCCAAGAATGAGTAAGGGGAGCTGCATCTGATTCCCAGCATAGAGGACAAGATCAAGCTCAGCTTTAGCAACCCAAGTCAAATGCTCCCTTCGATTAAATATTTAGGTCCTGCTTATGGGACTTGCACGATGGGGGCGGCACAGTGGTTAGCACTGTTGCTTCACAGTGCCAGGGTTGCAGGTTCCATTCCCGTTTGGGTCACTGTCTGTGCAGAGTCTGCACGTTCTCCCTGTGTCTGGGTGGGTTTCCTGTGGGTGCTCCGGTTTCCTCCCATAAGTCCTGAAAGACGTGCTTGTTCGGTGAATTGGATATTCTGAATTCTCTCTCTGTGTACCTGAACATGTGCTAGAATGTGGCGACTAGGGGATTTTCACAGTAACTTCATTGCAGTGTTAAAGTAAGCCTACTTGTGACAATAATAAAGATCATTATTATCTGGTACTTTCAGAGAATGAGAATGTTTGGGTGATGGATAAATATTAGAATCAAAATTTCACAATAGCAGTAATCAACAATCAAATTGCCCTTCCCAAGGTTTGATGTCTTCTTCTCAAAGAAAATGTAGTATGCTCAGTGGCGTTCACTAATGGCTGCATTCCATCCACAAAGGCACCCGTGGTTTAACCCAGTGGATCTTACCAGATTAAAATCAATAAACTGACATTAATTTTACTCTTTGAATTTATTGATTTCAGAGAAGTCATTGCCTGAATAACTTCTCTGCAGAGTTCAGAAAAATGTTCATTTATTTAATGAGGGAGTCAGGTGGACAGTCTCCATTTAAGTCAGCCAGGCAAATCTCTTCGGAACAATACACTATTCAGTGTTGGCATGACCAGATCTTGGAGCATTTTGATTCTGGATTTTTGAAATAATGCTGGGGAGTACACAAACTGTTGAAATTCGTTGGCTCAATTTTGCTTCACTTTCTTATTAAAATACCAAGTTAACTTGAATCAACGTCTCAAAGAACAAAGAACAAAGAAATGTACAGCACAGGAACAGGCCCTTCGGCCCTCCAAGCCCGTGCCGACCATACTGCCCGACTAAACTACAATCTTCTACACTTCCTGGGTCCGTATCCTTCTATTCCCATCCTATTCATATATTTGTCAAGATGCCCCTTAAATGTCCCTATCGTCCCTGCTTCCACTACCTCCTCCGGTAGCGAGTTCCAGGTACCCACTACCCTCTGCGTAAAAAACTTGCCTCGTACATCTACTCTAAACCTTGCCCCTCACCTTAAACCTATGCCCCCTAGTAATTGACCCCTCCACCAATCAGTACAGACTGAGATAGCAGATTCCTAAAGGACATGGTTGATAGACAAGTGAGGAGGGAAAAACTTATTTGACCTCATCCTCACGAACCTGCAGTCCTTGTGGAGGAAAAGTCCCTTCTTCATGTTCAGGATACCCTCCATTTTGTTGTGTGACACTGCTACGGTGCTAAAGGTGATGGAACAGATCTAGCAACTCAAGACTCGGCAACCATGATGCCATCAGCAGCTGCAGAACTGTACTCGATGACAACTTGTAACCTCATTGTCTCGTATACCCTCACTCAACCATCATCACCAAGCCAGGGGAATTAACCCTGGTTCAATGAAGAGTGCAGGAGGGCATGCCGAAAGCAACATCAGGCATACGTAAAAATAAGGTAAAGCTTATGAAACTACAACACAGGACTACTTGCGTGCCAAACAGTGCAGGGAGCAAGTAGTATATAGAGCTAAGCAATTCCACAACCAACGGGTCAGATCTAAGCTCTGCAGTTCTGCCACACCCAATCATGAATAGCAGTGGGCAATTAACCAACTCATTGGGTGAGGAAGTCCTAGAAATATCACCATCCTCAATATCGGAGGAGCCAAGTGCAAAATATAAGTATTGCAATATTTTTAGCCAGAAGTGCCAAGTGGATGATCCATCTCTGCCTCCTGAGAAGCTGGGATGTCAGCCTTTAGCCATTCCGGTCACTACACATTACATTAAGAATTGCTGAAGACACTAGATACTGCAAAGACAAGAGTCCGGCAATAGTACTGAAGATTTGTGCTCCAGATCTTGCTATGATACTAACATTTACCTGGAAATTGCCCACGTATGTTGTGTACACAAAAAGTGGGACAAGTCCAACCTGACCAATTACTGACCAATCAACATTCTCTCAATCATCAGTAAAGTGATGGAAGGGGCCATCAACAGTGCTATCAAGTGGCACTTGCTTAGCAATAACCTGCTCACTGATGCTCAGGTTGGGTTCCGCCAGGGTCACTCATCTCCTGACCTCATTTCAGCCTTGAGCCAAGCATGGACAAAAGATCTAAACTCTGGAGGTGAGGGGAGTGACTGCCCTTGACATCAAAGCAGCATTTGACCAAGTGTGGATTCAAGGAACTGGAGTCAATGGGAATCAGGGAAAACTCTTTGCTCGCTGGAGTCATACATGGCACAAAGGGAGATGGTTCTAGTTGTTGGAAGTCAATCATTTCAGTCCCAGGTAACACTGCAGGTAGTGTTCGGGACCCAACCATCTTTTGATGCTTACTCAAAGTAGCAATGTTTTCTGATGATTGCACAATGTTGAGCACCATTCTAACTCCTCAAATGCTGAAGCAGTGCTTGTCCAAATGCAGCAAGACCCTGATAATATCCAGGCTTGGGCTGACAAGTCACAAGTAACGACCTTCCCCAACAAGAGAGAATCTAACCATCACCCTTTGACATTCAATGGCATTAGCATCATTGAATCCCGCACGATCAAAGTCCTGGGGGTTACTATTGACCAGATACTGAACGAGCCATATAAATACTGCAATTACAAGAGACAATCAGAAACTAGCAATCCTGCGGTAAATAACTAATTTCCTGATCCCCAAAGCCTGTTCACCATCTACAAGGCACAAGTCAGGAGTATGATGGAATATAGTCCACTTGTCTGAATGCGAGCAGCTCCCAACAACACTCAAGAAGCTCGACATCATCCAGAAGAAAGCAGCTGCTTGATTAGCACCCCATCCACAAACATTCACTCCACGACACTCAGTAGCAGCAGTGTGTACCATCTACAAGATACACTGTAGGAACTCACCAAGGCTCTTTCGGCACCACCTTCCAAACCCACGAACACTGGTATCTAGAAGGACAGGAGCAGCAGATACATGGGAAGACCGCCGGCTGGAAGTTCGCCTCCAAGTTGCTCACCATCCCGCTCGACTTGAAAATATATCTCTGTTACTTCTTTGTTCTGGGTCAAAATCCTGGAACTCACTTCCTAACAGCATGGTGTACCCACATTACACAGACTGCAGGGGTTCAAGTAGGCAGATCATCACCACCTTCTCAGGGGAACTTGGATATGGACAATAAATGCTGGTATAGCAAACAACATCCACATCGCACAAATTAATAAAAAAGGATATTTACACTGGAATAGATAAGCCCCAACTTCTTCTGGGGAATTTATTGCATTTATATCAGTTAAATACAAAACCTCATGCTGTTCAATGTTGTTAAGTGACAAGTCTTTTGGCAAGATAGTGTTATTACACAGCATGTGGAAGACAAGGGCATCTCAAACAGCAATTACCTGATTTTCACATTTAACTGCATATGTGCAGTGGCTGGACTTTGCCATCCGATTTCTACAAAAATTATGGTGAGCACTCGTGCCTCAAGTCAAACAATTGATTGAAGCGTGCCATTACCTTCCAGTAGGTCACACTAATTTCATGTTGTATATTATTATGAATTATGTGTCTGGGACTCCGGATAGACTCTTGACTAAAGGTCAGGCCTTTTGGGTTTGTTTGTGTAGAGATGTTTTTTTAAGTGACAGCTATTCACTGGTTCATTCCTCAGGTCAATGCCTTGAGTCAAGCTGCCTTGTTTAAATTTAAAATGATGCTTTGCAGTTAACTGTCAGTCACCGTCAACTGGTGCATTCTCTGTGGCAATGCCTCTACCAATCAGAGTACACTTGGCAACAGATCAGCACTTCCTTTTCATACAGTATAAATTTGTTGACTTCCTTTACATTGTATTCTTGCAAATGTCCTGATGAGTGAAAGATAAAATAGACAAAAAAACTTCCATTCTATTCTATTGATAAAAAAGTGTCTCTTTTTTCAGCAATATTTAGTATACATTTTAAATGAGGTTTTACAATCCCTTAAGTTAAAGAGTCAAATTGGTGAAAAGTTTAGTGAATATGGGGAGGAAAAACACCAAAGAGAAAGTAAACTTTTCTGCTGCCTAATGACAGTAGTCAAGTTGCACAAAGAGAAAATATAGGAGAGTTCAGTGTGTGTCAGAGAGAGGGGACAGGAAATTTGAGCTCTCACGCAAGAAAGTCGAGAAGGCTATTGGAGATAGTAGTCAATTGAATAGTTAGTTACAGCACTCAGTTTATTTGTTTGCTCCGCAGTTGAAGAAACGGCGATCTCGGAGTGCAATTTGGGTGTCTCAGGGAGAGATATGAGTTGGGTGAATACTCAAGAATTCATCAGGAGAAAAACATTTTCCACTGTGCCAATCACAAGTGCCCTTTGTGTCAAGATACTGGTAACTCTTCACCGGTTTATGTGTCTGTAAAGATATTACAAGGGCAAAGGAATAGTGTGAATTTGAAGTGTATTTTGCATTTGTATTGAGATCTTCCGAACCTTTTCGACTGGCGTAATATACTTTGTAGGTACAGTGGGTGAACCTACACCTGCAGGACTGCAGGGGTTCAAGAAGGCAACACAGCACTACCTTCTGAAGGAAAACTGGGGATGGGCAATAAATGCTGGCCTAACCAGCAATGCCCACATCCCATGAATGAATTGAAAAAAACGTTCCTGTTTCACTAAATATTTTTTTCATGTTGAAAGTTCATCCGCAGGGACCTGTGAATTTGTTCAGCAACTTCCTCCATGGTTTCTAAAAACTATCAAGCCAGCTTTCACTGTGGGATCTGATTTGTCCAGCATTAACATCAGCTGGGATCAAAGTGTCTGCAAACAAAATCGTGCTTAATTTTATAGATAACCGAAACGGTCAAGTCTTTTTCCATATCTAACTTGATGCAGAACACTGACATAAGAAAAAGATAGTTACTGTGTTTTTTATTGTATGGATGGGATGATTTTGACACTTATCTGCAGTCACAAAGTCCCTTTACATCAACAGGACATAGTAATGAAATTTCCGAAATGAATGGAGTTCAAAATAATGATAGTTTCAAAACACATATTTATTGAAACAAAAGGGAATGGAAACGATTTACAATCCTGCAGAGGGTGGCAGAGCTGATTGGCTGTTGTGGGGAGTGATTTGCCTCAGGTGCAATCACTGCGACTAGAAGGAGCTCTCAAGTGAGGATAGACTGCGGGGACAAGTTGAAGCAAGTATCCTGCAGAGGGCGGCAGAGAGGTGACGCTGATTGGCTGTTGCGGGGAGTGAATTGTGGAAAGCTGCTGTCGGCTGAGGTTCTAGAACTAATATATTTCAGGCAGTGGCTAAACCCGAGACACTACACAGGTAGTGTCTCCCACCCATCCTCCTCCTCTAACCAAAAACAAAAGACTGTGTGGTGAGTTGGTGAGGTAAGCTTTTCTTTCCTTTTCCTCGCTCCACCCTTCCACCACCTGCGGAGAGTGTGAAAATCAGGTAAGCTTTTTTTGTTTTTCCTCTCTGTAATTGTCAAGTGGATAAATGGAAGGGATGGCAGAGAGGGCAGTGCAATGTTCCTCCTGCAGGATGTTGGAGGTAAGGGACACCGTCAGTGGCACTGCTGAGTTCACCTGCGGGAAATGCACCCATCTCCAGCTCCTGAAGACCGTGTTAGGGAACTGGAGCTGGAGCTGGATGAACTGAGGATCATTCGGGTCGCAGAGTCGGTTATAGATAGAAGCGAAGCTACAGGGATGTAGTTACTCCTAAGAATGAAGGTAGCTGGGTGACGTTTAAAAGGAGGGGGGAAGAAGCAGTCAGTGCAGGGATCCCCTGCAGTTGTTCCCCTCAATAACAGGTATACCATTTTGGATACTGTTGGGGGGGGGCGGGGGCGGGGGAACCTACCAGAGGTAAGCCACAGTGACCAGGTCTATGTGGATAGACCGATAAGAGGTGGGGCCACATTGGATTTGTTACTGGGTAATGAACCCGGCCAAGTGTTAGATTTGGTTGTGGGACAGCACTTTGGTGATAGTGACCACAATTCGGTGACTTTCACTATAGCAATGGAGAGGGATAGGAACATACGGCAGGGCAAGGTTTATAACTGGGGGAAGGGTAATTATGATGCGATTAGGCAAGAATTGGGGAGCATAAAATGGAAACAGGAACTGTCAGGGATAGGCACAATTGAGATGTGGAGCTTGTTCAAGGAGCAAATACTGCGTGTCCTTGATATGTATGTCCCTGTCAGGCAGGGAGGAAATGGTCGAGTGAGGGAACCATGGTTTACAAAAGAGGTTGAATGTCTTGTCAAGAGGAAGAAGGGGGCTTATGTAAGGATGAGAAAACAAGGTTCGGTTAGGGCACTTCCGAGGGATACAAGATAGCTAGGAAGGAGCTCAAGAAAGGGCTTAGGAGAGCTAGGAGGGGCATGAGAAGTCCTTGGTGGGTAGGATCAAGGAAAACCCCAAGGCTTTTTACAATTGTGAGGAATAAAAGAATGACCAAGGTGAAGTTAGGGCCAGTCAAGGACAGTAGTGGGAACGTGTGCATGGAGTCTGAAGATATAGGATAGGCCCAAAATGAATACTTTCCTTCAGTGTTCACAAAGGAGCGGTGTAGCCATCTGGGATGGCCACTTACAATAAGGGACAGGGAAGGTCACAAAGCATAACGGGAAAAATGGACAATGCGAGATTCAGGCAGGCTCAGAGCCTGAATGTATATTTGTGAGCGAGGAATCCAGACGGTATCGAAACCCCCAACCGATTAGCATTTTGATGGCCCATCTCTGCCAGACAAAGGACTGGTACTTGAGCGACCAATACAATCCCAGACATTTCGGCGCCACGCCCTGTACTCAGGAAGCATAAACAACAGGGTCAATGACCGCTTAGGACACGCCCAGCCATCAAGGCACCCGCCCCTTTATTGGTTCGAATCGAACACAGTGATTAAGAATTACCCAATTAGTGGGGTCCAAACTGAAGGACCTCCCAAAAGAGCGCGAAAACCCCCAAGAATAAAAAGAGAGACCACCATATATTCGGCCTCTCTTGGACCTGGCCCTCCGGCAACGTTCACCTCCAAGTGCAGCATCAACAGAAGCAAGTTCAAGTTCAACGCACGAGTCCAGCTGAGCAGCAGTTGCTTCTCCAGACCTAATAGACCCAGACTCGAACTATGGCCACTGTTCCTCTGACCTAAGCCGGGTGCCTGAAGTTAAGTACAGGTTGTCTTAGTCGATAGGTGTAGTTAACTAGTAGTGTTTATGTTGCATGATTAATTGTGTGTGTAAATAAAGTACCCTTGATCTTGAACTAACTAACTGGTGTTTGGCTCTTTGATCGATATCCGGTTGAAACTTGTGGTGGTATCATTTGATACCAGGTGACTCTGAGCAATATCGATATCAAAAGAAAGAAGGGCAACCTCATTGATTGCCATATTTACAGCAAGTAAAAAAGGCAACAGTTATTGGCGACATCGATGGGATTCGACCCAGAAGTGACTGTGTCAGTCCGAGGGAACCCACAAAACGTTTGAATCAGAAATGCAAATTAGCAAAGTAAAAGAAACCACAAGCGAGACCAGTATCGATCAAACCTCCAAGATTCGGAAGTGTGTAATTTGCATGTGTACTAATAAGGGATATAAGGTAAACTCGGTAGATTTTGTTGCGTGAAACATTCGGGAGTTGCGTAAACCGGAAAATAGCTTGAGCCGTACCCGTGTTTGCGCCACCGCTTTATTCCCCCTTGTTCCAAATTCCCGGGAGAAACAAAGATAATCGTAGAGATGGCAATGAAGGGAATGGAACGCCTTATGCATCCACAAGAGCCCAAGGTCGCAGCGACCAACAGAGCAGAACAGTGTCCCATATGGGAAGAAGAGATTAGGAAATACCTAAAGGGGAAAGGATGGCCCCTATGGTCTGAATTTTGTGCGAATGAGGAAACAGGTCCTGGTAGCATAGGACAAACTTGGTGGGACAGCCTGACCGAGATCCACAAGAAGAATTTGAGTAGAGTTCGTAAGCCAATGGCAATCGTGTCCTGCTTGGCACAATTGCGAGGCACAGAGGAGGTCATGAGGACGCTCCGTAGACAGCTTGAGGAGAGAGAGGAATAGAGAGGGAAATGTTAGCGAGTGTGAGAGACTAATCGAGCAACTCAGAGAGCAGCTAGCGGTGAAGGACAAGGAGATGGCTGATGTCAAGAGGGCACACCAATCTTGTCTCGCCCACCTAAGCAGCTTTCAGATTCAATACGATAAGGCCTACCAGGACACGCAACGTGCGATGTTGGTAAGAGAGGAAGCGGAGAACCAAGCAGAACAGTTGAGAAAACAATATGAGGATTTAAAGGCAGCCCCACGACCACTCCACAGTTCCACCACGGAATAGAGGCAGAGTTCGGTGGATCATGCCAAGTGCAGGCAGCAAATTGTAAGATTGCAATCACTGTTATCCGTTCAGAACGGGTTCAGAGAATCCTTTGACCCACAGTTAGATCAGGAAGATGGCCCAGATTGACAGAAACGGCCCAACGATACGTGACCGAGACAGAAAATCAGAATAGAGCCCCCCAGGCCCCGAAAAGGAAAGCACCCGCACCACTGACTGCACAGGCAGCACCCAACCCAATGAATCCCATCACCACGCAGCATAGAGTAACAACAGGAGACCAACCCGATTTTGTGTACACCACCCCACTAACCATCACCGTTAAGAGATGCCCGTGATAAAATTGAGACTTTTCACCCCACGTCAGACCCACACCACTTTTTCGAATGAGTTAGGCAACAGACCGTCATGTTCGGTCTGGACGAGCAGGAAAAGGTAAAGCTCATAGTGATGAGCCTTGACCTGTCGGTTAGTTCAGCCCTTCCTGACCCACAGAATGTAGGAGGAGGTAGCCTCCAAGACTTGAAAACAGCCATTTTAGAAGCCATTGGCTACAATGGAGGCGATCCGGTAGAAGGACTCAACCGGTGCAGACAGAAAAAGGGAGAGCATCCAACAGCGTTTGCTGGACGCCTCTGGATCCACTTTACCGCGGTATTCGGTGATTTAGCCCGTGCCCATTTATCGGTAGACAATACGGCCAAATGGACCCGTATTCTAATCTCCCATGCCATGGAAGCAGGACAAAAGGCATGTGCCAATTACGACCCCTCAGACCCGGCACACAATGAAGTGTTGGGTACTGAAGCGATCATCCAGAGCTTGGGATGATCGCTAGAGAAAAAGACAGAGCAAGAAAGAGTAGACGCCAACATGAATCCAGTCAGGGCACACCAAGACCCCGCATGGGTAAATTTAGGCAGAAGTAACACACAGCACCCTAGACATAAATTTAAGGTGAATGGTGGAAAATATAGGGGGGGGATGTCAGAGGTAGGTTCTTTACCCAGAGAGTAGTGGGGGCATGGAATGCACTGCCTGTGGAAGTAGTTGAGTCGGAAACATTAGGGACCTTCAAGCGGCTATTAGATAGGTACGTGGATTACAGTAGAATGCTGTAGATTAATTTGTTCTTAATCTAGGACAAAAGTTCGGCACAACATCGTGGGCCGAAGGGCCTGTTCTGTGCTGTATTTTCTATGTTCTATAAAGCACAGGGGTGCTACATTTGTGGACAGAAAGGACATTACGCCCGAGAACGCCAAGCCCCCCCCCCCCGAAACAGCAACGGAATCAACCCACAAATTCCCCCCCTAGGAACAATGGCAGACCCATCCACAGCGTTAGCGCCCTAGCAGATAATTTGGCCATAAATGGCACCGATTGACGGTGTTCAGACTCCCCAACTTGGGTCTGCAACGCACTTTGGGATAAGTCCGGAAGACGGGTAGTTGCAGGCACAGTCCGGGGACATCCCGTTGAGTTCCTTTGGGACACAGGAGGGTCCCGAACCACGTTAAACTCCTCCACGATGTACCTAGTGAGATATGTGGCCCACTACAGATACCATTACCCTTAGTGGCTTTACAGGTCACCTCCAGCAGGGACACATTACCGCCCCTGTAGATATCCAGATCGGTAACATTAAAATTAAGCACTCAGTCGTTTTGGTAGATTTACCCCAGACAGCAGAACACATCTTGGGAATAGATTTTATGAGTTCGCACAAACTTTCTTTCGACCCCGTAAATAAATGTGTGTGGAAAATGGCCAGAGTAGCACGAGCCCCCGCCACGCTCACAGTAGACGACTATGCACACAAGATTAGCTCAGTGGGAGAGTACTGGTTTGATCCACAAACCATTACCACAGACAAAACGGTTAGAGAAGTCTTGAAAAGACATAAAGCATCGTTTGTTCAACACAAGCACGATTGTGCTAAGATCCCAGGAGTGGTCAACATTACAGGTCCCAACCCTAAGCCCCAAAAACAATACGGCTTTCCACAACAAGCCGAGGGAAAGATAGCCAAAGTAATCCAGAGTTTATTGGACCAGGGAGTAATTTGGCTCGTAGCATCAACGACAATGTCCCGATTTGGCCCTTAAGAAAACGAGATGGTTCATGGCAACTGACCATCGATTATAGGGAATTAAACAAAGTGACTCCGTTAGCAGTCCCCACCGTTGCCACGAGTCCCGAGACCATGTTCAAACAGGGACTTCAGTCAAAGATTTTCACGGTTTTGGACATTAGCAATGGCTTTTGGTCCATTCCATTGGATAAAAAGTGCCAGTACGAATTTGCGTTCACTTTCCAGGGATAGCAGTACACGTGGCGTGCCTTCCACAACTCCCCCTCCATTTTTCACTGACAATTGCCGAACGGATTATCAAAATGTTCCCGACCGGAATGCCTCGTTCAGTATGTGGACGACTTGCTCCTACAAACTGACACCAAGGAAGAGCACATTTCGCTTCTTTCGGAACTATTAGGACTCCTCAAAGAAATTGGATGCAAAACTAACCCCAAAAAAGCCCAATCCTCCAGGAAAAAGTCACTTGTTTAGGTACGGTCATCACGCATGGTAAGCGTGAGATAGAACAGAAACGGATCGATTAGATTGTAAAAATGCCCTTGCCCCAAAATGTTACAGCACTCCGATCATTTTTAGGACTGGTCAGTTACTGCAGGAACCACATAGATGGTTTTGCCACAAAAGCAGCCCCACTTTCCGAGCTCCTTAAGAAACAGGCCCCATGGAAATGGCTTCCACAGCACACGGATGCCGTAGACATATTGAAATGCGCCCTAAGCACAGCTCCCGCTTTGCAGGCCCCAGATCCACACTCCCCATACGCGATAGAGGTAGCGACCACCGACAGAACCCTTTCGGCCATACTCCTACAGGAAAGGCACGATCGTTTAGGACCCATAGCCTACGCCTCACGAGTTTTAGACCCTGTAGAGCAGGGATTTTCAGCCTGCGAAAGGCACCTGCTCGCAGTTTTCTGGGCGGTACAGTACTTCTCATACATAACAGGACTCAACCCCGTTACCATTTTGAGCGAGCACACCCCGACACAGCTTTTATTAGATGGTAGACTAAAAGACGGCACAGTAAGCCAAATTCGAGCAGCGCACTGGACCCTACCCCTACAAGGATGCGACATTACGGGAAAACGGACAAAGACGCATACGGTTCTGGCCGACAATTTACAATATGCAGGAACCCCACATGAGCGCGAGATCATTGCACCCAAGCACAGCACAGGCCCCTTTGTTCCCAAATCGGTACCGAAAAAGACAGGCATCCGACCACAGACGACCCAGCCCACAGACAAAGCTCTAAAAATTTATGTAGATGGCTCCTCCACAGTTCTTGATGGAAAAAGGATCACAGGATGTGGAATTTATGTAGAGGGTGCGCAGGGACGCGCTTTAGAGGAAATCTCATTAAAGTTGCCTGGACATTTAGGTTCGCAGGCAGCCGAGTTAGCAGCCATTGCTCACATTGTCCAGCACACAGATTCGTTCCCGACCCCAGCAGACACATATTCAGACAGTTTGTACATCTGCAACAGCCTGACAGAATTCCTACCCCTGCGGGAATCTAGAGGATTTATATCCGCCGACAGAAAACCTCTACCCTCAGCTCCACTGCTCAAATACATTCTCCAGACAGCGAAAGGTAGAAAACACGGAATAATTAAAGTTAGAAGCCACCATCGTTCCTCCCCACCCGGTAACGTGAAAGCAGACGCCCTCGCGAAAGCAGGCTCACGATATGGCCACTTTTGGCAACCCCCCAGAGTGCCCCAGTACACGCAGTCCAGGTCTCACAGGCCAACATTCAAGACTTAGCCCAGGCTAAAGAAGATGAGACGCGAAAGGAAATTTTAAAAGGAGACTTCCCAGCTCCCTATGATAAGTTTAAAGATACTTTAACGATCCATGAGGGAATCGTTTTAAAGGATGGTATTTATGTAGTCCCCACCCAGGAGAAGAACCAGATTATTTGCAAATTCAATGCCGGACACGGACACCAAGGGATAGAATCCACCCTTGCCCACCTCAGACCTCTCTGCTGGTGGCCTGATTTAAAAACCAACGTAACCCATTACGTTGAGGATTGTTTGAGTTGCGCCCAGAACAACCCATCAGATATGCAAAGAAAGGCTAGCTGAGACACATCCGCCCTGTTAATGGCCCATGGACAAACTTGCAGTTAGACTATATTGGTCCCCTCCCCCCACTGCAGAAATGGATACTAATATGTGTTGATCTTCATTGACACATTCACAAAATGGGTAGAAGCATTCCCTTCAGGAACAAATACGGCCAAAGCCACGGCAAAAATTCTAACTGAGCACATTTTCACTAGATGTGGACTCCCCCGTAGTATTGAGTCGGACCAAGGTTCGCACTTCACAGGCAGAGTTATGAAAAATGTCCTGATGATTTTTGGCATAAAACAGAAGTTTCACATTGCCTATCACCCGCAGTCCAGTGGCATTGTGGAATGCATGAATAGGACCCTAAAGGCAACACTTATGAAGATGGTACAGCAGCATAATACGACATGGGACACAGTGCTCTCATTCGCACTGATGGTTTATTAGAAACACGGTGTTGAGTTCGACAGGTTATGCCCATCAAACCCTCATGACCGGACGACCCATGAAGGGTAGTGAGTATTTATTTGGACTTGATTTGGCCAGCCCCGCAGTCACCGCCCTGATCCACGAGAAAGCGGTCCAAAACATGTTGGAGAATATTAAAGCAGCACAGCTCGCTGCAGCTGTTCGACTAGGTACTCAACGAAAGCAGAGTAAGGCCTGCTTTGATAAGACAGTACACCCGACAGAGTATACAGTCGGACAGCTAGTCATGATCTCCCTGTACAATCCTAGTTCTTTCCTCTCCCCTAAATTTGCAGGACCCTACTCAATTTCCGATAAAGTAAGCCCCTCAGTTTACAAGATCACATATCCTAATGGAAAATCAGGATGGTTCCACATAAACCAGCTTAAGGTTTATGGAACACAGTGCAGCCACTCACACCACCTCTCATTGGCAAAGGCAGACAGTGGACACCAGCCCACTGACAACCCAATCCAGCCCTCCCCCAACCAGCACAGCACGTCCACAGACACGACCTTGAGTCCGCCCCCAGAGTCCAATTTCACCCTAACACTTGATTCAGCCGCTAGCGATAGCGGCAGCACAACGGATGCCCTTGATAGATCCGACACTTGGATACACAGACCAGGCCCCAGTCACTACAGCCCCAGAAACACCGACCATGATATGTTCGGCTCCTCGGACACAATCTATTTGCCGTTACCAGAAACTGACCCACCACCCGGCGATAGCGACACCCCCCTTGCCCCAACCACCCTACAGAATACGAAACATTGGCATCGCGACAATTCCTGTCGTCTGACATGGAACAACAAGATGGACCCCAATCGGCACACACCGCATTGGCACTAAAACTCCAGGCACGAGTTTGGCACCCGGGAGATGCTGATGACTCCGAGACTGACTCCCACCATGCTCACCACTTTGAGACCCTTTTTGGAATGGAACCTTGAGGTGTCCAGATGATGAGAGAAAGGAACCGATTGAGATTTACGGTGTCCTATTCCCTGATGGAACCTGCCCGCTTTCTTCTTTACTTTTTAAAAAATGTTGAATGTTGTCTCTCTTGTACGACTTTGTGTGTCGACCCCAGGCACGTTTCTTTGTACAGTTGTGATTACCTCTCTGATGCCACATGGCAGTTAAAGGCCCAAGTTTGCTGAAGTCCATATATGCTCAAATTCTTACCGCTCTTTGAAGGTCACTCAGGCAGTGGAGTAACGGCACTGATCCCCGCCCTGCCTGAGGACCCCCTATGTAATTGGTCAGCCAAGATCGGGTAGTGGAGCAATGGCACTGATCACCACCCTACCCAGGGATTCCACCCATTCTTGCCCTGCCGCGCGCACCCCATTCGGAGACTTATTTTCGAAACACTTTTGCTGTTCCTTTTAAAACTGTGGTTTACAAAATGCACTTTTGCCGCAACTTTTGTCCCCTTTCCGGCGACCCTTCGGTTGCTATCCCCCCACCTGCTATTTACATGTTCAAAACACTTGGTTGAAACGTTTTGCACTGGACGGAGAAACTGTCCGCCCATTCAGCCTATCAAACACAGGCTGCAAGAGTGCTCGCACTGTGACAGAATTATTTGTTTTCCGGATGTCTTGTCTTGTTTTAAAAACAAAAATGAGGGAGTCACGTATGGTGACGATCCTAAATGGGAAATTGACGTTAAGGAGAAACAGACAGACATACGATGTATTAAACAACAAGATAATAACAGATATTATGCTTATACCCCCAGGAAGACAAAGGAAGACACAGACAAGATGAAGACAAGCCTGATGATCTGCTTCATGATCGTCATTGGATCAATACAGTTGCGCGCGTTACCCGCTCCTACACCCCTCACCACACAGGCCTTAAACCTGACCACCCAACACGACACCCCTAGCCCGGACACTACACCACACATAGGCACAGCCACTGATACTCCCACTTGGTGTGATATCATCATAAAATGGTACTCCCTTTCATACACAGTAGAAGCCCTATTGGTTATAGCTATACTTTGCAGTGTCATCCAGACGATCAGACTTCGGAAATGGCGAAGGAGAGCCTCCCGCTCTCCACTATACACACTCAAAGCCGCTTTCCTCGGACTCCAGCAAACCCCACACTCTTTCTGAACTTTTCCTCCCGAATATATTCCGCGGTTGTTTTTTTAATAAAGTTACTTTCTTTGTACGTGGACATCAGTGTTAAGTAGGAATGTGATGCTGCTATTGTGTATTTTGTATTGTAATACAAGTTCTTTGGTTGTTAGATAGCAGTATGAGTGTAGTTTAGTTAAAGACAGTTAGCGGTTCCCCTTTTTTCTGTAAAGAGACTGAAATGTATGTTTGAATGTTATAGTGCCTCCTTAGAACTTTTAGAGATACGTGTTGTATCAAGGAAAACTTGGGTAAATATTTCAAACCATAGGACAGGGTAGGATAGAACCTGTCCTTGATTGAGGGTGCCCGGCATGTCAGAGAACAGGAGAAGACCCAGTAGTGTGATCCTTCACGCTTCACGTTGAGAATCAAGAGGACGGACTGTAGCCATCTGGGATGGCCACTTACAATAAGGAAGAGGGAAGGTCGCAAAGCATAACGGGAAAAATGGACAATGTAAGGTTCAGTCAGGCTCAGAGCCTGAATGTATATTTGTGACTGAGAAATCCAGACGGCATCGAAACCCCCAACCGATTACCATTTGATGGCCCATCTCCGCCAGACAAAGGACTGATACTTGAGCGACAATACAATCCCAGACATTTCGGCGCCACTCCCTGTACTTGGGAAGCGTAAACAACAGGGTCAATGACCGCTTAGGACACGCCCAGCCATCAAGGCACCCGCTCCTTTATTGGTTCGAATCAAACACAGTGATCAAGAATTACCCAATTAGTGGGGTCCAAACTGAAGGACCGCCCAAAAGAGCGCAAAAACCCCCAAGGATAAAAAGAGAGACCATGTGTTCAGCCTCTCTTGGACCTGGCCCTCCGGCAACGTTCGCCTCCAAGTGCAGCATCACCAGAAGCAAGTTCAAATTCAACGCATGAGCCCAGCTGAGCAACAGTTACTTCTCCAGACCTAATAGACCCAGACTCGAACAACGGCCACTGTTCCTCTGACCTAAGCCGGGTGCCTGAAGTTAAGTACAGGTTGTCATAGTTGATAGTTGTAGTTTAACTAGTAGTGTTTATGTCGCATGATTAATTGTGTGTGTAAATAAAGTACCCTTGATCTTGAACTAACTAACTGGTGTTTGGTTCTTTGATCGATATCCGGTTGAACCTTGTGGTGGTATCATTTGATATTGGCGACTCTGAGCAATATAATATCGATATCAAAAGAAAGAAGGGCAACCTCATTGATTGCCATATTTACAGCAAGTAAGAAAGGCAACAGATGGGCCATGTTGTTGAGGAGGATAATGCTATACAGGCTGGTAGGCTGGAGGAGGTAGATATTCGGAAGGAAGATGTGTCAGAAATTTTGTGAAGCCAGAGGATAGATAAGTCCCCTGGGCCTGATGGGATATATCCTCGGATTCTTTGGGAGGCGATGGATGAGATTGCAGAGCCTTTGGCTTTGATCTTTATGTCCTCACTGTCTACAGGAATAGTGCCAGAAGACTGGAGAGAGGCGAATGTTGTCCCCTTGTTCAAGAAAGAGAATAGGTATAACCCTGGGAATTATAGGTCGGTTACTCTCACTTCGGCCATAGGTAAATTATTGGAAAGGGTCCCGAGGGATAGGATTTATGATCATTTGGAAAGATACAGCTTAATCCAGGATAGTCAGCACTGATTTGTGAGGGGTAAGTCTTCTTACCCCTCACAAGTTTGATTGTATTCTTTGAGGAGGTAACTAAGTACATAGATGAAGGTAGAGCAGTTGATGTCATATACATGGATTTTAGTAAGGCGTCTGATAAGGTGCCCCATGGTCGACTCATGCAGAAAGTAAGGAGGCATGGCATAGAGGGAAATCTGGCCGATTGGATCAGTAACTGGCTATGACATAGAAGACAGAGGGTGGTGGTAGATGGTAAATTTTCATCCTGGAGCCCAGTCACCAGTGGTGTACCACAGGGATCAATGCTGGGTCCTCTGCTATTTGTTATTTTTATCAATGACTTGGATGATGGGAGTTGAAGGTTGTGTTAGTAAATTTGCTGATGACACCAAGATTGGTGAGTAGTGGATAATGTGGAGGGTTGTTGTAGGCTGCAAAGAGACATTGATAAGATGCAGAGCTGGGCTGAAAAGTGGCAGATGGAGTTTAACCCTGATAAGTGTGAGGTGATTCATTTTGGTAGGATAAATTTGAATGCGGATTACAGGGTTAACAGCAGGGTTCTGAAGAATGTGGAGGAGCAGAGAGATCTCGGAGTTCATGTCCATTGATCTCTGAAAGTTGCCATCCAAGTGGATACAGCCATGAAGAAAGCCTATAGTGTGTTAGCATTTATTAACAGGGGGATTGAGTTTAAGAGCCGTGAGGTTATGCTGCAACTGTACAAGACCTTAGTTAGACCACATTTGGAGTAGTGTGTGCAGTTCTGGTCACCTCATTATAGGAAGGATGTGGAACCACTGGAAAGGGTGCAAAGGAGATTTACCAGGATGCTGCCTGGATTGGAGGGTAGGTCTTATGAGGAAAGGTTGAGGGAGCTAGGGCTTTTCTCATTGGAGCGAAGGAGGATGAGATGTGATTTAATTGAGGTGTTTAAGATGATGAGAGGGATAGATGGAGTGGACGTTCAGCGACTTTTTCCTCGGGTGGATGTAGCTGTTGCAAGGGGGCATAACTATAAGGTTCATGGTGGAAGATTAGGAGGGATGTCAGAGGTATGTTTTTTGCTCAGAGAGTGGTTGAGGCGTGGAACGCACTCCCAGCTATGGTAGTGGAGTCGGACACTCTAGCAACTTTCAAGCGGTTATTGGATAGGCATATGGAGTGCACTGGAATGATTGGGAGTAGGTTGATTTGATCTTAGTTTCAGACTAGTTCGACACAACATCGTGGACCGAAGGGCCTGTACTGTGCTGTACAGTTCTATATGTTCTAATATCCTCTAGCATGGAAGCAAAAGAGAAGTAGGGTTCTCAGCAGTTTAGTCAGAATAGAATACCTACAGTGCAGAAGGAGGCCATTCGGTCCATTGAGTCTGCACCAACCCACTGAAATAGCTCCCCACCTAGGCTGACCTCTGCTCCAGTAATAAGGAAGTCCAGCTTCCTTGATCCTGCAGCAGTGAACAGTTTTAATACAAAATACAGAGTCCAAATGTGCTTAATGTGGTCTGGCCCAGAACAGGTGATGAATTGCTAAACTAGCTATGCACCACAAACTGTCATATCAGCATCAAGGGGTGAGGATGGGTGCCACAGGTAGTATACTAGGTCCAAACATCTTCAGCTGCTTCATCAGTGACCTTCCTTCCATCATAAGGTTAGAAGTGGGGATTTTTGTGCAACGTTCAGTACCATTTGTAACTCCTCAGATACTGAAAGGGTTCATGTCCAAATGCAACAACACCAGGACAATATCCAGGCTTGGGCTGACAAGTGGTTAAGAACAATCATGCCACACAAGTGCCAAGCATTGACGATTTCCTACAAGAGATGATCTAATCATCGCCCCTTGAAATTCAATGGCATTTCTATCATTGAATCCTCCACTATCTACATCCTGGGGGTTACCATTGATCAGAAACTGAACTGGAGTTGCCACATTAATACTGTGGAGACCAGAGCAGGTCAAAGGCTAGCAATCCTGCTGCCTGCAACTCATCTCCTGACCCCCCAAATCCTGTCCACTATCGACAAAGCACAAGTCAGGAGTGTGATGGAATACTTTCCACTTGCCTGGATGAGTGACGCTCCAACAAGACTCGAGAAGCGCAACACCATGCAGGACAAAGCAGTCCACATAATTGCTATCCCTTCCATAAACATTCCCTTCCTCCACCACCGAACAGTGGCAACCATTAGTCCATCTACAAGATGCAGTGCAGGAACTCACTAAAGTTCGTTAGGCAGCACTTTCCAAACTCACGATCACTACCATCCAGGACAAGAGTAGCAAATACATGGCAACACCATCGCCTGTAGGTTCCCGTCCAAGTCATCCTGATTTAGAAATATATCATCATTCCTTCACTGCCACTGGGTCAAAATTCCTGGCATCCCCTCCCCAGCAGCATTGTGGGTGTACCTCCACCACATGGACTGCAGCGGTTCAAGAAGGGACCTCACTACCACCTTCTGATGGGCAACTAGGGTTGGGCAGTTTATGCTGGCCTAGCCAGTGATGTCCACATCCTGTAAAAATGAAGTTATAAAAAAAAAAAAGCAATGAGAACGTCCAAAGTGGTGAACAGTAAAGGTTAACTGGGAATAAGGGTAACAAAGGTGTAGGTTAGCGTGTGATTGAGCAGACCAGTAGCTGCAGAATTGTGAAAAATGGAAGGTCAAAGGCTGGAGTTACTGTTTTGAAAGTGTCCTTGCGAGTGACGTGGAGGAGAATTATTTTTCCTCGAAGCAGGCACAGTTGGAAGTTGAGGGTTGGTTTCTATAATTGCGAAAATGAAAAATGAGAAGCTATATAAATGGCAAGGCGAGACAGTGGTCATGAAAATTGGCAGGAACATTAATATGAAGGGAGCGGTTACAGGAGGAAAAGTGACAGTGATCTCAGAGGAGAGAGATGAGCTGAGATAGAGATTCAAAATACCACGGAGGAGAAGTTGCTTGATGCCAACGTTGAAGGAGGAAAGCAGTAATTTAATCTAATCCAATATACAAAAGTCAGAAGAATTGCACAGGATCATTTTGCAAAGAGGAAATGCAATTTCAGCTGTTGACCATGTGCTTGCCATGTTCTGTGAAGGTGGTGCATTCTAAATTGATCATCTAGTGGTTATCTGCTATGAACCTTCAATCACAGTGCCAGTCCCCAAAGAAAGACCAAAACAACTAGTGTGTAGCAAAGAAACCAATGTCTGCAAAATTATCATACAACCATTGTATTAACTTGAAAGAGACAACCTCTATAAATCTAGTAGGCACAAATCTACAGTTAATTACATGATGAAATTAAACCCCAAAAATTACTATGACATCTGCAAAACCAAATAATTTAATCTACATTACCATGCCATTATCTCTCTGTAAAGTTATTTTAATTCCTATTATCAAAGACCATCAACTGCACTGCCAAATTGTGATTACACAACACCAACCTATGAGATTGCAGAAACCAATCAGAAAAACAGCCAACTGAATCTTTTTAAAATGGTGTGAATAAATGGCTGGTCGATGACAGCGATATAAATTCGGTACACCATAAACAACAACACAGAAACAGCAACATGGAAAAAATACTTTATTCTTCCAGTTAATTCAATGGTCTTTCTCACATGTTTAATTACCATTTTGTGCAGCTAATAGTACATAAACATGTCAGTGAATCCAACACAAGGCAATAAAAACTAAACTGTTTTTCTTCTATCACTCAATAGTTGACACCATCGGAAGAGTACAGGCTGGAAACCCAGGGGATGCATCATGTGGCAGACATAAAATGCAAGGACATCGGTATTTTGAATTATGATTATAGCAGTACTGAAGAAAAACGAAGATGTTGAGCAAGTGGCAAAACTGTCATGTTTGGAAAATTATTACAGAGTTAATTGTCACAAAGAGATGATTTAAGTATATATTAAAAAGCTGCTATAACAATTAAAAGCGTGAGCATCATTTCTGGAAATATTGGTATAATTCTTCAATTTAAAAAATGTAACATATGGGAACAATTAGGTGCATGTTTTAATACCTTCCACAAAGTCATGATGCACCTCTAGGTAGTTCGACAATCTTTGTGAAATTCAGGCTATGTCAGTAGTGCAGAGCAGATGGGCTCCGTGGCAGAGGAAATAATTCATATTAAATAACTGAGAACAAGAGGTTTTTCTTTTCTATGCAGCTGCAGCTTTTAAACAACAAAAGGTGATACATTTATGGATAAAGGTGATGAAAACCAGCGGCGAGTGGTTCTAAACATTTTAACTACGTAGAACATACGGTAATCATATCAAGAGAATCGTTACATATTCTTGAACTTATATTGAATCAGGAAAGGGGAAAGTTAGATTGAGTTGTTACTTTTTACTTGGTCAAAAATACTGCATGCCATGCAACATCGCATATGGACATTGTAGCCACCTGGGTTGGCCAAGTCCCGATTTAAAATGGAGAACAGCAAAGGCTGAAGGGAAATTCAGCCAACACAGGCAGAAACTAGCAGGTGCAAGTTAGTGTATTAAACTCTGCAAAAGCCCAGACAGCATCGATACAAGCAGCCATCTGCATAATAATGTAACAGCCATCTACATACTAATGAGCGATCCCCGGGAACAATCGAAACATTTGGGATAAACAAAGCCAAGCCAGACTCCCCGGCGCCAGCAGGAGCCAACACAAAAGAGGTTAACGGACACCTCAAGACCGCCCATCGATCAGGGAACCGCTCCAGTATTGGAGAAATCGAACCAAGCAATTGGAACAAATTCCAATCACTTGGAACCAGGTATAGGGTCCGCCCCGAAAGGCGGGAAGCCCCTGGGGACTATAAAGTTAAGCCCCCAGTTCAAATCGTTCTTCTTGACCGGGTCACTCAGCAATGCGAACCAACCCTTGACCGTGACCGGTGCAGCTGCCGCCGATATCCAGTAAGTCGTAAGTCAACGCTCGTTACGAGACAGGCGCTCCTAGCTACCAATCCGTACCAACTTCGAATCCCGCAGACTCAGAACCCGAACGAAAGGCCCTTTGTTCCCCTGACCTGGTGGGCCAGTCCGATGCTAAGTATAGGCCTGTTAGTTGTAGAAGTAGCTTAGAAGTAGAATTTGTGCATGAGTAGCGATTACTGTGTATAATAAATGTGCTTTGATTTGAATCTTACTAATCGGTGTATCGAGTTATTGATCATTACTTGAACTTGAACCTCGTGGCGGTATCATAATGATACCCGCCGACTCGAGAGCAAAGGTTATAAAACAGAGCCAATTGAACCAACCAAAAGTTAGCATCAACATCTACAGGCCGTATATCGGTTAAATAAAAAACAATAATTTGAAGAAAAAAATAAAAGCAAATTACTGCAGACGCTGGAATCTGAAATAAAAAGAGAAAATACAGGACAATCTCAGAGGTCTGAGAACATCTGTGGAGAGAGAAGGGAGCTAATGTTGAGCTAATGATGACCCTTTGTCAAATAATTCAAAGATTCTCTCCAATTTTCATTTCTGTTTCCAATCAAGTTCCTCTCCTGCCTTTTGGGCTGTGAATTCTAAACAAGGTTAGCTGTAAGATGGGAAACCTTATTTATAATTTTGGCGCAGAGGGTCGGAGAATCCCGCCCCTGGCGGAATATTTGTGGATGGGGTCGTGAACTTTGTGCTTCCTGAGTCTTGTTGGAACCACACTCATCCAGGAAGATGGAGAGTATTCCATCACACTTTTGACTTCTGCCTCGCGGATGATAGACAGGCTTTGGGGAGTCAGAAGGAGAGTTATTTACTGAAGGATTTATAGTCTCTGACCTGCTGTTGAAGCCACAGTATTTACATGGCTGGGTCCAATTGGGTTCCTGATCAGTGGTGACCCAGAGAATCAAGATGTGGGGGAGTTTAGTGATGGCAATGCCATTGAATGTTAATGGGAAATGATCAGATTCTCTTTCACTGGTATTTGTGAATAATACTAGCTACTTATCAGCCCATGCCTTCTACAAATATATAAAACAAAATAGAGTTTCTAAGATCAACACTGGTCATTTACAGGATGAGAAGAGGCATTTAATAATGGGAAATGGCCGAGACATTGAACAGGTATTTTGTGTTGATCTTCAAGATGGAAGAGACAAATATCATGCCAATAACTGATGGCAAGGAGGCTATGATGATCACTGTCACCAAGGAGGTTGTGTTGGGCAAACTAATGGAACTGAAGGTAGACAAGTCTCCTCTTCCTGATTGAATGTATCCCAGGGTACTAAAAGAGATGGCGGAGGAAATAGCAAATGCTCTCGTGGTAATTTACTAAAATTCACTGGACTCTGGAGTGGTTCCGGCAGATTGGAAAATGGCAAATGTTACACCACTGTTTAAAAAGGATGTAGACAAAAGGTGGGTAACTATAGGCCGGTTAACTTAATTTCTGTCGTGGGGAAAATGCTTGATTCTATCATCAAGGAGGAAATATCAAGGCACCTGGATAGAAATTGTCCCATTGGATAGACACAGCATGGGTTCATGAAAGGCAGGTTATGTTAACTAACTTATTGGAATTCTTTGAGGACATTACGAGCCTGGACGACAATGGGGAACTGGTGGATGTGGTGTATCTGGATTTCCAGAAGCCATTCGACAAGGTGCCACACAAAAGGCTGCAGCATAAGAGAAGGTGCACGGCGTTACGGGTCATATATTAGCATAGATTTGAGGTTGGGACAAAATGTTGGTTCCAACTTAGCTGGGGCTAACCACCTGCCTGCACAATATTACCAGAGGTGGTCAATTGAGTGGACCCAGCCAATTGCAGCTTAGGCAGAAATGGCTTAGGTAGAAGTGGCTCAGAGGCTGGCAATAAAGGAAGCCTCACTAATCACCTCAACCTGCTGTTGGGAGGGCATTTCCAGGAACCTGCCATGCTTTGCCTGCAGCACGGGGCCTGTCCACTGCTGGCAAGGTCCTGGCAGCATCCCCAACCAGGCCAGTTGGTTGCCACTGACAGGGGGGGGGGAACGGAGGATGAATGCTGAGTATTCTGAGGCCACTGAGGTGAAAGGTTAAAGGCTTCACTTCAGATTTTCTGGTGGGGATATAGTCACAACATTGCCCGCCCATCTGCCACATGAACATTTTATACATGTGTGCATATAATTCCACGTTAATATTCTGCATGAAAAATATTATAGAACGCCTCTCCAAACGGATTTTTGATCATTAAATCTCAAAGCCAGAAAGAACAAACAGTAGAGTTTGAGATGAGGTTGTATCAAACACTTTTTATGCTCTGTATACAATGGGTTTTCTGTTCTCGTAAAATATAAACAGCTGCAGCAAGTTAATATTGTTAATTTTCATCTTTTATATATAAAATAAGTAAAAATGGTAACGGGCTTTTAAATTTCACTGGCACAAAGAGATCAGATGCATTCCAAGTGCAGTATACTGTTCCAACGATGAGCTACTCCTGCAAACAATGAACCCAATTCCTGTATCCACGTTGCTAGAATTCCTAACTGCTGTCAACCATCACATTGAACACAAGTAGCAGATTTCTAAATCCTGTTTTATAAAAAAAAAAAGAAGTTCTAGGAAGTGTTGTAGGCTTTCCTTGCTGAAGATGGTTATAGTTTTAATGGACTACTGCGTTACCAAAACACACTAATCATCTCCAGGGATGATCATACATTCTAAATATTGTGCCAAACCACAAGCGCGTAAAGCACGATGGATAGCACTTGGTAAACAAAATGTTCCCGAGGCCATATGCCAGCTGTACATCTGCCCCAAAAATGACCCATATATTCAGTCAAATGTGAACAAGTAAAAAGAAAACACTCAATATTATTCAAGAATTGTCTGGCAATGATTTCTTCTTAAACACTAAATATTCTTTGAAGCTACAACTCTTTAAATATCATACATTTTTAAATCCTTTAGTTAATAACATTTAAAGAAATCCATTAACATAAAAGAACTATTTGTATTAAACCTTACATATGCTTTTCTTTACTTCGTGACCATTTCAAGGAATTATTTTACAGGGAAATGGAATTATTTCTTTTAATTTTATCACTCAGAATTAGCTTCAAGTCTTTTAAGTTTGGCTCGAGTACAGCTACGTGTAGAATAAAACTAGAAGAGTGCAGCTCCACAATACTCAAGAAGTTTATCACCATCCAAGACAAAGCAGCGGCTTGATTGGCACTGCATCCACCAACTTAAACCATCATTCCCTCCACCAATGTTGCACATTAGCAGCAGTGCTCTGTCTACAAGATGCACTGCAGCAACTTCCAATCCCGCAAGCTTTACTGCAGGTACTTGGGGACATCAGCACCTCCAATTTGTCTTCCAAGTCACCCAAGGAGAATTGGTGTCATGCAAGTTATTTTTTTCAAAAATATATTCATAAATCACATTATTTCCCAGGTGAAAGAACAGACAACCAATGTGAATGCTACTCGTAATTGTTCATTAAGAAGCACACACGCTGGAGCAACTCTTCCGGCTTATGTCCTTGTCCAAAAATATCTGATCTCAGTTAAGCTAAGCCACCAACAACAACTTAACGTAGTAAACCAGCCCAAGATACTTCACAGAAGCTTGACCAGAGCATCACAACAAATCAAGTAATGGACTTCCGGGTGCGGCGATGACCAGCTAAGTCGCACGTTTCGGCAGCTCCCGGTGGAACGGACTTTTGGGCTCTTAATAGGAGAAACAACGGCAATTTTAACGGCTAAAAACACTGTGCGGTAAACCAGAAGGGAATCCCCTCTGGACACGGATGGAAAAAGGAGAGAAAAGTGGCCAGATTGCAGTGGATCCTCTAGAGCAGTGGCCAGGAAGGCAAGCACAAAGCAAGATGGCGTCGGAAGGTGGCAGTTTAATATGGGGCCCTGATCAACAAGAGTTCCTGCAGCGCTGCGTGGAAGAACTTAAAAAGGAGATGAAGAAGGAGCTGTTGGCCCCGATATTACAGGCGATTGAAGGGCTAAAGGAGGAGCAAAAGACCCAGGAGCAGGAGCTCCGGGTCGTGACGGCAAAGGCTGCTGAGAATGAGGACGAAATACAGGGCCTGGTGCTGAAGACAGAGATGCACGAGGCACAACACAAAAGGTGTGTGGAAAGGCTGGAGAATAATGCGAGGAGGAAGAATTTAAGAATTCTTGGTCTTCCCGAAGGTGCAGAAGGGGCGGACGTCGGGGCATATGTGAGCACGATGCTTCACTCGTTAATGGGATCGGAGGCCCCGACGGGCCCGTTGGAGGTGGAGGGAGCTTATCGAGTTATGGCGCGAAGACCGAGGGCTGGAGAAATTCCTCGAGCCATAGTGGTTTGATTTCTCCGATACAAGGACAGAGAGATGGTCCTCAGATGGGCAAAGAAAACCCCGAGCAGTAGGTGGGAGAACGCGGTGATCCGCGTATATCAAGATTGGAGTGCGGAGGTGGCGAGAAGGAGGGCAAGCTTTAATCGGGCCAAGGCGGTGCTGCACAAAAGGAAGGTTAAATTTGGAATGCTGCAGCCGGCAAGACTGTGGGTCACACATCAAGGGAAACACCACTACTTTGAAACGGCAGAAGAGGCGTGGACATTTATTGTCGAGGAGAAACTGGAACAAGCGGGCTAGAAAAAGAACGTTTGGGATAAAGTGGTGGGGTGATTACGTGGGGTGAAGGGGGGGGGGAAATGGGGGAAGAGATGATTTCCGAAGTTGTTAACCCTGCGACCCTGTAACTTTTCTCTCTTCCCCGTGTCGTGGGGGAGGGAGGATGGGGAGCTGGGGGCGCCGGCCATTGGGGGCGGGGCCAAATGGGTAGCGCGGGCTTTGTTCCCGCACTATGGTAACCATGGCGGGAACAGGAAAGCAGGAAGGAGGGGGCCTCGCACAGTGGGGGCCGAGGTCACGGGGGGAAGCCGAGGTCGGCCAGAGTTTGATGACTTCTGGGAGCAACGTGGGGGGTGCAATTACGCTAGAAAGGGATCTAGCGGGGGGAGGGGGGGGGGTTAACTGGGTTGCTGCTGCTGGGGAGAAGGGGGAGCTGGTATGGGGTGGGGTGGTCGGGGCGGGAGGGCGCCGTCGGGGGGAGATATGGCTACGTGGGAACCGGGAGAGGAGCTGGATTGGAAAAGGAGATGGCTAGTCGACAAGGGGGGGGGGGGGGTAAAGAGCCCCCCAACTCGGCTGATCACGTGGAATGTGAGAGGGCTGAACGGGCCGATTAAGAGGGCACGGGTACTCGCACACCTAAAAAAACTTAAGGCAGATGTGGTTATGCTGCAGGAGACGCATCTGAAACTGATAGACCAGGTCAGACTTCGCAAAGGATGGGTGGGGCAGGTGTTTCATTCGGGGCTAGAGGCAAAAAACAGGGGGGTGGCTATATTAGTGGGGAAGCGGGTAATGTTTGAGGCAAAGACCATAGTGGCGGATAGTGGGGGCAGATACGTGATGGTGAGTGGCAGATTGCAAGGGGAGGCGGTGGTTTTAGTGAACGTATATGCCCCGAACTGGGATGATGCCAATTTTATGAGGCGTATGTTGGGACGCATCCCGGACCTAGAGGCGGGAAAGTTGGTAATGGGTGGAGATTTTAATACGGTGCTGGACCCAGGGCTGGACAGATCGAGGTCCAGGACCGGAAGAGGCCGGCTGCAGCTAGGTTGCTCAAGGACTTTATGGAGCAGATGGGAGGAGTAGACCCCTGGAGATTTGGTAGACCTAGGAGTAAGGAGTTTTCGTTTTTCTCCTATGTCCACAAAGTCTATTCACGGATAGACTTTTTTGTTTTGGGAAGGGCACTGATCCCGAAGGTGACGGGGACGGAGTATACGGCTATAGCTATTTCGGACCACGCTCCACATTGGGTGGACCTGAAGATAGGGGAGGAAAAAGAACAGCACCCATCCTGGAGAATGGACATGGGATTATTGGCAGATGAGGGGGTGTGTTTAAGGGTGAGGGGGTGTATTGAAAGGTACTTGGAACTCAATGACAATGGGGAGGTTTAGGTGGGAGTGGTCTGGGAGGCGTTGAAGGCTGTGGTTAGAGGGGAGCTGATATCTATCAGGGCACATAAAGGAAAGCAGGAGGGTAGGGAAAGGGAGCGGTTGTTGAAAGAACTTTTGAGGGTGGACAGGCAATATGCGGAGGCACCGGAGGAGGGACTGTACAGGGAAAGGCAAAGGCTACATGTAGAATTTGACTTGTTGACTACGGGTAAGGCAGAGGCACAATGGAGGAAGGCACAGGGTGTACAGTACGAATATGGGGAGAAGGCGAGCAGGTTGCTGGCCCACCAACTGAGGTAAAGGGGAACAGCGAGGGAGATGGGGGGGGGGGGGGGTGAGAGATGAGGAGGGAGAGATGGAGCGGAGAGCGGAGAGAGTGAATGGAGTGTTCAAGGCATTTTATGAAAGATTATATGAAGCTCAGCCCCCGGAAGGGAAGGAGAGAATGATGTGCTTTCTGGATCAGCTGGAATTTCCTAAGGTGGAGGAGCAGGAGAGGGTGGGACTGGGAGCACAGATTGAGATGGAGGAAGTAGTGAAAGGGATTGGAAGCATGCAGGCGGGGAAGGCCCCGGGACCAGACGGATTCCCAGTGGAATTCTATAGGAAATATATGGACTTGCTGGCCCCGCTACTGATGAGAACCTTTAATGAGGCTAGGGAAAGGGGGCAGCTGCCCCCGACTATGTCAGAGGCAACGATATCGCTCCTCCTAAAGAAGGAAAAAGACCCGCTGCAATGCGGGTCCTATAGGCTCATTTCCCTCCTGAATGTGGATGCTAAGATTCTGGCCAAGGTAATGGCAATGAGGATAGAGGATTGTGTCCCGGGGGTGGTTCATGAGGACCAAACTGGGTTTGTGAAGGGGAGACAGCTGAACACAAATATACGGAGGCTGCTAGGGGTAATGATGATGCCCCCACCAGAGGGGGAAGCGGAGATAGTGGTGGCGATGGATGCCGAGAAAGCATTTGATAGAGTGGAGTGGGATTATTTGTGGGAGGTGCTGAGGAGATTTGGCTTTGGAGATGGGTATATCAGATGGGTACAGTTGCTGTATAGGGCTCCGATGGAGAGCGTGGTCACGAATGGACGGGGGTCTGATTACTTTCGGCTCCATAGAGGGACGAGGCAGGGATGTCCTCTGTCCCCGTTATTGTTTGCATTGGCGATTGAGCCCCTGGCCATAGCATTGAGGGGTTCCAGGAAGTGGAGGGGAGTACTCAGGGGAGGAGAAGAACACCAGGTATCTTTATATGCGGATGATTTATTGTTGTATGTGGCGGACCCGGCGGAGGGGATGCCAGAGATAATGCGGATACTTGGGGAGTTTGGGGATTTTTCAGGGTATAAATTGAACATGGGGAAAAGTGAGTTGTTCGTGGTGCATCCAGGGGAGCAAAGCAGGGAAATAGAGGATTTACCGTTGAGGAAGGTATCAAGGGACTTCCGGTATTTGGGGATCCAGATAGCCAAGAATTGGGGTACATTACACAGGCTTAATTTATCGCGGTTGGTGGAACAGATGGAGGAGGACTTTAAGAGATGGGACACGGTGTCCCTGTCACTGGCAGGTAGGGTGCAGGCGGTTAAAATGGTGGTCATCCCGAGATTCCTTTTTGTGTTTCAGTGCCTCCCGGTGGTGGTCACGAAGGCTTTTTTCAAGAGAATCGAGAAGAGTATTATGAGTTTGTGTGGGCCGGGAAGACCCAGAGAGTGAGGAGGGAATTTTTGCAGCGTAGTAGGTACAGGGGTGGGGGGGTGGGGGGTTGGCACTACCGAGCCTAAACGACTATTACTGGGCCGCCAATGTTTCAATGGTGTGTAAGTGGATTGGAGAAGGGGAGGGAGCGGCGTGGAAGAGATTGGAGAGGGCGTCCTGCAGGGGGACTAGCCTACAAGCAATGGTGACGGCGCCGTTGCCGTTCTCACCGAAGAAATACACCACAAGCCCGGTGGTGGTGGATACATTGAAAATTTGGGGGCAGTGGAGACGGCATAGGGGAAAGACGGGAGCCTCGGAGCGGTCCCTGATAAGAAATAACCATAGGTTTGTTCCGGGGAGAATGGATGGGGGATTTGGAGCATGGCAAAGATCTGGGGTAGTACAATTGAGAGATCTGTTTGTAGATGGGACGTTTGTGAGTCTGGGTGCGCTGACGGAAAAATATGGGTTGCCCCAAGGGAATGCATTTCGGTATATGCAACTGAGGGCTTTCGCGAGGCAACAGGTGAGGGAATTCCCGCAGCTCCCGCGCAGGGGGTGCAGGATAGAGTGATCTCAGAGACATGGGTGGGGGATGGTAAGGTGTCGGACATATATAGGGAAATGAGGGACGAGGGGGAGATCATGGTAGATGAGCTGAAAGGGAAATGGGAAGAAGAGCTGGGGGAGGAGATTGAGGAGGGGCTGTGGGCTGACGCCCTACGTAGGGTAAACTGATCGTCCTCGTGTGCCAGGCTAAGCCTGATACAATTCAAGGTTCTACACAGGGCGCATATGACTGGAGCACGGCTCAGTAAATTTTTGGGGGTAGAGGATAGGTGTGGGAGGTGCTCGAGAAGCCCAGCGAATCACACCCACATGTTCTGGTCATGCCCGGCACTACAGGGGTTCTGGGTGGGGGTGGCAAAGGTGCTTTCGAAGGTGGTGGGGGTCCGGGTCGAACCAAGCTGGGGGTTGGCTATATTCAGGGTTGCAGAAGAGCCGGGAGTGCAGGAGGCGAGAGAGGCTGATGTTTTGGCCTTTGCGTCCCTAGTAGCCCGGCGCAGGATATTGTTAATGTGGAAGGAAGCCAAGCCCCCGGGTGTGGAGACCTGGATAAACGACATGGCAGGGTTTATAAAGTTAGAACGGATCAAGTTCGTATTAAGGGGTTCAGCTCAAGGGTTCACCAGGCGGTGGCAACCGTTCGTCGACTACCTCACAGAAAGATAGAGGGAATGGAAAAGAAGAAGACAACAGCAGCAACCCGGGGGGGGGGGGGGGGGGAAAGAGGAACCGGATGGACTCTCAGGGATGTCATTGTATATGTATAGACACTTGTTATAGGTAATGTATATTGGATTGTTGGATTGTATCTTTGAAGAGTAACTATTTTTGACAAGGCAGTTGCCACTCAGTTTTGTTTATGTTGCTGTTTATATATTATTTATTTATTTGTTTAAAATTGGCCACGGTTATTTATATTGCTTTGTTGTTGTTCAAAAGAAAAACTATGTACGGTTATGTTTGGCCACAAAATTTTGAATAAAATATATTTTAAAAAACAAAAACAAATCAAGTAATGTGATATTAGGACAGATATCTAAAAGTTTGGTCAAAGAAGTAGGTTTTCCCTCCAAAGAGTGGTGGCGGGTAGGTAGTGTGGGGAAGCAGCAGTGTGGGCGATATGGGTGAGGACCTTTGTTTCGGGCTTCAGGCAGGAGTTGTCACACTTACAATCATGCTGGTGAACGGAAGCAATGTGGGGTTGGGGGCTGCGGTGGATAGCCATTGGGGGGGTGGCGGATAGGTATTGGGTGATGGCAGAGCAGAGGGGAATGAGCAGCTATTTTGGGAGGGACTTGCACAATAAAGAAAACGGAGGCAGTGGTTTTGTGATGGAGGATGTAAGTAGGGGAGGGAGTTGGAAACCCCCGGTGAGGATAGTGACTTGGAACGAACGGGGGTTGAACGGGCCAGTGAACAGTTCTAGGGCATTTGCGCATTTGAAAAGTTTGAAGGCAGAGGTGGTGCTGCTTCAGGGGACACACTTGCAGGTTAAGGACCAGCTGAGGTTCCGTAAGAGGTGCATGGGTCAGACATTGCATTCGGGATTTGACTCCAAAGTTTTAAAAATAATTTAAAGTACCTGCCCTTCACAAAACCAATGTGCGTTTTGGTATGCTGTACCCAGCGAAACTCTGGGTCACATGCCAAGAAAGAGTATTTCTTTACAGCCCCCGCCGACACAAACAAGTTCATCGAATAACATGGGCTGGAAAACCAACAGCGAGGGTAGAAATACGGGGCCCCTGGCAAGGGGCAACAACACGCCGATGGGGGAGGGAGGCAACGCAAGACCCCCCCTCCTCCACCCCTACCATTCAAGCGCACCGTGAACAAAAAGCAAACCGCTACCCAACAAACTGCCACAGGTGGGAAACCAGGCCTCAGCACGAGGGTACGAGAGTAGCGGAGAAGAGAGAGCAAACAGGGGGAGCGCAGGGTAGGACGGGGGAAGAGTGGGCAGAAAACCCAGAGGCTGGGCAGGGGAGAAGCGAGACAGTAACTCCCTAGAGGGGGGTCACGGCACTAGCAAGAAAGCTGGCACCGGGGACATGCTAAAAAGCAGGGCCGCAGCGCAGCCCCAACAGGGGGGACGGCACCAGTCAGAGGGAGGGGAGGGAACCACTCAACAGAGGCGGGAGAGCAAACGGGGAGAGGAGCAGGGGAAAGAGGGACAAAGGAGGGATATACGGGAGAGGGGGAGAAAGGGGGAGGAAAGGGAGGGACTGGGGGGGGGGGGGGGGGGGCACAGGAAAGGAGGGAACGGGGGGGCACAGGGATGGAGAGACAAACAAGACTAGAAAAGGAACAGCAATATGGCTACAAAGTGACACAACCAAGGGCTCGGAACAAGAAATCTCTGCAAGTATTCACCCAGTACGGCTACTGGGCGAAGGGAGACCCCAGAGTGCAGGGGGCTACCCGCGTGGCGGCCGCACAGCAGGCGGCCATGCCGGGGGCCCCCTGGACGGAGGGAAACCCCAGAGCAGTGACAGCGGCCATCCTGGACGGCCCCCTAACAAGGGGGAACCCCGGATTGCAGGGGCGCGTCCACCAGGTAAATATGGTTAATCCCACAGGAGCGAGGGGACAGAAGCCCCCCACCAGGATAGTCACCTGGAACGTAAGGGGACTCAACGGCCCAGTGAAAAGATCCAGAATTCTCAACCACCTAAGAAACATGAAGGCAGACATAATCTTCCTTCAAGATACTGTTGCTCTTTTTAACCTTAGTCTATTTGCTCTGTTTAGGTCACCTTTGCTCATGAGTCGCCAGGTATCTTTATGATACCGCCACGTGGTTCAAGTTCAGGTTATGATTAATAACACAGCACACCGCTTAGTAAGGATTAAAAACGGTCATTTATCATATACAACAAGCAATATTAATACCCTAATACTACTTTCTATACAATAACCCGAATACTACTTTCTATACAATAAACCTATCACTACTGGCCAATACTTAACTTAGGAAGAGCCCACCAGGTCAGGGAAACGAATGGCTTGTCCAATCAAATCTGGCCCGCGGGATTCAAAAGGCTGCTACAGGTTGGTGGCTAGGTGTCTCTACCGGATAGCGATCGCTGGATTCAAACTTACTATACACGGTGGCTGGTCTTGCGAAGGTCTCGAGCAGGCGAAGATGAGAGAGAGAGCGATCTGAACTTGGACCTTCACTTTTATAGGGCCCAGGGGCTTCCCGCCTCCCGGGGCGGCCCTTGACCCTGAGTCCCAAGTGATTGGATTCTGTCCCCAATCTCTGGGGTCGATGTGTCCAATGGTGAGGCGATTCCTCGATCGGGGGGTAGTCGCTCACCTGTTTCGGCCACTGCAGGCGCCGACAGGTCTGGCCCGGTATTCAATTGCTAATATGTTGCAATTGTTCCCGGGGATAGCCGATTTAACCGTGGGTGTCTGAATAGATTGGCTGCAAACAGTCCTAAATGCAACTGTGAATACCTGGGTTGATGGCCTGTGTATCGATCTGGGCTACCTTCCCAGAGCCGAATATGCAAAACTGTCTGCAGCTGCCTGCTTGTGTCTTCTTGGCTGCTTTTCCCAGCAGTCTTTCGGGTTAGCCGTTTTAAACTGGGTTTTGGCCAGATTAATCAGAACGCAGCTATTTTACATGGCTACAATACGCACCTGAGAGAGCAGGACCGACTGCTGGTAAGAAAGGGTTGGGTGGGACAAACCTACCATTCCTGTTACAGGGCGAGGGCCAGGGTGGTAGCAATATTGATCAGCAAATGGACAATGTTTAGGGCGACAAAAACGGTTACGGACCCAGGGAATGGTACGTCATGGTCAGCGGGGCCCTGGATGGGGCACCGGTAGTACTAGTTAACATGTACGCGCCCAATCTTCTCCCCAGTATACAACGCAGGCACCAGAATGGATTTCTTTGTGGTGGGGAAAACGGTGCTTCCGGGGATGGACAAAGTGGAACACTCTGCAATTGTGATATCAGACCACGCTCCACACTACATGGACGTGAGGCTGGAGATGGGCAGGGCCCCACATGGAAGTTGGATGTTGCCCTACTAGCTGACAAGGCCTTCAACGAAAAGATATCGCGGGCCATAGCAGAGTACACGAAGAACAATCAGAACGGGGAGGTTTCATCCTCCACGTTCTGGGAAGGGCTAAGAGGGGAAATCATCGCTTTCAAAGCGCGAAGAGCTAGGGACGAAAGGGCGGCTAGGCAGCAGCTGGTCAACTCCATACTTGAGGTAGACCGTAAATACTCTGAGGCCCCGAACGTAGAGCTCCTGGCAGAGAGGAAAGAGTTACAAAGGAACTTTGACCTGCTCTCCACCAGGAAAGCAGTGCACCAACTCCGCCAGGCACGTGGGACCCTATACGAACACAGAGCCAAAGCCAGCCGCCTGCTGGCACACCAGCTGAGAAAGCAGGCAGCCACCAGAGAAATTGCACAATTCAAGGATACTAGAGGCACATTAGAAACAGAGCCAGAAAAGATCAGCAAAGCCTTCAGGGCCTTTTACCAAGGGCTGTAACCTCAGAGCCCCCAATGGGAGAGTCCGGGATGTGTTCAGTTTTGGTCTCCTTACTTGAGAAAGGACGTACTGGCACTGGAGGGTGTGCAGAGGAGATTCACTAGGTTAATCCCAGAGCTGAAGGGGTTGGATTACGAGGAGAGGTTGAGTAGACTGGGACTGTACTCGTTGGAATTTAGAAGGATGAGGGGGGATCTTATAGAAACATATAAAATTATGAAGGGAATAGACAGGATAGATGCGGGCAGGTTGTTTCCACTGGCGGGTGAAAGCAGAACTAGGGGGCATAGCCTCAAAATAAGGGGACGTAGATTTAGGACTGAGTTTAGGAGAAACTTCTTCACCCAAAGGGTTGTGAATCTATGGAATTCCTTGCCCAGTGAAGCAGTAGAGGCTCCTTCATTAAATGTTTTTAAGATAAAGATAGATAGTTTTTTGAAGAATAAAGGGATTAAGGGTTATGGTGTTCGGGCCGGAAAGTGGAGCTGAGTCCATAAAAGATCAGCCATGATCTCATTAAATGGTGGAGCAGGCTCGAGGGGCCAGATGGCCTACTCCTGCTCCTAGTTCTTATGAAACAGTTCCTTGATGGACTGGACATGCCAGTCATGGGGGAGGGCAGAAAACGGGGCCTGGACGCACCACTAGCACTGGGAGAGATCATGGACAGCATTAGCTCCATGCAGGCGGGGAAGGCGCCGGGACCAGACGGGTACCCGGCGGACTTCTACAAAACATTTGCGACAGCACTGGCCCCGCACCTGCGGGAGATGTTCACAGGCTCGCTAGCTAGGGGCATACTGCCACCCACGCTAGCACAGGCCTCAATCTCGCTGATACCTAAGAAAGACAAATGCCCAACGGAATGTGGGTCATAGAGACCCATCTCACTGCTGAACGCAGATGCCAAAATACTGGACAAGATTCTAGCTAAAAGGCTAGAAGACTGCATGCTGGAGGTGGTCGCAGAGGACCAAACGGGTATTGTCAAAGGTAGACAGCTTACCTCCAACATTAGGCACCTGCTGAACGTGATAATGACCCCCTCCGGGGAGAGAACACCAGAGGTGATCGTCTCCCTAGACGCACAAAAGGCCTTCAACAGAGTCGAATGGAAATACCTCATGCGGGCTTGGGACAGGATTCACCTCCTGGGTAAAACTCCTATGGCGACCGTACGGCCAAACAACACCAACTCCCGATACTTCCAGCTGCACAGGGGCACCAGACAAGGATGCCCACTCGCCCCGTTGCTGTTCGCCCTAGCGATCGAGCCACTAGCAATTGCGCTCAGAGTGGCAAAAAGCTGGAGGGGGATCCAAAAGGGCGGCAGAGAGCACAGATCTCACTCTATGCAGATGACCTGCTCCTCTACATTTCCGATGCATAAAGCAGCATGGACGGAATCATTGCACTCCTGAAAGAGTTTGGTGCCTTCTCGAGCTAAAGTCAGATCTTCCCGGTACACCCACAAGTAGGTGGGGCAGCACTAACGGGGCTGCCGTTTAAACAAGCCCAACACAAATTCCGCTACCTGGGGATCCAAATAGCCCATGACTGGAAAGGGATCCACAAATGGAACCTCACCAGTCTGACAGAGGAAGTAAAAAAGGACCTGCAAAGATGGAACGACACTCCCACTGTCCCTCGCGGGGAGAGTCCAGACGATCAAAATGAACGTGCTGCCCAGGTACCTCTTCCTATTCAGATCCATCCCGATCTACATCCCAAAGGCCTTTTTCAAAGCATTAGACAAACTAAAACAACCACAGGTTCACACCAGCACTGACTGACGCCACCTTCAAAAGATGGAGACAGCACTGACTGACGCCACCTTCAAAAGATGGAGACAGGACGGGGGGGGGGGGGGGGGGCACTGACAGTCAGGGACCTATACACCGACGGCAGGGTCGCAACATTGGACGAACTGACAGAGAAATTCCAGCTAGCCAGGGGGAATGAGCTAAGGTACCTGCAACTCACGAACTTCCTACGAAAGGAGACTAGGACTTACCCACATCCGCCACGACAGACATTACTGGAAGAGTTACTGGACGCAAGCATATTTGAGAAAGGAAACTGTAGCGACATGTATGACCGACTGGTAGAAGGGGCCGACACCGTACTGGACGCAACAAGAATGTAATGGGAGGAAGACCTGGGGATTGAAATAGGGTGGGGACTCTGGAGCGATGCACTGCATAGAGTCAACTCCACCTCCACGTGCGCAAGGCTCAGCCTGACGCAACTAAAAGCGGTACATAGAGCCCACTTAACAAGAACCCGTATGAGTAGGATCTTCCCGGAGGTGGAGGACAGATGTGAACGGTGCCAAGGAGGCCCGGCCAGCCAGGCCCACACGTTCTGGTCTTGCCCCAGTCTTGTGGAGTACTGGACAGCCTTCTTCGAGGAAATGTCCAAAGTGGTGGGGGTGAGGGTGGAGCCATGCCCAAAAGTGGTGGTCTTCGGGGTTTCAGACCAGCCAGATCTATTCCTGGAGAGGAGGGCCGAAGCCCTTGCCTTTGCCTCCCTGATCACCCGCTGTAGAATCCTGTTCGGCTGGCGGTCAGCAGCACCACCCAAAGGCAGGGAAACGTTAACTAACTTGACATCCACAGGAACAGAGAAAAAGGAGAATACAGGCGGAGGATGGGAGGGCCGGATGAAGTGGTAGTGAGCACGAGACGACAACGACGGCAAAATCCGTCCAGGAGAAGCAAGGGGCAACACCGGCACCAGACCCATTCGAGGATTGCCCTCCGGAATTGTCTCGCTGGCATGAACAGATGCCTATATATATATATAATATATCATATCCTGTGTACATATCTGGAAATATACTTTGTCCAAAAATCCAATTAAAAACATTTATAACATTTAAAAAAAAAAAAGTACCCAATTATTTTTCCCCCCAACTAAGTGGCAATTTAGCATGGCCACAATCCACCTGCTCTGCACATCTTTGGGTTGTGGGGGTGAGACCCACGCAGACATGGGGAGAATGTGCAGAATCTACACGGATAGTGACCCAGGGCCGGGATCAAACCTGGGTCCTTGGCGCCAGCAGTGCTAACGACTGCAGCACTGTGCTGAATGATTTGACTCCAAGTTAAGAGACGTTGCTATTCTATTTGATAAGAGAGTGACACTTATTAGATCGGGAATGATGAAAGAATTAGGGGCTTTTATGTCTCAAATTGCGGGAGTGTGGGTTGTATCCATGGAGGTTTCAGTACCTGGGTGGGAGGGAGTTTTGTACTTCTCCCATGTGCATTGGGTGTACTCCCATATAAATTTGTCCATGGTGGACAATTCGATTCTCCAGGGACCAGCGGGAGTGGAATATGGGGCGATCGTGGTTTCAGACCACACCCCGCATTTTATGGATGTGAGGTTAGGTGTGGGCCAGTCACATGGACCACAGTGGAGGATAATAATAACATAATAATAATAATCACTTATTGTCACAAGTAGGCTTCAATGAAGTTACTGCCACATTCCGCCGCCTGTTCGGGGAGTCTGGTACGGGAATTGAACCCACGCTGCTGGCATTGTTCTGCATTACAAGCCAGCTGTTTAGCCCACTGTGCTAAACCAGCCCCTGGATAGACTCAAGTGCTACTGGCATATGAAACGTTTTGCGGAAAATGCTTCGGTAATTAAGGAGTAAATAGAATTTAATCAGAATGGGGAGATTTCGCCCTCCGCATTTTGAGAGGGGTTGAAGGTGTAGTGCGGGGGGAGGTGATTGCATACAGGGTCCAGTGGGATAAGGTTGAGAAGGCGGAGATTGGTGGGTGCTATTCTGGAGGTGGATAGGCTGCACTCTAGGGCCCCGACCAGGAAACCTGCAGAGCAAAAGGCGCTAACAATCCGAATTGTTAACGACAGGGAAGCCGGTAGGCCATCATCGGAGAGCATATGAGTATTGGGAAAAGATCAGCTGCCTGCTAGCGTATGAACTGAGGCGACAAGCGGCTGCATAGCAGAAAGTCCAAGTGAAAGAGGAAGGGGGTGCATTGGTGATGGTGGTGTAGCATATTAATAAGCCATTTGAGTCCTTCTATAGGGGATTGTGCAGGTTTGAACCTCAGGGGGAGTGGGCTGAGATGGGACGGTTTCTTTTTAAAAAAATAATTTTTATTAAAGGTTTTCATAAAATATCAATAACAAAATGAGAAAGAAAAAAGAACCCAACAGGGTTAAGTACAAAACACAATCTAAAAAAGCAACCCCCCAAACCCCAAATAAATTAACATTAACACCCCGATTTAAGACAACAGCTGTATACACCCCCTCAGACCCTTCCAGTGTAAATAACATAGACAAAAATAAAGTAACCCCTCCCCCCCCACGAGCTGCTGCTGCCATTGACCAATGTCTATCGTTCTGCCAGAAAGTCTAAGAACGGTTGCCACCGTCTAAAGAACCCTTGTACCGACCCTCTCAAGGCGAATTTCACCTTCTCCAATTTAATGAACCCTGCCATATCGCTGATCCAGGATTCCACGCTTGGGGGCCTCGTATCTTTCCACTGAAGGAGAATCCTTCGCCGGGCTACCAGGGACTCAAAGGCCAGAATTCCGGCCTCTATCGCCTCCTGCACTCCCGGCTCCTCTGCCACCCGAAATATTGCGAGCCCCCAGCCCGGTTTGACCCTGGATCCTACCACCCTCGACACCGTCCTCGCTACGCCCTTCCAAAATTCCTCCAGCGCTGGGCATGCCCAGAACATATGGGTGTGATTTGCTGGGCTCCCTGAGCACCTAACACACCTGTCCTCACCCCCAAAGAACCTGCTCATCCTTGTCCCGGTCATGTGTGTCCTGTGCAGCGCCTTAAACTGTATGAGGCTGAGCCTCGCACATGAAGAGGAAGAGTTCACCCTTCCTAGGGCATCTGCCCACGTCCCCTCTTCGATCTCCTCTCCCAACTCCTCCTCCCGCTTACCTTTCAACTCCACCACCGAGGCCTCCTCCTCCTCCTGCATCACCTAGTAAGTTTCCGAGATCTTCCCCACTCCCACCCACTCCCCCGAGAGCACCCTGTCCTGTACTGTGTGTGGCAGTAGCCGTGGGAATTCCACCACCTGCCGTCTGGCAAACGCCCTTACCTGCAAGTACCTGAAGGTGTTCCCCGGGGGGGAGCCCGTACTTCTCCTCCAGCTCACCCAAGCTCGCGAACTTCCCGCCCACAAATGGTCCCCCAACTTTCGTATGCCTGCCCTGTGCCACCCCGAAAACCCTCCACCTGTTCTTCCTGGGGCGAACCGGTGGTTCCCCTGTAATGGGGTCCACGCCGAGGCCCTAACTTCCCCCCTATGCCGCCTTCACTGCCCCCAAATTTTGAGGGCCGCCACCACCACCACCGGGCTCGTGGTATACCTCCTTGGAAAGGGGCGGAAGAGTTCACCCTTCGCCGTTGCCAGCGCCCCAAGACTCACACCCACACAGGACGCCGTCTCCAGCCTCTTCCATGCAGCCCCCTGCCCTCCATCACCCACTTGCGCACCATTGTCGCGTTGGCGGCCCAGTAGTACCCACAGAGGTTGGGCAGCGCCAGTCCCCCCCTATCTCTACTCTGCTCCAGGAACACCCTTCTCACCCTCGGAGTCCCTCGCGCTCACACAAACCCCATTATACTCCTGTTAACCCGCCTGAAAAAAGCCTTCGGGATAAACACGGGGAGGCACTGGAACAGGAACAAAAACCTTGGGAGCACCGTCATTTTGATTGTCTGTACCCTACCCGCCAGGGACAGCAGCAACGCTTCCCACCTCTTGAACTCCTCCTCCATTTGCTCCACCAGCCTTGTAAAGTTAAACCTATGCAGGGCCCCCCAGCTCCTGGCCACCTGGACCCCCAAATATCTGAAACTCCTCTCCGCCCTTTTTAGTGGGAGCTCGCCAATCCCCCTCTCCTGGTCCCCTAGCTGAACTACGACAGCTCGCTCTTCCCCATGTTGAGCTTGTACCCCGAGAAATCCCCGAATTCCCAAAGGATCCTCATTACCTTCGGCATTCCCCCCACCGGGTCCGCCACATATAGCAGCAGGTCGTCCGCATAAAGCGACACCCTATGCTCCTCCCCACCCTGCACCAACCACCTCCAGTTCCTCGACTCTCTGTGCCATAGCCAGGGGTTCAATCGCCAGTGCGAAGAGCAAGGGGGACAGGGGACACCCCTGTCTCGTCCCTCGGTGCAACCGAAAGTACTCTGACCTCCTCCTATTTGTGGCCACACTCGCCATCGAGACCTCATACAACAGCCTAACCCACCTGACAAACCCCTCCCCAAACCCAAACCTCTTCAGCACCTCCCACAGGTACCCCCACTCTACCCTATCGAAGGCTTTCTCAGCGTCCATCGCCACCACTATCTCCGCCTCCCCCTCCCTCGCCGGCATCATGATAACGTTCAAAAGCCTCCGCACATTCGCGTTCAACTGTCTCCCCTTCATAAACCCCGTCTGGTCTTCATGGATGATCTGCGGCACACAATCCTCAATCCTCGTGGCTAAGACCTTCGCCAGCACCTTGGCATCTACATTTAGCAAGGAAATCGGTCTGTAAGACGCACATTGCAGGGGATCCTTGTCCCGCTTCAGGATCAAGGAGATCAGTGCCCGGGACATCATCGGGGGTAAAGCACCCCCCTCCCTTGCCTCATTGAAGGACCTAACAAACAGCGGGCCCAACAGGTCCATATATTTTTTATAGAACTCGACCGGGAAACCGTCCGGCTCCGGTGCCTTCCCCGCCTGCATGCTTCCTATCCCTTTGACCAGCTCCTCCAGCCCAATCGGGGCCCCCAGTCCCTCTTCCACCTTTGGAAACCTCAATTGGTCCAGGAAACGGCCCATCCCTCCCTCCTCCCGTGGGGGCTCGGATCGGTACAATTCCTCGTAGAAGTCCCTGAAGACCCCATTGATGCCAACCCCACTCCGCACCACGCTCCCTCCCTTGTCCTTAACTTCCCCGATCTCCCTAGCTGCGTCCCGCTTCCGAAGCTGATGCGCCAGTATCCGGCTTGCCTTTTCCCCATACTCGTAGACCGCCCCCTGGGCCTTCCTCCACTGCACCTCTGCCTTCCTGGTGGTCACCAGGTCGAATTCGGCCTGGAGGCTGCGCCTCTTCCTCAACAATCCTTCCTCAGGTTCTTCCGCATACCTCCCGTCTACCCTCACCATCTCCCCCACCAGCCTCTCCCTCTCCCCCGCTCTCTCCGCTCCTTGTGGGCCCTGATGGAGATCAGCTCTCCCCTCACCACCGCCTTCGGTGCCTCCCATACCATCCCCACTCGGACCTCCCCGTTGTCGTTGGTCTCCAAGTACCTCTCCATACTTCCTCGGACCCGCTCGCTCACCTCCTCATCCGCCAACAGCCCCACCTCCAAGCGCCACAGCGGGCGCTGGTCCCTCTCCTCCCCATGTCCAAGTCCACCCAATGCGGGGCGTGGTCCGAAATGGCTATTGCCGAATACTCGGTATCCTCTACTCTCGCTATCAGCGCCCTACTCAAAATGAAAAAGTCGATTCGAGAATAAGCCTGATGGACATGTGAGAAGAATGAAAATTCCCTCGCCCCCGAATCTCCAAGGGTCCACCTGTCCCATTTGGCCCATAAATCCCCTCAACACTCTAGCCGCTTCCGGCCTCCTACCCGTCCTAGACCTGGAGCGATCCAGTGCAGGATCCAACCCGTGTTAAAGTCTCCCCCCATTATCAGGCCCCCCACTTCCAAGTCTGGGATCTGACCCAACATACGCCGCACAAAACCCGCATTGTCCCAGTTCGGAGCATTCACATTGACCAGTACCACCCTGTCTCCCTGCAACTTACCACTTACCATTATGTACCTACCGCCATTATCTGCCACAATGATCGACGCCTCGAATAACACCCTCTTTCCCACCAAGATCGCCACCCCTCGATTTTTGGCATCTAGCCCCGAGTGAAACACCTGACCTACCCACCCTTTCCTCAGTCTTCCCTGGTCTGCCACCTTCAGGTGTGTCTCCTGGAGCATAACCACATCCGCCTTGAGCCCCTTCAGGTGCGCGAACACGCGGGCCCGCTTAACCGGCCCATTCAGTCCCCTTACATTCCAGGTTATCAGTCGGATCAGGGGGGCTACCCGCCCCCCTCCCCCGCCGACTAGCCATGACCCCTCCTCGGCCAGCCACGCGCCCGCACCCCACACCCGGCCCGTTCCCCACAGCGGCATACCCCCGTCTCGACCCACCCCACTCGCTCCAGCTCCTCCTTGATCTTAGCAGCAGCAACTCGATTTCTCCCCCCCCCCCCCCCCCCCCCCCCCCCCCCCCCCCCGCCAACCCCCGGCTAGGACCCATCCTAGCTGGTTTACTCTCCCCATTGCACTTCCGCAAGTCAGCTGACTCCTGCTGACCCCGGCCACTCCCGCCTCCCCTTCGACTCCTCCCATTGTGTGGCACACCCTCCTCTCCCGCTCCCCATTCACAGGCTCTCCCCCTCTGTTCTAAGCGCGGAAAACAATCCTTGCTTCCCCGCCCCGGTCCCGCCCCCCCAGTTTTCGGCGCGGCAAAAATATCCCGCGCTCTCCACCTACCAGGCCCCGCCACCAACCAAAACAGTGCCCAACCCGCCCCATCCACCCTCCCCAACCCGAAAGAGAAAAACACAGAGAAAAAGAAACCCAAAACAATGCAAAGGCCGTCCCCCCCCGAACCAAAAATAGGCATAACATATCCACCGCAGTCCCCAATCGCCCATCCCGACCCTCGGTCTGTGTCCAGCTTCTTGGCCTGAACAAAGGCCCACCCCTCCTCCGGAGACTCAAAATAATGGTGCCGGTCCTTGTAGGTAACCCACAGTCGTGCCGGCTGCAACATGCCAAACTTCACCCCCTTCCTGTGCAGCACCGCCTTCGCTCGATTGTACCCGGCCCTCCTCTTCGCCACCTCCGCACTCCAGTCCTGATATATCCGAACCTCCACGTTCTCCCACCTGCTGCTCCTCTCCTTCTAGTTCCACCTGAGCACACACTCCTGATCGACGAACCGATGGAACCGCACCAGCACCGCCCGCGGAGGCTCGTTAGCCTTGGGCCTCCTCGCCAACACTCTATGGGCCCCTTCCAGCTCCAGGGGCCCCTGGAAGGACCCCGCTTCCATCAGCGAGTTTAACATGGTGACCACATAGGCCCCCACATCCGGCCCCTCCAGCCCCTCCGGGAGGCCCAGAATCCGCAGATTCTTCCGCCTCGACTGATTCTTCATCTCCTCGAACCGCTCCTGCCATTTCTTGTGGAGCGCCTTGTGCGCCTCCACCTTTACCGCCAGGACTAAGATCTCGTCCTCATTGTCAGAGATCTTTTGTTGAGCCTCTCGGATCACCACCCCCTGGGCCGTCGGTGTCTCCAGCAGCTCATCAATAGAAGCCTTCCTCGGCTCTAGCAGGTCCGTTTTAATCTCTCTGAGGCAGCGCTGGATACCCTCCTGTTGCTCCTCCGTCCACTGCCTCCACGCTGCCTGGTCTCCGCCCACCGCCATTTTGTCCTTCTTCCCTCCCTTCTTCTGGTCCACCACCACCTTTGTCACCCCGCTCCTAGTTAAAGCCATATACTGACGGGGAGCTATTATTAACTCCTTCCCACACCAGGAAACGTTGAAAAAGTGCCCTTGGGGGCCCTGAAAAGAGCCCAAAAGTCTTGAGAGGGAATCCTTTTGACAGTGTTCGCTTCACCAATCTGCCCCAAAATGTCTGTGGAAACTCCTGAAAAAGGTCTAAGAGTCCGTTCCAGACGGGAGCTGCCGAATGCGCGACCTACTCCTCCATGGCCGCCACCGGAACCCTCGTCCCCGCTTCTTCAGTGGCCTTGGTGAGATCTTTTCACAGTTGTTCCCTCTGCTGTTAGAATTCACTTTTGATAAAGGCCCTCAGGTCAGTTTGCAGCTTTAAGCTTGCCCTTCCCCCGCCTGCATGCTGGAAGAGGCCCTGTTTATCCTGTTGCAGCCAAATCTTTCTGTTTCTGCCGGGTCTGGTAGCCAAAAGACATAACATTACTGGGGGACACTGTCAGGGGAATGTTGCAGTCTTCTTGCCACACCGGGAAATGTCAAACAAATGCCGTGGGGGCCCTGTAAAAGAGCCCAAAAGTCCGTTCCAAGCGGGAGCTACCGAATGTGCGACCTAGCTCTGCATAGCCGCACCCAGAAGTCCGATGGGACGGTTTCTTGATGGGCTGGTGTTCCTGGAGGTTGAGAGGGAGAAGAGGCTGGAATTGGAGGCTGCATTGTGGCTACAAGGGGTGATGGAGACAATTGGGTTGATGCAGTCAGGGAAGTCACCAGGCCCAGATGGTTTCCCGGTTGACTTTGCAGCAGAATTGGCCCCACATCTCCAGGAGATATTTTCTGACTTGTTGGCCGGGGCATTGGGGATTTGCGGGGGGGTGGGGGGGGACCTGCGGTCACATAGGTGCAGGCATCAATTTTGTTAATCCCCAAGAAGGAGAAGGACCGTTATACCCACTTCTATTTGCATCGGTTATTGAGCCCTTGGCTATTGTGCTCTGGTCATCAAGGGAGGTGGGTTGATAGCGTAAAGGAGGCAGGGAACATAGAGTCTTGGACATAGAGGACTAATTGCTGTATAGTTCGAAACTGCTAGTGTATGGATAGGATTTATGGGTATATTGGAGGAGCTGGGTGCCTTTTCGGGCTATAAATTGAAATTGACCAAAAGTGAAGTGTTTCCGGTAAATGCCCTGGGAAGAGGGGCAGATTAGAGTGCCCTATCATTTAAGCTAGCCAGGAGTAGGTTCAGGTATTTGGGGGTATTCAGGTGGCTCAGGACTGGGCCACGAAGTATAAACAGAATCGGCTGGCTTGGTGGAGGCGGTGAAAGAGGATCTAAAGCGGTGGGATGCCCCCTCACTTTCATTAGCTGGGTGGGTGCAGATGTTCAAGATGAACTGCCAAGGTTTCTTTTTGTGTTTCACTTACTCCCCACATTCCTGCCAAAGGCTTTTTTTGGTAAAGTGGACAGGTTAATCTCAGCCTTTGTATGGGCTGGCAAGGTGCTGCAGATTCTAGAAGACCATAAGACATAGGAGCAGAATTAGGCCATTTGGCTCATTGAGTCTGCTCCGCCATTCAATCATGGCTGATATGTTTCTCATCCCCATTCTCCTGCCTTCTCCCCATTATCCCTGATCCCCTTATGAATCAAAGCCTATTTATCTCTGTCTTAAAGATACTCAGTGTTTTGACCTTCTCAGCCTTCTGTGGCAGAGTGTTCCACAGACTCACCACTCTCTGGCTGAATAAATTCCTCCTCATCACAGTTTTAAAGGGTCATCCTTTCAGTCGGAGGCTGTGCCCACGCATTCTAGTTTTTCCTGCCAGTGGAAACAGGCTCTCCATGTCCACTCTATCCAGGCCTCTCAGTATCCTATAAGTTTCAATAAGATCCCACTCATCCTTCTAAACTCCAATGAGTACAGACCCAGAGACTTTAATTGCTCCTCATTCGACAAGCTCTTCATTCCCGGGATTATTCTTGTGAACCTCCTCTAGACCCTTTCCAAGGCCAGCACATCCTTCCTTAGATACGGGGCCCAAAACTGCTCACAATACTCCATACTGACCAGAACCTTATACAGCCTTAGTACATCACTGCTCTTGTATTCTAGCCCTCTTGACATGAATGCTAACATTGCATTTGCCTTCCTAACTGTCGACTGAACCTGCACATTAACCTTAAAAGAATCTTGAACTAGAGCTCCTAAGTCCCTTTGTACTTCTGATTTCCTAAGCCGTTTCCAATTAAGAAAATAGACGATGCCTCGATTCTTCTTTCCAAAGTGCATAACCTCACACTTTTCACACATTGTATTCTATCTGCCACTTCTTTTGCCCACTCTTTTAGCCTGTTCAAGTCCTTCTGCAGCTCCCCTGCTTCATCGATACTACTTGTCCCTCTGCATATCTTTGTATCATCTGCAAACTTAGCAACAGTGCCCTCAGCTCCTTCTTCCAGATCGCTAATATATATTGTAAAATGTTATGGTCCCAACACTTCACCCCTGAGGCACACGAGTCACCAGCTGCCATTACTAGCTAGCTACACACATATTTCATCTTCTCTCCCCTTATTGCTTTTTTAATTGTCCTCTGCTCGCTTTTAAAGACTTCCCAATCCTCTAGCTTCCCACTAATCCTTGCTACCTTTTATGCATTTTCTTTTGCTTTTATGCTATCCTTGACTTCCCTCGTCAGCCATAGATGCTTCATCCTCGCCGTAGCATGTTTCCTCCTCCTAGGGATGAATTTCTGTTGTGCCTCCCAAATAACCCTGCAAATCCCCTGCCATTGCTGTTCCATTGTCTTCCCTGCCAGGCTCCCCTTCCAATAACCTCTGGCCCACTCCACCCTCGTGTCTTTGTAGTTACCCTTCTTCAATTGTAATACTGTTACATCTGATTCTCCCTCTCAAACTGCAAGGTAAATTCTATCATATTGTGGTCACTACCCCTAAGGGTTCCTTCACCTTAGGTTCCCTAATCAGGTTTGTCTCATCACCAAACCCAGAATTGCTTGTTCCCTAGTGGACTCTACCACAAGCTGCTTCAAAAGACCATCTTGTAGATATTCCACAAATTTCTTTTCTTGGGATCCACTACCAACTTGATTTTCGCAGTGCAGATTTGGCAATGTTTCTACAAAGGAACGAGTGGGCGAGGGTCCTGTCTTCAAATGTGTTGCATTATTGCTGGGCAGCGAATGCGGAGAAGGTCCAGTTGTGGTGAGGGGAGGGGGGGGGGGAAAGGAACTAGAGTGGGTGCAGGTGGAGGAGGCATCGTATGTGGGGGTAAGTCTTAGGGCTCTAGCTGCGGCCCCGCTTCAGTTTGTCTTGGGGAGATATACGGTGAGACCGATGGTAGCTTCTTCCTTAAAGGTTTGGAAGAGGCTGAGGTGGCATTTTGGTGTGGGGGAATGTTGGTGGTGGCCTCTATCTGTGGGAATCACCGGTTTTCCCCGGCAGTAATGGAAGCGACATATAGGCAGTGGCATAGGGAAGGGGTAAAACAGGCGAGGGACTTGTTTATGGAAGGAAGGGAGAGGGATAGGGGAAGAGAGCGAGAGAGAGAGAGCGAGAGGGGGAGAGGGGGGGGGAAGAGAGAGGGGAGAGAGAGAGAGAGAGAGAGAGGAGTTCAGATATATTCATTTGTGAGGCTTTGTGCGGAAGGTGGTGCGCTCATTCCCTCAGTTAACAGATCATACTCTGCTGGACAGGTTGCTGTCACCAGATGATTTGGGAGATGGGAAGATCACGGACATCTACAGATGGCTGGTGGCCACTGGGCCAATCAAGGAGGTAAAGCAGAAGTGGGAGAAGGAGCTGGGCATGGAGTTGGGATGGGGGAATATGGAGTGAGTTTATGCACCAGGTCAATGCAACGTCATTCAATTTTTGCACATGCATCATAGAAAGCATCCTATCTGGCGGCATCACAGCCTGATATGGCAACTGCTCAGCCCGAGGCCGCAAGAAACTTCAGAGAGTCGTGAACCCAGCCCAGTCCATCACATGAACTCGCCTCCCATCCATTGACTCTGTCTACACCTCCCGCTGCCTTGGGAAAGTGGACAGCAATCAAAGACCCTTCACACCCGGCTTACTCACTCTTCCAAAGAAAATACGAAAGTCTGAGAACATGAACATAACAGAATCAAAAACAGCTTCTTCACTGCTGTTACTAGATCCTGAACGGCCCTCTTATGGACTGATATGATCTCTCTAGACACCTTCCCTACTGTTGTAACACTACACTCCTTATGCTTCACCCGGTGTCTATGTCTATATATTTACATTCTGCATTTATTGTAAGTCGTATGTTTTTCACGTATGGAACGATCTGCCTGGATTGTACGCAGAACAATACTTTTCAGGTGACAATAAATCCAAATCTAATCTCAATCTGTGCCAGGATGAGCTTGGTGTAGTTCAAGGTGGTGCATAGGGCTCACATGACCTGGGCGCGGATGAGTGGGTTCTTTTCAGAGGCAGAAGTTATGCGTGAGTGATGTGGAGGGGGGCCAGCAAATCATGTTCACATGTTTTGGTCATGTCTGACATTGGTGAGGTTCTGGGGCCTGGTATTTGAAGCATTGTCGAAAATTGTGGGAGTGGAGCTGTCGCCGGGTGGAGACCTTCGGGTGTCAGAGCTGCTGGAGGGGAGGGGTCTGATGTAGCGTAGTGGCATGATGGCAAATTCTATTGGAGTGGAGGAAGGCGTCGGCATGTTTGGAGGATGTTGCAGAATTCCTTAAGCAAGAGAAGAGCACGTTTGCCCTTTGGGGCGCGGAGGTGGTTCTGGTCGAGGTGGAGGCTGTTCATATCCGTGTTTGAGGACCTGTTCGTTGCCAGCAGGTGGGGTGGTTAAAGTTAAGGGGAGAAAATGTCAAATTCTGGGGACTGTTATGTTTTTTGACTGATTATGTATGCTCTGGTTTGAATAAAAATATTTTTAAAAAGAGATAGGTTTTGAGGAGTATCTTAAGGCGAAAAGAAAGTACAGAGTTAGAGAGATGTGGGGAGGAAATTCCAGAGCTTAAAGCCCAGGCTGCTGAAGATATGGTCAGTAATTGGGGAGAGATTAAAATCAGGGATGTTCAAGGGGACTTGAATTGAAGTCGTGCAGATACCATGCAACTTTACCCTTGTGCTATAACTATGAACATACCATTTTTTTGTTGCACAGGAATACTGTAGCAAATGCAATATATCACTCAACCAGTGCATGTTTATATGAAACAAAATGTTAATTCTTAGCTCAGTTTCAGATGGATTTGTATATTACAACGCTACTTATCTTTAAGGGTCACAATCTCAAGCAATGTTTTATTTGATGGTAAATTTTAAAGCACTCCTATACTGTTTAATATAGTGGGGCACAGTCCGATGGTAAAAATGTCCGTACACAGTGCATGGCCTACATAGGCGAAGTACTAGTTTTAACAGCGACGACCATTGTACTATTGACGTGGGGCTAGCGCAGCATCTCAACATCATTCCCAGTCTTGCTCGAGAATGAATAGTACTGAATTCAATCACCGCAAACATCCAGCAGCCAAGTGAGTAGAAATAGATGCACACTGAATTGCTGGTTTGTCACAAGAGAGAATGGACACAAAGTCAGCTACAGGTTACCCACATTTGTACAAATATAGACTGGGAATGGAAAATGGCAAAAATAAAACGAGACTCGACTGTGAGTCACTTTTCTTTCTGTTGACCATCCCAAACTATTTATTTCCCTTTTCGCTATTTCTGACCTACCATCAGAGCTTCTCACTGCTCACGGATTTGTCCATTTTTCCATGCAACGTTTATTGGATCTATTTATTCATTTTTCCCCAGGTCAATTCCACCACTTTTCTTTCAGCCTCTACTTGCTCTCTTCTCATCTGGAAGAAACCTTAGTTACAAGGTTTCTCTCACATTCCTTTTAAAGGAAAGGGTTTGAAGAATGGAAACAACTAGTCAGTTCTTCCAGTCAGCTAAGAAACAATGAGTCAAATCACCACTTTGGAGCACCAGCTTGGCTCAGAAGTCACGCTCTTGCCTCTTAGGTAGAAAATTGTAGATTCAACCCTCAATTTACTCAATTTATTGCAATACAGAGGGGGTGCTGAATCGATGGACAAAAGATTAAACCAAAGAGCTGCCTGCCTATTCAACTGGACTGGCAACTCTATGGCACTATTTAAAGAACTGGAAGATTTCCTCGCCTCCTGGCTAATATTTACCCATCAATCAAAACCACCATACGGTAACTAGTGATTTATTTAATTACTGTTGTGAAATCTCTGTGTGAAAACTGGCTGTGTTTGCAAACAAAACAACAGTGACCACAGTTCAAAAATAAATTGGCTGTGAAGCATTTTTAGACATCCATGTGAAAGGTGCTAGACAAATGTACTTTCTTTTCATGGTATCACAGCTTTGCTTACTAGAAACATTGAGTATCACAATCCAGAAATACAGGCCTACAGCTTTTTAAATCTCCCACACTTTAATAATCCTCCTTTTCCAGAATTAGTTAATTCTCTTTTCAAAGAATCTAGACTCTTCCTCTTGTGGGATAGAATTCCACCGTCCAAATATATTCTGTGCAAAGAACATTTTTTATAGCCTCCTCTTTAATTAATGGAATGTGGGAGATGAGAAGCTTTTTTATGCAGCAAGATCTGGAATGTAAAGTATGGTGGAAGAAAGTACTGCATAATTTTCAAAGAAAAGGAGAATAAAATTTAAAAATTGCAGCACTACAGATACAATCAAGGGAGAAGAGTAATAACAGACAGAATAGGCCAGATGATCTCCTTCTGTGATGTATGGTTCATTGAGCGGCACGGTGGCACAGAGGTTAGCACTGCTGCCTCAGCACCAGGGACCCGGGTTAGTTTGCGACCTTGGCTGCCTGTCTGCGTGGGTTTTCTCTGGATGGTCCGGTTTCCTCCCACAGTCCAAAGATGTGCAAGTTAGGTGAATTGGCCATGCTAAATTGCACCCAAGTGTCCAAAGATTGAATGGGGTTACGGGGATGTGGCAGGGGAGTGGGCCGCGGTAGGTTGCTCTTTCAGAGGGTCGGTGCAGACTCGATGGGCCGCATGGACTCCTTCTGTACTATAGGAGTTATATGATTATTTTAAATTTATGTCCTTTTATTATCTTTTTGCGAACAAACAGAAACAATGTCATAATTCTCTTCAGCAAATTCTTTTAAGAAGTTAAAATACATATATTGGGTTGGGAGTTGTTATTTTTCCAAGAGCTTTCACTCATTTGACATAACATTCTCAGTGTAAAGGGGGAGATTTTAGTCAGTGTTATAATAGATGCACCTCCTGTTTAATCCCCATAACTGTTGTTACAACTTCCTGGGCAACTGCGCGTTCAATTCCAGCCCCACTTGTTCTGGAGTGGCAACACAAGCGAATGAACAAATAATTCCTATAAAAATACCCAAAGTCAGGGCAGCACGGTGGCGCAGTGGGTTAGCACTGCGGCCTCACGGCGCTGAGGTCCCAGGTTCAATCTTGACTCTGGGTCACTGCCCGTGTGGAGTTTGCATATTCTCCGTGTGTTTGCGTGTGTTTCGCCCCCACAACCCAAAAATGTGCAAGCTAGGTGGATTGGCCTCGCTAAATTGCCCCTTAATTGGAAAAAAATGAATTGGGTACTCTAAATTTAAAAAAATAAAATACCCAAAGTCTTTGGCCCTTGGCTGCCCAATAATTACAGTCACCAGGTGTGTAAGTTTAAACACAATCACTGTTGATTTACAACAATGAATTAACTATGCAGCAAATACAACTGGTTAACTATTAACTAATTCCTCACTTTAGATTGCTCCCTACCCTCCATACACACACACACACACGACAGACAAACACAGAGCGGCGGAAAGGGGTAAAAATAATAAGCAAAAGGGAAAAGACTCTTTGTTTCAGATTAGGACTGTTTGGCACACCTTCCTTCGCAGCAAACTTGCAAGTTAAAGCCTGTAACGGTCTTTGTAGATTCAGCAACTTCAGAAATACAACAGTCACAGCCTTTCCGGAGAGAGAAGCAGCAAGTTCTGGTCTCTGTTTGCAGCCTATGCGCAGCCTGTACTAGTTTTCCTGTAGATAGATTCATTCAGGGACTCTGTAGGTTCAGAAATACAATACTCACAGGCTTTATGGAGAGAAAAAAGGAGGAAAGAGAGCAGAACTTCTCTCTAAACTGTCAGGAGTTAAACTGAAACTCCTTGGGACTCTGCAAAACATTCCACTGGGATAGGATCCAATCATGACCCGTTACCGGGCAGAGTACGGCCTTTTGGCCCATTCATTGGCCACCAGCCAATCAATCAATCAGAGTCCCACCCTATATCTATCTCTTTGGTGCCAACAAGTCTGAAACCTACTGTTCAAACCAGCAAATGATCGGATTGAGCTGCACGCAGAAAAATACTTTTCACTGTACACGTGACTATAAACAAATCCAATCCAATCCATGGAACTAGCATGCTCTCCGCTAACTTCTGAATTTTGCTGCTTGCATTAAAGATACATGTCCATTAATACTGCTGGACTTAAAGATGCATGTCCATTGATCATCCATGGATCAAAAATAATAAAAATAATACAATAAAAGAAAGGGGACATAAGGGAATAAACAGGAAGGACCCTTACACAGTGAATGGCCACAATTCAAATAGCATACACTTTGGCCAAGTTCTCAAATAAAAAACTCTCATCCTACAGAACTGGGAAAGTATGAAGAAGCTCACCAAATCAAATTCAGAAAAGTAGGAAAAATAAGAACACTTCAGAAGGATAACATTCATTGGCACCTAAAAGTATGCATTTGAAGGTTTCAACTCTACAATTTTAACGTAAGTCACAGCATGATACTGAAAAGGATAGACCCCAAAGGATTCCAATTAGATTTAATCTGGAACGGTTTCTAAACAATTTTCATTGTCTAGCAATTCTTTACTTCAATCTATCAGCTTGTAAACTATTTGACAAAGCTCACACCAGTGATAAAATGTACTGATGATTACATGGGATGTTCAGATTTTTAAACAAAGCATATCCTGACAAGTGTTTAATCTGAGGTGGATGCCACTTCCTTGCAGTAAATCCAACTCCAACCAAAGTTTCACCATAGCATTATGAAACATTGGGTGAATATGTCATAGCTGCCTGACATTTACAGGCTTCAAAAACCTTTTATATGGTATTGACTTACGTTTTTAAAATTTATACTGCAATGTATTATTCAGTTTTTATTACATGCGGGGGAGCAGAGAAGGAGGGACAGACAGCAGAGAGGGGAAAATCAGATGGACAGAAAAAAAAAAAAAGAGTATGGTGGCTAACAGAAAGAAGAGGAAGGAGAGTCCAAAAGGAAAATCACTCAGTAGGGGTCAAGGAGGACAGAATGTTCCTTATTAGGGGAGCCAAAAGTTACTTTGAAGTGGAGCTGGCACTTCTAATGTTCCCTGGAACTATCCTAAATTTGCTTGCTTTACTGACAGTCCAAGAGTTCCAACAAGAATGATTCAGTGCTACAAGGGCCAATTTCTTTACCATAGCATCTATGCTACTCTCCTGTTACAACACTTGAGGAGGATTGACTTACGAAATATTTCCATATTAAAGAGATAATATCTTAAATTGTGAACTCCTGAGGTTATGTCTTTATTCAGCTGTTTCATCAGCAGTTTGATTGTACACAAACTGCTAAAAGCGCTTCATGACAACCTTTTCCAATCAGAACCAAAAATTGACCTTGGGGACAAATTACTTCGCATTTTTCTGAGGGTTGAATGAAGTTTGCACTGGTGGAACAGTTTGAGGTAATTTGATGAAACTATTCTTGTAAATCCATGGAATTCCTACAATGCAGGAGTCTGCACCAACCCTCTGGAAGAGACTACCTAGGCCCATACCCCTGCCCCATCCTCATAACCCTGCGTATTGATCCTGGCCGATCCACCTAACCAGCACATCTTTGGACTGTGGGAGGAAACTAGGACACCCAGAGGAAACCCATGCAAACATGGGAAGAACATGTCACACCACAGAAAGTCACTCCACTTTGTGCCCAAAGTGCGACCGAAAAGAGATAATAAACTATTAGAATGTTGCTACCACTCATCATGTTTAATACTTAATAAAACAAAGGCTACAGCAGGTCAGCAAGCCAAATAACCAAATCTGTTCAATGAAGATTGTAGCAAAGCACACCAGAATTACTCCCAGTCATACCTGAAAAACTGGTGAAGCTACACTTCAGAACTAATGCATGCTAAGCAGTGAAAACAGTGTGCTATAGACTGAACTAAACAATCTCATAACCATCAGATCATGTCAAAGCACGCTTGTCCTGCCACATCCAGCCACAAATGCTGGTGACTTATTAAGCAAGTAATGTGAGCAAGAGACTGCAGGAAACATCAACCCTCCCAAAAGATAAGGTGAAAAAGTTTGCAATCATTTCAGCAAGGCGGCACAATGGTTAGCACTGCTGCCTCACAGCTCCACGGACCCGGGTTCAATTGCAGCCTTGAGTGACTGCCTGTGTGGAGTTTGCACTTTCTCCCAGTGTCTGTATGGGTTTCCTCTGGGTGCCCAGTTTCCCCACACAGACCAAAGTGCAGGTTAGGTGGATTGGCCATGCTAAATTGCCCTTTAGTGTTCAAGTTTTTTGGGGTTACGGGGATAGGGCGGGGAAGTGGGCTTGGGTAGGGTGCAAACTCGATGGGCTTCACAGCCTCTTTCTGCACTGTAGGGGTTCTAAGGATGGTTCTATTTCCATCCAGCAGAACTAAGCAGGTGATCCTTCTTGGGCACCTCCTGAGATCCCAACCATCACAAATGTCAGTGTTCACCCAATTCCATTCACACCACATGACCTCAAGAAATCGCTGAATGCACTGGATACAGTAAAAAATACAGGACTGATAAGATAGAGCGGTAATGTTGAAGATTTGTGCTCCAGAACCAACTGTGCCTTTTGCCAAGTTGCAACTCTGGCACCTACCTGACAGTACAGAAAATGCCCAGGTCTCCTGCCACAAAAACAGAACAAATCCAAACTAACCAATTATTTACTCTCAATCATCAGCGAAGTGATGACTTGTCGTTAACTGTGCTATCAAGTGTCATGTACTCACAAATGACTTGCTCACTGATGCTTAGTTTGGGTTTCACTCGGTTGCAGACTTCATTACACCCTAGTCCAAGCACAAGAGAAATCCAGAAATGAATTGCTGGTGATCGCCCTCAACAGCACGGAAGCATCCAACTGAGTGCAGCATTACAGAGCCTTACTAAAAATGAAGTCACTGAGAATCAGGGGAGGACTCTCCAGTGGTTGGACTCATACCAGTCACAAAGGAAGATGTTAGTGGTTGCTGAAAACTAATTATCTCAATTCCAGTACATTAATGTAGCAGTTCTTTAGAACAGTTCCCCAAGCCCAACTACCTTCAGCTGCTTCACCGGATGACATTCCCTCCAGTATGAAGTCAAAAGTATACTGCCTCATTAGCAATTTGTCAGATAATGAATCAATCCATGCCACATGCTGCAGGACCTGAACAATAGAAATTAATGTTACTTGCCACTTAAATGACAGGCAAAGAACATCTCCAACAACCTCCCTATGCCCTTCAAATGGACTGGGATGACCATTGATCAGAAATGCAACTGGATCAGCCACGAGGATCATGAATACTAAAGCATGTCAGAGATGGAGTAATCTGTGCGAGAGGCTCACCCCCTAATTGCACAAACTTGTCCACCACCCACAAGGCACAATTCGGGAGTGTAATGGAGTTTAATGGAATATGCTCCACTTGTCTGGGATGAGCACTGCTACAACCAAAAAGTTCAACACCATCCATGACGAAGCTATCCAGTTGACCAGCACTCATCCACCAGCTTTAAATATTCACACCCACTGGCATTCCAGTTACAATGTATGCACAAAATGCACCGCAATAACTGGCTAAAACTTCTTCAATGGCACCTTCCAAAACAGTGATTGTCTTGACCTAAAAGGACAGGCAGCAAATGCATGGAGACACTATCACCTCAAAGTTCTTCTCGAAGCAACACACCATCCATCTCACTCCGAGCACTTTGTTGCTGGATCAAAATCTGGCAGCAGTTCAAGAAGGCTGTCCATCATCTTCTCAAGCACAACCAGAGATGGACAACTAGTATTGCCTATCTCAAGAAACATTTTTGACAATGTGTGTAATTAGGGGCGCAATTTAATGGAAATGAAACAGAGCCCAGTGTTGAGCACATGAGCCAGATGTTTGCTGGCGCTCGCAGCGCCGAGAAAGACCCCACTCTCTAACTGGGCTGTCTTTTATTTTGGGAGCACAGTGCGGAATTCTCCACCAAAGCCGCACTTCGTCTCATTTCCTGCACTGAGGAGCTCCACTCGCAGGAAGAGATCGTGGCGCGATTTTTAAATGGCACCCCTATCTCGAGACACCCACCCCACTCCCCAATGTAACCCCCGGAAACCCCCAACTCACCTATAAAAGAGGGTCATTGAGGCCTCCCACTTAAAAAGGGCAAGGCACACCCAGACCTGATCGCCAGCATGGGCAAAATGGAACCCAGGCACCACCAGCCTGACACCCTACCCAGAGCCTAGCCACCCAGGGGCCCCCGATCCCCTGGGAGACCCATGCACACCCAAAGTGCCGTTCCGCCTGGCCCCCGCTTGTGGAGACTAGTGCTAAACAGTGCTTGCCTGGGGTCTCCGAAGCAAACGGATTAGGTTCCAATGCCTTGGGTAGATCCAATGAGTGCCTATTGAAGTGAGACTAGCTACTCACTTTAGTATGCAAATTTGTCAAATACGGATCCCGCCCATTGTTGGCAGGATCCTATCGTGGCGTCTGGATTTCGCAAGCCATGGCAAGCCAGGTAAATATCGTGAGAGGCCTCTCACGAGATTTAATGGCCGTGTTGCATCCCAACTCGGGTGCTCATGAATCGCAGATCGTCCCTGAGATCTATCATTTTTCTGATTTACGCAGTCGGTTTTTAAAAAGTTAAATGTGACTCCTTAAAATAAAAACTATACCCAACCTTTCTTGAAATAACAGGAAAACAAATCAGAAACTGTCAAATTAGAACAGTGTTGCTTACTTAGTGGTATTAATACAACATGGGGAATGAGGTATACTAAAAGTCTCAAATAATCCTAATCCAGTTTGAAGGAGGAAAGAAGAATGTTCTCAGCTTGTGATCCAAATGGCAATCTCTGGCCAATGTTATCCCCGATACATGGCTGCAGAGATCAACAGCAATGCTAATGAGATCAGTTGTCTCAACATCAATGGGAATTCAATGAGGAATCATCCAGGACTGTACTATTGGCATTACCATCAAAACCCCAAGGGCTGGGTTTAAAAGTATTGTGCCAACTCTATTCATCTTGAAGCAAGTTCTCTTCATCAATATTTAGTTCTTTATTGAAGTTTGACCACAAAATGTCTTGCTCAAATGGGAATTGCCCTCTTCCGTCCCCACCCATCACACAAAGCACCAGTGGAATTTACAGGAACCTATGTGTCAGACATGGAAAAACACATCAGGAGACAGTCCCCACCAACTTTCTATAGCTGTTTTTTTAAAGTTTGATTTTTTTTCTAATTGTGCAACTTTTCATTTACAATATAGTTAATGTATGTTACTGCAAAATAAGCAGGTGGCATCAATAGCTTTTGCCTACATTTAAAAATATTTTCTAGTATCTTGTTAATTTAGTCGTAATATGAAAACAAATTAACCTTTCAGTCATTTTTGTTCCTCTCCTGTGGTGTTCCTGACGCTCACATGCCACATTCATCTCTCATGTTTATCACATTAGTAGTTTTGGTTTTACATCCAATGCCAGCATTCCTGGTTTTTGGACCCTCGTCAGGGTGAACCATTTTTATCTGAAGAATGTAGTAATATGCTAACCTCTAGAAAACAGCTTGATGACAAAAATAGCTGTAGAACAACTGCGCAACATGCCAAGAGGGCATGATGAATTTAAAAAAAAAAAGGGTATTCTGCCTTTTATTAGTAAACATGATAATATTTGTGAAACACTATGTTCTATTCTGACCACTGGATGTCCTCTCAGTCCTGCCATCATAAACACCAGATTTCAAAGAGAAAACAAGGTAGATCATACTTTTCTCATGAATCACTTCAGAGTCTTCACAAAAGACTTTCCTTTGATAACAGAGTGAAAGGATTGGCCCAGTTGCGCTGCTTAGACTTGGACAAAACTTTATTCGAGAATCACCAGCATAAGGAAATTGGCTGTGTTCTGCAAATACAGAACAAAATGAAAAGGCAGGAGAAAAAAGTTCAAATGTCACAAGTTGAAGATTACAGACTCATCCAGGCAATTAAGTCAATGTAGCAAGGGTTCAAATATAAGCGGGCACATGTTGGAAATTACAAGTGAAGTTAAATGTATTTTTTCACTCACTGAAAATGAACATTAAAGAGATTGAGATACAAATAGGTTCACTTCTATAAAGAAAAGGGGATTAAGTTGCGCAGTGAGAAGATATGCTGATAGGATAGAAATAAAAGTGTTGAGTTTTTTTTTAAACCTAATGGTCTATTTATTTTCTTAGTTGAATGGCGACAAGGCCAAATAAAGTTAATTGGTGGACATTTATTTCTGGATCATTGTTTTACCTTGCACATCAATAATTGGGAGAGTCAGTAAATTTAAGAAATCATCCAGATTATTGCAAAGCAAGAAGCTTATTGCCATCAGAACCTCAGGGTGTCTTCAGACTATTCACCTTCAGCCTCCACTAATCATTACAATTTAGTTTGTTGTAACACTCGATCAACATGGGGCAGCACAGTAGCATTGTGGATAGCACAATTGCTTCACAGCTCCAGGGTCCCAGGTTCGATTCCGGCTTGGGTCACTGTCTGTGCGGAGTCTGCACATCCTCCCAGTGTGTGCGTGGGTTTCCTCCGGGTGCTCCGGTTTCCTCCCACAGTCCAAAGATGTGCGGGTTAGGTGGATTGGTCATGATAAATTGCCCTTCGTGTCCAAAATTGCCCTTAGTGTTGAGTGGGGTTACTGGGTTATGGGGATAGGGTGGAGGTGCTGAACTTGGGTAGGGTGCTCTTTCCAAGAGCCGGTGCAGGCTCGATGGGCCGAATGGCCTCCTTCTGCACTGTAAATTCTGTGATAATCTATGAACATTTGATTTTCATTAAAACAGCAATAGTTGGCATGGTAGATAGCAGGCTCTGGAAGTAAATTCTGAGATTTGAATTGAGTGATATTTCTCTGCTTGCTACAGGGGAATAGAAAACGTTGCATCTAACTGCATCATTAAATAACTTGAATCTGCAATATTGTATCAGTGAAATGTCCCCAATCTTGTTAATTGGCATAGAAAAAAATCAGATATTGGGAATAATTTGCAGTCCGTTCTTGATGCCCAAGAACTTTCTCTGCTAATCTTCCTCTATGATAACTTAATCTTTTAGCTTCAAACCGAGTACCCCTTGCTCCCAGATGTACCCTGTATCCTCTCATCTAGGTCCACTACCATCACTCTACCAATGGACAGGGAGGCAGTCAGAACTCACTGGAGAATATATTTTGAAGAGCTCCTCAACCTAACCTTGTTCTTCAATTTGAACCTTAACTTGATTGCTCAATAGCCTGTCTGGCTTGGTTTCAACACAACACTGGTTTCCAGCGAAATTGAAAAAGCCAACCCACAGCTGAAAATCAACAACGCCTTGCAGCAGACGGGTGTCCCTGCTGAAATTGTGAAACAATTCCACATGAACTGCCCTCCTGGCAAGACTGCACAACCTCTCATCCCACATCTGGAAAAAGAGCACATGCTGGGAAATCTCAGGGATCCTGTGGCTATATGCAAAGGAGACCAGTCCGACAGTCGTAATGACAGAAGAGTCTGCTGCCTACACTGTGCCACAGAGAAGATAATTGCAAGGATCTGCCTCAATTGCCTCCTCCCAGTAACCAAGGAACTCCACCCTTCCAGAGTTAGTGTGGTTTTCGCCCACCAAGAGGCACCTCGGACATGAATCTTACTGCATGAACCTTACTAAATTCAAGAAAAGTACAAGGGACAACATCAACCACCCTAAATGGCCTTTTCCAACTTCACATAAGCCTTTGATTGTGCCTATCATTAAGATTTTTGGTGTATCCTCCTCACATTTGGCTGCTTTCAAGAATTTGTCACCATCCTCCACCTACACCATAATAGGGTGAAAGCCAGGATCCTCAGCAATGGAACCACCACAAACCCTACTTAGTCCTCTTCTCTATCAGTGTCGTAACCCAGCTTTTGCTCACTTGCTGTCATAGTCTTAGAATTGTTGCTCTTTTCCAATCCCTCCTCCCATTCCCATGATGAGGACCCACTTCCCTTCTACTGGAAATTGACTGGAAAAGATATAGTTCGAGTACAATAGATGGGTCATTTTTTGTACAGTGTGTGCAGGAGGGCTTCCTGAAACAATAGGTTGACAGGCCAACAAGAGGCTTGGATTTGGTTTTGGGTAATGAACCAGGCCAGGTGTTGGATTTGGAGGTAGGAGAGCACTTTGGGGACAGTGACCACAATTCGGTGACGTTTACGTTAATGATGGAAAGGGATAAGTATACACCGCAGGGCAAGAGTTATAGCTGGGGGAAGGGCAATTATGATGCCATTAGACGTGACTTGGGGGGGATAAGGTGGAGAAGTAGGCTGCAAGTGTTGGGCACACTGGATAAGTGGGGCTTGTTCAAGGATCAGCTACTGCGTGTTCTTGATAAGTATGTACCGGTCAGACAGGGAGGAAGGCGTCGAGCGAGGGAACCGTGGTTCACCAAGGAAGTGGAATCTCTTGTTAAGAGGAAGAAGGAGGCCTATGTGAAGATGAGGTGTGAAGTTTCGGTTGGGGCGATGGATAGTTACAAGGTAGCGAGGAAGGATCTAAAGAGAGAGCTAAGACGAGCAAGGAGGGGACATGAGAAGTATTTGGCAGGAAGGATCAAGGAAAACCCAAAAGCTTTCTATAGGTATGTCAGGAATAAGCGAATGACTAGTGAAAGAGTAGGACCAGTCAAGGACAGGGATGGGAAATTGTGTGTGGAGTCTGAAGAGATAGGCGAGATACTAAAATGAATATTTTTCGTCAGTATTCACTCAGGAAAAAGATAATGTTGTGGAGGAGAATGCTGAGCCCCAGGCTAATAGAATAGATGACATTGAGGTACGTAGGGAAGAGGTGTTGGCAATTCTGGACAGGCTGAAAATAGATAAGTCCCCGGGACCTGATGGGATTTATCCCAGGATTCTATGGGAGGCCAGGGAAGAGATTGCTGGACCTTTGGCTTTGATTTTTATGTCATCATTGGCTACAGGAATAGTGCCAGAGGACTGGAGGACAGCAAATGTGGTCCCTTTGTTCAAAAAGGGGAGCAGAGACAACCCCGGCAACTATAGACCGGTGAGCCTCACGTCTGTAGTGGGTAAAGTCTTGGAGGGGATTATAAGAGACAAGATTTATAATCATCTAGATAGGAATAATATGATCAGGGATAGTCAGCATGGCTTTGTGAAGGGTAGGTCATGCCTCACAAACCTTATTGAGTTCTTTGAGAAGGTGACTGAACAGGTAGACGATGGTAGAGCAGTTGATGTGGTGTATATGGATTTCAGCAAAGCGTTTGATAAGGTTCCCCACGGTAGGCTATTGCAAAAAATACGGAGGCTGGGGATTGAGGGTGATTTAGAGATGTGGATCAGAAATTGGCTAGCTGAAAGAAGACAGAGGGTGGTGGTTGATGGGAAATGTTCAGAATGGAGTACAGTCACAAGTGGAGTACCACAAGGATCTGTTCTGGGGCCGTTGCTGTTTGTCATTTTTATCAATGACCTAGAGGAAGGCTCAGAAGGGTGGGTGAGTAAATTTGCAGACGATACTAAAGTCGGTGGTGTTGTCGATAGTGTGGAAGGATGTAGCAGGTTACAGAGGGATATAGATAAGCTGCAGAGCTGGGCTGAGAGGTGGCAAATGGAGTTTAATGTAGAGAAGTGTGAGGTGATTCACTTTGGAAGGAATAACAGGAATGCAGAATATTTGGCTAATGGTAAAGTTCTTGAAAGTGTGGATGAGCAGAGGGATCTAGGTGTCCATGTACATAGATCCCTGAAAGTTGCCACCCAGGTTGATAGGGTTGTGAAGAAGGCCTATGGAGTGTTGGCCTTTATTGGTAGAGGGATTGAGTTCCGGAGTCGGGAGGTCATGTTGCAGCTGTACAGAACTCTGGTATGGCCGCATTTAGAGTATTGCGTACAGTTCTGGTCACCGCATTATAGGAAGGACGTGGAGGCTTTGGAGCGGGTGCAGAGGAGATTTACCAGGATGTTGCCTGGTATGGAGGGAAAATCTTATGAGGAAAGGCTGATGGACTTGAGGTTGTTTTCGTTGGAGAGAAGAAGGTTAAGAGGAGACTTAATAGAGGCATACAAAATGATCAGGGGGTTGGATAGGGTGGACAGTGAGAGCCTTCTCCCGCGGATGGATATGGCTGGCACGAGGGGACATAACTTTAAACTGAGGGGTAATAGATGTAGGACAGAGGTCAGAGGTAGGTTCTTTACGCAAAGAGTAGTGAGGCCGTGGAATGCCCTACCTGCTACAGTAGTGAACTCGCCAACATTGAGGGCATTTAAAAGTTTATTGGATAAACATATGGATGATAATGGCATAGTGTAGGTTAGATGGCTTTTGTTTTGGTGCAACATCGTGGGCCGAAGGGCGTGTACTGCGCTGTATTGTTCTATGTTCTATACTCTTCTAAGTGAGTAGCTATTCCAGAACCAACAGAGGAAGAAGGGTCAACAGCATACTGAGAATAGTGCAAGCAGCAGCTTGGATGTAATAATTTTTTTAAAAGGAAGACAATATACAAATACATCTAGGTCATGACAGATGAACACCTCTAAAGGGAGGTTTTATTTGGCTGGGCCTGTAAATGAACCACCCAAATTGCCTCCATTCATATTAATGGAAGAAAATTAAATGGATCTCTTACAGGTCATGCGACCCAGCCCATAATATTCCTGGTCTTGCCATGGTTTTGCTTTACTATCCGAACTGTCCTTAATAATTTATGGGCTCAAATCTTTAACGAGGTCAAGGACCGGAGCCGATCTTGCAGCCTAATTTAAGTTTTTGCTTGTATTTGTTCAATGGATGTCAGCATCACAGCAAGGCCGGCAATTAATATCCATCATTAATAGCCCTTAATAAGGTGGTGGTGGGCTACTTTTATGAACCACTAGTCTGTGTCCTATTGATACACCACATGCTATTAGGGAGTTCCAGGGTTTTGATCCAGCAATGATGAAAGAGCAGTGATATATTTATAAGTCAGTTTAATATGCAACGTGGAAGGGAACTCGCAGGTGATGATGCTGCATGCACCTGGCTGCCCTTATTTTTCCTCAGCCAAAGGTTTGGAAGGTGCAGTTGAAAATACCTTGGCACATTGCTGCAGTGCATCATGCAGATGGTTCTCACAGCAGCCATGGTGCGGTGGTGGGGGAGGAAGCAAATATTTAAGGTGGTGGATAGGTGACAATCAAGCAGGCTGTTTTGGCATGGACGGTGTCAAGCCTCTTGAATGCTGCTGACTTTGAATTCATTCAGGCAAGTGCAGAGAATTAAATAATACACCTGACGTCTCGTAGGATGGTAGAAGTCTGAAGTCCAGTTAAGATTCTAGTCAATGGTAACCTCCAGAATATTGATCGTAGGGGATTCAGTTGTGGTGATCCCACTGAAAGTCAACAGACTGCTAGTTGGACTCTAACATGTTGGAAATGGTCACTGCCTACCACTTGAGTGGCAAGTAACATTAAAGTCTAAACCAAAGCTCGGATGTTGTTCAGATCTTTTTGCACGTGAGCATGAACTGCTTCAATATCCAAGGAGTTCCAAATCATCAGCAAATATGCCCTTTTCTGACCTTACGATGAAGCAGCTGAAGATGGTTGCACTTAGGACACTTGCTTGAGGAATTCCTGCAATGAAATGCTGGGGCTCAGAGGATTGGTCTCCAATAATGACAACCATCTTTCTTTGTGCTCGGTATAACACCAGCAAAAGGGAGTTTTCTCTCAATTCCAATTGACTTCAATTTTACTGGGGCTTCTGATACCACACAGACATGATATTAAGGTCAGTCACTTCCACATCACATCTGGAATTCAACTCATGGATCCAAATATTGATGAAGTCTATAATGAGGTCTGGAGTAGAGTGACCCTGGCAGAACCCAATGTGAATAGCAATGAGCAATTACTGGTAAATGCAGCTTGATAGCACTGACATACCCTCAAAATTTTGCCAATGGCCGAGAGTCAACTGAGGGTTAGTAATTAACAGAATTAGATTTGTCCTGCTTTGAGTGGATCGGACATATTCCACTTTGATGTGTACATGCCAGTGTTGTAGGTGTACTGGAAATGTTTGGTTTAAGGCGCAGCGGGCTTTGGAACACATCTCCAGCAATCAAAAGCAGGATGTTGGCTGGACATATAGCCTTTGCTGTATCCAATATTTGAGGGTTTCTTGATATTACTTGGAAATAATTCATAAGATGGAAGACTGCCGAAGAACTCAAGAGGAGGCCAGGATGGATTATCATGCAGAATTTCTGGCTGAAGACAACTGCACAGATCTGTTTTGTCTTTTGAATTCAGGTCTTTTGTCCATCAGTCTACTCTTGACCATCACCAATGCAACGGAAGGTGTCACTGACAATACTATCATGTGGCACTCACTCAGCAACAACCTGCTCACTGATGCTCAGTTGGGGTTCCACCAGGGACACTCAACACCTGACCTCATTAAATGTCACAGACCAAACACAGACAAACAATCTGAATTCCAGAGGTGAGGTGAGAATGGCTGTCCAAGGCAGCATTTGACCAAGTGTAGCATCAAGGACCCCTAGCAAAACTGGAGTCAATGGGAACCAGGGGACACACTATCCGCTGGTTGGAGTCATACCTGGCACAAAGGAAGATGGTTGTGGGAGGTCAAACTTTTCAGCAAGGTAATATCATAGACCAATGATCTTCAGCTTCTTCATCAATGACTTTCCCTCCATCAGCAGGTCAGAAGTAGGGATGTTGGCTGCCGATTGCACAATGTGAACGAAATGAAAATCGCTTGTTGTCACAAGTAGGCTTCAAATGAAGTTACTGTGAAAAGCCCCTTTCAGTACCATGTTCAGTACCATTTGCACCTCCTCAGAAACTGAAACAGTCAATATCAAAATGCAGCAAAACCCCAACACTCAGGCTTGGAAGTGGCAAATAAAATGTAGGCCACACAGTGCCAGGCAATAACCATCTCCAACACGAGAGAATTTAATTACAATTCCCTTGACATTCAATGGGTTGGACTTTCTCCTCCACGGACGAAGTACAATGGTGGGTGGCAAAAGCAGCTTTTCCTCCGCCGACCACAATGGCATGTTTTTGTGCCCACTTCATTAAATATTCATCAGCTCGAAATATGCCGTTTAGTCGTCAGGAGGCCTGTGACTCGTCGACCCTGCCGTGACCTCAGCAGATCCTTGCATTGTGTGCCATATTTAAATCACAACAACGCACAGACCTTCTGCAGCCCAGGACTGCTCCAGGTGAGATGATCCCCCCAAAAGTAGGAAGAATGCAGCCCCCAAGTTTAGTGACATCACACTGGGGCATGCTGTCAAGGTCTGCCAGTACCTTCTCTACCCTGGGGATAGTCAATGGAGGTCCAATAAGATCATCAAACCAGTCTGGGAGGCAATGTCTGTGATGGCGAGTGCAACCTCAGTCCTGAAGAGAACAGCAATACAGTGCTGCAAACGGACAAATGTGATCCGAACAGCCTGGGTAAGTCTACCTTCTCATCCCTCTCAGCTCACGCTCTCACAAGCCCCTCACATGTTCGCCAGATGACAGTCCACAGGGTTCTCTTACACCAACAGCACAAGGGACATTACCACTCACTCTCCCACTCAAACCTTGACATCTCCATCTGGGCTCATATGCTGTGCTATTTGCCCACTCAAACCTTGACATCTCCATCTCGGCTCACATGCTGTGCTATTTGTACCCTCATCCTATATAAGGCTCCATTCAGCACCCACACAAGGCTGGCATCCTTATCATCTGCCTTGGCAGGCTTCCTGCTCACACTCCCGCCATCTGTCTTCATGCAGGCCAAGCTCACCCATAATAAGAGAAAGATCCCAGATTGGTTGTCGAATGCCAGAGGTCAGGGCTCGCACCCAGTATGAGGTGTGTGTAGCCCAGCTGGCTGGAGAGGACTAGGAATCCATCTGCGGTGAGATGAGGCCAGTGGCCTACACCCAAATGAGGGCCCTGCACCAGCTCATCTTTATGCCCGTCTGTTGCCGAGCACTAAATTTCTTTACTGTCTTTCATAGCACCACAGCTAAGCTCCACAGATACAGGGCGCCTGCCCCTCATATCCAGCCCCCTTGACACCTCGGATGAGTAACCACTTGTGGAAGACTCGTCACAGCACTCGCCCACACCCTCCACCAGCACAAGAGACAAACCCCATGATGCGACCTAGATATAGGGTAGATTTGGGGCCACAATCTGGTGAGCACAACACAGATTTTGATCCACAGCAGGTGGAGGTAGAGACATCCAAGGTCACTGACACAAAGAGGACAGCTGAAGGCCAGTATTCTGCTGAGTGCCAATCGGATGATGAACCTATGAACTCTCTCTTAACTCAGATCATAGAATCAAAGAATTCACAGTGCAGAAGGAGGCCATTCAGCCCATCGAGTCTGCACCGGCCCTTGGAAAGAGCACCCCACTCAAGCCCACGCCTCCACCCTATCCCTATAATCCAGCAATTGCACTTAATACTAAGGGCAATTTAGTATGGCCAATCCACCTAACCCGCACATCTTTGAACTGCGAGAGGAAACCGGAGCACCTGGAGGAAATCCACGCAGACACGGGGAGAACGTGCAGACTCCGTACAGACAGTGACCCAAGCTGGGAATTGAACCTGGGATCCTGGAGCTGTGAAGCAACTGTGCTAACCACTGTGCTGCCCATCGTGGAGCAACAACAACAGACACAGGAGTGTCAGGCAATAGCTGCAATTCACAGATTGCAGTGCATGATGGAGAAGTCCGTCCGCATTCCATCTAAGATAATAGCACTGGCATGCTAGTTCAAAGGGGTCAGTCAACACTGCTAGGATGGTGGCTGCTATACAGACCTTGGTCCAAGACGTAGCACCTGCGCAGTTGTAAATAATAGCAAAGCCTAGTGCTCTGGCTAGCTTGATCTCTAGCAAAGTGCACATAATTTTGGGCCTTGGCAAAAAGGGAGTCCATCAGCTCCTTTCTGAACTTGTGGGTAGAAAGTTGAGAGAAACTGCCGAGGTCCCCATTGGAGCTCTAGAAAGAACCAATCGCATAGAAGTTAAGAGTGGCAGTGATTTTCAGAGCCATCGGCAGAAGGATGTCCTCGTGGTGTCAACTCGTGGACAACGCGGCAGATGTGAGCCACCAGATCCCTAGACATGCGGAGGCACTGACAACACTGTCTCTAGTTCATCTGCAGAAACGACATGTGTCTCCTGCACACACACAGCCTCGAAAGGCACCAACATGCAGCATTTTGGTGGACCTCGCCCACTGGGTTTGGAGGGGGCCCTACTGCCCCTAGATCATCAGGGTGAAGCTCCTCCCTTTGGCCAGCCTTGCGCTCTAAAGAACAAAACAGCACAGGACCAAACCTGCTTCGACCCTCCCCGTGTGACTGTGGAAATACCTCCTGTCAACCGAGGAGCAGAACCTTCAGGTTTCCCTCACTCTTATTACTCTCAGTCCTCCTCCTGCTATCCTTGATCCGATTGTACATTGTGGTTAATATACCATTGTTATCTCCAAGTCATTTGAGGTGCATATAGCTATGTTCCATCTTGAGGCCTACTGCACTGTCACATATAGGGACACCCCACCGAATACCAGCCCCTCCACTATCTGCTCCCCCTCTACAGGCTGCAGATGTCTCCCGACTGCAAGTGTACCATCCCATCTGTGGCTGAGTACGATGCAAGAAGCCCCTCCGGACCGCCATACAGGAGGTGATGATCATGCCCAGCATACACCATGCTGGGCATGACTGACAGTGGGCTGAAATGCCACCACCCCGCACTGACTCCATGGTCTGGGACAAGGACAATCTTTGGAAGTTCAGCAATGTAAGTTGATGTGCTTCTTCACCCTGCAATCCTTCCACTATCACTCTGACTCGCTTATATGCCTCTGTGAGAGCTGTCTGCCAATTCCAGTTCAGAGAACCCTTCCCCTGCACACTTCCCCCAGGCATATGTACGAGTATAACCTTCCCCAGTCTTCTCACTCCCCCCAGTCAAGCCCTTGCTGTCAACCCCTTCCCTCGCCACTGTCTTGTCCCCTCGCCCTCAGTCGGACCCTGGCCCTGAAGCATATTACAAACCACCCCCACCTTCCCACTGGTCTGGTATATGGAACTTTGCTCTGTAACCCCTCTCGAAAGTGAAGTGGGGCTGCCTCCAAAATCAGGTGCTGCAAGTGCTGCACAATGCAAGGAAGACAAACAAAGTTACAAGTGAAATGTAGGTTTCCAGGCAGAAAACGTGCATTGAGGGTGAAATCAGATGACAGGACATGGACAGGAAACTTGCCTGCCATTATGCCCACTGTGGACAGGGCCGGAAAATGCTAGCCAATGGTATTACCTTTGTTGAATCTCCCAAGGTCAACATCTTGGGGATTGCCTTTGGCCAGATCGAAATGGACTAGCCATATAAATACTGCGGTTATAAGAGAATATTAGAGGCTGGGAATTCTAGTAACTCACCTCCCGGCTCCCCAAAGCCTGTCCACCATCTTAAAGATACAAGTCAAGAGTGTGATGGAATACGCTCCACTTGCCTGGATGAGCGCAGCTTAAACAACACTCAAGAAGCTCAACACCATCCAGGATAAAGCAGCCTACTAGATTGGCACCCCATTCATCATAAATACCAACACACAGTGACAGCAATGTGCACCATCTACAAGATGCAACTGCAGCAACTCACCAAGGCTCCTTCGACAGCACCTTTCAAACCTATGAGCTCCACAACCAAGAAGGGCAAGGGCAGCAGATGCTTGGGAACACCACTGCCTGTAAGTTCCCCTCCAAGCCATATACCATCATGATACCATCCTGACTTGGAATAATATCGAAATCTTGGAACTCCCTTCCTAACATCATTGTGGGTGTATCTACACCACATTGACGGTAGCAATTCAAGAAGGCAGCTTGTCACCACTTCCTCAAGGGCAATTCAGGACAGGCAATAAATCCTGCCCATCAATAATGCCCACATCCTGCAAAAGAATAAATAAAAACGTGGAGGAATACGGATTCATCAGCTGACGAAAGGTAGTCGGTGGTAATCAGCAGGACACTGATCTTTCGGTTAGGAAGTTTCCCAGCAGCCTGTTAAAGAGGCTCAACTGGATAAGCTGCTCATTTTCTTTATTCTTTCATGGATATGGGTGTCACTGGAAACAACAGCTTTTGGCTATCCCCAATTGCTCTTGAACTGAGTGGCTTGCTAGGCCATTTCAAAGGGCAGTTAAAAGACAACCACATTGCTGTGACCTGGCGTTACGGTGGACAGACTAGATAAGGATGGCAGATTTCCGTTCCGAACCCAATGGGCTTTTACAACAAATTGATGATAGTTTCACCCACCATTACTGTGACTGGCTTTTAATTCCAGATTTATTAACCAAATTTAAATTCCACCAGCTGCCATGGTAGGATTTTAACCTATGTCACAGAGCATTAGCATGGGCCTCTGGATTAATAATCCAGTGATAACATACAAAAGGTCGGTGATAATGTAGACCTCAAAGACCATAAATGCCAAGTCAATTGAGGTATTTAAAAGATGCATACATAATGAATGGAGAAAAAGTAGGAAAGTAGGATTCAGAACACAGAAGATGCCATTGGATGAATTGAAAAGCCCGTTTCAATTCCGATAGAACAAACATGCTGAATACATTCAATCAATGGGGATAATTTTTATTGCTTGCCTGTCTTTGGGTTTATTAAATATCTAAATGGCAGAAGTGCTCATGGCCAGTGATGATTTTGCCTTTTTGAGACCACTTTTATTAAAACAATGAACCAATTTTAGAAAGGTGGCAATTAGGATGTTATGACGTTAAACACACATGTTTCACTCTTGTGGTTTGGATTGTTAGAACCCTGCAATTAAACTACACTCTTATTACTCATTCCTAACCGCTCAAAAACTTTAAATTAAGTAAAGAAATATCAATGCTGCAATTTTAAGACAGTACATGAATTTGAATGGTTGACTTCATCATCAAGGTCTTATGGAAGACGTATTAATTCATGTTGCGCAGGATTCAGGTCATCAATTAGGTTACAGGGCTTCGGTGCAGTAACGTCTAGAAACATCAGTAGAGGAAGGCATGCGCAGGAAAGACAAGGATGTGCCCATGACCGAGGGAGTGAGGGGAAGGGGTTCTGGCATTTGTTTCCCTGTAGGGTGATTTGCTCAGGCTATTGGGGACGATTTAAGCTAATATCTGCAGGGTGCGCAGAATACATCAATAGCACTAGAGAAGGAAATCTTGGGTATTACGCGAGTTCAGGGTTAAGGGGAAAAGTAATAAAACTCCAAATCAGGATTACTATGCATCTATGTGAATGATGAATGTGGCAAATAAGGCAGGTGAGTTAAGGCACAGATTGCCATGTGAATTTAAGATGTGTGGCTAAAGCAGTGACCTGGTTCAAAGAATTTCTAGACAGGGAATTAAAAATTCCTGGATACAAGATGTACAGGAAAAATAGGAAAGGAAACGGGGAGTGGTGGGTGGCATATTGGATAAGGAGAACATCTCGGTGCTGGATCCCAGAGGAGTCAAATATAAAATCTTTTGGGATATGTCCATTGCTGGCAAGACCAGCATTTGCTACCCACCCCTCACTGCCCTTGAACAGAATGATTTCAGAGGGCACTTACGAGTCAAACATCTTGCTGTGGGTCTAGAATCACATGTACGGCAGACCGGGTAATGACAGCAAGTTTCCTTCCCTAATGGACATTAGTGAACCAGATGGGTTTTACAACAAATTGGATGATAGTTTCATGGTCACCATTACTGATGGCTATATTCCAGATATATTAATTAATTGCCAGGGTGGGATACGAATCTGTGTTCCCAGAGCGTAAGATGTGGATAAGTGGGATATTCCCATGAAAGGGAATGGGACAGCAAATAATCCAGGGCTCCCTGGATGACAAGACAGCTGAAGAAGAAAAAAAGTGTACTTGTGACATGACATCAGGTGGATAATGGAACCAAGAACCAGGCTAAATATAGAAGGTTCGGAAGGGAGGCAAAAAGCAAATGAGAGAAGCTAAGGGAGAGTATGAAAATAAGATAGTTAACATGAAAGGGGATCCACAAGTCTTCTGTTGGCATTTAAATAGTGAAAGGAGGAATGGAGCAGAATAGGGACCAAACGCAGAACTCATGAAGACAGGGAGTATGGCTGAGGTATGAAATGAATACTTTGCATCGGTCTTTACCAAAGGAAGTTGATGCTGCGCAGCTCATGGTGAAAGTGGATTCTCTGTTGTCGGGATTTTTTGTTGCGTCGGCAGCCCAGGGATTTCCCGACGGCGTGGGGCTGCCCACAATGGGAAGCCCCATTGGCCAGCTGGCGAGACGGAGAATCCCGGGGACGCGCTGCACCAGAAATCTGATGTGGTGGGACGGAGAATGCCGCCTAAGGTATTTCAAACACTAAAAGGGTTAAAATTGATAAGGGAGTGGTGTTAAATAGGCTGTCTGTACATGTTTATAAGGTACCAGGACGGGATGGGATATATCCACAGGTACGGAGGGAAGTGAAAGTGGAAATTGTGGAAGCACTGGCTATAATTTTCCAGTCTTCCTTAGATTCAGGGATGGTGCCAGAGGACTGGAGAATTGCAATTACCGGAGAATGTTCAAATAAAAGTGTAAAAGGGAAGCCCGGCAACCACAGGCCAGTTAGTTTAACCTTAATGGGGGGGGGGCTTCTAGAAATGATAATTTGGGACAAAATTAATGTCACTTGAGCAAATACAAGGGGCAGGATTCTCCGTCCCGCTGCACCAGATTTCTGGTGCGATGAGCCCCTAGGGTTCTCTGTTTCACCAGCCGGCCAATGGGGTCTCTCATTGTGGGCAGCCCCACGCCGTCGGGAAACCCCCGGGCTGCTGGCGCAACGGAGAACCTCAACAGCGGAGAATCCAGCCAGAGTTATTTGAGAAAAGAAAGGGAAAAATTGTGACCAACTTGCCTGAGTTTTTTGATGATGTAACAGAGGGATGATTCAGGCAGTGGCTGTTGCTGTGTACTTGGTCTTCCAAAAGGCATTTGATAAAGTGCCGCACAACAAGCATGTGAGCAACGTTATCATTTATAGGATGAAAGGGACAGGGGTGACATGGATACGAAATTGGCTGAGTGACAAGGAATTAAGAGTGGTGCTTAATGGATGTTTTTTGGACTGGAGGAAGATTTTTAATGAAGTTTCCCAAGGGTCGCTGTTCTTCCTGATATGTATTAATGACCTAGACTTTGCTGTACAGACCACAATTTCAAAATGCTTCCAGGTTTGTGTGGAGAGTAGTCGAAGACTTCAAAAGCACAGGCAGGTTGGTGGAATAGACTGATAAGTGGCAGATGCCATTTAATGCAAATAAGTGTGAAGTGATTCCTTTAGTAGGAAGAACATGGAGAAACAATATAAAATAAAGAGTACAATTCTAAAGGTGGGCACTGGAGCAGAGGGACCTGGGTGTATATGTGCAAGTCATTGAAGGCAACAGGACAGGTTGAGAGGACGGTTAATTAAGCAAACAGCGTCCTAGGTTTTATTAATAGGGCCAGAGAGTACAAAAGCAAGGAGGTTATGTTAAACTTGTACAGAAAACCGGTTCAGCCTCAACAGGAAGTGTGGCTTTAGTTCTGGGCATCACTAAGATGTGAAGGCATCAGAGAGTAGCAAAGATTTATGATAATGGTTGAAATGATGAGAAACTTGTTATGTGGATAAATTGGAAAGGTTGGAACTGTTTCCCTTGGATAATATTGAGAAGATTTGATAAAAGAATTTTAAATGAGGGATCTGGATAGAGTAGATAGGGAGGAATCTGTTCCTATTAGTGGAAAGATTGAGAACAGGAGGGCACAGATGTAAAGTAATTAAAAGCAATGGAAACAGGAGGAAAAGCTTTTTCATTGAAAAAAATAGTTGGGACCTGGACTGCCTGAGTGTGCGGTGGAGGCAGGTAAGGCATTTAACAGAGATTTAGATTATTATCTGAAAAAGGAATAATGTGCAGGGTTACAGGGAAAAGGCAGGGGAGCTACACGAGGCAATAGCTCCTTTGGAGAGCTAGCACAGACATATTTCCTGCTATGTTGTAACAATTTTTGAATCTGTGAGAGAGGAGAATTTAACAGTTCACTATTGGGTCTGCTTAGTTTTCTGCTGTGACTCTAACATGGAATAATATTTCCAATGAATGTAATTTCAGTCAGCCCATACAGCAACTTTGACTATTTAACAACAGGCTGGAATAGAACCAAACAGGAACCCAATATTCTTTACTTCTGCCTGAAATTGTAATGCTGCTCTGAGATACACAAATGTTAAATACACAATGTTCTTCAACAAGTACAGCTTACTATAGTTGCTTTCATGACAAGAAAAAGATAAGACAGTCAACACTGTGGGGATTTTTTTTGCATTGGCAGAAAGTAAAGTATGAGGCCATCCACTTCCACATTTGCCAGTAGTCAAAAAAATGTATAATTTTTCATGTAATATTTCAAACTTTTTACTGTACAAACAAGTGAAAAGGAAAATGGCACACAAAGGAGACTGGATTTTGAACTTTCCAGACCAATCCAAACAGCGGCCAAGCTGAAGTAATGCATTTTTTGTTTTTAAAAAAGGTGGTTTGCTTCTATTATGGTAGTTATTTTGAGTTGTAGAAGTACATTTTTAAAATCCCCTTAAAACTGAACACCAGTAGGGCGTGATTTAAAAAAAAAATTAGAGTACCCAATTCACTTTTTCCAATTAAGGGGCAATTTAGCGTGGCCAATCCACCTACCCTGCACATCTTTGGGTTTTGGGGGCGAGACCTACGCAAACACGGGGAGAATGTGCAAACTCCACACGGACAGTGACCCAGAGCCGGGATTGAACCTGGGACCTCGGCGCCGTGAGGCAGCAGGGCTAATTCACCGTGCCACCCCTTGTAGGGTGTGATTTAACGGAAATGAAACAGAGTCCCTTGTTGGGCGTGTTTAGCCAGGTGTTTCCTGGCTGGCAGCGCCGAGAACCACCCCGCTATTAAATGGGACACTACTTCATTTCTGGGCCTTGACGAGGAACACACCTCTGAGGCCGCATTTCGGCTCATTTCCCGCACTAATCAGCTCTGCTCGGCAGTGCAGGAAGAGACTGTGGAACCATTTAAAATGGCGCCCCAATCTCTGAACCCCCCCACCAAGGCCTCTGGACCTCAACGCCCTAATTTACCACTAAGGGTGTCCTCGAGCCCCCCACACCCCACCTCATAAGGGCACACCCGGGTCCGACCCCTAGCATGATCAAAATGCCACTGTGAGCCCCTGCCAGTGCCACCGGGGCACCCTGGCAGTGGCAGGGTGGTGCCAAGGTGGCATTGCAACAGTGCCAAGTTGCATCAGGGTGCCAGGGTACCATTCTGCCCAGCGACCGACCACCCAGGGCCCCCATCACCTGGGAGACACCTCTCGCTCCGAACCCTCCCCACCCCCTCCCAAATGCAGGTACGCCTGGTCCACGTTGGTGGAGATCAGTGCTAAAAGGTGCTCGTCAGGGTCTCCGAGATGTGGTGGTTAGATCCCGCAACTTGGATAACTCCGGCAAGAGCGTATTCAAGTGAGCCTGACTGCACACTTGAATATGCAATTCTGGATCCCAGACTCAATGGAAAACCTCGTTAGATTTCTCGAGCGGCCTCTCGTGAGATTTACCGGCCTCATATAGTCCCAAGTCAGATACAGCGAGGCCGGTAGATCGTGGCCAGAGTATGCAATACCTTCATAGTGTGGATTTCCTCCAGTAGTCTTTCTGCACGCCGCAAATTTTTCAAAATAGCATCTTTTGTTCCCCTGCAGATACATCAAGAATAAGACACTCTTTCAGTTTGGGTAAACATTACGTTGTCTCAATTAAACAGTATTATATTCTGCTACTCCAGGGGATCGGAGGCCCCCATATGTTTTGCCCTCTGGGCAGGGTGGTGCCAGCTGGCAGGGGCATTGCCATGGTGCCAGGTTGGCATTTTCCCTGCATTGGGGATGCCCTGCGCAGGTGTGGCATGGTGTGCCCCCACCCCCCCCACCGAGGACACACTCATGGGTGAGTTGTGGCTTTGGTGGGGTTTGGGGATCGAGAAATTGGGACGCCATTATTAAATGGTATCCCGATATCTCCGTGCACTGATGAGTTCCGGTGAGCCAGAGTCCTGGTAGATAGCGTGGTGTTTCTTGGCGATGATAGTGGCGGGAAACACCTGGCTAAACGAGTTCGTCCCGGGACTCTGTTCCGATTATGTTAAATTGCGTTCAAATGCCATAAATTATGAGATAATGCATTGATTTAGGAACAAAAATCAGTCTTATACCTGGGTGATCTCCTCTACTTTGAAAAATTGCCATGGGAGTTTTCAAGAGGGCAAATGTGATCTCAGTTTAATGTCTCATTCATAAGACAGCACCTTCAACACTGCTGCAGCTCCCAGTTATGCACCGAAATGCATAACTCAGCTCAGATTTTGAATTTAGGTCCTTAGACTGGGGCATGAATTCACAGCCTTCTGACACAAGGGTGAGAGTACCAGCACTGCCATTAGTAACACAGTGAAAAGAAACACAAAATTATATCTTGAGAATTGCAAAAATAATTTCTGGAAATAGTGTGGATTGCTTCATAAATTACTGATTTCAATTAAACCACACGGTCCACTCATTCCGCAAGCATAACCCCAACCTTCCCAGTTGCGTGCCATTTTAACTCCGCACCTTGCTTTCAAGCCCAAATGTCCATCCTTGGCCTGATGCAATGCTCCAGTGAAGCCCGGTACGAGCTGGAGGAGCAGCATCTTATCTTCCGGTTGGGAACATTGCAGCCCTCGGTTCAGCAGTTTTAGATTGTGATCTTTCTCCTCCATCTTAAATTCCTTTTTAAAAAAAAAATCCCAGACATGTACCTCCCCCACCCCATTATCCCTTGTTCTTAATATTGCTACTTTTTGTTGCAATCTCTCACAGTTACACTTTAATACCTAACACAGGCATTTTCAAAGTCGGGGTCGCGACCCGCGGGTGGGTGTCGGAGCCGTCCGTCGCGGCGCTCCCGATTGCGCACATGCACGCACAACAGACGCGGCAGCCGGCTTTTAACAATGCCGCCTGCGAGAGGCCTTCAAAATGACAGCCACAACCATATAAAAAAAATGCGGGAGCACTGCGCATGCGTGCCCGCTCATCGGTGCGCATGCGCAGTCCCACTGTGGTTCTGCGCATGCGCACCAATGAGTGGGCACGCACGCGCAGTATACCCGCATTTTCTTATATGGTCGCGGCCGTCATTTTGAAGGCCTCTCGCAGGCGGCATTGTTAAAAGCCGGTTGTTGCGCGTGAATTTGCGCAACCGGAGATGCTGCAAAAGATTTTTTTCTTTAAATTTAATGTAATGTTTCTGCCTGAAGGGAGGTAGAGAGTAGGTCATGCCCCCCGATCGCCGACGTCATGTGCTTTGGGCATGATTGCGATTCCTCCAATTTTTCAGTAGCAAACAAGGTAAGAGAAAATGGTGGGTAGCGAAGGTCGGCCGGCGTGGGTCTCGAAGGTCAGCCGGCGTGGGTCGTGAAGGTCAGACGGTTGGTAAAAATGGGTCCCCGGAAATAATGTTTGAAAAACCCTGACCTAACACATTCTCCCCTTCTTCAGTCTTGATTCTGCTTTAATTAAATTCTGCCTTCTCTCCTCACAGATGCTGCCAAACCTGTTTTTTTCCCAAGCATCCTCTGTTCTGGTTTCAGATTTTATCATCCGCAGTATTTTACTTATTAAACCACTTTAACCTAGTCTTACATTTTAGTATTTTAGCTACAGAAGTCAGTAAAAACTGAAAAACTTACATGTTCAATTAATAGTTCATCAGTGGCTATAAAACACTTCAGGCTGTCCTGAAGTCTAAAAAGCAGATTAATATAATTGCAACTGCTCTCTTTCTCCAAATGTTTGATTTAAAAAAATATAATCTCATTCCTTGGCATGGGCAGGATTGCTCATTTTGGGTCAAGAACCCCAGAGGTTAAATGGGATGCTGACCCCACATTGTGCCAGGGGCAGTCACCCAACATTGATTTTGCTTGAAATGGCTAATTAGTGGCTAGAGTTTTCCATCCAATTAAGGATGGTGGATGGACTCTCAAAGCTAGAAGGGCCAAAGGGAGGTCCTCCAGCATGGAGGTAGGGGTGGGTGGGGGGGCGAAGAGAGAGAGAGAGAGAGAGAGACGGGGGGGGGGGGGGGAAAGAGAGTGCCTCCATCTTGAGGCACTTTCTTAGCACTTTTCAAATAATAAAACCCCACAGTTGCCAGTCCATCATTGTGGAGAGCGTCACAGGTAGTTGCGTCCAGGCCCTTAATTGCCTTTTTAATTAGTTTAACCAACTATCTGCCGCTTGCAGGCAGCTAACCATCTCACCCCCAACCAGGCCCAAGGTAACCTGACAGCAAAAGGGAGGCGGGACCTGCCAGTTCCAGAAGGCAAGTAGCACTCCTATAATTGGAGTGTTTCCTCCCTATCCCGCAAGGAAGTACTTGGTTTCCCACCTGCTGATCACAAGCAACCTCTCCTTCCCTGTTCAAATGACTCACTCCGCTCTCCCCCACAAGCCCGATTTTCAGCCTTCCTCGTGATTCACTCCTGATTTCCAGGGACCAGCTCCAAAGATTGGATTTTTCTCCCTGCAGCCTGATGTACCTCCACATCCCTGGCTTTAGCAGAATTCTCCTGAACTGCTACACTTTCCCCTGTATCCTCCCCACTTCTCTCCAAATATCAGGACTATTGAGTTTCAAATAAAAAGGAACACTTCAGATACCAACTTTTTAGCTTTTAGCTGGGTGATGTTTCTTGTCAGTTTCCGGATGATTAAAGTTCTTGCTTTTTTTACATCTTTTCTCAATTTAACAACCTAGAAATGATAAGATGATTTGGTTAATATCGTCAAACTGCTCCAAGCAATTGTAAAACTGAAGAATGCAAACTTGTCTGATTTTTTTTTCTCTGTCTGAACATTCACAATACCTATTAAATATAACAGTTTATACTTTAGTATCAAATAGAATTTTACCAGGCCAAATTCCAAGAACCTTTCGAATGGCTAAAAAGAAACAGGCTTTGTAGGCATAAGCATGCCTATCCAGTTATGTTTCAATGTTATTCTTGGATCTTCTATTTCAAAATGCAGAGCACAAGTTCAAAAGTTAATAAAATTATTTAGTACATTTATACATTAAGTTACTGTAAAATATACAATTAGAAATTCTAACGTAAAAGTTCCAAACATCATGTGGGATGCTTCAATCAGACATAAATTTATTTCACAAGGATTCAGCCACTTAAAATCCTAGGGTGTTTTAGAGTGGCTGATCCACTCAATAGAAATATCATTCATGTGATAGAACATTAAGTAAACACTTAATTTAGTTCACACCACTGGACGTCAGTTCTAATTCAGTGAAGATTATTTGCTGCAAAGCCTTTACACCAGGATTGGTGCCAATTCTTTCCACCTCCACCTTTAAAATCCATCTCGAAACTCTTTTTTTTTTTAGACCAAGCACTTTTAAAAAATAAATTTAGAGTACCTAATTATTATTTATTTCCAATTAAGGGCAATTTAGCGTGGCCAATTCACCTAACCTGCACATCTTTTAGGTTGTGGGGGTGAAACCCACGCAGACACGGAGAGAATGTGCAAACTCCACATGGACAGTGACCCAGGGCCGGGATTCGAACCCGGGTCCTCAGCGCCATAGTCCCAGTGCTATCCACTGCGCCACCGTGCTGCCCTTTGGACCAAGCACTTGCTTACCTCTCCTAATTTCTTCCTTCCTGTTCTTATGTCAGTTTTCTGACGTCTAATTTTAAGCAGCTTGGGACATTTCTTTATATTGACGGCACCATATAATGACAGTTTGTCTTTGCAGTAAATTGTTCATTACATTTTGAATATAATGCAAACACCTTAAGCCCATATACCAAGTTTCATCCACACAACTAAAATACATAATTGATTAGAATTTTAAATTCTCCAAGTGGGAATATGTTTTGCAGAGAACAATGTAAGCATTTGTTCCTCTTAGCTGATCACATTTACTATCTTTATCTATCTCCCACTGTGGCCATCTGAAATGGCTGCCCACAAAGAATGATGGGAATTGTGCCCAGGTTTGGGACACAGACGAGCTGCAGCCTGTATCTTTGCAAACGGCAGCCCAGAAGTATGCAGGAATTCACACCTGCAAATGAGCCATTCAAGGCGATTAAAGTAACAATGGGGTCATCAGGTCCATCGCATCATCTTCCAGACTAGGCGGCACAGGGCTCCTGCTCGGAGCCCTCCCAGGATTGGGCACTGAGTGCCCACCCCAAAAGTGATGTGGCAGCCCCTGATTGGATGTGACCAATCAAAGGTTGGAGCCCTGAGAAATTGATTGGCAGTGACCCAGAAACTGCCCACAAAAGGGGCGGAGAAAGCTCAAGCCAGTTAAAAGACAATGCAGCAATGATTTCTGTCTCTTTTGGGACCGGCCTGTGCCCACACCAATTGTAGCATAACGACCAGCCAAGTTCAAGACCATGATCACTACCTGAGACAGACGAGCCGCAGCAGAGACAAACCTGACGGTTTCCAGCCGACACACGTGGGGACTCAGATAAAGGCCTTATCTGCCTGCACAGAGTCAGTTATCCAGAAGGTAAGTAAATGTCAGCTTAGCTGATAGATGTAGTTTAGTGCATAGACGTGTGTATCATTGCACAGAGAGATAAGTCACGTGAGGACTCAGATAAAGGCCTTATCTACCTGCACAGAGCCGGTCATCCAGGAGTTAAGTAAAGGTCATCTTAGTTGATAGATGTAGTTCAGTGCATAGCCGCGTGTATCATTGCACAGAGAGAAAAGTCTTGTGTCCAATAATAAACTGTCTTTTGAGCTAACATACTGGTTGTGTGGTCATTTGGTCAATACACGAAACGTACTCGCAGCTTGTGGTTTGATAACAAAGTGGCAACACCACTCAATGACTCCAAGGTTGGAAATTTTCCAACCCCTCACATGGGTAGGATCTTCCCATCCCGCCGGCCCCACATGGATGAAACGGCCGCAAGGGGGCTGAAAAATTCCAGCCCATTTGTCTTTTCAGTGAAATTAGACTTTGTGGCCTATAATGGCCATGCTCTAAAGGTAAAAAGGAACTTCACTTAAGCTTCTGGTATTAATAATCTTCAAGTTCCATTTTGTTGCATTGTTGAGATTAAAGTATTTTAGCAAAGTAGCCAACAACAAAAAGTTGCAAGAAGTTGTGCAGTTGACTACCCAAATTTAGGATTTTGTTGCGTAACATGTTTTGATGTGCTGTGAATATGTTCTATACAATTTATTTTCTACCCTTCAAGTACTCAACTTGTGCTGGGTAGGTTTTGAAGTCACAATATTCTCCCAAACAATTTCCAAATGGCAAAAATTCAACCAACCATTTAATGCAGAATAAAAAAGGTACTCCCCCACCCCCATAGCTGCTCTACTACAGCCTATTCTATTCCTACATGGTGCAAACGAACACCGTTACCATCACTATTTTTTTCAAATCTTTGAATCCTAATCTCTTGCCATTTAACAGCAGGACTGAATATCAGATGCTCAGCTGAAGAAATTCTTCCAAATTGTCTGGGGATACAAATTAGTCTTTCCCAACAGAGCCAGTAAGCCAAGAACTGGACTCATCCAGTCCACTCTCGTCAAATACGATCACTATTCTCAGTCCTGAGAGAATTTCCAGGAGAGACCGGATTGCACGCAGGAAGATTGCTTGCCAATAAATAGAGTGAGAATATTTAAATTACTGTCCCAAGACTCAGGATGCTTAGAAGAGGAACATTTCAGTTCTGCGTTTCTTATGATCAGACATCAGTCTAAATCTAAGCTGCCATCGGCAAGAAAATCACATAAACACAATAAAGGCTCCAACTTCAATTTATCGGATGGGTATAAAGGGATACGGCACAAGGAAGTGCTGAGGATTTTAGCCAAGGTTGGTATCATGACCAGTACAGGCTTGGAGGGCAGAAGGGCCTGTTGTGCTGCATTGTTCTTTGTTCAATTCCTAGTGTGCTGAGTTAGCTGATCTCAGTGATATTTAGAGTTGGCCTTGAGGGCCTGCTTCCAAGTGCCAAATCCACTCATAGAATCATAGAATTTACAGTGCAGGAGGCCATTCGGCCCATCGAGTCTGCAACGGCCCTTGGAAAGAGCACCCTGCTAAAGCGCAGGCTTCCACCCTATCTCCGTAACCTGACCTAACCTTATGGATACTAAGAGACAATTTAGCATGGCCAATCAACCTAACCGGCACATCTTTGGGCTGTGGGAGGAAACCGGAGCACCGGGAGAAAACTCATGCAGACAGAGAGAGAAAGTGCAAACCAGTGCAAACAGTCACCCGAGTCAGTCACCCGAGGCCGGAATTGAACCTGGGACCCAGGAGCTGTGAGGCAACAATGCTAACCACGGTGTCACCGTGCCTCCCCACACCATCCTCCCACTTTACAAATAATGCACATTTTGCAGATATTATTTGATAGGCGCTTTTTAATTTTTAATTAAATAATCTGGACTCCATATTGCCATAACATGGGCATGTGATTTTTAACTGCCATTTAGGTATCCTAAGTTATCCTTATCCTCACAATATGGCTGAAAAATTGTTAGTTTGCATTTTCCACCAAGCATGTCGATGAGAACCAGAAGTTCAAAAAAGAAAATCTTTATCAAGTTTATAGATTGCCAAAGGTTCACACAGAACATGGTGCCGAAAGACGAGGTTTCTGGACAAATATGCTTATCTCTAAAATTGTAAGTGATTTAGTGAGCTTGTCTGGAACAGTCATTACGTCTGCTTAAACTTTCAAGTATTCTTTGATCGTTTTCAGGAAGAACACAAATTCAGGGCATCGGGGGAAAAAAATTAAACTTATTGTTGGTTTCTCTTTTTTTTAAAAATGCCTATAATATTTATGAATCACGTAATTATAATTTGTTTTCCGTCTTTCAGCAATTATCCCAACATGCCATGTCCATGTCATGTGCCACCAGCCAGAAGAATAACATTAAATCTTTTCATATATACTGTGGTAAATGGACAGCGGCCTGAATTTTAGGTCCAGTAAAATTGGGCAGTCTATTGGACATTTTAAATTGGAATTACACTGAACACAGACAAACTGCGTGGGCATGTCTGGACTTGCTCCATCAATTACCCATCAGGAGATAATCGGTCCTAAATGTCTGGATTTGCTCCGTCAATTACCCATCAAAAGACAATTGGTCCACAAGCAGTAGTGTAAAGACGTTTGCCTCACTGATTCAGCACTTCACATCTCCTTTTGTTGCTGGCGGTCAAGGCCTGGGAAATATCGCCGAAATGAGTTAAATTCAGAATGACTGTTCAAATTGGTCTCTAGCCAGGTTTCCAGTACAGCTACAATAATGCATCAATCAACAACATGGAAAAATACCTAAAGTACTGTCAAAAAAAAAGCAGGGAAAATCCAATCAGGCCAATTACATCAGTCAACTCTCAATCATTAGAAAAAGCAATGAAAATTAGCGTTGAAGGTGTTAGCAAGCAGCATATAATCCCAATAACCTGCTCACTGCTGTTCGACTGAATGCCACTCAGCTCCAGACCTTATTTCAGCTTTGATCCAAAATCCTGAGGCAAGAGTGACTGCCTTAATTTCAAGGATGCGGGGTATCAAGGAGCCCTAATAAAGTTGAAGTCAATAAAAATCAGGGAGGAAACTCTCTAATAGTTAGAGTCACATCAACCAGAAAGGAAGATGATTGTAGTTATTGGATCAAGTTATCTTAACACCAGGACATCACTGCAGGTGTTCTTCAGAATAGTATCCGAGGCTCCACCATCGTCAGCTGCTTCATCAATGAGCTTCCGCCTACCATTGTGCCAGAAATGGGGTTCTTTGTCTATTCAATTCCATTGGCAACAGATCAGTATGTGTCTGTATGTAGCAAGACATGGAAAATTTCAAGTTTGAGCTGATAAGCAACTTGAATGTACCTTCTCATTTAAGTTCCAGGCAATGACCATTTCCAACAAGTCGGTCTTACCAGCAGCCCCTTGACACCACTATCTTTGTTGAATCTTCGACCACCAATGCTGGACAGATAACTGGACCAACCACATAAATACCATGGCTACAAGAGCAAGTCAGAGGCTTAGAATTTGGCAGCAAGTAACTCCCCACGCCCTGAAGCCTCTCCACCATCTACAAGTCACTCGTCAAGAGGGGTGTGATGGAATACTAAGCACTTGCCAGGATGACTGCAGCTCCAACAACACCCAGGGAGCTCAACACCATCAAGGACCAAGCAACCCATTGACTGTCATGTCAACCATCACCTTAAAACATTCATTCCCTCCACCACAACACAGTGGCTGAAGTGTGCACCATCCACAAAATGCACAGCAACAACCTGGCAAGGCTTCCTTCTCAGTACCTACCAAACTAATGACCTCCAGCACCTAAAAGTACAAGAGTAGGAGGGCCCATGAGAACAACACTACATGCAAGTTTCTCGTGTGATGGAACCCACAATTTCAAAGCTTGCATTTTTTGAGAGACCCGAATTGAAAAGGGAAACAAATCCAACCCCCAGGATTTTTGGGATGTTCAACTCCTCAGAAACAGTCTCGTAAACCTTTGGTGCAATTCCTCCAAGGTTAGTATACACTTCCTTAGGTAACAACATCAAAACTGTACATAATATTCCAGGAATGGCCTTATCAAGTCCTTACACTTAAACTCCAATCACTTTGTAATCAAGGCTAACTGACCATTTTCTTCCCAATTGCTTGCTGCACCTGTCTATTAACTTGCTATAATTCATGCACAATAACATCCAGGCCCCTCTGAATACCAAAATTGTCAAGTCTCTCACCATTATAAAGTATTCTTCTTTCTAATTTGCTTTCCAAATTTGACAGCTTCATACATTCCCACAATATAGTCCAGTTGCCATGTTATTGCCCACTCACTTCCATATGTATATCCCTTTTGCAGCCACTTTGCATCCTAGTACTCACAGCTTACTTTCTCACCTAACTTGGTATCACCAGCAATTACATACAAAGAGGAACATACCTCTTCATTCACCTGAGGAAGGAGCAGTGCTCCGAAAGCTAGTGTTTGAAACAAACCTGTTGGACTTTAACCTGGTGTTGTAAGACTTCTTACTGTGCTCACCCCAGTCCAACGCCGGCATCTCCACATCATGACCAGCAATTAGGACAGATTGCACTTACTCTGCATGGTAGCTATTAGTCTACCAGACAGATTTATCCAAGGTACCATTAGTATCTTGTCAAAGTGAGAATAAAGTTTAACAATTTTGGGAAGAATAGATCGTACAGGCCTACACTTGGCACAAAAGCAAATTACTGCGGATGCTGGAATCTGAAACCGAAAGAGAAAATGTTTCAATTGCTTGATTTACCACTGCTCTAGAATCCACCTGCATCAAGCTGTCAAGTGTGTATATATCACAGCCAAATATCAATATGTGATACAGTACAAAAGGAAGCCATTTTGCCCATCCTGTACCACCTTTGGATAGAGTTATCCAATCTGTCCCAAAAATCTGGGGCGGGATTCTCCGGTCACCGACGTTGAAATCGCGTTTGGCGATCGGCCGGAGAATCCTCATTCACGACCATATAGGGGCGGCGCTGCTTTCGCGATGCTCCGCTCCCTCCAAACGCCGTACTCCGCTCGGCCGAGTTCCTGATGGCGTTGGTCGCGTGTGATCTCATCCGTCGGGAACTCAGCGTTGTGGCTGCGGGCTCAGTCCAGAGCTGCCACAGTCAGGGAAGGGCCGATCCGCTGACAGGGGGGACTTTAGCAGGGGCTGGTGGCACTGTGGGGGGGTGGTCTGGAGAGCGGGAGCTGGCCAAAAGGGGTGGGGGGGCACTATTTCGCAGACCAGGTCCGCGAGCGGCCGGTGCAACAATGCACGGCGTGGTCACTGTAGGCCGCCACCCTGTGCATGAGCGGCCTCGGACCCGGCAATTCTCCAGGCTGTATCGGCAGTTACAGCCGGGTGCTCTACACCGCCGGCATGCTAGCCCCCAGCCACAGCCGTTTTGCGCCGCATTTTTGGGCGTAAAATGGCACCATTCCCACGCTGGCGTGAGGACATAGCCTCACAATGGGAGAATCCAGCCACTGTTCATTCCACATAGCTTTGTAAATGTTTTCTCCTTCAAGAGCCTCACAATGGGAGAATCCAGCCGCTGTTCATTCCACAGAGCATTGTAAATCTCCTTCAAGTAAAACTGAGATTACATGCCAGAACAAGATTGTTAAAACGGTCACACTAAGAGAAAAGCACAAGAACTGATTAGATTTAGATTTATTGTCACATGTACCGAGATACAGTGAAAAGTATTGTTCTATGTACAGGCCTGGCAGTTCGTTTCATACATGAAAAACATAGGACATAACATGTTCAATATGATATAAAATGTTCAATGGAAAAGTTGCCGAATAGAAATCCTAGAAAGAGAAGTAACTTTATTAGAGATGGTATTCGATCCAAGGAAGAAGCATACAAATTGGCAAGGAAAACTGCAAGTCTGAGGACTGGCAGCAGTTTAGAATTCAGCAAAGAAGACCAAGGGATTGATTAAGAAGGGGAAAATACTTCCGGTGGCGGCTATGAAGGAGTAAGTTGCATATTTGGTGGCTCCCGCTCTGGTCGGACTTTTGGATCTTTTCCCCCGATTTTTTAAAGGACTTGAATTGTAGAACGGATGTTAGTGGCAATTCTCTACTGAATTCCCACTTTGGTGCATGGAGAAAAGGACTAGAAGTGCAATGTTCCTCCTGCAGAATGTTTGAGGTGAGGGACGCCGACAGTGTCCCTGCTGATTTCATATGTGGGAAGTGCACCCATCTCCAGCTCCTCAGAAACCGCGTTAGGGAACTGGAGCTGGATTAACTTCGGCTAATTCGGGAGGCAGAGGTGGTCATCGATAGAAGCTTCAGGGATGTAGTTACTCCGAAGAATAAAGATAGATGGGTGACGGTGAGAGGGGCTGGGAGGAAGCAGTCAGTACAGGGATCCCCTGTAGTCGTTCCCCTTAGTAACAAGTATACCGCTTTGGATACTGTTGGGGGGGGATGACTTACCAGGGGTAAGCCATGGGGCGCAGGTCTCTGGCACAGAGTATGTCCCTGTTGCTCAGAAGGGAAGAGGGGAGAGGAGTAGAGCATTAGTCATTGGAGACTCCAGAGTTAGGGGGATAGATAGGAGATTCTGTGGGAACGAGAGAGACTCGCGGTTGGTGTGTTGCCTCCCAGGTGCCAGGGTGCGTGATGTCTCGGATCGTGTTTTCGGGATCCTTAAGGGGGAGGGGGAGCAGCCCCAAGTCGTGGTCCACATAGGTACCAACGACATAAGTAGGAAAAGGGATAGGGATGTAAGGCAGGAATTCAGGGAGCTAGGGTGGAAACTTAGATCTAGGACAGAGTTATTATCTCTGGGTTGTTACCTGTGCCACGTGATAGCGAGACAAGGAATAGGGAAAGAGAGGAGTTGAACGCGTGGCGACAGGGATGGTGCAGGAGGGAGGGTTTCAGATTTCTGGATAATTGGGGCTCATTCTGGGGCCGGTGGGACATCTACAAACGGGATGGTCTACACCGGGACCAGAGGGGGACCAATATCCCTGGGGGGGGGGGGGGGGGAATTTGCTAATGCGCTTCGGGAGGGTTTAAACTAGTTCAGCAGGGGCTTGGGAACCTGCATTGTAGCTCCAGTATACAGGAGGTTGAGAGTAGTGAGGTCATGAGTAAGGTTTTAAAGTTGCGGCAGGCAGGAAGGTGGTTTAAAGTGTGTCTTCTTTAAGGCCAGGAGCATCCGGAATAAGGTGGGTGAACTTGCGGCATGGGTTGGTACCTGGGACTTTGATGTTGTGGCCATTTCAGAGACATGGAGAGAGCAGGGACAGCAATGGTTGTTGCAGGTGCCGGGGTTTAGATATTTCAGTAAGCTCAGGGAAGGTGGTAAAAGAGGGGGAGGGGTGGCATTGTTAGTCAAGGACAGTGTTACGGTGGCAGAAAGGATGTTTGACGAGGACTCGTCGATTAAGGTAGTATGGGCTGAGGTTAGAAACAGGAAAGGAGCGATCACCCTGTTAGGGGTTTTCTATAGGCCTCCGAAAAGTTCCAAAGATGTAGAGGAAACGATTGCAAAGATGATTCTGGATAGGAGCGAAAGCAACAGGGTAGTTGTTATGGGGGACTTTAACTTTCCAAATATTGACTGGAAAAGCTATAGTTCGAGTAATTTAGATGGGTACGTTTTTGTCCAATGTGTGCAGGAGGGTTCCCTGACACAGAATGTAGATAGGCCAACGAAAAGCGAGGCCATATTGGATTTCATACTGGGTAATGAACCAGGACAGGTGTTAGATTTGGAGGTAGGTGAGCACTTTGGTGATAGTGACCACAATTCGATTACGTTTACTTTAGTGATGGAAAGGGATTGGTACATACCGCAGGGCAAGAGTTATATCTGGGGTAAAGGCAATTATGATGCGATGAGGCAAGACTTAGGATGCATCAGATGGAGAGGAAAACTGTAGGGTATGGGCACAATGGAAATGTGGAGCTTGTTCAAGGAACAGCTACTGCGTGTCCTTGATAAGTATGTACCTGTCAGGCAGGGAGGAAGTGGTTGAGCAAGGGAACCGTGGTTTACTAAGGCAGTCGAAACACTTGTCAAGAGGAAGGAGGAGGCTTATGTAAAGATGAGACATGAAGGCTCAGTAAGGGCACTCGAGAGTTACAAGTTAGCTAGGAAGGACCTAAAGAGAGAGCTATGAAGAACCAGCAGGGGACATGAGAAGTCTTTGGCAGGTAGGATCAAGGATAACCCTAAAGCTTTCTATAGATATGTCAGGAATAAAAGAATGACGAGGGTAAGAGTAGGGCCAGTCAATGACAGTAGTGGGAAGTTGTGCTTGGAGTCCGAGGAGATAGGAGAGATGCTAAATGAATATTTTTCGTCAGTATTCACACAGGAAAAAGACAATGTTGTCGAGGAGAATACTGAGATTCAGGCTACTAGACTAGAAGGGCTTGAGGTTCATAAGGAGGAGGTGTTAACAATTCTGGAAAGGGTGAAAATAGATAAGATTTGGGATTTATCCGAGGATGGGATTTATCCTAGGATTCTATGGGAAGCGAGGGAGGAGATTGCTGAGCCTATGGCTTTGATCTTTAAGTCATCTTTGTCAACAGGAATAGTGCCAGAAGACTGGAGGATAGCAAATGTTGTCCCCTTGTTCAAGAAGGGGAGTAGAGACTACCCCGGTAACTATAGACCAGTGAGCCTTACTTCTGTTGTGGGCAAAATCTTGGAAAGGTTTAGAAGAGATAGGATGTATAATCATCTGGAAAGGAATAATTTGATCAGAGATAGTCAACACTGTTTTGTGAAGGGTAGGTCATGCCTCACAAACCTTATTGAGTTCTTTGAGAAGGTGACCAAACAGGTGGATGAGGGTAAAGCAGTTGATGTGGTGTATATGGATTTCAGTAAAGCGTTTGATAAGGTTCCCCAAGGTAGGCTACTGCAGAAAATACAGAAGCATGGGATTCAGGGAGATTTAGCAGTTTGGATCAGAAATTGGCTAGCTGGAAGAAGACAAAGGGTGGTGATTGATGGGAAGTGTTCAGACTGGAGTCCTGTTACTAGTGGTGTACCACAAGGATCTGTTTTAGGGCCACTGCTGTTTGTCATTTTTATAAATGACCTGGAGGAGGGCGTAGAAGGATGGGTGAGTAAATTTGCAGATGACACCAAAGTCGGTGGAGTTGTGGACAGTGCGGAAGGATGTTACAAGTTACAGAGGGACATAGATAAGCTGCAGCGCTGGGCTGAGAGGTGGCAAATGGAGTTTAATGCAGAAAGGTGAGAGGTGATTCATTTTGGAAGGAATACCAGGAAGACAGAGTACTGGGCTAATGGTAAGATTCTTGGCAGTGTGGATGAGCAGAGAGATCTCGGTGTCCATGTACATAGATCCCTGAAAGATGCCACTCAGGTTGAGAGGGTTGTTAAGAAGGCGTACAGTGTGTTAGCTTTTATTGGTAGAGGGATTGAGTTTCGGAGCCATGAGGTCATGTTGCAGCTGTACAAAACTCTGGTGTGGCCGCATTTGGAGTATTGCGTGCAATTCTGGTCGCCGCATTATAGGAAGGATGTGGAAGCATTGGAAAGGGTGCAGAGGAGATTTACCAGAATGTTGCCTGGCATGGAGGGAAGATCTTATGAGGAAAGGCTGAGGGACTTGAGGCTGTTTTCCTTAGAGAGAAGGTTAAGAGGTGACTTAATTGAAGCATACAAGATGAACAGAGGATTAGATAGGGTGGACAGTGAGAGCCTTTTTCCTCGGATGGTGATGTCTAGCACAAGGGGACATAGCTTTAAATTGAGGGGAGATAGATATAGGACAGATGTCAGAGGTAGGTTCTTTACTCAGAGAGTAGTAAGGGTGTGGAATGCCCTGACTGCAACAGTAGTTGTCTCGCCAACACGAAGGGTATTCAAATGGTCATTGGATAGACATATGGACGATAAGGGAATACTGTAGATGGGCTTTAGAGTGGTTTCACAGGTCGGCGCAACATCGAGGGCCGAAGGGCCTGTACTGCGCTGTAATGTTCTATGTTCCAAGTGTTCGTAAGGGCAGAAACAAAAAGACAGAGAAGACTTGGGCTGTAGCTGAAACAGGGGACAGCATGGGGGAGGGGCGAACCTCTGGCTTGTCCACCCAGCAGTCTATGGAGCAGCTGATGCAAGTCATTCAGGAGGGCTTCACTACGCAGAAACGGGACTGCTTGGACCTGATAAAAGCGTCGATTGAGCGGCTGGAGCTCAGATTGGACGCCCAGAATCGGTCAATCCAGAAGGTGGAGAAGGCGCTGGCTGAGCAGGAGGAGCATCAGACTGCGGTGGAGCTGGAGGTGGGGATGCTGAGGGACCAGCAAAAGAGCTTCTGGAGAAGGTGGAGGGCCTAGAGCATAGGTTCTGCCGGCAGAACCTAAGAATTGTCGGGATCCCGGAGGGGTCCGAAGGAACGGACGCTGGGGCATACGTCGCAGGCATGTTTGAGAAGCTGCTGGGGGATGGGGCACTCTCCCGGCCCTTGGAGGTGGATAGGGCTCACAGAGCAGTTGCGAAGAAGCTGCGAATGGGAGACCCCCCCCCCGCCCGAGGGCTATGGTGGTGAGATTCCACAGGTTCTCGGATATGGAGCGTATTCTGCAGTGGGCCAAGCAAACACGGAGCTGTAAGTGGGACAATAGCATCCTGCGGGTTTACCAAGAGCTTAGCGTGGAGGTGGCCAGGAGGAGAGCAGGCTTCAATCAGATCAGGGCAATCCTTTTCAAGAAAAAGGTGAAATTTGGACTGTTATATCCAGCCCGTCTCTGGGTCATGCATGAGGATCAGCACTTTTCCTTTGAGTCGTCTGAGGACGCGTTGGACTTTGCAAGAAAGAAAGGGCTGGCGAAGGACCGAGAACTTTTGAACTTGGCTGCAACGTTCATGTTTTTGTTTTCTCTGTTTTGTTTCTCTGTTTTTGTAAAAAGTTTCTCGTTTTATGGAAGATGTTTGTGATGCCATTTGCATTGATTTGGAACCAGCAGTAGAACTGAGTGAGTTAAGGTTTTCATTTGCACTGTTGGGGGATGGAGGTGTGCTTGTTTTGATCTTGGTGTTTTTCTGTTGGGCAATTGTGTGGGGATTGTTTGATGTTGGAGTTTGTTTGTATGAATGGGGGGGGTGGGGGAAAGAGGGGAGAACAATAGGTGGGAGACTATCTGGCGCCAGGGATGGGGGCCACCAAGCGAGCTGGGTGAGCTAGCTCTCGGAAGCGCAGTGGGGGAGGGGGTGCATATGTTCGGTTTAAGACAGGGATTGGGTTACATGGTGTTGTTGCTGGGGGGGGGGGGGGGGGGCGGATGTTCTGCTGATGAGGGAGGGACTTGGCTGAGGGACAGAGAGAAGGTTGGGGGCGCGGGCTGCCTGGGGATGGACCGGCGGAGGTGCTGATCAGGGGCTGGAGGCGGGCCTAAAAAGGGGATGACCGATTGGCGGAGGGGGGGGGGGGGTGAAATGAGCCCCCCCAACTAGGCTGATCACCTGGAATGTTCGAGGGTTAAATGGGCCGGTCAAAAGGCCACATGTGTTCGCGCATCTTAGGAGATTGAAGGCGGACGTGGTGATGTTGCAGGAGTCGCACCTTCTCGTAACACAGCTGCGAGATGGCTGGCACGGTGTCAGTATTTTTCCTCGGATGTTGTGCCCAAATATTCCGTTTTTTAAAAAAAAGAGGGAGTCACAGATGGTGACCAATTATAATTGGCAACAAAGGACAGACAGACAGACATACGAGATCTTAAGCAAGATACTAACAGATATTATGCTTGTGTCCACAGAACTCCGGAACCTCAGGAACCCCAGAGAAAGAAAAAGACCGACAAAAAGAAAAATGAAGACGACCTTCATGCTTTTCACCTGGATCTCAGTGGGATCCCTTCGGTTGCACGCGGACGCTACCCCCCTGACCCCTACCACACCGGTCGTGAATGATTCCCACCCCTGCCATGCACTGTACCCAGAGATAGTTAACCCCGAGATAGTTAACCCCGAGACAGTTACCGACACCCCGACCTGCTGTAACAAGTTTATAACCTGGTATTCACTATCGTACATAGTAGAATCACTCTTAGTGCTGGCGATACTCTGCAGTGTCGAGCAGACACTTAGACTCAGAAAATGGCAAAGGAGAGCCTCCCGCTCTCGCACCCCGGTATACACGTTAAGGTCCCCTATTTTCGGACTTCACCAAACCCCCCAACCCCTTGAGTAAATTAAAGTGCATCCGTTTTTCTTTGTGTGTGCTTTGTTCAATAAAGAAATGTAAACCTCTGTGCTTGACTGCCAAGCCAGAGAAACTTGTGTTGCTGCTATTTGTACAGTTTTAAAATGTTGTAGATTATTTTTGATTGTTTGAGTGAGGATAGTTTATTGAGGATAGTTAGAGGTTCCAGTGTATCTTATTTTTTAATGCATGCTTGAATGCCAAAGCGCCCCGTAGAGTTTTATAATGATATATGTATGTAAAATGATTTTAGGTAAAAAAATTGTGATTCATAGGCTAGGGCAGTGTAGAGCCCGTGAAGTGCTAATGGGTGCGCCGCTTGGTCAGAGAACGAAGATGATGCAGTAATGTAATACTTCCCGCTTCGCGTTGAGGATCACAAGGAGGGTGTGTAGCCATCAGGGATGGCCACTTCCCGATTCCAAAATGGACACTTTGCAAAGATTGCAGGGAAAATGGATAATACTGAGAAAACAAGCAGGTTCAGGGTTTGTCTGTTGATTGGAGCCGCAGCTCCCAGACAAGACCAAAACTGTAGGCCCATTAGCATACTAATGGCTCATCTCTGGGAACAAAAAAGAGTAACATTTAAGTAACCGATACGAAGGCAGACACCCCAGCTCCAGTGGAGACCAGAACAAAGCAGGCCAACGGCCACCTAGGACACGCCCAGTCATCAGGGCACCCACCCGTTTATTGGATGAAATCGATAGGAATGATCGAGAAACGGCCCAATTGACTGGAGCCAAGTTCTTTTTTTTTTAAAAAATAATTTTTATTAAAGGTTTTCATAAAATATCAATAACAAAATAAGAAAAAAGAACCCAACAGGGTTAAGTACAAAACACAATCTAAAAAAGCAACCCCCCAAACCCCTCCCCCTGTACATAAATAATAAATTAACATTAACACCCCGACTTAACACAACAGGTGTATACACCCCCTCAAACCCTCCAGTGTAAATAACATAAACAAAAATAAAGTAACCCCCCCCCCCCCACTCTCCGAGCTGCTGCTGCCATTGACCAATGTCTATCGTTCTGCCAGAAAGTCTAAGAACGGTTGCCACCGCCTAAAGAACCCTTGCACCGACCCTCTCAAGGCGAATTTCACCCTCTCCAATTTAATGAACCCTGCCATATCGCTGATCCAGGATTCCACGCTTGGGGGCCTTGCATCTTTCCACTGAAGGAGAATCCTTCGCCGGGTTACCAGGGACGCAAAGGCCAAAATTCCGGCCTCTTTCGCCTCCTGCACTCCTGGCTCCTCTGCCACCCCAAATATTGCGAGCCCCCAGCCCGGTCCGACCCTGGATCCTACCACCCTCGACACCGTCCTCGCTACGCCCTTCCAAAATTCCTCCAGCGCTGGGCATGCCCAGAACATATGGGTGTGATTTGCTGGGCTCCCTGAGCACCTAACACCTGTCCTCACCCCCAAAGAACCGGCTCATCCTTGTCCCGGTCATGTGTGCCCTGTGCAGCACCTTAAACTGTATGAGGCTGAGCCTCGCGCATGAAGAGGAAGAGTTCACCCTTCCTAGGGCATCTGCCCACATCCCCTCTTCGATCTCCTCTCCCAACTCATCCTCCCACTTACCTTTCAACTCCACCACTGGAGCCAAGTTCAAGGTCCGCCCAAACACGCGAAGCTCCTTTGGGTATAAGGGGCCCTCAAGAGAGAATCGTTCTTTTGGACCCGGCTGTCACCGAGGAGAGACCTGTCCAACAGCTGCACCAGAACAAGTAAGTCCAGGTTCAACGCACGCTACCAGACAGACGACCTTAGCTGTTCCCCTTCAGCACTTCGACCCCAGCAGCCACAGAACCGAACAACGGCCATTGTTCCTCTGACTGAGTGGGCGCCCGAAGCTAAGTATAGGCTTTAGCAGTAGTGAGAGCTTAGTCTGTAGTATTTGTGCATTCGTATATTTAACTGTGTGTGTAAATAAATAAGCATTTGACTTTGAACTAACTGGTGTATCGAGTCTTTGATCAGTATTCGGTTTGAAACTTGTGGCGGTATTGAAAGATACCTGGCGACTCTAGAGCAAATGTAATTAGAATTAAGGAAGGCGACCATATTGACCGCCATATTCAGAGCCAAAGAAAGAGAGAAACATTCAGCAACAAAGGTCGGTGGGAAACTGGAGAGGGTGCAGGTGGTATTAGTTAAATGTGTATGCGGCAAATTGGGATGATGTGGCGTTCATAAAGAGGATGCTGGGAAAGATACCGGACCTGGACTCGCACAGGTTGGTCATGGGAAGGGAATACAGTTATGGACCCTGGCTTAGACCGGTCAAGCTCGAAAACGGGCAGGGTGCCAGCAATGGCAAAGGAACTAAGAGGGTTTATGGAGCTGATGGGAGGGGTGGATCCATGGAGGTTTGAGCAGCCGAGGGTGAAGGAGTTCTCCTTCTACTCACACGTGCATAAAGTGTACTCCCGGATTGATTTCTTTATTTTGAGCAGGGCCTTTCTGGCTAGGGTAGTGGACACGGGGTATTCGGCGATCACAATCTCAGACCATACTCCACACTGGGTTGACCTGCAGGTTAGCAAAGACGTTAACCAGCGCCTGCACTGGAGGTTGGATGTGGGACTCTTGGCAGATGAAGGGGTGTGCGAGCGGCTGAGGAAATGCATTCAGAGCTACCTGCAGGTCAATGACACGGGGGAAACATCGGCAGCGGTGGTTTGGGATGCACTGAAGGCGGTGGTAAGGGGGGAGCTGATCTCGATCCAGGCTCATAGGGAGAAGGTTGACAGGGCAGAGACGGACCGACTGGTAAAGGAGATATTACAGATCGATAGGAGGTATGCGGAGACCCCAGAGGCAGGGCTCCTGAGGGAACGGCGGAGGTTGCAGGCGGAGTTTAGCTTGCTGACCACAGGGAAGGCGGTGGAGCAGCTGAGAAAGGCGAGGGGGGCGATTTATGAACATGGAGAGAAGGCCAGCAGAATGCTTGCACAGCAGCTGAGGAAGAGGGAGGCAGCTAGGGAGACAGGGAAAGTAAAGGACGGTGAGGGGAACCTGGTTGGTGATTCGGTATGGGTGAATAAAGCGTTTAGGGATTTCTACAGCAGGCTGTACAGGTCGGAACCCCCTACGGGGCCGGTGAGGATCAGGCGCTTCTTGGAGGGGCTGAATTTCCCAACGGTGGACGGGGAGCGGGTAGAAGGGCTGGGGGCCCCAATCGGGCTGGAGATAGTGGAGGGCTTGAAGGCCATGCAGGCGGGTAAGGCCCCGGGTCCCAACGGGTACCCGGTGGAGTTTTATAAAAAGTTCTCTAGGATATTGGGGCTGGTGTTGTTGAGGATGTTCAATGAGGCAAGGGAGAGAGGGGTGTTGCCCCTGACGATGTGACAGGCAACAATTTCGCTGATTCTTAAGCGGGACAAGAACCTGGAGCTGTGTGGGTCCGACAGGCCAATCTCCCTGCTGAATAGTAGCATAGTGGTTAGCACAATTGCTTCACAGCTCCAGAGTCCCAGGTTCGATTCCCGGCTTGGGTCGCTGTCTGTGCGGAGTCTGCACGTTCTCCCAGTGTGTGCGTGGGTTTCCTCCGGGTGCTCTCGTTTCCTCCCACAGTCCAAAGATATGCAGGTTAGGTGGATTGGCCGTGATAAATTGCCCATTGTGTCCAAAATTGCCCTTAGTGTTGGGTGGGGTTACTGGGTGATGGGGATAGGGTGGAGGTGTGGGCTTGGGTAGGGTGCCCTTTCAAAGAGCCGGTGCAGACGCGATGGGCTGAATGGCCTCCTGTACTGTAAATTCTATGAATGTGGATGCCAAGTTGCTGGCCAAAGTCTTGTCCTCCAGGATTGAGGATTGTGTTCCGGACGTTATATGGGAGGACCAGACGGGGTTTGTGAAGGGTAGGCAGTTGGTGGCCAATGTAAGAAGGCTGTTAAATGTGATCATAATGCCCCCGGAAGGTAGGGAGGTTGAGATAGTCATCGCAATGGATGCAGAAAAGGCTTTTGATCGGGTAGAAAGGAATTATCTGTAGGAGGCACTAGGACGGTTCGGATTCGGGCGCGGCTTTATTGACTGGGTCAGGTTACTGTATCAGGCTCCTGTGGCAAGTGTACAGACGAACATGACAACTTTGGACTATTTTAGACTGCACCGGGGGACGAGACAGGGATGCCCCCTCTCCCCACTGTTGTTTGCGCTGGCTATAGAAACGTTGGCAATTGCTCCGAGAGCCTGGAATGGGACCGGCTGCATAAATTGAATCTGTCACGGCTAGTGGACTAAATGAACGATTTTCGGAGATGGGACGCGCTTCCGTTGTCTCTGGCCGGGAGGGTGCAAACAGTGAAAATGGCGGTCCTCCCGAGGTTCCTATTTGTATTTCAATGTCTCCCCATTTTTTCCGCGGTCCTTTTTTAAGCGAGTCAACAGAGGTATCACGGGCTTCGTCTGGGCAGGCAAGACCCCGCAGGTAAGGAGGGTAATGCTTGAGCGGAGTCGGGGAGAGGGTGGGGCTGGCGCTGCCAAATTTTAGCAACTATTATTGGGCGGCTAATATAGCCACGATCAGGAAGTTGCTTGGCGGGGGATGAGTCGGCATGGGTGCGTATGGAGGCAGCTTCTTGTCAGGGCACTAGTCTGAGGCGTTGGTAACTGTACCCCTGCTGCTCCCGCCGGCGCGGTACTCCACCAGCCCTGTGGTGGTGGCGGCCCTGAGAGTTTGGGACCAATGGAGGAGGCATGTGGGAGCAGCGGGTGCATCGGTCTGGGCCCCAATTTATGATAATCACTAAACAGGTGTCAACCTTCCCGTTCCTACCGCTGAGGGGGATTCAGGACAGGTAATTTCCAGAGGGTGGGTAGGGGAGGGGTGTGTCTCGGACATCTATAAGGAGCTTATGGGGTCGGAGGAGATGCAGACCGAGGAGCTGAAGCGCAAGTGGGAGGAGGAGCTGGGAGGTGAGGTAGAGGATGGTCTATGGGCAGACACATGGAGTAGAGTCAACGCGTCCGCAACATGTGCCAGGCTCAACCTGATACAATTTAAGGTTGTGCACCAGGCTCACATGACAGTGGCCCGGATGCACAGATACTTTGGGGTGGAGGACAGGTGCACAAAATGAACGGGAGGAACAGCAAACCATGTCCACATGTTTTGGACACGTCAAAAGCTTAGGGGATTTTGGCAGGACTTTGCGGACGTCATGTCCACGGTGTTAAAAACAAGGGTGGCGCCGAGTCCAGAGGTGACGATTTTCAGGGTGTCAGAAGACCAGGGAATCCAGGAGGAGAAAAAGGCAGACGTCCTGGCCTTTGCTTCCCTGGTAGCCCGGAGACGGATACTATTAGCATGGAGGGACTCAAAGCCCCCGAAGTCGGAGACCTGGCTATCGGACATGGCTAGCTTTCTCTGTATGGAGAAAATTAAGTTCGCCTTGAGAGGTCCACTGTTAAGGTTCACCCGGAGGTAGCAACCTTTCATTGACTTCTTCGCGGGAAAATTAATCGTCAGCAGACAGGGAGGGGGAGGGGGGGGGGGAAAAGAGTAGTTTAGGTTAGAGTAGGGGGGGGGGGTAATAAGGGTGGGACGTGTACGAAAGATAAATGGCTTTTGCAGTAAGTTTATGGTTTCGTGTATACTGTCTATTTTGTTGTTGTTACTATACCAAAAATACCAAATAAAATGTTTATTAAAAAAAAGGGGGAAAATAGAATGAGAGTAAGTTTGCAAGGAACATAAAAATGAACTCTTACAAGTTTCTGTAGGTACGTAAAGAGAAAAAGATTGGTGAAGACAAATGTAAATGCCTTACCAACAGAAACAGGGGAATGTACAATAGGAGACAAATAAAGGCTGAGCAACTGAATACATACTTTGGTTCTGATTTCACAAATGAGGACACAAATCAGATATCAGAAATATTGGGGATCACAGGGTTTAGTGAGAGGGAGGAACTGAAGGTGATCAATATTAATAGAGAAATGTGCTGGGGAAATTGATGGAATTGAAGGCTGATAAATCCCCAGAGCCTGATAATCTACATACCAAAGTACTTAAGGAAGTGGCTCTAAAATTGTGGATGCATTGGTGGTCATCTTCCAGGATTCTGTAGACTCTGGAACAATTCCTGCAGATTGGAGGGTAGCTAATGTAACTCCGGTACTTAAAAAGGGAGATTGAGAGAAAACGGACATCTGTAGTGGGAAAATTTTAGAATCCTTTATCAAACATTTTATAGCAGAGCAGTCAGAAAATAGTGGCAGGTTCAGCCAGAGTCAGCATGGATTTCTGATGGGGAAATCATGCTTGACAAACCTACAGGAATTCTTCAAGGATATAACTGGTAGAGTTGACGAGGGGGAGTCAGTGGATCCGGTATATTTGGACTTTGAGAAGGCTTTTGACAAAATCCCGCATAAGAGATTAGTCTGTAAAATTAATGCACGTGGGATCAGGGATAGTGTATTGAGAGGGATGAAAAACTAGTTGGCAAACAGGAAACAAAGAGTAGGAATTAACGTGTCTTTTTCAAATTGGCAGGCAATGACTAGTGGTGTACTGGAGGAATCGGTGCTCGGACCCCAGCTATTCACAATATGTATTAATAATTTAGATGAGGGGACAAAATGTAATATCTCCAAATTTGCAGATGACACCAAGTTGGGTGGGAGGGTGAGCTGTGAGAAGGATGCAGAGATCCTTCAGTGTGACTTGGACAAGTTGAGCGAATGGGAAAATGAATGGCAGATGCAGTATAATTTGGAGTAGCAAAAATGAGGAAGCAGACTATTATCTGAATGGCCATAAATTAGAAGAGGGGACTGTGCAACGAGACCTGGGTGTCCTCCTGCATCAGTCACTGAAGATAAGCATGCAGGCACAGCAGTGGTATTTTGGCCTTCATAGTGAGAGGATTAGAGTACAGAAGTAGGGATGTCTTGCTGCAATTATGCAGGGCCTTAGTGAAGCCACACCTGGAATACTGTGTGCAGTTTTGGAAGCTTTTCTGAGGAAGGATGTTTTTGCTCTCGAGTGCAGCAAAGATTTCCCAGACTGACTCCTGGGATGACATGACTGATGTATATGAGGAAAGACTGAATCAGTTGGGATTGTATTCGCTGGAGTTCAGAAGAATGAGGGAGGATCTCATAGAAAACTATACAAATCTAACAGGACCAGACAGGGTAGATGCAGGATGGATGTTCACAATGGTGGGTGTGTCCAGAACCAGGGGTCACAGTCCAAGGATATGGGGTAGACCATTTAGGACAGAGATGAGGAGAAATGTCTTCACCAAGAGAGTGGTTGGCCGTTGGAATTCGTTACCACAGCATGTTTTCAAGAAGCTGTTAGATATAGCACTTGGGGCGAAGGGGATCAAAGGATATGGGGGGGGGGGGGGGGGGGGAAAGCGTGGGATTTGGCAATTGATTTGGATGACCAGCCATGATCATAATGAATGGCAGAGGATGCTCAAAGGGCCGAATGGCCTCTGTGCTCCTATTTTCTATACTCCTGTTTTCTATATTTCGAAGTACATATTCAATTATTTTTGCAGTCATCATTGACTCTGCCTCCACCACCCTTTAAGACAGAAATTCCAAATCTATTTTAAGTTCTACAAATCCCAGAGAGACCAATCTCTTTAAAAGCTCAGTTGGAACTTCCGGTTAATAGCTGAAAGAATAGTATGACAAGATTTCAAGTTTACTACAACAAATAACACAATGCAATAGTGATTAAACACTATTTTTGTAGGCAGCTTACATAAACAATAGAATAGAATTTTTAACACAACCAAAAACAAAAATACCATCATGCAGATGTTCTACTGTCATTTAGTAGACATTCAATTCTTCTGATCTCAGTCCAAAATGATTCCTGGTTTCTGAGGGTTTACTTCCCACCTTTTCCTTTCTGAGCTTGGAAACTTTAAATTCAAGAACTGTTATTCAGAATTTTTCCTGGCGACATCTCCCCCTAGCTAAAGCCAGGAAATTCTTATTTTAACTTCCCATGAATTTGGTCTACCCAATCAGAGCATGAGTTTCGCCTCATATTCCTGCAGTGAACCAGAAAAATTCTCCGACTCGAGCTGCTCTCTCTCTCTCTCCTGGACCTTGGAAGATTAACCTGTATGTGATATTCAAGGAAAGCCTGTAACCAGATATTGCAATGGTGTACTCTATATCCTTCCAATTTCAAAATCCATCACCATGGCAACAGAAATCAAATGGGCCTTGTATCCAGGTAGCAATGCTGATTTAGTTATACTTGATAGCTCAACTATCTTTCCTCTTGGAAGTAAATGGATAGTTTAAAGCACAATTCTTTACAACCCAACATTTTCAACACTTTTCTGGGACTTTGGAGACCCAAACTATCCACTGTTAGCAGACAGGCTGCTGTCATCATCTTCAACTGTAAACACCTTGCGACTTTTACACAGTAATCTAGTTTCCCTTTGATCTCTAACTATCAAGGACCAAAGCTTGCTATCAGACAAGACATCAGAACGGGTTGGATGATGCCCTTCATTTTATTTTAATACAAAACACAATCCCAAAAAATTATAACTTTAGAAATCTCCTAATTTTAATACAAGGAATTTGTTTCATGCTTTTCCTAAGGATTTTGATCTTCAAGTCCAAGGATCAGTCATTCTTTATTGATTAAGGGGACGCTGTGCAAAAGATTGTTTGCTATGGGGAATCAACTGATGTGATGACATAACAAAAGTATAATCAGGATAAACAAAAAAATGGCTATTGCTATCAGATCTCAAATTCTTAAATAATCTGTTGCTAGGATCCATAGCCTTTATACAGGAGGTATATGATCCCAGAGTGCGATGAACCAATCCAAAGGCAGAAATATGTTCTCCGAGTATCAGGGAAACAAAGGCTGGTTTCAGGGATTTATATTGATAAACATTTTAAAGGTAGTTTTAATGTAATGCTTCTATACCTGGAAGTTAAAACCTATATTTAGATTCATGCTGGACAATGGTGTTTGTATGTGTGGGGCTTAGTAAAGTACCAATTGTGTTTCTATTGTGCTTAGAGAGAGGGCTATGGCATGAAGAATAAATAAATAGGCGAGCAGGGGTATGCAGTAGCAACGGGGGCCTTGTACAGTAGAGAAGTTAGTTTTAAGTGGGTTTAATGTAATGCTTCTATACCTGGAAGATTAAAACCTATATTTAGATTCATGCTGGACAACAGTGTTTGTATGTGTGGGGCTTAGTAAAGTACCAATTGTGTTTCTATTGTGCTTAGAGAGAGGGCTATGGCATGAAGAATAAATAAATAGGCGAGCAGGGGTATGCAGTAGCAACGGGGGCCTTGTACAGTAGAGAAGTTAGTTTTAAGTGGGTTTAATGTAATGCTTCTATACCTGGAAGATTAAAACCTATATTTAGATTCATGCTGGACAACAGTGTTTGTATGTGTGGGGCTTAGTAAAGTACCAATTGTGTTTCTATTGTGCTTAGAGAGAGGGCTATGGCATGAAGAATAAATAAATAGGCGAGCAGGGGTATGCAGTAGCAACGGGGGCCTTGTACAGTAGAGAAGTTAGTTTTAAGTGGGTTTAATGTAATGCTTCTATACCTGGAAGATTAAAACCTATATTTAGATTCATGCTGGACAACAGTGTTTGTATGTGTGGGGCTTAGTTAAGTATCAACTGTGTTTCTATTGTGCTTAGAGAGGGCTATGGCATGAAGAATAAATAAATAGGTGAGCAGGGGTATGCAGTATCAACTGGGGCCTTATACGGTAGAGACGTTTTAGGTTTTAGTTTTATCTGAATTTGTGGGTACTTGGAAACAGGATCTTGGAAAGTGAACATCTCTCAACTCTGCCAGAAGAACTGAAGACGGCGAGACCTGTAAAGAGGCAGGTTTTCTAAAGTACAAGTTACAGTCCAGAAAACCAGGGAATTGGGATAGTGTTTGAAATGACTTGAGTGAAGGGAACAGAAACCAAGGTATTGTTCAGAAGAATTCAAGGAAGAGTAAGCGAAGGGTTCTGAGTTAAAGATGCATTGCAGTACCCAGATTTAAAATGGGACGACAGCCTCAAAACACCTGATGCCATTTTAATACAATCTGGGAATCAAGAGTTTGAAGCAATTGCGAGCAGTTTGCACAGCAGTCAAGACAAAGAAATCCTAAAGAAAGTTGTGTAAAATCCTGAACTGGATTCACTGTTAAAAGTGGAGTGGAAGCTTTGGTTAAAAATGTAATTAGAAAAACGTGGTCTGGGTTTCGGAGGGAAATGCATATTATGAGAGAAGATTTTAAAGCGTGGGAGTGGAGTTTGGAAACTCTCCTGTGATCATCCTCCAGAGGGATTCGGAGGAAAAATCCACAGACACTAACTTGGGTTCAGAGCAGTGTGTGTGTATTTGACCACAATCATCTTGTGTGCTTAAAAGGGACTTTTTGCAGTAATGACACCATGTGAATCTTTAAATCTGTGTGTATTTGTTAAGATTGAGGGGTGGAGATATATATATGTTTTCGACATGTGAGGTCACTTTGTAAAGTGACTTGGAGCGGACCCTCTTTAAGGGTAAACCATGAGCATAAGTTATTCACACATTCAAATCAGAGAACACGCACATCCTAGAAAATGTAGGAAAATAAGTAGACCCTGCGTCATCTAAAGAAAAGTCTGAGCTGTGTGAAACACTCAGGAACATTTTTAAAATATAAAAGCGAGCCTCAAGCATGGTGCTCGGGGAGATCCTGAATGTTGCCACCCGCTGCAAAGCCAATGGAGTCACTTACATGGCCAATTAAGGGCCACTTCATACCATGCATCAGGAGGGCTGGCTATCACATGGGGAAGCTACTACGTAAATCCTGGCAGCCTCCCAGCAAATCCTGTGGTGCGTGAGTGGGGTGGGGAGTCCCCCTCGGTGGACACCCTATAGTGATATCATGGTTGTGTTGTAACGCACCGACTGACCACGAGGAGTCTCATTAGTACATAACTGAATGTTAGAGTCAGCTGACCTCAAACTGGCTAGGGAGCTCGAGGGGATGCTTGTCCAAATCAATACTGTTATTCATCTGTTGTTTTGTATATATTAGTCCCACAGTTAATGTTAATAACTCGTTTATAGCTTTAGTGTTCTTGTAATATAAATCAGGCCACCTGACAAGAACATCACACCCCATAGTTCATGGAGGAACCCCTATGCTGGCAAAAGCCACCCTCTCAGCAACCACCGGTCCTCCCCCGAGAGCCTGGCTGCCAGAGCCCAGCTTCACCACAAAGACACTTATTTGTCTTTGAGGGCACATGTTCCTTTAAGCCCCTTCATCCTGGAACTGTAGCCTTAGCACTGCTCACTGCGAGTGTGGATGCTGCTGAGGCTGCGGAGTTGCCAGCCCTCTGATTGGTCCAGCAGCACTTTTCGGCTGGGTTGCCATCCTCAATTGGATGATGGTCCTGGTGACGGTCTTAATTGGTCACCAATGGCAATATGCCATCCATGTCCTGGCACTTCCAAAGCAGGATTATGTCTCACTTTCAATCCCAGTGGTGGGAATTCCAGCTAAAGCAGCAAAATACAGCTCTACATATTTGATTTATTAGAGAAAGTTTAAAATTTACACAGTAATACCAGTAAGAAAATGAACTGGTTTTTCTCCATAAAGTTCTGAAATGCTTGAAATGCAGATGACTTCAAGTGTTGTTTGTACTGTACAGTAATTGATTACAGCATAAATACAAGCCAAAGAATAAGAATGAAGCAGAATTCCATTACAAAGTCGAATGGAATGCTACAATATATGGGAATCTGAAAAGTTTTCTAGTACTTAATCCTTTACAGCTCAACTTTATTTGTTTTCAGTGATCTTATATTTTCTTCCATACAAAGAAATATAGTCCTGGAACCATTGTTGTTTGCATTTAAAATCTTTTTGGATCTGTCCAGTCATCAATCCACACTTCCCAGCTGTGCAAATACATCTGTACATTCACTCAGAGCGTGCCAATCTATAATATTCCATGTTTTAAACACAATGGCTACAGAACGTCACAGACAATTAATTCACAATTCTACTGATCTACCAGTTACGATTTTTTCAGCAAAAAAAGAAATGTCCCCATAAGTAAGCAGAGCTACAGTATGATGTCACATGGATCATTTACACAAACTATTGAAACCACGTAATAAAAACGTACCAACTCTCAACAGTTTAACTATTGCATTGCCTTTAGAGCCTCACAAATCAATTGTAAAATATCCTAAAGCTGGTCAATATTTCACGTGGTTAAGAATGTGTTTGTATTCCAGACTAATGGCATCAAAGCCACACTGTTGACAAAGTCATTTAACTGTCATTTAACAAATGAACACTAAAGCTGTTCATTTAACACAGGCTTGCAAAGCATCTTCCTGTTAGCTCTTTGTGGAAAACTAACAGCAATATGTTACAGCATCTGGGGTATTTAGGCCAGGCCAAAAGCAGCAAAAAGAATCAGGGATACAGATAACATAGACTGCAGTAATTACATAGGAGGTGGCAGCTGGAAAGTAGTCAAATAGTCACATGAAAACACGATGCAGGTATAAGCTCATTTTTATCAAGTTTCAACTTGTACCCCATGTTATTTTTTAAAATGATGTGTTTTTCCAAATGACATGAACCTCAAGCGACTAATAATAAAGTCAAAAGTTTAAGTTGCAGTTTATGTCGAATTTCTGCAGATTTTCTAGTGAGGAAATTTGAAGATATGGTAGCCGAGGACTTGATCTAACCAATTGCAAACTGTCATTAATCATTGGCTTTCGTACCACAAAATTGTTTAAATATTAGTGCTGCAGAAATAGATTTAGCTCCGATTAAAAGGTTATGGTTCTGTAGGAATGGCATGCACCCCCAAATGTCGGGGAAGTTGAATAATGTCGTAAATTGGTGACCACCAGTTAGCTAACGAAAGGTTTATTACAAAATAAACAATTTACAGAGCACCATAATCTATGTCTTCATTCTCAGCACTAGGATCACAGCTGGCTGCAAGAGCCCACACTCTGCACAGAGATCCCGACCAGACCTCAACAGTGGCTAGAATACTGGACCAAAACCCTAACATTTCAGCAGTACGGCAGCACAGTAGCAGAGTGGTTAGCACAGTTGTTTCACAGCTCCAGGGTCCCAGGTTAGATGCTCAGCTTGGGTCACTGTGCGGAGTCTGCACGTTCTCCCAGTGTATGGTGTGGGCTTTCCCTGGGTGTCATGGAAATTATAATAAAGACAAATTCCTCAAGGTTCGATTTAAGGAAATTTATTTACACAAACATATTTGCGGAGAGAGTGTTCCTGCTGCAAAGCCAGTGCAGTGCACTCTGAGATTCAATTGAAGGAAGCATATTTTTATAGTCTGAAAGAACAGCTTGAACTAAACAGCCATGTTTATATTGAATAGACCTTGGAAAGTACGTAAGCTGAAATACATAGGACGTATGTTCCTGCCCTTGGCTAAAAACAACTAGAGTACACATTTTGTTATCTTTCGGAGGACAATGTGTTATCATAATAAGGCCGAGACCAGAATATTAAGCAGTATTTTGTTTATGTACCTGACCTATTTATTTTCGTTCAAAAGCAGTGTTGAACTATAGTCAAGCATTTCCCAGCATGCTTCTAAGTTGGTAACTCATTAATTTCCCTTCCACACCGGGTGATCCGGTTTCCTCCCACAGTCCAAAGATGTGCGGGTTAGGTGGATTGGCCATGCTAAATTGCCCTTAGTGTCCAAAAAGGTTAATTGGGGTTACTGGGTTAAGGTCACCCTCAGCCTTCGTTGTTCCTTCTTTAGAAAATAACCCAACCTATCCAATCTCTTCTGTATCTACACTTTTCAAGCCCTCACAACATTCTCTGCATTCCCTCCAGAGCAATTACGTCCTTCTTATAATGTGGTGACCAGAATTGCACAAACTATTCCAGTTGTGGTCTCACCAGTGCTTTATTCCAGGGGTTTTCAAACTCAGGGTCATGACCCGGGTTGCGGGCTGGTTTTGGGAGGGTTGTGGCATTCCCAATCGCGGGAGGAATGCCTGACTGCTGCGATTGGCCTTTAAAAATGCCGGCAGCGACGGATCATTGAGATTGCCGGCCATCCCACACGCGTGCCGGATCCAGCAGTGTGCTGGCCCAGAGCCCGGCGGGGTACACGCTGTTCTCCTGACATCAGCGCACTGTCCAGGGCCAGTTTTGTTTTAGAAAACAACCGGTTCCTCGCACCAGGAGCAGCGGTAGAGAGCAGATCACGTGCCCCATGCGCTGACCTCACATGTTCTGGGTGCGAGAGATTCCTCCATTTTGCAGCTACCAGCACTGCTGGTGAGAACTTCTGGGCCTCTGGTGAACAACCCATGGAGAAGCTGAAAACAGGAAAAAGCAGCATAAAGATGATTACTTGAGGTACGGGTTATTAATTGTTCCACTGCAAATCCGGATTCAAAGTTCATGTATGTTATGTGCAGGGAAGCACTGGCAAATCCTCAAAACTTCAAAGATATTTGAAGACTAAACATGGCAAGTTCAAGGACAAACCTCTTTATTTTTTTCAACTGATGCAGTGAGATCTTAAATCATTAGCGGAAGTCAATATCAGAAATGTAACACTGAATAACAAATCAAATGACATCATGAGTACCAAGCAGACTCATCTGTCACATTAAAGGTAAGTGGAAATGGTGGGTCGTAAAGGTCGGCCGGCGTGGGTCGAAGGATAGTCGGTTGGTAAAAATGGGTCCGGGGCAAAAATCTTTGAAAAACATCTTTGAAAAATACAATTCCAACATTGTATCCTTACTTTTACATTCTATACCTCTGTCAATGAAGGAATCCATTCCATATGCTTTACAACATAGTTGACAAAATTCATCATTGCCACCAATGTGCCAGCCCAATCTTTGGCCGAACATGCAAAAGAGTACACGAGGAGCAAGATCTTAAATCTGAGACTAAGATCATTGATCACCAGGCAGCAGTGATCCTTAAGCTCCTGGCGAAGCCTCAGAAGGCACCTCAAGACACTGGAGAAGTATCATCAGTGGTGCCTTCACAAAATCTTCCAAATCTGGTGGCAGGAAAGGCGGCCCAACAACCACATTTTCTCCAAAGCCAACATAGAACATAGAAAATACAGCACAGAACAGGCCCTTCGGCCCACGATGTTGTGCCGAACCTTTGTCATAGATTAATCATAGAATTTACAGTGCAGAAGGAGGCCATTCGGCCCCCTGAGTCTGCACCGGCTCTGGGAAAGAGCACCCTACCCAAACTCAACACCTCCACCCAACACCAAGGGCAATTTTGGACACTAAGGGCAATTTATCATGGCCAATCCACCTACCCTGCACATCTTTAGACTGTGGAAGGAAAGCGGAGCACCCGGAGGAAACCCACGCAGACACGGGGAGGATGTGCAGACTCCGCACAGACAGTGACCCAAGCCGGAATCGAACCTGGGACCCTGGAGCTGTGAAGCAATTGTGCTATCCACAATGCTACCATGCTGCCCTTAAGAACAAATAAATCTACACTATATCATTTTACCGTAATCCATGTACCTATCCAATAGCTGCTTGAAGGTCCCTAATGTTTCCGACTCAACTACTTCCACAGGCAGTGCATTCCATGCCCCCACTACTCTCTGGGTAAAGAACCTACCTCTGATATCCCTCCTATATCTTCCACCTTTCACCTTAAATTTATGTCCCCTTGTAATGGTTTGTTCCACCCGGGGAAAAAGTCTCTGACTGTCTACTCTATCTATTCCCCTGATCATCTTATAAACCTCTATCAAGTCGCCCCTCATCCTTCTCCGTTCTAATGAGAAAGGCCTAGCACCCTCAACCTTTCCTCGTAAGACCTACTCTCCATTCCAGGTAACGTCCTGGTACATCTTCTTTGCACCTTTTCCAAAGCTTCCACATCCTTCCTAAAATGAGGTGACCAGAACTGTACACAGTACTCCAAATGTGGCCTTACCAAAGTTTTGTACAGCTGCATCATCACCTCACGGCTCTTAAATTCAATCCCTCTGTTAATGAACGCGAGCACACCATAGGCCTTCTTCACAGCTCTATCCACTTGAGTGGCAACTTTCAAAGATGTATGAACATAGACCCCAAGATCTCTCTGCTCCTCCACATTGCCAAGAACTCTACCGTTAACCGTGTATTCTGCATTCGTATTTGTCCTTCCAAAATGGACAACCTCACACTTTTCAGGGTTAAACTCCATCTGCCACTTCTCAGCCCAGCTCTGCATCCTATCTATGTCTCTTTGCAGCCGACAACAGCCCTCCTTACTATCCACAACTCCACCAATCTTCGTATCGTTTGCAAATTTACTGACCCACCCTTCAACTCCCTCATCCAAGTCATTAATGAAAATCACAAACAGCAGAGGACCCAGAACTGATCCCTGCGGTACGCCACTGGTAACTGGGATCCAGGCTGAATATTTGCCATCCACCACCACTCTCTGACTTCTATCGGTTAGCCAGTTCGTTATCCAACTGGCCAAATTTCCCACTATTCCATGCCTCCTTACTTTCTGCAGAAGCCCACCATGGGGAACCTTATCAAATGCCTTACTAAAATCCATGTACACCTCATCCACTGCTTTACCTTCATCCACATGCTTGGTCACCTCCTCAAAGAATTCAATAAGATTTGTAAGGCAAGACCTACCCCTCACAAATCCGTGCTGACTATCCCTAATCAAGCAGTGTCTTTCCAGATGCTCAGAAATCCTATCCTTCAGTACCCTTTCCATTACTTTGCCTACCACCAAAGTAAGACTAACTGGCCTGTAATTCCCAGGGTTATCCCTAGTCCCTTTTTTGAACAGGGGCACCACTTTCGCCACTCTCCAATCCCCTGGTACCACCCCTGTTGACAGTGAGGATGAAAAGATCATTGCCAACGGCTCTGCAATTTCATCTCTTGCTTCCCATAGAATCCTTGGATATATCCCGTCAGGCTCGGGGGACTTGTCTATCCTCAAGTTTTTCAAAATGCCCAACACATCTTCCTTCCTAACAAGTATTTCCTCGAGCTTACCAGTCTGTTTCACACTGTCCTCTCCAACAATATCACCCCTCTCATTTGTAAATACAGGAGAAAAGTACTCATTCAAGACCTCTCCTATCTCTTCAGACTCAATACACAATCTTCCGCTACTGTCCTTGATCGGACCTACCCTCACTCTAGTCATTCTCATATTTCTCACAACATGCCCAGCACTGAGGTGCTAATCACTGAAAATCTGCTCCGCTGGGCAGGGCATGTTATTCATATGCCTGATACCAGACTCCCAAAGCAACTGCTCTACTTGGAGCTGTTTGAGGCAGAAGATTGCCCGGAGGACAGGAGAAATGCTGTAGGGATGTCCTCAAAGCATCTCTGAAGAGATCAAACATACCCATCAACTCATGGGAGACGACTTCCAGTTGCGGCTATGCGGAGCAAAGTCGCACATTCGGCGGCTCCCGCAAAAAACGGACTTTTGGGCTCTTTTCAGGGCCCCCAACGGCACTTTTTCGATGTTTCCCGGTGTGGCAAGGAGGTTACAACAGTTCTCCGACAGCATATGGCTTTTACCAGGAGCGGGGCGACTAAAAAGGTGGTGGTGGACCGGAAGAGGGTGCGAGGGAAGAAGAACAAAATGGTGGCGGGCGGAGTCCAGGCAGCGTGGATGCAGTGGGAGCAGGAGCAACAGAAGGTTATCCAGCGCTGCTTCAGAGAGATTAAAGCGGACCCGCTTGAGCCGATGAAGGCTTCTATCCATAAGCTGCTGGAGACACAGACGGCCCAGGGGGTGGCGATCCGCGAGGCCCGACAAAAGATCTCCGACAACGAGGACGAGATCTTAGGCCTGGCGGAAAGGTGGAGGCGCACGAGGCGCTCCACAAGAAATGGTAGGAGCGGTTCGAGGAGATGGAGAATCGGTCGAGGAGGAAGAATCTGCGGATTCTGGGCCTCCCGGAGGGGCTGGAGGGGCCAGACGTGGGGGCCTATGTGGTCACCATGTTGAACTCGCTGATGGGAGCGGGCTCCTTCCAGGGGCCCCTGGAGCTGGAAGGGGCCCATAGAGTGCTGGCGAGGAGGCCCAAGGCTAACGAGCCTCCGCGGGCAGTGCTGGTGAGGTTCCTGATTCCTGGTGAAGTATAGAGAGGTACCTTGAGGCCAACGATAACAGGGAGGTCCGAGTGGGGATGATCTGGGAGGCGCTGAAGCGCTGAAGGCGGTGGTTAGGGGAGAGCTGAGAACCATTAGGGCCCACAAGAGAGGAGGGAGCGGGGGAGAGGGAGAGGCTGGTGGGGGAGATGGTGAGGATAGACAGGAGGTATGCGGAGGTGCCCGAGGAAGGATTGTTGAGGAAGAGACGCAGTCTCCAGGCCGAATTCGACCTGGTGACCACCAGGATGGCGGAGGTGCAGTGTAGGAAGGCCCAGGGGGCGATTTAAGAGTATGGGGAAAAGGCAAGCCGGATGCTGGCGCATCAGCTTTGGAAGCGGGATGCAGCTAGGGAGATCGGGGGAGTTAAGGACAGGGGAGGGAGTGTGGTGCGGAGTGGGGTTGGCATCAATGGGGTCTTCAGGGCCTTTTATGAGGAATTGTACCGGTCCGAGTCCCCACTGGAGGAGGGAGGGATGGGCCACCTCCTGGACCAATTGAGGTTTCTGAAGGTGGAGGAGGGACTGGTGGCGGGATTGGGGGCCCCGATTGGGCTGGAGGAGCTGACCAAAGGGATAGAAGCATGCAGGTGGGGAAGGCACCGGGGCCGGACGGTTTCCCCGTCGAATTCTATAAAAAATATATGGACCTGTTGGGCCCGTTGCTAGTTAGGACCTTCGATGAGGCAAGGGAGGGGGGGGCTTTGCCCCCGACGCTGTACTGGGCACTGATCTCCTTGAGATCAGTGCCCGTTGCTAAACGTTGATGCCAAGGTGCTGGCGAAGGTCTTAGCCACGAGGATTGAAGATTGTGTGCCGCAGATCATCCACGAAGACCACATGGGGTTCGTGAAGGGGAGGTAGTTGAACGCGAATGTGCGGAGGCTTTTGAACGCGTTATCATGATGCCGGCGAGGGAGGGGGTGGCGGAGATAGTGGTGGCAATGGACGCTGAGAAAGCCTTCGCTAGGGTAGAGTGGGGGTACCTGTTGGAGGTGCTGAAGTGGTTTGGGTTTGGGGAGGGGTTTGTCAGGTGGGTTAGGCTGTTGTAGGAGGTCCTGATGGCGAGTGTGGCCACAAACAGGAGGAGGTCAGAGTACTTTCGGTTGCACAGAGGGACGAGGCAGGGTGTCCCCTGTCACCCCCTGCTCTTCGCACTGGCGATTGAACCCCTGGCTATGGCACTGAGGGAGTTGAGGAACTGGAGGGGGTTGGTGCGGGGTGGGGAGGAGCATAGGGTGTCGCTTTATGCGGACGACCTGCTGCTATATGTGGCGGACCCGGTGGGGGGAATGCCGAAGGTAATGAGGATCCTTAGGGAATTTGGGGATTTCTCGGGGTACAAGCTCAACATGGGGAAGAGCGAGCTGTTCGTGGTTCACCCAGGGGACCAGGAGAGGGGGATTGGCGAGCTCCCACTAAAAAGGGTGGAGAGGAGCGTCAGGTATTTGGGGGTCCAGGTGGCCAGGAGCTGGGGGGCCCTGCATAGGTCTTAATTTCACAAGGCTGGTGGAGCAAATGGAGGAGGAGTTCAAGAGGTGGGACGCGTTACCAGTGTCCTTGGCGGGTAGGGTGCAGCCAATCAAAATGACGGTGCTCCCAAGGTTTTTGTTCCTGTTCCAGTGCCTCCCCGTGTTTATCCCGAAGGCCTTTTTTAGGCGGGTCAACAGGAGTATAATGGGGTTTGTGTGGGCGCGAGGGGCTCAGAGGGTGAGAAGGGTGTTCCTGGAGCAGAGTAGAGATGGGGGGGGGCTGGCGCTGCCCAACCTCTGTGAATACTACTGGGCCGCCAATGCGACGATGGTGCGCAAGTGGGTGCTGGAGGAGGAGGGGGCTGCATGGAAGAGGCTGGAGACGGCGTCTTGTGTGGGTACGAGTCTGGGGGCGCTGGCAACGGCGCCGCTGCCAGTCCCTCCAAGGAGGTGTACCACGAGCCCGGTGGTGGTGGCTGCCCTCAAAATCTGGGGGCAGTGGAGGCGGCACGGAGGGGGGAAGCTGGGGCCTCGGTGTGGACCCTAATACGGGGGAACCACCGGTTCGTCCCAGGGAGAACAGATGGAGGGTTTTCGGGGTGGCACAGATCAGGGATACGAAGGTTGGGGGACCTGTTTGTGGACGGGAAGTTCGCGAGCTTGGGTGAGCTGGAGGAGAAGTACGGGCTCCACCCCGGGGAACACCTTCAGGTACTTACAGGTAAGGGTGTTTGCCAGGCGGCAGGTGGTGGAATTCCCGCGGCTGCAGCCACACACAGTACAGGACAGGGTGCTCTCGGGGGGGTGGGTGGGAGTGGGGAAGATCTCGGAAACTTACCAGATGATGCAGGAGGAGGAGGAGGAGGTCTTGGTGGTGGAGGTGAAAGGTAAGTGGGAGGAGGAGTTGGGAGAGGAGATTGAGGAAGGGACGTGGGCAGATGCCCTAGGGAGGGTGAACGCTTCCTCATCGTGCGCGAGGCTCAGCCTCATACAGTTTAAGGTGCTGCACAGGGCACACATGACCGGGACAAGGATAAGCTGTTTTTTTGGGGGCGAGGACATGTGTGTTAGGTGCTCAGGGAGCCCAGTAAATCACACCCATATGTTCTGGGCGTGCCCAGCGCTGGAGGAATTTTGGAAGGGCGCAGCGAGGACGGTGTCGACGGTGGTAGGATCCAGGGTCAAACTGGGCTGGGGGCTCGCAATATTTGGGGTGGCAGAGGAGCCGGGAGTGCAGGACGCGAAAGAGGCCGGTATTCTGGCCTTTGCGTCCCTGGTAGCCCGGCGACGAATTCTTCTTCAGTGGAAGGATGCGAGGCCCCCAAGCGTGGAATCCTGGATCAACGATATGGCAGGGTTCATTAAATTGGAGAGGGTGAAATTCGCCTTGAGTGGGTCGGTACAAAGGTTCTTTAGGCAGTGGCAACCGTTCTTAGACTTCCTGGCATAACGGTAGACATTGGTCAATGGCGGCAGCAACTCGAGGGGGGGGGCGGGGGGGGGGTTACTTTACTTTTTGTTTTCGTTATTTACACTGGAGTGTCTGAGGGGGTGTATATACCTGTTGTGTTAAGTCGGGTTGTTAATGTTAATTTATTATTTATGTACAGGGGGGAGGGGGGTATGGAGGATTGCTTTTCTGGACTGCTTCTTGTACTTAACACTGTTGGGTTCCTTTTTCATTTTGTTAATGATATTTTATGAAAACCTTAATAAAAATGTTTTTTAAAAAAACTCATGGGAGACCTGGGGCGCGGTTCTCCACTCCCACGCCGAAGTGGCCGCGCCGTCGTGAACGCCGTCAAGGTTCACGACGGCGCGGAAAGGCCCCGGTCCCGACCGATTCAGGCCCTGACAACGGGCCAGTATCGGGGCCGCGTCATCAACACGCGCCAGGCCTTGTCGCCCGCGTAAAAGCGGCGCTGCATAGATGATGCGGCCGGCGCCGCATAACGGACGTCATCCGCGCATGCGTGGTAGCCGTCCTGTCCAAATCCGCCCCGCAAGAAGATGGGGGACGGATCCTGCGGGGCCGCGGAAGGAAGGAGATCCTCCTTCAGAGAGGACGGCCCGACGATCGGTGGGCACCGATCGCGGGCCACCCCACATTGCAGGTGAAGCCCGGTGCAGGATCCCCCCTCGCCCCCCCCACAGGCCACCCCCCCAGCGTTCACGCACCGCCCACGACTGCAGCGACCAGGTGTGGACGGCGCCGGGGGGAACCTGCCGTTTTGGCCTGGCCGCTCGGCCCATCCGGGCCTCAGAATTGCGGGGGTGCCGGAGAATAGCCATTTTGGGAGTCTCCGGCGATTCTCCGGCCTGCGAAACTTGACCGGGCCGTTCCCACCGCTTGGGAGAATCGCGGGAGGGCGTCGGACCGCGTCCCCAGAAATTTTGGCAGACCAGGCGATTCTCCCAACCGGCGTGGGAGTGGAGAATCGCGCCCCCTGGCTTTTGACTGACTCAAAATAGAAAAGGCTCAATTGGGAAGACACTGAACAAATCAAGAGACTTCCAGAATGTAATAGGTGAAGTCGAGGTGTCTGATGGAACGCACAAACCTTCAAACAACCCATCTACCCAACCCTTCAAGCACCACCTGCCCCACATATGGCAGTGTCTGTTGAACGCACATTGAATTATCAGCCAATTCGGAACCCATCGAACCGGAGTGGTAGCAAGTCATCCTTCATTCCGAGCGACTGCCTCAGAAGAGAACTTTGAGGTTGTGTGTTATTTGCAGTAGCTAGCTGATAACTAAGGGGGGTGTGCATCGGGAGGGTCATGTGATCTGTTTGTCCAGTGGGGAACGAGCATAGTGTGACGATTGGAGGAATTTAGAAATATTGGCTTCTCTAGCTTTCACTTCCCTAATCACACGCTGGAGAATCCTGCTCGGCCGGTGATCAGCAGCACCACCCACAGCTGCAGGCTGGCTAGCAGACATTTCGGAATATCGCCATCTGGAGAAGAATAAAAATGCCATCCGAGGGTCGGAGCAAGACTTCCTTACTGCGTGGGGGCAGCTTGTTGGCCTGTTCCAGAACCTGTACGAGGCCAGCAACGATAAGAAGACAGGAAAACTGGGAAGTTAAAAAAGAAATGAGGGGAAAAAGAAAGAAAGACAAGGAGCAACCGCAGGGACGCGCAAACCGGGGCGGGGGGAGTGGAAAGAGGAGGACGGGCTGGAGAAGCACATAAGTGGCAACTTGGGAGAGAGGGGGCAACCCCCCCCCCCTCCCCCCAGCCACAGGAGAGACACGGCTGAAGCCGACGGAGGGAGGAAGGAAAGGGGGAAGGGGAGAAGAGGGGGGGGGGGGGGGAGAAGAGGGGGTGGGGGGGAACCCCCCCCCCCAGACCTACCAGGGAAGGCACAAGGGGGGGTTGGGTCAGAGTGGGCAGGGAGGAGCGAGCTGGGGTGGAGGGTTTGTGGAGAGGGCTGCACGCCGAGTCGGATGGCGACAGACTGCATATAGAAAAATTCAAGGGAAGAAAGGACAAACCTTTCTGTATTGTACTGTAAATGAAAACGAATGACAATGTATATAATTTTTGAAAATACCAATAAAAAGATTTAAAAAAAAAAATATTGGCTTCGAGCCTGGGGGCATAGTGTATTTGACTACAATGGGCATGGTTTTAAAAGTGATTTTTTTTTTTTAATTTATTTTTTTAAAACAGTACAGCACAGGACAGACCCTTCGGCCCTCTTGTTTATCATCCAGGAAACAGCAGGTGAAATTGACAAGAAGAATGTGGATTGACTGGGGTGGTCCCTGGGGAGTTAATGTGCTTTTTCATCCTGCAGAGATAATTTGTTTTTAAGCTTGGGCAGAGGTATGGAGCCCAGAAATGAAGAGAAGCAGTGAGTTGAGAAGCTTTGAGAGAGAAAGAGGAGCTGAATTCTGATCAGCCTGACACTGAGTCCACAATTCGTTTCCTGTCAGATAGTTAGAAAGAGTAATAATATTTTAAAGCAGAGCAGCCTTGTCTGAAGACCAGGAAAAGGCTGAAACAACCAAGTTGAAGCAGCTATTTGAAGATATTCAGCCAGAACCTGCAGGGGTTCTAACCGGGGCCCAATCTGTTCTGCAAAGCAAGTATTACTGTATGCCCGACTGATTTTTTAAGCTGGAGTGAGAGCTGAATGTTTCTTTTCTTGTTGTTTAATGGGGAATTGAGTAGTAATGTTAAGGGATAATTGTAACCTGTTCTTTTCGGGTGTGAAGTTTAAAAGTTTAATATTGTATTCATAAAGTTTTGTTTTAGGAATACCAAAGCCCTATTTTTTATTTTATTTGATCACTTCTGGAGGGAATCATTCTCTCTGCACGGTCTTAAAATAAAATAGAATCATAGAATTTACAGTGCAGAAGGAGGCCATTCGGCCCATCGGGTCTGCACCGGCCCTTGGAAAGAGCACCCCACTCAAGCCCACGCCTCCTCCAGATAGCGAACAGGATAAAATCGTTACCCTTGGCAGAGAATTCTATAGAACCAGGTGACACAGATTTAAGATAAATGGCAGAAGGTGTAGAGGGGACATGAGGAAGAACTTTTTTTTTTTACGCAGAGGGGAGTGGGAGTCTGGAATTCACTGTGCTAGTTGGTGGTGGAGGCAGAAACCCTAAACTCTTTCAAAAAAGTACCTGAATTTGCACTTTAGCTTACAGGGCTATGAGCCGGGTGCAGGAAGGTGGGATTATAAAGGGCCCTTGGGTGTCCTCAAGATGGCATGGACAAGATGGGCCGAATGGCCTCCTTCTGTGCTGTGACTATTCTCTTGTTCAATGTTTCCCTCCATGGAGAGGAGGCCTGCAAGACAGGGAAAATAGTCTCCATTTTCCAGGATTGTGCTGTTGATCGCTATTGGTGTGGGGGGGGGGGGGGGGGGGGGTTGCTGAGGCAACTCATCAAGAGAGCACCTTAGTTTACTTGATGTTTAGCAAAAGGCCAATTTTTACATATGCCTCGAAAGGGAACAAGCCTGAGGTGGCACGGTTGGCAAAGTGGTTAGGACAAGTACCTCACGGCATCAGGGACCTGGGTTCGATTCTAGCTATGGGTGACTGTCTGTGTGCTGTTTGTACATTCACCCCTGTCTGCTTGGGTTTCCTCCCACAGTCCAGTTAGGTGAATTGGTCATGTTAAATTGCCCCTTCGTTGTGGACATAAGGTGGGTTACAGGGCTAGGGTGGAGGAGTTGTTCTAGGTAGAGAGTTCTTTCAGACGTTTGGTGCAGACTCAATGGGTTGAATGGCCTCCTTCTGCACCATAGGGATTCTATGAAGGAATTAATAATGGCCTGGATTCACAAGTGTCATCTGCATGCTGAACCTCTTGTGACTGAGTACGGCTGCACTGTAGCACAGTGGTTAGCGCAGTTGCTTCTCAGCTCTAGGGTCCCTGGTTCGATTCCCGGCTTGGGTCACTGTCTATGCGGAGTCTGCACATTCTCCCCATGTCTGTGTGGGTTTCCTCCGGGTGCCTCTCTCAGTCCAGATGTGCAGGTTCGGTGGATTGGCCATGCTAAATTGCCCTTAAGTGTCCAAAAAAAGGTTAGGCGGGGTTACTGGGATAGGGTGGGAGGCGTGGACTTAAGTAGAGTGCTCTTCCCAAGGGCCGGTGCAGACCCGATGGACCAAATGGCCTCCTTCTGCACTGTAAATTCTATGATTCTAACGGCTATCGGGGGAAAAAAAACGATCCTCCTCAACCACCTCCTCCAAGTGGTCAAGGAATTCCAACGTGGATTTTGCCCACCCCGAGACACCATCTTCACTGCACGGCAAGTTCAGGAAGTGTATAAGGAACAGCACTACCAACTGTACTAGTCCTTATCAGACGTCTGTCAACCAAAAGGACTTATGGGATGCAATTGAACGGAGGATTCGAAGCATGGTAGCAAGCAGGAACAGACGGGTGTTTCCCCGGCAGCTGTTTCCCCGCAAGCCGGTCACTGGTTAGGAAGAAAGTTCAGAAGTCAGACCTCAAAGGTAGTGATTTCAGGATTACGATCAGTGCCACGGGCCAGTCAGAGTAGAAATAGTATGTATCTGGAGAGATGGTGTGAGGGGAGCATTTCAGATTCCTGGGGCATTGGGACCAGCTCTGGGGGAGGTGGGACCTGTACACCTAGAGGGTTACACCTGGGACTTGGGCAGGACCGGGATTGACGACCTTAGACGGGAGGGTGGGAGGTGCTTGCTGGAGCGGTTGGGGAGCATTCAAACTAATATGGCAGGAGGATGGGAACCTATGTAAGGATTCAGCACAGGGGGAATCACGAACAAGAGAAAAAGGCAGACATGAGAATAAGAAGTGATAGACAGAGAAAACAAGGGCTTGTATCAGACAGTAACACTGTAGAAAATAGTAGGAATGGGAGAAGGTACGTTAAGATTTTGTACTTGAACGCGCAGAGCATGCAAAATAAAATGGATGAATTAGTTGCGCAGATAGATGTAAAGGATATGATATAGTTGGGATTACAGAGACATGGCTCCAAGCGACAAGGATGGGAACTAAACATTGAGGGCTATTCAGCTTTTAGGAAGGACAGACGGAAAGGAAAAGCTGGTGGAGTTGCATTGTTGATTAAAGAAGATATTGATACAATATTGAGGAAAGATATTAGTACGGATGACGTGGAACCTGTCTGGGTCGCGTTCAGAAACATCAAGGGGCAAAAAAACATTTGTGGGGTGGTATACAGACCACCAAACTGCAGTGGTAATGTTAGCACTAGACAGGAAATCAGAGATGCGTGTGCTAAAGGAACATCTGTGGTTATGGGTGATTTTAATCTGCATATAGATTGAGTGAGTCAAATCAGTCACATACAATCGAGGAGGAATTACTGGAGTATACACGGGATGGTTTTCTGGACCACAACTTTGAGAAACCAACAAGGGAACATGCCATCTTGGACTGGGTGTTGTGTAATGAGAAAAGGATTAATTGGCAATTTAGTTGTGAGAACCCATGGGGAAAAGTGACCATATGATAGAAATCTTTATCAAAGCGTGGTAGAAATCTTTATCAAAGTGAATAATGAGGTAATTGATTCTGAGACTAAGGTCCTGAAACATAATAAAGGTAACTATGACGGTTAGAGGCATGAGGTGGCTATGGCGGACTGGGAAACATTACTGAAAGGAAGGACAGCGGACAGGCATTCAAGGAACAAATAGGTTAACTCCAAAAGTTGTTTATTCCTATTTGGCACAAGAGTAGAAAGGGAACTGTGGCAAAACCATGGTCAAGAAAGATTTGAGATAGTATTGGATTCAAAGAAGAGGCATGCAAATTAGCTAGAAAAATCAATAGACCTGAGCATTGGGAACAGTTTATAATTCAGCAAAGGCAGACCAAGGGATAGATTAAGGAGAAAATACAATTTGAAAGTACACGAGCGGGGAACATAAAAACTGACGTAGTTTCTCGAGGTATGCAAAGAGAATTTTTTAAAATAAAACCTAATATAGGCCCCTTACGAGTTAGAAATGGGGGGGGATTCATAACAGGAAACAAACAAATAATTGAGGAACTAAATTCGTACTTTGCTTCGGTTTTCAAAAAGGAAGACATGAATAATGTACCGGAAGTTCTGAGAAGTACAAATTTTAGTGAGGAGATGAAGGTAATTAGTATTAGTAAAGAAATGGTTTTGGAAGAGGCTAGATAAAATTATCCTGGGATTTGTTTGGGCGGGAAAGTCCCCACGGGTGAGGAAGGCGATACTCGAGAGGAACCATGGGGATGGGGGGCTGGCGTTGCCGAACTTTAGAAACTACTACTGGGCAGCTAACATAGCCATGGTAAGGAAATGGATGGTGGGTACGGGGTCGGTGTGGGTGCGGATGGAGGCTGCTTCGTGCAGGGGCACCAGTTTGGCAGCCTTGGTTACGGCACCTCTGCCGCTCCAGCCGGCACAATACTCCACCAGCCCTAGTGGTGGCGGCTCTACGGATCTGGGGCCGGTGGAGGAGGCATATAGGGGAGGTGAGAGCATCGGTTTGGTCCCCAATCTGCGGTAACCACCGATTTGCCCCGGGGAATATGGATGATGGGTTCCCATTATGGCAGAGGGCAGGGATTGAGAGGATGGGCGATTGTTTCCGGAAAGGGAGCTTCCCGAGCATGAGGGTGTTGGAGGAGAAGTTCAGGCTGGCGAGAGGGAATGATTTCAGGTGCTGGATTTCGTATGCAGATTGGTACCATCCTTCCCACGCCTCCCACCAAGGGGGATCCAGGACAGGGTAGTTTCCAGAGGAGAGGTGGGAGAGGGGAGAGTCTCCGACATTTATAAAGAACTAATGGGAGCAGAGGAGGCACAGGCCGAAGAACTGAAGCTTAAGTGGGAGGAGCAGCTCGGGGGAGGGGGGGAAGATAGAGGATGGCATATGGGCAGACGCTTGGAGTAGAGTAAACACGACCGCAACATGCGCCAGGCTCAGTTTGATCCAGTTCAAGGTTGTATATCGGGCCCACATGACGGTGGCCCAGATGAGCAAATTCTTTGGGCTGGAGGCCAAATGTGACGGAGGACCAGCGAACCATGTACACATGTTCTGGGCGTATCCTAGACTAAGGGGGTACTGGCAGGGATTCGCGGACGTCATGTCCCGGGTATTGAAAACTAGGGTAGCAATGAGTCCTGAGGTGGCAATTTTGGGGGTTTCGGAGGACCCGAGAGTCCAGGAGGAGAAAGAGGCCGACGTCGTGGCCTTTGCTTCCCTGGTAGCCCCACGACGAATACTGTTGGCATGGAGGAACTCAAAACCCCCGAAGTCTGAAGTATGGCTTTCGGACATGGCGAGCTTTCTCGGGCTGGAAAAAATTAAGATCGCCTTGAGAGGATCGCTGTCAGGTTTCGCCCGGGGGTGGCAGCCATTCGTTGACTTCTTTGCGGAGAATTAATAGTCAGCAGGAGAGGGGGGCTAGGGTAACGTAGAGTAAAAAACACTCAATTTCACGAAAGCCTATTCATTTAAATCCCTTCACATAAATTCTTTGTAAAAAAAAACATTTGTAGTCATAACCCCACATCAAAGACAGGTAATCTTTTAACTACCTCTGGCTGTCAATAGAACTGAATTTGCAAACCCCTACTGCGAATGGAAAAGTAGCCAATCATTAATAATACTATAATAATGATTTGCGTTCTGTCAGACAACCATTGAAACTTCAAGAACAGGTTTTAAAACTCTCAGACACAGGCAGGCAGGTTTTATTTTTATTAGACGGGCTGGCCATTTAAATAACTTGACAATTCTACAGATCTTATCTGCCTTCAAGAGCATTTACAACTTATTTTAAAATATTCACAATTCCCAGATGAGTAATTTGAGTCTTGTTCCAGGACAAAAATGGAACAAGTTTGAACTTAGCATTCAGTTTAATCGCCCTGCTGAGTTTGGGTTTCCAACATGTGGAAGTCATGTCCTGCCTCATTTAAGCACCCCGATGAAAGAAAGGATTGGTCGGAAATTGGGGTGGGGTTGCGGCTTCCAAATCCCACAAGCCATTTTAAATGCTGCCATTTGTTAAATTTCATACCAGGTGAAATGGTCAGTGAAAACCATTCTGCTAATGTTCAGCTGCGAACATCTTCCTGTGAACTTTCCTAATGCACTGTTAAAACATATGCAGAGACAGCCATCCATTTCATATCAAGGTTTTGTTCACCAGATAATTTTGGAAAACGTCCTGCCCCTCTATTCTAGATCTTAACGTATTGGAAATACAGCAACTGCTTCAACAGAAAAAGCCTATTTCAATGGCACAGAAATAGGTCTGTGCAAAGCAAGTTAAGTGATGCTTTGAAACACAGAGGCATTACTGTCAATCCTGCAATAATATACTAAACAACAGTTGAGTCACAACAGAATAACATTGGGCATGTTCTGTAAAACAAAAAATAAGGTGGGGTGAAAGAATTTAAATAAACGTTTGGACAGTTTAAATACAGTTTTGTTCTGTAATTGTTCTCACAGCCTTCTCCAAACCCAACTTAATTTGTAATTTTATAAAGTATGCATGCTGAACCTATATTTAGGTGAAAATATACATTAGACTATATTTAATTTGGTAATCTTTTTGGTCAGTAAATAAGACTATGTCCATCAGAATAAAAAAAGACCAAGGTATGTTGTTCAAACCCAACGGATTGTTTAAAAAGACTTTTTGGTTTTCGAATATCATTAAGACTTTCTGGCACCTTTCATAACCATTGGATCAAAGTGCTTCAAAGTCAATGAATTGTTTCTAAAGTACAGCCATTGTTGTGTAGGCAATTATAGCAGCCAGTTTCTGTACAGAACAATCCTCCGAGCAGCAAAATATGATTAATTCATCTTGTTTGATAAAGCATCGGTCGTGGGACAAACATTGGAAAACAAGCCTATTTTTTTGAGTAAGATTTTCTGCATCCATTGAGCAGGGCTCAAGATTCAAATGTCACCCAAACAATGCACAACAATGCAGCATTCCTCAAGTTCTGCACTGAAATGAAAGCCTGGATTCATCTGCTTATATAATACAGTGGGGCTCGGCTTCATGACTTGGATTCAGAATGAAAAGTGTTACCAACTGAATGAAGTTTACACTTGGCCCAAAGCTTACAATAGCATTATAAAGATCCATGTGAAGCAAAAGGATTGGCTGCATTGATCAAATTCTTACCCCAATCTCTGACAGGGGAAAAACAAGGCACCCTTTGACTACACATGCCAAATATTTTGCCACTGAATTTCTACTTCAAAATATGTTTCGGACACTCATTTGAAACTGTAAGAGTGTACTTTAAATTATACATTAGTTTATCATTTCAAGTGTAAAGCAAATTGAAAGAATACGGATTACATTGTTTTTCGTGAAGTATGGTTTAGCTGAGCATGACACTAATTGGAAATCATAATTTTTCTTTCAAATTTGATACTAATTAAGTCTGCATCCAGACAGCATGCAGGAATAGGAAATCACATCTATGATCTTGCACATTCCCTTTGAGAATATCCACGTATTGTGGAAAGTTTTCCAATTTCTCAAATTTACGTTTTTAAATTTCTGACGGCATTCTGCTCACGACACAATTGAGCCACGTTGCATATTAATTTTGTGCCATTGCAATGCCAGACACATGGGTATAGCAACTTGCTTGTGCCCTTTCTGCTGTTTATAATAGGCAGAGTACAGCCCACACTGGCAAAACAAAACAAAATGCCTACTGTTAGATGCGATTGTGTGATTGAGCAGCACTTGCTGAACAATCCCGATTGCGCTAATATAGCTACATTAAAAAAAACACCAGTCAAGCTTGTGACATGACTCATTTACACTTGCTGGAAGCAACATATATTCATATATTAGGAGGCTGTTCTCTGCAAACAAAATTAATACATTCAAGCCTTGTGGCTTTTTTTGAATTACACAGGAATTTAGGAGTCCATAGTTCACTGTTGCTTTTTCTATGGCAATGCCTCAGCCAGTGTCGATTTGCCAACCAGTCAGAACCCTTCTCCTGTACTGTTTGAAATTTGACATTCTCACATTGCCAGTGTGTAAGATGAAAAGCTTTGGCTATAGGTTTCTTTTCAGCATTATTTGTAAAAAGGTGTCGTGCCAAAGGACTGGTGAACAGCTCATGTAATTTTTATATTTAGGAAGGGGACAGGACATGTCCAGGGAATTACAGGCTAGTCAGCGAAGCATTGTTGGTTGGAAAAATATCAGAACCCTTACTAAAGGAAAGAATAGAAGAACATCTAGTAGCTAAAAATATCAAGTGAAAATCTTGATCAACCTTGTTGAATGTTTTGAGGAAGCAAGAGAGAATAGATAGTGGTAAAGCAGTAGATGTAATTTATCTGAATTTTCAAAAGGCCTTTAATAAAGTACCTCAAAAGACTGAAGGTGAGAGAATAGATTGCGAGCTGGCTTCAAGACAGAAAGTAGAGAGTGGAATAAGGGTTAGTTATTCAGAGTAGAAGGAGGTGGGAAGTGATGTTCCACAATAATTAGTGCTGTGACCACTGCTGTTCATAATTTACATGAATGATTTGGACTTTGGACAGCAAAAACAATTTTAAATTCACAGATGGCACTAAATTAGCAGTGATAGGATGGAAGGGACAGTCAATACTGAGGAGGACTGCAACAAATTACAGGACAACATTAATAAGCTTGCAGAATGAGCAAATAATTAGTAAATGAAGTTTAACATAAAACAAATAAAGGTACTTTTTAGTAGGAAGTGGAGAGAGATCAAGTTTAGGTAAGGTAGAGGAACAAAGGCATCTCAGAGTACAAATACACCAATCACTGAAAGTTGCTGTTCGGGTACATAGAGGGAGAATTCAAAATGTCCAATTTACCTAACAGCATATCTTTCGGGACTTGTGGGAAGAAACCGGGGTACCCGGAGGAATCCCACACAAACACAGCGAGAACATGCAGACACCGCTCAGACAGTGATCCAAGCCGGGAATCGAACCTGGGACCCTGCCACTGTGAAGCTAACTAACCCCATGCCAAGATATAGCCGTTCCATGACCATTGATTCTATAAAGTGTGGGTCAATGAATGTGTAAAAAGGTTTGAAAAAAGTAATCCATTTATTTGAAAGTTTGGACTGCAAGCTAATAAATTCACCCATGCCTTTAAGTTTGAAAACCCTACAGGTCACAAATCCTTGAACCACTAATTTGTGTGAGCAAATATTGTGAAACTGACATCGGAGATCAGAGAGCTTGAGTTGTCAATTAATGTTTTCTCTGGGGAGCAGGTGTTCTTGTATTATAATAGTTGCCTGGACTCTCAGCTAAGCCCTCAGACCATCCTGGTGGGGATGGAGAGGGATTGGAAGTCTAGAATGAAGAAGCAGCAATGATGGCCAAAAAACTGGAAATTGTTGAAATGTCATAGGGCGTCAGAAGAATCCCAAATGTAGGTAGGAAGAGACTAGACATGGGGAGAAAAAGAGATTCAAGATGGGAAGAAATAAGTTTGAGAATCCTGTAATCCTGGGTGGATTCAAAACATGAAAGAATGGAATTTCATTTGGAATCGACATAGGTTAAGTCGGAGGTGGTTGCTGAGGTAGGAAATATAGCTGTAAACACCTTATCAAACGCCAGGAGGTAAATGGAAAACAATGACGGTGAACATGGTGAAAGAGACAAACGGAAAACCTATTGGAGAGAACAACAGAACTTCTGCAAGATAGGTGTTAGGGATTAAACACTGAAATAAGAGTAAAATACTGTCAATGCCGAAAAAGTGCTGGAAGAATCAGCAGGTCTGGCAGCACCTGTGGATACAGAAGTGCTCCTGCCAGCAGGAAAACTGGAGTGGGTACCGCTCGCACCAGGAGTGTCATCGGATTTCCTCACCGTTAGTATGCTGAAGTATTCAAAGTGGTTATCATGCCAGCCAGTCTGCACAAACCAATATTGGGGCACCATTTTTAACAGGCACCCCAATTCCAGCATCCAGAAACAGACCCCTATCCCCACAACGGAAATGGTGGCACCCTGCTTACCCCAACACCTCAGCAAAGAAAGACATCCTCCCCCCAGCCCCACACCATACAGCCAGGAGAGCGGCTCGACCCACTCTCCAACCCCCCCCCCCCCCCCAAACAAACCCTCACCTCAGTGATCCGTCAGGACTCGCTCCTTGGCATTTCCAATGGTGCAGTGCCCCTTGGCACTGGCTGCAAGGCAATGGCATCCTGGTCTGGTATGTTGGGCCCCCGCAGGGGTGGAAGTCATCAAGGTGGATGGTCTATTGACCATGTGCCCCACAGGCTGCAGAGTGAGGGCCTCCACTCCATGGGTCCTGGAAGTTGGGTGGACTCTAGCTCGGGTACGGGGTTGTCTTCAGGACTTTCCCCAGGGTGCAGATCCGGTGGTTGAACTGCCCCTTTAAGCCATGGGGAACCTGAAGATCACTCTCTTGGCATAGCAATTCCAGGCAGGTCTCTGATCAAAATCTTCATCCTAGTTTGTGTACTATAAAAACTTTGAAGTGGCCTGCTCACTTTGCACTGCTCTGCTGGACAGGTGAGGAGCAGATCAAACAGTTAATTGTAGATACATGCCAGGAAGCCTCAAGTACTTTCCCTTTCTCCACATCTCACTTGGCCCCATGCTTTTAACACTGCAGAGTTTTGAACCTTCCTAGAATGCTCACAACCTTTGAAGTTCCTTGAGAGCCTTTGAAATGCTTTGTTTTCATTCAATTTCATGGTCAAGTACCTTCAACTAACCACTGATTTGACAGCTTACTGGTTTCTAAACATCAGGTAGGTGCTGTATTCATCTTTTCCTTCACGGTTGAATGCACTTAAGTGCCCCCCTCCCCATTGTTCTTCAGATAATGTTTATAAACATGCTTGTTCTGATTGACAGCTGCAGGCAACTTCAAAAATGCGAACTACTTTCAGTTCCTCTTTTCTAACCAGAGTGTTTGGTTGTTTAGAAACACCATCATATGCAAGGATATAGGGCAAGTGCTGGTAAATGGGATTTGGTTAGTTATTGTTGGTGGAGACTTGATGGGCTGAAGGGTCTTTTCTGCACTGTATGACTCCATGATTCTACTGACAGGAAGAAAAGGTACCATGTACATTCTCTTCCACTCCATTGCATGAGTGCAGTATGTAATTGAAAAGACAAAAATTGAAGAGATTGAAACTACCTTCAGCTAGCAGTGCTGAGTGGTTAGCACTGCTGTCTCACAGCGCTAGTGACCCGGGTTTAATTCTGACCTTGGTTGATCAGGCAACCTCCACACGGACATTCTCTTAGCGTCTGCGTGTGTTTCTTCCAGGTGCTCTGGTTTGCACCCACCATCCAAAGATGTGCCTGGTTAGGTGGATTAGCCATGTTAAATTACCCCTTAGTGTCCTCCAGTTAGGTGGAGTTTACGGGGCTAAGGTGGGGGATTGGGCCTAGGTGGAGTGAACCTAGTCGGACGGTCATGCAGACTCGATAGGCCAAATGGCCTCCTTCTGCACTGTAGGGATTCTATGATTCTATGGGGGTGATCAGTCTTGGCCTCCTCCATCACAGATGCCAGTCTCAGTCAATTTTGTTCACTAAACGTAATATCAAGAAATGCTGTAAGCACTGGATACAATGAAGGCTTTGGGACCAAACAACATCTAGGCTGTAGTGCTGAGAGCTTGCATTCCATAAATAGCTTCTCCCTGAGCCAAGCTTTTCCAGTACAGCTAGAACCTGGGAATCTACCAGATAAAACTGTAAAATTCCTCAGGCATCCCCTTTGCACAAAAAGCAGGACAAACTCAATGGCCGTGATTCTCCCAATCCGTGGGAAAACCAGAGTGATTTCTGCTGGCACTAGGAGCTACCCCGACGTACCATTCAAAGGCACTTGGAAACAATGTTTTCCTCAAATGGGTTTTCCATGCCATCCCATGGCACACCAGGGTTATCATTGGAACTGAGAGGGGCAGAACTTAATGTATCTCAGGTCCCGCAGATCGGAGTGCCATTTTTAAGGGCACCCCAATCTTAAAATGCCACAGCACCGCCTCCCTCCACCCCCCACCCCCAAAATCCCTGGCAAGGGACCTCCCCTCATAATCACCCCCTCAACTCCTCCGGTTCCCCCCTTCAGACCCCCTCCCCATTCCCACCTTCAGGCCCCGTCCTTTGGCAATGTCAACCTGGACCTCACACTTGGGATGTCAAGCGGGTGAACATTTTCCTTACAACTTCCTCCAGGGTGTCGGGGGAGGAGTCCTTCCTGGTACGCAGGTCATTTAGCTGGTCTTCTCTTCTGCAGCCTTTAAACCCATTGAACAGTCAATCAGTATCAAAAAAATTACGTTTTCCCATAATAAATTGAAAGTGATTGCATCAGTACCCCTCAATCCTTTAAAAACGTCGGTCAGTTTCCCAAGTTTGAAGGTCTGTGAGATGAAGGTAAAAATAATCCCTTTAAAGTAACAGAAACCTTGAAGTTGTTTTCTCATAGTCAACTTCATTGCCCTTTGAAGTATAGAAACCTGAATGTATGCCGAGAAGGCTATAAGCTTTGAACTGCATTGTTTACATTCACGCACACTGGTGTCTTCTAAAAGCTTTTTGATTGACCAGGCGAGGCAGTTTGAAAGGAGAGATTTGGATTGTCTATATCGCTCTACAGGGATCCATTAACTCAGGGGCACAGCTGGTTTTCTAACTGCAGTTTTTAAAAAAAAGGCTGCCTCTTTGTTCTTAAATGCTTCCTCAAAAGAACAGCTGTGGGGGCAGCCACTGCTCTTTCGAAGGACATCACTGCAGAAGTTCCTCAGGTTAGTGTCCTAGGCCCACCCATCTTCAGCTGGTTCACCAATGACCTTCCATCTGACACAAGATCAGAAGTAAAGATGTTCACTGATATTTGCATTGCATTAAATTCAATTTGCCACTCCTCCAATAATGAAGTAGCCCATGCCTACTTCCAGTAATACTTGGACATCATTTGAGTTTGAGCTAATAAGTGGAAAATGACATTTGCATTACACAAGTGCTAGGCAATGGCCATCTCGGAGAGAGAATTGAACCAGCACCGCTTGATATTCAAAAGCATCACTCCTATTCAATTCCTCGCCATCAGCATCCTGGAATCACAACTATGCAGAAAACGAACCAAATGCTGTGGTTACAAGAATCGGTCAGGTCCTGGGAATTCTACAGTGAGCAACTCACCTCCTGACTCCACAAAGCCTGACCATCATTTACAAGGCACAAATCCAGTAAGTGATGGGATATTCTTCACTTGCCTGGACGAATGCCATAGCAATAACACTCAAGAAGTCCAACATCATTGGGGACACACATGATTGGTACTTCATGTACCACTTTAAACACTGAAGGTGGCAGGAAAAGTCGAAAAGCTATTAATATTAAAGCATATGGTATCCTGGACTTTATCAATTAGGGGCAACGAGTACAAAAGCAACAAACCTGTATAAAGTATTGGTTTAGCTTCAACTGAAGTGTAGCATCCAAGTAACTGTCTCAACCTGACCTGACACTTCTTAACAATCTATGCACATAATAAACCAAGTTCCTCTGCTCCTGATCCCTTTATTGTGTATTGTTTCTCTGCGTTCGTCCTATCAAAATTAATCACTTAAGACTGCATTAATTTTCATCTGCAAATGTAAGGGCAAGTTACTTTTGTACATTGTCAATAGCACGCAACTGCTGTCAAGAAAGAGGGACAGTAAGCAATCAATCCCAAAGCCTTTAGATGGCATAAAAGCAGATACACATTTGCAACCGATCACTCTTCATGCACCAGTGACGAATACAACAAGGTAGATGTGGAGACTTCAAAACTCAGCTCAATCTGACCACCCAATAGCCACACATGCACTTTGAAACTGGATTGTCATTAGAATCAAGTACTGGTTTATTTCCTCCTCTCTCTACTAATAGTGGGCACAGCCGAAGAACTAAATATTTGTCAATTTAGTTTACCAGGAATACACTATTTAATATAAATATTCTCTTTGTACAATCTAGTTTAAAGCTCATTGGCATCACCATTTTGGCAGATTTTATACAAAATTTTGAACTGAAGCCATATTTGCTGCAGTTTATAATGATTAAAGATCAAAGAGTAGGCCATTTTACAGTACCCCAACGAATGTTCTATAAAGTTCTGCATTGATCATTCAATTCAATTAGTTGCAGCTGTTTTCAATAATTCTCACTGCCCTGTGCTTCAATCAATTAATTATTGTTCATAATGAGCAAATGCTCGGCAGGAAATCATTCTTTGCTGAAAGCGCTCCACAGTCAATGGTCTCTATCCTCAATTCACCTGGCCACGAACAATGCAAATCAAAGGTACCATTAAAATTGAAAACTAGCAACCAGTATATTCAAAAAGACACATTGGTTTGAGACCATCACAGAAGATATAATGAGGCACAAGGGAACTACTTTTTTCACCCTGGCACACACAATATAGTGACAAATATTAGAGGTCAGTTACACATATTGGATTGTACATTAACTGGAATACTCATTTTTATTTATGATAAAAGTTGAAAATAAGACAAGTGGAATCAGAATTCATCTGTTTTGCAACAAGGATTGGCCAGTTAGCTATAGCCAAGAAAAAAAAAATCTAATTTTCCCACAAAGTATGCCGCTATACCAAACAGGCAGACATGTTAATTTTACTATGTAACCAGTGGCTACTTGGCTGATTACAGGCCGTCATGTTAAGCAAGGGTTTTGTCAGAATCAGATGCATAGTTATAACACAGATTTAACCATTACCTGTTTACTGTTAACTACATTTAACAGCAAGTAGAATTTTCCCAATTCCTCGCAAGGAGTGTGGTGACTAGGGAATTTTCACAGTAACTTCATTGCAGTGTTATTAACTGAAATGTTATTTAAGTAGATTAGTGCGGCATGGTAGCACAGTGGTTAGGACTGTTGCTTCATAGTGCCAGGGACCTGGGTTCGATTTCCGACTTGGGACACTGTCTGTGCGGAGTCTGCGTGGATTTCCTCCGGGTGCTCTGGTTTCCTCCCACAAGTCCCGAAAGATGTGCTGTTAGGTGAATTGGACACTCTCAATTCTCCCTCAGTGTACCCGAACAGGTGCCGGAGTGAGACGATTAGGGGATTTTCACAATAACGTCATTGCAGTGTTAATGTAAACCTACTTGTGACAATAATAAAGATTATTATTTGGTTTTCAAGTGGTTATATTACTGTATGTGCCAAAAACTAAGTTTAATTAAGGCAGAAAATGCTGGAAATATACAGCAGGTCTGGCAGAATCTGTGGGAGAGAGAAACAGTTCATGTGGGCAGGATTTACCGCATTGCCCGCTGTATGCTTCGCAGTGAGGGGAGGCAGCCCACCCTTGGCTGGTGGCGGGATCTTGTGAAGAGAAAAACATTAAACACCTACTAAAATTTTGTACAGTATTTTAAGAACAATTTTGAATGCATTATCTTTTGATATAGAACTAAAAAACACTAAATGTAATATGGCAACAATGGGAACATAACATTGGTGCTCTACTACAATGCATCACAAAACAGTAGGATGTGAATGATTGTACTGTACGCTCCATATGCAGTAGGGGAGTTTCAAGTAGGAGCGTATATATATCATTTTCCCCAAAGATGAAGAAAAAGTGGAAGGCAAATCTATCTGCACTGCACTGTACCTGCCCACTTTAGTACTGGAGCTGCTTGGAGCAGTCAATGGATCACATGAGTTTCCTGTAGCCGAGGCACATCTACAAATCACGAAACAGTATATATTTTTGTAACTCCGCTTTATAACAAAACAAATATAGATGTTCTTTTCAGCCTCAACTTTCCAATTTTCCAAACCACAAGTGCAGCAGCTTCCAGCCAACTCCACTCAAAAGGTGGTGAGTGGAGTTTGAGATTATACTGTCCCATTGCAACACATGTTCCAGATAAAATATACAGAACCAAGTCTCCAGCTTTACTATATACCAGCTTATAACAGAAAAGAAGTAAAATAAGTAAAGTTGCCATAGTCCCAGATCACCATAGGCTGCTCTCCCATTTGGCTGGGGGGGTTGGGGGGGGGGGGGGGGGGGGGGGGAAAGGAACTGACTGGTGATCATTTAACCGGAGAATCACCACACCTCATAACTAACCTCAGCCAGTACAGGAATTGAACCCATGCTGTTGGCCTTGTTCTGCATCACAAACTAGTTGTCCAGCCAACTGAGCTAAACTGGTCCCAGGTTTAATTCTGACCTTGGGTGACTGTCTATGTGGAGTCTGCACATTCTCCCAGTGCTGTGTGGGTTTCCTCCAGGTGCTCTGGTTTCCTCCCAAAGTCCAAGGATGTGCAGGTTAGACGGATTGGCCTAAAGGGCAGAGGTGTGAACATATGGGGGTGCTCCTTTGGAGGATCTGTGCATACTCAATGGGCCGAATGGCCTCCTTCTGCACTGTAGGGATTCTATGATAACCTAAATAATCACAGAGGCCAGTTATGAAATTACTGGGTGAAATCCTTGTTAAATTGGGCGGCACGGTGGCAACTACTGCTGTCTCACAGCTCCACGGTCCCGGTTCAATTCTGGACTCAGGTGACTGTCTGTGTGGAGTTTACGTGGGATTCCTCCAAACAGCCTCTTTCTGCCCTGTAAATTCTATGATAATTACTTCAGGCCCTCCTGGCACTGTATCTGATTTTAGCCTGAAACAGTGCTGAAGTAAACATTAAATTACCTACGCTATAATACTTACGTGACATCTTCCATGTAATCTTCTATTCCATCCAAGTGCAATTTGAGAGGAATGGGAATTATAATGGTACCTTTTTGACAAACCTAGTGCGGCAGATACACGGCACCACTTTAGCCTGATTGGGTGGCAGGTTTAAACATGACATTCTCTCCTGCTTTGAGTGAGAGCGAGAGTGAGATGGTCAGCCACCATCGGAGTCGGAATCCGTTCACAAAAGGTCCTTTAAAGCACCTTTCTACGTAAAAAGAGAGACTCCTGTTAATTGGAACCCCTATGCTTTGGATTTTTATCCTTGGCTGAAGTCTGCACCTGATATGCAGGTTGCCCTTTCTTCCTTTGAATCTTATTCAAGTGATTTGCGAGGATCAAGTAGTCTCCCCTTTCGCATTGGAAGGTAAGCGAACATAGCGTGTGTCGTGAAGTCGGCAGGCCTGGCTCTGAAGGTTGGCAAAACTGAAAAAAGCCTTTGGCAGGATGACCTGCAGGCATTGAAAAATAAACAGAAATCGCGGCAACACGTTCATTTTAACCGCCTGTACCCGACCTGCCAGTGACAGAGGGAGACCATCCCACCTCGCCAGATCGGTACTTCCCTACATATAACACACATGGGTTTTGCTAACCTTTTTTGCACTGGCACAATTGATAAAACCATATCTCAAGAAATCATCTTTATAATGCTTTGTTCTTGAATTAAGTGTCTTGAGTAGGCTGTTAGCCAGAGGCCCTGGAGCTCTGTACTGAGCTAACACTAGCACTGCTTTGTCCTGCCTTAGAATCTCCTGAGCAGCTCTCTACAGTAGATTCTGTTGGGAGATCCCATCCAGCAGGTACACTGCCTATGAGTCTCTGCCCATCTCTTAGTTTTAAGAAAACGATCCACCTTCACAGTCCTCTTGCCTTTCTGCTAGCAGCTAGAAATGGAAGCAGCTCTCCTCCGCAATTTGGCACCAAGGGCATGTACAGAGGGCGCTTGACGTCAGGTGCACGTGCAACGCGTGTGACCTGCTTATTGCTGCCGCTTCTGACCGGAAGACTGCACACAGCCTCATTTATTTTCATTTAAAAGACAGCAGCGGCTGCCATTGGAATATACCATTCCAAATGTAAAAGCCAATTGCTTCACAGCTCCAGGGTCCCAGGTTCGATTCCGGCTTGGGTCACTGTCTGTACGGAGTCTGCACATCCTCCCCGTGTGTGCGTGGGTTTTCTCCGGGTGCTCCAGTTTCCTCCCACAGTCCAAAGATGTGCAGGTTAGGTGGATTGACCATGATAAATTGCCCTTAGTGTCCAAAATTGTCCTTGGTGTTGGGTGGGGTTACTGGGTTATGGGGATCGGGTGGGAGGTGTTGACCTTGGGTAGGGTGCTCTTTCCAAGAGCCGGTGCAGACTCGATGGGCCGAATGGCCTCCTTCTGCACTGTAAATTCTATGATAATCTATGAAGTAGCCGCTGTTGAGAGCTTCTCCTGATGGATCACCATGGGACGGTGCAACCGATTCGCTCTGTGACCGTCTCAACACTGGCCGTGACCTGCATTTTGGAAACCTTGCTCTAACACAGGCCAAATTTGCGCAGCATCTCATCGTAGGACATCCTTCTCATCGGAGAAACCTACCTTATGAATTCTGCTGTACCACCTCCAATGTAAGCATATCCTTCCTTAAATATGGAGACCAAAACTGCACACACCAGTTGTGATCTCACCAATGCCCTGTATAAATTGTAGTCAGATTTCGCTCTTGTACTCCAATCGTTTTCAATAAGACCCACCATGCCATTTGCCTTCAGAATGTCCTGCTGTACCTGAATGCTAACTTTCTGTGTCATTATCTTAATATGAGGAATTAGGTCATAAAAGATTCAGAACTGATGAGCTTGGGGGGTTACTGCAGTTAGGTTGTTATTCAGCACATTCAAGAGTTATACAATTATATAAGACTTGTGCAGTCACAAATCAAGATGTATCATTGGCTGAAAATACATTGCGCTCACTGCAAACGACACTCTCATTGTGAAACGTTTAACCAATTTCCACTGCCTTCAAAAACAACTTGCATTTATATAGCACCCTCAATACAGTAAATCAAGGTGCTTCACAGGAAAATTAACACATTTCAATACCGAGCCAGAGAGGAGGTATCAGAACAGTTAAGAGGCAGGATGCAACAGTATCTTAAAAGGAGGAAAGAGAGGTAGAAGCAGACAGGTTTAGTGAGGGAATTCCTGAACTTAAAAAGCATGGTCACCTATCATTGAGCAATTAAAATCAGGGATGCATGAGGCCAAAAGTGGAGGAGAGTGTTGTGTTATGTACTCTGGGATAACACCGGCAGCTTTGACCAAAAGATACTCCAGACTTTGAAGTAAGTTCAATGTGATTTATTGAACCATTAGCACAGTTCTCTATGAGTTCGACACTCCTGCTAATCTTGCTATAGTAACTCAGTCTAACTAACCAGTCTGCTCTAAGCCACGTGGTGGGTGTGATGCTTCTGATCTGCCCCTGTCCTACTCTCCAAGTGTCGCCTGTGGAAAGAGACAGAGAATGTGTGTCCTGTCCTTGTATATGGATTGTGTAATGCCCCCTTGTGGTAGTGCCACCTCTGGGTGTCTTGACTGCCCATTGGTCGTGTCCTATTCTATGTGTTCATTAGCTGTATGTCTGCATGTCATGACGTCTCTGGTGCTCCCTCTAGTGTTTACTTAGTCATAGTGTATTTACATTAACCCCTTGTGTATTTACAGTGATGCATATCACCACAGAGAGCAGTTATTTTGAAGCATTGTACGGCTGGAGAAAGTTACAGAAATAGGGAGCAGTGAAGTCCTGGAGGAATTTGAAAACAAGAATGAGAATTTTTTTTTTTTTTTTTAAATCAAGGCATTACTTAATTGTGAACCAATGAATGGGACTTGTTGAGGTAGAATTTTGGATGAGTTCACATTTATGGAAGATGAGAGGCCAGGCGGAGAGCATTTCACTTGTCAAGAGGCACCAACCGCATGGATAAGGGCTTCAGCAATATATGACGCAAGCATGAACTAGATAATGTTAGAGGTGGAAGCAGACAATCTCGGTGATGGAGCAGGTGCAGTCAGCAGCTTATTTTGGGGTCAAAGACAAAGGTTGTGCAATCTGATTCAGCCTCAGACAGGGACCCGGAGAAGAGATGGTGCCGTGGGTCAGGAAACTGGGATCGAAGACAACTTTGTCAGACTTCCTAATATTTAGTTGGAGGAAATTTATCCTCACCAGTACTGGATGTCGAACAAGCAATCTGAGCATGGAAAAATAATGAAGAGGTCAAGAGGAGTTGAGGCACATAAGCGTAACGCGGAACCAGACATTGTATTTTCAAAAGATGTCCCTGGGTGCCAACATGTAGATAAGAAATGAGAGGGGGCCAAGAGATTCAAAGGGAACTCCAGAAGTGGCAGTGCAGGAGTGGGAAAAGATATCATTGCAAGTAATTCTCTAGCGAGGACTGGATAGATTAAATGAATCAGGTATATGCAGTCCCATCCAGTTGGAGGTCAGAGATAATGTGGTCCTCTGCAGTGCCAAGGTGCCCACATTCCAGAGAAAGGGCCAGAGGGCCACTCTGCACTATCTCTGCCCACCCAGGGACCGTCGATGACCTGGGAGACCCCCACGGGTGCAGTTCTGTCTGGTCCACATTTTTGTGGACCAGTACTGAACTCGCCCACCTGCAGTCTCCCTGGGGAGGCCTACTTACGCAAGCATGGCTTGGTCTCGCTCATTGTGGGTGGGTTCCTGATCTCAACACCTAGCAGGAATTGGGTAAATCCTTAGCGGTTGGGTCAGCCTTTTGAAAGACTGCCCCAATCTCTAAGTGAACTTGAGAGTCCCCCACACCCTCCACCCACAGGCACTGTCACCCTCCCAACACATGGGCATTACACCACATTTCCACTCCCCAAATGAGGACACCCAATGGGGTCATTCAGGTCCCCACGTTTCAGGTCTCCCCACTCCTCCTTTCAAGACCCGCACCCTTCACCCCCCCCCCCCAACCTTTATGAGACCCCTTCTAACCCACCCTTCACCTTCCAACCCTTCCTAGCCCCTTTAATGGGCATGGCCCCCCTCAGGACCAGACCCATCCAGGCATCCCAGTAGTGCACCTGTCAGCCCCACCTGGGCACCTTGGCAGTGCCAGGGGGCCACCCTGCCCTATCCCTGAACATCTAAGGGACAACAAAGGCCTGGGAAACCCCCCCGGTGCTGTTGTGCCTGATCCACGTTTGTGTGGGCCAGGATGAAACAGTACCTGGTCCACTTGCTGGCAAGGCCATAAGTTCCCAGGCTCTGGGAGAATCCAGCGCAAACACATTTAAATCACACCCAATATATCTGAAATTCCTACATTCATCCCATGACCGACCTGCCATTTTTTTCTGCTCTCCCTATTAACAAGTGCCTAGCAAATGGTCAGCACCTCCCAATGATAGTACAGTGAGGAATTTCATCTGTGTGTTTGGTGTTCTGAAAATGCAAACAGAAGATTTTTAAAAAATATTCGCCCTAGAATGTTGGCATTGCTGGCTTTTATATATTGCTACCTCCAACTGCCCTCGAGAAAGTGGTGGTGACTCACTTTCTTGAACCACACAAATCCATCTGGTGTAGGTAAATCCATGGTGCTATTCAGGAGGGAAATCCAGAATTTTGACCTAGTAACAGAGAAGGAACGTAGATTATTTCCAAGTCAGGATAGCATGTGGTTCGGAGGGGAACTTTCAACTGGTGGTGTTTCCATATGTTTACTGCCTTTGTCCTTCTAGGTGGTAGAGGTCGTGGGATTGGAAGGTGCTATCGAAGGATCCTTGCAGTGTATCTTGTAGATGGTACAACAGTTGCCATTGCACTGATGGTGGAGGAAGTGAATGTTTAAGGTGGTGGATTAGGTGCCAACAAAGCAGGCGACTTTGTCTTGGATGGTGTCAAGCTTCGAGTGTTGTTGAAGCTGCACTCATTCAGCCAAGGAGATAGTATTGCCTAACACTGCTGACTTAAGCTTTGCAGAGATGGTGGACAGGCTTTGGGGAAAGTCTGGAGGTGAGGTTATACAAAATAAAATACCTTCTAATTCATCCCTGTTGGCTGTTCTCAGCACTGCTTTTCGAATTATTAAAGTCACACAAATTCCTACCCTTAACCGCATTTGTCAGTTCCTTGGGTGCAATTCAGATACTAGAAGAATGAGCCAAATAATAGCTGGCTTTGACTACTGGAAAATTCCCCACGGTCCAGAAGCCAGGGAATTTTTGAATCTTTCCTGGATACTGATACCTGAAATATGAACATATATATACATATACACTCCTGTATCGTACAAGCAGATTCACAGGGAAAAAGAGACACAAAAGGCTCAGCAAGACTGGACATGTGTCTTTTTTATGGTAAGCCAATTTTAAAAATACTCCAAAAACCAAACTCATCTCAGTTACTGCTGTACTTTAAAATGTCTTGCATTCCCCTTTAGCAAGCTGCAAATCGTAAGAATCAGGATAGGTACTGCACCGCAGGCAACAATGACACAAAAATTAGTAAAAGATCTAGAAAGATATTGCAAAGGTCAAAACTAGTGAGAAGTCACAGCAAAAAGGGTAAAGCAAACTTTAACATAACAAATTGACATTTTCCCTTTTTTTTTCAAACTGGTAACAGCACAGGTCAGAAACTTTGACGGTACCCAAGTAAAACACACTTTCTAGAGTCACTAGCTTCCTTAGGATTTTTAAAGTCAAAAAATCATTATGGACAATACAATGAATGAAACCGTAAGGAAATGTTTTTCATGAGGAGAAGTGTTGGATTCATGAAATATAATCTTAACCAATCTGAAGCCACAAAAGACGGACTGGAACACAGATGTTTTTTCACTTTTGCTCTGGTTGTACTATTTGTTAATTTCACTTGTAGCCAGTTAAAATGGCGAACTCCCGATTTAAAATGACTAACCCCAATTTAAAATAGCGAACGGAAAAGGCTGATGGGAAAATCAGCCAACAGGACTCAAACAAGCAGCTGCAGGTAAAACTGTGGATTCGCCTCTGGGGAGGCCAGACAGAATCGATACCTGCAGCCATCAGCTTCACAAAACACCAGCCATCTGAATATTAATTAGCAATCCCCGGGAACAATGTGCAACAAATTAGACACACAAAGCCAACCCAGACTTTCCGGCGCCAGCAGGAGCCTACACAAAGAGAGGTGAATGACCACCCCAAAACCGTCCATCGATCAAGGAATCGCTCCAGCATTGGAGAACATCGAACCAAGTGGTTGGGACGAAGTCCAATCACTTGGAACCAGGTACAGGGTCCGCCCCGAAGGGCGTGAAGCCCCAGGGGACTATAATAATAGAGTCCAAGTTCAAATCGACCCTTCTTTACCCTGCTGCAACCCCTGCTGCCTTCTGCAACAACCGCTCAAATCGTAAGTCTTACTTCAACGCTCGCTATGAGACAGGCGCTCCTAGCTATCGAACTGCACCAGCTTCGAATCCCGCAGGCTCAGAACCCAAACGAAAGGCCATTCGTTTCCCTGACCTGGTGGGCCATTTCCAAAGTTAAGTATTGGCCTGTTAGTTGTAGGAAGCAGCTTAGAAGTAGAATTTATGCATAAGTATTGATTACTGTGTATAATAAATGTGCGTTGATTTAACTCTTACTAAGCGGTGTGTTGGATTATTGATCATTACTCGGACTTGAACCACGTGGCGGCATCAGAAAGATACCTGGCGACTCAAGAGCAAAGGTGATAGAACAAGAGCAATTAAACTAAGGCTAAAGTTAGCAACACACTTCACCCTCCACTTCGCCACCTTCCCGCCAAATACTTCAGTCCCTTTTCTCTACAGAAATTATCTGGTTACTTTCTAAACACATTTGTACTCAGCACTTCAAAAATCATCCCTGGTAACTTGTTCCTGTTGGCTGTTGTGCAAGAAAAATATTTGCCCAAATTCCCATTTCATTCCTAACTTTTGAACTTCAAAACCTGTGCCCTGGCATTTAAACCCCTTGCATCAATCATCACAAAATACACATACGAGGGAAGCCAATTGGTGAGTGAATATAAGGTCTTGCTAACTGACAAAGTAAATCTAAACCCAAATGTTTCTTCATACAAACACATCTGTAGGTGAAACTTGATTGAGGGCTAACGGACTGTGAATAAGAGAGTTTGATATACCCATCTTTATGGTGAGCAAAAGTAATAATGTGAATAACTGACATGGTCATGCATTACAACTAAAGTGTTATCAATTGCCATACTTTCTGCTATTTTTCTGACAGAATACTTCAATCATGAAGATAAATAACTCAATTCACAATCCTTCACAGCTAATTCATCATGCTGATGCAGATATTAAAGCTGGCACCATGCTGGAGAAATAATCTTGTCACAACAAAATAACCTGCATTCATATAGTGCCTTTGATGTAGCAAAACTTAGCATTGCTGCCTCACGATGCCAAGGACCCGGGTTCTATCCCAGCACCGGGCACTGTCCGTGTGGAGTTTGCACATTCTCCCAGTGTCTGCGTGTGTCTCACCCCCACAACCCAAACGATGTGCAGGGTAGGTGGATTGGTCACGCTACATTGCCCCTTAAAAAAAAAAATTAATATTGCAAAACGTCCCAAGGCATTTCACAGGAGAGTAATCAACAAAACTGACATCAAGCCACATATGGTCATCTCAGGGCAGATGACCAACAGCTTGGTCAGAGATGGATTATAAAAGATTTTTAAAAAATAAAATAGGAGAGAAATGTAGCGAGATTTAGGAAAGAAATTCCAAGGAAATTCAAAGCCTTTAATGGTGGAGTGGTTAAAATCGGGGATGTGGCCAAATCGGGCAAGAGGCCAAAATTAGAGGAGTGTAGAGATCCAACTGTTATAACCAATTGCTCCAAATATATTTACATTTGAAAGAATGCAGGAAGGAAAATTAAGGTTTCACCATTAGTAGCATTCAAAACAGGATTCAAATGAAACATTTTCATGGCAATGGTATGTTTGTCAGCGGTTATTGGTAACAGGAAACTAAATCAGAACCAACTATGGTGGTCAGTATGATTCATATGCACTGAACAGACAACCCCAACTTGTCGTGGGGCTCATGGGCAAACGAAGGACAGAAGCAACAAGAATACTGACTAATGAAGTTAAAATGTCAGTCAGTTATTTTCCAAGCTAACTGGTACTCAACAGGAAATCTGTTTTTTTCTGTTCCAAATGTTCCTTTACCAGGGAGTCAGTGAATAAATGCAATTTTCTAGAACCATCTGAAACTAACATGGTCAGTGAGCAAACAGGGTAACTATATGAGAAGCATAAATTTTCCTCTCCACACATGATACTAGGGTAATGTGCTTCTCCCAGTGTCTTGTGACTTAGTCAAGAACTGACATATTCACCAAATGTTGGATTGATAGGAACACTAACCACTGCCCATTAAACACTGATGCAGTAACATCTCATTGAGGTTTGCACTGTACTTGTTTCCAGATTAATTATTTGAGAAGTTAATAATATTGTTTATGAAGAGGGGAATCAAACACAAAAGTAGAGTCAGTTTCAGTTGCATTCTGCTTCAGTTGCACAATGCATTGGTGAGACCACATTTGAAGTACTGTATACAGTACTGGTTTCCTTATTCAAGGAAGGAAGTAAATGAGTTAGAAACCATTCAGAGAAGATTGACTAGACTAATACCAGGAATGGGTTTGAAGAAAGGCTGGACATTCTAGGCTCGTATTGCTGGAGTTTAGAAGAATAATAGGTAATTTGATTAAAACATACAAGATTCTGACGAGGCTTGAATAGATAGATTTGGAGAGAACATTTCCTCTTGTGGGAGAAGCTAAAGCGAGCCGGATTTACCAGAAAAATGTCAAAATCTGCTTTTGGGCGCATTTGGCGAGATGTTTCGTGATGGCTGCAATGCCGAGATTTAGTGAGGAGTGGAAAGAAATTAGTATTAGTAGAGAAATGGTTTTAGGGAAATTAATAGGATTGAAGTCGGATAAATCTCCAGGGCTTGATGATCTTTATCCCAGAGCACTTAAGGAAATTAATGAGAGGATTTGAGTATAAGAATTTGGGTGTTTTACTGCAATTGTACAGTGCATTGGTGAGGCCACACCTGGAGTATTGTGTGCAGTTTTGTTGTCTTATCTGAGGAAGGATGTTCTTGCTATGGAGGGAGTGCAGCGAAGGTTTACCAGGCTGATTTCTGGGATGGTGGGACTGTCATATGAGGAGAGACTAAATCAGTTAGGATTATATTCATTGGAGTTTAGAATAGTTTGAGGATAAGTGATAAACCTTTTAATCATCATAATAATATTAATGATGAAGTTTTAGGACTGAGGTGAGGAGACATTTTTTCACCCAGAGAGTGGTGAATCTGTGGAATTCACTACCACAAAAAGTAATTGAGATGAAATAATTGTAATTTCAAGAAGGAATTAGATGCAGCTCTAAAGGCTAAAGGGATCAAGGTATATTGGGGAGGGGAAAGAGGCAGGATCAGGGTGTTGAACTCTATGATCAGCCATGATAATAATGAATGGCGGAGCAGGCTCGAAGGGCCTCCTCCTGTTTCTATTTTCTATGTATGTATCTATGTATTGACACCACTATTCAACGATATTCAGCTGTTTTTTGGGGCCTTGGGGAGTTTCTTCCCATTGATGACACAGGAAGTTTTCCTGCACTGGGAACCGGAGCTCACCAGCCGGACTGGCTCCTCACAGATCAGGTGCCATTTTCAAAGGCTGCCCTGATCTCCACAATCCCACCCGCACCGGGCCGGAAAATCACACCCTTGGAGAATATTTTTTCTCTCAGAGGGTTGTTTGTCTTTGGAGTTCTCTTTCTGAAAAGGTGATGAAAGCAGAATCTTAACACAGATGGTAGATAGGTAAGCATGGGGATGAAAGGTCATTTAAAGTAGGTGAGAATGTGGAATTGAGGTTATTGTCTATGTTCAAAGAGTTACATACATCTGTTGGACTCATATGGAGGATCATGTTCATTAACTGTGAGAAAGTAAGCGGTCTTCAAAATAAAATGTCAATAACAAATGATTCATATGTACCTTAGGTAGGATCATTAAAAAACATGGGACCAGTATTATCAGTAACTGCAAGCATTAGAAACCTTTCAATTGCTGAAGGGAACCGTTACTTTACAAAGGGAGGTTCTGAGCATAGTTGTTACCTGACCACAAGGTGACATTATTATAACTCAAACATGGGGCTGGATTCTCCGATTCTGGGGCTTTGTCTCCATGCCGGCTTGGGAACGGAGGCGTTTTACGCCAGAAAAAATGGCAAAAAACGGCTGATTCCCCGTTTTGCTGGGGGCTAGCAGGACGGCAGCGTAGAGCACCCGGCTCTGGCTGTGGATACGGCCTGGAGAATTGTTGTGACCATGGCCGTGCATATGCACGGCGGCGGCCTGCAGCGGCTGCGCCTTGCTACATGGCACCCGCAGCCCATGGACCCGCCTGCGAAATAGTGCCCCCCCTTTAGCCGGCTTGCGCACTCCAGACCACCTCCCCCACAGTGCCGCCCCCCCCCACCCCCCCGATTATGGCGGCGCTGGACTGAGTGCGCAGTCGCCGCACAGAGTTCCTGACGGATGAGACCATGAGAAACCCAAGCCATCGGGAACTCGGTTGGTCCGGGGCGTAGCATCGGGGGGTGAGCCTCAGGCAACGTCCTGAGGTCGTCAATACGTGGCGTGGCATACTCCTAGAGTATGCTTTGGAGGGGCGGAACATCATGAAAGTGGCACCCCCCCGATTTTGTCATAAACTTTGATTCTCCGGCCAATTGCCGAACGCGATTTCGGCGTCGACGACCGGAGAATCCAGTCCATGTTTGCTGAATCAGTCTTTTGGTACTGCAAAAGTAGCGGCCTCCAAAAATGACATGAATAACTCACATGACCAGTTAGTAAATTCCTCAACTGAAAGGATGGCACTAATTTAAAACTGCCATCACTTTTTTTTTTAAATTGTAAACAGATTGTTATTTTAGGCATTAGATTTGCAAGGTTGTGTTTTCTGTCACATCTTTTAATGCACTTGCTGTTAGGCATTCAGCCAGCTCCGATAATTGGCCTAAATGTCCTTGACAAAACATATCAGCATGTGGCAGGCAGGTTTAATTATACAGCAATGTGCAGACCCTCTAATGAATATTCAGATGACATCAACATCTTACCACAGGTCAAAATACCATAAATTTATCAAATTCATTTCTTAATTTATGTAGTTTCAGACATTTCAAGAAATTACTTTGAATAAACTGTTTTACCATTTCCAAAAACAGTGCACCAGATATAAAATACATATTTTAAACATGGAATTTTCATCTGAAGGAAAAGATAGCTCAAATATAAATTCTGAAGTTTTACATTACCCCTGGGTTGGTGGTTACCAGGGAGAAACTTTTTTTCTCGAGCAGCACCCACAATACAGTGTACAGTGTGTGGCCGAACGGCCACCTAAGATGGTGTTATGCAAGGACGCTGGGAAATTTAGCCAAGTAGAAGGACAAGCAGGCTGCAGTTTAAATGAACATTGATGAGTAAGCTGCAGTTTCGACTCTATCATCCCAGGGACAGTAGAACTATCCTGCCAATCACTTGTTTACCAGACATAACGACACCTGCATTCCTTATTTGGTAGGGCCTACCTGCCCCCAACACTTGCAGGCATGGCCATTCAGTGTCCACCCCAAAATCAATGTGGCAGCCCCTAATTAGACTTGATCAGGGTGATCGAGCACAGAGACTGCCCAAAAAAGGCACAAAATTCAAGCAGGTTAAAAGGTGCTGCACCACCTTACAATGTCTCTCTGCAGCAGCAACGAAATAACGGTGATCTTCACTGGCCAACATGAGGAGGGCCATCTCATTGCCAACAGAGGAAGACCAGAGCCAGACCAAGGACTGGACATTGAGGACTACAGGATTCAGCATACAGATAAAAGCCTTTTTCTGTCTGGGTACTTTTCTAGTCACTCAAAGGTCTTGTATGAACTTTTAGTGCTCTGTAGAATCATTTGTCTTGATGGTGTGATTGATTAACCGTAACATTGTGTGAGTGTGAATAAATACTATTTGATTAAAACAAGTTGACTCGCAGTCATTTGTCCACCGCATACAGGTTAAAGACACACTGTAGTAGCAATAGGTGCATGGAAGAAATCTCAGCTTATTTCAAACTTTAAAAGTTGGTGTTTTAAATTAGACAGAACCTCTAGGAAATAATTCACTACAACATGCGGCGATACATCTGTTGAGCAGCAGTACTAAGGCATTCATCGGACATATCTCAACAGCATAAATCTTCCTTTTGGTCCATGTAATAGGCACTATTATTGTTATAGGCACTACTATATTCTATCATAGGACTTGTCAAAGTAAGGCCAGGCATTTGGTCAAATATTGGTTGCCACACTAGAAATGACTGCAGTATCAAGCAGGAAAGGCCTAAACAATGAAATGTGATGCAATTAGATAGATAGTAAAACCACTAGGCATTCAATTTTCCTGTGGAAATGCTATCTTATAGAGTAGACTTTAATCATCAAAGTAGCACATTCTCCCCACAAAACTGAATAGAGATTTGTAGAATGCAAAGGGAGTAAGCTGATGATAAAGATGTTAGCTGCCTTAGCAGACACATGAGTGTATAACTACACTGTCTCAAACACCATCAACTTTCACTCTCAACATTTTTGCTTCCGGCCCCCTACTTCAGCCCACATGCTGTTGAAACCTCTTCCATGTCATTATCACACCAAGACATGGGGCAAGATTCTCCACTCCCGCGCCGGTTGGGAGAATCGCATGGGCCGCCAAAATTTCCTGGGACTCTGGTCCGACGCCCTCCCGCGATTCTCCCAAGCGGCGGGAACTGCCCTGTCGAGTTCCGCGGGCCGCAGGCCAGAGAATCACCGGAGACACCCAAAATGGTGATTCTCCGGCAACCCCGCTATTCTCAGGCCCGGATGGGCCGAGCGGCCAGGGCAAAACTGCGGGTTCCCCCCGGCGCCGTCCACACCTGGTCACTACCGTCGGGAACAGCGCGGGAATGCTGGGGGGGGGGGGGGGGGGGGCGGCCTGTGGGGGGGGCGAGGGGGGATCCTGCACCGGGGGGTACCTCAAATGTGGCATGGCCCGCGATCGGTGCCCACCGATCGTCGGGCCGTCCTCTCTGAAGGAGGACCTCCTTCCTTCCGCGGCCCCGCAAGATCTGTCCGCCATCTTCTTGCGTGGCGGGCTCCGAGAGGACGGCAACCACGCATGCGTGGGTGACGCCAGTTATGCGGCACCGATCGCGTCATCTATGTGGTGCCGCCTTTACGCGGCGACAAGGCCTGGAGCGTGTAGATGACGCGGCCCCGATCCTAGCCCATTGTCGGGGCGGAATTGTTCGGGATCGGGGCCGTTTCGCGCTGTCGTGAACCTCGACGGCGTTCACGACGGCGTGGGCACTTCGGCCTGGGAGTGGAGAATACCGCCCATGGTCTCTTAGCTGTGCTCAACATTCACACATTTTGGCTCGCACAAACAAATGCTTTTCATTATGCTAACCTACATCACATCCTACTCATCCATTTCTATTGTCCTCACTGACCTATAATTGCCCAGGTTCCTCAATGCATCATATCTAAAATTCTGATCTTTTATAGTTAAATCTTTTCCTGGCTTCACCCTTTCCCATCTCTGTAACCTTCTCCAGTCTTAGAACCCACACAAGCCATCAAATCTTTCTATTCCTCCAACTCCAGTGTCTTTTTGTATTCACTTTCCTTATTCCCCAAATCTGTGCTCTAGAATTTCCCCAACGACTCCAGCTGCCTTAAAATCCACATCTCTAACCAAGCTCTGGTGAAGATTAGTTTTATTAATAACTACAATTGTTTCCTATATTCAACAATCTAGGCTGTTTCTTCATCTTAAAGATTTGAATTCAATTTCTACACTTCATTTGTGGTACAAGGGAAACTTTATTTTGTTGGAAATTACTTTGCAGCAATTGTCTTAACAAAACTCTTTTACCATGAGCAAACTTTAACCTCTTCTAAAAGAGACTCTGACAGAGGTGGTAGACACAGAGGTGAATGTCTGCAGGTGGAAGCACTCCACAATAAGATAACAGAACTCAAAACTCACTGCAAGCAAATTTCAATCCAACTAAAACACATTAGGGCAAAAGGCATATGCATTCTTTTAGCAGGGAAAAATCAGAGTTTATTCAACCAACTCATTGGTAAACCAGATCGGAGACATTCAAAATTGAATTTCAACAACAACATGTGGTCAGACTAGTGCACACCTAGATGTCAGTAACTCAGGGGAGAACTGAAGCAACCAGAACAGCTTAAAATAGGGATGCTCTTGGTGTGGGTGAGAGCAAAAGGGAGGCAAAGGAATGTCAACCACAAAATCTAATTTGCAATTGCCACAAGGAAGTTGCATACAGGGGGCGAAATTCTCCTACCCGCCCCGCCACATTTCTGCTCCGACCGGCCGGCGGGAGTCTCCGTAACACCGGCCGGTCAATGGGGTTTCCCATTGTGGGGCAGCCCCACGCCGTCGGGAAACCCCCGGGCACCGGCAAAACAGAGACTCCCGCCGGCGGAGAATGACGCCCAGGATGTTCAGAAAAGATACTTGTACTTGAATTCATGAATGTGAACCATCCCTGTAGTAGTTATTAAACATCGGAATATCCTATTAGCATAATCAAAACAAAAAGTTAACTCATACATCAGATAAGAATTTTAATTGGTGCACAGTACAATTAAAAAATGTTAATTGAAAACTATGGACTTGGGAGGAGAAAGTTCTTTCAGATTTAGCTGCCCTTTGGATTTGCAAGAGTAGCATTGGAGCAATACAAAACTTCAAAAAACTTGCACAAAGATGCCAATGAAGGAACAATAGAAATTTTTCATATGCGCTAGAAGGCTTGGATTTCAGTTAATGCTCCAAAGTTTCACATTTTGTGGTAGCCAACAAGCACCTAACAGGAGAATAAAAGCAAAATACTGCATATGCTGGAAATCGGAATTAAAAACAGTATTGGAAATGTTCAGCAGGTTTGGCAGCATCTATGGAGAGAGAAACGGAGTTAATGTTTCGAGTTGAATAGGGCTCTTCTTCGAAACAGTGTGTTGGGGATGGGGAAGAGGTTCAGTTTATCAGTAATCATAGCGACATGAAGTGTTTGACGGGAGACATATTTATAAATGAAAGTGTTTAAAAAAGACATGTATTTAGAAGCTGCTTTTTCAGTCTGAGTTTTAAATACACAAACTCAATGAAACAAGCATGTTCATTTGACAGTTAGCTATTTTGAATGGATTGGAGCCACTTTACACATTACTGGAGCCAAGAACTGCACACAAGTCCAACATTCTTGAATTTATATCCAAGGAGATTCTTATGATCTCACCCTCAATATTGGCTTTGAAAAGGTGTTTCAGTAGTAGGGGTGCCAAAATATCCAAAAAGACCCATTTCGACAAAATTATCAGCTGTCTAACGACCAATCGATCACCTACCTTTGCAGGGGAAGAGGAGCAACTATTCTCTTCAGAGTTAAGCTGGTGAAGAGGACATCCCTGCTGATGGAAGACTGAAACCTTTCTTTTTAATTCATTCATGGAATGTGGGTATCGTTGGCTGGGCCAACATGCATTGCCCATCCCTAACTGCCCTTGAACTGACTGGCTTGCAAGGCCATTTAAGATTTGCTGTGGATCTAGAGTCATAGTCGCATAGGCCAGACCAGGTGAGGATGGCAGATTTCCTTCCCTAAAAAGGACATTAGTGAACCAGATGGGTTTTTAAATGATAAAGGTAATCATTAGATTTTTCAATTATAGATTTTCATTAGAATTTCACTCTCTGCTCTGGTGGGATTCAAACCCAGGTCCCTACAGCACTACCCTGGTCCACTGGATAACTAGTCCAGTGAGAATACCACTACGCCATTGCCTGTAACAAACTTGGGAGGGGAAATTGGACCATGTGGCATCTGTTTTTTGGGCACAAATAAAAGATTGAACTTTGCAAGAGTGCCAATGTGTCCTGTCCTCCAAGGGTGTCCAACACCACTTTGACACAGATAATACTCAGGCGCCCTTGTAGCTACCCTATACAGGTGACCCACAGTATCTCCTAATAAGGAAAATTGGCCAATGCTGAGCGGGGCATTCGCCAGCCACGGCCTATCCTATTGATCAAAAGCAAACTTTACCCACGTGAATTTCCCAGGTGAATCTGGTTTGATAAACTATTAAGCAGGTAGATAGATACCTGGACAAAAGATTTTAAGAAAGCAACATTGATCCTTCTTTTTGATTTGCGACGACACTCAAATAATTTGTGATTAATAATTTTGCCTGACTTCAAGCTACCGCTAACAGATTTTATGAATCACGAAATAAAGGCAGCGAATGGCCACCGGAGCATCAACGGGGTTCTGAAGCAGCACTGCTCTCTGATGGAAACAACTATGAAAACAACATAGCTTTGGATTGGTAACCATGTGGCTAATTTCCACTGAGGAGCTGTTGTCCACTGCTCAACAGTGTCCCAAGTGTAACAATGGTGTGAAAATAAACCACTTAAAAAAAGAACAGTGAGACCAAATACCAATATTGCACAAAGCCGACAAAGAATTCGAAATGCTGCTCCCACAGGGTGTCTAGTTAATAGCATAAATCGATGTAAATGACCCTTGAAGCAGCTGATTTGTACTTTTGTTTTTAAAGAAAACTCAACATAAGAATTAATATAGTGTAATTAAAAATGATTGAAAACTGGCAACAATTCAGAAGTAATTTTTGCTTGAGTCACTAACAATAGTGACATAGAGAGAAGCTTGTGGGTGTTCACTAAATGCCATTACATACAGGCCACAATCTCGCTAACGTGGCCGACATCTCACCAATCATGCCTAAGGGGATACCATTAATGTTAAATCACGTCCACTGTCTGCAAAATACGATAGAAGAATAGAATCACTACTGTGCAGGGGGCCATTGGACCCATCGAATCTACACCGACCCTCTGAAAAAGCACCCTACCTAGATCTACACCCCCACCCTATCCCTGTAAACCAGTAACTCCACCTAATCTTTTTTTGGGGACATTAAGGGGCAATTTAGTGTGGCCAATCCACCTAACCTGCACATCTTTGGAGTGTGGGAGGAAACCCACGCAGACACGAGGAGAACGTACAAACTCCACACAGACAGCGAGACAAGGCTGGAATTGAACCCGGGTACCTGGCGCTATGAGGCAACAGTGCTAACCACTGTGCAACCGTCCACCCTATAACCCCGTGTGTATGACTATGTGAGCCTATTGCTTGATGAATCTGTGAAACAACTCTCCTAATTTTGGCACAGGCCCCAGATGCTAGGAAGGAGGACTTTGCAGGGTCCACAGTACTGGGTTTGCCCTCGTCGTTTCACATACCTAGGTCAATGTCAGGTGGTCCATCCAGTTTCATTCTTTTGTTTTCTTTGAAGCATCTGAATACAACAGAGTGGCTCATTATGCCATTTCAGAAGGCGTTTTGAGTCAGCCACATTTCTGTGGGTCTGGAATCACATGTAGGTCAGACCAGGCAAAGATGACAGATTTCCTTCCCTGAAGGACATTAGTGAACCAGATGGGCTTTCTCAACAATCGACAATGGTTGAATGGTTATTAGACTTTTAATTTCAGATTTTAAAAAAAATTTAATTTAAATTCTTCCATCTGCCATGGTGGGATTCGAACCTGGGTCCACAGAGCATTACCCTGGGTCTCGAATTACTAGTCTAGCGACAATAGCACTGCACCACCACCTCCCATTTGCTTGCTTTTAACACTGAACTTAAAAAATAAATTTAACAGAACAAAAGTACACTTTCTCATAGGCGTCTGAAATTGAAGTCTGTCTCACAAATGTGATATTTTCTAATAGATGGAGGTGATCTGTTGGCTTCAAAACTAAGCTATTTTTTGAAACTAAAGTCAGATTAAATGACTTTCTCCATCTGTCTCTCTGTTCCAGTCTCTCTAATGCCAGAGTTTAATAAGATTGGTAAGATTTATTGATACAAAAACTAAAGTTGCAACCAGTGGAAGCTGTAAATTTCACAGACAGATAAAAAATTGATAGCAATCTTGTGTCTAATGATTCTTTTGAAGAAATGTTGTTGGCAGAAAATGCTGGAAGTTAAAGAAAATCTTTCGCCAATAGATCACCAACCTCACAGCCCTAGACAAAATATGGGGCGCGATTCTCCGCTCCCGCGACTAAGTGCCCACGCCGTCGAGTTTCACAACGGCGCGAAACGGTCCCGATCTCGACCGATTCAGGGCCCGAAAATGGGCTAGGATTGGGGTCGCGAGAAACCCGGGGGGGGGGGGGGGGGGTCGCTAAAGCAGCGTCCTCAGCGCGCACCGGGCATTGGCGCCGCATAAAAGCAGTGCCGCGTCATCTGCAGCCTAACTGCCGTCACCCGCGCATGCGTGGTTGCCGTCCTCCCAGAGGCCGCCCCGCAAGATGATGTCGGATGGATCTTGCGGGGCGCGGAAGAAAGGAGGTCCTCCTTCAGAGAGGCCGGGCCGCCGATCGGTGGGCACAGATCGCGGGCCAGACCCCTTTTGAATCAACCCCGGTGAAAGAACCCCCCCCGACAGGCCATCCCCCCAGCGTTCCCGCGCAGATCCTGCCGGCAGCGACCAGGTGTGGATGGCGCCGGCGGGAAGCCATCGTTTTGGGCAGGCCGCTCGGCCCATTCGGGCCGGAGAATAGCGGGTGTAGCGGAGAATCGCCATTTTGGGTGTCCCGGGCAATTCTCCGGCCTGCGCCACGCAGAACTCGACAGGGCCGTTCCCGCCGCTTGGGTGCATCGCGGGAGGGTGTCGGACCGGCGTCACGGGGAAAAATGGCGCGCCAGGCGATTCTCCAAACCGGCGCGGGAGCGGAGAATCGCGCCCATGAAGTCCAAGACAAAGATTTTGAGATGCTCAGGGTTTCCAAGTGGAAACTTTAATGAAGGCATTAAAAAACACTCTATGATTAATGAATCATGCTGTTCCAAAGTATATAATTTGTAAATAAAAATATTAAGCCCTTGTTCGGAATCCGAATGATGTGCTGTTTGGTGAATTAGGAGATTCTGAATTCTCCCTCAGTGTACCTGAACAGGCGCCATAGTGTGGCAACTAGGGGATTTTTCACAGCAACTTCATTGCAGTGTTAATGCAAGCCTACTTCTAACACTAATAAAGATGATTCTTTTAAAAATGTGATTAAGTATTGGGTGGCACATGGGCACAATGGTTAGCATTGCTGCCTACGGCGCTGAGGGCCCGGGTTCGAATCCCGGCCCTGGGTCACTGTCTATGTGGAGTTTGCACATTCTCCCCTTGTCTGTGCGGTTTTCACCCCCACGACCCAAAGATGTGCAGGGAAGGTGGACTGGCCACTCTAAATTGCCCCTTAATTTGAAAAAATTAATTGGATACATTTTCAAAAAAAAAAAAAAATGTGATTAAGTAGAAGGGACAAAAAAAATTCAAGGAGCAGAGAGTGGTTTAGATGCCCAGATTGTATAATTTTAAAGTATTGCTCATTATTTATTCTGTCATTTTCAAGTAAATTATGAACTTTGCAAATACGTATATTTTCAAAATTGAACAAAGGCCACGAGTTCTTTTGTGGATCAAAATCATTCCCTCATCTCAAGTGGGAACAAAAAGAACACTCCAGGCTCATGTTGTATTATTGTTTTCCCAGAAACTAATTCAAAATGGTAATTTCAAATTTAATGGGTCATTCTACACAAGGACACTGGCTGTCTCGAACTGTCAAATATTCGAAATGAGAATATAGGGGATGATTGGAATAAACAGATACATCACCTTTGGAAAAAGGACTTGGAACTTGGAACTCACATTAGAGACAACCATCTTTGTTGCCTGCTCTTAAACCAGCCAAGCTACTTGCAGACAGAGAATTCCACCAAAAACCATCGAACAAGCTGCAAGTCATCCAAGCAGGATATGGTGTCAGCCATTCAGGGCACTAATAGCTTGAAAATGGGCATCAAAGAAACTACAGGACTGTCCAAAAGAGACCGAAATAATTATGTTACATCAGATTGGTTTTACCGTAATCAGATTCTAATCTGTGTGTATGCATGAGCATGTGGGAGAGATCAGTAGTGAGTAGAAGACATAACTAAAAATGCACGGCAAAAACACTGAAGGCAGTGGTCTGGGAGAAATTCTCATTTACGGTTCGTGCGAATAAGGAAAGGAGGGCGGAACATGACCGTCTAGTGAGCGAGATAGTGGAGGTGGACAGGGAATATTCGAGGGTGGCCACCGTGGAGGGATTGGCAAGGAAGAAAAAGTTGCAGGGACAATTTGACCGGCTGTCAACGGGGAGGACGATAGGGCAAGAGGGGTGCAATACGAGTAAGGGGAGAAGGCGAGCCGCATGCTGGCGCACCAGTTGCGGAGGCAGGCTGCGTCCAGGGAAATATTGAAGATCCGGACTGGGAATGTGGTGTCAGAGCCAGGGAAGATAAATGAGGCATTTAGAGAGAATTATCAGGGTCTTTATGAAGCAGACCCAGGAGGAGAGGGGGACATGGGGTGGTTTCTGGACGAGCTGGAATTTCCCCAGATGGAGGAAGCAAAGGAGGAGGCGCTGGATGAGCCCCTGGGCCTGAGGGAGGTGCTGGATATCAGGTGTATGAAGTCGGGGAAGGCCCCTGGGCCAGATGGGTACCCGGCAGAATTTTATAAGGAATTTGCGGCGGACCTGGCACCACATCTGTTGCGTGCGTTTAATGAAGCACTAGAGAAGGGGGAGTTGCCGGAGACGATGAAGCAGGGAGGAATCACACTAATCCCCAAAAAAGGGAAGGATCCGGTGGAATGTGGGTCGTATAGTCCCATATCACTATTGAACACGGATGTGAAAGTATTGGCTAAGTTGCTGGCGGGGAGGATGGAGGATTGTGTTCCGGGGGTGGTTGCAGAAGATCAAACAGGCTTCATGAAGGGCAGGCAGCTCGCGAGTAATATAAGACGGCTGTTGAATGTGGTGATGAATCCGTCGAGAGCTCTGGTACCGGAGGTGGTGGTGTCCATGGACGCGGAGAAAGCATTTGACCGGGTGGAGTGGTGGTACTTGTTCGAAGTTTTGGGAAGGTTTGGGTTTGGGCCGAGATTTGTGGCATGGGTGCAGTTGCTGTACGTGGCGCCAAGAGCGAGGGTGAGGACGAATGATATGAGCTCACAAAGCTTTGACTTACACAGGGGTACGAGGCAGGGGTGCCCGCTGTCGCCGCTGCTGTTTGCGCTGGCCATAGAGCCATTGGCAATGGCTCTCAGGGGGTCGGCAGAGTGGCAGGGGATAATGAGGGGACAGAGGGAGCATCGGGTGTCGCTCTATGCCGATGATCTTTTGCTGTATGTTTCGGATCCGTTGGAGAGTATGGGAAGGATTATGGGCCTGTTGGGGAGGTTTGGAGGGTTCTCGGGATACAACTGAATGTAGGGAAAAGCGAGGTATTCCCAGTGAATGAGCTGGCACAGCGGACTAATTTAGGGGGGGATGCCATTTACGGTAACGAGGGAATGGACGGGGCTCCATAAGTGGAACTTAACAAAGCTGGTGGAGGAGGCCAGGGAGGATCTTAAGAGGTGGGATACACTGCACTGAACATTGGCGGGGAGGGTCCAAATGGTGAAAATGAATATTCTGCCGAGGTTCTTGATTATCTTTCAGGCTCTCCTGATCTTTATACCAAAGGCCTTTTTTCGGAAAGTGGGCACAATCATCTCGGACTTTGTATGGGCGGGGAAGGTGCCGAGGGTGGGGAGGACCCTGCTACAGAGGCAGAGACAGCAGGGGGAGTTGGCGTTGCCAAACTTGCTTCATTATTATTGGGCGGCGAATGTGGCGGTGGTGGGCAGGAGAAGGAGTAGAGTGGGTTAGGATGGAGGAGGAATCTTGTAAGGGGTCTAGTTTGAGGGCTATGTTGACGACAGCATTGCCAATGGCTCCAAGTAGGTATTCAGGGAGCCCAGTGGTGCAGTCCACGGTGAAGATATGGAATCAGCTGAGGAGGCATTTTAGAGTGGAAGGGATAGTGTATACCCGAGGACCCGGGTTCGATCCCGGCCCCGGGTCACTGTCCGTGTACTTTGCATATTCTCTCCGTGTCTCCATGGGTTTTGGCCCCATAACCCAAAAAGATGTGCAGGGTAGGTGAATTGGCTACGCCAAATGGCCCCTTAATTGGAAAAAAAGAATTGGATACTTTAAATTTTTTTTATAAATATGATAAACAATCTTTATTTTGAAAATAAGAAAATAAGCTTGCTGCTGGAATTATTTTAACTGTGACACTCACCCAGAGAGTAAGAAAACACAAACATGGGCAAAATACTAATCTTGGGCAGTAAAAGGAAACAAATTCTATCCATGCCAATTCTGTGACAAAATTGAAACACTCAACTACACCATCCACAGGAGTAACAAATATCTATAATCACAGAATCATAGAATCCCTACAGTGCAGAAGGAGGTCATTTAGCCGTCGGGTCTGCACTGACCGCTGAAAGAGCATCCTACCTAGGCACTCCCCTGTTCTATCCCCATAACCTACACATCTTTGGACACTAAGGGGCAATTTAGCATGGCCAATCTACATAACATGTACATCTTTGGACTGTGGGAGGAAACCGAGCACCCGGAGGAAACTCACGCAGACACCTGGGGGGGGGGGGGGGGGGGGGGGGGGGGGGGGTGCACACTCCAGTCACCCAAGGTCGGAATTGGATCCAATACCTGACGCTATGAGACAGCAGTGCTAACCACTGTGCCACCCCATATAATCTTCTATCAATTAATTCTTATGTACATGTACTGTATAATAGATCCATGGCACACAGCAGTACTGCTGTCTAAAACTGTGAAGTTAATAAATTATTTGTTCAATTCTAAACAGCACACTGCAATCCAACTACATCTTTACTCCTGCAGTTCCTGCGGTAATTTTAATAAAAATCACATGTTACTGCCCTATAGCACACTCAACTATACAATCCTTCATCCATTGTGGCTGGTGTTACAGTATGGCACAATTACAATGTCTTGGCCTTTCCTGCCACCTAGTGGAGATATTGTGAAAAGACTTAACTCATGTCATTGTTTTTGTTCCTTTTTTTTCTTGCCAAGCTGCCAACCAACCTACCCCTTTACCCCACTTTTTTGTGGGAACTTCATTTTTTCTAGGGTATAACTTTATAGGTCCTGCCTCAGGACCTCACCACCAAGGATATCAGAGACAAAACCAATCCCGTCCACACAAGAGTTCCTAGAATTGATCAGAACAGGTAACTCAAACCAATTCTTCCTTCCCTAACCCAGGGCGATAAGCCCAATTATAGAATCCCTACCAACACACCACCCGACGCAGCACAATCAACAGATTGATCCAGAGAACTTCCAGTTCTGCATGGCACAGAGCTCATTATTAGATAACTTGACATATTGAGACATTATTTATAGGTATTTCATGGAATCATATCAGATCCCCCATTAGTACGCAAATATATTTTGCCCAGCTGATGCTGAAAGTAAATCATGGCAACAATGCGAATGATGTTTAAACTATCACAAAGAAAAGGGAACATGTCCAAATTGGGATTCTACATAGAATGTAGGCTCAGCTGCTACATACAAAAGCTATAGAATTTCCATTGTCAATACTGTAGCTTTATGGATATATATAATGTGAATTTATATATACTTGCATAATTAAGAAAGGCTTGTTCAATGTTAGTTACAACTTGCTCGATATTAACAGTTCAACAAGTGTCAGTAAAAACGCATGTCGATTCAACACTCACTACACAAGAGGAGCAGGTAGATTCAAACTGAACGCCCTGCCATGATAGCAAAATAAAAACACATCTGAGGCACAATATAATGACTGCACCCAAACCTTCACTGGATTTCCAAGAAATACAGGAGGGCCATTACAAAAAGCTAAAATGTATGTCGCAATGAAAGCGTTCTTTAAAAAGGATGAAGCCATACTGCTAAATATACTCAACTGTAAATAAAATGAATCTTTTGTGAGGTGAAGACAGCGACCACATCTCCTCATTGGCCACCATGTAAGAATGAACCCCAGCTATTCATAATTTTGGCTTTCTTTTCAATCCTCCACCAGTTTCCAAGCTCATATGCTCACCATCAGAAAGACCACATAACACTTACACCGTTAAAACTTTCCCTATCAGCTCCCGGCTCACTCCATCCACCTTCATCTGTTTTTCTCACCTCCAGATTCAACTATTTCAGCTCATACAAACCTTTGCAGCCTGCATTCGATTCTGCACCAGGTTTTATATCCATCTTTCCCAACGTTGATCCAGATTTACACCTGATCCATCAACAGCATGCATCTAAAACTCTTCCAGATTTTCAATCCTCTCATCTGCTGCTACCATCATAACTGCTTTACAACATTGACTACACTTAATTGGCAGTAAAATGCTTTGGGATATCTGGAGGTCATGAAAAGTGCTATATAAATGTAAACGGACCATGCTCCAGTGCTCTTCAGCCTTATTCTGTACAGCGAATCCACGGCAGAAATATTCTGACCCCAACCAGAACTGAATCTAATTTCTTTACAGGTTATTCAACTTTGCTAACATTTTGCAGAAAGTTGTATTCACTACTGAATCACCTCTAATACACTTTAAGGTTCAGTTCTGCTGCCCTTAATGTGCTCGAGTAGTTCTAATCTGCTTCCATTGCACTAATTTATTGCTGTGCTGTTAAATTCTCTGGTTTGCTGCTATTCACTTTTCTCCTACAGTCGCTACGTTCACCCGACTCATTCAACGTTCATTACCCTTTTGTACACTGGATTAGACGAACTCAGGATCCTGTTGCTTCTGCCAATGTTGTTTTTCCATGGTTTCATCAGATCAGCTCCTTCATCTCCATTGGTCACATAATTCATTCTTCACTCTCCTCAGGCTACTTAATCTTTGCTATGCGTGGTCTTGGGTTTCACTCTCATTACTACTCAACTCTTCTGCTGGTCCTGCTAATAAAAGCTGCGAACAGGCAGGATCATTACACAATCTCCACTGGACCAGAATGAACCTCTGTTGTCTCACTCTTCCTTTGGTATCCTGTTGCACCAGACAGTTTCCACCAACGTTTCAGCTAATAACTTGCTATCAGTTCTCCACAACGGACTCCAAACGTGGACATTGTACACTCCAAGCCTGATGCACTTAGGCTGAAATTCAATTTATCTCACTATAGCATTTCAGACTTCAACTTTGACCGATATCATATCATGCTAATTTGGTCCAAGGATATTACTTTTTAAATTTCTCTTGTGCCTCCTTTCCTTTTGTCGCTCCCTTCCTGTCATTTCGCTACATTTCCCCAGATCTTCATCGCAGCCAATCATGACTCATCTGCCTTCCTCCCATCCTGTCACCATTCCAGGCTTCTTTCTGGGCTTCCATCTGCTCATCTCCAGGGGCCTATTGATGAAATGATGTACCCCAAGCAGCAGCAGCCCCAACTGCCCCCTTCTCTGGTTGACGGTCCTACCTACATATCTGCTGGAGGCTAACGTCATGAATTTCCTCACCACTTGTACACTCCAAACATCGAATTCAACCAGTGGATGAACAATCACTGCCACCATCTACATTTCCACCAGAATATCCTTCACAAAAACAAAGTCCTTGTACTTAGTGATAACCGTTTGACACAAATTGTTGCTTCCTGGTTATATTCTCCACCACAAGCCCTGCCCATACCAGTGTAGCCCCAATCTCCTTGACACCCAATTCTTCAAGAACTTCACTCTGTTACATCAGTACTGCCCTACCTGGATTAAAATGGTCCTAATAAAGGCAATGACTATTAGCCCTTCTTTGGCACAAAGAATATTAGAAAGTTCAAATGTTTTACTCCAAGTGACATTAAAAAAAATTGTGCTCCATATTTTCATTTAAAAAGAGAGCACAAGAGCTAAGAAACAAAGCTTTATATACATGGTGAACAGTACCGATTGCAATCTATGGTCCCTTTTGTTTTGTTTTTGAATTGCAGTTGATGTACTCTGTAGAAAAGTCAAAATATTTGTACAACGTAGATCAGTTTGTGTTTTTGAAAATGTTTTGAATACAAGCTAAACAATGAAATTCAGGAGGCATTTCAAATAGATAACTATATAGACATTCAGAACATAGATAAACACTGCCACAGTTTACAATAAACCAGATGTCGAGCAGTATAGGGGTGGTCCAAAGATCATGTAGCACTGGGAACATGCTTTTGGGGCTTGGTGGCAGCAAAGAGGTGAGAATGCTGGACTTTGCAGTCCTGGAGTGGGAGAAGCTCACTCCATGTGCTCTCAACTAACATTGGCTCCCATTGTACTCTAGAAATTCAGCTGGCAAAGGATCTAACTAGAGCCAATCTTAAACACATTTAGATAGTTACAGATTACAAGCAAGCACCGATTAACACAATAACCACAGTTAAGTCAATGTCTATTTCAAACAAATTTAGCAAGAGGATTAGAGTATATATCTCCACCACGCATTGTTAATTCAACAATTGTTATTACAACTCTTCTGAGGTTTTTCACTGCCTGAGTGATGCTCTGCAAGTATGGGGTGATTCTCCAGCCCCGTGGCACCCGGCACAAATTCCACTATGTTGGCAGAATTCCAGGAGGTCTAAAACAGGATTTACGCCAGCGCTAAATAGTTTCCGATGCTCCTGGCTCATTCCAGCTGGCGTGATCATTTTTTTTGCCTTTGCTGGGCATGAACCAGATTAGCATATTAAATCCTCCTTCAAATATACCGGATCTGTTTAAAGCTGGATTCTCCTGGCTCCTGCAATGCTCGCCCCGCAGGCGCAGCATGAAGCCTGTGCAAATCCCTACAGGTCTCCACAAATCAACACCAAACGGGGGGGTCCATGCCAATATACTACCTCCTACACCATGAGGCTCAGATCCTATGATTTAGGAGTCTGTGAAGTACCTTGTTGAACGCCTTCTGGAAGTCCAAATACAACACAACTACTCGTTCCCCTCTATCCATTCTGGTTGAGACTTCCTCAAAAAACTCTAATAAATTAGTCAGACACTATTTCCCTTTCATGAAGCTATGCTGACTCTGCTTGATTAGATTATGATTTTCCAAATGTGCTGCCATTACTTCCTTAATAATTGATTCCATGATGGTGAGTGGGAGGTTGGCGGGGACCTCGGTAGTGCTGGTCAATGTATATGCACCCAATTGGGATGATGGGGACATCATGAAAAAGCTGTTAGCGAGTATCCTGGATCGGGATTACCACTAGTTAATAATGGGGGGTGATTTCAATTGTGTGCTGGACCAGAGGGTGGACCGGTCAAAGCCCAAGTCTGTGGCAAAGATAGGGATGGCGAGGGAGTTAGGGGTGTTTATGGAGCACAAGGGGAGGATGGATGCATGGAGGTTTAGGCACACGGGTGTGAAGGGACTCCTTTTTCGCCCAGGTCCATCGGGTATATTCAAGACTAAAGTTTTTTGTGGTGGGGAAGGAGGTGCTGGTGGGATGGAGTATGTAGGTATAGTCATCTCGGACCATGCACCGCACTATGGTGAATTGGGGCTAGAGTTGGGGTGGGCACAGAGACCGGGGTGGAGTTTTGATTCAGGGTTATTGGCAGATAAACAAGTTTTTGATAAAGGTGCAATTGGTGATAAAGGATTATGTAGAGTTCAATCAAAATGGGGAGGTCTCTACAGCCACATTCTGGGAGATGTTGAAGGCTGTGATCCAGGAAGCGGGGAGTGATTGCATTTAAGGCTCAAAAGTACAAAGGTCAAGATGGAGGAGAGGGGGGGCGTTGCTGAAAAGTATTGCGGAGGTGGTCCGTAGCTATTCGGTGGCCCCGACTGAGGAGCTGTTGGCGGAAAGGGAGGACTTGCAGGGGCAGTTTGATCAGTTGACGACGGGAAAAGCAGTGGGTCAGCTTCATAGGGAGGGGCCCAGTAAGAGTTTGGTAAGAAGGTCAGTCAGCAGCTGGCACATCAGCTGTGGGACAAGTGGCGACACAGGGAAATCATGCAGGTGAGGCGGCGGAGACGGAAAAGATTAACAAGGATTTTCTTTGATAAATTTAGAGTACCCAATTTTTCTTTTCCTATTAAGGGGCAATTTAGCGTGGTCAATCCATCTACCCTGCACATCTTTGGGTTGTGGGGGTAAAACCCATGCAGACGCAGAGAGAATGTGCAAACTCCACACAGACAGTGTCCCGGCACCGGGATCGAACCCAGGTCCTCGGCGCCGTAGACCTCAGCGCCATAGACAGTAGTGCGAACCATTGCGCCACCGTGCCGCCCCAGGCTAACGCGGTCTTTGAGAACTTCTACAGGGGGTTGTATAGTTCTGAGCCTAGGGCAAAGGAGGCAGAAATGGGGGTTTATGTTCCCTGAGGTAGAAGGGGGACAGGCGGCAGTCGTTGGAGGAGATAGTGGAGGGGGTGGGGTCGATGCAGTAGGGGAAGGCCACAGGGCCGACGGCTTCCCGGCCGAATTTTATGAACAGTTTTTAGGGAATTGGCCCCGCACCTCCCTAGTAATTTCAATGAGGCACTGGAGAGGGGATGGGGGGGCAAAGTACTGGACAAGTTGGCGCAGGCCACTATTTCTTTGCTTCAATCTCGTTATTAAATATGAATATAAAGACTCTAGCCAAGGTACTGGCCAGGCGATTGGTGGGGTGTGTGCCGGAGATAGTGGCAGAAGCCCAGACAGGGTTTGTAAAGGAACGACAGTTGTCCAGTAACATTAGGCTATTGAATGTCGTCATGACCCTGCTGACAGCAGGATGCCAGAGGGGAGAGTTGCGATGAGAGAAGACCTTCCATCGTGTTGAGTGGTGATATGTGTTTGAGACTGAGGAGGTTTGGGCATGACCCACTGCTTTTCCCGTCGTCAACTGATCAAACTGCCCCTGCAAGTCCTCCCTTTCCGCCAACAGCTCCTCAGTCGGGGCCACCGAATAGCTACGGACCACCTCCACAATACTTTTGTGGCACGGATACGATTGCTTTATGCATCCACCAAGGCGAGTGCCCGAACGAATAGGATGCAGTCAATACTTTTTAAGCTACATTGGGGAACGAGGCAGGGATACCCGCCATCACCGTTATTGTTTTCACTGGCAATAGAGCCAGAGTGGGGTTGGGAGCATGGGGCGTTGTTGTTTGCAGACGGCTTGTTGCTATATATAGAGGATCCTTTGGATAGCATGGGAAGAATTATGGCACTGCTGGGAAAATTTGGGGTCTTCTCTGGGTTCAAATTTAATGGAGGAAATTTTACCCATGAGGAAAGGTTGAATAAACTTGGTTTGTTCTCACTGGAACGAAGGAGGTTGAGGGGCGACCTGATAGAGGTTTACAAAATTATGAGGGGCATAGACAGAGTGGATAGTCAGAGACTTTTTCCCAGGGTAGAGGGGTCATAGGTTTAAGGTGCGAGGGACAAGGTTTAGAGGAGATGTACGAGGTAAGTTTTTTTACACAGAGGGTAGTGGGTGCCTGGAACTCGCTGCCGGAGGTGGTGGAAGCAGGGACGATAGTGACATTTAAGGGGCATCTTGACAAATACATGAACAGGATGTGAATAGAGGGACACAGACACTGGAAGTGTAGAAGATTTTAGTTTAGACGGGCAGCATGGTCGGCGCAGGCTTGGAGGGCCGAAGGGCCTGTTCATGTGCTGTACTTTGTTCTTGAAAGTATGAAGTCTTGAATGAGTTGGGAAGGAACACGAACCTGGGGGCTCTGTTGATCAAGATTGTGAATGTTCGGTTTAGGTATTTGAGGATCCAGATCGTGCATGACTGGGCAGCCATGCGCAGATGGAACTTCACAGGGCTGGTGGGGGTTGGGGGGTTAAGGGGGATCTAAAGAGGAGGGATGCCCTGTTGTTGTTGCTGGTAGGGGAAAATACAGGTTATAAAGATGAATGTGCTGCCTAGGTTCTGGTTTACTTTTCAATCGCTCCCAATATTTCTTCCCAAAGCCTTTTTTCAAAGGGCTAATCTCGGAGTTTGTATGTGCGGGTAAGATGCCGCGGGTTAATAGGGTGCTATTGCAGAGGAATAGGCAGGTAGGGAGAGACTAGTGCTACCGAATCTGCTGCAATACTATTGGGCAGCCAATGTGGATAAGGTGAGGCACTGGTTGGCAAAGGTGGGGAGGGAGAACTCCTGTAAGGGATTGAGTGAGAGAGCCATGGTAACATTTGCACCTGGTAAATATTCTAATAGCCCAGTGGCGGTCTCTTCAATAAGATTTGGTACCGAGGAAGCATTTTAAGCCGGGACAAGGGTCGGTGCTGGCCCCATTGTGTGGGAACCATAGATTTGCGCCTGGTAGGACAGATGCGATGTACGAGAGGTGGCGAAAGGAAGGAGTAGAACAAGTGAGGGACCTGTGTCTAGAGTTTTGAGAGAAATTAGAGTTGCTTTGGGGAAGTGAGTTCCGATACCGCAGGTGCAGGATTGTGCATGGAAAGAACTATCCTGCGTTACCAGAATATACGCTCTTGGAGAAACTGCTGATTCCAGATGTATAGAAAGAGGGGAGGATTGGGGACATCCATGGATGGCTGGGAAAGAAAGAGATGGCTTTGGTAAACAGGATGAAGGGCAAAAGGGAAAAGGAGCTGGGGATCGAGCTCGGATAGGGGATATGGAGAGAGGTGCTGCACCGGGTCACCACAAGCTCCTCCTGCACAAGAATGAATCTCATTCAATTTAAGGTGGTGCATATGACACGGGGCCAGATGAGTGGATTCTTCCTGAAGGTGGAAGATCGCTTTGAGGAGTGCGGGAGGACCGGCGAACCACGCTAATATATGTTCTGGGATGTGTGAAATTGGAGTGGTTGTTGGTGGCGAGGGTGGGGGAACTACAGCAATTTCTGAGCCTGGAGATGATTAAGTTTGCCCTAAGGGGGTCAGACGAAGGGTTCTGCGCCCGATGGCATCCACTCTTATCCATGTTTAAGGAATTATTTGTCACCGGGGGAAGGGGGGGGATATGAAGGGGAAACATTTGTACAAACTCTGTACATTCGTGGTATGTGTAGATTTTCTTCGTAACAGTATTTGATTTTAGTTTGGAATAAAGTACATTAAAAATAATAATTGATTCCAACATTTTCCCATCAAGTGGTGTTAGGCTAATCGGCCAATAGTTGGCCACTTTTTGCCTCCCTCCCTTTTTGAATAGGGGTGTCACAAGTTTTCCAATCCTTCAGCACTTCTCCAGAATCCAAGGATTCTTGCAAAATTACCAAAGCACCCAGCAGCTCTGTAGCTACTTATTTTAGGGTCCCAAGATGCAAGTCATCAGAGCCAAGGGACTTAATAATAATCTTTATTAGTATCACAAGTAGGCTTACATTAACACCGTATTGAAGTTACTGTGAAAATCTCCTGGTCTCCACACACCGGCGCCTGTTCAGGTACACCGAGAGAATTCAAAATGTCCAATTCACCTAACAGCACGTCTTTCAGGACTTGTGGGAGGAAACCGGAGCACCCGGAGGAAACCCACGCAGACACATGGAGAACGTGCAGACTCCACAGTGACCCAAGCGGGAATCGAACCTGGGACCCTGGCGCTGTGAAGCAACAGTACTAACCACTGTGCTACCGTGCCGCCCTTTTATCTGCCTTTAACTCCACTCGGTTTGTCTAATACTACTTCTCAAATGATGGTATTTATTTCCTCCCTCGTATCCTTTAGTATTAATGGAATGTTGAAAGTACCTTCCACCAAAGACTGATGCAAAATATCCGTTTAATTCCTCTGCCATTTCCTTGTTCCCCTTAACTATCTCCCGAAATTCATTTTTTAAGGGGCCTATGTTCACTTTGACCTCTCATTTCCTCAGTGTATACTTAAATAAGCTCTTATTGTCAGTTTTTATGTTGCTTACAAGTTTGCCCTTGTAGTTTACTTTTCTCTCTATTAGTCCTCCATTGTTGGATTCTGAATTTATCCCAGACTTTGGGGACATGACTGACTTTTGCCTCCTGAAAATGATGTTTCTTTCAACTTAATTCCTTGGTTAATCCCACTTATAATTTTTCTTCCTTATAGGGATATATTTTTGTTGAGTCATGAATTACCTCCTTAAAATATGTCTGCCACTGCTTGTTTACTGCCGTTCCTGCTAATCTGGCTGCCCAGTCTACTTTAGCTAACTCTATCCTCATTTCATTGTAATACCCTTTAAATTCAAAACAGTTGTTTCTGACCCAGGTTTCTCACTCCAAAAAAGAATAGTTAATTCTATCATGTTCTAATCACTACTTCCTCGGGGATCTTTTACTCTTGAGGTAATTTATTAAACCTGCCTCCATTACCAGATCCAAGATAGTCTGTTCCCCATTTGGCTCCATGACATATTGCTCTGGGAAACTATCCCTATGAATTTGTTGTCGTAACTACTAATTCCAATTTGGTTAACATGAAGATTAGTCACTCATAATCATTGCTCTATTCTTTTTACATGCTCCTATTACTTGTTAATTTATACCCTTTCCTTGTGTGGCTACTGCATGGGGGTCCATACACTACTCCTACCAATGTCTTCCTTCCCTTGCTGTTTTTCTACCTCCACCCAAACAGACTCTATACATCATCCAAGTCAGGGTTGTTTCTCACAACTGTCCTCATTTCACCTCTTAGTAACAGTGCTACCCCACCGTTGGGGGATGTGGAGTTTTTGAGGTGGGTGTTGGCAAAGATTATGGGGATGGGGAATTTAAAACGGTGCTGGATTGGTAGTGTCCTGGGTCCTCGAGGGTATCAGCTATGGCAAAGGAGCTGTTGGGAGTTTATGGAGCGAATGGGAGGAACAGACACGTGGCGAAAGAACTTTCGTACTTCTCACATGTCCACCGGGTCTACTCGCGGATTGATTTCCTGGACAAGGAACTGTTGGTTGGTATTCGCCGATTGTGGTGTCTGACCATGCGCCACATTGGGTGGATTTGCAGGTGGCAAAAGGGAGTCCTCAATGGCCACAGGAGAGGTTGCACGTGGGGTTATTGGCGGATAAGCAGGCTTCAGAGAAGATAGGGGCTGTTATCAGGAACAATGTGGAGCAGAATTAAGACAGGGAAGGTATCGGTCTCCACGTTGTGGGAGGCGTTGTAGGCAGTGGTAAGTGGGGACTTTATCGCAATCTGGGTGCACAAGGAAAGGGTGAAATGGGCTGAAGACTCAGTGAAGCCTTATTTTTTTCTTTCTCAACATGCGCACTACTCAGCCTCCAACCCCCCTCCCTTCAAAAGACTGAGCCAGGCAGTGTTAGGAACCCCAGTGATGTTAAATGCGAGGGTAACCAAAAACCCAGAAAAGTAACTTGGAACACCGGTCTTAGGGGTGTATAATTTCAATTTGGTATACTGTGAGGAACAAAAATGCAAAGCAGGGAGGAATAGTCCAGCCATTGTGTGATCAATTAATAAAGAATGTTTATGAACTTAGAAACATATGACAAGGACTATAATACATTACAATAGTAAACTTAACTACACTGCCACTAGGGAATATGCAGAGATGGGCCAAAACCTCAGTGCCCATTGTATTCTATGCCTTTTCAGAAGCACTCCACTTTCCCTGGTTGGGAGCAGCATGACTCCAAAATCAAATACGTTTCTTACCATGTGAAATAAATCCATTTTATTTTAAAGCTGCATTGTGTGTGATAGGAATCCTTGGTAAAATTTCAGTTTCTTGGTGAAATTGCAGTTTCTAGAACTATAAATATTATTTCGCATCATTTGAAATTCTCAATAGAAAATGAAAACTTTGATTTCAATTATATTAAAATGGCCTTCCAGGAACCATGGTATGACGTTGTTCTCGATCAGGGAGGTTGAATGCAAATATCAGTATCACTGCCTCCTTGCCAAGGTCCATGGGCTGAGCAGCTCAGATTAAGTAATGGATTGGTGAATACATTAAAAAAAAAACTTTTCTTCCGAAGTACTTTAATAAAGATATAATTTCATATTTGTAAGATGATTTGTGATACACAAACTTTATACTGAATGTTACTGTGCTGTTTTTTTCTTGTTGGCATCTAGGATCATAATAATCTTTCTTGTCACAAGTAGGCTTACATTAACACTGCAAATGAAGTCCCCTATTCACCACATTCCGCCGCCTGTTCGGGTACACTGAGGGAGAATTCAGAATGTCCAAATTACCTATCGGCACATCTTTTGGGGCTTGTGCGAGGAAACCGGAGCACCCGGAGGAAACCCACAAAGACACGGGGAAAACGTGCAGACTCCGCACAGACAGTGCCCCAAGCCAAGAATCGAACCTGGGACCCTGGTGCTGCGAAGCAACAGTACTAATCACTGTGCTACCATTAGCACTGTTGCTTCATAGCGCCAGGGTCCCTGGTTCGAATTTCAAGGGTTAAAATAGGGTCAGATTGAAAAATAATTTGGGAAGCATTATGCTAAAGGTGCTTTCATCCTCATTCTGCCTGTCATTAATCTTTCCACTATCTTGACATTTGCATTTTGTATCTGTATCGTGGTCAAAACCTGTTCTAAAGTATTTACATATCCCTCTGAGACACCACCGATCAACGTGTTCCTCATCTTTGTGAAGATGGTTCATATATTTAAAATGGCGTAGGTTAGAGAGGTATATGTAAATAAATAGGTATATCTAAGAAATTGATTAGCAACCCTGAAGTAGATGTAATTAAAACAAGTTTGAAGTTTATTACAAAAAGGTTGGGTCATGTGAACAGCTGGAAAGCTGAGACCCTAAACTAGACATCGGCTTACTTAGCTAAAGAAGGGAGACATGACATCTGCAATCCTTGTAAAGGCAGATGTTTTTGTTTTAGGAGTTAGAACTAACACATTTAGTAAACCCTGAAGAGTTTTAAAATCAAATTCTCTCTTCAAATCAAAGAAGGAATTTTGAATGAGGCGATCTGTTTGAGGATATCCCAGAACATGCCATGTTGTCATGGAAATGGATGGAGCGCAGGAAGATTCTGTTTTCATTTTATCTAGATGTTGAAGTTTTGTTTAGTTGCTGCTTGGATTTTGTGTATGTTGCAACTTGCTGAGAGAAGATGGCCAATTTAAATTACAGTTAGGTCTGCATTGTAAGGGAAGATAAGCATGTGGAATGTAGGTAGAGCTTGAGGTCTAAGCAACTGAAAACTGATGAATTTAAGTGGAAAGAGCTCAAGCAGGGAGTTAGGAGGGCAAAAAGAACACAAAATATCATTGGCAGACAGGATTAAGGAGAATCACAAGGCATTTTATACGTATATTAGGAACAAGAGGGTAGCTAGAGAAAGAGTTGGTCCACTCAAGGACAAAGGAGGGAAATTATGCACAGAACCAAAGGAAGTAGGTAAAATCCTTAATGAGTATTTTGCATCGGTATTCACAAAGAAGGGGAACACGTTGATCAGCGGTGTCTTAGAGGGATATGTAAATGCTTTAGAACAGGTCGTTACTACAAGGGAGGAAGTGTTAGGTGTGTTAAAAAAACATTAAAGGTAGATAAATCCCCAGGGTCAGATGGCATCTATCCCAGATTACTGGGGGAGACAAGAGATTAAATCGCTGGGCCCCTAACAAAAATCTTTGCTTCCTTGTTGGCCACTGTGAGATCCCATAAGATTGGAGGATAGCCAATATCGTCTCTTTATTTAAGAAAGGTAGCAAGGATAACCCGGGTAATTATAGGCCAGTGAGCTGGACGTCAGTGATAGTGAAATTGTTGGAAAAGATTCTCAGCGATTCGATCTATGCACATTTGGAAGTGAATAGTCTTATTAGTGACAGACAGCATGGTTATGTACGAGGGATGTCATGTCTCACTAATTACATTTTTTGAAGAGGTGACAAAAATGATTGACAAGGGAAGGGCTGTGGATGTTGTCTGCATGGACTTTAGTAAAGCATTTAACAAGGTCCCTCATAGCAGGCTGGTGCAAAAGATTAAATCACAAGGGGTCTTGGGTGAACTAGCTAGATGGATTCATAACTGGCTTGGCCATAAAAGACAGAGGGTAGCAGTGGAAGGGTGTTTTTCCAAATGGAGGTCTGTAACTAGTGGTGTTCCACAGGGATCGGTACTGGCACATCTGCTGTTTGTAATATATACATAAATGACTTGGGAAGAAAACGTATGGTCTGATTAGCAAGTTTGCGGATGATACTAAGATTGTGGGAGTTGCAGATAGTGGTGAAGATGGTCAGAGAATACAGCAGGCTGTATAGATAGGCTGCAAAATTGGGCGGAAAAATGACAGATGGAATCTAACCCAGACAAATACGAGGTGATGTATTTGGTAGATCCAATTCAGGTGGGAGCTATAAAATAAATGGCAGAACCATCAGGAGCATAGACAGGGAGAAAGAGATCTGGGCTTGCAGGTCCAAACAGATCCTTAAAAGAGGCAGCACAGGTGGAAATGGTGGTAAAGAAAGCATATGGCATGCTTGCTTTCATAGGACAGGGTATGGTGTATAAAAGCTCGCAAATTGTGTTACAATTATGTAGAACGTTGGTTCGGCCACATTTGGAATACTGTGTCCAATTCCGGTCAACACACTACCAGAGAACGTGGAGGCTTTGGAGAGAGTACAGAAAAGGTTTACCAGGATGTTGCCTGGTATGGAAGGTATTAGCAATGAGAAGAGAGTGAAGAAACTGGGATGGTTCTCCATAGAGAGACGGAGGCTGAGGAGCAACCTGATAGAAGTTAATAAAATTGTGAGGGATATAGATAGGGTGAACAGTTGGAGGCTTTCCCAGGGTGGAAATGACAATTATATGGGGCACAAGTTCAAGGCGAGGGGGAATAGGTTCAATGGAGATGTGCGGGGAAGGTTTTTTTTTTTTACACAAAGGGTGGTGGTGGCCTGGAATGCACTGCCAAGTGAGGTGGTTGGGGCAGATACGTTAGCAAACTTTGAGATTTATCTGAATAGACACATGAACAGACAGGGTATAGAAGGATATAGGCGGTTGGTATAGGTAGCATGCGTGATTGGCAAGGGCCAAAGGGCATGTTCCTGTGCTGTACTGTTCTTTGAAACCATGCATGGTTGATGGACTGAGTCATGACTGCACATAAGTCATCAGGCATTGGTAGCTTTGTTTGTCATTTTTTTCAGTATGTGAACAAAGCTACCCGAGTGACAGTCACAACATAGCTGATAATATTATGTCAACTACAAGACATTTGATGTTTAACTACAAATGGGACGCCATGCTAACTACCATCAAAGTTATTTTCCCTCCTCAGGTACTGCCCTCTCTTTCATAACATTAACAGCCACCCTTCAAAAACAAAACTCCGCCTTGACCCCTATATTACAAACTATTGCCCCAAATACTTGAAAAGATTGACCACCTCTCAAATCAATGTCTGTACTCCCTACAACTCCATTGTTGAATTGATCAGGTTTTTGTTTTGCCATAGCAAAAAAATGGCCTAATCAAGGTCATCATGTTTTTTTAATTTGTTCATGGGATGTGGGCTTCGCTGGCTTGGCTAGTATTTATTGCCCATCCCAGAGGGCAATTAAGAGTTAACCACATTGCTGTGGATCCAGAGTCACATGTAGACCAGGCAAGGACAGCAGATTTCCTTCCCCAAGGACATTAATGAACCAGATGGATTTTTACAACAATCAACAATGATTTCATGGTCATCAGACTTTTTATAGAATTCCAGATATTTTATAGAATTCAAATTTCACCATCTGCCATGGTGGAATTCAAACCCAGGTCCTCCCGAGCATTACCATGTGTCTCTGAATTGCTAGTGGAGCAACTCACTGCCTCCCTTTTGTTACTGTAACTGTGATGTCATTGTGTGGGTGGAGCTGGGCTCTGGCTGTGGGTTTTTACTTTCGCTTTGAGTTTGAACTGGTTTGTACAGCACGGGTTGAAAAATATTTTTTTCCCCCCCTCCATCTGCATTTTAAAAGCTGTTTCCAGACTGCTGGATAACTTGAAAATAAATAATTGTTTTCTGGAAGAAATTCAAACCTGCTGTTTTGGAAAGGACACAAAAACATGCAAACCAGGTCTTAAGTGCTATGTGCTGGGCCACATCTTTGAAAAGGGTTTTCTGGTTTATGGGATCTCCCTATTAAATTGGAATAGCTGAAGGGGGAAATTTATTAAGGGTTATACATAGAGTACTGTAGCTGTGTGGGGTATTTATGTTGGTAGTTGATAAAAATGCTTACTGTGTGTGTTTATAAAAATATTAATTAAATTTGTAGAATAAACTTTGTTTTTGATTAAAAGTGCTTATGGTCGCTGTTGAATAACACCTGAAAGATAGGCCCTTGTGCTCATCGTAACCAAAATAAATAAAAGTTGTAGGTCAGGTGAATTCCATGATATACTTTGGAGTTTTCTAAACCTGACCCATAACATTTGCAACAGTCAACTATGCCATTCACCTCCAGCATCCCTCTATTCACCAGCTCAATGGCACGGTTATATTCTACACACACATCTCCAGCAACAGTTTATTTTCCCAACATTAAACTATTAATTCTGGAGTTGCTAAACATATAAGCTTGGTCCCCTTTTTTTCCTCATCTCTTCGTTGTTGAGGCTACTTAACTGATATTCAGTCTCAGATGAACCACAATTTTGTCAAGTTAAACAGTGGGAGGGCCAGCACCAACAATTTCAGACCCAGTCACAGACTCTATAGCCTTGACATCAATTCCATCACCTTCCTCAACCCCTGTTCTGCCACAAGTTAAATAGAAGAATTAATAGCTTCAGCAGCCTACTGAAACCCAAAGTCAGAATCTGATTACATTTTGTCTACAACGCAGAGACAACCTACTTCCACATCACCTGCCTTCACCTCTACTGATCTGCTGTGGAACATCCATGCCTTTGTCACCTACAAATTCAGCTATTCCAATGGTCGCCTGGTGAGCTTCCTTTCTTCTCAAGAATTTTTGTAAAACTCATTTCTGACCAACCTTGTGATGACTCGTCCTTCTTTGGCCTTAGACGTGCTTTATAAAGTGCAAGTTGCTGAATAAGTGGCATAATACAGGATACAAAGATGATTATAATCAAAAGGATAATTACATTAAACTGTATCAGCTTTTGACCAGTACTCTGATTTATGGTCATCATCGACAAATATCCATGTTACGCAGGTGAATGCAAGAAATGATCTCACTGAACTTTTCTCCCTTTTTCTTGTGTATCGGCAGTGCATTAAATAAGACAAATGAAGACCCTGAACTGTACATAAGCAAACTTTCCTTGGGCCATAAACTGCTCTGACCTCATCAAAATCATGTTTTCCAAAACTACAGCATCCTTAAGAGTAAACTAGTTTGGCAAAGGCAACAGACACATGGGGTAACACCAAACATAGCCTATAATACATCTCCCTCTCAGTACTGCACATAAAGCGTTTACCTGCCTGGAGTGGAGCTGACATACTTTGTAACCTTTTTTTAATAAAAACAAATTTAGTTACCCAATTCATTTTTTCCAATTAAGGGGCAATTTAGCGTGGCCTATCCACCTAGCCTACACATCTTTTGGGTTGTGGGGGCGAAACCCAACGGGCAAACTCCAACGGAGAGTGACCCAGAGCCAGGATCGAACCTGGGTCCTCAGCGCAGTGAGGCAGCGGTGCTAACCACTGCATCATCGTGCTACCCATACTATGTAACCTTAATTTGTTTTTTGATCTGGCTAACTGATTTCGCTAGTTGACTGCATGGCTGCAGGGGACAATTCTGATGTTAAAAAATCATTTCTATGGTGACCAAGAAATGGAGATAATCAAGTTGCTCTGCAAAAAGAATAGGCAGAGGAGAAAAGATGAGGCATCAGAAACTTATTGGGGCTGAGTGAAAGATGTCAATCATATCTGACTAATAGTTATGTGCAAAATCTTCCATTTGTTTCCTATCCAGAATGTAAATTCCTTTGTAATTAAGCTTCTTGTAGTAAATTCCTTGAAATACACAACAGGTCCCTCAGCATCTGCAAAGAGAAGAGACAGATTAAATTTTAAATTATTTTGTTCTTTCTCCTTACAGATGCTGACAAATCTGTGTACTTCACAACAGTTTTTATTTCTGAGTTCCAGTTATTTCAACTTTGTTATTTTATGATAAAAACATAATGAGAAATGTAGCAGACCTCAACAAGTCCACCAAGAAATACAGCTCCAGCTATGCGAAACCATAGAAAGGCTAAAGTTCAATGGACTGACACGGGCACAATTCACAAGCGGTTTATCCAGGTGAACAAGTTCAGCATATTATTTCTATGTGATAGAACAGTGAACAAGTTTGATCAGTAGGGTGGATTTTAGAAGAAATTTAAAAAGGAGAGAAAGGGAAAGTAGAAGAAGACATTTGCTGGGCGGGGGGTAAATCCCAGAATTTAATAATAATAATAATCTTTATTATTGTCACAAGTAGGCTTACATTAACTTAATTGCAGTGTTACTGTCAAAAGCTCCTTGTCGCAACATTCCAACGCCAGTTCGGGTACAAAGAGGGGGAATTCAGAATGTCCAATTCACCCAACAGCACGTCTTTCAGAACTTGTGGGAGGAAACCCATGCAGACAGGGGAAGAAAGAACGTGCAGACTCCGCAGAGACAGTGACCCAAGCGGAAATCGAACCTGGGACCTAGGCGCTGTGAAGCAACAGTGCTAACCACTGTGCTACTTACTGTGCCACCCGAGGCAATAGAATTTAAGCCCTATGCAATAGAAGCCAGATAAATAAAAATGCATGCTCAAGTTGCCAGAATTGGAGGAACACATATTTCAGATATTTGAAGATATTTGCAGGGCTGGAGGAAGTTAGAGACAGGGAAGGGCGAGGAAATGGAATTGCAGAAACATGAAAAAAAGTTTAGAACTTGAAGGACTCACCGGTCAGGGGTCAACGTAGCTGAATGAGTACACGGTTAACAGTTGAACAGGACTTGGTGCGAGTTAAGATATGGCTGACCTCCGGTTTATGCAAAATGGAAGATGGGAGGCTTGCTAGAACAGCATTGGAACAGCTGCAGTAACAAAACCATAGACGAGGGTTTCAGCAGATGTGCTGAGGCAGGGGAAGATTCCGGCAACTTTATGGGAGGTCTAAGTCTTGGTGATGGAGTTGTGTGGTCAGAGAGTCATCTGAGGGACAAATACAACACCAAAGATTGTGAGCAATCCTATTTTCAGCACCAGGCAATTAGTAGGTAATGGGATGGAGCCAGTGGCGAGGGAACAAATACAATTGTTTATGCCTGTTTGAACATTTAATTGGAAGAAATTTGTTCTTTGATGTCAGACAAGCAGTGTGACAAATCAGGAACAGTGGATGGGCTTAAGGAGACAGTGGGGAGATAAGCCTAATGTTGTCATGGTCTACGTGATAACGTGACAGTGTGTTTTTGGATGAGGTTGCCAAGGGGCAGCATGTAAATGAGGCACATGAGGGTGCCATGGGAAACTCAAGGTAATGGTACAGGAGCTAGGAGAGTCTACAGAATAGTTATGTTGCATGACGCTATTGTGTCAGTACTAGCTCTCTGAATGAGCAACTCACCCAGTACCATTTCCCTGACCCCAACTGCCTTCTCCCCTTAACCCTACACATTCACAAAATTGTTTTGCAAAAGAAGACATTACGCAAGAAGTGACAGTGGCTACAACTGTATGTAGCAGAATGATAGCTGCAGGCCACAGCTGCAAGCCCCACTCCTATTAACACATTATCTAGGCTAGCATTTCAGTGCATAAGTGAATATTGTGCTGTACTGATGGAGACAAAGCTCTTTGGACGAGACATCAAGCATTTCCTGGATGCCTTCCAGTACAAAAATTGTACCATTTGACTAGTTGGAGCAGATTCCTCATTTCTAGGTCAAGAACCAACCATAAGGTCTTTCATCCACTGTAGTTTATACACAAATTTGAAGAAAAAAAAACTGTATTTATATACTGCCTTTTACAATTACACGACATACCTAAACACGTTGCAGCCAATGGAACATTGTTTTGAAGTGTAGTCATTGTCATGATGTAGAAAACATGGAAGTCACTTTGCACAAAGCAAACTCACAAAGATAGCAACACGACAATGACCAGATAATCAATTTATTACGATGTTGACAGGGATTAACTGCCCTGCTCTTTTCAAAATAGTGTATCGGGATCTTTTATATTAAGAGTGATCAGATGGAGCCATGGTTTCATGTCTCAGGATACTTCCAGTAGTGCAGTGTTCCTTCGATACTGTGCTCAGTCTCTGGTGCTCGAGCCCTGGAATGGGACAGATCGCACAACTTTGACTCAAAAGAAATTTGTACAAACTGAGCTACAGCTGACATCACTTGTCATCCATTACAACAGTGACTAAAATTTAAAAGTACCTCATTAGTTTTGAAATGATTTGCCACATCCTGAGAATGCACAAGATGCTAAAATAAATCCCTCACATCAACATCACAAGTTCATAAATGAAACAGGATCAGCCATGTAAATATTGAGGCCACAAGAGCAGGTCAGTGGCTGGAAAACTTGCGGCAAGTAACTCACGTCCTGACTCCCCAAAGCCTGTCCACCATCTACAAGTCAGGAGTTTGATGGAATACTCTCCAGCAGCCTGGATGAGTGCAGCTCCAACAAGCTCTACATCATTCAGGACAAAGCACCCCTCTTGGTCGGCATCCCATCCACCACCTTAAACGTTCTTTCTTCCATCACTGATGCATGGTGACAGCAATGTATACCATCTACAAGATGTGCTGCAAGTAGTTCGTCATGCTTCCTTCAACTCCCCCCCCCCCCCAACCCCACATTAAAATTGTGTGAAATTGATAAGGACTTAGATAATCATTACAAAAGGACAAGGACAGCAAATGCATCTGAATGCCACCTAAAAGTTCCCTTCCAAGCCACACACCACCTTGACTTGAACTATATTGTTGTTCCTTCATAGTCACTGGATCAAAATCCTGGAACTCCCTTCCTAACAACACTGTGGGCGTACCAACAGCAGGTCTACAGCAGTAGCTCACCACCATCTTTTCAAGTGCAAGTAAGGATGAGCAATGCTCCTGACCAGTGAAAGAATTAAAACGTCCAAATGTCAGCCGTCTCCCTGCTGATAATCTTGCCTCCGGGAGTCAGATGTTGTGGGGTGAAATCCTACTCCAGGACTTGGGCATGAAAATCAAAGCTGACAACCCAGTACAGTACTGGGGGTAACACTGCACGTTCAGAATTGCCATCTTTCAGGTGAGATATTAAATAGGAGCCCCATCTTCACTCTCAGGTGAATGCAAATAATCCAAAGCAGTATTTTGAAACTGGTGGTGTTATCCTGGCCAAGATTTATCCCTCAAATCAACATCACTGAAACAGCTTGTCCAGTTATTATTGCATTGCAGTTTGTGGTAGTTTGCTGTGTGCAAACTAGCTGCTGTTTCCTACAAACACTTGAAAAGTACTTCAAAGGTTGTAAAGAACCGAAAAAATTATGCCCTGAGGTTATGAAAGGTGCTTTTCAAATACCAGTCTCTCCATTTTTGCAATTCGCTCCCTGGAGGGATGTCAGTGCTCACAAAAGTATATTCAAGATTGTGTGTGCAAGGTTTTTCAGCACTAAAGGGAATCAAGGGGTCCAGGGATAGGATGGGAAAGTGGAGTTGATGTAGCAGACTGAAGGGGGTGTATGGCCTGCAACTGCTCCTATTTATGTTCTTAAGTATACAAAATGGATGGGAAGTTAAAATAATTTATTTAACCATAGGAAGTCAGGTGGTTTTCAGAGTTTTTAAGGTATGTGTATATTGTAAAAATAGAGACCAAAGTAAACATGCTGTTCTCCCACTGGCTTAACTTGGCTACAGTGCAAAATACCGCGAATGCTTGAAATCCGAAATAAAAACAGATTTAAGTTGTAAACACGCAACAGATATGGTATCATCGGTGGAGAGAGAAATAACAGGAGGTAATAATTCAGATCCGTGACCTTTTGCCAGAACTGTAAAGTGTGAAAGATGTAACAGGTTTTAAGCCGAGTCTTTTACTCTTGACTGTGCACTTGCTCCAAAAGCCTGTTCCATCCCTAAAATTTTCCAGTTCCGGCAACAGTCACCGACCAGTATTAACTCTCGCCTTCTCTCTCTCCACATATGCTGCCAGATAGGTTGAATGTTTTTTTTAAATCGGCAACATAAATATGCCAACAGACTTGCTTTGACGACAACGGAGCCACGGTTTGTCATATGGGGCCTTCCCATGCGTTTCTGGCGCAAAATGCGTGCGGCTAATCATGCAAGAGAGGTCCAGAAGCCCACGGAGGTGCCCGCCCAGCACGGTAAATATAAAACACCCGCAGACGGGTGCGGGTTTCCCGCCAATTCAACAACAGGACGGCGCTTCGCTTTCACTCACCTCATTGTTCAGGTTCACCGGCGCCGCCGCCGCTGCCATGCTTCTCGCGCTCCGTCTCCTGCTTACGGACGGCAGCCCGACAGGATCAGTCCCGCGATCCAGCACTGTCAAAACAGCGAGAGAGAAAATCACTACCACAGCAGGGTTTTAAAATATTACATATTTTAATCATCCCTATTAGGAGTAACGTCAGGGATAAACGTATTTCAAAATTAAAAATTGTCTTTTTCAATTCCTGTTACATTTATATTCACGGTTTCGCTTTCTTGCTTTTGAAAAAACCCCACACGAATCATTTATGGGACAAGGGGTCGTGTGCACCTGGATCAGGTGTAAGTGGCAGACACCCTTGAAAAACATGAGTGAGCTAGTTCAGCTTTACAGGAGAATGGAAACTTTCATGCTAGATTTTCTGCTATAGATCCTCAGATTCTGCTCAGTTTCACGATTTAGAATTATAGAAGCACACCATCGAGGCTATTCGGCCCATTGTGCCTGGGGTGGAATTTAACATTATTACCTGTAAGTTGGTAGTCCAGTGTCCCAATCACTGCATTACCGAAACATTCTCTAGCTTTAACCATGTTTCAGTGGGATTTAGGAAACAATTGTGAAAAAGGGCAAGGAAAAAAAAATCAAATACTCAGCTGGAGAAGAGCTGATTTCAGTGAGTTGAGAAAATGTCTGGCCCAGGGGGATTGTAGTCAAAGATTGGCTAAAACAATAACTGAGCACCAGGAAACCTTCAAAGAGGAGATAGTTGGGTTAATTCTGGACACAAGGAGGAAAAAAAGCTACAGTTACCTGGATGACTTATGATATATAGGTTAAAATTAAACATTAGAAAGGAGGTTTATGATACATTTCAAGCTCTTAATAAGACTTAAGCTGAATACAGAAAGTACAGAGAGCTGAAAAAGGAACCATGTGGTAAAGAGATTGTATGACAATTGCTAGGAGACTAAATGGAATCTAGAAGACGATTATAAACATATAGATAGTCAAATGGTAAGTAAATTTTAAAATGGGGCCAGTTAGGGACTAAAAATTAGATTATCTTCTGGAGGTAGCGGGCAGGACTGAGTTACTAAATAAATACTTTGCATCTGTCTTCACTATAAAAGCGGTTGTTGCCAACCTCACAATGATGGATTTGAATTTGTTTATTGTCACGTGTACCGAGGTAAAGTGAAAAGTATTGTTCTGCGTACAGTTCAGACAGATCATTCCACACAAGAGAAAAATACATAAGGCAAAGGGGAACAAAGAAAATGGATCACTTTAAAATAAATAAAAATAAGATGCTTGTTCTCCTGAATGTGATATTTGCTAAGAGACAGAAAGAAGATAATACTGCTGAATGGTTGTTCTTTAGACTGGAAGGATGTATGCAGTTATGTTCCCCATGGGCCAGTATGAGAACCACTGCTCATTTAATAACCTGGGCATATAGGACATAATCTCAAAGTTTACAGATCACATAAAACTCAGAAATGTAGTAAACAATGGCAAGGACAGTAATGACTAAAGGAGGACATGGGCAAATGATAAAATGGGGAGACACACTACAGATATAATTTAACACAAAGAAGTGTGAAGTGATGCATTTGTTAAGGGCAAGGAGAGACAATATCAATTACATGATACAATTTTAAATAGGGTGATGTACCGTCAATTACCACAAGACGAGAATGGTGAAACAATCGAGGCTTTATTGCACAAGGTGTTTGTGGTGAATGTATTATGCCAATAATCTACCATTGTATTTGTATCTGTGCTCCAGAAGAGATGCACCTGGAGTCCACGTCGGTACCCACACCAGCGCCCTCGCTACCGATGGCAGCACAGACGAGCTCGACACCCAGCCAGCAACAACGCCAGAGCTTTGGCGATAACAGTGCACATTCCGTGCACCGGACCGGCTGAACTTATGATCCCGTCACCTCCGCCGGACTTCATTTTTTTAACAGAGTGTGAATGTGGTGAATGTATTATGCCAATAATCCACCATTGTATTTGTATCTGTGCTGTTGCCCTTGTATCTATCTGTGCTATGCTGTTGCCGTTGTGGGCTCCTCCTATGGGCCATTGTATGGCATTATCCATAGGGGAACATGTTGGGGCCTGTACGGGCTCCGCACATGGCTCCTCCCCTTGAAGGGAGGTATAAAGAGCAGTCGATCTGTAGGCGGTTCTCAGTATTGGATCAGTCGCAGGCAGACACTGCTCTAAGTTGATTAAAGCCACGGTTTACTTCTACTCTTGTCTCGAGTGAATTGATGGTCGCATCAATTTAATCAACTTAAACCCAACAATGGAATCGGCCCTCAAATCTGACCGACTGGAACTCGATCTGCAGGCCGCGGAGGTGAAAGAAATATTTTCACACTGGCTCCGCTGCTTCAAGGCCTATCTCGCAGCCTCCTCCACGCCTTCCGTCACCGATGAACAGAAGCTGAGCCTCCTCCACGCACAGGTGAGCCATCGAATCTCTGTTCAACTCGACGAGGCCTCCTCCTACGCAGCCGCCCTCGCGATGCTCGAACACCTCTATGTACGGCCCGTGAACAAGGTCTACACGCGACACATCCTCACCACTCGCCGCCAGCGCCCCGGGGAATCGCTAGAAGACTACCTACGCGACCTCAAAGCCCTCGCACGCAGCTGCAACTACCAGGCCGTTACGGACACTCAACATATGGAACTCGCCGTCCGAGACGTCTACGTGACGGGAGTCCGATCCAACCACGTGAGACAGCGCCTACTCGAAAAGGGGGCTCTGGACCTGGATTAGACGGTAAAGTTGGCCTCCTCTCTGGAAGTACCGTTCCAGAGCCTTAACGCGTTCCCGGCTGACCACGCGACCCCCTCCTGGACCCCCGACCAAAGACTACTCCAGGCCTGTGCCGCGCGGCCGCCTGCCCACCATGGGGGCTACCCTGCTATTTCTGCGGCCAGTCCAAACACCCCCGGCAGCACTGCCCAGCCCGTAACACGAACTTCAGCAGGTACGGGAGAAAAGTACATTTCGCCAAAGTTTGCCTGGCCAGGTCCAAGAGCTCTAACTCACAGGCCCGATCCTCAGACTCACAGGCCCGCAGACCCCGCAGTGTGGCAACGTGTCTGCCGACTCCGCCCCCTGTTGACGTCATTAGCCTCGTGCTAATTGTGGGGGCAGCCATCTTCCAGCCCTCACAGCACGTGTGCCTCACGGTGGCCGCCATCTTGGCCATCCTCCCCTATGCGGCTGGCCATGTGCGATCCATGGGGGCCGCCATCTTGGACACCATCTTCCTCACTGCCCGCCACGCTCGACCGACGGGGGCCGCCATCTGCTACGTCGCTCGACGCGTACGATCAACAAGGGCATCCATCACGGAACCGCCCCAGCACCTCCGACCACGCCGGCTACCCGCAACTCAGTGCGGTCACCCTGGACCAGTCGCTAGTCAAGCACCTCCGGAGCTCCATGATGACCGTCCGGGTAAACGGGCACGAGACGCCTTGCCTTTTCGACTCCGGGAGCACAGAGAGCTTCATTCACCCGTACATGGTAAGACGCTGCTCGCTCCCAATCTTCCCGGCGCACCAAACCATCTCCCTCGCCTCTGGGTTGCACTCGGTGCAAATCCAAGGGTGCACTACTGCAACCCTAGCAATACAGGGTGCCGAGTACGCCAATTTTAAATGATATGTGCTCCCAGACCTCTGCGCTTCAGAGGTCACTCTCGCCGCTACTCTCAGTCAAGCAGGCAGACCGGTAGCGTTTCTTTTCGTGCACCATTACCAGCTCCGAAATTCGGCACTCCTCAGTCGAAAAAGAGGCCCAAGCCAGCGTGGAAGCCGTACAGCACTGGAGGCACTACCTCGCTGGTAGGAGGTTTACCCTTGTCACCGACCAACAAGGCAAAACGGGGCAAAATCAAGAACGATAAGATCTTGAGGTGGAGGATCAAACTCTCCACCTATAATTACGATATAGTATATCATCCTGGGAAGCTCAACGAGCCCCCAGATGCCCTGTCCCACGGCACATGCGCCTGCGTGCACGTTGACTGACTACGGGCTATCCACGATGACCTCTGCCACCCGGGAGTCACCCGGCTCATCCACTACATCAAGGCCCGCAACCTGCCCTACTCCACCGAGGAGGTCAGAGCTATGACCAGGGACTGCCAGATCTGTGCGGAGTGTAAACCGCACTTCTATCGACCAGATAAGGCCCACCTGGTAAAGGCATCCCGGCCCTTTGAGCGCCTCAGTAAAGATTTCAAAGGGCCCCTCCGCTCCAATAACCGCAATACATATTTCCTCAACATTACTGACGAGTTGTCCAGCTGCCCCTTTGCAATCCCTTGACGCGACATGACCACGTCCACCGTCATTAAAGCCCTACATAGTGTCTTCACCCTATTTGGTTCCCCAATTATGTCCACAGTGACCGGTGCTCATCGTTCATGAGTGATGAACTGCGGTCAGTACCTGCTCAGTAAGGGCATCGCCTCGAGCAGGACTATCAGTTATAACCCCAGGGGAAACGGGCAGCTGGAGAGAGAGAATGCGATGGTCTGGAAGACCGTCCTACTGACCCTGCGGTCCAGGAATCTCCCAGTTTCTCACTGGCAGGAGGTCCTCCCCGATGTGCTCCACTCTATTTAGTCCCTACTTTGCACGGCCACAAACAAGACCCCTCATGACCGCCTATTTGTTTTCCCCAGGAGATCCACCTCAGGGGCCTCGCTTCCGTCCTGGCTGAAGACACCGGGGCCAGTCCTACTCAGAAAACACGTCAGGAGCCATAAATCCGATCCTCTGGTAGAGAGGGTCCAGCTCCTACACTCCAACCCCCTGTACGCTTATATCGAACACCCCGATGGCCGACAGGATACCGTCTCCCTCCGGGATCTGGCGCCCGCCGGTTCCACCACCACCGCCCCACCGCCATATCCTGCCCAACCTACCATGACCAGCACCCCCGCCCTTATATGGCTCCCGCGCTCCCTCCCGCCCGCCATCACCCCTTCACCGATCCACAGGAATGGAGCTCCAGAAGAGATGCTCCTGGAGTCCACGTCGGTACCTGCACCGGCACCCTCGCTACCGATGGCAGCACGGACGAGCTCGACACCCAGCCAGCAACAACGCCAGAGCTTTGGCGATAACAGCTCACATTCCGTGCACCGGACCGGCTGAATTTATGATCCCGTCACCCCCGCCGGACTTCATTTTTTTAACAGAGTGTGAATGTGGCGAATGTATTATGCCAATAATCCACCATTGTATTTGTATCTGTGCTATGCTGTTACCGTTGTGGGCTCCTATGGGCCATTGTATGGCATTATCCATAGGGGAACATGTTGGGGCCTGTATGGGCTCCGCACATGGCTCCTCCCCTTGAAGGAAGTATAAAGAGCAGTCGACCTGTAGGCGATTCTCAGTATTGGTTCAGTCACAGGCAGGCACTGTTCTAAGTTGATTAAAGCCACGGTTTACTTCTACTCTTGTCTCGAGTGAATTGATGGTCGCATCAATGTTGTGCCTCCTGCAGCTGGAACCAGAATGGGAACAGCGCAGGAGTGCATACACTTTTATACGCCGTCTGCTGGGAGGTGCCAGCAGGCAGGGATTTACCGTAGTACCTGTAATGGACGGGCAGTGCTGTAGTACATGCAATATCACTAGTGGTGTTTACCACATTCACCCCCTGTTTAAAAAAGAGTCCAGCGGGGGTGACGAAAACATTACAGATTAAGTCTGTCGGGGGCTTTGACCCCGCTGTGATCGCCTCAGTCCTGGTGGCGATGTGGGCACCGACGTGGTCACCTGCGACTCCCGGAGCATGTTGTCCTCGTCTTCGTCACCCCTGAGTGGATCCAGTGGGAGGACGGATCCTGCTGGGGTGGCGACTGCAGTGAGCTTCGCTGGAGGGAGGGTGGGTGGCACAGGGGTGAATGAGGCAACTGGGGGGGGGGAGGAGCAGTGTAAGGTTGGGGGTCGTGGGTGGGGACCCAGTGGGTGCCAGGTCCCGGAGGGAGACTGTGTTCTGGCGCCCGTCGGGGTGTGCCACGTAGGCGTACTGCGGCTTTGCATGGAGGAGGTGGACTTTCTCGATCAAGGGATCCAATTTATGGCTCCGCACATGCTTCCGGAGGAGGACGGGTCCAGGAACTGTCAGCCATGTTGGGAGCGAGACCCCGGAGGTGGACTTCCCGGGGAGGGCAAACACCCGTTCGTGAGGGGTCTCATTAGTGGCGGTGCAGAGGAGCGACCGGATGGAGTGGAGCACGTCGGGGAGGAACTCCTGCCAGCGGGAGACAGGGAGACTTCTAGACCAAAGGGCCAGCAGGACAGCCTTCCAGACCGTCCCGTTCTCCCTCTCCACCTGCCCGTTTCTCTGGGGGTTGTAGCTGGTCATCCTGCTTGAGGCGATGCCCTTGCGGAGCAGGAACTGGCGCAGCTCATCGCTCATGAAAGAGGATCCCCGATCACTGTGGATGTAGGTGGGGAATCCGAACAGAGTGAAGATGCTGTGCAGTGCTTTAATGACCGTGGCAGTAGTCATGTCAGGGCATGGTATGGTGAAGGGGAAGCGGGAGTACTCGTCAATTACGGTGAGGAAATACACGTTGCGGTCGGTGGAGGGGAGGGGCCCTTTGAAGTCCATGCTGAGAGGCTCAAAGGGACGAGAGGCCTTCACCAGGTGCGCTTTATCTGTTCGGTAGAAGTGCGACTTGCATTTTGCGTAGACTTGGCAGTCTCTGGTTACGGTCCTGACCTCCTCAATGGAGTAGGGCAGGTTGCGGGCCTTGACAAAATGGAAGAACCGGGTGACCCCCGGGTGGCAGAGGTCATAGTGGAGAGCCCGGAGTCGGTCCACTTGTGCGCTGGCACATGTACCGCGGGATAGGGCTTCAGGGGGCTCATTGTGCTTCCTCGGGCGATACAAGATCTCATAGTTATAGGTGGAGAGCTCGATCCTCCACCTCAAGATCTTGTCATTTTTTATCTTGCCCCGCTGCGTATTATTAAACATGAAGGCAACCGACCGTTGGTCAGTGAAGAGAGTGAATCTCCTGCTGGCCAGGTAATGCCTCCAAAGTCGCACAGCTTCCACAATGGCTTGGGCCTTCTTTTCGACAGAGGAGTGACGGATTTTGGAGGCATGGAGGGTGCGGGAAAAGAAAGCCACGGGTCTGCCCGCCTGGTTGAGGGTGACGGCCAGAGCTACATCTGATGCATCGCTCGCCACCTGGAAGGGGAGAGTCTCTTCGATTGCGTGCATCGTGGCCTTGGCGATGTCCGCCTTGATGTGGTTGAAGGCCTGGCAGGCTTCAGCCATCAGGGGAAAAACTGTAGACTTGATGAGAGGGCGGGCCTTGTCCGCATAATTCGGGACCCACTGGCGTAATACGAGGAAAACCCCAGGCATCGTTTCAGGGCCTTGGGGCAGTGGGGGAGAGGGAGTTCCAGGAATGGGCGCATGCGGTCGGGGTCGGGCCTTAAGACTCCATTTTCCACTACGTAGCCAAGGATGGCTAAGCGGTTGGTGCAGAACACGCATTTCTCCTTATTGTAGGTGGAGTTAAGCAGTTTGGCGGTATGGAGGAATTTATGGAGGCTGGCGTTGTGGTCCTGCTGATCATGGCCACAGATGGTGGCATTATCTAGGTACGGGAAGGTGGCCCGCAGCCCATACTGTTCAACCATTCGGTCCATCTCTCGCTGGAAGACCGAGACCCCATTGGTGATGCCGAAGGGAACTCTGAGGAAATGATAGAGGTGACCATCTGCTTCGAACGTAGTGTATTGGCAGTCCTCCGGGTGGATGGGGAGCTGGTGATAGATGGACTTCAAGTCTACTGTGGAGAAGACTCGATACTGCGCAATCTGATTGACCATATCAGATATGCGTGGGAGGGGGTACGCGTCGAGCTGCGTGTACCGGTTGACAGTCTGACTGTAGTCAATGACCATCCTGTGCTTCTCCCCAATCTTCACTACCATCACTTGAGCTCTCCAGGGGCTGTTGCTGGCCTCAATGATCCCATCCCGCAGAATCCGTTGGACCTCCGACCTGATGAAGGTCCTGTCCTGCGCACTGTACCGTCTGCTCGTAGTGGCGATGGGTTTGCAGTCTGGGGTGAGGTTTGCAAACAGTGAAGGTGGATCGGCCTTCAGGTTCGTGAGGCCGCAGACGGTGAGGGGGGGCAGGGGTCCGACGAATTTCAAAGTAAGGCTTTGGAGTTGGCATTGGAAATCAAGGCCTAGTAACAGGGCAGCGCAGAGGTGGGGGAGGACGTAGAACCTGAAGTTGCTGAACTCTACGCCCTGAACGATGAGGCTCACGCCACAGTACCCCTGGATTTCCACGGAATGGGTTCCGGAGGCCAGGGAGATTTTCTGGGTGACGGGGAGTACCGGGAGGGAGCAGCGCCTTACCGTAGCAGGGTGGATGAAACTCTCTGTGCTCCCGGAGTTAAAGAGGCAGGTCGTCTCGTGCCCGTTGATCTTCACCATCATTGTAGCGGTCGCGAGGTTGCGGGGCTGAGACTGATCCAGGGTGATGGAGGCGAGCTGCGGAAGATGTTGGGAGGTCCTGGGCTGATCAGCGGTGGCGGAGGTATCAGCGGGCAGCAAACGGCCAGACAAGCAGGGGTCCTGAGGAGCGGTCCAAAATGGCGCCGAAGATGGCGGCGCCCACGGGGCACACAAGGCGGGTGGCATCAAAGATGGCGGCGCCCATGGGCTACACATGGCTTGTGGTGGGGAAGATGGCGGCGCCCGTGGGCCGCATGTGGCTTGTGGTGGAGAAGATGGCGGTGCCCCTGGATCACACGTGGGGGGTGTAGCAATGCCGGGCCTGGAAACAGCGGCGACCGACCGGGCCTGGCAAACGGAAACAAAGTGGCCCTTCTTCCCGCAGCTGTTGCAGGTCGCGCTCCGCGCCAGGCAGCGCTGCCTGGGATGTTTGTTCTGGCCGCAGAAATAACACTTGGGCCCCCCGGAGTTGGCCGGCTGCTGCGCAGCGCAGGCTTGCGGTGAGCTCGAGTCGGCAGCTGGTGGAGCCCACGGTGCCCATGAAGGTGCTGCGCGTTCAGGGGTGTAGGCCTCCAGATTAGGAGAGGCCACTTCTAGTGAGTTAGCAAGCTGCCTAGTCTCTGCAAGATCGAGCGTACCTCTTTCCAATAGTCACTGGGGAACGTACGTAGACTTCATGCCCGTGACGTAAGCGTCTCTGATTAATAGTTCGGTGTGTGACTGTCAAAACTGTCTGGCAGTCACAGTTCCTACCAAGAATCTGTAGGGCCCGCAGGAAATCATCCAGAGTCTCCCCCAGGAGTTGCCGTCTCGTGGCCAGGAGGTGCCTGGCGTACACTTGATTCACTGACTTAATGTAGTGTCCTTTCAGTAGCGTCAACGCTTCTGTGTAAGTAGGCGCATCCCGGATGAGGGGAACATTTTCAGGGCTCACCCATGAGTAGAGGACTTGGAGCTTCTGTGGGTCCGAGAGTTCTTCAGTGGCTGCTCTGAGGTAGCCTTCAAAGCAGGCTAGCCAGTGGTCGAAGGTAGACGTGGCGTTGGCTGCGTGAGGGCTCAGCTGCAGGCGATCAGGCTTGATTAGGAAGTCCATCTTTTAAAATCTTGTGCAATAAATTGATGTACTGTCAATTACCACGCGACGAGAATGGTGAAACAATCGATGTTAGCCGTTTTAGTTGCTGGGATATGAAGAGTCTAAAGTTCTTGTTCCTTTTCACTAAACACCATTTATTTCACTTCCACAGCCTCTGCTCAAAACTCTTAACAACACACCACCCGACAGAGGCCACCTGAAGCCCCTTTACATATCAGTGACAATTAATGGATGCTTAACATAAATGAGACAACTAATTGCAATGTCTCTTAACCCATTACTTAACAGCCTCCCCTTCCTTGGAGAAAAAAATAATAATTAGGTGAAAACAAAATTTCAAGAAACTCAAACACTCACACACATATGATGTTCCCCCTTTTTTTTTGTTTGGACGAGAAAGAGAAAAAAAAAAACAGTCACAGAAACAAGCGCCCTTCATTAACAATATCCAAAATTTTCTGTGAACTCGCCCCTCTTTTCAGTTTCTGTGAACTCACCCCTCTTTTTACTTCCAACCCTGAATTCTTTCCTCAAACCAGAGATTACAATAGCTTCAAAATCACTAGTCCCACCCCACAAAAAATTATCGACATGCATCATAAAAATGCCAGAAAGATTTCCTTTATAGTGCCAGTAAAACATTGCAGGATCTGCTTTCAACTGCAACAGCCTAACTTTAACAAAACTGACCTTACCGAAAAATACCAGACTCTAGATGCATCATTTAATCCATATACATATTTGTTCAACTTCCAGAGTACCCCTTCTGTGTTAGCTGCTTCTTTAGGAGGACGGAGAAAAATGTCTCTCTGGAGCTGATGCCCCTGCAAAAAGGCAGCTTTTATATCTCTAGATTTGCATTCCCATGCCTTTGTGGCTAATAGAGCCAAGAAGATCTTTAAAATAACCTTTCCTGCTGTAGGTGAATCTACCCTTAAATCCTGATCTTCTAAGTTTTCTTCAAATACCTTGCCACAAGCCTGGCCTTTGCCTTATAAGTTCCATCCGGAAGAAACTTTTCCGTGTAAATCCATCTGTGGGATAGAGCTCTTTGTCCCCTATCCGGTACTTCCCTGTATACCCCAAATTCACTCCAACTATGCAATTCTTGCTGTTTAGCTTCTTTGATAACTTTTTCATCTAATTTATTTGAAGCCACCAAAATCTCACGTGCATGTGGGCTTCTACTCCTACTGGTATTCGCAGTCTTACTCATGTTCCGAGATCTTGACAAACTACGTCCCCTCTCCCGCCTGGTATCTCGTTCTGTACTGCTACTGCTTGATCTTTCCCTTCTGCTGTGGGATGTCCTTTCAATAGTTCTCGACCTTTTCCTGCGGACCTGTTCACTATCTGATGTACTATCTGAACTGGCACTACGTTTCTGTGCCCTCCATTTTTGAACTTTGTTTTCCCAATCCATTGTCTTGACCCCTTTCCCCTGAATGCTGTACATTCAACCAATGTTTACACTTTCCAGTGGCCTTCCCTGCTCTACTAATAACAGTTGCATCCTTCCATTGACTAGACCCTTCAGGCAAGTATGTCACTTTTGTACCAACTTTCGGCAGTTGCCCTTTCGGAAAAATGGCCTGTTTTAATTCACCAGAAGTGTTGTGTTCCTCCACAGAAACCCTGTCTATATCATTTAATTGGTCCTCATAGTTCTGTAACACATGCGTACCAGATGACTCTGGTTCCTCGTCATGTCTGTCTGCTCTGTCTAAATTTGAAAATGTTAAATCTGTACCCATTATCCTTGATGAATGGACCCTAACAGTTTGATTACCATGTTGCAAAATAATTGTTTTGCCATCTATGCCTATGATCTTCCCTGGGCCTTTCCATTCATTATAATTGTCTCTCTTAAAGTATACCATGCCTCCTTGCTGAAAAACGGCATCTGATGGCTGTACATTATGTCTTAAAGCTCTGCGAATTCTTTCAGAGACTTCTGCTTCCAAAAAGGCTTTTCTACTGCTATGTAATGCATTTAAATATTCAGCAAAACCAGAGCTAATTGTAGTCCCCTCCCAAGCTGGAGGCTGGTCATCTAAAATGGACGGAATTTTAGGATTTCTACCAAACACTAATTGATAAGGACTATAGCCCCCAACCATCTGCAATGAATTCTTTGCATGTACTGCCCATGCTAAAGCTGAATTTAGCCTGCAATTTGGTCGATCTGCCAAAATTTTCCGAAGCATGTAATTGATGACAGCATGATTTCTTTCACAGACACCATTACTAAACGGGCTTTCTGCAGCCATATTCATAACTCTGATATTCATGTTTTCACACATATCCCTAAACTCATCATTAGCAAATTCTCCCCCATTGTCCGTAAGGAATTTTGCCGGTGGACCCATTCCTGTCCCTATCCAGTTTTCCATGATTTGATCCAGAATTACTCTCTTTTCTTTACTTCGTACAATCGTTGATTGACTAAATGTGGTTGCTAAATCTACAAAATGCAAAATAAATATATTATTTGCTTTATCCCAGATCTTAAGGTCCATGGCCACAATGTCCTTAAAATCCCTGGCCAAAGGTAGGGTTACTATCGGTCGTGCTGGTGTCCTTCTGTACTTCCTACAAACTTCACAGCGGTCACTAACCTGTTCTATCAGTTTAGTATAGTTGTCATCCCTTACCCCTGCATCCTTTAATATATTTTTCAGCCTCCGAGGAGACAGATGTGCAAATTGCCTATGCAGTTTTAATACCACAAGCTTTTTATCAGCTAAAGTCCCATTTTCAACTGCCATTAACACATCCTTAACCACTCTACTTGAAAAATTATTTGTCAGTAATGGAATACAATAGTGTCCCGACTGTGTAAATTGTAAGTCCACTGTCTTTCCAAAAACTGTTGCCTTATCCTGTTCCATATCCAGTTTCATGTGTGCTTTCTTCATCAACGCTCTGCTCAGAAGCAAAGGTATTTCACTTGATACAACATCCGTGCTAATGAAATGATTCACTCCGGCAATATTGCAAGGGATCACCACTCTTTTCAACGACTTCAGAGTATTATCATCCCCAAACCTGTAACTTGTGGAACTTTCAAATTCCTTAACCTTGTTATGATTTTCAGCATTCAAAGTGTCCAGATAACATTTTAACCTGTCAATTCCACACACAGTAGATGTGCAGTCATTGTCCAATACAGCACAATTGAAGGATTCTGCAACCAACACCCTCATTACCGGCGTAAAACTGCTTGTCAATAGGACAATGCCTTCTTTCTGGTCACTATCTTTTTCCTCTTCTGACTCTTCCGTGTCATGTGTCGCTTCAAACACTCTATCATAACGAGTTGGACAGTTGAAAGCATAATGGCATTGAGAGTCACATCGAAAACATTAATTTATCATGCCCCGTGCATTTCTGGAGTTCATCTTCCTATTGTAGGTTCAAACTGGGTTTCTGTCTTCATAATTTCCTTGTCTCGGTCTCTGTCTATAGTCTTGAGTCCTGTTCGTAGCCATACAATTTCGCCATCCTGTTACTAGTGTATCTTCCATATTCTGCCTTATTGCAGGCTGACCTATTTGGGTCATCAGAGCCATCGGAATCAAATGTTTCCCCAGAAACTTTTGTAAAGCTTTTGTCATCTGTTCAAATAAGGTATCCTTATCAGTGAACTGAACTCCTGTCAAAACCAGGAGCTGATCCATGTTGCTCACTCTAGCACAGTCAAGTAATTTAAAGGCCCACACAGATTGTGGAAATTCCAGATTGTGTTTCTGCAGCCTTTTATATAGTCTGCCAAATTTCATTATATAGTCTTCCATGGAGATATCCTCCATTTTCCGGAACTTATCAAAGTCCGACCATGCTTCAAACGCACTGAACAAGTCATCTTTCTTATAAATCTTATCCATATAATGTAATAAAGTCTCCAGACCTTCTTCTGAGTCTAACTCTTCCAATTCCAGCTCTGAAAGCACTTTGTTTCGGATTTTACTGCCATATGGTAGAGAAAGAGCCAATGCCATACCTTGTTTTCTCTTTCCCAAAGCAGTTACTTTAGTCCACATAACTATTGCACTTCTCCATTGGTCGTACGATTCCCTTTCAGAAAATAAGGGAGGATAGTCATATCCAGCCATCTTTATCCTTGGTTCAGCCATATATCCCTTTTTTTTTTTCTCACTCACTCCTTGGTTTGATCTGGAAAAGTTGTATCTTTCAACCCTTCACATTTACACAGCAACCATCCTCTGCTACCAATTGTTAGCCGTTTTAGTTGCTGTGATATGAAGAGTCTAAAGTTCTTATTCCTTTTCACTAAACACCATTTATTTCACTTCCACAGCCTCTGCTCAAAACTCTTAACAACACACCACCCGACAGAGGCCACCTGAAGCCCCTTTACGTATCGGTGTCAATTAATGGATACTTAACATAAATGAGACAACTAATTGCAATGTCTCTTAACCCATTACTTAACAATCAAGGCTTTATTGCACAAGATGTTGTGCTTCCCGCAGCTGGAACCAGAATGGGAGCAGCGCAGGAGAGCATACACTTTTATACGCCGCCTGCTGGGAGGAGCGAGCAGGCAGGGATTTACCGTAGTACCTGTAATACACGGGCAGTGCCGCAATACATGCAATATATCACTAGTGGTGTTTACCACATAGGGCACTGGAGCAGAAAGATCATGGGTGTATATACACAAATCATGAAGGTGGCAGGCCGAGTTCAGAGAACTGTTTAAAAGAAAAGGGTTAATTAGCTTTAGAAGAAGAATACTCAAGCAAATAAGTTATGCTAAATATTTAGAGATCAATGGATTATTATGTCTAATTCCATGGGAAGGATAAAAGGGAGGTTTACTGGAATGAAGGGCTTCAGCCATGTGGAGATAGACTGGATAAGCTGAGATTGTTTGCCTTGGACCAGAGAAGATTAAAGGAAGATTTAGTAGAGATGTTCAAAATCATGGTGAGTATTAATAGCGTAAATAAGGATAATTTTTTAATACTGGCAGAAGCATTGGCAACGACAGGACACCATTTGAAGGAAATTGACAAAAGAACCAGTGGTGACATGATAATTTTTAATGCAGTAAATAATTATGATCTGGAGTGCACTGCTTGAAAGGTAGTGAAAGCAGATTTAATAACAACTTTCAATATGGAATTGGATAATTACTTGCAAGGAAAAATTTGTTGAGCTATGGGGAAAGGGCCAGGTAAGGGTATTATCACTGGGCTAGTAATCAAGAGGCCCAGGTTACTGCTTTGGGGACCTGGGTTCAAATCCCACCTGGTAGATGTATTCTGGTACCATCCTTGTAAATTTTCTGCATTCTCTCCAGTGCCTTTTTTTCTATTATATGACCTGAACTTATAAGTACTCTAACCGTGATCTAACCAAGGTTCGATACAGGTTAAGCATAGCTTCCCCACTTTCAATTCTATCCCTCTAGAAACAAAGCTGAGTGATTGGTGGCTTTGCTAACCTGTAGTGCTATATTTAGCAAGTGATGTATTTGTATTCAGAGATCCCTTTGTTCTTCTACCCCACCCAAGCTCTATCTTTCAAGTCATAAGTGACTTCCCGATTCTTCCTATCAAAACTTAATACCTCACATTTATCTCTGTTGAGAGCTTCATTTGCCAATTATTTACCTATTTTACAAGTTTATTAATGCCCTTCTGTAATTTGTTGCAACTCCTCAGTATTGACTGATGCATATTCTGTCCTAATTCATAAATACAGGACATAGGTTTGATGCACGATCAATGACCACTAAAGCGAGGTTGTAGTCCAACTGAAGGCTTTAATAAGCTAGCTGTTTCCCCCAGCAGCTCAGGTACAGAATGAGGGCTACTGGGACAGCACGGGTTCTTAGACCCTGTCTATCAGGGCGGAGCTATCATACATTCTACCAATAGAAAGCATACAGTTTCCACAAATGATGCTTTAGCCTGTCAGGTACCGTAATACCTATAATACCACATTCACCCCTTGTTAAAAAAGAGTCCGGCGGGGGGTGGGGGGTGGGGGGGGGGGGGTGGCCTGAAACTACAAAACATAGCAACATGGTATAATTAGTTATGGAGCTACCGTAATACCTCCGTACAGTGTTTAGTAACTTTACAATTCTGAAAGCTATGTACATTTGATGGTTTATATTTACAGATTACAATTAAAATGAAGCAATCAGTCGATCGGGAGCCCTGGTTGTCCTCTGCGATCGTCGGAGCTTCGGTGGTGACTCCGGTGGAGGCTCGGGCGTCTGTGACTCCGGGAGCGTGGCTTTGATCTCCATGGCAGCTTCGGCACCCCTAGACGGCGCTGGTGGGGAAAACGGTTGACCTGGGAAGGGAGCACCTGCGGGGGGCGTCGGTGGGTGGGGGGGCCTAGACGGGGCCGGCGGGAGGACCGATCCTCCTGTAAGGTGCTGCGGTGGAGGGGAGAGTGGGACTGGCGGCTGGAATGTGCGTGGGGTTTGGCGGGCTCCAGGTCCCGTAGGGAGACCGTATCTTGTCGGCCGTCGGAGTATGCCACGTAGGCGTACTGGGGATTAGCATGGAGCAGATGGACCCTCTCGACCAACGGGTCCGACTTGTGCGCCTGCACGTGTTTTCGGAGCAGGATGGGTCTGGGAGCTGCCAGCCAGGTCGGGAACGAGGTCCCAGAGGAGGACTTCCTGGGGAAGACAAGGACACGTTCGTGAGGTGTCTGATTGGTGGTCGTACAACGCAGTGACCGGATGGAGTGGAGGGCATCCAGGAGGACTTCTTGCCAGTGAGCGGGAGACTGGGAGGTTCCTGGACCGTAAGGCCAGTCGGACGGTCTTCCAGACTGTTCCGATCTCCCTCTCTACCTGTCCGTTACCCCGGGGGTTGTAACTGGTCGTCCTGCTCGAGGCGATGCCCTTGCTGAGCAGGAATTGACGCAGTTCGTCGCTCATAAAGTAGGACCCCCTATCACTGTGTATGTTAACAGGGAACCCGAACAGTGCAAAGATGCTATGGAGGGCCTTGATGACGGTGGTTGCGGTCATGTCGGGGCAGGGGATGGCGAATGGGAACCGGGAGTATTCGTCAATCATGTTCAGGAAGTACGTGTTGCGGTCGGTGGAGGGGAGGGAGCCTTTGAAGTCCATGCTGAGGCGTTCAAAGGGATGGGAAGCCTTTATCAGGTGCGCTTTCTCTGGTCGGTTGAAGTGCGGTTTGCACTCTGCGCAGATTTGGCAGTCCCTGGTGGCTGTCCTGACCTCCTCGATGGAGTAGGGCAGGTTGCGGGTCATGACAAAATGGAAAAAGCGAGTGACCCCCGGGTGGCAGAGGTCCTCGTGGAGGGCTCGGAGGCGGTCCACTTGTGCGGTGGCACATGTGCCGCGGGACAGGGCGTCAGGAGGCTCGTTTAGCTTCCCGGGACGATACAAGATCTCGTAGTTGTAGGTGGAGAGTTCGATCCTCCACCGCAAGTTCTTGTCGTTTTTTATCTTGCCCCGCTGTGCATTATCAAACATGAAAGCAACCGACCGTTGGTCAGTGAGGAGAGTGAATCTCCTGCCGGCCAGGTAATGCCTCCAATGTCGCACAGCTTCTGGGCCACGTTTTCGACTGAGGAGTGGCGGATTTCGGAAGCATGGAGGGTACGAGAGAAGAAGGCCACGGGTCTGCTCGCTTGATTGAGGGTGGCCGCCAGAGCTACGTCGGACGCATCGCTCTCGACTTGGAAGGGGAGGGACTCATCGATGGCGTGCATCGTGGCCTTTGCAATGTCTGCTTTGATGCGGCTGAAGGCCTGGCGGGCCTCTATCGACAGGGGAAAAGCTGTGGATTGGATCAGGGGACGGGCCTTGTCTGCGTAGTTGGGGATCCACTGGGCGTAGTAGTTAAAAAGCCCTAGGCAACATTTCAGGGCCTTGGGGCAGTGAGGGAGGGGGAACTCCATAAGGGAGCGCATGCTTTCAGGGTTGGGGCCTATAACTCCATTTTGCACTACTTTGCCGAGGATGGCGAGACGGTCGGTGCTAAATACGCATTTATCCTTGTTGTATGTAAGGTTAAGGATTTTAGCAGTCTGGAGAAATTTTCGGAGGTTGGTGTCGTGGTCCTGCTGGTCATGGCCGCAGATGGTGACATTATCTAGATACGGGAATGTTGCCCGTAAACTGTACCGGTCAACCATTCGATCCATCTCGCGCTGGAAAACCGAGACCCCATTAGTGACACCGAAGGGAACCCTTAAGAAGTGATAGAGCCGCCCATCTGCCTTGAAGGCAGTGTATTTGCGGTCACTAGTGCGGATGGGGAGCTGGTGGTAGGCGGACTTGAGGTCCACCGCGAAGAAGACCTTATAATGCGCGATCTTGTTTACCAGGTCGGATATGCGGGGGAGAGGGTACGCGTCCAGCTGCGTAAACCTTTGATGGTCTGATTGTAGTCGATGACCATCCTATGCTTCTCCCCGGTCTTTACCAACACTACTTGAGCTCTCCAGGGGCTGTTACTGGCTTCAATGACCCCTTCCCTCAGTGGCCTTTGGACCTCTGACCTAATAAAGATCCGGTCCTGGGCACTGTAGTGTCTGCTCCTGGTGGCGACGGGTTTGCAATCCGGGCTGAGGTTAGCAAACAGGGAAGGCGAGTCGACCTTAAGGGTCGCGAGGCCGCAGACAGTAAGGGGGGGTATAGGGCTGCCGCATTGGAAGGTCAGACTTTGAAGATTACACTGGAAGCCTAAACCCAGGAATGTAGCCGCGCCCATGGAGAAGTTACTGGTTGAGGTCCGCATTCGCCGCCGGAGACCTCGGCAACCGCCCGGGCATACCCCCACGAAATGGCCCTTTTTGCTGCATCCCTTGCAGGTGGATGCGCGGGCCGGGCAGCGCTGGCGGGGGTGCTTTGCCTGCCCGCAAAGTAGCAGCGGGGCCCTCGTTGTTGCCAGGCCGCCTTGCAGTGCAGGCCTGTGGTGGAATGGGGGAAGTGTCGAGGTCGGCCGCGGAGGGGTTCCACGCTGCCCGGAGGCTGCCGCGCGGTCGGGAACGTAAGCGCGGGCATTCCTGGAGGCCACGTCCAGGAAGCCTGCAAGGGCACGTGCCTCCCTGAGACCCAGGGTGTCCTTTTCTAACAGGCGTTGGCGGATTTGTGACAATAGCATACCTGCCACGAAAGCGTCCCAGACTAAGAGTTCCATGTGTTCGCTTGCCGAAACTTGCGGGCAGCTGCAGCTTCTGCCCAACACCAGGAGTGCACGGTAGAACTCCTCCAGCGATTCCCCACGGGTTTGTCGCCTTGTTGCAAGCAGGTGCCAGGCGTAGACCTGGTTTACCGGGCGAATATAGTGTCCTTTTAGCAGCTCTATTGCTGCATCGAAGTCTTCCGCTTCCTCGATAAGGGTGTAAATCTCCGGCCTCACCCTTGAGTGCAGGACGTGCAGTTTCTGCTCTCCCATGGGTGCGTTTCCGGCCGTCTCGAGATACCCTTTAAAGCACGTCAGCCAGTGCTCAAAGATTGCCACTGAGTTCACCGCGAGGGGCTAAGTTGCAGACACTCCGGCTTGATTCGGAGCTCCATCCTTTCTTCTTAAAAAACTAGCTGATTAAATTTATGCACGATCAATGACCACGAAAGCGAGGTTGTAGTCCAACTGAAGGCTTTAATAAGCTAGATGTTTCCCCCAGCAGCTCAGGTACAGACTGAAGGCTGCCGGGGCGGCACGGGTTCTTATACCCCGCCTATCAGGGCGGAGCTATCATATATTCCACCAATAGAAAACATACAGTTTCCACCAATGGTGCTTTAGCCTGTCAGGTACCGTAATACCTACATTACCACAAGGTTACTATCTTCCAGTGCTCTGATGCTAAACCTTTTTCTAACTAATAATAAATGTGTGATGTAATGCCTCTGGCATCTCTTCCGTCAATTCTTTTAAAATTCATGGATGTGCTCCACCTGGACCAGGGGTTTGTACGAATCTGTAATATTCTTGACTGATTTGATGGTACTTCAAGTGAAATTTGTAGTTGAGATTTGCAAAACTATTCAACTCGGAGACATTAATAATTTATATGAAATTTAGAGTGCTTTTTGGTTTAGCAGATAAACAAAGTCACTGGTCTTTAATGAAAAATAACACTTGGCAGGCCATGGAAAGAGTGTTTTAGCAAGAGGTCAAAGGGTTGTAAAATAGGATTGAAACCAATACAGCTATGCTTTGTTTTGATGCAAAGTTAGAACTTTAGTGAAACTTCATGTCTGAAAAGTCTGAACGAAGCCAAAATGTCTGTTTCGAAGGATTATAAACCAAAATTACAGTCATTTAGCTAACTTAAATGTTTTGAAAGCTGCAGAAACTGACATATGTGGACATAATTGCTGTTGTCAGTGTTTGCCTTCTTTTGAAATATAATCATTCGTGTTTATCCGCACTTCCTTGTATCAAAATTCTTTGTTCTTAATTCACTAAGTAACAACTTGAAATAAGTCAATAATTTGAGGAACACTGATTCTTTAATTATGTTGGTGGTCCTGAAATGTGTGACCAGGAATAGAATCTGCTGTTGTCTGTGCCAATAATGGTTTAGAAACATCTACAAAAGTGATGTAAAATTATTGAAGGAAGCTTAGGACATATGTACAATGTCAGGGTGTTCTTTCATATCATAATGACCAAATAATTAGAATGAGTAAGTTAATGTGGATTTCAATAGGACAGTGTGATCCCATCCACAAAACATTCATTACCACCTTATAATAATAATAATCTTTATTAGTGTCACAAGTAGGCTTAAACTAACACTGCAATGAAGTTACTGTGAAAAATCCCTAGTCGCCACATTCCGGAGCCTGTTCGGGTACACAGAGGGAGAATGCAGAACCTTGGAAAGAACGGTACAAAGATCAGAGTGAAAGTGATTTTGAGCTACAGCCAAGCAACTTGGTCCAATCCTAATGACGTAAGTAGGAAACCAGATCTTTTATTTAATATTACATTTATTTACAGCATGCAACATTACATATGTCTGCCTTCTCCCTAACCAATAAACAGTGTTCCGGCTGTCTTTCTTTATCCTTTTTTGAGAATCAATAAAAGAGAATAAACTAAGTAAGAAATAAATGCATGAGTCTTTCTCTATATGTGTTCAAGGCATTCAATCAATCAGTCTCCTTCATCTGTGTATCCTTAATCTTGATAATACAATTAACACACAATTAAAGATCACAATCAGTGGGAAATGACCATTCACTGGGTGATTGTATGTATAACTCCTTCCAAAGTATATCTGACTAATATAAATATTGTGTTGTTAATGGGTATATTGTATTGTTAACTGATATTCCTACCAAATCTAGTAAAGATAATAGTGTTTAATTTGTGCTTTGAATTTTGTTTAATGTTCATCGTAATTCTCATATCCAAACAGTACAATACCCTGTCAAGGACAGAAGGTTTTTGTCTTTAAGACTTTATCCTTTTTGAGTTTGATTAGTTCATTCAATATGTACTCATTTCTAATTTGAGCCCTTAACTCATTACCCACCTCACCATTTAATGTCCGGTCGTCTGTATCGCCGGTCTGTATATCATCCGGGTATGATTCGGAGTATGGAGGCTGAATGGTCCGCACGTCCCTGCGAGGCTGTCGAATTGGGGAGCATTGGCAGGTTGAGCTGCTTGGCAGAAGGTGGCACACGACACTCGGGCAACTGATCATCCTGCCTTGGCGCCTGGAGACAACGTCCGCATCCACCGACCGGAGGGCGGCTGGTCGGCAACTGCCGAAGTTCTCCGACGCGTGGCTCCCCGCTCGTTCCTGGTTCGTATGCCTGATGGCTCCATTCGTCGGCGCAATCGCCGGGCTCTTCGCCTGCTTCCGCGCTCGCTACGTGATCATATGCCGGTGCCATGCCCTCCTGTTGTTACACACTGATGGACAGATCAACGGACCAATCAATACACACGCAACATCACAGCCATTCACAAGCAAGAGCAGACACACTATAAAATGGGGAACACGACACTTCCGATTCATTCCAGCAGGAGACAGCTCAGGGCACAGAGCTCACAGCAAGCCATTCAGACATTCACCATGTGCTGAGTGCCTCTCCAAGATAGTGTTAGGGCTGGGTCCACAGATTAGAGGGTAATGAATGAACCACAGCAACCAGTTTACAAATGTTAATGATTGTTAGTAATAAAACTGAGTTGTACCTTCCGCAACCACGTTGGTTCGTCTGTGTACCAGAGCACTCAACACGACATGGTACCAGGATTGGAACCCAGTACCTGTGAGACCTACCTACGCATCCTCAGGAATCCGCCATCCTGCGCCATGGACACCATCAGCCCACCGCAGCCACTCCAAATCGCTGGAAACCTCGGCGTTAACTGGAAGTTATTCAAACAGCGCTTCCAGTTCTTCCTAGAAGCCACAGAAAGGGAGAATGCTTCAGAAACCAGGAAAATCATCCTCCTCCTCTCCACGGCAGGGCAACACGCCATCCACATCTACAACTCCCTGGTGTTCGCGGAAGCTGAGGACAAGATGAAATACAAGATGGTCCTTCTCAAACTCGAGCAACACTTCATCGTCGAGGTAAATGAGAGTTTTGAGAGGTACCTCTTCCAGCAGCGCCTGTAGGGTAAGGATGAGCCTTTTCAATCTTTCCTTGCACACCTCCGTATCCTCGCGCAGTCCTGCGGTTACGAGGCCACCTCGGGTTCCATGATTCGGGACCAGATAGTTTTTGGGGTCACCTCGGCCACCCTACGCCAGCAGCTCCTCAAGATAAAAAGTCTCACCCTAGCCACCGCCATCGAAGCCTGCGTCCTCCATGAAAACGAGACCAGCTGCTACTCCCAATTCCAAGCGGCTGAATCGGCACGGCAGGGGTCCTACGCGGCCGAATCGGCAGGGCAGGGGTCCTACGAGGCCGAGCGGGTCCAGTCCATCAAGTTCCTCCCGGCCCGCGGCCCGGACGAGGGCGGCCATTTCGCGCGCTTTTCGCTGCCTCCCGCGCTTGTACGCGCCAAAAGAGACGTCGATGCAGAGGGACGTGACGCGCAGGCGCACTCTACACAGGACCGAACTGCGCATGCGCGATGGTGCAACGAACGCCATGACGTCGCGACATGCGGCAACTGTGGATCCACACATTTAAAGCAGCAATGTCCAGCAAAGAACCGACAATGCCTCCGCTGTGGCAAGATGGGCCACTACGCTGCCTGCTGCCGAGCAGCTCAACCTGCCAACGCTCCCCAATTCCGACAGCCTCGCAGGGACGTGCGGACCATTCAGCCTCCATACTCCGAATCATACCCGGACGGTATACAGACCGGCGATACAGACGACCGGGAAGCCTTCCGCGTTGCGGTCATCGACTGAAACCGGATGTCTCCAAGCAGGACCCACCTGCCGATGCCAGTGAACAGTGTCAATCCGGGTGATGAATGGTGTGCCACCCTAACGGTCAACCGATCACCAATCACATTCCGTCTGGACACTGGTGCCTCCGCCAACCTGATAGAATGGTCAGCCTTCTACTCCTTGAAGGTCAGACCACCAATTCGGACATCCCGTTGTAAGATGGTCGACTATACCGAAACGTTATCCCGGCCATGGGATCCTGCCAGCTCCAGGTGACGCACAATGCGTATAAGGCCACACTGTCCTTCGAGATTGTTGGTTCATCAAAGGACTCCCTGCTAGGTGCACAGGCGTGCAAGGTTCTCCACCTCGTTCAGCGGGTACACGCTCTGTCTCCAGAAGGCACGTCAGACTTCCCGGATGCCGAATTTAGGGCACAGCTCCACTCGCTCCTCGCCCACAACCAGGAGGCATTCGAAGGCATGGGCACACTGCCCTATACCTACAGAATACGGCTCAAACCGGATGCCACCCCGGTCATTCACGCACCTCGTAGAGTCCCAGCACCACTCAAAGACCGCCTCAAGCAGCAGCTGCAGGATCTCCAGGGCCCAGGAGTGCTATCCCGGGTCACGGAGCCCACGCCATGGGTCAGCTCCATGGTGTGCGTTATAAAGCCCTCTGGCGAACTCCGGATCTGCATCGACCCAAAAGACTTGAACAACAACATCATGAGGGAACACTACCCCATACCCAAACGGGAGAAGATCACGAGCGAAATGGCCCGGGCTAAAATTTTTACAAAGCTTGATGCCTCGAAGGGTTTTTAGCAGATCCAACTGGATCAGTCCAGTCGAAAGCTGTGTACCTTCAAAACCCCTTTCGGCAGGTTCTGCTATAACAGAATGCCGTTTGGCATCATCTCGGCATTCGAGGTATTCCACAGAATCATGGAACAGATGATGGAGGGCATCGAAGGGGTGCGCGTCTATGTGGACGGCATCATCATCTGGTCCACCACACCACAGGAGCACATCAGTCGTCTCCAGCGTGTCTGCGTGGATACGGGAACACGGCCTGCGCCTCAACCGAGCAAAGTGCTCCTTTGCCCAAACTGAGCTAAAGTTTCTGGGGGACCATATATCCCGGTCGGGAGTGCGTCCGGATGCAGACAAAGTGAGCGTCATTACAGCCATGCCGCAGCCGGCAGACAAGAAAGCAGTGTTACGCTTTCTAGGCATGGTCAACTTCCTGGGGAAGTTCATTCCCAACCTTGCCTCCCACACAACGGCTCTTCGCCACCTAGTTAAGAAGTCCACGGAGTTCCAGTGGCTGCCCGTACACCAGAAGGAATGGGAGGAGCTCAAATGTAAGCTCACCACAGCCCCGGTATTGGCGTTCTTCGACACCTCTCGGGATACGAAGATCTCGACTGATGCCAGCCAGTCCGGCATTGGGGCGGTACTCCTGCAACGGGACGACACTGCATCATGGGCCCCGGTCGCCTATGCCTCGCGGGCCATGACCCCCACAGAACAGCGCTATGCGCAGATCGAGAAGGAGTGCCTGGGTTTGTTGACCGAAATAAATAAGTTCCACGATTACGTGTATGGTCTCCCCCAGTTTACCGTGGAAACCGACCATCGTCCCCTGGTCAGCATCATACATAAAGACCTTAACGAGATGACCCCTTGCCTCCAGAGCATCCTGCTCAAGCTCCGGAGGTACGACATCCAACTGGTCTACACCCCGGGTAAGGACCTCATCATTGCGGATGCCCTATCCAGAGCAGTAAGCACACCGCCCGATTCGGAGGGGTTCGTCTGTCAAGTCGAAGCGCATGTGGCCTTCACATCGGCCACCTGCCAGCTGATGATTCAAGTCTGGCCCGTATTCGCCGGGGACCTGCGGCTGACCCCCTCCTACAACGTGTGATGCGCCACATGACGGGAGGGTGCTCAAAGGACAGTGCTCACAATTCTACAATGTCCGGGACGACTTGGCCGTCATTGATGGTGTCCTCCTCAAGCTGGACCGGATTGTGATTCCACACAGCATGCACAAGCTGGTCCTCGACCAACTACACAAAGGCCATCTCGGGGTTGAGAAGTGCAGACGGAGGGCCCGAGAAGCTGTGTACTGGCCGGGCATCAGCGATGACATTGCCAACATGGTGCTCAACTGCCCAACCTGCCAAAGGTTTCAGCCGGCGCAACCCCCCGAGATGCTTCAACCCCATGAGTTGGTGACATCCTCCTGGGCGAAGGTGGGTGTGGACCTCTTTCATGCACTTGGCAGGGACTACGTAATCATCATCGATTACTTTTCGAATTATCCAGAGGTCATACGCCTGCACGATTTAACATCGTCCGCTGTCATAAGGGCCTGCAAAGACACCTTCGCTCGACATGGCATTCCGATTACTGTCATGTCGGACAATGGGCCCTGTTTTGCAAGCCAAGAATGGTCTTCCTTTGCTGCTTCGTATGGCTTCACACACGTGACGTCCAGCCCTCTGCATCCCCAGTCAAATGGCAAGGCAGAAAAGGGCGTTCATATCGTCAAGCGGCTCCTCTGCAAGGCTGCTGATGCTGGATCGGATTTCTGCTTAGCCCTGCTGGCCTATCGCTCGGCCCCACTAGCCACTGGCCTCTCACCAGCCCAGCTGTTGATGGGTCGCGCCCTCAGGACCACTGTGCCATCCATTCTTGTCCCTACACTCGACCACATTCCAGTACTGCAAAGGATGCGACAGCAGCGTGCTCAGCAGAAGGTGGCACACGACACTCGGGCAACTGATCTTCCTGCCTTGGCGCCTGGAGACAACGTCCGCATCCACCTACCAGAGGGTGGCTGGTCGGCAAATGCCGAAGTTCTCCAATGCGTGGCTCCCCGCTCCTTCCTGGTTTGCATGCCTGATGGCTTCATTCGCCGGCGCAATCGCCGGGCTCTTCGCCTGCGTCGCGCTCGCTACGTGATCATATGCCGGTGCCACGCCCTCCTGTTGTTCCTAATGTCGAATTCGTGGAGCTTCCTGCCACCATGCCCATTCCTCTGCTGCCTGTGGCCAGGCCCATTCCTCAGCTGGTGGTTCCCGACCCACCCTTGAGGCAGTCAACCCGAATTCGTCACCCACCTACTAGGCTGGACTTATGAGCCTGTTTGAACATTGGACTCACTAAAAGTTTTATGCCACTATGTTAATAAGTTTCTCTTTTGTCATTACAGGAGTTCGTTTTGATGCTTGATGTTTACACTTGTTTTGTTGATGGTACAACCTCGTTGCTATGTTGCACCTGACACCTTCCTTTGTATGTAGTTTAGCCTCATGTACATGTTGTAGATATTGCACACACACACATTCAGCTGCACTCAGTACACATCTATATTGATTACCACATAGGCACATATTCTTGTAAAAAAAGGGGGGGGATGTCATGATATTCAGATAAACATCATGGTGCAAACACACATACACACTGATGGACAGATCATCGGACCAATCAATACACACGCAACATCACAGCCAATCACAAGCAAGAGCTGACACACTATAAAACGGGGAACACGACACTTCCGATTCATTCCAGCAGGAGACAGCTCAGGGCACGGAGCTCACAGCAAGCCACTCAGACATTCACCATGTGCTGAGTGCCTCTCCAAGATAGTGTTAGGGCTGGGTCCACAGGTTAGAGGGTAATGAACAAACCACAGCAACCAGTTTACAAATGTTAATAATTGTTAGTAATAAAACTGAGTTGTACCTTCCGCAACCGTGTTGGTTCGTCTGTGTAGCAGAGCACCCAACACGACAGTCTACCCATTATATCTGCTCGGTTCAATGCCTCTGCCAGGAGTTATGTGCTTTATTCTCCTCCCATGTCTTATGGACAAGAGAGGGTTAATTTAAACTGCACTAATTTCTCCTCTCACTAACAGATGCTTTTAATCTGCCTCCCCCTTTATAAAATGGTGGTTCATTGTGTTCCAGCTATGAATAACCCCACAGCAAACTTGAGAAAGGATGAACTCAGAAGTTAGTTTATATGCAGACACTAAAAATGCGCAAGGGTTGCAATGTTGCCTCCTTTCCATTCATAAAGTAAAAGAGTTATAGAAAAAAGAAAGATTTACAGTGTAGAGACTACACAGAATATAAATATTATTTCATGTGGGTTCCAGAGGGTAGAATCAAAGTCCAATGAAATCCTTCATGGAGGTTGGTGAGCTGACAACCAATGCTGGATAATTCACTTTTTCAGTGCGGTTGACTTCACATGATGAGATAAGTCTGCAGAGACGATTGACTCTTGTAGGCGATGGTACAAGCTTTTCAGTAGAAACTGTGTAGATTGGAGCCATGTGTCCAACAAGGGCCAGAACTCCTTGTCTGTGATACTGCAAGTTAGATGGCAAAATATCAGACTGAAACTTTGCAGTACGGCAAGGCAATGGACAGGATTTTCTGGCCATTCCTGCTGGCGGGATCTTAGGATCCTGCCGATGGTGTACCCCTGCTACGTTCAACGGGAAACCCCCTTGACAGTGGTGCAGCCAGAAGATCCTGCTGCTGACCACTTGGAGCTCCCCCACCACCACCACCCCCTCCCCCAAACACTGCAGAATACGCCACGGAGTTGGAGGAAAACCCCACCCAATATTACTGGCTCTCCATGTCACATGACTCTCATCTCCATACTGTCTTCGACAAAAGTCATTCCTCATCTGGGTCTTAAATTTAGATTGAAAAGAAAGTTGCAGAGCCCTTTGACTTAGCAGGTGAGTAGACTCTGGTTGGCCAGTGTTCGTTATGAAATGCAGAGGCTTCTGTATAGCTCTCTTCAGGGATATTGAAGTGTACGTTTCTTTGGCAATGTGGTTTGGGTAGTTCCTTTTGCTTGGGATCACAGACTAGCATAGATACAATTTGTAATAAAGCAATGATCATATCTCCATATATATTATATGAAACAATTATACAGGGTGTGATCTTAGCCCCCTCACAAATAAGAAAACAATGTTAGGAATATGAGGGCAGTAAGAAGCCTTACAACACCAGGTTAAAGTCCAACAGGTTTGTTTCAAATCACAAGCTTTCGGAGCACTGCTCCTTCCTCAGGTGAAGGAGCAGTGCTCCGAAAGCGAGTGATTCGAAACAAACCTGTTGGACTTTAACCTGGTGTTGTAAGGCTTCTTACTGTGCTCACCCCAGTCCAACGTCGGCATCTCCACATCAGGAATATGAGGGGTGGTGTATGAAGGTCATAAGGCATTTCCATATTTGATGGACTTTTCTGCAGAATGAGGTGCACAAAGCCTTCAGTTTAAGGCTGAATCTGAGTACTGTCTATGGATTTGGAGTATTCTGAAAGGGAGATATGCCTCAGTATTGTTGGAAATGGTGTGCCTTTCTGTCTTACTGTGCAAAGGACTGCTAAGGAGGTGAGGGAGTCATGGTTGCTGCTAAGCTGGATGGTGGGCATTAACTGGGTATTGAGTCTCCCATATATAGACACAATAAAACCATGGTTGTTGTGCTAATGGTGTGTCTCTAAATAAATATACAAGTGTGTAAAGATTGGCTCCAGTTCTATCCTTCGTCAACTGCTTTCGAGAGTATAACAGCTGCTAGTTAAGAGTTGCAGGACACTCATCTTTCCAGCCCTTTAGACAGTGATGGACAACCTAGGCTAGTGAGTGAGCTGTATTGTAAGTGTCCTTCCTGTTCTTGTTTATTCCCTTAATTCCCCTTTCTTTTATTTTGCTGATAACTTTTTGATCCATGGCTGATTTATGGATACGAGTCTTTAAGGCAGCCTGAATCTTTAATTCAAGCAGCAGGAAGCAGTGGCCTTTGCCTATAATTCAAAGATTTCAAAAGATTGTGCTGTTTGAGCCTGGTGATTGCAGGCTGGCCAGCATCAATGCTAACTCGGTTTAATTGATTTGGCTGGTGGCCAATGAATTGCTCCAATAGGTTGTGCTCTGCATGGTAGCAGAGCACAACCTCTGCTACCATGCAGAGTGATTGGATATTATCCCACTGGAATGTTTTCAGAGTCATGAGGTTCGAGTTTGGTTTCACTTTTGATTCTGCAGCCTGGATGAAGATACCAAACTAACCCTCTGCAAAAAAGATCTAACTAAATCTCTACAGAAGGCCACTGTAAGGGCTGACTCTCTCCAGCAAGTCTGGGTGTCATTCTCTTGAGACTGCAGAGACCAGGGGCGAAATTCTCCGTTATCGGCGGAAAGTCCGCCAATCGGCGCAAAAAACGGCGCAAATCCGACTTGCGTCACGTCGGAAAAATGGGTCGAAAGGCTCCGGCCCGAAATGGGCTAGCAGCGACGTAACGGGATCCGCGCTTGCGCACGTGGTTCACGCCGTGCAGCATCATACGCGCCGCACGGCGTGACGGCTCATAAGGCCGCGCTGCTCCCCCCCACCTGACCGGAACACCCGACCAGAACACCCGACTGGATGGCTGGCCGCCGCTCAGCCCCGAGGTTCGAGTCACGGGATGTGGAGGCGCTCCTGGACGCAGTGGAGCAGAGGATGGACGCCCTGTATCCCGGACACGGCCGCAGAGTTGCCCCACGCCACAGCCGGCGTCTGTGGAGGGAAGTGGCAGAGGCCGTCACCGCTGTGGCCCTGACACCACGGACAGGCACCCAGTGCCACAAGAAGGTGAACGACCTCGTCAGAGCAGGCAGGGTGAGCCTCCCCCATATCCCCCCTCCCCCATATCCCCCCTCCCCATATCCCCCATATCCCCCTCCCCATATGCTCCCCTCCCCCATATCCCCCCTCCCCCATATCCCCCCTCCTCCATATCTCCCCTCCCCCATATCTCCCCTTCCCCATATCCCCCCTCCCCCATATCCCCCATATCCTCCCTCCCCCATATCCCCCATATCCCCCCTCCCCCATATCCCCCATATCCCCCCTCCCCCATATCCCCCCTCCCCCATATCCCCCCTCCCCCATATCCCCCATATCCCCCCTCCCCCATATCCCCCATATCCCCCCTCCCCCATATCCCCCATATCCCCCCTCCCCCATATCCCCCCTCCCCCATATCCCCCATATCCCCCCTCCCCAATATCCCCCCTCCCCCATATCCCCCATATCCCCCCTCCCCATATCCCCCCTCCCCATACCCCCCCTCCCCATATCCCCCCCTCCCCCATATTCCCCCTCCCCCATATTCCCCCTCCCCCATTTCCCCCCTCCCCCATATCACCTGATCACTGCCTGATGTCTAACCATGCATGCTTCATTGTGTATCGCAGGACCAAACGTCCAGGCACCCATCCCCGCAGATGCAGACCGCCTGCAGGATGCCCCTCGGAGGCCATGGGAGACAGAGAGACCCGGACCCTCCAACATGCGACGCCCGCAGGATGCCCCTCGCACACCACGGGAGACGGAGGGACCTGGAGCAACAGGGAGACGACACCCCCGTCACGTGCGGGAGCGACCACCCAGCGACGAGGGGGGCAGCCACAGGCCCCCGTCACATCCGAGCCAGGACACCACTACCCAGGACACCACTACCCGGGACAGCACTGCCCAGGACACCACTACCCAGGACACCACTACCCAGGACACCACTACTCAGGACACCACTACCCAGGACACCACTACCCGGGACAGCACTGCCCAGGACACCCCTACCCGGGACAGCACTACCCAGGAAGACGAAATACCGGACAGTGACTCAGAGTGGATGGGTGGAGGCGAACCCCCACCCCAAAGTGCCATGGACTCAGAGTGGGACGAAGAGCACGACACAATGCCACTGCTGTCACCAACACCCTCCACCATCGCAGAAACACTCACCTCGGTTGGGCACTTTAGTGAGAGGCGTCTGCTACACTCACTGGTGCGCACAACACAGCCGTCCCGGTACAGCAGGTGGAGGTAGGAGCAGCAGAGGGGCCGGGCGGTCGGAGGGCAGCCCAGCCCAAGCGAACATCTGCTGCCCAGATGGATCCCGGGTTCCTGGAGTTACCACACCCACACATAGATCCGATGCAACCACCGACCCGGAGTCGAGCGAAGAGGGTGACGGCCGGCTTGCGGCGGCTGCAGTCGCAGGTGGAGGAGTCCACCCGCGTCCAGGAGCTGGGAGTGGTGCCGGTCATGCGTGCCACCCAGGCCGACAGCGCACGGGTGGCGTCCGCGGTGGAGGCAATGGGTGCAACGGTGTCAGACATGGGGAACGGTTTGCGAGGCCTGGGGCTTTCCATGCAGGCGGCGTCTGTGGCCCAGGGCATGGCTGCCCTCTCACAGGAGGCCATGAGTCAGTGCCAGCGCCAGATGGCAGAGGCGCTCAACACCATAGCCCAGTCTCAGCAGGCCATAGCCCAGTCTCAGCAGGCCATGGCCCAGTCTCAGCAGACCATGGCCCAGTCTCTGCAGGCCATCGCTGAGGGCATCGGCGCCAGTGGCCATGTGCGAGCCGGCGTCGCACTGTCATAGACAGGGTTTGCCAACCCCTGGGCTCCATGGCTGCAAACATGCAGACCCCTGTCGATACCAGCACGGGCCACCAGGACTGGCAGCGCCAGATGTCGGGGGGGGCGTTGGATGGCTAGTCCGTTCGCATCCCCCACCCATGTAGAGGCCTGGGGGCCATCGGGCACCCCGAGGGAGGAGGAGGTGATGTGGTCCGTCCCGGCTCCCCATTTAGGGGAGGTCCCGGAACACCGCAACACCTCGGACTCCCCCCCTTCCGTCCCAGGTGCATCGGGTGGGCAACGGGTAGGACAGGCTGGCAGCTCGCCATCCCAGTCGCCCGGGCCGCAGCCTGGCCCATCTAGGCCAGGACGCCCCAGGAAACGGCCGCCAAAGGGATCCAGTGTCAGAGGGCAGGAATCACAGGAGTCCACCTCCAGTTCTGCTGTACCGTCTGGGGAACCACGTAGACGTAGTCAAAGGGCCCGTAAGGCCAAACAATTAGACACTGAGTAAGTTGGCACGGGTGCAGGGCACAGATGAGTTTTAGGGGCAAGGGCACGTGCATGAACTCGTTTGGTTATTAAAGTCAATGTTACACCTACAGAAGCTGCCTTTGTGCTCTGTCCAAAGCGTGCGGGGGTGTCATGTACGTTGAGCGCAAGTGTGTGTGTGAGGGGTGGTGTTACCTCAGCCCCAGGTGAGTCTGCCCCGTTCCCCCTGGGCCGCCATCAACATCCCCCCGGGCAGAGGACGGGACCGTGCGCTGCAGTGTCACAGCCGCATGCAGGGATGGTCCGGGTGGATGGTGGTACTGTGGCCATGGGTCAGACATAGTCCAACGATGTGGAGCCAGGAGCTCACCGCAGGGCGGGTTGTCATCATCCTCCATGGCCTGCAGTAGACACGCGTCCACCCGCAGCTGTGTGAGCCCGGCCCGTTGTGCCGCAGGTGGATCGACAATGGGGGGGGGGTGTGTGCATGCGGGTGGGGTGGGTGGGGTTGGGGAGGGGGATGAAGGTGCTGGGTGGGTGGATGGGTGGGGGGTGTGGGTGGTCGGCTGTTGCCATGGTGTGCGGTCTGTGGCCATACTACCCGATTCCCACGTCCATCTAGTCAGTGAGCGGGCGGCTATCAGTCTGTGTCCCGTGCCCGCTGGGCCAGCCGGTAACGGTGGACAGCCACCCGCCTGTGTCTACCCCGTCTGCCCTGACCATTACCCCCATCCCCCTCATCTGGGGAGGACTGCGCCTCTTCCTGCTGCTCCTCCACTCCGCCCTCCTCTGCCTGCGGCACATCGCCCCTCTGCTGGGCTATGTTGTGCAGGACGCAGCACACCACAATGATGCGGCCGACCCTATCTGACCGATACTGGAGGGCGCCCCCAGAGAGGTCCAGGCACCTGAAACGCATCTTCAGCACGCCAAAGCACCTCTCGATCACTCCCCTTGTCGCTACATGGGCATCATTGTAGCGGTTCTCCGCCTCATTGCGTGGCCTCCGTATAGGCGTCATCAGCCACAATCGCAATGGGTAGCCCCTGTCGCCCAGCAACCAGCCCTCAGCCGGGGATGGCGTCCCTCGTACATGCCGGGGATGGATGACCGCGACAACACGTATGAGTCGTGTACACTGCCTGGGTAACAGGCGCAGACGTGCAGGATCATCATGCGGTGGTCGCAGACCACCTGTATGTTCATCGAATAGGCCCCCTTCCTATTGGTGAACACGGCCCTGTTATCTGCAGGTGGCCGCACGGTGACGTGCATCCCATCAATCGCGCCCTGGACCATGGGGAACCCAGCCACGGCAGAGAAGCCCACGGCCCGGGCATCTTGGCTGGCCCGGTCCACAGGGAAGCGGATGTAGCGGTGCACCATGGCATATAGGGCATCTGTCACTGCCCGGATGCACCGATGTCTGCGATATGCCGGACAGGTCCCCACTCGGTGTCTGGAATGATCCCGTTGCATAAAAGTTCAGGGCCACCGTAACCTTGACGGACACGGGGAGAGGGTGTCCCCCGCCAGTGCCACGCGGTGACAGGTGTGCCAGCAGGTGGCAGATGTGTGCCACGGTTTCCCGCCTCATCCGGAGTCTCCTCCTGCATTCCCGGTCCGTGAGGTCCTGGTATGACTGCCGGGGCCGGTACACACGGGGCGCCCTCGGGTGCCCCCGTTGCCGTGGGGCCGCGACGTCCTCCTCCCCCTCCTCGTCCTGTCGGTCAGGTGTCCCTCCAGCCTGGGCGGCTGCCGCCTGTCCATCTGCAGCAGCCTGCGCCGCCTCTCTGGCACGCTCCTCCTCCTCCTCTTCCAGGGCAACATAGACATTAGCGGCTGCCGCCACGGCAGCCAACATCGCTGGATGATCGGAAAACATGACGGACTGGTGGGGGGGAGGGGAACGACGACATGTCATCATTGCCCATATCCCCTCCTCCCCCCAGCCAGGTGGCATGGACCGCATGGGTCCAACTGTTGGAGGCTGGCACCTGGCCAGGTGGACCAACTCACTTGCCCTCGCATCCCCCTCCCCGCACGGACCCCCCCAACCTCCTCCCCCGGCACGGACCCCCCCCCCAACCTCCTCCCCCGCACGGACCCCAACCTCCTCCCCGGCACGGACCCCCCATCCCCCTCCCCGGCATGGACCCCCCCAACCTCCTCCCCGGCACGGACCCCCCAACCTCCTCCCGGCACGGACCCCAACTTCCTCCCCGGCACGGACCCCCCATTCCCTTCCCCGGCAAGGACCCCCCCCAACCTCCTCCCCGGCACGGACCCCCCAACCTCCTCCCCGGCACGGACCCCAACCTCCTCCCTGGCACGGAACCCCCCCATCCTCCTCCCCGGCACGGACCCCCCCAACCTCCTCCCCGGTACGGACCCCAACCTCCTCCCCGGCACGGACCCCCCATCCCCCTCCCCGGCACGGGCCCCCCAACCTCCTCCCGGCACGGACCCCCCCAACCTCCTCCCCAGCACGGACCCCCCCCAACCTCCTCCCCGGCACGGACCCCAACCTCCTCCCCGGCACGGACCCCCCCAACCTCCTCCCCGGCACGGACCCCCCCAACCTCCTCCCCGGCACGGACCCCCCCAACCTCCTCCCTGGCATGGACCCCAACCTCCTCCCTGGCACGGACCCCCCATCCCCCACCCCGGCACGGACCCCCCCCAACCTCCTCCCTGGCGCGGACCACCCCAACCTCCTCCCCAGCACGGACCACAACCTCCTCCCCGGCACGGACCCCCCCACCTCCTCCCCGGCATGGACCCCAACCTCCACCCCGGCATGGACCCCCCCATCCCCCACCCCGGCACGGATCCCCCCCAACCTCCTCCCCGGCACGGACCCCCCCCAAGCTCCTCCCCGGCACGGACCCTAACCTCCTCCCCGGCACGGACCCCCCCCAACCTCCTCCCCGGCACGGACCCCCCCAACCTCCTCCCCGGCACGGACCCCCCAACCTCCTCCCTGGCATGGACCCCAACCTCCTCCCTGGCACGGACCCCCCATCCCCCACCCCGGCACGGACCCCCCCAACCTCCTCCCTGGCGCGACCACCCCAACCTCCTCCCCAGCACGGACCACAACCTCCTCCCCGGCACGGACCCCCCACCTCCTCCCCGGCATGGACCCCAACCTCCACCCCGCATGGACCCCCCCATCCCCCACCCCGGCACGGATCCCCCCCAACCTCCTCCCCGGCACGGACCCCCCCCCAAGCTCCTCCCCGGCACGGACCCTAACCTCCTCCCCGGCACGGACCCCCCCCAACCTCCTCCCCGGCATGGACCCCACATCCCCCTCCCCGGCACGGACCTCCCTCCCGGCACTCCCCCGGAGCCCAGCCCACTCTAACCACCCCCCCGCCGCACACACACACACACATAACCCGAGACACACCTCTCCTCACACATTCAGACTGCGGCATGCCATCGCCTGCCCAGAGCCAACCCCCCAGGCCGTCACT